>NC_091788.1:12173424-14573424 GCF_029378745.1 Bos indicus | reverse complement strand
ATGCTAGTACTTCAAATGTTAATTAAATCACATGTGATAAAACTGTAACAATCATTTTTCCCATGCGTGAGAGGGAAGGATTTTTTTAACGTCAAGTTAAAAACTCCATTCACATCAATTTCAAATCTAAGAGGGAGTACAGAACTTTTTTTTGCTCTGTTCTCTACAGAGCTGTTTTTAACCAACTATAAGCCCAACCAGGGAAGGACAAGAAAATATCCCGATGAGCTGTAAGGTTTTCAAAACAGTTCTTAACAATTAACCATCCCTCACTTGTTATAGCCTTTAATCAGTACTGCCAATTTCTCCTGCCATTCCCACCTAACCATAATAGCATTTTAATTTAAAAAAATCATTATTATCTGTAGGTTTTACAGTTACCATGGAAATATCTTTTTTCTCATCTATATCATTACACATTTCAAAGCTGAACAGAATTATTTGTTTTAAAACCAGAGCTATGAAAATAGTTTTCATCAATACAAAAGCAGTAATCTTGTCCTTAAAATTTACCATCAAGGATAAATGCAGCAACACGATGTCTATAAACATCTCCATATCTGTCTCAGAATAAAGTGCTCTTTTATTTCCATCATGCTGAGATCCTCAGTCTTTGATATAGTAATGGGAAGAAAATAACATCGAGAAGGTTAAGAATCACAGTTCCACAGCAATGTTATGGAGTCTCTTGTGATTCAGTTGAGTCGCTCAGTCATGTCCAGCTCTTTGTGACCCCATGAATCACAGCACACCAGGCCTCCCTGTCCATCACCAACTCCCAGAGTTCACTCAGACTCACATCCATCGAGTCAGTGATGCCATCCAGCCATCTCATCCTCTGTCATCCCCTTCTCCTCCTGCCCCCAATCCCTCCCAGCATCAGAGTCTTTTCCAATGAGTCAACTCTTCACATGAGGTGGCCAAAGTACTGGAGTTTCAGCTTTGACATCGTTCTCTCCAAAGAAATCCCAGGACTGATGTCCTTCAGAATGGACTGGTTGGATCTCCTTGCAGTCCAAGGGACTCTCAAGAGTCTTCTCCAACACCACAGTTCAAAAGGATCAATTCTTCGGTGCTCAGCCTTCTTCACAGTCCAACTCTCACATCCATACATGACCACAGGAAAAACCATAGCCTTGACTAGATGGACCTTTGTTGGCAAAGTAATGTCTCTGCTTTTGAATATGCTATCTAGGTTGATCATAACTTTCCTTCCAAGGAGTAAGCATCTTTTAATTTCATGGCTGCAGTCACCATCTGCAGTGATTTTGGAGCCCCAAAAAATAAAGTCTGACACTGTTTCCCCATCTATTTCCCATGAGGTGATGGGACCAGATACCTTAGTACGTGACAATACAGAGACACCAGTCTTCAAGTCCTTAGTTAAATATTTATTGAGCATCCACTATCAAACTCATGGTGAGAACTAAAAGGAAAAATAATGCAGTTTCAATTCTTCAATGTTTCTTATTTTATATTAAAAAGACATTCAAAATTACCTTTCATATTTTTAAACACTCAACAAGGAATAGGTGTGATGACCATAGGTGTCTACTGAATGGGCATCTCCTCTGCTTCAGCCTCAGTGATGGATCCTCTCATATATTATCACATATAATATTTAAGAGCTTCCCTGGTGATTCAAGCAGTAAAGAATCTGGCTGCAATGGAGGAGACCCAGGTCCTATCCCTGAGTCAGGAAACTCCCATGGTGAAGTAAATGGCAACCCTCTCCAGTATTCTTGCCTGGAGTATTCCATGGACAGAGGAGCCTGGCAGGTTATATAGTCCATGGGGTCACAAAGTGACCACTGAGTGATTAACATTTTCACTTTCAGAATATTTAAAACTAACCACAAGATGTAGCTTTTCCCCTTTCCATGGAATTTGAAGATTCAGGGAGTCTAAGAAAGTTGTTTTATATCAAGCAACCAGTCAGAGCAAAGTGATCATTATATCCAGTGCCCAAACTCCTGCATACTGCCAGCTTTTTATGAATAATTCTTTTGGAACTCAGTCGCACTTATTCATTTATTTATTGTGTGTGACTGCTTTTGCACTAAAACAGGTTTGCATAGTTGCGATGGAGGCTATGTGTCCAGAAAGGCTTAAATTGCTTCCCTCTGGCCATACTGAAAGAAACTGCTGAATTATGCTCTAGAGCATGAAACAATGAAGGGGAATACATTTATTCAGCACTGCTACACTATCCTATCTACGTCTAAGCCTCTATCAATACTCAAAATATAAGCTCTTGGGTCCTTTCTTGAAGGACTTCACAATTTAACCAACTGGTAAAAGATATAAAAATGTAAGATAACCACATAACTATTTTGTATCAATTATTTACCCTCTTCTTCTTCCTACAGAATAAAAAAAAAGATGCTTTATACATAAATTTATTTTTACTGACCTGGCAACCTTAACATTCGAGAAACAGTCAAAGGAAACTGTGACAGGCATAGATAGTCACAGACATTCTTTTATTTTTCTAACATGTCACTAGACTACATTTCACAGCTTCTTTTGCAGTTGTGGGCTTCCTTGGTAGCTCAGATCGTAAAGAATCTGCCTGCAATACACGAGACCCAGGCTCAATCCCTGGGTCAGGAAGATCCCCTGAAGGAGGAAATGGCAACCTACTCCAGTATTCTTGCCTGGAGAATTCCATGGATGGGCTATAGTCCATGGAGTCACAAAGAGTCAGACATGACTGAGTAACTAACACTTTCATTTTGCAGAACTTAGCCATGTGCCTGAGTTCGAGTAAACAGGTTATGAACAGAAGTAGTATGTATTATTTTGAGGCCAAGATTTTCAAGAGTTGTCTGTGTTCCCTACATGCCCCACACTAGCGGCCCTGAGAGAAAGGGACAATGATGACAAGACCATAGAAGATGGTGAACCCAGAACAAGACAGATCTCTATAAGAAGAGAACACCTTACAGTGAAGAAATCGCCACCTGAGGCTGTAGTTTGAGCCATTATACATTTTAGGCCTATTTATTATTGCAGAATATCCTATGCTAAATAATAAAAAATCAGTACCTTGAAGTTACTTGTTGTTGTTGACAAAAATATAAATGATGTGGTATTGGAAAGTGATAAGGAGGTGTTAACTGGAGCCTGGAAAGGTGGAGATTCATTTAATTTAGTGGTAAAATGCATGGTAAAGCTTTTACCTCTAATAATTTGAAAGGCAGACCAGATGCCAGTTTAAGTCTCCAGCTCAACTGGATAAAATGGAAAACCAAAATACTAGTATGTGTTAGCTATCATGTCACCATGATAAGCAAGATATTAAGCAAAATAGATGAGCTCCATCAAGAATTGCTACATTGAGAGCATACTGGAAGGAAACAGAGAACCCAGAACAGAGAATTTGCAGAGTTAGAAAAGTTTATTGTTTTGGGATTTAAAATATTGGGTTGGCCAAAAAGATCATTTAGGTTTTTCAAAGAACTTTTTGGCTAACCCAAGAGTAGGAATGAGATTGACACATACTTTGAGTAGTAGAAGACTATCAACAATTCTAAATTAAACAGAGGATTAAATTGTTTGGTAAAAATCAAATGAAAAATGGGAGAGAAAGGGATGGGGAGGGAAAGAGACAGAAACAGAGAAGGGGTATGTATGGCATTAAAGCAGCAGCAAAGAAATACACAGATATGAGATCTTTGTTTATGAAAGAGATTTGGTTGTTTTAACTGAATATATGTTAACATGACACAAGAAAACCAATGGATTAAAATTCCCTCATAAGTTATCAAGGAAGTTTATATCGCCCCAAAGCCCTTGATTCTAAAATGGTTCTCAGGCCTCTAAATATTCACTGAGAAGCAGTATTCTAAACGCTTTATCATGTAAAACCCACTTCCGATCTCCATTCAGGACACTGGGCAAGAAAGAACTCTCCAGAACTGAGAAGCAGGAACCAGGCAGAAATGCAGAAAGGGAATTATCTCGGAGAGCACATTCAGTTTCTATTTAACAAACTGTTTCTACTTCACTTTTTCATACAAATCAAGTATCAAGATTCCATCAATGTTGTGGACCAGTGACTGCTGTGGTTTCCACGTTCTTATTTTTCTAAAGATGAGTTTTTTAAGCGTGGGTGCTCTGTCTTGTACCTACCATTGCATAGTCTGCAGCACACATGTGTTTACAGGCTTCTAGAAGACAAAAGTCCTATCCAAACCCACACAATAAGTTTGCACACTTGCACACTACCCAAACACCCTAGTCTTTGAGATAGAAACTTTAACTCGATGGGAAAGATGACTATGATAACACCCATTGACTTCTGTTTAAGATACGTGGACTAGCAAGGTCATGGTTTCTCAGAATCCGATTAGTAGAGATGTCACTACTAAGAAGAGTCTGATATAATTTATGTAAATTCCCTCTTTTCTAAATAAACACACTGAATGATACAGACCCCATGTGCCTTAGGCATTTACTTAATAGATATCGAGTTCCTACTAAGTCAAAATGCTCAGGAAAGAGGTAAGAAGGGAATTACCAGTGGATAAAGATCTGTGTGTAAGAAACTGTACTGGAGATGAATCCACTTCTGAACAACTGTCTGATTACCTTCCTTTCAACTTTCACTTTTTTTTCATTTCTTTCTATGAAGGCAGCTTCTCTTCTGTATTTTCAAACTATCTAAGCTCTATTTCCTTCCACATTTCGAGATCCAAATTCTTTTCTAGGCTATTTTCCCACTTGTCTTTTGAAAAATATCTAATTTCTTAAAGACTTCAGAAAGCAAATCAGTGCTGCATTTAAATTAATTTCAGTTGTTTTGCAATACTTGGTGGCAAAGATATGGGAAGAAACTTGCGCCTGTTGATTGATGAGTACTAGCAATAAATCCAAAGTGAGCCTCTATAGGATTAAAGAATTTAAAGTAGTAAAGATTTTTAAAATTGATTGCAGGAAATTATTCAGAGTTGATACATCCCATGTAGTTAAACAGAGTCTTCTTTAAAGTGCTTCTACATGCAGATGATTAATTACACTGCAAACTTCCGTGGGATTCCTTACAAGTCTTTTATATTGAAGCTACTTATCCCTCCCACATATACCCCCTCCTAACTAGAATATTGTTAGTTTTTATCAGTAACATTATTTAATTGTGTCACTATTCTTTAGATTTCAAATGCCACTTCAAATCAGAAATAAAGAGCTGTCAATCTCTAAGGCATATATTTTAGTTCACTGATTCCTAGAATGTCGACATTCACTCTTGCCATCTCTTGTTCGACCACTTCCAATTTGCCTTGATTCATGGACCTGACATTCCGGGTTCCTATACAATATTGCTCTTTACAGCATCAGACCTTGCTTTTATCACCAGTCACATCCACAGCTGGGTATTGTTTTTGCTTTGGCTCCATCCCTCCATTCTTTCTAGAGTTATTTCAAATCCTGAAAGATGATGCTGTGAAAGTGCTGCACTCAATATGCCAGCAAATTTGGAAAACTCAGCAGTGGCCACAGGACTGGGAAAGGTCAGTTTTCATCCAATCCCAAAGAAAGGCAATGCCAAAGAATGCTCAAACTACCACACAATTGCATTCATCTCACATGTTAGTAAAGTAATGCTCAAAATTCTCCAGGCCAGGCTTCAGCAATACGTGAACTGTGAACTTCCTGATGTTCAAGCTGGTTTTAGAAAAGGCAGAGGAACCAGAGATCAAATTGCCAACATCCGCTGGATCATAGAAAAAGCAAGAGAGTTCCAGAAAAACATCTATTTCTACTTTATTGACTATGCCAAAGCCTTTGACTGTGTGGATCACAATAAACTGGGGAAAATTCTTCAAGAGATGGGAATACCAGGCCACCTGACCTGCCTCTTGAGAAATCTGTATGCAGGTCAGGAAGCAACAGTTAGAACTGGACATGGAACAACAGACTGGTTCCAAATAGGAAAAGGGGTTCGTCAAGGCTGTATATTGTCACCCTGTTTATTTAACTTATATGCAGAGTACATCATGAGAAATGCTGGACTGGAAGAAGCACAAGCTGGAATCAAGATTGCTGGGAGAAATATCGATAACCTCAGATATGCAGATTACACCACCCTTATGGCAGAAAGTGAAGAGGAACTAAAGAGCCTCTTGGTGAAAGTGAAAGTAGAGAGTGAAAAAGTTGGCTTAAAGCTCAACATTCAGAAAACGAAGATCATGGCATCCAGTCCCATCACTTCATGGGAAATAGATGGGGAAACAGTGTCAGACTTTATTTTTCTGGGCTCCAAAATCACTACAGATGGTGACTGCAGCCATGAGATTAAAAGACGCTTACTCCTTGGAAGGAAAGTTATGACCAACCTAGATAGCATATTCAAAAGCCAGAGACATGACTTTGCCAACAAAGGTCCATCTAGTCAAGTCTATGGTTTTTCCTGTGGTCATGTATGGATGTGAGAGTTGGACTGTGAAGAAGGCTGAGCGCCAAAGAATTGATGCTTTTGAACTGTGGTGTTGGAGAAGACTCTTGAGAGTTCCTTGGACTGCAAGGAGATCCAATCAGTCCATTCTGAAGGAGATCAGCCCTGGGATTTCTTTGGAGGCAATGATGCTGAAGCTGAAACTCCAGTACTTTGGCCACCTCATGTGAAGAGTTGACTCATTGGAAAAGACTCTGATGCTGGGAGGGATTGGGGGCAGGAGGAGAAGGGGATGACAGAGGATGAGATGGCTGGATGGCATCACCGACTCGATGAACTTGAGTCTGAGTGAACTCCGGGAGTTGGTGATGGACAGGGAGGCCTGGTGTGCTGCGATTCATGGGGTCACAAAGAGTCGGACACGACTGAGCGACTGAACTGAACTGAACTGAAAGGTATATATTAAAGACTATATATGGAAACCATGACAGGCTATTAAGCCTAGAAATATTATAGAGGTCGATTTTTTTACTAGTAGTGAAGGAAACTTCTAGATATTTAAATCTATCTAGTAAATAATACTGCTATTCTTCAGTATCACACCATTAACAATATTATTTTTGCCATTGGCATCTTTTCTTCAACATTCTTTACCTAAAATAGTGGCTCCAGTCAAAACAAAGAGTACTTCTAGGATAGTTAACACATGTTAAATATCGAGTTAATATTTCAGTCTTTATGCCTGACATTCATAGATTTAAATTTCACCCAAAACTAATACAAACAGTCACAGGAGACATAGAAACAGACAAGTAGTTTTGAGAACTATATCATACATACCCATAATTCATTGACTGCAATTATAAATTAGAAAGTTAATTACATTTATTTAAATATTGAATCATTTCATTATAGATTTGAAATGGCATTGTCAATTCTTCACTGACAAAAGGGATAGTATTTTCTTATGATAGCTTGATATCTTGTCCTTTTACGTTTTTGACCTTGGTGAATTCATTTCACAACACTTGTTATCAGTTCCCTCATCTGTAGAATAAATAACTGAAATTTTACATTCTAATATAAGTCTTTTAGGTCAATGTTAACATACGAGAATTTGGAGTTTTGGTATTTTAAAATATTCAGTAATAAACACTCAGAATTATTTTGTAAGCACCTTTGGAGTTACACACAGTAAGTTCTCTTAGGGGCAAACTGATAGATTATATGACATTTGATCTAAATTGTCTTATCCAAGGAGCTTATATTAAAAGGAGTGGTCCATCCTCCTGTGATAAAAGACATCAGATGAACCCAGTCCCCAAAAATGATCATGACAAAAGTCAACAAAGACCCCTTCCTTGCTCTATGTGTCTACACCATAGTGAATATGTCTACTATCACAAGTATCTACATTACCAGAAAGTACGACTCTTACCTATACATATCCTATCAGACTGCATGGTCTTTTCTAGGTGCTTGATACATGCTGAGTAGGTTTATCTAAATCCAAACTATATAGTTATTTCAGCTTTGTTTGAAATCAAAATATGATAAACTGCATATGCCTACATGTCTACACATTTGCAGATATGTGGATATGGATTCATGTATGTGTATAAGCAGAGCATATTGAATGTCTATCATCCTGTAAGAAAACTTGATTATTTCTTAATTAAAAGAGAATGAGAAAGAGAGGCTTAATTTTTAACTTGAACTGAAAAAGTAAGATATGAGGGAGGGGAGCTTGAAAAGTGAAGTCACTCAGTCGTGTCGACTCTTTGTGACCCCATGGACTGTAGCCTGCCAGGCTCCTCCGTCTATGGCGTTTTCCAGGCAAGCGTGCTGGAGTGGATTGCCATTTCCTTCTCCAGGGGATCTTCCTGATCCAGGAATCGAACCCAGGTCTCCGGCATTGCAGGCAGACGCTTTACTGTCTGAGCCATGAGGGGAGCTTGGTATAGTATAAACTGAAAAGCCACAAAATTGAGCTCCTACTCTAATCTCATGAGCATCTAGGAGGTGGCCTGAGGTGAAAGTGAAAGTGTCACTCAGTCAGGTCAGATTCTTTGCAACCCCATGGACTATAGTTTGGACTATAGATTCTCTGGGCAAGAATACTGGAGTGGTGTGCCATTCCTTTCTCCAGATTAGAGGTAAGTCGCTTAAAATCCCTAATCCTCAATGCCCTCATGTATAAACCAAATTGCAAAGATTACTGTGAAGTGCAAAATGCATGTAAAAATGGTTAAGAAAAATCTATTTATTAGTGTAGATTATGTCTGAAATTGCAAATGTGCAGAGAACATATAGTTATGAAAGTCAATGAACAAAAATCTAATGCATATCCGTAAGGGACTACTAATTAACAAATATGTTTAAGCACTCATGCAAACATATGCCTATAGATGGAAATATATATACCCACATAGCACGCAGATGCATTCACTAAAAACACCACCATAAAACACACATCAATCTATTTATGTCTGTAGGTACAATTATTCCTAAGAAAAACTCCTCCCAAAGAAGAAACTCATACAAAACTAATTTGTTCTTTCATCTAATTCTTTATTTAATAAAGTCAAACGCCATTCAGTAAGGTTCCCTGCTTTGATCAGACATTCAGACAACAAGTAAAACTTCTTAGAAAAAGGTACAAAATGTATTTAATTTAGCCTCTTTAATAGTGATAAGCACTGGCATCACACCCACCTCAATCAGGCAAGTATTCAAGCTGCCCTCAAATGAGAAGGTGCCCTTCCAGACTCTGCGTGTCTCTGGTATTGACCTACTGCCCCATTCTCATTCAAGATATTAATACAAGATTTCTGCTCCAATTAGGTAATTTTTGTAATCTTTTGACACATTGGCTCTACTCTTTTCACACCTAGCATATTATAACCAGGCTTCTTTTATCCAACTTTTTTGCAATTGCTTCTGCTTAATTATGTCACACAAAACTCTGTTGCCCAAGACAGATCACATTAAGTAACAAGCCATAGCATCCATTCTTTGTTCGGAGGGCTTTCTCTTTACTATTTCATTCAATACCCTAAGAACCCTTCCCGTGGGGCGGGCACTATTATTTCCATTTAATAGATGAGGGGATTGAGGTTCAGAATGGGTCAAATTACCCAAAGTAATTTTCAGATAATTTGGTAAAGCCAAAATTCAACTCTGAGAGAGCCAAGAGGTCTACTGCTCTGTTAGGAGAACCGTCTTGATCCTTCTAACAATATAACCTTCTATCCCTTTACCTGTAGTGTTTTTGTCAGGGTTAATGGATAAAACTCTACTAAGAAAGGTACTCAGCACATTGTCAGCATGTAGCATGAATTCCATAATGTTGAAGGACTCCATAATGTTAACAGGAGTAGTGTAATATCCTGCTACTAGACTGGTAGCAGTAGTGATAACAGGCGTAGTAACAGCAGCAGGAACCTAGTACAACTAGTGAGTGGAAGCTCATAAATACTTTATTAGATTCTCAGAGTGTCTTCTGTCCTAAACATGTCTCATTTGTAAGTTATCAAATGAAGAACAAAGATGTAAGTAATTCTGACTAAAGACATGTAATTATCTATTTAAAACAAAGCTCTGGAATTGCCTGCATAAAAGGAAAGACAGTTTAAACAGTTCTTCACATCTCTTTCTGCCTTAGGCATTTAGTGTGATTTCATTAATGGCAGACAAAAAAAAAAAAAAAAAATCCCTTCCTAGGGATTATATCCTTATCTTAAAGCTCTCTTTGGGACTAATTTCAATGTTTTATAGAATCTTTTGATTTAATGATATCTTGAAAAATCTATGTGATATGTGTTCAGAGAAAAGCGTGGATCCACATGGAAAATAGGAAGCTTCTAGTATTTTTGTGAAATAAAGCTTTCAGTAACAAAAGCAGCCTGAGCTCTTTTGTGGTACAGTCCAGGTCATTTTTTTTTTTTTTTTTTACCTTTATTTCCCCAGGAGCTAGAAAGGAAGCACATGGCTATTGAATTCATTCTCAATGCTTCCCACCCCCTCTACTTCTGCCAATGCTTTTTGAATAGTTTATTCATCTAACCTGTTTCTTTGGAACCAGCATCAGGAGATGCCATGGTACCACTGAAAGACCGAAAGCATGTATGTCTGAGGTCAGTTTCCTCCTAAAAAGACACTCATGCTTTTCAAGGCCAAGTAAGAGTTAAAATGCCTACTTTCTGAGAATTCTTCTGTGTGAGATGAATAGAAGCCTTCAAAAATGACAGAGTAGTGTTTAAATTCTGACCCCACCACTTTGTAGCTATCTTACATTCACCCAGTAAGTTTCCTTCCCTAAACCTCAGTGTTTTTTATGTGCCAAACGAGCATGATACTATCTATCTTTCTCCATGGCTATGTAGATTAAATACACTGGAAGCAAAGCTCTTAGAATGTTGCTTCGTATATACTTAAGGGGAGGGGCAGGGATTAGTTGCTTCTACTTTGCCCATCTTTGCACTTCCCAGGGACACATGATAAGAAGTTACTCTTGACCAATCAATAGTAATAATAACAATCTCAATACCAGCTAATACTTACATAGTCCTCCTGAGCCAGACATTTTTCTATGCAATCCTATTCAACACTTACATTAAGCAGATAAGGTAATTTTGGCACAAGATTAAGTAAATTTGCCCAAACCACTGATTCTTTACCAGCTGAGCCACAAGAGAAGCCCAAATGACAGGTTAGACGTGTGCGATCTGGCTGCAGATATGACTCTTTTATATGTTACCATGGGAATGTTGATAGGCAGTGAGAAAACTGCACTGGAAAGGGAATGAATGTGAGCTTTGTATAGTGAACAGCTACACAGTTTCCTTCAATGGGCCTACTCTTCCCCGGCACATGTCCTGTTACCGACATGGAAAAGTCCTGCTGAGGTCTTCTACCCACTGATGCTCGATATGATCTAAATGATCTTCAGTTTCCTTTTCTGTTCCTGCAGATCTTTGCAGATCCTGTTGTCAATTTCCCTGCCCCTCTTTCCCAAATCTGAACCTGGATGTCTGCAAGCTGTTCTTGCCTAAGTGTTTTTCCTTTGCAGAATTGTTCAAGATCGCGTTTCCAGTTTGAACTCTGACTTTGTCTTTGAGATGGGATGTTACTTCCTCCTCTTGACTGTATATATTTTGAAATCGATAGCCCTGGGGAAAAGCATCCTGCCTTTCTTCCCTAATCTCCAAGTACTCAGCCTGGTCTTCTAGTTTCAGCATAATCAGAGAATGACCATGTCATCAGTGTGACCTTTGACTGGGAAAGTGTCTAGAATTATAAGCTGGAAAAACCTACGCTCTTTTCTTTGCCTTTCTCCTGGGCCACAGCATTGTAATCCAGGAAGATCTTTCATGTGTGCCCTTTTGATTTAACAAAAGCAGACAAAGGTTGGAAGCAAGGTGGGAGAAGATTAAGCCTGCTAAAACCAGGTGACCCCTGCTGGCTATGGTGCTTCTTCCTAAACTGGGAGAAAACTATCCCAGGAGGGAATTTAGATATATCATTCTAAGTCAAAGAGAACCAGACATCGGTGTGTGAAACAGTCAGGTATAATGCCATCTAGTGGACAGTTACAATTAATTCAAAAGTTAAAATAGTGGCTCCATTTATTGAGTCAGGCATAGTTTGGCTATAGTTCTGAATAACTTCACCTATCCACTATATTCTCCAAGGAGTGACTGAGGACACAGGAACATCCATCTTAGGATGCAATTAACTAAAAAATTCTAGAACTCAGGAGCCCAGACAAGTTAGACTTCAGAGGAATACCTATTTCTAATGGAGGGAAGGCCATGAGAAATATACTTGGACAAACAATAAAGTAAAGATGAATCTCAGTCCTAATGATAGTGCAACACCACTAGCTCTTGGGGAAAAACATGGTGTAAACAACCCTTAAAAAGGCCCATATAGTACTATGTAGACCATAGGTTCCCAATCCAATTCTCATCAGGTCAAGAAATATGTGAGCCATGAAAACCTTCCAATTTCTGGTAGTGGATTCCCTGACAGATAGTAATCACTCCCTGGATTAGGACCCTGTGGTCTGCATGATGCTGAGTGCTTTGATTTGAGGTTGGACAAGTCAAGTCTGGAGAATGGAGTTGGACACGACTGAGCACATATGGAGGATGAGGCAAAACTTTGTACTCCAATTCATTCAACAGTTGAAGTGTTGGCTGTGTGACATGCGGTTGGGCATTGTCTGCAGAAGAATTGGGCCCTTTTTATTGGCCAATGCTGGCTGCAGGCATTGAGGTTTTCAGGTTTTCGGTGCATCTCATCAAGGTCATGGTCACTGCTTGTCTGATCCATGACAGCTTTCTGAATCCTAGCGAAACCATTAGTAAATCCGAGAAGTATGGAGGCAAGGATCTTAAAAGAGGCAGATAAACTCAAAGCGTTCTCTCTAGACTCTGAATCTTTTCATATAGCCACTGAAAATACTGTACTGTCTTTAAAGTTTTAATAATACTTGAATTGCATCTGCTTTATGATTTAGACTTTCTTAATATTTTTATTTTTATATAATATATCCAGATCCTGTACCGCTTATTTTTGAATATCCATATTCCAGGTTTCTTCCTGAGAATTTTACAGACCTAACAGAGTTTCCTGATCCCAGTGTCATGGAAAGAAACTCAAGAGCTTTGAAGTATGAACATTCCAGGTAAAGTGCTGATCTTTACTAGCTTTAGTACTTAACACTCCTGGTTCTTAGACCATTCGTATGTTAAGTAGGGCTAATAACACTTATGGGCTATATGAGAACAGAAAAAAAAACTTCAATATGTTTGTCAAACAAGATTTGGATAAAGATAATTTCCAATATTGTTATATCATTCAGTTATTATATCTACTGCTCTTGATGTTCATACAACAGATGTCTCAAATGTAGTATTTAAGCATAACATACATAAGTTTCACAGACTAAACAATTCACCCAGTGCCCAGGATAGCAAACAGAACAGTTTTGTCATCCTGAAAGTTCTCATATCCATGTCCTCTCCTCTTTTAGGCAGAAACCTTGTCCACAAGAGCAGTCCCGTCATGAGTTCTAACATACTGATGAGTTTTGACAATTTTTGAACTTGACAATGACCTTCTAAATCCTCAAATCTGTCTGATTAAGTTAAGAACTTAGAGATGGAGTAAGTGACCTAGATTATTCAGATGAGCCCAAATGATCACTTGAGTCTTTAAAAGCAGAGAAATTGTCCTGGATATGATTGGTAAGGGAGAGAGAGAGAAGGGAGAGAGAAAAATAGAGAGAAAAGGAGAGACAGAAAGAGATATAGGTAGAGAGAGACAAAGAAAGATGACAGAAAGACACAAAGAGAGAAGGATAGGCAGAGAGATAGAGAGACAGACACAGAGATAATGAGGGAAGAAGGGTAAGATAATCCCACATTCCTGGCATTGTCACCTACAAACTGGTACTTGCCATCTACCTTTATGAGAATCAAATTCTGAGCCTCTGCAACTGCTGACCTTCAACACATCTGAAAAGAGTTCAAAAATGGAGATCAGGAATAAGGTACACTGGGTTCTAGGAAAAACTGGCAGAACAGGTGTTTAGATAGTTTTTAGGAGAAGATTTTATGAGCCTAATTCTTGCATTACCTCGTATCTAAAAAAGCACTAAAATCCTTCTTGGTGACATCTGCTCCTCATGACTAGCAGTAACCTTCATGAGAGTACCAATAAACGTCTGCAAAAATGTGTGTCTGATTGCATGTACATCTCTTCACCAACATCATATATACACTCACCCGACCACAACCATCATTTTGGAAAAGTTTCTCAGAGCTACCTGAAATGCTGTCTCTGAGTTAATAGTCCTCACAACTGACAGCTCTCATGTGTGCGTGTTTTGTTCTGTCAGTCGACGCTGCACACTATGAGTGAGAGTCCCTTCTGAAACTACTTCCAGCTTCTAGAAGCTTCCTGCATTCCTCAAGTCCTGGCCTCTTCCTCCATTATTAACAATAAAGGAAGAAGGTAGGGCCGGAGGAATGCAGAAAGCTTCTAGAAGATAGGAAATGGTAAACCACTCCAGTATTCTTGCCTTGAGAATCCCATGGACAGAGAAGCCTTGTAGGCTACAGTCCACTGGGTCACAGAGAGTCGGACACGACTGAGCAACTTCACCTTCACCTTCTAGAAGATAGGAATGACTTTAGAAGGGACTGTCACCTACAACGTGCAGAAAGGAACATTAGACACTTTATTTTAGCCCAAAGAGACCTGATGAGTCTTTTGTTTTAAAGAACTGTGAGATAACATATTTATATTGCTTTAAGTCACTTAGTTTGTGCTGATTTGTTACAGCAGCAATAAGAAACTGATACAGGTTTATCCATGGGCTGGAACTGCTGAGTCATAGGGTAGGCGTTCACTTAACTTAATGGGAAATTGTCAAACACTTTTAGGTGATTTTACCAGTCTATACTTCCACTAAGAGTACATGAGAATTCCAGTTCCTCTAGAATTCATTTGGAATTTTCGTTTGTCATTTTCACTTTTCTAGGAAAACCATACATACTGCCGTTCTATTTTGCATTTCTCCAATAATAAATGAGGTCAAACACTTTTCATGTTTATGGGACAAGCAATGATATCCCACCTTGTGATGACTGGCAAATCTTTCATCTATTTTTAATGTTTGAAGTGAAGGTGAAGTGAAGTCGTTCAGTCATGTCCGACTCTTTGTGACCCCGTGGACTGTAGCCTGCCAGGCTCCTCTGTCTACAAGATTCTCCAGGCAAGAATACTGTAGTGCGTTGCTATTTCCTTCTCCAGGGGATCTTCCCAACCCAGGGATTGAACCCAGGTCTCCTGCATTGCAGGCAGACGTTTTAACCTCTGAGCCACCAGGGAAGCCCCAATTATGTTTACTCCTTACACAATTCTAAGAGATTTTTAAAAAATATTCCAGATATGAGTCATTTTTCAAATGCAGTATCATCAATATCTTCATGTTTTCTTCTAGTCTTTTCATTTGTCTTCTACCATATTACTGGTTGATGAAGACAAAACAAAAGATTAATATGTTCTTAACCTCTTTGTATACTGTTAAAAGAAGTTTTTCCTATTCCAAAATCATAAAGATTTTTTCCTATGATTTTTTTTCTAAGTGCTTTATTTTTTAACTTTTGTGTTCAGATATGCAACTGTCTTTAAGACAAAAGTTATTTTTAAAAATCAGAACAGCATTTTAAAGGATTTTTTTTTAATGTGGACCATCTTTAAAGTCTTCATTGAATTTGTTACAATACTGCTTCTATTCTTTATGCTTTGGTTTTCGATCATGAGGTACATGAGATCTTAGCTCCTTAACTTGGGATTGATCCCACACGCCCTGTGTTGGGGGGTGAAGGCTTAACCACTGGACCATCAGGGAAGTCCCAAGACAAAATGTTTAAATATATATATATATATATATATATATATATATATATATATATATATTTGCAATTGAGAAAGGTCAAATGGGGTATGGAGATTTAAACATCAAATATAAAACAAGAGAAGAGAGTAAATTTTCATCTTCTGCTATCCTGGTCTACAAACACTGCTTCATCTACTGACCTCAAGAAGTCTTCCCTGATATTCCAAAGTCAAATGAATCATCCCCTTTCTTAGACCTAGTATTGCTCAACATCACTCATGAAATGTACTTCATAACAATTGGAGATATTGTATGCAGTTGTACTTGGAGTCTTCTCTGCTGGATTGTTAGCTTCTGTGATCAACGGCTGCATCATTATTCATCTTTACGGGTCTCACAGAGTTAGCCCAGCATAAAACTGCTGGTGCACCATTATATGGTTGTTAAAAGAAAGGAAGGATAACCATAAATGTCTCTGCTTTACATCTACAGTTTGCATGGTAGCAGTACTCACTCAAAAAAGTAATGAAAGAAAGTGAAAGTGAAGTCACTCAGTCATGTTCAACTCTTTGTGACTCCATGGACTGTAGCCTACCAGGCTCCTCCGCCCATGGGATTTTCCAGGCAAGAGTACTGGAGTGGCTTGCCATTTCCTTCTCCAGGGGATCTTCCCGACCCAGGGATTGAACCCAGATCTCCTGCATTGTAGGCAGACGCTTTCCCATCTGAGTCACCAGGGAAGTCAAAACATGTATTACAGTTCAAGGGACTTTTGTTTTTTATTATTTATTTATTTTGACCACACCACATGGCATGTGGGATCTTAGTTCCCAGACCAGGAATTGAACCTGTGCCCCCTGCATTGGAAGCAGAGTCTTAACCATTAGACTACATGGGAAGTACCCCCCCACCCCCCAAAAAAATGTAATGAAAAAATTTACTTTAAAATGGTATAAAAATGATCTAAAACAAAAGTCTTAGAGAAAAAGAGGTGTTTTTTAGGCAACCATTTGAACAGACATGTTAACATTTTATAGTTTTCTGTCCTCAGGTTTGTCTTTGGTGACTTTTACTTAAATTAAAATGCATATCAAGTTAATGGAGCCTATAACATTGAATTACATTTTTTAATGAATTTATTTTTTATTGATGGATATTGCTTTACAGAATTTTTCTGTTTTCTGTCAAACCTCAACGTGAACCAGCCACAGGTATACATATATCCCCTCCCTTTTGAAACTCCCTCCCATCTCTCTCCCCATCCCACCCCTCTAGGTTAATACAGAGCCCCTGTTTGAGTTTCCTGAGCCAATGAGAATTTGTTGAACTACATTTTATGTTGTCAGCATCTCTAGTCAATCCCTTTACAGACTCAGACTGCCATCAGAGAGCCATATGTGTTGGCTGAAAGTGCCTTCCTCTGTATTCTTTCTCATTGGTTCTTTATCAAGTTCATAAGATGTGCTTCCCTGTTATCTGGTATATTTACTGCTTTTTTTTTTCTCCCTAAATTACTGGTCCCATAACCATGAAGTTTTCTATCATTTAAAAAACACACTGATAATAGTGCTTTGGGATATGTTTTAATTGTCCTTTGTCTTACTTCATTAACTTGTTAAAGTCCACACGATACCTGTACAACAAGATGAATTCAATTTACCACTTAGACTCACCCATTTCTACACTCACACATTCTTGGTGTTTTAAGGATTCCTACTCTAATTGTTCTTCTACTGGGATAGTGGAAAAACCAAGATTTGAAATGTGAAAAGCACTGATTTAAATTCTAGCTTTCTCACTAACTAGCTTATATCCTTGGACAAACTTACTTAAACTCATTTAACTTCTATTTTTTTAGTAAATGATTATTATGAAGACACCCCCCCCCAAAATGCTTTTTGTTTAGCTCAATGTCTATAAAACACTCTGTGTTTAGTAAATACTAGTTCCTTCTTCCTTCCTGGGGAAATAAAGTTAAACGTAGATAAAGGACCCTGAATGACATTTCAAGATGTATAGGAAGCTAATAGGAACCAATTAGGATTCTTGAGAAACATATTAGTTTGATAAAATTTGAGAAGAGAGGGAATACTCCAGTGACAATGAAGGCTAGAGACAGTAAAAGAAAATCTTTATAGAGTAAGAAGCTACCACTGACTAGTAAAGAAACAGGGAGTGTTAGAGTAACAGTCCTCTGGAGAAGGCATGCCCTGCTTGTATGTATTAACATTCCAGTGATCAGTGTTAGAATTCTTTCCTGACCAAACGAAACTTGGGTGATTAAATTTGCCCTGGTGGCAGAGGAAGTTCTTTATCCCCCAGGATAGAGAATCTAGGGCATGCGTGCTGAGTCGCTTCGGTTGTGGTGTCCAACTCTTTGTGACCCTATGGACTGAAGCCCGCCAGGCTCCTCTGTCCATCAAATTCTCCAGGCAAGAATTTGCCATGCTCTCCTCCAGGGGATCTTCCTGACCTGGGGCTAGAACTCACATCTTTTGCATCTCCTGCATTGGTAGGCAGGTTCTTTACCACAAGTGCCACCTGAGAAGCCCAGAGAATCTAGTGGACACCAGATAAATTCAAGACATGGAGTGTTAGACTCTTATCATAGCACTCACAGTAAGAAATTACCAAGACCTAGAAGAGAACACCTGCTGTCACAGGGATAAAGAGGCAAATTCCTATCGTGGCCAAAGGAAATATAACTGAATAAATTAGTTGCATTAAAATTTAAACATCATAAAATAATTTCATCACAAATACTTGCATGGAGTTAACTATTGAAATATCTCTTTGCATATGATAATTAACCCCAAATACATTTCTTGTCTAAATCCTGCTTTACAAGTATTAGAGCCAAGAAGGAGATCAGTCCTGGGTGTTCTTCAGAAGGAATGATGCTAAAGCTGAAACTCCAATACTTTGGCCACCTCATGCGAAGAGTTGACTCATTGGAAAAGACTCTGATGCTAGGAGGGATTGGGGGCAAGAGGAGAAGGGGACGACGGAGGATGAGATGGCTGGATGACGTCACCAACTCTATGGACGTGAGTTTGGGTGAACTCCAGGAGTTGGTGGTGGACAGGGAAGCCTGGCGTGCTGCAATTCATGGGGTCACAAAGAGTTGGACACGACTGAGCGACCGAACTGAACTGAACTGAACTGAAACTCACTATAAATATGCATGCAGTTTCAAAAACATTTTTACGTGTATATATTAAGTGAACATAATTATATTATGTATGTTGTATAAATTCTAGACAAATCAATTACTTTTCATTTATTTATTTATTTTTTACTGTTAAGATTGTTCTCAGCTTTCCCAATGGTATGGCAGCATTGCCTTACTAATCCCTCAAAAGAAGAAGGCAGATTCATTAAGGGACTTTCTTGGTGGTTTGGATGATGCTGTAATTATGAATGGATTGCTGTTGACTCATCAAAGCAGTTTTAGAGATGGCCTGATGGATGAAATCCAGGTCCTGGGTATATAAGTTCATTAAGGAGTTCATTTTGCAAGCTGGAAGAGGGTGTATTTCCTCGGCTAAAATTCCATTCAACTCATTTTTATTCCTGCACTTTTTAAAATAAATACCATTTACATGGAACCAACTTTGTATACATAGAACCAACTGGAAAAGGTTAGTTTTTCATTCCAATCCCAAAGAAAGGCAATGCCAAAGAATGCTCAAACTACCACACAATTGCACTCATCTCACACACTAGCAAAGTACTGCTCAAAATTCTCCAAGAAGGCTTCAATAGGACATGAACAATGAACTTCCAGATGTTCAAGCTGGATTTAGAAAAGGCAGAAGAATCAGAGATCAAATTGCCAACATCTGCTGGATCATCCAAAAAGTAAGACAGTTCCAGAAAAACATTGACTTTTGCTTTATTGACTATGCCAAAGCCTTTGACTGTGTGGATCACAACAAACTATGGAAAATTCTTCAAGAGATGGGAATACCAGACCACCTTACCTGCCTCCTGAGAAATCTGTATGCAGGCCAAGAAGTAACAGTTAGAACTGGACATGGAAAAACAGACTGGTTCCAAATCAGGAAAGGAGTATGTCAAGGCTATATATTGTCACCCTGCTTATTTAATTTATATGCAGAGTACATTATGAGAAATGCTGGACTGAATGAAGCACAAGCTGGAATCAAGATTGCTGGGAGAAATACGATTTCTGGGAGAAATATCAATAATCTCAGATATGTAGATAACACCACCCTTATGGCAGAAAGTGAAGAAGAACTAAAGAGCCTCTAGATGAAAGTA
This sequence comes from Bos indicus, assembly GCF_029378745.1. NCBI lineage: Eukaryota > Metazoa > Chordata > Mammalia > Artiodactyla > Bovidae > Bos > Bos indicus. Next base: position 14,553,331 of record NC_091788.1, on the reverse strand, counting down.
AAAGAGGAGAGTGAAAAAGTTGGCTTAAAGTTCAACATTCAGAAAACTAAGATCATGGCAACTGGTCCCAAAATTTAATGGCAAATAGATGAGAAAACAGTGGAAACAGTGTCAGACTTTATTTTTTTTGGCTCCAAAACCACTGCAGATGGTGACTGCAGCCATGAAATTAAAAGACACTTGTTCCTTGGAAGAAAAGCTATGGCCAACCTAGACAGCATATTAAAAAGCAGAGACATTACTCTGCCAACAAAGGTTCCTTCTAGTCAAAGGTATGGTTTTTCCAGTAGTCATGTATGGATGTGAGATTTGTACTGTAAAGAAAGCTGAGTGCTGAAGAATTGATGCTTTTGAACTGTAGTGTTGGAGAAGATGCTTGAGAATCCCTTTTACAGCAAGGAAATCCAACCAGTCCATCCTAAAGGAAATCAGTCCTGAATATTCATTGGAAGGACTGATGTTGAAGCTGAAACTCCAATACTCTGGCCACCTGATGTGAAGAACTGACCTCTTGGAAAAGACCCTGATGCTGGGAAAGTTTGAAGGCAGGAAGAGAAGGGGATGACAGAGGATGAGATGGTTGGATGGCATCACTGACTCAGGACATGAGTTTGATTAAACTCCAGGAGGTGGTGATGGACAGGGAGGCCTGGCGTGCTGCAGTCCATGGGGTTGCAAAGAGTCCAACCTGACTAAGTGACTGAACTGAAGTGACTGAACTTTATATAGCTCATTTTTGCACACATCACCTATAATCTTTGTAACACTGCTCAAGATGGCACTTCCCTGGTGGCTAAGAGGGTACAACGTCTGTCTATAATGCAGGAGACCTGGGTTCGATCCCTGGGTCAGGAAGATTCCCTGGAGAAGGAATCTCCACTCCAGTAATGTTGCCTGGAAAATCCTATGGGCAGATGAGTCTGGTAGGCTACAGTCCATGGGGTCGCAAAGAGTCGGACACAACTGAGCTTTCTTTATTCCTTACAGAAAAATAAATGTATGGATATTAGTCAACTTGACCACACTCATAGTTAGTATGCATTAAATGCATGGTTTAAAATCTAATGGCTTTTCCACATAAGCCTTGAGCATTTGCTGTACCACATAAAAAGTTCTGCTTCCTTACTTACAAACATTATTTGAGGTCTATGATACCAAAGTTATAGTTTATCTGTGTACACAGGGTTGCAAGGTAGCATGGGCAGTAAGTAGATAAATACAGATAGAAGTCATTTTCACTAGATGTACAAAAGTTTTCTTTAAAAACTTTCACAATATGTATCAAAATAATTTTAGAATAGCCATAGTCCCTGAAATTCCACATATAGGAAACAATTTAAGAATATCATCAAAGATAAATATGGTTAATAATACTGTATTGTATACTTGAAAGTTGTTTAAAGAATAGATCTTAAATGTTCTCAGCACTAGAAAAAAATATAACTATGTCCAGTGATGAGTGTTAACTAGAGGTTGTGGTGATCCTTGTGCAATATATATATACACAAAAAATCATGATCTTGTATACCTGAAATTAATATATGTCACTTATCTCTCAGTAAAAAAAAAAAAAAAAAGAGAGATGAATACAAAGTTGAGCATTCAGATTTTTTTTCACATATTTTCATGCATAAACTCAAAAAATTAGAAAACTTAGTTAAGAGAAAAATTAGTTAAGAGAATTGTCTGGAACATATCTGTATGATATGGTATTCTAAACACTAAATATTTATAAATAATATACAAAGAAGGAATTATAAAATAATGTTACACAAAAAGAAACAGAAGGTAAAACCGTGTACATAAACTGGTGAGTATTTTATATAATATGTCTGTTCATATCTTTGACCTATATTTTTTATTTATCTTCCTCCTCCATTTTTTCCTTTCTTCATACCTTCCTTCTCTCCTTCCTCTCTTCCTTTCTTTCTTTTCATCTATTCGTCCAGCTTTTCATCCAGAATATCCATCCATCCATCCACCTTCTGACTATGGCACATATCAAGGATGGTTGTCAAAGAAAATGAAATACTTTTTTAATTAAATTATTGTTTATAATTTTACTTTCCACTTTAAACATACTTTGTTTTCTGTTTTAAGATAAAATATACCATACCATTAAAAATAATAATGTCTGCTTGTGGTGTAGTAAAAAGTCTTTCTTTTCACAGTTTTAAGGTTGTTATAGCCTGGATCATACTTGGCTAAAGTAGAAAAACGCTTATCCTGACTCAGGCAAATAGGTACAAAGACTGGGAGTAGGTAGAAATGAGGACACGGAACTGAAGGAAATTTAAAAGGAAAAAAATGACAGTAGGTGGTAATAGGCTTCTTTGAATGAATAGATAGTTCTTCTTAGAGGAACAGGGGGTGGGGAATGATAATTTTGATAACTTGAACTAAATAAGGATTATATGTATTGTGTTAGCTCTATAAAAAAGAGTGTATGCACACTATACACTTTGTACTGAGAATTGCTGCCATCAGGTAAATAGTATTCCCTATTTAAAAATTTTATAAACCTCATTTTTTCATTGAAAGTATACTTAATTTAATATACTATACTAACTTTTAATTGAAGTATAGTTAATTTACAATATTATATATTAGTTTGAGAGTTCCTTGGACCACAAGAAGATCAAATAGTCAGTCATAAAGGAAATCAATCCTGACAATTCACTGGAGGGACAGATGCCAAAACTGAAGCTCCAGTACTTTGGCCACCTGACGTGAAGAGTCAACTCACTGGAAAAGACCCTGATGCTGGGGAAGATGGAAGTCAAAAGAAGAAGAGGCTGTCAGAGAATGAGATGGTTAGACAGCATCACTGACTCAATAGACAAGAACTTGAGCAAACTCTGGGAGGATAGGGAAGCCTGACGTGCTGCAGTCCATGGAGTCGCAAAGAGTAGGACATGACTTAGTGACTGAACAACAATGTTAGTTTCAGGTGTGCAACACAGTGATTAAATATTTTTATAGGTTTTACTCCACTTAAATTTATTATACAATATTGGCTGAATCCGCTGTATTATAAATATAACCTTATAGCTCGTTTATTTTATACACAGCGGTTTGTGCCTATCTGGCCACTCTCTCTTCCTCCCCCGACTGGTAACCACTAGCTCATTCTCTATATCTGTGAGTCTGTTTGTTTTTTGCCATGTTCATTCACCATTAATTTTTATATTCCACATGGACCATGTTTTTCCCTGGGTATATGCTCGGGAGCGGGATTGCCAGGTCATATGGCAGCTCTATTTTTAGCTTCTTAAGGAAACTCCATAGTGTTTTCCATAGCAGCTGCATCAATTCACATTCCCACTAACTGTACTAGGATTCCTGTTTCTCCATATCCTTGCCAACATTTATAATTTGTAGACATTTTGCTTCTAGTCTTTCTGATAGGTGGAAGGTAATATCTCATTGTGGTTTTGAACTGACTATTTTTATTATTATAGTACTTTGATGATTATAGTTTTGTAATATAATTTGAAGTCACAGAGTGTGATACCTCCCACTTTATTCTTTATTCACAAGATTGCTTTGGCTATTTGGGTTCTTTTGTGGTTCCATATAAATTTTATTTTATTTTATTTTGGACAACCTTTATTTATTTATTTATTTATTATTTTATTTTATTTTTAAACTTTACAATATTGTATTAGTTTTGCCAAATATCGAAATGAATCTGCCACAGGTATACATGTGTTCCCCATCCTGAACCCTCCTCCCTCCTCCCTCCCTTACCCTCCCTCTGGGTCGTCCCAGTGCACTAGCCCCAAGCATCCAGTACCGTGCATCGAACCTGGACTGGCGACTCGTTTCATACATGATATTATACATGTTTCAATGCTATTCTCCCAAATCTCCCCACCCTCTCCCTCTCCCACAGAGTCCATAAGACTGATCTATACATCGGTGTCTCTTTTGCAGTCTCGTACACAGGGTTATTGTTACCATCTTTCTAAATTCCATATATATGCGTTAGTATACTGTATTGGTGTTTTTCTCTAAATTCCATATATATGCGTTAGTATACTGTATTGGTGTTTTTCTTTCTGGCTTACTTCACTCTGTATAATAGGTTCCAGTTTCATCCATATAAATTTTAGAATAATCAGTTCTACTGCGTGAAAAATGTTATGGGTGTTTTGATAGGGATTATATTATATCTGCAGGTTGCTGTGGGTGGTATGGATATTTTAGCCATATTTGATCCTGGACTTCTGTTTTTTGGGAGCTTTTTAATCACAGATTCAATTTCAGTACTTGTATTTGGTCTGTTCATATTTTTTTTTATTTCTTCCTGGTTTAGTCTTGGAAGACTGAACCTTTCTAAGGATTTGTCCATTTCTTCTAAGTCGTCCATTTTATTGGCATATAGTTGCTTGTAGTAGTCTTTTCCAGTTCTTTGTATCTCTCTGGTGTTGGTTGTAGCTTCTTCTTTTTCACTTCTAATATTTTTTGATTTGGGTTTCCATAAAAGGAGCTTTGTGCTTCCTGTACCTAGATATCTGTTTCCTTCTTCAGATTTGGAAAGTTTTCAGCCTCAGTTTTACGAAATGCATTTTGATCTTTTTCACTCTCTTCTTCTGAAGCCTCTATAATGCCAACATCGATGCACGTGATGCTGTCTCAGTGGTTTCTTAAAGTGTTCTCATTTTGTAGACTTGTTTTTATTTTCGCTGTTCTGATTGGGTGATTTCCATTATTCTGCCTTTTAGATCACTTCTGTGTTCTGTATCACCATTTGCTATTGTGCACCTTCTATTTTCTTTCTCACTTCAGTTATGATACACTTAATTTCTGATCTTTAAAAATATTTTCTAGTGCCTTATTAAAATGCTCACTGTGTTCATCTAACTTTTTTCCCCCAAATTCAGTTAGTATTGTTATTACCAATGCTTTGAACTTTTTATTAGGTAAATTATTTATCTGTTTCTTTAGTTTTTTCAGAGTTTCTCTCTTGTTCTTATATTTAAAACAATTTCTCTGTCTTCTCATCTTGCTTAACATTCTCTGTCTTTATGAAATTATGTAAAATAGTTTCCTATCCAGGTATGAAGGTGTGTCCTCGTGTGGGAGCATTCTTATACAGTCTTTCTGTTCCCAGTTGGTATTGTGGGAGAGCTGGATCTGACAAGAACACAAGTCCCATCTGCCTGCAGGGGGTGCTAGAAGCTAAACCCTTGGTAACAGCTGTGGCTGGAGAAGCAGGGGCTAGACCAGATGGATGTGTGAGCCAGGGATTCTCAGCTGCTCAGTGGCCAGTACCCACCTACAGGGAGGCAGGGATGGGTTCCCAGTTACTGGAGCAAAAGCCCTGAAAGTTGGGTCCAAGTGGCTCCATTTCCTTTGTTCTGCTCGCTTACTGCACTGGCACCTTTACCCTAGAGGGTAGCAGTTCTCAAGCATGAGGAGCCAGAACCGGTGCCTGGTACAGGCCAGGGCCCATGCTGGGCTACTCCTGGCACACACCGGTAAAGTTTCAGACCACTCCCAGCCTGCCATCTCCATGAGTGCCAGCAAGGGTGGTCCTCTCCCCATTTGGATGCCATGCTGGGTTTTACCCAGCTCTGTCCCCCCAAACTGCACACTCTCCTTGGCATCAGTGGACCTTGCCCTGGTGGGAATCTGTCCCACAGAGCAAAAATGGTTGGCATAGGCACTTGGCGCAAGCCGAAATATGCCCTAGGGTGGTCGTAGGAAACCAGCCAGAGTCCTAGTCCACTTCAAACTGCTTCCTTAGCTTTGTGTGGAAAGTAAGCAAGTTTGCGTGTCCTCTTCAGGACTTCCTAGTGGCTTAAATGGTAAAGATTCTGCCTGCAGTGCAGGAGATCTGGGTTAGATCCCTGAGTCAGGAAGATCCCCTGGAGAAGGGAATGACAGCCCACTCTAGGATTCTTGCCTGGAGAATTCCATGGGCAGAGGAGCCTGGCGGTCTACAGTCCATGGGGTGGCAAAGAGTCAGACATGACTGAGCTATCAGCTAATAAGAACCAGTTTTAACATTTTCAGGTATTTTGTGATATGATTGATAAGCACAGAAATCACTAAAATTAAATTTTATACTCAACAGTTAAATAAGTTACATTACTAACAAAAGTAATAAGTACTCAAAAGTCATGTCTTCTTAACTATTTTAATACATTTTACTCTCAGCTATGCTCTTGAAATTATTTATATCTATTGTATCCATTGGAGAAGGGAATGGCAACCCACTCCAATATTCTTGCCTGGGAAATCCCATGGACAGAGGAGCCTGGCAGGCTATAGTCCCTGGGATCACAAAGAGTTGGACACGAATGAGAGACTAACAACACAATTGTATCCATGGTCTGGATATGCTATTCAATGGTGTGCTACTGCAAATCTCTTTTCAGCTCCAACTTCAGTGATGCCACAATGCAACTAGAAATCAATAATTGTGAAAGTGTTCATACCATGGAAATAAATCAACAAATTCGAAAATAAGACTTTCATGTGTACCTTTCATCCCTGGAAATCTGGTTGTTAAATATTTACCAACAACCACTGAACATATTATTTCTTTACAACTTCCTCTTTTTTCTCAAAGACATGTCCAAATATAACATATAACTGTATTTGTCTATCATCCATTTTTCCATGATCGTGGAAAAATAAAAGAAAAATCTATCACAATCTACCTATTCCATATTTACTGAATGATAATAATTTTGGTATCATCCAGTGATATTGATGCTGTGGAGGATACAAGTAAGTGAAGTCACTCAATCATGTCTGACTCTTTGCGACCGCATGGACTGTAGCCTACCAGGCTCTTCTGTCCATGGGATTTTCCAGGCAAGAATACTGGAGTGGGTTGCCATTTCCTTTAAGAACAAATAAAATATAGTCCCTGCCATTATGGAGGGGGCATAGATAGATATTCAAGTATACACTGCTCCAGTATTGAAGATAATGCACATTTATATAAGACTGCTTGGGGCATCAGAGACGGTGCAGTGGTAAAGGATCTGCCTGCCAATGCAGGAGATACAAGAAACATGGGTTTGATCCCTGGGTTGCAAAGATCCCCTGAAGTAGGAAATGGCAATCCTCTCCAGTATTTTTGCCTGGGAAATCCATGGACAGAGGAACCTGGCAGGCTACTATCCTTGGGGTTACAAAGAATTGGATACGACTGAACACAACACATCCAAGATTGCTTAATGTTTAAAGTGTCTTTGTAAGCAATCTTCCTCATTTGATTCTCACAAACCTCAGGAAGCAAACAAGCAAACAGGTACTGTAAGTCTCAACAGAGATCAAGAACAACGCAGAGATACAAGTAAAATCCAATCTACCTCCTTTAACTATGTGACCTGTGCCATTTGTATTCTCGACTGCTAAAAAAAATTTTAGGGAGGATTTCCAAATTTCATCTACTAGACTCAATAAAACTATACCTGGATACACTGAGCTTTTCCAAGAAAACCTCAAAGGCCTATTATGGCAATCTTAAAATTATCAGTCTATTTTACAAAGTACAAGCACACAACGATTCTCTAACTCTGGATTCTCACAGCAGGGACCGGTGGATTGACAGAAGACACACACACGGCTACCCTTGAATCTGACTGTGCTTCAAGTATCTGGACACTGATGGACACATATAGTCTCCAGTCCCGAATGAAAAGCTATGAGGTGAAAAACAGTCTTTCAAACAGGACTGCTAAAAGAGACAAGATGCGTCTAACAGGAGTGAGGAAGAGACAGGCTGTAACAGTGTGAAGAGAACCTCAGGAAGAAAATAATGCTTGAGAAGCCAGAAGCTCAGTCAGATCAATGATTTAAAATTGCAAAGGGAAAATATGTCACTTGCAAAAAATTGAATCAATCTGTATTTTTGTTTCTAAAGAATGTTCAGTATATTTCTGTGGGAAAAGTTATACAAAGGCTCAAAGAGACATGGTTGCATAGTCTCAGACCAAATCAATCCAAATATATTCCAGATAATTTAGTATAAGTTGATTAATGCCACTGTAAATGTGAATGCAATAAATAGAAAATTCATACAAAGGAAAAATGCAGTCACTGTTATTCTTGTTTTTATTTTGTTTTGGTTTTTTTTTTTTTTAAATGTATCCTTATCCTCTTTCTCCTTTGGTAACCTTAACTTTTTAAACCTTATCTCTTTATTTGATCATTATATAGAACATGACTGTAAAATATACTTTAGTTTCTAGTTGACTCAGTATCCAAGAGATTATTGGACATATGCAGCAAATATGTCATGTTATGACATCAAAACATTTCTTTTCTCCCCAGCTTAAAAAGCAATTGATAATCCAAGTCTATCAATAAGGAAGATGAGGTTTTTTCATGGACTCTCCAATAAGTTTTCTCTCCTTAGACAAAATACTTAAGAAATTTCACTTGATGGGGAGGAAGGGAATGCAGTATAAAAAGAAATGTGAATGAGATAATATAAGTAATGATATCTGTTTGTAGAGTATCTTTAGTTATTTTGTCCTATTTCAGTCCTTCTTCTATATCTGTATTATCATCCTCTTTTCCTTTAGCTCCAAAATTCTGCTTCATAACCTAAAGAGTATATGACTTCATTGAAAATTATGCCAGGAATGAGCCAATACTAAAGTGGTTAGTGGATAGACTCTCTCAGGGGTGTGGGAGCAGAATGAAACATTGATAACTACATAGGCATATGGGCAGCAAGCCTGCAGAGCATAATGGGGAAGCTCAGACTTTGGAGCCTGTCTAGTCAAGGCTATGGTTTTTCCAGTAGTCATGTATGGATGTGAGAGTCAAACCATAAAGAAAGCTGAGCGCCAAAGAATTGATGCTTTGAATGGTGGTGTTGAAGACTCTTCAGAGTCCCTTGGACTTCAAGGAGATCCAACCAGTCCATCCTATAGGAAATCAGTCCTGAACATTCATCGGAAGGACTGACGTTGAAGCTGAAACTCCAATACTTTGGCCACCTGATGTGAAGAACTGACTCATTTAAAAAGACCCTGATGCTGGGAAAGATTGAAGGTGGGACGAGAAGGGGACGACAGAGGATGAGATGGTTGGATGGCATCACTGACTCAAAGGACATGAGTTTGAGTGAACTCCGGGAGTTGGTGATGGACAGGGAAGCCTGGCGTGCTGCAATCCATGGGGCCTCAAAGAGTCAGACACGACTTACTGACTGAACTGAACTGAACTAAGACTACCCTTATTTAAATCTGTTTCCTCATCTGTAAAAAAGGGCCAATAAGTGTACCAATTTTAGGAGGATTAAATAGTTAATACCTATAAAAAATCCTATAACTGCCAGAACATAGCCAATTCCATATAAATTATATATAGTAATATATATACACACATACACACATACCAGTTAATGCCATATAAATTATATATTTATATAAATAATGACATGTAAATTACATATGTAGATATAAAAGTCAATCATCATACATATGTATATGGATAGTCATGTAATTTGCAATAAGCATTTAAAATGAAAGTTGAATTTAATCAAATCAGTAATTTTGTTTTAGAATTAGGAGAGAAGTAAGAATTTAATGATATTTGCCTCATCACTTTTAGAAATTAATATCCTGACCTAGAGGCTATAGGAGGCCATAAGCTTTAAACAAAATTCATGAAAACTTTTCAAATAATTCTTTTATTAGTTTTATTCTTTTATTAGCCATTAATTCTTTTATTAGTTACCAATGATGCATAAAAATGACCTAAAAACTGCGACTTAACCATAATCATTTCTTACCTCTCACAGTTTCTATGGGTTAGATATTCAAAATCAACCTAGTTGGATCTCTAATTAGGATCTCTAATTAGCAGATAGTGAAATGTCTGCTCAGGCCGAAATCATCGGAAAGCTAAGCTGGTGCTAGGAGCCCACAGGTGGTTCACACGAGGATGGCAAGCTGGTACAGGTGTGGCTTTCAGTTCCCCTCCTCAGGGGCTTCTCCGCAGGGCTACCTGAGGAACCTCAGGCCATAAGTTAGCTTCTAGACATAGCAAGAGCCTCAGAAGAAATACGCAATGCCTTTTAAGGCCACATTTCAGAAGATACATTGTCATTTCCGTCACATTCTATTACTCATATGGGTCAAGTAGGTACAGTGTGTGAGGGGCCTACACAAGACCATAAATAACAGGAAGCAAGGGTCTTGGGAGCTATTTTCTAGGATGGCTATCACACTAATAATCAGTTCTCCTAAGGGCTGATTTAGACATGTGATCTACCCATCTGGTCTGTTTATACTGTAGGACAATATATTCATTTCTGAATAAACATTTATTGAAGACTTACATGTCAAGCAAAATGTTACATATTTGGTTCCATGAACCAAAGAAAAGAAAGATGCAGGAGTGTAGAGAAGCCAGATGCTTTTATAATAATCAGCAGAGTTGACACAAAATACTGGACTGTACCAGTAAAAAGTGGAGATATCTTGCTTGTTATCTCATGACTTTGGTTAGTTTAAGTTAGTCCTTCAGATTTTCAGTGATTCTAAGTTAAGGTATAAAGTTTAGAGCCTGGTTATAAGGAACGAATCATTCTATGGGATAATGGTAATCCCACCAAGTCAGAGATACATTCTGAGGCTTGGGCTCGAAACTCAGAGAACAACCAATGTGTTCATACTAACCTACAAAGAGTAACAACCAACCGTGACTAAATTCACCAGGGTGCCATATGCAGGAAGTGAAGGAAAAATAACTTACATTTTTGAGGGGTTATTATATGGCAGGAAAAAGGAACTATAAGTCACATGGAGATGGATTTCTGTTCAATAACGATAGTCTTAAGGTGATTTGATTGGCTATAGCTTACATGGTTGCCTTATTTGGAAAAGCCTAGCTGGCTGTTTGTGATCGGTTGTTCTTAAGTTTATTTTTATGATTCAAGTGCCTTGACATTGGCTTGGGTTTTGATTTGCTTATGCAGACCACCAAAGTATTAAAGACAACTCAGTTGAATGGTCTCCTTATTTAATCTTTATGTAATTCTGTATATCATCTATCTAAATGTGTATATACATTATATATTATATATACATATATATATAGAGAGAGAGAGAATAGATATATGTCCCTTGCATGTTCCCTGTATGTTCCACCATTTGTTTTAAAAACAATAAAATGAAATTTAAGTATGCATTATGAAAACTATAGGAGCTGAGCTTCTTATGACAATCAAGCCAGTTCTGCAATGCATTCAGAGATACATACTATGTTAGTGAAATAAAAAGCTTCAGAAAACTTAAGTGGCACAAGTTTCATTTACAATAAAGATTGGACTCCCTGCCAAACTTGTCTTTCAAAAATCTAGTAAATGAGACAAAGACGTCTCCAAATTCCCTGACACCAGGCTTACACAGTGTCTCCAATTTCAGAAAGGGGAGAGAGGGTAGAGTTACTTGGATTGCAGCATAGCTGCTAAATGGACTTGAACTGCAATCATCTTCTAATTAAATATCATTAGCACATTTCAAATGGGAAGATACCTAATATCACTGCACAATTCTTATTTTAATTACCTTTTTCCCCCTCAAAATTCTAATGAAATGATTTTGCATTTACATATCTTTAATGGTGTTTCAATCATCCATTATGAATATAGGCAATTTGCAACTTTTATTTAACATACTCACATGTGCACTGTTTATGAATTCCAACGTTTATTAGATAATTGACTAATTAAATCTTGTTTAGAGCTGAATTTGTTAAGCATGCCCCATAGACTTCATTTTTATTCCACTTCAATTCTGAAAGGCCTCCATGTTCTCTACTGTAAAACTCTGAATAAAAAGCCCTTATCCTCTAAGAGTTGTGGATTCCCACCAAGTTGATAAATGCATTTATCCTATTTCACTAACATCCCATGGGTAATAAATACTAACAGCAGTAAGTCTTCACAGGATATTTGACGTCACCTGGGTGTTATCATTTACTGACTCTTGGGATTGCAATGATAGAGGGCAATTAAATGTTGCTTTCTCCCAGGCCACTACACCAGAAGATTCTGGTTCATCGTTTAGAAATTCTTTTATTTAGCTTATAAACACACATGACATTATGACAATCACTGTGACATTATGACAATCACTTAAATATGTAAGATATTTAGAAAGATAAGAAGGCAAGAGTCTTTGGAGAAATAAGTCTGAAAGTGCTGTGGTTTCTTTGCTTTGCTTTTATAGAATATAAGATTCCATATTTATGTAAGTATTAAGGGGAATTTGTCAAGCTTGGATAACTAATTCCATATTTAAACATATTTAATTATCCAATACACAGCTGATTTTCTAAAGTGTCCACACTGAATTTGCTGAATAAATGTTACAAATGAACTATATGAGGAATGATTGAAGTATTTAAAAATGCAAATACTTTCATATCTTGAGAGAAGAAAAAGTGAAACTGGAAACAATAATAGAGTTTCTTAATAGTTTTCTCCTGAAACTTTGCCTGCTGATTAGACTAATGACATCAAGGGACATCACCGGTGACTACCTATCACTTAACACCCGTCTTTTTCTTACAGACCAGCTGAAATGGCTTTTACAGAGAGAAGACACAGTGTTTTTTGATCACTGCAAGTAACATCAGGGTCACATCAAAGGTTCATCTGGGGCTTTGAATCCTCTTAAGATTAGATATACATTTTCAAACAGTATCAGACTTCCAACTTCTATTAATTCTTTTCTTTCATAAATGCTATATTCCCACCAACTATATCAAGCCATAATAATTTCAGTCACTGTCATTTTTTTAGACATGTTATCTTCTAGTATTTATATCTGCCAGTAGATATTGTGAAGAATTATTTTGAAGGACTCCGTGTGAAATGGGATCATGGGTAAAGACAGGGACACATCCACTTAAGATCATGTTTATGTTAAAATGTGAGAAATAATTGTCTGGTAAGCCATGTGCCCTCAGTAGTCCTTGAGAATACACCTGAATGCCTCAACCAGTTTGTAGAATTTGTTTTTATTTATTTTTAACTTCCTTTATAATTAATGCTTTTTTCCAGTTATCCGTTATTACTGGATCTGGTGAGCTGCATCTATGGGGTCACACGGAGTTGGACACAACTGAAGCGACTTAGCAGCAGCAGACATCTTATGATTAGTTCAAAGTTTTTGACACTTTAAGAATGCTTACCACAATGTAAGCAGAGTTGCTTTTGTTCACTATCTGTAGTACTTGATTTACTTATATCAACTTTTTCTTTTCCAAATGAGAATTCTTGCTCTAACTCTAGAACTTCAGAAGTGATATGTTATTAAATATCTCTTTATGGGAAACCTTATAAAACTATAGTTAATTATCCTCAAATATCTATTTGTATACCTCAACAATATCTCCACTGGTGTTTAGTGAGTCAATTCTACCTTATTTAAAATGTATGTTTATTTTTCCTTTTTGATAATCTATAAAATATTTAATGCGTGTTACTTGCTTAGTCACGTCCGACAGTTTCCATGGACTGTAGCCCACCAGGCTCCTCTGTCCGTGGAAGTCTTCAGGCAAGAATACTGGAGTGGGTTCATTTCCTTCTCCAGGGGATCTTCCTGACCCAGGGATCAAATTCAGGTCTCCTGCACTGCAGGCAGATGCTTTACCACCTGAGCTATAGGGATATAGTAGTCCTTCAATAAATATAAAAGCAAACTAAACAGTTCATCTAATCTCAATAAGTTCATAGTCTAAAATGTAAAAATAAGTATAATAATTCTCAGAAAAGAAAATATATCTTAAGTACATATAGAGTCAATGGGAAATCTTCCAACTTCTTGTTCCCATCTGAGAAAATTAGGTAAGAACACTGGAATATTCAGCTTTTAGATGTAACATCTTAGAAGTAGAAGGCTTAGTCAAGCCATGTATCAGGAAAAAGATCCTTTCAGGCAGAGGGTACATAAATTGGGAATAAACATAAAGTAAGAAACTCACAACAGAGAAGTTGTCTGTAGTATAGTTGGATATTGTTAGACCCAAGATGATGGCATCCTGCTGCTGCTGCTGCTAAGTCGCTTCAGTCATGTCTGACTCTGTGCAACACCATAGACAGCAGCCCACCAGGCTCCCCCGTCCCTGGGATTCTCCAGGCAAGAACACTGGAGTGGGTTGCCATTTCCTCCTCCAGTGCATGAAAGTGAAAAATGAAAGTGAAGTTGCTCGGTCATGTCCAACTCTTAGTGACCCCATGGACTGTAGCCCACCAGGCTCCTCCATCCATGGGATCTGAGGAATGCAAACTTCAATCAACCTTTTTTTTTCCTGGTTTTGTGAACAGAATGGGAACTACTACTCACAAAACCCTTTGTGAAAGATGTTCAGAGATTAAGAGAAATAATGAATATATGAGTATATATATATACTCATATATATCTATTTATAGATACATACATTCATATATATACACATATATATATGATATATACATTCATATATATGAATATACATATTTATATGTGAATATATGCATATATACACAATGTGTATATATATGTTATATATATATAATTTATAGTAAATCATTTATGGTTCAGCAAAAGCAACTGAAGCAATTAACTCCTAGGTGCATGCAAGAATCATGCAAGAATATCTCTGAAACACTAAAGCATTGTAGAACTTCCTTTTTGAAAAAGGTAACAAGTTTAGAGGAAACATATCAGCTTTCTTCCCTTTATAAGAGCATCATAACTGTTTATGGAAACTTTATTTCTGCCCTGTATAAATAACTCTTTGTGCTCATTTATAGATTGGTTCCACAAATTTTTCTTCAGTATCTACAATATACACTGCATACTTGTGAAAACAGTTATTAAACACATGTGCACAACTGAATATAATACATTTTGAAATAGTTTGCAAAACATCTTGGAGAGAGAAAATCATGGAAAAATATACTTGAAAGAAATAAGATTTATATGAGTGCTATCCTGAGTGCCTGAGAGAGTTCAGTTAAAGAGGTCATTTCTCTGCTGAGAGATTAAAATGAAGTCATGAATGAGAGGTTCTACAGACACTAGTTTTTGCCATTGTAATTATTGTACATTAATTCATGCTTCAAAAAGACATCTACTGATTCCTATCAAACATATGTATTCTTTAAGTATTTTTATGATCTTGATTAAAAAAAAAAAAGTTCCTAAAGTATTTCCCCTAAGACATACTTCTCTTCATATCAGATCAGATCAGATTAGTCCTTTAGTCGTGTCCAACTCTTTGCGACGCCATGAATCGCAGCACGCCAGGTCTCCCTGTCTATCACCAACTCCCAGAGTTCACTCAGACTCATGTCCATCGAGTTAGTGATGCCATCCAGCCATCTCATCCTCTGTCGTCCCCTTCTCCTCTTGCCCCCAATCCCTCCCAGCATCAGAGTCTTTTCCAATGAAACAACTCTTCGCATGAGGTGGCCAAAGTACTGGAGTTTCAGCTTTAGCATCAGTCCTTCCAAAGAAATCCCAGGGCTGGTCTTCTTCAGAATGGACTGGTTGGATCTCCTTGCAGTCCAAGGGACTCTTAAGAGTCTTCTCCAACACCACAGTTCAAAAGGATCAATTCTTCGGCACTCAGCCTTCTTCACAGTCCAACTCTCACAACCATACATGACCACAGGAAAAACCATAGCCTTGACTAGACAAACCTTTGTTGGCAAAGTAATGTCTCTGCTTTTGAATATGCTATCTAGGTTGGTCATAACTTCCATTCCAAGGGGTAAGCATCTTTTAATTTCATGGCTGCAGTCACCATCTGC
This sequence comes from Bos indicus, assembly GCF_029378745.1. NCBI lineage: Eukaryota > Metazoa > Chordata > Mammalia > Artiodactyla > Bovidae > Bos > Bos indicus. Next base: position 14,537,550 of record NC_091788.1, on the reverse strand, counting down.
AGTGATTTTGGAGCCCAGAAAAATAAAGTCTGACACTGTTTCCACTGTTTCCCCATCTATTTCCCATGAAGTGATGGGACCGGATGCCATGATCTTTGTTTTCTGAATGTTGAGCTTTATGCCAACTTTTTCACTCTCCACTTTCACTTTCATCAAGAGGCTTTTTAGTTCCTCTTCACTTTCTGCCATAAGGGTGGTGTCATCTGCATATCTGAGGTTATTGATATTCCTCCTGGCAATCTTGATTCCAGCTTGTGTTTCTTCCAGCCCAGCGTTTCTCATGATGTACTCTGCATAGAAGTTAAATAAACAGAGTGACAATATACAGCCTTGATGTACTCCTTTTCCTGTTAGGAACCAGTCTGTTGTTCCATGTCCAGTTCTAACTGTTGCTTCCTGACCTGCATACAAATTTCTCAAGAGGCAGATCTGGTGGTCTGGTATTCCCATCTCTTTCAGAATTTTCAAAAGTTTATTGTGATCCACACAGGCAATGGCACCCTTCTCCAGCATTCATGCCTGGAAAATCCCATGGATGGAGGAGCCTGGTGGGCTGCAGTCCACGGGGTCGCTAAGAGTCGGACAAGACTCAGCGACTTCACTTTCACTTTTCACTTTCCTGCATTGGAGAAGGCAATGGTAACTCACTCCAGTGTTCTTGCCTGGAGAATCCCAGGGATGGGGGAGCCTCGTGGGCTGCCATCTATGGGGTCGCACAGAGTCGGACATGACTGAAGTGACTTAGCAGCAGCAGCAGCAACACAGTCAAAGGCTTTGGCATAGTCAATAAAGCAGAAATAGATGTTTTTCTGGAACTCTCTTGCTTTTTCCATGATCCAGCGGATGTTGGCAATTTGATCTCTGGTTCCTCTGCCTTTTCTAAAACCAGCTTGAACATCAGGAAGTTCACAGTTCACATATTGCTGAAGCCTGGCTTGGAGAATTTTCAGCATTACTTTACTAGCGTGTGAGATGAGTGCAATTGTGCGGTAGTTTGAGCATTCTTTGGCATTATCTTTCTTTGGGATTGGAATGAAAACTGACCTTTTCCAGTCCTGTGGCCACTGCTGAGTTTTGCAAATTTGCTGGCATATTGAGTGCAGCACTTTCACAGCATCATCTTTCAGGATTTGGAATAGCTCAACTGGAATTCCATCACCTCCACTAGCTTTGCTTGTAGTGATGCTTTCTAAGGCCCACTTGACTTCACATTCCAGGATGTCTGGCTCTAGGTCAGTGATCACACCATCGTGATTATCCTGGTCGTGAAGATCTTTTTTGTACAGTTCTGTGTATTCTTGCCATCTCTTAATATCTTCTGCTTCTGTTAGGTCCATACCATTTCTGTCCTTTATTGAGCCCATCTTTGCATGAAATGTTCCTTTGGTATCTCTGATTTTCTTGAAGAGATCCCTAGTCTTTCCCATTCTGTTGTTTTTCTCTACTTCTTTGCATTGATTGCTGAAGAAGGCTTTCTTATCTCTTCTTGCTATTCTTTGGAACTCTGCATTCAGATGTTTATATCTTTCCTTTTCTCCTTTGCTTTTCATTTCTCTTCTTTTCACAGCTATTTGTAAGGCCTCCCCAGACAGCCATTTTGCTTTTTTGCATTTCTTTTCCATGGGGATGGTCTTGATCCCTATCTCCTGCACAATGTCACGAACTTCAGTCCATAGTTCATCAGGCACTCTATCTATCAAATCTAGGCCCTTAAATCTATTTCTCACTTCCACTGTATAATCATAAGGGATTTGATTTAGGTCATACCTGAATGGTCTAGTGGTTTTCCCCACTTTCTTCAATTTCAGTCTGAATTTGGCAATAAGGAGTTCACGGTCTGAGCCACAGTCAGCTCCTGGTCTTGTTTTTGCTGACTGTATAGAGCTTCTCCATCTTTGGCTGCAAAGAATATAATCAATCTGATTTCGCTGTTGACCATCTGGTGATGTCCATGTATAGAGTCTTCTCTTGTGTTGTTGGAAGCGGGTGTTTGTTATGACCAGTGCATTTTCTTGGCAAAACTCTATTAGTCTTTGCCCTGCTTCATTCCGTATTCCAAGACCAAATTGCCTGTTACTCCAGGTGTTTCTTGACTTCCTACTTTTGCATTCCAGTCCCCTATAATGAAAAGGACATCTCTTTTGGGTGTCAGTTCTAAAAGCTCTTGTAAGTCTGCATAGAACTGTTCAACTTCAGCTTCTTCAGCGTTACTGGTTGGGGCATAGACTTGGATTACTGTGGTATTGAATGGTTTGCCTTGGAAACAAACAGAGATCATTCTGTCGTTTTTGAGATTGCATCCAAGTACTGCATTTCGGACTCTCTTGTTGACCATGATGGCTATTCCATTTCTTATGAGGGATTCCTGCCTGCAGTAGTAGATATAATGGTCATCTGAGTTAAATTCACCCTTTCCAGTCCATTTCAGTTCACTGATTCCTAGAATGTCGACATTCACTCTTGCCATCTCTTGTTTGACCACTTCCAATTTGCCTTGATTCATGGACCTGACATTCCAGGTTCCTATGCAAAATTGCTCTTTACAGCATCGGACCTTGCTTCTATCACCAGTCACATCCACAGCTGGGTATTGTTTTTGCTTTGGTTCCATCCCTTCATTCTTTCTGGAGTTATTTCTCCACTGATCTTCAGTAGCATATTGGGCACCTACTGACCTGGGGAGTTTCTCTTTCAGTATGCTGTCATTTTGCCTTTTCATACTGTTTTTGGGGTTCATACTTCTCTTATTCCATACTGTTCATACTTCCCTTATTCCATCTTAAATTTCACACACCTCAAATCCAGAGTATCCACACAGTTAACTTCCCTAAAGGGATCAACAACTATATTAACTTGACAAAAGTCAGAACAGATATTCAGACTCATTGAAGCCAAATGAAAACAGCTCTAAATGATTGCTCTCCTTCTAGCCACCATGGACAAGCCCTGTTGCTATGAAGAAAAATAAGTGTAGCCCTCTTTCTTCAAGCAAAAACTCCATTTAAAATCCAATGATATAGTTTTGGTTGGGTCCCCATTGATGGCTCAAGCCTTTCCCAGGAAGTTCTAGGATTCTAAATGCAAATTGCCGTGCTACAGAAAACATATTAGCATCTGCGTAGTGGAATTCTAAAACAAGCATATTTTTTTCTTCTCTTCTTTGACAAATGATATATTAGACAGGGAACTAAAGGCTATGCTATAAAAAAAAATCTTTTTTCAAGAGAAAGTCCATGTGACAACTGTTTAGTATTCTTAGCAAAATGAGAAGCTTTGCATATTTAGACAACTGGTCGATCCTCTAGGATACTTTCTTCCTGCTACCTATAATTTATATGTTGCTATAATGTATTAATGTCCAATGAAGTGATGGACACAGTCATGGGCAGCTCTTGATATCACTAATCTACCTTTTATAGACAAAGAAACTGAGATTCAGGGGTTTTGGATGACTAGCCTAACAGCAACTAGCAGAAGTTAGTGGGGCCTTCTCTGGTGTCTCAGTGGTAAAGAATCCACCTGATCATGCAGGAGATGCAGATTCAATCCCAGATCCAGGAAGATCCCTTGGAGAAGGAAATGGCAGCCCACTCCAGTATTTGCCTGGGAAATCACCTGGACAGAGGAGCCTGGCTGGCTATAGCCCATGTGGTCACAAAAGAGTTGGACACAACTTAGTGACTAAACAACAGCAAGAGATCAGAGGAGGGGATTTGGTACTAAGTTGAAATTTTCATACTGACAGTCCATTGGAGTATCCTGGTGAACCCCCACTTTACATCTTTTAGCTGTCATCCTTCCCTTCCTGAGTGTGTTACTGTGAAAAATCTGCTTAACCAGGCCCTGTGGAATAAGAAAATCAAAGAACCCTGGCTTTACAATTCACCCATCTGGCCTAGTGTGGCATGTAAACCTTTTGGATTATACCCCGCTACACCCAACAGAAGCAGTTCTTGGCACAGGCCTCATGAGACAGCTTTGTAGCAGCTACACATTTCATATTAGGAAACAAAGTGAGAATGGAGACTTTTTCAGGTATTTTGGAAAACATTATCTTTATAGAGAGCTCTATCCACATTGCCCACCACAATGTAGGAAAGGTTTCTGTAGGTTCTTTCATGTGGGATGGCAGAAAGGCCTTCCCCTCCGAGAGGACAGCATGGAAAAAGCCTGGATGCATGAGAGGCCTTGTCCCAGAGATGACGACAGATTTGGTTTTCTGTATTGAAACATGAGGTACTGTTAGAGATCTGGCAAAAAAGAAAATAGGGCCCATTTTGATCTTTTCCACCTATCTAAAGGGGGGCTGGCTTAAACCTGTGATTAATGTGTGGTATGTGTGTATTCATAGCTGAGCATCACCGGTTTTTAAGAGTAGCATGGCCTCATTTGCTTTGGAGAGAAAATTTTTGAGTAGGGGGTGAACTGGAGAAGTAAACTATGTATTGCAGGGACTAGGGAGATGGATGTAAAAACAGAGTTTGGGTGTTTTGCAGAATTTGTGCTTAAGCAACTATGACTCTACAATTTGCCAGGACTAAAAAGAACTAATGGTTTTTTTTTTTTTTTTTTTAATCTGTCAGAGAAGCATGCCATTAACAAACTTTGCTAGAAATTTATTTTCCTTTTTTACCTCCTGGAAGTCTTTTATACCCTAACATCTTTCTTTCCTTTCCTGAATGTAGTTTAATGCCAAAAATTGGCATTAAACTTAGGATGTTTCAACATTTATTTATGTCATGAGCATACCAAGGTTTCTGAATTGATAAATGGAACCTCTTTATCTGTTTGGGTTAATCATATCTTGTTAATAAGAGTTAGTTAGGTGTAGGAAATTTTCAATTATAGAAGATAAATCTATATTCTGGAGATTGAATCTCCTCACTCATAGAGTCTCATCCAATGGTATAAGTTTTCTTGGCCACATAATCAGCATAGCTGCTTATAGAAAAAATTGAGATCTACACCGTGAAATTGGAACATAATTGGTAAAATCAATTTCTTGAGTAATGTCACAGGAGGATAAAGATCTACCAAGGAAGAAGAAATGTGATTCAATAGTGCAAGTATCCATGATAGTTCCTTAAAAAAAAAAAAAAAAAAAAAGCTAATACATGGGCTGTCAGTGTTTAATTAAAACACAGTGAAACAGTACATAACTCTTTATAACAATTTTCTCATGGCAATTATTTCCCTTACATAGGGTCAGTTGTACATCTTAGGTAAAGTCTTACTCAGAAATTAATTCTAGAACTATAATACAATTTGCCATACTGCAGTTTACCATTTAACAACATAATTTATCTGTGGAAAATAAAGACATTCTTTACTTGTTCTAAGTCACTATCTCCATATGGCACATGAAAACCATACTATATTGAAATTAGGACACATAGGATAAAAATAGTGACTCTGACACTAAAGTTCTGCTTGTTCTGAGAAATACAATGCCCCACTCTTTCACTCTTTCCTCATATCTTTTGTTTTAGCCATTACAAATCGTTTGTAAGTCCCAAACACACTCATAGTTGACTTCCTACCTTTGTATGGGCTGTCCCAATTTCTTGACACAGTCCCTTTAATTGGCTAACTCCTACCCACCTTAGAGTATTTATCAGCAACCACCTGGCTGAGGCACACCTCCTTTCATTTTTAGCACGCCATGTTATACCTAATCTGATAACTATTCAATATTATAATTCAGATTACCTCATTTGTCTCCACTTTCAGATTTAAAAATATTTAAAAGTAGAGAAAAACTTAATTTTACTTCACCTAGAGTTTTTCTTCACAGTAAGCATCAGTTGAATCCATTCCAGTATTCTTGCTGGGATAATCTCATGGACAGAGGAGCCTGGTGGACTACTGTCCATAGGGTCACGAAGGGTTGACATGACTGAACGACTGAGCACACACACATGAGTCAGGTGACTGAATAAATGTATAAAGCAACTGACAGGAGTGAAAGCATGAATAAATAGGTGAATATTAACTTAGAAAAAATTCACAGTATATTTATTGGCAATCTCATCTCACATTTAACATAAGCTGTGCTACTGACAAGAATCCTTAATGGTCTTTATTACCAGTCTAACCCAAGTGCAAACATAGTAAGCATTGGTGTATATTTCCATTAAATTGCACCTTGTTGGATTTAACATATTATCCCAGATAAGTGATAATTAAACTTTAATCTTCACAGGAATCACTTAAGTAAAAAGGTTAAATCTCATATTTGTGGTCCTCCCATTATGTTCCCTAACTCAGTTGATCTGGGATATGCTCAAGAATCCTGGAGGAGTAAATGGTAACCCATTCCAGTATGCTTGCCTGGGAAAATCCCCTGGACAGAGGAGCCTGGTGGGCTATAATCTATAGGGACACAGAGAATCAGACACAACAATGACGGAGCATACACACATGAATGGTCAATAATTCTGACTTTAAAAAAAAAGATACTTCAAGTAAACCTCATATAAGTGATCCAAAAGTCTTATTTTAATAAAGATTCTTCTACCAAATCACCTTAATTCACTTTTTTTTTTGGCATTTACTGTCATGGCTGAACTTATTCCACCCTAAAAATATGAGTGCACCCTGCATTTTCTTGTACAAGACACTGATTCTGCATAAGAAGTTATGTATAATTATATATATATATATATTCACACACATATGTGCATATAATTTTAATCCTCACAACAATAAATCCTTTGATTTAAATCCTCTTTTAAACTTAATAAGCAAAGCACTAATATTTTCATTCTTTAAATAAGAAATCAGAGAAATTTAAATTCAAAGAAATAAGTAGTAGAACTTGATCTGGGGTAGTCTACTTCCAGAGTTTGTGTCCATTCTTCCATTAGATCCTTGGGAAAGAGAAAGTGTTAGCCACAATAAATCTGTGTCTGCTGACAGTACCCCTGGAAGCCCTATTATTTATAATAGTCAAAAACATACCAAAATGAATCAACTGATGATGAATCTGAGGAGCACAGCTTTGAACAAATGCCCTACACATATGCATATGCCCTTGGTCAATCAAGGCAGAGTGTTGTATGTGCCCAGTGAGACAACACATGAAGGAACTTCTTGGCACCTACAATGCATCAAACCTTGGGCTTACCAACAATGATCTCATCACTGCAGGCATACAAATGATAATAAGACATTGTACTTGTCTTCATCACTTATAACCTGTTAAGGAAGAAAGATGAGTAAACAAGACATATTATCATGACTGCAAATATGAGGTCCCACATGGACCTTTAGAGAACCCAGAGATTAATACCAACCAGATAGATCAGGATAACTCCATGAAGAAGACAGTATATAAACACAACAGGAATGGTAATAAAGTAGCAACTCCACTTTATTCAAGTCCATACTCTGTGAATCTGTGAGGTTTTCTGTCTAGTGAACTCCCTCAGCAGGATGAAGCTAAGGATTCAATTTCATTTTAATTGCATTAAATCCCAGAAGACTAGGAAAATTGCAAATTCAGTCCCTGAAGTGAAAAGACTGTACTAGTATCAGTCTTCATGCTTAACTGAAGCAAATACAAAATCCACTAATTAGCAGAGGCAAAAAGAATAATTTAAGACTTTATTTAATTGAAAGCTCATAACTTACAACACAACAATTATTTAATTAGATCATCCTTATATTAATCTCTCTCCCTCATACTTACAAATTCCATCAAGTTAGCTCACCATACTTAGGGATTTAATAAAGTTTTCTGAACTCATTTTTGTAGGAATAACCATTGTTCTATATATTTAGGAATTGAGTTTTACAGATTCTACTTTGAGTACCCAATATAAAGGGGAAAACTGAAGGACAATTACATAAGGGTAAAACGGGATTTCAATATTTGACTGCTATTTATGCTTCCAAAACGTCCTATCCTCAACCTCTTAACTTTTGTAGAGGAATTATAAGTTATTTGAACTCTAATTGTTAAAAATATAAACATATTTTCCAACAGAGGGAACTTCTCTGTGCCCATAAATACCTGAAGTAAAGTCAAAGTTGCTCAGTCATATCCGACTCTTTGCGACCCCATGGACAGTAGCCTGACAGGCTCCTCTGTCCATGGAATTCTCCAAGCCAGAATGCTGGAGTGGGCAGTCGTTCCCTTCTCCAGGGATCTTCCCAACCCAGGATTGAACCTGGGTCTCCCACATTGCAGGTGTATTCTTTACCATCTGAGCCACCAGGGAAGCCCTAAATACCAGAAATATATATGGAATTATCTTTAGTGACCTTTTGCATAGAGAATGTTCCAAGGAAAAGCAACTTCTCTGTAACATATGGTACATTTGCCAAGTTCTTTGATATTCAGTCCACTGTTGGTGCTCTCCTGCATGTCCATGTTGATATTTCTTATGTTTTAACCATATACTAGTGAGCATTTGCTTCTCAGGTTGCGCTAGTGGTAACGAACCTGCCTGCCAATGCAGAAGACACAAGAGAGTCCCTGGGGTGGGAAAATCCTCTGGAGGAGGGCATGGCAACCCACTCCAGTTTTATTGCCTGGAGAATTCCATGGACAGAGGAGACTGGCAGGCTATAGTTCATCGGGTCACAAAGAATCAGACACAACTGAAGCAACTTAGCACACATGCACACCCTCAGTGAACATCTGTATGTACAAACCAGTGTGTTAGTTGCTCAGTTGCTCAGTATAACCCAAACATAGTTATACTTCTTTGATGTTTATTTTTCTACAGTTACAATAGTTTTGATTATTTTTGCCCCATCATTATCACTTTGTAACAGCAAGCATTTTGCCACGGCCTTTGCAGAATTTTTGTCTTCTTTTACTCACATAACTCTCTCTCGTTCTCTCTCTCTGAGAGGTGTTTGGGATTTAACAATGATCCAAAGATTAATGATGCATAATTATGAAGTCAGTAGGAGGGACAGGGAATTTCAGTTTGCAGGACATTTCAACCAAATATGATAATCATGATGATTGAGAGTTTGGTTTCAGAGAAGATGCCTGAGAAGAAATGTTGTCTGGGATGAGAAATAATAACTGATTCAAAGAGGTGAAAGGATGGGAGAATCTGGCGGGTCAAAATGAAGCAGCCCAGTATTGCACTACACTCCAGGAAAAAGAATGAAGTCTAGAAGTGAAGTTTGGCTTATTTGAAAAACCGAATTAAAAAAACCTCTGTGATGGGGGAGGGAGGCCTGTAAGGGAGGGGATATACAGAGAGAATTATGACTGATTTGTGTTGTCATATGGTAGAAGCCAACACAACATTGTAAAGCAATTATCCTCCAAGTTAAAAAAGAATCTCAAAATGTGCATAGAACGTAGAATAAATAAAAGTGATGCCCAGCAAGAGACAAAATACACAAATAAATAATGAAGAGATCAGAAGACCAAATCATGGATGACTTCTTACGAGTTTGGACTTGATACTAAGCAATGTGAAAAATCTTCAATGTCTCTGTAGTCCCCTATTAATTATGTTTCTCTCTTGTTCTATTTGTGTGATAGTTATTTGTTGACAAGTATTATCTCCTTTATGCAATATACTCTCTTTCAAAGTATGATTTATACCAGATTCATCACAGTTTTCATCTGCATAGCACAAGACTTATGATACATACATTTCTCAATTCACAGTTGAACTTCACAGGTGTTATCTCATTAAATTCTCATCATAACCTTTTGAGAATGGCTTACTCATTGCTCCCTATCTTCAAATAAAGTAACTGAATTACAGAAAAATTAAATCACTGATAAATGGAAAATCTAGGATAGGAAAACTAGGAATTCTGTTGGCAACTTAGAAATGCTTTATATCTATATCAATAATTTAACCACTAGCCACAAATGATTATTAAGCTCTTGAAATGTGGCTAGTGCAACTGGAAAATAGAATTTAAAATTTTATTTAATTTAAATCAAATTAAATTTAAATAGCCCCCTACCTAGGAACTGCCATATTGGACAGCAAAGCTCTATGTCATGATGTCTCGTCACTATTGCTTATTAAATGGGTGCTGAATAAGCACATGTGTAAACTGGGGGATTATTCCATCATTTTGCTATTTATACATTATTTTGGATTCTATATCAGTTACAGCCTTAAAATATTTTGTTTATAGACCTCAGTGAAACCAGTATAATTTTTTACTATGCCAAGCCAAAAAAAAAAGGTTCTTTCATAATTGACTTTCCTCATGAAGACATATACGCCTTAAGTTTTTAGAGCACTGTTGTAAAAACAATTTAATGTATTTGAAATGAGTTTATTATATGTCAACTGTAAGTTTTTAAAAATTAATAATATTCTTATGAATGGTTTTTTCTTTAAGTTAGCCAGAATATCACATTCTCCATGCATTCTATGACAAGTAAGTAAATAAATACATGCTGAGTATATTAGTTTGCTGCTGCTGCTGCTGCTGCTGCTAAATCGCTTCAGTCGTGTCCGACTCTGTGAGACCCCATAGACGGCAGCCCACCAGGCTCCCCCATCCCTTGGATTCTCCAGGCAAGAACACTGGAGTGGGTTGCCATTTCCTTCTCCAATGCATGAAAGTGAAAAGTGAAAGTGAAGTCTCTCAGTCGTGTCCGACTCCTAGCGACCCCATGGACTGCAGCCCACCAGGCCCCTCCGTCCATGGGATTTTCCAGGCAAGAGTACTGGAGTGGGTTGCCATTGCCTTCTCCGATATTAGTTTGCTAGGGCTACCATAAGAACCTACCACATATCCAGTGATTCAAATAACAGACATTTCTCTTCTCAGAGTTCTGGAGGCTGGGAGTCCAAGACCAAGTTGTCTTCAGGGTTAATTTCCTTTGAGGCTTCTCTTATTGGCTAGTACATGGTTATCCCTCTGGGTATACCATTTCTGATGTCACTCTGTATGTCTTTATCTCCTCTTCTTATGAAGATGGAAACTCATTGTAAGACACCTCTTCAAAGACCCTAACTCAAAATACAGTCACATCTGGGGTTGATTAACTCAAAATACAGTTTCTGGGGTTGCTTAAGTCTTCAGCATAAGAATTTGGGGAATGGGACACAATTCAGCCCATCACATCATCCTTTTGGATCCTCTAGACCTTTTTTTTTCCAGGCACCTCTGAACAGGGGTCTGAGAACAAAATTAGAGAGCATTAAATCATTTTTATAATGATTATGCACTTTTTAAGTGTATAGTCTAAAGCAAGAAGTGCTTGATTCAGACAAAGTACTTATCTTCTTCAAATCTTCATGTGAAGAAAATTAGTGGAAAATGCCAGAGGCCAATCATTAATTTCCAACAAGCATTTTAGAGTACAACGGCCTGCAATTTTTTATCAGGGTTTTTAAAATGTTAATCATTTTATTTTCTATATTAAAAATGCAATTATCATTAAAATTAATCCTGCAGGCTAAACATTTTTAAAGTATATTTCTCCCTTCAAATGTACTTCTGATTTTAACATTTGCTTTCTTAGCATAAGTTTAAACCCATGAAATAATGGAAACTTCCTTTCTATGCAAGTAGTGTTTTTTTTTTTTTTTTTAACTTTTGCAAACTTAAAAGGCACAGGTTGGTAATGCCATAAAAGACTGGCTTCATACAACACTGCTGCTGCTGCTAAGTTGCTTCAGTCGTGTCCGACTCTGTGCAACCCCATAGACAGCAGCCCACCAGGCTCCGAAGTCCCTGGGATTCTCCAGGCAAGAACACTGGAGTAGGTTGCCATTTCCTTCTCCAATGCATGAAAGTGAAAAGTGAAAGTGAAGTCGCTCAGTCGTGTCCAACTCTTAGCAACCCCATGGACTGCAGCCCACCAGGCTTCTCCGTCCATGGGATTTTCCAGGCAAGAGTACTGGGGTGGGTTGTTAGCTCTGGCTTTAATATCTCTTCTCCCTGTGAACAATTAATTTGCCTATCCCATGCGCTTATCAATTCTTAACTAAAGTTACATTGTTTTATATATCTTTTTAAAATTTCTTTCGGAGGGCTGAAGAAGGGACTCTCTGCTGCTTATCTTTATTTATTTATTTTTTTACAGAAAATTTATTTGATATTTATTAAACTTATTTTCTCCAGCTCTGGTTTGGCATTATACAAAGCATCTTAATGACACAGTAGAGTTAAAAACATCTTTACAAATTGAAATGTGATACCTTTATCTCCAAATATTTTAATTGCCATAAATTTGTTTAAAAATACACATTAAATGCATGTTTGACACTCAAAATGTTCTATAATCTTAATACCACAAAATACATATACTATACAGATGTGGAAAAATCTAGTTAGTATATAATACTTTGCTCACCATTAACAGCTTTATTATGTGAAATGCACATACTGACTTAGAAATCCTAGCTTTTGAGCCCCAAAGTACCTCTGAAATTTTAATGTATTGCAACAAATAAAAATCATAGTATATAATTGAAATTTTGGTTGAAAATGTCAGATGCCTAAATATTTTGGATAGAAGCAATGTAAAACAAAGATTTGGATCATGTATAAAGCAAAAGCATCCTATCAGACACTAACAGTACCTTTCTGCAGAATCAACAAGGCTTTTAATTTATCAGTGGCATTACCGCCCCTCCAAATATGTATACCCATGGCTGATTCATGTGAATGTATGGCAAAAACCACCACAGTTTTGTAAAATAATTAGCCTCCAATTAAAATAAATAAAATTTAAAAAAGAATGAATGAATAAATAAATTCAGATTGTTTATGATGCCATTTAAATGCTCCTATTATAAGAAAAGCTCTCTAGTAAACTCTGCTGATGTTCTTCTATAGAAAAGATTTGTTTTGTGAAAATGAAGCAGCGTTTCTATTTTGAACTTGCAAAGAAGGCTTGAGAAACATTATTATTTGTTTCTTTGGTGTATATAAAACAGTCTGAAGAACTAGTGCCTTCAAAGCTGAAATCTTTTAAGAAGGAAACTTGGAAACAAAAATAGCATTCCTAGCATTCAGGTCAGCTTGACTCAGATGATGTTTTTCTTTCAGTTATTCAGCATCCATCATTGGATGAATGAAATTTTTCCTTTCTAATATTTAATTAGTACCAAGAGCAAATTCCTCCTCAGTAAAATGATGGCTGTTTTGTCAGTCTTTGAAGCTTACTTGAAAGGGGCCTCCTGATAACTCAGTTCGTAAAGAATCTGCCTGTAATACAGGAGACCCTGGTTTGATTCCTGGGGAAGATCCCCTGGAGAAGGAATAGGTACCCTCTCCAGTTTTCTTGGGCTTTCCTTTTGGTTCAGTTGCTAAAGAATCCGCTTGCAATGCAGGAGACCTGGTTTCGATCCCTGGGTTGGGAAGATCCCCTGAAGAAGGGAATGGCTACCCACTCCAGTATTCTGGCTTGGAGAACTCCATGGACTGTATAGTCCATGGGGTCTCAAAGAGTCGGACACGAATGAGCGACTTTCACTTTCACTTTGGATACCAACACTCTAAGTTGCTATTACAGGTACTGGAAATACAAAAGTGGTTAAAAGACAAAATTCCTTTCCCAGTAGAGTGTACATTCAAGTCTGGGGAAACAGAAAATATTCACAAAATAAAATTTAAAATATTTATATGTGATATAAAAGTAACAAAGCAGAGTGAGGGAATAAGAAATGTTGTGAGGCATTATTTTAAATAGAGTGGAGAGATAAAGTCTTTTTTGGGAGGAGACATTTCCAACCAAAACTTTAATAAAGTGAGGGAAGAGCTGAGCAGATATTGAAAAATAAGTACTATGTTTTAAAATAGATAAAAATAAATGTAACAAAGGAGTCCTCTGAGAAATTGAATTAAATGCAACGCATTAAAAATGGTGTAATTTATGAGAGAGATACATATTTACATTGTATATTAGTTTCTTGGGGCTGCAGAACTGGATTACCACAAACTGGGTGGCTTAAAAAAAACAAAACTTTATTTCCTTACAGTTTTGGAGCCTAGAAGTCTGAAGTCAAGGTATCAGCATGGGCATACTCCCTTTGACATCTTTCCAGTGATTTGCTGGCAATCTTTGGTGATTCTTGGTTTAAAGCTACCTAAAAGTTCAAACTTTACATTTTCCCTGTGGGTCTCTGTCTTCATATGGCGTCTCATAAGGATGCCAAACTGCATTAGGGGCCCACCCTACTCCAGTAAAACCTCATCTTAGTTAATTACATCTGCAATGACATTTTTTTTTACAAAATTAGGGGCACATTCAGAGGTATCTTAGCATATCTTTGGGTGGGTGTGTGTGTGTGTGTGTGTGTGTGTGTGATGGAGGGACATGACTCAATGAATAGCATGGTGTTACTGAAAGGGATTTATCTGAAAATATATGCGTTTAGTTACTTTTTATTGGCATATAGATGATTCACAGTGTTGTGTTAGTTTCAGGAACACAGCAAAGTGAATCAGTCTTGCATGTATCCACTCTTCTTTTAGATTCTATTCCCATATAGGTCACTACAGAGTCCTGAGTAGAGTTGTCTGTGCCATACAGTAGGTTCTTATTAGCTCGTCATCCTATATATAGTACTGTGTAGGATTTCTTACTTTGAGAGTCTTTTTAAAGGGAAGTCAGAAGAGTTTGGGATGGATAACAGAGGAGATTAATGACTATTTTTCCTTTGGGGGAAATATCTTTTCTGTGTGTGTTAAAAGCAGAATTCTAAGAGGCAAAATAAACCTAGGTCTTCCATAAGTTTTAAGTAAAGTTCTGAAATGATTTTTTTCCCTCATAGGATTAAAAGAAAAGAAGAGCTGTTTTAATTCTGGCCTCTAGATCATTAGAAGTACGTCAAATGAAATATTTTTAATTTGAAGTGTAAGGTTAATTGGGCTTCTCTGGTAGCTCAGCTGGTAAAGAATCCACCTGCAATGCAGAAGACCCAAGTTCAATTCATGGGTTGGGAAGATCCCCTGGAAGAGGGCATAGCAACCCACTCCAGTATTCTTGCCTGGAGAATCCCCATGGACAGAGGAGCCTGGCAGATGACAGTGGGGTTGCAAAAAAGTCAGACATGACTGAGTGACTAAGCATAAGGTTAGTTATGGTAAATTGAAAGAAATAGTCTTCTTATGCCTGAAGTCAAAGATGAGATTAAATTAAATAATGACTGAGAATAATTAAAAACCAAGAATGATATTAAATTATACCTAAATTGCTGGCTTATTTTTTTTTCAATGCTTTATTTCTTTTTTTATTTATTATTATTATTATTATTTATTTATTTTTTTTACTTTACAACATTGTGTTGGGTTTGCCATACATCAACATGCATCCACCATGGGTGTACACGTGTTCCCCATCCTGAACCCTCCTCCCACCTCCCTCCCCATACCATCCCTCTGGGTCATCCCAGTGCACCAGCCCCAAGCTTCCTGTATCCTGCATCAAACCTGGACTGGTGATTCATTTCTTATATGATATTATACATGTTTTAATGCTGGCTTCTTTAAAAGCACATTCATGGACTATCTATAACTCCCTTTTAAGGCTCTATTTTTTATTAAAATTTGACTTTTTTTCTGTTTTTGCGTGGAGTGTATGCGTGTGTATGTGTGTGAGTGCCTCTGTGTGTGTGTTTTCCAAATAGAAAAAGGTGAAAAATTATAAGATTACTTTATGAAGTCATGACTATTGAAATATTGAATCTGGTATGGAAGAAAAGTTTGGATACTTGGAGCCAGAAAGTATCAGTTTCTATTCAGCCACCACATATCTGTCTGTTCTTGGAAAACTTAGCTTATCCTCTGTGATTAAATCATCCATTTGTCAGCACTGGTCAGAGGATTAAATGATAACAGAAATACAGCACCTATCCCTAATGTAACTTACGTAAGTCATGAATGTTAATTCTCTTTCTCTCTAGTAATATTTTACTCTAATTATAGCCAAATTGCCAACGAGGAAATGACTAAGCCAATGTAATCATATAAGAAATTGATTATAAGCCATCTCTGTATATTTCAAACTGCCTAGAAAAATTCTCCATTTCAGTTATGTGTTGAAAAAGTGAATGATTATAACAGAAACTGACTCCAGCAAAAGTAGGTCCCTTATCCATTCATCTGCTGATGGGCATCTAGGTTGCTTCCATGTCCTGGCTATTATAAACAGTGTTTCGATGATCATTGGGGTACACGTGTCTCTTTCAATTCTGGTTTCCTCAGTGTGTATGTCCAGCAGTGGGATTGCTGGGTCATAAGGCAGTTCTATTTCCAGTTTTTTAAGGAATCTCCACACTGTTCTCCATAGTGGCTGTACTAGTTTGCATTCCCACCAACAGTGTAAGAGAGTTCCCTTTTCTCCACACCCTTTCCAGCATTCATTATTTGTAGACTTTTGGATCTCAGCCATTCTGACTGGTGTGAAATGGTACCTCACAGTGGTTTGGATCATTTCTCTGATAATGAGTGATGTTGAACATCTTTTCATGTGTTTGTTAGCCATCTGTATGTCTTCTTTGGAGAAATGTCTATTTAGTTCTTTGGCCCATTTTTTGATTGGGTCATTTATTTTTCTGGAGTTGAGCTGTAGGAGTTGCTTGTATATTTTTGCGATTAAGTGTTTGTCAGTTGCTTCATTTGCTATTATTTTCTCCCATTCTGAAGGCTGTCTTTTCACCTTGCTAATAGTTTCCTTTGATGTGCAGAAGCTTTTAAGGTTAATTAGGTCCCATTTGTTTATTTTTGCTTTTATTTCCAATATTCTGGGAGGTGGGTCATATAGGATCCTGCTGTGATGTATGTCAGAGAGTGTTTTGCCTATGTTCTCCTCTAGGAGTTTTATAGTTTCTGGTCTTACTTTTAGATCTTTAATCCATTTTGAGTTTATTTTTGTGTATGGATAAAAAAGCTGTGGTACATATACATAATGGAGTATTACTCAGCCATTAAAAAGAATACATTTGAAGCAGTTCTAATGAGGTGGGTGAAACTGGAGCCTATTATACAGAGTGAAGTAAGCCAGAAAGAAAAACACCAATACAGTATACTAACGCATATATATAGAATTTAGAAAGATGGTAACAATAACCCTGTATACGAGACAGCAAAAGAGACACTGATGTATAGAACAGTCTTTTGGACTCTGTGGGAGAGGAAGAGGGTGGGATGATTTGGGAGAATGGAATTGAAACATGTATAATATCTTATATGAAACAAGTCGCCAGTCCAGGTTCGATGCACGATACTGGATGCTTGGGGCTGATGCACTGGGACGACCCAGAGGGATGGTAAGAGGAGGGAGGAGGGAGGAGGGTTCAGGATGGGGAACACATGTATACCTGTGGCGGATTCATGTTGCTACATGGCAAAACCAATACAATATTGTAAAGTTAAAAATAAAATAAAATATTAAAAAAAGAAAAACAAATTTGCACAATTAAAAAAAAAATCAAATTAAAAAAAAAAAAAAAAAAAGTAGGTCCCTTATTCCTCAGGGACTTTTAAAAAGTCTTCCCAACCACATACCAGAATCTCTCTACTATTGTCCTGCTCTTAAGTCATCACCTTTCCTCACCTTGTCATCTGTAGTGGTTCCATTCTTGCTTTCATCTAATTAACTCTCTGCATCATACCCAGGCTGAGTTGTTAAAATACAAATTAGTTGTCATCACTTTCCTCCTTACAAACTGCTGAAGATTTCCTGTTGCCATAGAGTGCAAAACAAAATTCTTTTCACAGTCCTCAGGGCTCTATGCATGCAGGCTAAGTTGCTCGACTCTTTGTGACCCTGTGGAGCGTTCCAGGCTCCTCTGTCCAAGGGATTCTCCAGGCAAGAATACCAGAGTGGGTTGCTGCACCCGGCTCCAGGGGATCTCCCTGACTCAGGGACTGAACCCACGTCTCTTATGTCTCCTGCACTGGCAGGTGGGTTCTTTCCCACTAGCGCCACCAGCATTTGCTTACTGCCCTGCCCTCACTTCACATCACTGGTTCTCATGTTTGCTGGCCCCTGTTCCTAGACTTCAGACACAAGATCAGTTCTGCTTTGGCCCTTTGTTTATGTTCTAACTTGGCTTTCTCTCTCCTAGATCATCCTGTAATTTCAATTACCCACTCATTCCCTTGCTGCTGCTGCTGCTAAGTCACTTCAGTTGTGTCCGACTCTGTGTGACCCCATAGACGGCAGCCCACCAGGCTTCCCCGTCCCTGGGATTCTCCAGGCAAGAACACTGGAGTGGGTTGCCATTTCCTTCTCCAATGCATGAAAGTGAAAAGTGAAAGTGAAGTCACTCAGTTGTGTCCAACTCTTCATGACCCCATGGACTGCAGCCTACCAGACTCCTCCGTCCATGGGATTTTCCAGGCAAGAGTACTGGAGTGGGGGTGCCGTTGCCTTCTCCAACTCATTCCCTTACCCATTGATAAAAAGCAAATATTTACTGAGCATCTCTTATGTGTTAGGCATGATTTCAGGAGTTGTTGACACAGGTATAAACAAAACAGACAACAACAAACCCCACTCATGTGGCTTTAATCTTTAGGGGAATATTAATGATACAAATACACAAATAAAGAGCCCATAGTAGGTGGTGAGTGCTATGGGGGAAATTAAGCAGGAAAGTAGTTTAAAGAGAACTACAAAGGAGGTATTCATCATTTTACTATCTCAAATGAATAATTTTAAAAACTTTGACAGGAAAGGGCTCCTTGGTAAAGGGAGTAAAGTTCTGAAAGATATGACAGAGTAAAGCATACTGATATTGGCAAGAATATCACCAATACCGTTCCTGGCAGAGAGAACTGCTAATGCAAAGGCTGAGGTAGGAGCTTGATCAAGGTACATTGATTGGAGCTTCATAACAGAGGTATAAGGGAAGGAAGCTCAGTCAAAGGCATAATGGTATAGAGACGCCTCTGACTTGTGTAGGACCTTCTGACAACTTTGCACATCATTCCAGGTAAGATGAAGAGCCATGGTGAGTTTTGAAACTGGTGAGATTCTTTACCAACTGAGTGATCAGGAAAGCCCTAGAGTGACTGACAACAACAACTGTTTGCAGACTGTAGGATGGTTCTTCCTTATCATGATAAACACTTGTTGAATGAATGAATATAGTTAATGGATTGTCTTAAAAAAAAAAAAAAAGCTAACACCTATTTTCCTATTATGTAATATTGAAGCAATAAAATAAACCCAATCCACGAATGCACTATTGAATCTTGGAAAACTAACTTATTTTTAGTGAATGCATGTAAAGCATCTAGGAGTTAACTTGCTGCCTGTTGCTCCTTTGTCTTTTCCAGGATTAACATGCTAAGTACTAAGAAGCTAGACTTCATAAGCTTTTGTTTCTAATTGCTGTGTTCACTGTGAAAATGACACCAAATCTCTGAAATAACTACCGCTTGACATTCTTCTTCATAGCAATGTTTGCTAAAAGATTGAGAAGACCTAGGCAGTGTAGAAAATCCTTACTGTGTCTTTTTGTTTGTTTCTTCCACTGAGAATAGGGGCTTTCAAATGAAGAATAGCTCTGTTTCTTCCTGAAAAGAAGCTAAGTGATATCTCATCACACCTCTGATGTTAGCATTTCAAATTTAAACAACTCTGCTTTTCTATATGGTATCCAAAACAGTCTGAATCTATTCCATTATGTAGTTAAAACAAACAGCAATAAAAAATGAAACATAGACGATTTGGTATTTAGTGCAGTGGGAAGAGACAAATGGGCTCTGGAAACAGATTTTTGTTTGAATTCTTGTTTTGCCACTTACTCATGCTGTCATAATGGGCAAGTTATTCCCACTTAAGAGCTTTTTTATCTAGAAAAAAAGAGTAAGTAGTGTTTGTTGATTTAACGATAGAATGTGAGTAAAGCACTTAATATAGTCCCCATCACATAGGTTTTCAGTAATTGTTGCTTACTTTTTCTGTAGTTAATGGTGGTGGTAGCCCAACTTTTCCCAGCTATCCTTTCTTGAGCTTCACCTTGATTCTTTTACTTGCATTGAGGAACGGGTGTCCCCACTTTTCCAAAGTTAGTTTTATGCCACTGCAATGGCACCCCACTCCAGTAATCTTGCCTGGAAAATCCCATGGACGGAGGAGCCTGGTAGGCTGCAGTCCATCAGGTCGCTGAGGGTCGGACATGACTGAGCGACTTCACTTTCACTTTTCATTTTCATGCATTGGAGAAGGAAATGGCAACCCACTCCAGTGTTCTTGCCTGGAAAATCCCATGGACAGAGGAGCCTGGTAGGCTGCAGTCCATGGGGTTGCTGAGGATCGGACATGACAGAGCGACTTCACTTTCACTTTTCACTTTCATGCATTGGAGAAGGAAATGGCAACCCACTCCAGTGTTCTTGCCTGGAAAATCCCATGGACAGAGGAGCCTGGTAGGCTGCAGTCCATGGGGTTGCTGAGGATTGGACATGACTGAGCGACTTCACTTTCACTTTTCACTTTCATGCATTGGAGAAGGAAATGGCAACCCACTCCAGTGTTCTTGCCTGGAGAATCCTAGGGACGGGGGAGCCTGGTGGGCTGCCAGGCTCACAGAGTCGGACACGACTGAAGTGAGTCAGCAGTAGCAGCAGCAGCTTTTATGAAAGACCTGTGTTAGTATCCTGTTTTCAGAAAAGTAACCAAATTCTTCGGATTTCTAACCAAGTTCTTTAGATTTCACTAAATAAATCTAAAGATGCTTTTGCTTTTATGGAAAAAACAAAGCTAATTTCTTCTTTGCTTTACACTGTTTCAGTTATGAAAATTTTCATAGGAATGCTCTATTTCAGAGATCTAGAGAGACATGTATCTTGCAACTTCACCAGAGAAAGATACCTGTCCACAATTATTTCTTCTATTAGATATAAGATAGAACATGGTAATCACATAATAGAAAATACACAGTCATGGGTAACCACAGAGTGATATCTTTCCATCCAGGAAAGAGGGAATGGTTTTAGAGAAGTTACTTGACCCATCTATTCCTCAATTAATAAAATAAAATTAATAATGATACCTACTTGTCAGTCTGAAATGAAGTGATACATATACAATTGCTTTTAAAAAGTGCCTGATACATCATGTGCATATGTGTGTTAGTCACTCAGTCGTGTCTGACTCTTTGCAACATCAAGGGCTGTAGCCCATGGAATTCCCCAGGCAAGAATACTGGAGTGAGTGGCCATTCCCTCCTTCACTGATATATCATATGTGTTGCATAATTATAAGCCTTTTTCTCTGAGAAGTTTCTCACAGGTTGACTGTGCTCCAGAATCAGTAACACACAACAGATGCTGCTTCCCACTGTCTCAGGGAAAATGCTGCTTGTTTGTTGTTGTTGTTTTAATTCAAAATATGAGACTGAAAAAAGAGTGAGCCTTTGTTTTATTTTCATAATGTCTTTCATTTAATCCTCTCTTCTCCTCCCATCTGGCATGGCATATACCCATCCTTTTGCTTCAGCATCAGGTGAGGATCTGCAACCCGAGGGCAAATAATCTAGTAATCCTTCACACAATAGGCAACTTTTATTTAACATTAGATTTAGAGATTCCAAAAGGGAAATTTGTAATGGGTAAAATAAATTCTACTTCTTTGAATATCAGAAATACCATTTTAAGAATTGCTGAGGCTGAATATATGAAAGACTGAGTACATGATGAGAAACTTTTTGGTATAAACATAGAATTTTTAACCTGGTCATATTATATAAGTATAATATGTAGTGCTGCTATTTACAACACATTAAAAAAAAAAACAGCTATATTTGAGTTGCCCTACCACTCTATCCATACCAAAAGCATTGAATCTGAGTCATAAAATAACAACTGTGGAGACTGTGCGGTTAATAATTATGTCCAAGATAGTGGAAAGTGCAGAGTGATAGAGGCTTCTAAGTCAGAAGCTATGAATTTGAATACTGGAAGTTTTACTCATTTTCTGAAGTTGAATGAGATAACATTTCTGGGGATTGACTTCTTCATGCAAAAGCTAAAGGCAAAAACAGCTACCAAGTTGTATAATTATGAAGATGAAGATAAAATACATTTGTTACAGTAAGATTTACCTGAAGTTATTTGAATCTTAACCTGACTGTGCCAGAGGTTATTATATATCCTTGGACCAACCTAGACTCAATTTTTAGGAGGCTGATTTAGATTGTAAATATCAATCTCTAGCAGACATTAAAAAAAAAAAAATCTAGGGGATATGTTTAAAATACAGGTTTCCAAATCCTATCCTCAGAGATTTGGATCAGTGTGCCAAATATATAGGTTGATATGCCTTGCGTGTGTCCTAGAAGCCCATGCTTAAGAAATCCTCTGGAGACTACTCCCAAAGATGGTCATAAGTCATGCTTTGGTAAATATTGGATGAAATGATCTCTAAATTTCTTTTTGGTTCTAAAAAGGCATCATGTATAAAAGTACGTTTTTAAAATGTTAGCCCATGTTATATTTTCAATAGTAAGCTAATTATTAATCTAATTAATATCTAATTAATTAATTAGATTAATTAATTAATTAATTAAAAGTAATCTAATTACAAAATGTGAGCAACTTTTAAAATTTTATACTTTTCGGGGGTACAACGTATATACAATAACATTCATTAGCTTTACGTGTGTGACTCAATGAATATTTACAGATGCATAAACAATGTACTCACCACTTAAGCCAAAATATAGGGCACTTCCAGAGCCTTAGAAAATTTCTTGATGGCTCTTTCCAGTCAATACCATAACCTACTCATCCCAAGGTAATCAGTTTTCTGACTTGTGTGTGTTAAGTCACTTCAGTTGTGTCCAACTCTTTGTGACCCTATGGACTGTAGCTCACTAGGTTCCTCTGTTCTTGGATTCTCCAGGCAAGAATACTGGAGTGGGTTGCCGTGCCCTCCTCCAGGGGATCCTCCTGGCCTAGGGATTGAACCTGTGTCTCTCATGTCTCCTGAATTGGCAGATGGGTTCTTTACCACTAGCGCCACCTGTGAAGCCCACAAAGCACACACTGAATTCATATACATCACTTACCTGTGTGCACCCTTCCTCAGTTGTGTCCACCTTTTTGAAAGCCTGTGGACTGTAGCCCACAAGACTCCTCTGTCCATGGAATTTTCTAGACAAGAATATTGGAGTGCGTTGTCATTTCCTACTCAAGGGAATCTTCCCTACCCAAGGACTGAACAAGTGTCTTCTGCATTGGCAGGCAGATTCTTTACCCACTGTGCCGTCTGGGAAAACTTGTAAGGTGATAATACATGTCGGAAGTATTATTTATGATTTCTTTCACTTAACATAATGCTTATGAGATTCATTAGTATTTTGTGTGTAGTTTTATTAATTTTAAAAATTTTTGGCAAAACTAATACAATTATGTAAAGTTTAAAAATAAAATAAAATTAAAAAAAATTTTTATTGAAATATAGCTGCTTTAAAGTCTTGTGTTAGATTCAGGTATGCAGCAAAATGATTTCATTATAGGTTATTATATTGAGTATAATTCCCATTCTATATAGTAGGCCCTTGTTGGTTATCTATTTTACATGTAGTAGTGTGTATATTTTAATCCCAAACTCCTAATTTATCCTTCATCACTCCCCTTTCCCCTTTGGTAATCATACATTTGTTTTTTACCTGTGAGTCTCTGTCAATTTTGTAAATAAGTTCATTTACACATTTCTTAAGATTCCGCATATAAGGGATATCATATTAGTCTTTCTCTGATTTACTTAGTAGGATAATCTCTAAGTCCATGTGTGTTGCTGCAAATGGCATTATTTCGCTTGTTTTTGGCTGAGTGACATTCTATTGTGTGTATATATATACACCATGTCTTTCCTATCAATTCATTTGTTAATGGGCACTTGGGCTGCTTCCATGTCTTGGCTATTGAACATAGTGCTGTTATGAATATTGGGATCCATGTATCTTTTTGAATCATAGTTTTCTCCAGATAAATGCCCAGGATTGGGATTGCTGAATCATATAGTAACTCTGTTTTTAGTTTTTTAAGGGACCTTCATACTATTCTCCATAGTGGCTGCCCCGATTGATTGTGACAGTTTAAAGTCCTGTGATAGATGACAGATAGATATATAGATGATAAGATATATAATATGTCATATGTAATATCCAACTGTTACTTCATATCTTTACCAACACAATATTTTCCATCTTTTTATATTTGACCATTTATTTTGGCTGCATAAAAGTACTCAACATGATTTTAATTTCCACTTCCTTGACAAGACATGATGTTGAATATCTTTGGCACATGTTTAGAGAGCATTTGAAAGTGGCCTATAAACTAGAAAACACAGTGTTGTAAAGTGACTACTTAGTCTTGTACTCATATTTTCCATGTTTCCTTATATCGACTTGAGCATTTTTTAATGTATTTTGAAGTTTTCTTTTCTATATATAGGGATATATATATATATATACACACACATGGATATATATACACACACATATGCTGCTGCTGCTAAGTCGCTTCAGTCGTGTCCGACTCTGTGCGACCCCATAGACGACAGCCCACCAGGCTCCCCCGTCCCTGGGATTCTCCAGGCAAGAACACTGGAGTGGGTTGCCATTTCCTTCTCCAATGCATGAAAGTGAAAAGTGAAAAGTGAAAGTGAAGTCGCTCAGTCGTGTCCAACTCCAGCAACCCCATGGACTGCAGCCTATCAGGCTCCTCCGCCCATGGGATTTTCCAGGCAAAAGTACCGGAGTGGGGTGCCATTGCCCTCTCCAATACACATATATACACATGTATACATATATGCAGTATAGTCTCCCAACAAGAAGCTTGCATTTTCAGGCTATTAATGTTGTATTTTTAAAAAGGGTTTTGTTTTAATCTTAATAAGTTCTATTCATCAACCTCATATTTTATGATTAGTGAATTTTGTTTATTGTTTTAAAAATTGTTGAATGCAAGATCGCTACGATATTTGTCTTTATTCTAGGAGCTTTATTTTTTCAGGCTTTACCTGTAGGTCCATAGGCCATCTTGAATTAGAAGTTATGAATGGTCTGAGGTAGGAGTAACAATTTACTTTTTTTCCATACAAAATACCCAACTTCTCTGGTACCATTTATTGAAAGTGCTATCCTCTTCTCATTGAATTGCAGTGACACTGTGTTGTAAGTGACTTTTAAAGTGTATATCTTCAGACAGACAGACAGACTGACTGACAGACACACGGACAGAAAGAAAGAAAACTATTCTTTTTGTTGATCTAAATTTCTATCTCTGTGCCAATACTAGACTCTCTTAATTATAGTAGAAATGAAATATGGTAATGTAAGTTCTTCAAGATTGTTTGATGCTTTGTCTTTCAATATAAATGAATTAGAAATAGCCTGTCAGCATTCAACACATACATACCCTTCTTCTTGCATTATGATTGAGGTCAATTTGAGGAGAATTGACATCTTTACAGTTATAAAGTCTCTCTACAATTCCTGAACATTGTACATTTCTTTGTTATTTTGGATCTTATTTAAGTTTTCTCAGCAATGGTTTTTGGTTTTCATAGTTTATAGTGCTTACGCATCTTTCGTTAGATTTTCCAAAATATTTAGCAGTCTGGAATGTTTATATAAATTTTATTTTAAATGTCAACTTTAAATTTTCATTTTCTAAATTTTGATTAAAATTAGCAATTGTGATTATCATTTGCACATAGTCATTATTATGGTCAAGAATAGCTACCTTTAATCCAATCACCATGCCAATTTATTGCCTTGTAGGCTTTTACTTTCATAAGATTCTGAATTCTTAAAACATGTCTAGCATTTACGCAGAAATCACCCTTTCAGTACACGCAACTATATACATGCAACATGTTCTAGTTCATTCTTATAACGTAAGACTTTTCAAGGTCCATGAGAACAGTAGTCAACAATTTGTGTTTCTCAAGATATTTTGTGCCTGAACTGACACAATTTTGAACATGTAATGATATTCTCGAAGTCCTTAGATTGTCTACATCAGACATAAGGCCTGATGTCCTCTTTCGTCAACGAGAGCAGGCATATATGTATATTTTTCAAATACAACATCTTATCCTACTGAGAGCAGATGGAATCTCAGACTCTATGCCAAAATTCTTTCTAACAATTAATTCAGTTGGCACATAAGAGAGAACCAATTTTTAATCTCTAATTTAAACCTTCAATAAAAATTCTACAGCAAAATAGAGTGAACTTTAGCTATTGTTTCTATTTTCTGTAGCTGAACTTCCCTATTTTCTCTGGCTGGCGCTTCTCTTTACAAGTGAGTGAACAGACTCTATCATAATTAGGGTTATCTACAAAATGAAGAGTTTTCAGTTATTATATACATATATGTAATATACTTATATGGGGTTTCCCAAGTGGTGCCAGTGGCAAAGAATATGACTGCCAGTTCAGGAGACGTAAGAGAAATGGATTTGATCAATGGGTTGGGAAGTTCCCTTGGAGTAGGACATGGCAACCCACTCCAGAATTGGCTGAGTTGCCAGGAAAATCCAATGGACAAAGGAGCTTAGTGGACTATACAGTCCATAAGGTCACAAAGAGTCAGACACAACTGGAGCAACTTAGAATGCACACACATGAAAATCTTGAATTTCAAACAGATTGGATTTACCCAGTCTTGAAATCTGTGTATCTTGAACAACATTAAGAGAGTAAAGTGCATATTTTAACTGAGATATTTATTAAGATGACTAAAATCAAAGTTTGAAATCTACTCCCAAATAATTACACATATTTTTGCGTATCTGCTATTTTAATTCATATTTAATGGTACTAATGCTCTAAGGAATGATATCAATATCATTCTCTGGTTCCTAATATTAAAGGAGCTAAGAATAATTTGTCGCTAATCTGCCCGGCGCAATTATATTTGAGCTGGTTCAATCTGACTTTTCCTAATGATGTCATAGTGGTGCCACTTTACAGAGTTTTAATGGGATTTTAAATTCTCATGGTGAAACCTTTATGACTCACTGTGTCTTTTTCTTATTCACTTGTTCCAAATACAGTATTGGCGTTCTCAGTCCGTAATACATGATTTTTACACAGGCTTTGCCTGGTTTGCTTTTTAATTGGAGGATAATTGCTTTACAATGTTGTGTTGGTTTCTGCTGTAAAACATCAACAATGAGTATACACATGTCCCCTCCCTCTTAAACCTCCTCCCCATCCCACCACTCTAGGTTGTCACAGAGTACTGTGTTGAGCTCCCTGTGTTATATAGTAACTTCCCATTGGCTTTCTATTTTACATGTGGTAATGTATGGCACCCCACTCCAGTACTCTTGCCTGGAAAGTCCCATGGACGGAGGAGCCTGGTAGGCTGCAGTCCATGGGGTCGCTGAGGGTCGGACACGACTGAGCAACTTCACTTTCACTTTTCACTTTCATGCATTGGAGAAGGAAATGGCAACCCACTCCAGTGTTCTTGCCTGGACGATCCTGAGAACGGGGGAGCTTGGTGGGCTGCCGTCTATGGGGTCACACAGAGTCAGACACGACTGAAGTGACTTAGCAGTAGCAGCAATGTATATGTTTCAAGGCTACTGTCTCAATTTGTCCCACCCTCTCCTTCAACCACTATGCCCACAAGTTTGTTTGCCACCTCTGTGTCTCTATTCCTGCCCTGCAAATAGGCTCATCAGTACCAATTTTTTCTAGACTCCACACGTATGCATTAATATACAATATTTGTTTTTCTCTTTCTGACTACTTCACTCTGTATAACAGTCTGTAGGTTCATCCACTCAGTAGAACTGACTAAAATCGGTTGCTTTTTATGGTTGAGTAACATTCTCCAGCCATCCCACTCCTGGGCATATACCCTGAGAAAACCATAACTGAAAAAGACACATATATCCCAGTGTTCACTGTAGCACTGTTTACAATAGTCAGGACATGGAGGCAACCTAGATTTCCACTAAAAAATGAATGAATAAAGAAGATGTGGTACATGTACACAGTAGAGTATTACTCAGCCTTGTTTTCTTGCTATATGATCTTTGAAATTTGCCTGTGACTCAGGATGCCATAGCTGTCTATCCCTGACTCAAGACCCCTCTGTGTTTCTCGTACATTTCCATTGGTTCTCTTTCTCTGGTGGTACCGTCTTTACTATTTGCACTGAAAAGAGGGGTGTTAAACCCTTAGGCAGAAAAAATATCACTTTTTGCTTATATTTAAGTTTGAAAATAAATTGATCCTTTCTTGCAATGACATGACACTTTCCCTGTGGCATCCCACAGGGAAACCAGTTTTAGCTTGAATGTAAAATTTTAACAACTTCATATGCAACAAAGTGTTCACAAATCCTCTGCGTTAGTTCACTAAAAACAAAGGCCAAGCAATATATCTACAATCAGAATGACAGACTCTGGTAGGCTGGCCTGATGTCAGTCTTACACATAAATGGCACATTGAAAAACACATCATAAGTTTCATTGCAGTAAAAGTCCCAATTTCTCAATTCCAGTCCCAACTTTTTCCTGAACTCACTGTGTGATGTACCTTATTAACCTCTCTGGACTTCAATTTCCTTGATTAAAAAGGAAGCATTTGGTTTAAATAACTCTAATGTTGTATCTAGTTCTCCTTGGGCCATAATGGTATTTCTACAATAAATAATTTTTATCTTTAATTCATAACTGGGGACTTATTAACATATAAGCTTTTTCATTTAACTTCCAGTCAGAACTATCTCGCTTATGTCTAATCTATTTCTGGGCACATTTTGAGTGAGAAGACATCTACCCTCCAATTATAGGAGCCTGGAGCCTGACTCAGAAACCTCTGAAGCTTTCTTATATTCCCAGTAAAGACACATTTTTGAAACCTGTAAGATAGGGCGACATTTGTAAGGTTCAAGGCAGTGTGAACTTTGGCACTGAACATATTATACTATTCAGTTATACTTCCTGAAGTTTATACTTAATGTAGGCTTTATGCTGCCATTGTAAAACATACCTTTGAATCAAAGAAGAAAGAGGAAATATCTCAGTAAAGGTAATTTTGACACAAAGATGTCTATTGTTACTAGCAGAGCTTCTGAATACACTGGAACAGTTCTTGGCAGTAAAGAGGTTTTCATTATTTATTTTCCATCACATTCTAACAAGTAAGAAGGGGAAAAAAAGAACAATCGCTAAATGTCTATGTTTTTTGGCACTGTGTCAAGAAATAGGAAAAGAAAAATGAATCTCACAGTAAAGAATGGGATAGTATTTTATTTTTGTAATCAGCAGAGATGATTTTATTTCTTTTACAGAAACGTCTCTATGAAAAAGTGTTAAATAATGTCTCGGTTAATACATTTTAACTGAGTAGGACAACTATATTCACTTATTTTAGTGAATTACTTATTTAGTGAATTCACTTATTTTAGTAGTTGTTTTAGAGTATCATGTAATTGATGCTTGTTCAAAGAATTTTCAGGATCGCTTGAATCAATGTGTGTATTTTACAGAGGTCACGATGTAGTCGGGGGTTGCTTTTGAATCCTTGGTTTCATTTCCCATTTGTGAAATGTTGGTTAAGAGACTCTCTGACCCTTAGTTTTCCTCATCTATGAAACCTGTAGAATATAATCATGGTTGTAAGTAGCTGGGTAGAAATATTTGCCCAAAATTGCATAGTAACTACTAGTGTTAGAGCTACATTAGACACAATGTATCTAAAATTTGAAATCCATTCTTTGACTTTTGAAATCCATTCTTTGATTTTTGAAATCCAGTCTTTGACTTTTTTTGTTATACGGATTTACCTCCCTCCCAGGTGTGCTAGTGGTTAAGAACCCGTTTGCCAGTGCTCGTATATGTAAGAGGTGCAGGTTTGATCCCTGTGTCAGCTAGATCCCCTGGAGGAAGGCACGACAACCCACTCCAATATTCTTACCTGGAGAATCCCATGGACAGAGGAGCCTGGAGGGCTACAGTCCATAGGGATGCAAAAAGTCAGACACACTGAAGCGAATTAGCATGCACCTCCCTCCCAGAAAATATAATGTGTGTATGTTTTCCTCATGCTTTCCAGATGTACTAATGTGATATATATATAATCACATTACTATATGTTATATATATAGTATATATATAGTATATGTGTTGCTTATATACAATGTATAAGATCTATATCATATGTGTTACTTACATAGAATATATTATATATATGTATATATATATAATATATATATATACGTATATATATATAATATGTGTGACTATGTGCCAGTCGTTTTATCTATTTGATCCTCACAAAAATCATATGATACAAATATATCTTCTCTAATGTAGATATTTTGATGTAGCAATATCAAATTACTTATTCAAAGTCACAAGCTATTTAGTTTGAGACAAGATTTGAATCCTAGTGGTTTGGTTACTACTATTTGTTTCTATACATTGTGATTATTGAGTTCCTTTTTTTTTTTTACCTTGAAATTTATTTATTTATTTATTTTTCTTTTTTTTTAAATTTTATTTTATTTTTAAACTTTACATAATTGTATTAGTTTTGCCAAATATCAAAATGAATCCGCCACAGGTATACATGTGTTCCCCATCCTGAACCCTCCTCCCTCCTCCCTCCCCGTACCATCCCTCTGGGTCGTCCCAGTGCATTAGCCCCAAGCATCCAGTATCGTGCATCGAACCTGGACTGGCATCTCATTTCATACATGATATTTTACATGTTTCAATGCCATTCTCCCATATCTTCCCACCCTCTCCCTCTCCCACAGAGTCCATAAGACTGTTCTATACATCAGTGTCTCTTTTGCTGTCTCGTACACAGGGTTATTGTTACCATCTTTTTAAATTCCATATATATGTGTTAGTATACTGTATTGGTGTTTTTCCTTCTGGCTTACTTCACTCTGTATAATAGGCTCCAGTTTCATCAAAATGGATTAAAGATCTAAAAGTAAGACCAGAAACTATAAAACTCCTAGAGGAGAACATAGGCAAAACACTCTCTGACATACATCACAGCAGGATCCTCTATGACCCACTTCCCAGAATATTGGAAATAAAAGCAAAAATAAACAAATGGGACCTAATTAAACTTAAAAGCTTCTGCACATCAAAGGAAACTATTAGCAAGGTGAAAAGACAGCCTTCAGAATGGGAGAAAATAATAGCAAATGAAGCAACTGACAAACACTTAATCGCAAAAATATACAAGCAACTCCTACAGCTCAACTCCAGAAAAATAAATGACCCAATCAAAAAATGGGCCAAAGAACTAAATAGACATTTCTCCAAAGAAGACATACAGATGGCTAACAAACACATGAAAAGATGTTCAACATCACTCATTATCAGAGAAATGATCAAAACCACTGTGAGGTACCATTTCACACCAGTCAGAATGGCTGAGATCCAAAAGTCTACAAATAGTAAATGCTGGAAAGGGTGTGGAGAAAAGGGAACCCTCTTACACTGTTGGTGGGAATGCAAACTAGTACAGCCACTATGGAGAACAGTGTGGAGATTCCTTAAAAAACTGGAAATAGAACTGCCTTATGATCCAGCAACCCCACTGCTGGGCATACACACCGAGGAAACCAGAAGGGAAAGAGACACGTGTACCCCAATGTTCATCGCAGCACTGTTCATAATAGCCAGGACATGGACGCAACCTAGATGTCCATTAGCAGATGAATGGATAAGAAAGCTATGGTACATATACACAATGGAGTATTACTCAGCCATTATTTATTTATTTTTGAACATTTTTTTTATTGGTTTTGCCAAACATCAAAATGAATCCACCAAAGGTATACCTGTGCTCCCCATCCTGAACCCTCCTCCCTCCTCCCTCCCCATACCCTCCCTCTGGGTTGTCCCAGTGCACCAGCCCCAAGCATAAGGGCTTCTGACAGCATTGGAGCAATACTTAGTTTAAGTTTAATCTTTTCTACTGTATTTCCAGGAGACATAGGGAAATGCTTATCCTATGGCAAAGTGGTGTTGGTAGGACAGAAACTAACCTATACCATATAAATACAATGATGTAAAGCTAAACATTACAAAATTATAACCACAGTTGGGTTAAAGTAGTGAAACTTTGGCCATTTTACTTTATAGCATTTTCACATGTGAAAGGTGATTCTCATGACTATGGAAGTTAGGTTAGCGAGGGAATTGTCTGGATGCTGGTTAGAAGTTATTATAATTGTTCAAGTAAGAGGCCAAAGAGAGCTGAACTAGGAGAGACCTGGAGCCTGAGTAATTAAAATGAAGCTGTAGTTTATTAGCATTATTGGTACTAAGCTGTCAAAGGCAAAATACAAAGTAAAGGACCAATTTTATTCTATTATATCTATTTGGCCATTTTATCTATTGCTGCTCCTCTAACTCTCCAGACTGGGAAAGAATCTCAGTGCAAAAATGCAGACACTTTAGCAATATTTAAACTATGTCATCTCAAGATTTCTAATGCATTCCCTTACACCCCATCCCACCTCCAATTCTGATAGCATTTTGCCTACCTACCCCCATCTCCTGCTTCTTTCCTGAAACAAATTAAGATAAGGTTAAGAGATTATTTATGAAAGTAGGAAGTCATTTTTGACCTCAGATAGAACAGTTTCAATAGAGAAGTGAGGCTAAAGTCAAATAGTGGTGGACAAAGGAGAAATGAATGCAGGAAGAAAGTGGAGATTAAAAGGAAAAGACTGCAGACACAGGAGAGAGAGAGAGAAAGAGAGGGTGAGAGGGAAGGGTGGGGGAGAAAAATACAACACCTAACACTCCTGGTAACTTATAGCAAGAATCCAATATGTTGAAAGAATCCAATCCAAATGAAAGCTAAAGGAGAGAAAAGATGCTTTTAGCTGATGAATTTGTATACTAAAGTCAATCATCAAAAAGATAGTATTTGAATGACTTCCTTAAAATGTGATTTTTCTTTCTTTTTCTACTCAAGTATATTGTATACATCATAAATATAGGTTTCAGGTCTTTACTCGTCTAATGTAGAACTCAACCTAGGTTTTTGCTCCCAAACTTAATAGTTGACATAATTTATCTGTATTTTGTCATGTAATTCATTCCAAAATATTTAAAGTCAGGTAGAAAGAAAAAATAGGCATTATTTCTTAGTCATTTATGCTTAGAAATGGTCCAGCCATTTTACGTGGATTATTTCATATAACCCCTCAGTTCAGTTCAGTTCAGTTGCTCAGTCGTGTCCGACTCTTTGAGACCCCATGAATAACCCTTACAACAATCCAAAGAATTAAGCATGATATTTACTTGGTAGGTAAATAGAAGCTAAGAGAATATTAGTGACTTGTCAGATGTTACACAGTTATTTGCAGAACTGGAGGTTGAATCAGGTGTATCTGATTTTAGAAATTATTCATATTTCACTGGAACATTAAGGTGACTATGAGATAAAGATGTCACTTCTTGAACCATAAGTAAAAATTATGTACAAATCAGCACCATGTTTCCCTTAGGGGCAGAGTAAAAGATTTCTGATATTTTAGGCAATTATGTTACTCATCTAATATTTCTGTTGTCACAACCAGGTATGTTAAAAATATACTTTACTTAAGCTCATTCCATTTCTAGCCTCTTTGAGCATAAATATCTGATCCATATAATTTGTTTCAGTTTCTCAGATTACATCTACCCCAAGATGTTTTAGTTGACAATTTACTATATAGAACAAAAATGCTATTTTCTAAATAAAAGAAAATAAGTTTATATCAATAAGGAAATAACAGTTTGTATAAATAATAAACTATTATCTTTTCGCTTACTTATGTGTCTATATATGGATATAGGGGCTTCCCTGATAGCTCAGTTGGTAAAGAATCCACCTGCAATGCAGAGACCCTGGTTCGATTCCTGGGTTGAGAAGATCCGCTGGAGAAAGGATAGGCTATTCACTCCAGGATTCTTGAGCTTCCCTTGTGGCTCAGCTGGTAAAGATTCCACCTGCAATGTGGGAAACCTGGGTTCAATCCCTGGGTTGGGAAGATCTCCTGGAGAAGTAAAAGGCTACCCACTGAAGTATTGTGACCTGGAGAATTCTAGGACTGTATAGTTCATGGGGTCTCAAAGAGTATGACATGACTGAGTGACTTTCACTTACGCGCACATATGTATATATGTAAGAAATCTGAGATAAATACGCTTGATAAAAATCTCTAGGGAAAGATGAGTCTTTCTGAGTATTTTGTAACTTGCTTTTATTTATTAAATTTTGAGTTGATTTATTCCACTTAAGCTAAACTGATTCATTATTCATATTTACTGAAGACATAAATAATGTTGGTTTTTATAATATATCCAAAAGCTCGTTTTACAAATTCACTAGGAACTAGGCTATAACTCATTGCCAATGCATTATCAACTCATTAGAACATGAAATTTATAAGAATCTTTGTTCAGCTCAAGGGAGAAAGGGTATAACATTTTATCACAGGTGAGGTAAATACTAAATATACCACAGACTGACTAGAATGGGGACAAATTATCATGTACTCAATATTAAAAAAAAAAAAAAAAAACCTCTTGAAATCTCTTATAGGAAGTTGTTCCACTGCATTTGAACTCTCTGCAAACTTGACCCTTAGCATGGAACACTTTATCTTGCAAAATAACTATGTCAACATGATGGCTGGAAAAGTAACCATGTTTCCAACATTCTCAGTGATATCTGCTGTATCAAGGCCTTTCACTTTTCTTATCCAACATCCAAACATCAGGCCCTTCCATGGTATCTTTAAAATGGTCATGTGTCAGGAAAATGGTGAGAAAAGTCATTCATTCTCCAGTCATTTAGAGTGATGTTTACTGCCTCGTTAAAATAATCTACTGTGGTCCGTTTGGGAAATGTCTAGGGAGAGGAAAAAGAAAATAAGGAGACTTATAGCATCAGACAAATACAAAGCTCCAATCAACCCTGTATTCATTTTGCAAGCATTTACCTAAAACTTACTCTGTGATGGGTGCATTATAGTTACTGTAAATACAGCACAGAGAGAAGGATGCAGACCTTGTGCTCAGACACTTATATAACTAACTACAAAATACAACCATGTGATTGTAGCAGTATGTTACTTAATAGCTATAGCTCAAATAACACAGTGCATGGTACATGCAATGCCTTCAATAAATATTAGGGCATTGTTATATATACTATAATATGAAGATCATAGGTACATCATGTATACATATGTACCACATGTATTACATATATTTATATGCTATATATGAGTTATTATTATTTAAAAGTACTTTTTTTTATATTCTGGAAAGGAAGTAATATGTCATTGTTAGGATAAGGAAGGATAATCACAAAAGCTTCCATTGAAATTTTGACAAATTAGGTTGATCTTGAGAAATAAACTAGATCATATTAACAGGAAAATAAGGAGCAGAATTTTTTTTTTTTTTGGCTATGCTGGGTCTTCATCGTTGCACGTGGACTTTCTCTAGCTGTGGTGAGCTGGGGCTACTCTCTCATTGTGATGCACAAGCTTCTCCTTGCGGTAGATTCTCTTGTTCGGAGCACAAGTGTGGGCTTCAAAAGTTGCAGTGCATGGGTTTAGTTGCCCCACAGTGTATGGAATCTTCCTGAACCAGGGATCAAACGCATGTCTCTTACATTGGCAGGTGGATTCTTAGCTAATGAACCACCAGGAAGTCCAATGAGCAGAATTTTGAACCAGACATATAAGCAGTAATTTCCTTACACCTGGGAAAGAGGTGCTTATGTATTAAATCCTGAACTTTAGAGGATCAACCTCCATCCTTTCTCAGGTCATGTTACTCCTCCCCCAGAGCCCATAGCACACCTTCTAGACCATGCTCTAGATACTCAGGTCACTTGAGTTCCCAAGTATGTGCAATACTTTTTTCCAGCTTTAATCTTCTGAGTGCAGATTGCACTGTATTGTCATAACAATACTACTGAATAGTGGCCAAGACTTGGTTGATTATCAGGAGTGTGGCTGGAGCTCAGAATAATGGGCTGAGTTGTTCAGATATGTAGGTTTCAGAGCATAGACCATTGTGAAGCCTTAGGGTAATTTTCTTTTGTGCGGCCACATTCTGGAGTAGAATTCTGAGGGAAGAAGACAATTCTATATTTGAAGTTGAGTCTTCAAGACCATTATCAAGGTGTACTTGACACAGTAATAAGATGGAATCCATTTATTAGTTTGATAGTTGATTTGCAGTTTTTCTCTATTTATATATAAGGTAGGTGGACCTCCATTTGGATGTTTGTCCCAGATTCTAAAAATACAAGGGATGGGCTTGTAACCTAACCAGGAAAGTAAAATTGCCCCAATCACAGTATATGGATCCATGTGACAGAATTATAGAAAAGAAGAATGAATAATGGGGAGGAAAAGATGACTAGGAAAGTGACATTCAAGTCAGATCACAAAAGACTGATGCTAAGGATATGAGATTTATCCAAATCGTGGTTTGGTCATGGCTTCCAAGGTTATCCATGTACAAATTTTTAGAGCCTGTGAATATGTTATGTCATGTGGCAAAAAGGATTTTGAAGATATGATCATATTACAGATTTTGGGATGATGTCTGAATTATCCAAAGGGTTCTAATCTAATTCCATGATTTCTTAAAAGCTGAAACCCTTTCCCAGCTATGTTTAGAAAGTGAGACATGGGGGTAGAAGAGGAGTAAGATAGATTCAACATTACTGACTTTAAAGCTGAAGAAAGGAAACGTGAGTCAAGGAAAACAAGTGACCTCTAGGAGCTGGGAAGAGCAAGAAAGAAATTCTCCTCTGGAGTCTCTAGAAAGTAATGATGCCTTGATTCTAGCACTGTGAGACCTGTGTCAAACTTCTCACTTTCAGATAATAAATGTGTGTTATTTTAAGCCTCTAACTTTTTGTTAATTTATTACAGCTCCAATGTAAATGTAATAGAGGCTGCATCACTGAAAGTGTTTCCAGAAAATCTTGTTAGAAGTTAAACAGTGATAAATTCCTGCTGTAACCTTTAGGAATTATTTTGTCACAAATAATAAGATAATCTGACAAATAGTGTTTTACATAGGCAATGTATTTTCCTGCTTTAACCAGAAGTCCAGAGGTAGGGACTCTGGGCTAGAGCAGCTGTGCTAGGACCCAGAATTCCTCAGCCTTTCTGCACTCCATTCCAACAATTCAACTTGTGTGCTCATGGTCACAAGATGCCTGTTGTAGGTTTCACATCTGTGTCTGAGAAAGGAGGAAGAAAGGGGATGAAAACATAGGAAGCATGCCAACAGAGGAGGATCTTCCTTTAAAATATTGTTTCCAGAAGCTCCACCCAATTCAATTACACTTAAATTTCATTGGCCAGGACTGGTTTACTTAACCAACTTCTGGATAAAAGGAAGTCCCAGATATGAGGGTTTTATGCGGAACATTGCCAGAGCTCTGATAGTAGGAAGAATTAGGAGAGGGAAACTGGGAAGATAAAACAGGTTTCTGAATTTTGGGACTTATCAAAGGTTCTAAAATGTTAGTGTGTATTGTCACTCTCCAAGAGGGTGACATACAGTGTTTTCCAACTTTATCTGAATAAGGACACATAACTTTATTTTCATACAGAGGAAGATTTCACCAGGCTAGTAGACAGCACAGACTGTAAAACATTGTTATAAAGAAGGGTAGCTATCAAAGGATTCTGAACAATTCTGAATGGGGAACAGCCTGATCCAATTTCACTCTGATAGCAGGGTTGCCATGGTGACAGGGAGGTATCACTTTGCATAGCCTGTTGCTCATGCTCCATCCAAACTGCAAGATCAGTGGATACAGGAGGGGCACTAAATACTCCACACCATTAGGTTAAGACAGTAAATGCTTTAAAGTTCTCAGGATCTTATCTCTTAAACTTTGTACAAGTGTTCAACAAAACAACTTATTAATTGAACGATTGATGCAGTTCCCAAGAATCTAAGAAACTGATTTAACCTTTGCTTTAGTTAAGTAGATATACTGGAAAGACTTTAGGAAGCTAACAGTCACATCAAGGTTTTGCTTTTTAAGTGCAAAATACCATCAAGAGTTTTGAAGGAATCTGTAGTAGTACTGAATCCAGAGTAGTACTGAAGAGAGTACTCACACCGGAGGTTAGAGAAACTACCATCACACAGCTGTCCACTGGTGATCTTAGGGCAGAAGCCCAGTTCTCTCATTATCCAGAATAGGTTTTTTCCTATTATTTCATGAGACTATTGAGCAGTAAACTTTTACCTGATGTAAGCATTAAGTTTCAGGGGATAGGATTGGAATGCAGTATATGTGCATGTATAGACCGCTTTTCCTTCTATAAAATAAGACTATCATCTTCTACTTTCCACTGCTTCCCAGGAGTTTAAATAAACGAGTTTTGGCGATGCCTTTATGATGATAATCGGGTTCTACTTTATTTCAAATATATTCCTGTTTGGAATTAAACAGAAAATCACCTCACTGCTGCAACTAAATTAACATGTATAGACATAGCTGTAAATTCAGTAATATATTTTAATATAACTTGCTAGGTTCATCACACATTATTGAGTTAAGAACACAGCCCTCTGCTGGGGGATGAAGATACAGGGATATAGGACACACGCTTGTGGTCCTCGGAGAGTTTTTACTTTGGGTAGAGAAGAAAAAGATTCAGAAACTGGCAACTAAACCTGCAAGACAACCAAGGCTGAGGAAGAGAGATGAGATTTAAGCAGAGGCCACATCATTAAAAGAACTCTGTTTACTACAGACTTGGGAGGCATCAAATGCTGTCCAGGCTTCAGAATTACATCACTGGGACTCAAGAAGAATCGCAGAGTACAAGCTTGGCTTACAAAACAAGAAAAGACAAAGAAAACGAGACCTTCTCTCCCCCTGCTACTCTCAACTGCCCCTCCTCTGTGTTCTGGTAATACCAAGGGCACATCCCTAGCTTCAGCAGTTGTTTCCATACTTTGCAATACTATTTATCTGTGGGTGCAACCAAACGTTTTCTGATCATCTATAGGTAATTGATCAATGTGCTTCAATACTTGCCTCTTCCATGCCAAGCAGGGTGCCAGGCTTAAGTCCTGGGTCAGTGCTGATTAGATTAAATATTAAGTTATGAAAACATTCCTGGAGAAGGGAAAATTCCTCCTCCATATTTTTATTCCTTTGAATATAATACATTTATAACTTGCAATACACAGTTAGTAATTAAATAATAAGTTTTATTCAATTTATCAATACATTCCAACCCTCTTGAGCTGTCAGAGAAGCACCCTGCAGGTCTGGAAATGTACTGGTCAGCAATGTAGAGTCAGCACATTCAAGTACAAATTCCATTTCTGCCACTTACTATCCTTGGACTTCGAGGCAAGTGATCTGACTTTTCTAAACCTCAGTTTCCACAGAAGAATAATGGAGGTAATCCATTTAACAGATGACCACTTCATGTATATAGATTTTTAAAATACAAAGATTTTGTTGTAAAGATAAAATTACCTCATGCCTGTCATAGTGGACACCCTTTGAAGTTGAATGATATCCCCTGGCATCATTTGATGTGGCTGGGAAGCAGAGAGTTCCATGCAAACTCAGGTTCACCTTGACTTCTGGTGACCCACGCCAGGTAGAAAGGGTCTATCTGTCTCTCTTTCTGCATCACACAAAGATATAACCTAAGTATAAACTACTGAATTTAGTTAATAATGTAGCAATATTGGT
Organism: Bos indicus; assembly: GCF_029378745.1. Lineage (NCBI taxonomy): Eukaryota > Metazoa > Chordata > Mammalia > Artiodactyla > Bovidae > Bos > Bos indicus. The sequence continues at coordinate 14,497,879 of NC_091788.1, read as the reverse complement.
TCATCACTGGTAAAGATTTTAATCATAGGGAAAAGTATAGGGAGATGTTGAACTTCCTGCTCAGTTTTTTTTTTTTTTTTTTTAATAAACCTAGAACTGCTCTAAAAAGAAAGCTAATTAATTTAAAAAAATAACAATCTAGTGCACATATGCTTATTTCTGATCTAAAATTTCAGCATATTGAATTTTGTGTGTGTAATGCATTTCAAGGGTTCATTTCTTAATCCAGGAATAGCATTCTTACCTTTGAATATATAAAGTGTTTCACTTCACGACAATGACACACTTTCCTTGTTACTAGGGTGGTTACTTGTCTAAAAATCTAGACAAGTGCAACTAGAAACCATTTAAAGTGATAATATAGTTGCATATAAGCTTTACAGCTAAAGGAGGCACTGTTATTCTGCTTTTACAGTTCAAGAAACAGGCTGAGAGATCTAAGATCAAATATCACACAATCAGGAAGCAGTCAGTCAGAATTCAAACCCATTCATTTTTCTTAGCATCCATGATGCCTTTAGTATTTAGTATCTTCCTCTGTCTATATATAATTATATATCTTGGCCCTCTACAAGAAAATTTGAGCCTAATTCTTCAGTTACGTGACAAACAGCATATCTTGCATCCCCGATATGCCACTGAACCATCTTTGTCCTCAAAATGGTAACTTAACTAGTAAACAATATTTTTTTTTCCACAAGATTACCATTAAAATAAAGAAAGCAATAAAGTGACGGATACATTTCTGGATAAAATATTTTGTTAATTTCCTTTGATTTATTCACAGGCTTCCCTAACTAATATTTATACCAGAGAGATTCCCTTTCCAAATAAGCAGTTAGTATTCTAGGAATTGCCAGGAGCCGGCATATTGCATATTGAGTGCATATTGCATATTGCATATTGAGTGCAGCACTTTCCACAGCATCATCTTTCAGGATCTGGAATAGCTCAACTGGAATTCTATCACTGCCGGGAGCCAGCGTGAGGAACTCCGCCCATGGCAAAGGTCATGAGGAAGGAGGCTCGGCATACACAAAGGCGAGATCGAGCTTCAGGAGTCCCCCTGGAAATTCTCGAGCATCTACCCCCAAAACCAGAGTCTGCCTACTTTCTGCTTTGTGCTTTCACCTACACCTCTGACTTTACGGGGGGCTGTCCCCCACTACCTCTCTCTGAAAAAAGAGTTAGCTTACAGTTCCAGTTAATAATTCCTGGGTGTGACAGTGTTTAACCTACAAACTCCTTTGGAAATCCTCTAGCCTGCCTGAATAGGTTTTCCGGCCACATGTGATTGTTCAGAGCCTCCCAACTGTGAGAGGCAGGAGACGTTCTAAACTGTCTAAACACAGATTCTTTTGAGTAGTTAAAAGATTGATTAGAAATTGTATTGGTGAAGGGATTTTCACTTGTTGGGCCAATGTTTGCTGCTAAGTTTCCATATCCCTTACCTGCTGTGTCCCTGGCAGTGTATTGATTAATATAATTGGTGTAAGTAGTAGCTTTAATGTTTGTAACCTGGGACCCTTGAGTTAATTCTTTTTCTTGTTATAGACCACCACACCTTTGCTCTGCAGGAATGTAACTTTATCTAATGCTTTTGGAGGGTGGCTCCTGACCAATCACCTTTAGAGAAAAATAAGTTTTCTGAAGAAAGGGTCTTAAAATGTTAACAGGCCTCCGGGCCAGAAGATGAGGCAAATCACCCAAGCTTTTGCATATGATAAGTTTGCAGGAAGAAAGCCTGGCTTGCTGCATGACTCTACCCCTTCCCCCATTATCCTCTATGCATAACTTAAGGTATAAAAACTACTTTGGAAAATAAAGCGCGGGCCTTGTTCACCGAAACTTGGTCTCCCCATGTCTTTCTTTCTTTTACCTTCTAGCTGAATTTTTCCTCTGAGGCGGGGAAGCTCGTCAAGCCTACTAATTTGCCTGGGCTTCTAAGATCCGACCAGGGAGGCCTTAGTGTCTCCTGTCCTTTGGGAGAACGGGAGGACGCCTGCGGCCTTCGTAGGTGATGTAAATTCCCTGCTTTGGAAGTTTATTCAGCCTCTTTTCTCCACTGAATTTCCTCACTGAGCTATCCTCATCCTATTACTCTTTATATCTTTGATAAAATATTTAAATAAATAGGTCGCCGACGCCGTCCCCGCTTCGAATACCCTGGATCAGCCGGGGCTGGACCCCGGCAAGGAATAACTAGCCAGTTGGTTTCACTGAGCTCAGCACAGAACCTTGGATATCACAGGGCAATCATATAGAGATGTATGATCCGGGTAAGATTGCAACAAGCAATCCTTCAGAGAGAATAGGACTCTCTTCCTCCTAACTTTGGATATGACATTTAAAAAAAATATTTATTTGGCTGCATCTGGTCTTAGGTGTAGCATGCGGGTTTCTCTCCAGGTGTGGTATGCAGGCTTAGAATCCCCTCAGCAGGTGGAATCTTAGTTCCCAACCAGGGATCGAACCCAAGTCCTGTGCATTGGGAAGGCAGATTCTTAATCACTGAACCACCAGGGAAGCCCCTGGATATGACATTTTTTGACATACTGAATCTTTCCTTACTCAACTCAATGCTTGTGTGTTGTAGGTGCAATGCTTGTGTATTGAGGCCCATATGTCCCTGAGGTTCATTTGTGTTGATTTTTGCATGCATCTTTAAGGACAGGGACTGTCTTCTTCAGTGTACAAGTATTAATACCACTACCTCAATATTGTTGAAAGCATTGGATCATTGACTCAGAAAGCAGAAAAATGGTTAAAAGCAAAACAAAACAACAGCACAATAAGAACAAAGCAGAGATAGTCCCAAGATAATTAACATTGCATCTGCAGGTAAAAACATTACAACCCTAACTTTATGAAAACAAATGCTTTTGTTTTATCTACTTTATGTTATTTTATTTTACTGGTCTCTTTCCTATTAAAGATATTACAAATCAATTATGTATATAGCAATGAAAACTGCAGGTATAATCCCTAGGCAACAGATCCTGGGACATCCTTTGTACTTTTTGTGGTTTATGTTAAGATAGCATATAAATCATAAATCTTTCTTTCTCCTTTATTAAAGACAGTAAAAATCTAATATTATTGTTGTTGTTATCCTTATAAATGAATATTTTCGATGCTAAATGCTAAGTGACTTCAGTCGTGTCCGACTCTGTGCGACCCCATAGACAGCAGCCCACCAGGCTCCCCTATCCCTGGGATTCTCCAGGCAAGAACACAGGAGTGGGTTGCCTTTTCCTTCTCCAATGCATGAAAGTGAAAAGTGAAAAGTGAAGGCGCTCAGTCGTGTCCGACTCTTTGCGACCCCATGGACTGCAGCCCACCAGGCTCCTCCGTCCATGGGGTTTTCCAGGCAAGAGTACTGGAATGGGTGCCATCTAAAGTCACTTCTGGGATCCACACTACCTCTTTGTACATTCTTATTAAGAATTCCTCAGATACATCATTTAAACTTTTTGACAAATTGATCAAACACCGTTTTCTCACTTTAAAAATTAATTAACATTGCAACGTATCACCTTGAGAAAATTTCCATATCTAGAATCACTACCTTCAAAACCCTTTTCTACTTATCTCCTTCCTGCATACTGACCACATGCTGTTCAACTCCTGCTGGACTGAGCACCACCAGCTGCACGGGCCTCGCTCACACCCAGGGCCCCACAGCTTCACTTCCCAGAAGACTGTTTCCTCTTCCTCACTGCCTTCTTGCCCTAATTATTCTACCTGCCAGCTGTTATCCTTTCCTCTTCACAATTGGCTAATTCAATACTCCTTCATCTTTCAACACCACTCCCAGAAATACCTGTTCTGTTAACTGTCGCTGCTGCTGCTGCTGCTGCTAAGTTGCTTCAGTCGTGTCCGACTCTGTGCAACCCCATAGACGGCAGCCCACCAGGCTCCGCCATCCCTGGGATTCTCCAGGCAAGAACACTGGAGTGGGTTGCCATTTCCTTCTCCAATGCATGAAAGTGAAAAGTGAAAATAAAGTCATTCAGTCATGTCTGACTCTTTGTGACGCTATGGACTGCAGCCTACCAGGTTCCTCCGTCCGTGGGATTTTCCAGGCAAGAGTATTGGAGTGGGGTGCCATTGCCTTCTGCGGTTGACCATCTCTAGTTTGAGGTTTATACCTAAGTGGACACACTTAGATCCTGCTCAGCATTCTTCCTCTACTTTAATCTTTCTAACACAATACCGGTTTCGTCCTCTTCGTATTGTTTTTCTCTGTTTGCTGCACCTTGTTATTTCAGGATGAAGATCTTTGAGACAGAGCAGGAAGGAGAGATCTCAGCTGGTAAGGTGATATAGTACACTAGATCCCCTCACTGGTCTGGATTACTGGCATGGGGAGATCTGGTTTCAAATTTCGACTCTGCAGGTTACAGGGTGCACAGTCTTTGACAATTTTACTTTTCTGAGACCCAGTTTTGTAATATTACAATGAAGATTGTCACATCACTTTTATAACATTATTATGGGGATTAATTTATATTAAAGGCCTAGGACAGTTGTTGGCACATTGTAGGTACTCAAAAAGAGGGAAATTTTATATATGGAGTTATAGATAAACACTCTTCTGTGTAGAATACTGGAGGTGCTTCCAATGAAACTTCAGAATCCTTTAGCTATGTTATTTAACTTCCCTTGCTAATCTTTACATTATTGTTTGGACATTTATATATCTTATATGTACATATATATGTGTGTGTGTGTGTGTGTATATATATATATATATATATAGTAGTGAAAATCATTCAGTCATGTCCAACTCTTTGCATCCCCATGGACTGTAGCCCACCAGGTTTCTCTGTCAATGGAATTCTTCAGGCAAGAACACTGGAGTGGGTAGCCATTCCTTTCTCCAAGGGATCTTCCCAACCTAGGGATCAAACCCAAGTCTCCCACACTACAGGCAGATTCTTTACAGTCTACGCCACCAGCAAAGTCCATATAACATACATACATATATATATATATAATTATTCTATGTGTAATTATTTATAGAATGATATATACATTCATATTTCCTTTATATGGTCTTTCTCTCTCCATACACACACACACACACACTACACACACACACACACACACACACACATATATATATATATTATACTTATATTTCTGTAACGAGAAGAAAATATAGATTGTAGGGAGAAGTGTAGTGAAGTACAAGAAGCTCCAAACCTGGGTGAAAGGGATTTGAATTCTGAAAATCTATGTACAAGCAATGTACAGTGTGTATGTGTGTGTGTGTATGTGTGTGTGTGTGTTTGTGTGTATGTGTGTGTGTGTGTGTGTGTGTGTGTGTGTAGTATGTTTTCCTAGAAGCAATAGTTTGAGTATTTATCAATTCGGTGTTTGTGATGGTTTCAGAGAACTGACACAATAATGGGAACTAATCCTATATATTTGTACTTTTATCCCCTTTAGGATGTTATTTACTTCTGTATAAAACACTGTACTCTGACAAAGCCTATTGTATAATGAATACTTGATTCATTTTTACAGAAAGCACAGAAGGAACAGAGGAGTGGAAAGAAGAGAGGAAGAAGACAGCAGGGACTGAAGCAGGGATGATGTCAGGAGATTGCTTCAACACTCATCACAGGGCAGACTCATGGCTGTCTAATGACTCTTTTCCCATCAAAATTTGACTGCTAAATTTTCACAGAAATGTTCCTTTTTAATGCCTTTCATGCTTGACATCTGGACTCCCTATCAGCTCTCCTGAATGCCAAATATACCTCCACATGCTTTTCATTTTTCTTCTCAAAAGATGTGCCACCGTTTATAGCATCACCTTTTTCATCTGGGTCATCTGTTTTCTGGTTACACCAAGCTCTTGCTAAATCTGTAAATGAGCTCAGAGCATCCCTTCTTTTGGAGGATTCTTCATTTTTCTCCCTCTACTCTGTACTTCATGCTGGGATTGCGTGTGCCTTGTCCACATGTTATTTTTCTTTCCAAGTAAGCTGAGACAGGGACTAGTGGAGCAATTTAACAAGAAGTAAAGCCATTTTTGATCTATTGGAAATCTTTGACTATAAGTGATATTAACAATATTCCTATGAGTAAAATGAGATCTACTGGCCAGGTAACATACTGGGCCTATTCTATTCTGTCACGGGCTGAATGATTTCCCTGTGAATTTTGCAGGTTAAAGTCTTAACCCTTAACCTCTAGTACTACATAAGAGAATAGTATTTGGAGACAGAGCCTTTAAAACAAGGTAATTAATGTAAAAGGACTTCCCCAGGGGTTTAGCAGTAAAGAATCCACCTGCAAATGCAGGAGGTGAAGGAGACATGGGTTCAATCCCTGGGTCAGCAAAGAGTTGGACTCAGCGATTTAACAACAAAAACAATTAATGTAAAATGAATTAATAAGCATAAGTCCTAACTCAATATGACTCATATCTTTAAGGGAAGGAAAGATTAGGACCCAGAAATGCACAGAAGAAAGATCATGGAGAGAGAGAGGGAGCTGGTGTTCCCTGGTAGCTCAGAAGGTAAAAGAATCTGCCTGAAATGCAGGAGACCCTGGTTCAATCTTTGGGTCAGGAAGATCCCCCTGGTGAAGGGAATGGCAACCTACTTCAATATTCTTACCTGGAGAATTCCATGGACAGAGAAGCCTGGTGGGCTACAGTCCATGGGGTTGCAAAGAATTGGACACAATTGAGCAACCTAACACTTGCCTTGACTTGATGACCACCTAAGGTCGAGAAGGGTCCTAGAAGAAATCAGCTTTGTTAACACCGTGATCTTTGAATTCTAGCCTTGGGGACTATTAGAAAATATATTTCTGTTTTTTAAGCAACAGGCTGTTATACTTTGTTGTGGAAGTCCTAGAAAATTAGCATTTATATATACTTCATTCCATTTGTTGCCCGTGGTATCCTATGAAGAACAAATAACTATCACTTCCCCCTTTTTATAGAAGGTGAAAGTAAGACCCAGAAATAACATTTGAAAGAGAAAATCAAGCCACTGATCAATGTGATTAAATACAACCTAAAAAGGCAAATATAATCCGAGGCAATGGCTTTGTAGCCTGATACTCATATATTAAATACATTTCCAGTTACCTGTGTCATTCAGTAAACTAAGTTTAATTGTATCTTTTGTGTCAAGCATTGTGATCTGTGTTGAGGATGCAGAGAAATAAAGCTTGGTTCTTCCTCCAAAAGCTCTTGGCCTTTAGAGATAAGGCACACAAAGTAGATTCCTTTAATGTGTTGTAATGGACACCCATCTAATTGTCAGAACTCTAGACACAGACATGATTGACTCTGTTGAGGATCAAGAAAGCCCTTTTAGATGAAATGATGACTCATCTGAGCCTTGAAGCATGAGGTTGTCAGAAAAATGGCCAATAAAATACCTCAGATGAAAACAATGTTGCATGTTAATATTTAGTTACCAGCTGGGCAGATAAGCAGATGACCAGAGAAATGCGAACTGAGGCACGCCTTAGCCATTTAAGGTTTTCATCCGGACCAGCTGCGCTCAGAAATTGCTCCCCTGAGCACAGCCTGGCTACCCCCAGCTCAGCTACCTGCAAATTGTGGAAAACCCATCAATCCTGATGATAGACTGACTAACTAAACAACTGCCTTATATCTGCCCATTTATTTTTAATCTGGGCTGATAATACTACCAACCTCTTCCCTGCAGAGTATATATGAAGATAAATGAGGTAATTTATGCCATAAGGTTCCAAATTCCTTAGAGAAAAATGTTCAAATAAATTTACAGTCATATTATATATTCTTTAATAAATATTTTATTGGATGTGCATAGAATATCCATGATCCCTTAAGATTTAGGGGGAAGATCCTAAATCTTCCCCCTAAAGAAAAGACCCGTAAGCCTTAAACTGCCAAAATCCTAGAAGATAATTTAAACAATGTGATATGTAAGTAAGTTGACCTATTTCTCATTTTAAAGGCAGAAATAAAATTACTATTCATATGTAGGAAAAGGTTTCCTTCTATGCTAAGTGTGAGTAATATTAACATAAAGCTTTCTCTTTCTTGAGAAATACTTCTAAGTTGAGCTAATTTTGCATGAAAGAAACTCAGACAAATACAAAAGCATAACCATGAACAGTAATCATAGTAGCAGGTCCTTGACTAACAAATCTAATCAATCCCTTCATGCTGCTCCTGAGATGTTGGGCACGAAAAAGCAAGGGTTTTGAAGTCATGAAGACCAGTGTTTCCCTCCATTTTCTTCCAATTATAAGCAACTGGGTGGCACAGTTGGTAAAGAATCTGCCTGCCAATGCCAAGAGATGCAAGAGACACGGATTTGATCCCTGTGTTGGGAAGATCTCCTGGAACAGGAAATGGCAACCTACTCCAGTATTCTTGCCTGGGAAATCCCATGGACAGAGGAGCCTGGTGGGCTACAGTCCATGGGGTTGCAAAGAGTCAGACAGAACTGAGCACTCATGCACAGCTTTGGACAGGTGACTTAAACTCTTTGTACCTTGACTTGCTCGTCAATCAAAATGGAGATATTAATAAGCAGTGTGAAGATGTGTTGCATGCATGCATGCTCAGTCACTTCAGTCATGTCTGACTCTTTGCAACCCCATGGACTGTAGCCTGCCAGGCTCCTCTATCCATGGGATTTTCCCAGCAAGAATACTGAAGTGGGTTGAAGATTTGTTTCAAGCACCCAATAAGGTAACTTTAAAAACACTTAGTACTCTTGTCAAGGTATTATAGGTGGTCACCAACCATGATATATTGTTCTTTCCACAAAATGTGTGGTTTCCAACAGGCATGGTGTTAGACTAAACTTTAGGACTTAAATGACAACTTATTAAAAGATGACTACTATTATCTTATTTAATACTCAGTAACCTCCTGAGAGTCCCTTGGACTGCAAGGAGAGCCAACCAGCCCATTCTGAAGGAGATCAGCCCTGGGATTTCTTTGGAAGGAATGATGCTAAAGCTGAAACTCCAGTACTTTGGCCACCTCATGTGAAGAGTTGACTCACTGGAAAAGACTCTGATGCTGGGACGGATTGGGGGCAGGAGGAGAAGGGGACAACAGAGGATGAGATGGCTGGATGGCATCACTCACTCAATGGACGTGAGTTTGAGTGAACTCTGGGAGTTGGTAATGGACAGGCAGGCCTGGCATGCTGTGATTCATGGGGTTGCAAAGAGTTGGACACGACTGAGCGACTGAACTGAACTGAACCTCCTACAGTAGAGATGCTAGCACTATCAGTATTCTATAGGTCAGGAAACTGGACTTTAGAGAGATTAATGCACTTACCAAATTAAAAACATTCATACACGGCAGACACGGGACTGCATGCCAAAATCAGTAATGGGAAGACTGTGCTCTTAAAATCATCAAAGGTGCCTTCTATAGAAGAAGCAACTGGTGTGTGTGTGTAATTAACTCAATGTAAGCAAAGATTTAGTCTTGTTTCTATGGAATAATGATATTGATTATATCTCAGATTTCTACAGCATATTTATATTTTATCAGGATGTGTGTGTGTGTGTGTGTGTGCATAAAAGACAACCTTGCAAAGCAGGATTGAAGAAATCTTCCTCATCTTTTAGGGGATAAAAGAAATTCTTAGAGAATGTAAGTGATTCTATTTTATGTATGTGTGTAAATACACACACATATGTATTAAAAAGGTGTCATTTTGCTTTTGAATAATTAACTACTCAACTCTCTACTGGGCTTCCCTGGTGGCTCAGATGGTAAAGAATCTGCTGGCAATGCAGGAGACCTGGGTTCGATCCCTGGGTCAGGAGGAAGACCTCCAGGAGAAGGAGTAATTCTCCGGTATTCTTGCCTGGATAATTCTACAGACAGAAGAGCTTGGAGGGCTACAGTCTGTGGGGTCACAAAGAGTCAGAGATGACTGAGCATACATGCACAACAGAGAAAGTGTTATATATCACCCACTAGCATTGCACGCAGGAGGTTATTTCTGGACTGTGGACAGAAAGCCCTGGCCAGTAGCTTCATCTGAGTGTCTTATTAATCTTGCAGACTTAGGAAAATCATTTAAATATGCTCAGTGTCACCTTGTTAGCTAAACATGGATATAAAACTATTATTTCAGTTTCTTACTTCACAGGGTGAAGATTACTTTGCTCTATCAGTAGCAGGGATGACTCCTCAGGACTCCCTCGGACTCTTTCAGAACTAATTTAGTCCTCTCTCTTTCTAATCCCAATGCCTTGCATTTAGAATTTCCTGCCCTATCATTTAGGACTGATTACTCAGTTAGACTCTCTTCACAGGTTGGTTTTCATTTCTCCTCAGCTACTCTGCCTTGGCTTATTCTTCTCAAGGTCATGTTCTACAGACTGGGGACATTTGCCATTCCCTTCTCAGCTCAGTCCTGAGGAAAATATACGACAACAAACTCAGATGTCTGGGCTGCTTCTGGTTTGAGAGAATGATCTGGACATACTATAAAATAGATGAGAGAAGGGAAATATGGGGAAAAGAGCAAAGTTCTGAAGTTAATAATAGAAACCAAGGAAAATGCGGGTGCAGGTTGGCTGTACACTCTTCTGGGGAGAAGGTAAAAGCAGAATTTTCAGGAAGCAGATGTGCTTTCAAAATCTCGTGTGACCCAGACATTTCCCATCCAAGCAGCCCAAAGATCATGAACAGACTTTGTGAGAATTCCTGAAATGTCACTGTCTCCCGTCTTCCTCTCCTCGTGTCTATAATAACTGGAAAAAAATATAGTGGTGGTGGAAAGGGATTTGTTTAAAGAGAAATCTACTTTTCTCCCCCGAAAAAGTTTCCCAGGTCTTAAAACTGTAATTATTACCAAGACCTAAATACAATGCCCTAGAAATTCTTACCTTTTTTACTTGAGTGGCCAAAATATAGGGAGATTCTACTTAAATTCAGATAACCCACTAATCATGGATGGATGTGAGAGTTGGACTATAAAGAAAGATGAGCGCTGAAGAATTGATGCTTTTGAACTATGGTGTTGGAGAAGACTCTTGAGAGTCTATTGGACAGCAAGGAGATCCAATCAGTCCATCCTAAAGGAAATCAGCCCTGAATATTCATTGAAAGGACTGATGTTTAAGCTGAAACTCCAATACTTTGGCTACCTGATGTGAAGAGCTGACTCATTTGAAATGACCCTAATGTTGGGAAAGATTGAAAGCTGGGAAGAGAAGGGATGAGGATGAGATGGTTGGATGGCATCACCACTCAATGGACATGAGTTTGAGAAAACTCCAGGAGTTGGTAATGGACAGTATTATAGTATGGACTGGCGTGCTGCAGTCCATGGGGTCACAGAGTCAGACACGACTGAGCGGCTGAACTGAACTGAACCCACAAGTCACTACATTCCCTGAGAGGAAACATCTCAAGGGGCAAGGCAGGGTTTTGCACGTCCTGTCTCCTCATAACCCCCTCTTGGGATAGAATGTTGAGAATTGTCCTAAGTAGTGGGTTGTGATGACAGGCAAAAGGGGTGGTTAGGAACAACTGCAGACCTGCAGCTTCTAAGCTCATTCCCACCCCATTCTGGGCCAACACAATTATATTTACTTGCTCCCTTGGCTGACTGTACCTTAGCTCCCACTTTCTCCAGGATGCCAAATGCACTAGCTGTGTATGAATGACATATCTTGTGCATTTTAACTATTTTTTTCATAATATAAATATTCAGGTTTTTTATTTTTGTGTATTTTAATCTAAGGCCCTCATTCCTGCACTGTGTTCTCAGGTACGTGGGCAATTTCAGGGATAAGTCAGTAGCAGCTCCGGGTCTGCTCGGCAGGAATGTTTTTTGTTGCTGAATCACCAGAGAGAACTATTTGGAGTGTAGAGCCTATTAAACTACCTCCTTTTTGCCAATTAGAGCCGACTTTTCTGCCATAGTGTCCTGCTGAAACCCCTCCATCTTCAGCATTTCATGAGAGACTAGGTTCTAACTGGGTTGCCCCATGGCTTGGTCTCCTTCCTACTGAAAGATTGGAAATTGGTCTGAACAGAAAAACATGTGCATAGAGGTTAGGAGAGGCTGGGCCAGGTAAAAGGTGCAGAGAGGGGAAGCCAAGATTAAGCAAAGGTCATCTGTATGTGTGCTAAAGGATTCCTGTTGCAGAGCTATAATCCCAGAGCACAGGATTCATTTTATACACCAGATCCATCTTTCATCTAACTGAGCTAGGCTGACCATGGACAACAGGGTGTATGTGTTTATCAAAAAATTTAAGTTGGTAAGGAAAGATTTTAAAAACGATGCCTCCATACCCATCTTGAGCTGCCCAGGGATGGATATATGAAGCAAGGACAAGATCCTTAACCTTTAACAGTTCTAGGCTTTTCTTCCTTGGCTTCCAGACAGACCATCAGCAATGGCTTCTCTGTGGTTCCCAGAGCAGGGGCCTGCCCTGCTGCAGCAGTGATTAGTATCATGGTAGCTAAAGGAGAAAGGGGAGGGGGGGTTTCATTTACATGCTATGAGATCATTGCAGACCTACCTCACTGTGTTGCATGGAGCAAATGCCATAGAACACACTAGATGACATGTGTCTGATCCTTGTCTCTTGCAATGCTGCCCCCCTCTAGTTATTATATCTGTCTGGGCTTTGTAGGACTTCACAAGTAGCTGATTTGGGGATTGCTAGGTGGCCTAATTTGTGTAAATATGTTGTTGGTCTTCTCCATGTTCTTTTGGGGTTTTATTGTTTACAAACTTCTTTTTATATTGATAAAAACAGCCAAAGCATCTTTGACAAATGTTCTGCACCAAACAAAAGGATCTGAAACATAAGCTTCGGGGCCCCTCTTCCTGAAGTTGGCGGAGGGGGGTCTTGAACACCTTCTTTTGTGTTCCCCTTCTTCTATTTCCTCTATTTCCTATTTCAAACAAGATCTTCTATCCTAAAAACTAGATTCCTACCCCTTCTTTCCACCTTCATGCCCCGCAAAATAGACCATACACCTATATGTTTAATTTGTGGGGTATCTATGATTAAATGATTTGTGCAAAAAATCCTGTCAAAGCTAAGAACTCTCCATCCCTTGTTCCCAATCTTGAGTCATGCCCATTCCTTGATGTGATGCATGCTAAAGGGACTGCTGTATTTGGATGGATTAAGACCTACTTTAATTTCTAATTCAAGGATAAAGAGGAGCAATCAGAGTCCTTCCATGTAGAAGGTGGGGCAGGGAGACCACAAAAGGAAAGATGAATGTATAGCCAAGTCACTCAGAAACTTGTTATCCCAAAGCACTCATCTCACACGCTAGCAAAGTAATGATCAAAATTCTCCAAGCCAGGCTTCAACAGTACATGAACTGTGAAATTTCAGATGTTCAAGCTGGATTTAGAAAAGAGAGAGGAACCAGAGATAAATTGCCAACATCCATTGGATCATCGAAAAAGCAAAAGAGCTTCAAAAAAATCTACTTCTGCTTTATTGACTATGCCAAAGCCTAAGCCTTTGACTGGGTGGATCACAACAAACTGGAAGATTCTTAGAGATGAGAATACCAGATCACCTGACCTGCCTCCTGAGAAATCTGTATGCAGGTCAAGAAGCAACAGTTAGAACTGGACATGGAACAACAGACTGGTTCCAAATCAGGAAAGGAGTACATCAAGGCTGTATATTGTCACCCTGCTTATTTAACTTATATGCAGAGTACATCATGAGAAATACTGTACTGGATGAAGCACAAGCTGGAATCAAGATTGCCAGAAGAAATTTCAATAACCTCAGATATGCAGATGATACCACCCTATGGCAGAAAGCGAAGAAGAACTAAAGAGCCTCTCAATGAAAGTGAAAAGGAGAGTAAAAAACTTGGCTTAAAACTCAACATTCAGAAAACTAAGATCATGGCACCTGGTCCCAAAACTTAATGGCAAATAGACAGGAAAACAGTGGAAACAGTGACAGACTTTATTTTGGGGGGCTCCAAAATTACTGCAGATGGTAACTGTAGCTGTGAAATTAAGAAATACTTTCTCCTTAGAAGAAAAGTTATGACCAGCCTAGACAGCATATTTAAAAGCAGAGACATTACTTTGCCAACAAAGGCCCAGCCAATCAAAGTTATGGCTTCCTCAGTAGTCAAGTATGGATGTGAGGGTTGGACTATAAAGACAGCTGAGCACCAAAGAATTAATGCTTTTGAACTGTGATGTTGGAGAAGACTCTTGAGAGTCCATTAGACTGCAAGGAGATCCAGCCAGTCTATCCTTAAAAAAATCAGTCCTGAATATTCATTGGAAAGACTGATGCTGAAACTGAAACTCCAATACTTTGGCCCCCTGATGTGTAGAACTGACTCATTTGAAAAGACCCTGATTCTGGGAAAGATTGAAGGCAGGAGGAGAAGGGGATGACAGAGTATGAGATGGTTGGATGGCATCACCAACTCGATGGACATGAGTTTGAGTAAGCTTCAGGAGTTGGTGATGGACAGGGAGGCCTGGCGTGCTTCAGTCCATGGGGTCGCAAGAGTCGGACAGGACTGAGTGACTAAACTGAACAGAACTGAAAGAAGCTTATGTCAAAGTAGCCACAAAGTTGTTTAATAGGAGACAGATGAATGTAACTCCATATATACTGCTAGAAACCAAAGCTTTGCATGAAATCTTGAATTTACGGGGAGGGCAGGGGGTTAGAAAAGCAAATACCCATCTGTTCTTCCCCTCATCCCTTCTTCTCATTCATGAATTTCAGGAGATACAGCCCCTTAGGCTTTGGTGGCCCCATGTGGGCAGTATTTATTTGATGGCTGATTTTGCTGTGCCAGTTATTTCCTTTACCATTTACTGTCATTTTGTAAAACACACTCTGACCCTTTTCCCTTCCCTTTCTTTTTCTTGGCAATACACAATGAATAAAAACATATTGGTAGTGAAAAAAAAAATGAGGTCTGAGTTTCAAACAAAGCTAAGGAAATGGTAATGAATGTAGGTTTAATGTAGTTGTGGTTCAAATTTGATGAGAATAAGCAAGGAAATTGATGTATCTGTAAAACATCACTTCTTTTGTTCAGTGTGATTTTGCGGCAGTCAACTCAACATGTTTTATAAGTTCTTCTAAGATGTACATTTTTATTTTTTTATGCTTCTGAAATTGGGATGCATTTTAAAGCAGGCCACTTGAGTTACTTTAATTGGCATCTTTTTTTAATGGCATAAAATAGCAGTGCCTGTTAAAACTAGCAGTATATTAGAGTTAATGAATTATGCTAATAAATGTATGGTGAATAAGCGTTTAAATTGCACAGAAAGAGAAACCCTTACAATTCATTTTAAGGTTTCCAAGTTTCAGTCAGTAGTTCTCGAACTTTGATGTGCATCAGAATCATTTGGAGAGCTCATTATAACAAAATTACTACCTCTTCCCACCAATTTTGGATTCAGTACATTTACATTTAATGCTGATACTGCTAGTGTGAGAGCAACTGCCATAGGTAATTTGAAAAAAAATTAATTTTTTAACCTCAGTGTTTAGTACCATTAATTTAAAAATTTCAGTTAGACTTTTATGATGTCACACCTAGAAAATTAGCATTGCCTTCTACATTTTCTCATTACTTCCATTCTCTTCTCATTCAGAACCATCTTTCCTATAAAAAATAGTATTATCTGTTAGTACTTATCTTCTCAAAATATACACACACACACCTTCATTTACAATTGAAGACCCTTTAGGGTCAGACCATAATCTTCCTGAGGTAAGGCTACTCCTTCAATGGTTTGACCTAGATTTAGCCCAGGAAACTTCTGTCCACTAGTTCCCCTGTATGTCAGCTTCTTCCCAACCTTTGCACTGATTTTTTGTTGCTCAACATAAAACTCTACATTAGTCCAACAGACAACCTTACAGACTCAGCACTAAAACCACCTCCTTCATTTTCCCATGACTACACTGAAAGAAACATTTATTTCTATTTTTTTAAGACATTTACTTGTTAATATAAGATCCATTAACATTATTGTATAGTGCGTATTACATAGTCATTATGTGAGTTTGCTTATTTCTTCCCTCATTTGGACAATATCATTTCATGCTAAGATCATGTTTTATTTTATTTCATTATTTTCTTGAATGTTTAACAGAATCCTTGGCACATAGATGGGATTCAATAAATGCTGTTACATGGAATCATATTGAAATGAAGCTATATATCCTATTAAATTAGTGCTTTGGGGCTAACATGGATGCAAGTGGTCATTGTACACATATGGTTCTATTTAATTTAACCGCAGTTTACTAAACAGTATGTGGAAGTTATTATCTGAGACACTGAAAAGAATAGAGGTGGAAAAATACACAAGATCAATTAAGCAGTGCATGTATTTATTGAACACCTATAACATGTTGAGTACATCTGAGAACCTTTCAGAGTAAAAGGCTAATGATATTCTACCAAGGGGCAATGTTTGGAAGAAGCCTGTAAAACATTCTATTGAGTTAGAGCCTCAGTATCGCTTCTTGTAGTATTCCGCTGAGGTTTAAATAAAGAGCTATCCAAAAAGAATTAAATCATACTCACTGGGGCCAGAGGAAAGATGGTCCCCTCCAGAGCTGAAAGGAAGCAAGTGCATTTCAGAAATAAATGACTTTACATAGACACACAGGCCTCTTGAGGATGGAGCAGGCACTTCAGCTGGAAAGCTCTCAGACTAAATCAGATAGCAAAAGGTCACAACTGACAAAAAGGTAATCTCTTCTATTTTTTTTTTTTTTTAACATATCTCAACCTTAAGAAGAAACTACTTTAAGCCTCTTAATGACTAACTCAGTTTCAAGTGTAAATTGAAAAACGATAGGCCAAGATATTGCTTTGGTTCAGAAATCTGGTAAACACATACTTGGCTTCAATACTAGCATGGTTAATTAAATAAAGTATTTTGTTTTAAAACTGCACAGGAAGAAGGAAACAATAAAGCTTAAGGCATATTATCTGCTGCTCCTAACATCTATCAAGATTCCTAGATGAATTTTACATGGCAGAAGCTCTCAAGTAGCAACAAAAAAGGGGACTCTATGGAAATGGAAAATTCTAGACATAGCTTTTCTAATTTATGTTGACCTAACTCACCTTCCAGGAATCACTGTGTCTACTCTCTATTGTACAAAAGCTTATCAACTAATAATATTTGAGATTAAGAAAATTCACAGAGCCAAATAATGGAAGTGTACATACGCAAACCTACTTCTCCCAGTGGTCAATTCTCTTTATCTGCCGGTCACCCCACCCTAAACTGCTAAGCATCACTCTTCTGCATGTCTTCAACATCGAGTTATTTATTTTAAAATCTGTTTCTTCAATTAGGTGAACTAAATGCTTCACTTGAAGAAATGAGTCTTTATTAGGTTTCCAGAAGAGACCCTTCTGAGATTATGTTATAATTCAGAGGATATCACAGTCCTTTGATGAATCATTTAAATTATTATTGCAACTTGTACTCTACCCTTGTAAATAAATCTCTACCAACAATAACTTTAAAGTCAAAGGAATATGAAGTATGACTGTTAAAGATTCAACACAGGAAACATATCAGAGTTAGAAAAAATTAAATTTTTATCTATCCCCCTATCTTAGCCCTTCATTCAAAATTAAATGCAACTATAAATTGTTCCAGGTAAAGTCAATGTTTTACTCCTCACTCTGAGAAATATGAAATAAAAATTAATTCAACTGAAAAATCATCACTTAGATTTGGTTTTCTCTCTTAGAAATGGAATTGCCTTATAATCTTTTGATTGAAAGGGAATATCACTTGAATATTAGACATGGTTTCTAGAACCATTTATATTTTCATAAAACTAAATGTCTCCCATATTACAACATATAAAAATTGACCTAAAAAATCCCTACATTTCCCTATTTCTATCAAGAATAGAATGCAACTTGATGGGTTCATTTGTGGGTGCTTTAATCTTCCACAGTAGTAAGCCTTTCATGCATGGTTCTAAACAGTGAGGACAGAATGGAAATTAAGAATATGAGTTCTGGTCTCTGATTATTGGGGTTCAAATCCAACTCCACCCCACTTCCTGCATGTGTGACCTTTGCAGTAAGGTACTTATTCATTTTGTGCCTCAATCTCCCAGCCTGTGGTATGGAGATAATTCTAATAGTACTAATCAACAAAGGATAAAAATAATTGATTACCTTTTTAAGATACAATTTTCAAATTACATGTGACATAAATCACTTACAGTTAGCCCTAACACAGGACAAGGGCTTAGTAAGTGGTTTCTGGGCTTCCCAGGTGGCTCAGTGGTAAAGAACCCACCTGCCAATGCAGGAGCCACAGGAGACAAGGGTGTGATCCCTTGGTCAGGGAGATGCCCTGGAGCTGGAAATGGCAACCCACTCCAGTATTCTTGCTTGGATAATTCCACAGACAGAGGAACCAGGTGGGCTACGAGGAGGAACCATGGGGTCATGAAGAGTTGAACATGACTGAGCACGCACACTTGCAGGCAGATTGCTTCTATTTTTGTTGAAGTTTGCATTTATCTGGAAGTCTGAGATTCTTGTATGATCCAGTTCTCTACCCCTCAGTAACAATGAAAAGGGTTTTATTCATTCAGCAAATGTGAGAATATATAATGTTCAACAAAAATACAATTCCTGACCTCAGGAAATGTATAGGTTTTATGGGATGACAGACCAGAAGCGATAACTCAGTTTGTAAATTTTCATTTCTCCATTTACCAAAAAAAGAGTTGACCTATATTTATTTTAGTTCTTTTTCTCCTCTAAAGGGCTAGATTTTATAAACTAAGTTTATGTGTAAGTAAGATTTCCCTGGTGGCTCAGACGGTAAAGCGTCTGCCTACAATGCAGGAAACCCAGGTTCAATCCCTGGGTCAGGAAGATCTCCTGGAGAAGGGAATGGCAACTCACTCCAGTATTCTTGCCTTGCCCACTTCCCACCCAAAATAGGGGCTGTGAATAAAAGTTGTAGTTTTGTCCGTCATAAATCTGTACCTCTAGGAATAAATGTGAGCATGAGTATGAAAATCTTTTCAAAGATATCCCTTTGGATTAATAATAGAAATTTATTATCAATATAAAATTCTATTATCTTTAATGATTTTAATTAACAATAATTATAATTTAATTAGATCTACCATTAATATAGATTTTAAAAGTTATTCACTTACATAAAATAATAAATTCCACATAATATAAATGGAGTTATAAAACAATATGGGCTTCCAAAGAGGCGGTAGTGGTAAAGAACCTATCTAAATGCTGCAGACACAAGAGAAACAAGTTTGATCCCTGGATTGGGAAGATCCCTGGAGAATGAAATGGCAACCCACTCCAGGGACAGAGGAGCCTGGGGGGCTACAGTTCATGGGGTCACAAAGATTGAGATACAGAGTAGAGGATAGAGTGGAGTCTTATAAGACAATATAAGACTACTATATTAGGGTCTATCAGTTCAGTTCAGTTCAGTCGTTCAATCATGTCCGACTCTTTGCAACCCATGAACCGCAGCACACCAGGCCTCCCTGTGTGTCAATCACCAACTCCCAGAGTTTACACAAACTCATGTCCATTGTGTCAGTGATGCCATCCAGCAATCTCATCCTCTGTTGTCCCCTTCTCCTCCTGCCCTCAATCTTTCCCACCATCAGGGTCTTTTCAAATGAGTCGGCTCTTCGCATCAGGTGGCCAAAGTACTGGAGTTTCAGCTTCAGCATCAGTCCTTCCAATGAACACCCAGGACTGAACTCCTTTAGGATGGACTTCTGTCCAAGGACTCTCGAGAGTCTTCTCCAACACCACTGTTCAAAATCAACAATTCTTCGGTGCTCAGCTTTCTTTATAGTCCAACTCTCACATCCATACATGACCACTGGAAGAACCATAGCCTTGACTAGACAGACCTTTGTCGGCAAAGTAATGTCTCTGCTTTTGAATATGCCATCTAGGTTGGCATATTCCTTTCCTTCCAAGGAAATAAGGAGAAATCTAGAGAGGTCTGCAAGAATCATTTTATACAAACTGCCAATGTAAGATGAGAATAATTTTCAATCAGACATAGTAAGAAGCTGGAGTTGGATGTCATTGTGGGCTCACTTCTGATTGCACATTTATCAGATTACTTAGCTAATCCACCCAACTTTGTATCTTCTAAATATAAAGTGAATGAAGTCACAACCAGGAAATACCTTTACTCAAGATTTTTTTTTTTGTCTTTCTCTTTGTTTTTAGCCTTATTTCATTTTTTGCATGAAATATTAACCTAAAACAATTCAGAGTGTGACAAAAAAGTGGAAGCAGTCTATAGGGATCAATTATTCATATTTATTCTTTTAGACTCTTCATGAACATATTTTATAAAATATGTGAAAGAATTAAAGAAAAAAGAAGTAATTTTCTCCAAACTTGAGCAAATATTTCTGAATAGATAACTATTCTTTAAATTTCTCTATCCGCACTACCATCTCTAATTTACATATATATAGCTTTTAATAATTTTTCTTAAACCACAGTTCTGCTAAAGTGATGCATTTGCTCAGAAATCTGCAATCTCCCCAATCGACAATTTTCAACTAACCAGCCTGTTATTTATCTCCCTCTTTAACCTGTCTGTAACCCAAATCTTCGAACTCAATTCCTCAGGTGTCTTTTTTCTGTTCTGCCTGAATCACTAGCTCTGTCTACACTTTCTGTCTTTCTCACCTCCAAGTCTCGGGCCCACACAAGGAATGCTTTCCCCTCCTTTTGCCAGCCCTTGAAGTCCACCTAGCTCCTGTTGTCTTCCTGAATCCCTTCCTGATTTATTTATTCAAAACTAAACTTTCCTTCCCAAAGAAAGGCAATGCCAAAGAATGCTCAAACTACCACACAATTGCACTCATCTCACACGCTAGTAAAGTAATGCTTAAAATTCTCCAAGCCAGGCTTCAGCAACATGTGAACCGTGAACTTCCTGATGTTCAAGCTGGTTTTAGAAAAGGCAGAGGAACCAGATATCAAATTGCCAACATCCGCTGGATCATCGAAAAAGCAAGAGAGTTCCAGAAAAACATCTATTTCTGCTTTATTGACTATGCCAAAGCCTTTGACTGTGTGGATCACAATAAACTGCGGAAAATTCTGAAAGAGATGGGAATACCAGACCACCCGACCTGCCTCCTGAGAAACCAAATGCAGGTCAGGAAGCAACAGTTAGAACTGGACATGGAACAAAAGACTGGTTCCAAATAGGAAAAGGAGTTCTTCAAGGCTGTATATTGTCACCCTGTTTATTTAACTTATATGCAGAGTACATCATGAGAAATGCTGGACTGGAAGAAACACAAGCTGGAATCAAGATTGCCGGGAGAAATATCAATAACCTCAGATATGCAGATGACACCGCCCTTATGGCAGAAAGTGAAGAGGAACTCAAAAGCCTCTTGATGAAAGTGAAAGTGGAGAGTGAAAAAATTGGCTTAAAGCTCAACATTCAGAAAACGAAGATCATCCCATCACTTCATGGGAAATAGATGGGGAAACAATGGAAACAGTGTCAGACTTTATATTTTGGGGCTCCAAAATCACTGCAGTTGGAGACTGCAGCCATGAAATTAAAAGACGCTTACTCTTTGGAAGGAAAGTTATGACCAACCTAGATAGCATATTCAAAAGCAGAGACATTACTTTGCCAGCAAAGGTTCGTCTAGTCAAGGCTATGATTTTTCCTGCGGTCATGTGTGGATGTGAGAGTTGGACTGTGAAGAAGGCCGAGCGCCGAAGAATTGATGCTTTTGAACTGTGGTGTTGGAGAAGACTCTTGAGAGTCCCTTGGACTGCAAGGAGATCCAACCAGTCCATTCTGAAGGAGATCAGCCCTGGGATTTCTTTGGAAGGAATGATGCTAAAGCTGAAACTCCAGTACTTTGGCCACCTCATGTGAAGAGTTGACTCATTGGAAAAGACTCTGATGCTGGGAGGGATTGGGGGCAAGAGGAGAAGGGGACAACAGAGGATGAGATGGCTGGATGGCATCACCGACTCGATGGAGGTGAGTCTGAGTGAACTCTGGGAGATGGTGATGGACAGGGAGGCCTGGCGTGCTGCGATTCATGGGGTGGCAAAGAGTCGGACACAACTGAGTGACTGATCTGATCTGATCTGATCTGAAACTTTCCTTCCACTAGTATATACATATTAATTACTGTATTTCAATTAAGTAATTTTTATATTTAAGCTTCCGTTTTATTTTACACTTAGTTTACCTACTGTACAAAATGGAAAGGAATAAAAAGAAAATGGCATGTAAATGTCATTTTTAGATTCTATGTATATCATAAACAAGGAGAAGGCAATGGCACCCCACTCCAGTACTCTTGCCTGGAAAATCCCATGGGTGGACGAGCCTGGTAGGTTACATCCATGGGGTCGCTAACAGTTGGATACGACTGAGGGACTTCACTTTCACTTTTTCACTTTCATGCATTGGAGAAGGAAATGGCAACCCACTCCAGTGTTCTTGCCTGGAGAATCCCAGGGACGGGGGAACCTGGTGGGCTACCATCTCTGGGGTCGCACAGAGTCGGACATGACTGAAGCGACTTAGCAGCAGCAGCAGTATATCATAAACATAAACTGGGCTTGTTTAATTCTCAAACATAAAAATAATAAAACTGTTATAAAGCCATTACAACAATTTACAGATAAGGAGACTGAAATAGAAGTAAAATAATCTGAACTTCATTTTGAATTAGAAATTAGTAAAGCCAATCGGGGGCTTCCCAGGTGGTGCCAGTGGTGAAGAACCTACCTGTAATGCAGGAGATGTAGGTGCAGTTTGATCCGTGGGCAGGAAGGTCCCCTGGCAGAGGGCCTGCCAATCCACTCCAGTATTCTTGCCTAGAGAATCCCGTGGACAGAGGAGCCTCGTGGGCAACAGTCCATAGGGTTGCAAAGAGTTGGACATGACTGAAGCGACTTAGCATGCACACAAAGCCAATCTACAATGCTCTCTATATGATCTACTGTATCACAGTACTTTAGTTTTGAGAAATATATATAAAAGTAATGCAAAACTTAAAGGACCATTCAATTCAATGTATTATTATTATTTTTTGACATTTTTATTCTTTTTTATATTTTTTATTGAATTATATTTGATGTGCAATATAAGTTTCAGTGGTACAACAGAGTGATTCACAATTGTTTTAATTTATATTATATTTATAGTAATTATAAAATATTGACTATATTCCCTGTGTTATGCTATACATCTTTGTAACTTATTTATTTTATACATAGTAATTTATATTAATGTATATATTATAAATTATTTTAAAATATTTTATATATTACATTTTTATATATTAAATATATAATTACATATTATATATAAATATATATTATATATTATTGTGTAATTTATATAAATCACTATGTATATTTAAATTTCTATAATTTGTATAAATTATAATTAACCCATACCCCTATCCTGACTGCCCCCCACACACAGGTAACCACCTCTTTGTTCTCTGTATCCATGAGTCTTTTGTGTTTATTTGTTTTATTATTTTATACTCCACACATAAGTGAAATCAGCTGCCTTTTTTTCTTTCTTGCTCTGACTTACTCCACTTAGCATAATGTACTCTAGGCCCATCCACATTGTCACAAAGAGTAAGATTTCATTCTTTGTGTGGCTCAGTAATACTCCATCGTATACATTAGATTGCTTCCGTATCTTGGCAATTATAAATAAAGCTGTTATGAACACTGAGGTTCATGTATCTTTTCAAATTATTGGTTTTGGGTGTTTTTGTATGAACAAAACTGGAGGGGATTTTTGAGTGATCTGGTAGTTCTATTTTTTTTTTAGTTTTTGGAAACACTTCTATACTGTTTCCCATAGTACCTTCCCCAATTTACACCCCCACCCACAGCGTGTGAGGGTTCCCTTTTCTCCACATCCTTGCCAACACTTGTTACTTGTGGTCTTTTAGGTGCTAGTCATTCCGACAGGTGTGAGGTTTAGTGGGTTTAATTTACATTTCTCTGATAATTAATCAAAATGAGGGTCTATTCATATGCCTATCGACCATCTGTTTGTTCTCTTTGGAAAATTGTCTATTCAGGTCTTCTGCCCATTTTTCATCAGGTTCTTTGTGGTTTTGATGTTGATTAATATGAGCTGTTTGTATATTTTGGCTATTAATCTCTCACTGGCCATATCCTTTGCTTCTCCCATTCTATAGGTTGTTTTTTTGTTTTGTCTATGGTCTCCTTTTCTGTGCAAGAGCTTTAAGTTTAATTAGGTCTCATTTGTTTAGTTTTGCTTTTGTTTTCTTTGCTGTAGAAGACAAAGCAAAAAAAAAAAAAAAGCATTGCTACAATTTATGTCAAAGAATGCCTGCTTTTGTTTTCTTCTACAAGATTTATGGTTTCTGATTCTTTAATTCATTTTCTGGAAGGTATATTTTTTAATTAAAATTTATTTATTTTTAATTGGAGGATAATTGCTTTACAATATTGTGTTGTTTTCTGCCACATATCAGCATGAATAAGCCATCAATGTCCATACAGCTCCTCTCTCTATAACGTCCCTCACACCCCATCCCACCCCTTTAGGTTGTCACAGAGCATCAGATTTGAGGTGTCTGAGTCATACAGCAAATTTCCGCTGGTGATCTAATTTGCATATGATAATATAGCTGTTTTAATGCTACTGTCTCAATTCACCCCACCCTCTCCTTCCCCCACTGTGTCCATAAGTCTGTTCTCTACGTCTGCATCTCCATTGCTGTCCTGCAAACAGGTTCATCAGTACGGTCTTCTTTTTAGATTCCCTCTACATGTGTTAATATATGATATTTGTTTTTACCTTTCTGACTTACTTCATTCTGTAGAATAGGCTCTAGGTTCTTCCACATCATTAGAACTGAGTCAGGTGCATTCTTTTTTATAGTTGCATAATATTCATGACTGAGCGACTGAACTGAACTGAATATTCCATTGTGTATATGTACCACTGCTTCTTTATCCATTCCTCTGTCAGTGGATATCTAGGTCGTTTCCATGTCCTAGCTATTGTAAATAGTGCTGAAATGAACATTGGTGTACATGTGTCTCTTGTAATTACAGATTGCCTAGGATATATATCAGAGAAGGCAATGGAAACCCACTCCAGTACTCTTGCCTGGAAAATCCCATGGACTGAGGAGCCTGGTGGGCTGCTGTCTCTGGGGTCACACAGAGTCGGACACGACTGATGCAAGTTAGCAGCAGCAGCAGCAGCAGCAGCAGGGTATATATGCCCAGTACTGGGACTGCTGTCTCATATGGTACTTTTATTCATAACTTTATAAGGAATTTCCACACTGTCTTCCATAGTGGCTGTATAAATGTAGAGTTTATTTTTGTATACACTATCAGAGAATAGTCTAATTTCATTCTTTTACATGTAGCTGTCCAGTTTTCCCAGCACCACTGATTGAAGAGACTGTCTTTTCTCCATTGTATATTCTTGCCTTCTTTGTAGTACATTCAGTTCAGTTCAGTCGCTCAGTCGTGTCCGACTCTTTGCGACCCCAGGAATCACAGCACGCCAGGCCTCCCTGTCCATCACCAACTCCTGGAGTTCACCCAGATCCATGTCCATTGAGTCAGTGATGCCATCCAGCCATCTCATCCTCTGTTGTCCCCTTCTCCTCCTGCCCCCAATCCCTCCCAGCATCAGAGTCTTTTCCAATGACTCAACTCTTCGCATGAGGTGGCCAAAGTACTGGAGTTTCAGCTTTAGCATCATTCCTTCCAAAGAAATCCCAGGGCTGATCTCCTTCAGAATGGACTGGTTGGATCTCCTTGCAGTCCAAGGGACTCTCAAGCGTCTTCTCCAACACCACAGTTCAAAAGCATCAATTCTTCAGCGCTCAGCCTTCTTCACAGTCCAACTCTCACATCCATACATGACCACAGGAAAAACCATAGCCTTGACTAGACGAAACTTTGCTGGCAAAGTAATGTCTCTGCTTTTGAATATGCTATCTAGGTTGGTCATAACTTCCATTCCAAGGAGTAAGCATCTTTTAATTTCATGGCTGCAGTCACTATCTGCAGTGATTTTGGAGCCCCAAAAAATGAAGTCTGACATTGTTTCCACAGTTTCTCCATCTATTTCCCATGAAGTGATGGGACTGGATTCCATGATCTTTGTTTTCTGAATGTTGAGCTTTAAGCCATTTTTTTTCACTCTCCACTTTCACTTTCATCAAGAGGCTTTTTAGTTCCTCTTCATTTGCTGCCATAAGGGTGGTGTCATCTGCATATCTGAGGTTATTGATATTTCTCCCGGCAATCTTGATTCCAGCTTGTGTTTCTTCCAGTCCAGCGTTTCTCATGATGTACTCTGCATAGAAGTTAAATAAACAGGGTGACAATACACAGCCTTGATGTACTCCTTTTCCTATTTGGAACCAGTCTTTTGTTCCATGTCCAGTTCTAACTGTTGCTTCCTGACCTGCATACAGATTTCTCAAGAGGCAGGTCAGGTGGTCTGGAATTGACCATATATGTATGGGTTCATTTTTGGCATCTTTATCCTGTTCCACTGATATATGTGTCTGGTTTTTTTTGTTTTTTTTTGTTTTTTTTTTTTGCCAGTACCAAAACTCCTTTGATAACTGTTGCTTTGTAGTATATTCTGAAGTCAAGGAGTGTGAATTGTTAATTGGGTTCTTTCTCAAGATCGTTTTCACTATTTGGGTTCTTTCATGTTTCCATAAAAATTTTAAGATTATTGGGAAACTGTTCTTGGTATTTTGTTAGAGATTGCATTGACCATCCTTATTTGGTCTGTTTTTCTCCATTGCTTTTTATTTCATTCACCTGTCCTCACATCCCTATCTTCTTTCTCCTCTCTTTCTGTCTCTGTCTCTCTCTCTATCCCTTTCAATACCAAATGTGGATATTTCAAGATCACCACCTTTCCTTTCTTGAACTTTAGAAATTGTCTTGTGTTTAAACTCTGAGACATACACATGAAAATCTCCCTTTATCTTTCCTCACCTCATTGACAAACTGACCATCTCAATTCAAACTCCACTGAATACTTTTAGGATACTTGACACTGACTTAGACCACTACTGTTGCTGTAATTCTCAGAGGGACATGTTGGTTAGGTTCTGTAAAGGATTTGCTAAGAACAGAGTTTTGTGTGAGCAAGACCACGCCTTCCCTTTACAGCAGCACAGCAATCCTTCCTTAATTCCTGGAATATATCCACTTCACATTTCTTTCCTTTCAGTGTATCATCATTCTATCACTTTATCTCCCTTTTCTCTGGTCTCTAGTCTTTTTTCTCCAGTTTGTCTGTCTCCTCTGCTACCTCCTGGCTCATACCATTCATCAACCAACTTTACTGGTTCATTCTCCATCCTTGTTCACATTCATTAGTCTACTGATGGTGGCCTAGGATTTGAGAAGGACTCAGTGTGTTCCAACAGAGCTATACTAAAGGCTGACTTTTTCTGATTTCAATCACTGCTCAGATGAGGAAATTTTGAAACCCACTGAATTTACCTATCATCCCTGTGGTTAATAATTACTTCTTTTCTCAGCAACAGACTTGTGTTATTTCTGTTGACAATATCTGAGGTCCACACATTATGAAGTCATATTACTGTTTAGATGGTGGAGAAATTGTCAACTTGTTTGGGTTCACACATACTGTGGAAGGAATCTGTGTGAGCACTGGATTGATAGCTAAAACAATTGATCTCAAATTCCTGTTTTATCCTGTGTAATCTTTCAGAGCCACCATGTTTTAATCTCTAAAATGGAATTGCTATGAAAGTCTCCCTTAAAGGATTACTGTAAGGGCTGAACTGATACAATAGATCTGAAAGCACCTAGGACAAGGTCTTGTGTTTTACTTGATTCTCTATATCTTCCTAACACTCCTTCTCTCTAAATCTGTTTTCCAATAGTCTGCCCAATACAGAGAAGATCTTTGACATTCTCAGAATATATGCATGTTTTCAGATCAGTCATTAGAATATATTTTAGAGGAACTTACATTTTAGGTTAAGAAATTGCAGCCCTATTCTATAGCCAATATATGATTTTGCCCTATTGTAATTATTGTAGTTGTATAAATGTTAACTGCTAGGGCTCTAAAAATTAACTCAAGAAATTTGTATATATAAACCACATGCATAGAGTATCTAATATTTAGTAAATAAACATATATATAAAATTAATTCATATTCAATAGGCGACATAGGAATGACTTGTACTTTGAGTTAACAAGTGATTTATACTCCAGTACTCTTGCCTGGAAAATCCCATGGATGGAGGAGCCTGGTAGGCTGCAGTCCATGGGGTCGCTAAGAGTCGGACACGACTGAGCAACTTCACTTTCACTTTCATGCATTGGAGAAGGAAATGGCAACCCACTCCAGTGTTCTTGCCTGGAGAATCCCAGGGACGGGGGAGCCTGGTGGGCTGCGGTCTATGGGGTCGTATGGAGTCGGACACAACTGAAGCGGCTTAGCAGTAGCAGTATACTTTTATACTAACCTCAAAGAACTTTAATTACATAAAGGATCTTCTCTCTATCATTGGACTTTATACCATCTGACATAAGCTTTGTATACAGTAGATTTTCAAAAATAAATGAAAAAAATGAATATCAAGATTGCTTATAATAGCCCTAATACTAAATAAGTCAGAGAGTTCAGTCTTCTTAACACAGCTTTTCTTAAACTTTGCTTCCAAAGAAGAAATATATTCATTTTCCAAAGATTTTTCTATTCCTTAAGAACAAATATCTAGAGTTACCTTTTTTCTCCACTTACTATAAAAGTCAAGATCTGTCCACATGGGTAAACCGATTTACAAGTCCTAAAACACTAAAAACATGCTTATTATTGCTATTGTTGTATGCAGTGGGGTATGCAATGCCTTAGAGTGGGAGATAAGATAATCAGCTTCAGCTCCTGCTTTTCCACAAGCCATCTGTCTGATCTTGTGAGACTAATTTCACCTAGTTTTGTAACTTTGCTAATTGATTGAGTTGAGTCCAATCATTCTAAGATAGTTTTCTCCTCCAATATTTATTAGTAATCCATAGTATGATACTATACTATATAACAGTATATATTATAAGCTTAAATAATTAGGATGGATGCAATTTACATTTCCTTTTCCATTTATTTTCCTTATATGAGCTGTCAGACAAATACTGAATCCAAAATAAAAATGAACTTTCTAATTGTAAATATAAATGTTTTTCAGATGATCTAGGGATTTTTTTCAAAAAATCTCCCATGAAAAAATATCAGGTATATTTCTCGATTCTTTAATATATCTACATCACTCATCATGTTTTAAATATCCATCTGATGTTTTAGGGGCTTCCCAGGTGGCCCTACAGGTAAACAGCCCATCTGCCAGTGCAGGAAGATATAAGAAACGCAGATTCAGTCCCTGGGTTGGGAAGATCTGCAGAAGGGCATAGCAATCCACTCCAGTATTCTAGCCTGGGGAATCCCATGGACAGAGGAGCTTGGCAGGCTACAGTCTATAGGGTCACAAAAAGTCAGACACGACTGAAGTGACTGAACACACACACACACACACACACACACACTGGTGCTTTAGATACCTCTTCATGTTTTTAGATGTCTCTCTTGATTTCTCACATTGAAAAGATCCTTTAGTGATGTATGGTACTGACTTGTCTTTCATATGGATGATACCAGAAAGAGAATAACACCTTCCAAAAATATAATAAAGTTCTTTACAAATGCAATGTTGACATCTTGATTTTTCATATAATATAAATAATTATTTTTTGACTTTTACTATGTGCTGAATCAATTGCTGAAGATACAATAATGAATAAGGCATAAGAATGTGCCATTTGGTAGATGAGAGAAATAATAAGCACTCAACTGCAAGATCTTGAGGACACATGATGATGGAGATATACAGAGTGATCAGAGTGTATAAAGCAGGAGGAAGTTGTTTACCATCACAATGATCCTCAGGAAAAATTACTCTGAAGGAAGCGATCCCTAATATCTGGTGTGAATAGTTTGAAAGATACAGTGGTAAGAAGTGAAACCAGAAATGTAAGAATGGGCTGTGTAATATGTGAAAGGCTTTGGAACCCCCAGTTATGAAAATCAGACTTTCTCCTGATTGTATCAGAGTTTTTCTGTGTGTGGAAAATAACTGCCAGAAGCAAATTTGAAGGGAAATAGATTATACAAATCATAACTCACTAGTGCAAACATATGAGTATGTAGAGGACTGAAAATGGTCAAAGATAGGCTGAGCTGTGGAATACACTTAAATTTTTTTTCCTCTGGTTCAATCTGAAATTGAATCTGGTTTTACAAAGATAGCCAGAATATTTCAAGAGTTAAGATATATTATATATTTCAACTTACAAGACCCAGTTTCCCCTTCAGTCAATCTCTCCCATCAGGGAGCTTCCATAAGCCTCTTATCCTTATCCATCAGAGGGCAGACAGACTGAAAACCACAGTCACAGAAAACTAATCAAACTGCTCACATTAACCACAGCCTTGTCTAACTCAGTGAAACCATGAGCCATGCTGTGTAGGGTCGCCCAAGACAGACGGGTCATGGTGAAGAGTTTGGACAAAACGTGGTTCACTGGAGAAGGGAATGGCAAACCACTTCAGTATTCCTGCCTTGAGAACCCCATGTATGAAAAGGCAAAAAGATAGGACACAGAAAGATGAACTACCCAGGTCAGTAGGTGCCCAATATGCTACCAGAGAACAGTGAAGAAATAACTCCAGAAAGAATGAAGAGATAGAGCCAAAGCAAAACCAACACCCGGTTGTGAATGTGACTGGTGATGGAAGTAAACTCCAATGCTGTAAGAACAATATTGCATAGGAACCTGGAGTGTTAAGTCCATGCTGCTGCTGCTGCTGCTGCTGCTGCTAAGTCACTTCAGTCGTGTCCAACTCTGTGCGACCCCATAACGGCAGCCCACGAGGCTCCCCTTGTCCCTGGGATTCTCCAGGCAAGAATTCTGGAGGGGGTTGCCATTTCCTCCTCCAATGCATGAAAGTGAAAAGTGAAAGTGAAGTTGCTCAGTCGTGTCCAACTTGTAGCGACCCCATGGACTGCAGCCCATCAGGCTCCTCCGTCCATGGGATTTTCCAGACAAGAGTACTGGAGTGGGGTGCCATTGCCCTCTCCGCATTAAGTCCATCAGATCAGATCAGTCGCTCTGTGTCCGACTCTTTGTGACCCCATGAATCGCAGCACGCCAGGCCTCCCTGTCCATCACCAACTCCCAGAGTTCACTCAAACTCACGTCCATCGAGTCGGTGATGCCATCCAGCCATCTCATCCTCTGTCGTCCCCTTCTCCTCCTGCCCCCAATCCCTCCCAGCATCAGAGTCTTTTCCAATGAGTCAACTCTTCACATGAGGTGGCCAAAGTACTGGAGTTTCCGCTTTAGCATCATTCCTTCCAAAGAAATCCCAGGGCTGATCTCCTTCAGAATGGACTGGTTGGATCTCCTTGCAGTCCAAGGGACTCTCAAGAGTCTTCTCCAACACCACAGTTCTAAAGCATCAATTCTTTGGTGCTCAGCTTTCTTCACAGTCCAACTCTCACATCCATACATGACCACAGGAAAAACCATAGCCTTGACTAGACGAACCTTTATTGGCAAGGTAATGTCTCTGCTTTTCAATATGCTATTAAGTCCATAAATCAAGATAAATTGGAAGTGGTCAAACAGGAGATGGCAAGAGAGAACATTGACACTTCAGGAATCAGTGAACTAAAATGGACTGGAATGGGTGAATCTAATTCAGATGACCATTATATCTATTACTGTGGGCAAGAATCCCTAAGAAGGAATGGAGTAGCCATCATAGTTCACAAAAGAGTCTGAAATTCAGTGGAAGTGACAAATAGATTCCTTGTTCATAAAATTGCAAATTTCTATGTGGCAGGAGATTCGCATTAAGTAGATTTGTTGCCCATGTAAAGCATTTCTTACATTAGCTTGGGGATTCTTCAAGGGCACAATGGTACTTTACCTTTGTTTTTCATCCATCTGCTTAATCCAACACCTGAAAAAAATGGGCTTGCAAAAAAATGTTGAGTTTAAAATATGTTTCTGTAACAGAAATAGTTTTCTTTGAGATGCTTGCACTACTGCATATTAAGTTTTTAAATGACAGTGGGTTAGCATTATTTACTAGTATATAGTGTCCTTATGCAGAGAAGGCAATGGCACCCCACTCCAGTACTCTTGCTGGAAAATCCCATGGATGGAGGAGCCTGGTAGGCTGCAGTCCATGGGGTCGCTAAGAGTCGGACACGACTGAGCAACTTCACTTTCACTTTTCACTTTCATGCTTTGGAGAAGGAAATGGCAACCCACTCCAGTGTTCTTGCCTGGAGAATCCCAGGGATGGGGAAGCCTGGTGGGCTGCCGTCTATGGGGTCGCACAGAGTCCGACATGACTGAAGTGACTTAGCAGCAGCAGTGTCCTTATGTGTAAACGGCAACAAAAATGGTAAAGTGAGATTTGGATGATTTTATCAAGATGACTAAGCAAAGTCACTTAAAAAAAAGTTCTACTATTTGTAAGGTGGGAAAAGAGATGCAGACTTAGAGGATGGACTTGTAGACACAGTGGGGGAAGGAGAGGGTGTGAGGAATTGAGAAAATAGGATTGACATATATACACTACCATGTGTAATCGGCCAAACTCAGCTCCGTGCTCTGTGATGACCCAGAAGGGTGGGATTTGAGTGGTGGCATGGGAGGGTAATATATGTATACATAGAGCTGATTCACAAGGGCGTATGGCAGAAACTAATACAACATTGTAAAGCAATTATGAGATCAGATCAGATCAGTCGCTCAGTCGTGTCCGACTCTTTGCAACCCCATGAATCGCAGCACGCCAGGCCTCCCTGTCCATCACCAACTCCCGGAGTTCACTGAGACTCACGTCCATCAAGTCAGTGATGCCATCCAGCCATCTCATCCTCTGTCGTCCCCTTCTCCTCCTGCCCCCAATCCCTCCCAGCATCAGAGTCTTTTCCAATGACTCAACTCTTCGCATGAGGTGGCCAAAGTACTGGAGTTTCAGCTTTAGCATCATTCCTTCCAAAGAAATCCCAGGGCTGATCTCCTTCAGAATGGACTGCTTGGATCTCCTTGAAGTCCAAGGGACTCTCAAGAGTCTTCTCCAACACCACAGTTCAAAAGCATCAATTCTTCGGCACTCGGCCTTCTTCACAGTCCAACTCTCACATCCACACATGACCGCAGGAAAAATCATAGCCTTGACTAGATGAACCTTTGCTGGCAAAGTAATGTCTCTGCTTTTGAATATGCTATCTAGGTTGGTCATAACTTTCCTTCCACGGAGTAAGCATCTTTTAATTTCATGGCTGCAATCACCATCTGCAGTGATTTTGGAGCCCAGAAAAATAAAGTCTGACACTGTTTCCACTGTTTCCCCATCTATTTCCCATGAAATGATGGGACCGGATGCCATGATCTTCGTTTTCTGAATGTTGACCTTTAAGCCAATTTTTTCACTCTCCACTTTCACTTTCATCAAGAGGCTTTTGAGTTCCTCTTCACTTTCTGCCATAAGGGTGGTGTCATCTGCATATCTGAGATTATTGATATTTCTCCCGGCAATCTTGATTCCAGCTTGTGTTTCTTCCAGGCCAGCATTTCTCATGATGTACTCTGCATATAAGTTAAATAAACAGGGTGACAATATACAGCCTTGACGAACTCCTTTTCCTATTTGGAACCAGTGTGTTGTTCCATGTCCAGTTCTAACTGTTGCTTCCTGACCTGCATACAAATTTCTCAAGAGGCTGATCAGGTGGTCTGGTATTCCCATCTCTTTCAGAATTTTCCACAGTTTAGTGTGATCCACACAGTCAAAGGCTTTGGCATAGTCAATAAAGCAGAAATAGGTGCTTTTCTGGAACTCTCTTGCTTTTTCTATGATACGGCGGATGTTGGCAATTTGATCTCTGGTTCCTCTGCCTTTTCTAAAACCAGCTTGAACATCAGGAAGTTCACGGTTCACATATTGCTGAAACCTGGCTTGGAGAATTTTGAGCATTACTTTACTAGCGTGTGAGATGAGTGCAATTGTGCTTCAATTTAAAAACTTAAAAAATAGTTTCTAGATTCCTTGAATTCTTGCTTTGTCTTCAGACCATACTGACTTGTTTTTATCTTTCCTAATCTATTTGATTTCTGCTGGTAATCACTATCACTGTCAATAATATTTGTTACAAACAGGGCATTTCTTCTTCGTCCAGTTACTTATGTATTTTCGGTCTCGAAACAGATTTTAACAGGAGACTGCTGAATCAAACTGAGTCATGTGATTTTTCACAAATGTCAACATCTATTTTCATAATGGCTTAATGCTAAGATTCTACACAGCATACCAGGAAGAAAATGAGATATCCAGTTCTAAACCTAGCAAAATAAAATTTGCCAGACCATTTTAAGTTAATTTTCCCAATGGAAATCCAATTTCATTTCCTTGCTCATAAGTAGACCATTTTTTGAGAGTATAGATTCAAATACTAACCAATATTCAGTGATCTAGAATAGGGCATCTATTTCAAGTTCTTAATATAATTTTGAGGTCACCTTTGAAGTACAATCTTTTAAACCTTTATTCTTTCATCATTTTAAATCTTTAAAGTGAATGTCATTCTGTTTTTCTTTTCCTCTGTGAGACTAACATGAATAGAAGTGTATTTTTAATACTCTTTTGCATAGTTTTAGTTAGAAAAGGCTGATCTTATTGCTGATGAGGTTTATTTATAAGGTTATTAGTGCACTTGAGATGTTGTCATTAAAAAATAGGTTCTTAAAAATGTTGTCATATAAGAAACGAATCGCCAGTCCAGTTTTGATGCAGGATACAGGAAGCTTGGGGCTGGTGCACTGGGATGACTCAGAGGGATGGTATGGGAGGGAGGTGGGAGGGGGTTCAGGATGGGGAACACGTGTACACCCGTGGTGGATTCATGTTGATGTATGGCAAAACCAATACAATATTGTAAAGTAAAAATAATAATAATAATAATAATAAAAGAAAAAAATAGGTTCTTGATGTGAGATGAATAAAAATCAGAGAACAGATTCAGAGTACAATTATATGGGCAATGCTTTTTAGTATCTCTGTTAATAAACCTTCAAATTGAGAATGTACTTCTATACAGATAACAACTTCCACAAAGGAGTATGGAACATATACACACATTGTTGTCATGCTTCATAGAAACCTTCCATTCGGGCAGCAGGACTAATTATTTCACCTAAATATAGAACCCTTTTATAATAGGAAGCATAAGAATACGGAAGATAATAAAGGTAGTTATAAATATGTATAGAGATCCTTTACTCTTCATGCGTTAAGCTAGTCACATGCATTGCCCATAATCATCACAATAACCCTAGCTGGTGTATATCTTTAGCCGTGTGTTACAGGTGAATAAACTTAGTTGGTGGCAGTGGTGGTTTAGTCACTAAGTCATATCTGATTCTTGCAACCCATGGACTGTGTAGCCTGCCAGGATCCTCTGTCCGAGGGATTCTCCAGGCGAGAAGACTGGAGTGGTTGCCATTTCCTTGTCCAAAACTTACATTCAGTTCAGTTCAGTTCAGTTCAGTTCAGTCGCTCAGTCGTGTCCGACTCTTTGCGACCCCGTGAATCGCAGCACGCCAGGCCTCCCTGTCTATCACCAACTCCTGGAGTTCACTCTGACTCACGTCCACATTAGACATGATTTTAAAAATTGCCCAGCATCACACAGGGAAGAAGTGAGGTTATCAGGCTTAAAATCCAATTTTATTCATCTCCCAAACCCATCACTTTTTACTGCCACCGAGCTACCCATTTATAAGTTATATTACAAATAATCTATAAAAACACAAAGCATCATTATTGTTATGCCAAGTTCTCCATTCAACCACATCACCTAAATTCCCAGTAAATGGCCCAGGGGCTCCCATTGTAAATGAGCATTTTTTCTTTTATGATTGAATTCTCATAAATTAGACCCCTAATCCAGGTTGGTCAGTCTAAATGTAGATTCAGATTCAAGAGACCCTTTGTATCGCTATAATTTTCAAGAGCTTGGCATAGTCTCTCCTGTATTATTTTTATTTGTTTAATTTGTAAATCTTGGGCTATATCAATAACTTTGGGATAAAAGTTAACAAAGTTGGGCTCTTCGTCACAATCCCCAGGCTACGAGGACTCCTTGACCATATTCATGAAGACTATGAGAACTGGAATGTGTATAGAAATGTTTACAGCACATGGCATACCTTTTCCATAGAATAAAAAGATATACAACATTCTGATTTCTCAGAGGTGGTTGTAGAGCAACTGTGACAGTTGCCAGCCAGTCTGCAGCCATGCTTACATACTGAAGATAGTTGGCAAGTGAAATAAAAATCAGAGTAGTAGCATGTCAAGACACTCCTGTCCCAAACAGGAATTTAAGAAGCAGCATAGATCCACTATGGTAGTGTTGGTCATATCCTCATACATGCACTTATATTGTAAGCCTCACAAACATGGCAAATACATGTACACACGATACACACATCACACACAGCACGAAATATCAGTAGCTGAGTGTGCAAGGCAAAGTGGATGTTAACATGTGCTTCCTATCCAAGACAGTATAAAAGTAAACGAGTAATAGAAGCTGTTTTCCACTTCTGCCCTTAGCAATATATATTAAATTGGGCATGCTTGTCATGTCTGAGTCTGTAGCATCTGTCAAATGGGCATAATACCGCCACCCATGATATGGCTGCTGTGAAGATTTCAGAAGAACATACAGGGAAAAGCTTGAGACACACACAGAACAAAGTCCAATAGTGAGCACACTTCAGTGAATAAAGGACCAAAATGTGTGGTAAAATTAAATGATTGCATGCCTATTGTACCAGGGTCTAGGCCAGGTACTGAAGTCTAGAGATGAATAAACTCAGTCTCTTTTCTTGAGCACCTCATGATTGAATAGATGGTTATTTCCACAAAATGAGCATTACTGGAAAAGGAATCAACACAGACATAAAAATGCATATTATATGTACAGGGAAGAGAAATAATTTAAAACTTCACACTATGAAATGTAAGATAAAGCATATCAGGTACTAATATAGGGAAAAAAAGGCAGACTCTTGCATCTCCAAGGGCATTTTGGGCCATGTTAAAATAAAGTAAGTTAACCTATTATTTTTTCCTTTTCTCTTTTACATGCTATAGTTTATGCTCAGATTAAGAAGACAATAAATATTATTGAGATGAAATATTGTTGTCATGATTTGAAATATAGCTAGAAACCCATTTGTAACTATAACTGGATATTTTCTTACTTAAGATATTCAATACATTTAATTAAGAAATATATATTGATAACAACCATGTACATGGTA
The DNA here is from genome assembly GCF_029378745.1 of Bos indicus. Classification (NCBI taxonomy): domain Eukaryota; kingdom Metazoa; phylum Chordata; class Mammalia; order Artiodactyla; family Bovidae; genus Bos; species Bos indicus. Next base: position 14,460,365 of record NC_091788.1, on the reverse strand, counting down.
TTCTACAAGCCCTAGAACAGATGATAGAGACTGAAATGGACAAAAGAAGCCTGACTGATAATATCAGTCTAAAGTGGAAATGCACAATGTTTAGCATGTTAAACTGGCAACCCCAAAAAGGAGGCTTTAGTTCTAGCATGGTCACACAATATTAACAGATGACATTGGCTACAGAATTAGAAGCAAGTTGCTTTAATTTCTGAGCCTTCTTCCTCTTTTTCCAAGCAGAATAAGAATTCTCAAATTGTCAAATCACTTCAGTCAGTTCAATTCAGTTCAGTCACTCAGTCGTGTCCGACTCTTTGCAACCCCATGGACCTGTCCATCACCAACTCAAATTTATGTCCATTGAGTCGGTGATGCCATCCAGCCACCTCATCCTCTGTTGTCCCCTTCTCCTCCTGCCTTCAATCTTTCCCAGCATCAGGGTCTTGTCAAATGAGTCAATTCTTTGCATCAGATGGCCAAGGTATTGGAGTTTCAGCTTCAGCATCAGTCCTTCCAATGAATATTCGGGCTGATTTCCTTTAGGATTGACTGGTTGGATCTCCTTGCAGTCCAACAGAGTTTTATTAAGGTATAAAAGAGATAGGAAAAGCTTCTGACATAGACATCAGAAGGGGGCAGAAAGAACGCCCCCTTTCTAGTTTTTTAGCAAGGTGTTTTTTGTCCGTTGCTGCTGCTGCTAAGTCGCTTCAGTTGTGTCAGACTCTGTGAAACCCCATAGACAGAAGCCCACCAGGCTCCCCCATCCCTGGGATTCTCCAGGCAAGAACACTGGAGTGGGTTGCCATTTCCTTCTCCAATGCATGAAAGTGAAAAGTGAAAGTGAAGTCGCTCAGTCATGTCTGACTCTTGGCGACCCCATGGACTGCAGCCTACCAGGCATCTCTGTCCATGGGATTTTCCAGGCAAGAGTGCTGGAGTGGGGTGCCATTGTTAGCAAGCTATTAATCAGATAAATAAAACACCTCAAGGCTGAGAGCACCAGGTCCCTCTCCCACAATATGCATTTTTGAGATAGAATGGCACAGTATGTCATCCCTGGCCATAAAACAATTGACATGAATACTGAGCCATTCAAATACTCAGCCATTTGCTGAGCCATTATCAGCCCAAGGTTTCAGAAAAGAAAAACAAAAACAAAGCAGATTAGTATTAGGTGGAACCATTTTGAAGAAAGACAGATTCCAAATTGTCAAATGTATAAGCTTAATTTATAACTATGACAGTGGATGTGAAAGTCCTTAGTACATGGTAAAACTCATATACTTAGAAAAACGAGATAGATATTAAAAACCTCCCAGTAGGAGTCTTTTACACGGTTTATCTCATTTAATTCTCATAACAACCTAGGAGGTGGTACTATTATGACCCTCATTTCACAGATGAGAAACAGAGGCTCCAAGTGTTTAAATAACATCCTCAAATCCACATAACTCACAACTATCAGAATTATGATTTAAACCCAGGAAAAAATCTGGTGGCTGATCTTAAGTCTCACAGTCCTCCTCCCTCTCTACTTTGTACCAAGTGGAAGTGCTACCAGCCTACGTAACCAAAACAGAGTCTGGTGAAAGAAAGAAGAAAAATTGAAATGACAAACTGAAGTTTAGCATTATAAAGAATACAGTTAGTTAAGACTCACAGCATGTTAGAATTCTGGTGATGACTTGAGAAAGTCAGAGAATTGTCACCACCACCCAGACAGTGTCCCAGGCCTGCGATGAGAAGAGATATGATGAGAAAGAAGTGAAAGGGAAGAGGAGGCAGATAAGTATTCATCAGCCAGTGTGGGCCAGAGCATCATCAGGCCCGCAAGCAGCCAGAACAAGGCAGACCAAGAACAAAGCACTGTCCTGTAAGGAAAGAAAGGCCCGCTGCACCCGGCGAGAGGAAAGGATGCAAAGGCCGAGAGACAAAGGCACCAAAAAGAAGGTCAAAAAAGCCCCATGGAGGACAGAGGGAGGAAGAGGCTTTAATTATCCCATAAAAGGTCATCAGAAATGCCACCTTCTCTCTGTAGAAGCGAGCTCACCCCACTGCCTGTGGCTGTGAAGAAACTTGATGCATTCAAACTGCGTGCGTCTCAGGAAAGATGTTTTGTTCTCTGCAGGCCTTTGGACTGCGGGGATCATGAAAATGCATTTTACCAAAATAGGTTTGTAGGACATATTTGATTTCTTCTGTGACAGCTCCAAAACTAATCCTTAGAACAACAACAAAAAAAAGATGGAGGAATGTAAGGAAAACTCATGTGACAGGACAATAAAAATATCCTCACTCATGACAAAGAGAATAAGTGAAGCTGAAAAAGAATTAAAGAATAAAGCATCTAAGTATGGGGTTGGAAGAGGACGTCAAATCTAGGCTGTGATCTGAGTCAGTGTCACTGCCTGATCCTCACTCCTCAGGAACTATTCCTCCTTCTGCTGCAAAGCTTTCATTCTTAGTCCTGTGGAGATGTAACAATAATACAATGAAAGTAAAAAAAAAAAAAATCCTGGAATTTCTCATCCTGTTTCTTAAAAGACAGTAGAGACATCCTGAAATGAATGACTCGTGGAATTTAGCAAAAGTATTAAGATAGATGTATGGATGTGAGAGTTGGACTGTGAAGAAAGCTGAGCGCCGAAGAAATTGATGCTTTTGAACTGTGGTGTTGGAGAAGACTCTTGAGAGTCCCTTGGACTGCAAGGATATCCAACCAGTCCATTCTGAAGGAGATCAGCCCTGGGATTTCTTTGGAAGGAATGATGCTAAAGCTGAGACTCCAGTACTTTGGCCACCTCATGTGAAGAGTTGAGTCATTGGAAAAGACTCTGATTCTGGGAGGGATTGAGGGCAGCAGGAGAAGGGGACGACAGAGGATGAGATGGCTGGATGGCATCACCAACTCGATGGACGTGAGTCTGGGTGAATTCCGGGAGTTGGTGATGGACAGGGAGGCCTGGCGTGCTGTGATTCATGGGGTTGCAGAGTCGGACACGACTGAGCGACTGAACTGAACTGATTAAGATAGAAGTGTTTAAAGTGCCAACCTCAGGCTAACCGAGGAGGAGGAGCTTTCTTAGCTTCAGGTGGACTACACCGTATGGTGTAACTTTATGGTATAACTTGAGAATGTGGGCTACACACTATGGTATGATTGAGTCCAAATCCTGGCTTTGCTGTTTTATAGTTTTGTGAAAGACAGGCACATCAGTCATCCTTTCTGAGCCTCAATTTCTTTACCTGTGATGATACACTCTGTGTTTCTGTGAAGGTTAAGTTAAATTTTATGAGCTTTTCTTTTTCTTTTAATGCTGTACCTTGCAACATGTGGGATCTTAGTTTGCTGATTGAACTCAAGACCCCTGAATTGGGAGCGCAGGATCTTAACCACTGGCCTGCCAGGTAAGTCCCTATGAGCTTTTTTTTTTTTTTTTCCCAACAGCTGGCACAATAGATAGTTAAGTGTTGTTAGTTCTCTCTCATGTTTTTGTTCAGTTGTTCAGTCATGTCTCGACTCTGTGCAACCCCATGGACTGTAACCCACCAGGCTCCTCTGTCCATGGGATTTTCCAGGCAGGAATACTGGAGTGGGTTGCCATTTCTTTCTCCAGGAGATCTTCCCAAGCCAGGGACTGAACCATCCTCTCCTGCATTGGCAGGCAGATTCTTTACCACAAGAGTCACCTGGGAAGCTAGATAAAAATTAAACTTCTGAGTCCTGGTTAAGCCTACAGTAACCATTTTATAAATGGAATTCATAAATATAAAAGAATTAAAATTGATTTTATTTTGAGTAGATTTATTTCCATGAAGGCCTGCGTGTCAGTATCTTTACATTCCAGTGGAATCTCTGTACAAAATCTTCCCTGGTTCCCCTCTAAAGAATTATTTTCAGAATCCATTTTTTTCTTTAGAATTTAAAAAGTAGTTTTGGGTTCACAGCAAGGTTAAAATGAAGTACAGACCTTTCTTATATACCCCCCTGCCTGGCCCCTCCACTTGCATAGCCTCTACTATAAGCAATATACCCCACCAGAGAAGTACCTGTTACAACTGATGAACCTGCATGAACATAACTGTCCAAAGTCCAGAGTTTACGTTAGGGTTCAGAACTCCTTTTTAATGAATACATGTTTATGAAATAGATGTGAAATATTACTAAAACAAAAAAAAAATCCAAACATGTCCTTTAATACCATTTTCTATCATTTGCCCCGCCTTTTCACTATAGCACCACAAGATGGGAACATGATATTAAAAACAGGGAGCCTAATGTACCTGATTTGAGTAAAAAAAGAATTGGACATGAGTGTCCATTATGCCACATTTATAGAGACAAAGACAGCAGACATTTTAAAAGAGAAAAATAGAAATAAGAAATAAAATGTGTTTTGTTTTTTTTTTTTGCTAGATTGTTCAATTTCCTAGCCATCTGGTGAATGTCTAACAGATTTTGCAAAATTGTTTGCCCTGGTTCACTAACACCATAGAATTAGAAATCTGAAATGATTTATGGTGGTGCCTAAACTGTAGATGGTGGAGGATCATAAACTCAACATTCAGTTTATTCAAAAGCAGACATTGCTATGAGGATTTATTGACTTTGTGTAAGTTCTTTAAACCTTTACTTTTTTTCCTTTAAAAAAATTTGTGTATATGAAACTGTAAAGATTCTATATCTCCCTTGAAATTATTTGCAAAATGTTCTGTGAAATCTATGTTTGCATTTTTGGGGGAAAAGACCTGGAGAGACTTTATAAATTTTTTTAATAGGTAAGTAAACTGATTAAGAAATAAATTGTTTAATTCAATTTAACAAATGTTTATTCATTGTTGATATTTATTGAAGTTTGGTATGTAATATTTCTGTATACCTACTATAATTTAGGTACAATATTTTGTTTTGTTTCAGTTCAGCTCAGTTGCTCAGTTGTGTCCAACTCTTTGTGACCCCATGGACTGCAGCATGCCAGGCCTCCCTGTCCATGTTTTGTTTAGTAACGTGTATTCAGTAAAATATTGATCACACCTGGGCCTATTTAGCAAATATTACAGCATATATAGAGGGGAAATGGAATGACACTCTTCCTGCTGAAGTAACCTTTGATTTCATTGTATAAAATTAATTGCTACAATGGATATAGCTTGATATGCCACTTGGAGAGACATCAAGTTCTGTTGAACCTGGTGTTTACATTTGGGCAAAATATCCAGAAAATGAAAGAAACAAAGAAAAATATGTCTTCCCAGATACTCAATAAAACAGTATCAAGCAAAGGTACCTAATTTGGACAATAGAGACTAAAGACTTTGCACTAAAACTCACAGTATAAGGAAATCAAATATTCTAGACATCAGAAATGTAAAATCAATTAAAGAAAAACTGGTGCCCTATAATATGTTTTTGTAGATTCTGTCTATGGAATCAACCCAGGAAGAAATTGTAGTCCTTCTTTCAAAGTTATTCAAATCAAATTGATGTCACCATATATGCAAGTTTAGTTGAAATCCAGCAGCAATTTAATTGGCTATATTCTTTGTTTCTAAAGGGCAATTGTGTGTGTGATATCTAGGTGTTCTCTGTTGGCTATTGCATTGACCTTTAGAGATTCTTAGAAACAGTCTAACAGGTTTCATGCCATTTTTTTTCCCACACTGAAAACAGCTTATTAAATTGTTTCCTCCGAGATAATAACATCACCATTATAAAGACGTGAATATGGAGAGACCAAGGTTGTGTCAATGATATCCCAAGTACATTTAAATATAACTGAATTTAGGTTATGGACTTTTAAGGGTTTTTTTTGCTTAGTTTTAGCTTTTCATCATGTTTCCTTTTCTTTTCTCACAAATGTGAGATGATCAATTATGATAGAGATAGTTAATTGGCAGACAATGCATAAAATAGTTCATGTAATGAAATTCTCTTTGTAAATGATACAGAAATCTCAGGAAGTAAAAACTGATGTTGTTTGAAATCCATAGTGTGCCAGACCTTTATTTTCTATTTAAAAAATTATAATTAGCAGAAAGAACTCAAGTAAATTGACCACACAAATATTTAGTAATTGATCTGATTTAAATCTGAATCATGAGATTCAATAAGAGTATTTTCTTCTTTCTATTATTTAATAATGCCACCTCAGGAAAACATCATAGCTACTCTAATTACTATTGCTTATTAACACTAAACTATATAGTCAGATTGCCTTATGATTGCAAATCATCAGTATATCTTATATATTAGCCCATAAGTAAATAACTGACTAATGGAGAACCTTGAAAGATAAAGTCTCTGACCTTCAATGGGTTAGTATATCTCTCCTTGGATTATCTTAGATGCTGAAAGACAGCTGAGACTGCTGACACATGAAAGTTAGGGAAAGTGTAAAGTTCGTTTGCATCTGTGACAACATGATTAGGAAAACAGGATTCTGAGTTAGATAAAAAGATTTTAAAGTACTGGTTCCCACAGTATTAATTGTATGAACTAGGGCTAATCATTTAGCTCCCTTCATTTAAATGTCCTCATTCACAAATTCAAGGTAATAACATCATCTAAATTGTGTGGGTTTTGTGAGATTGAAAACTGTGAATACACATGAAGCTTGGACTACCTTCTAGCATGTGGTGATTACTCAAATATTAATTATATCAGGATATCAGGAAGAATGTCTTCAGTTTAAAGGTATAGAAACCCAAACTATCTTAAGATAAAAGTGAATTTGTGACTTATGCATTGAGGAAGTCTACAGAATAGCACTAGCTTTAGGCATAGATGGATCTAGGGGTCATATGATATAATCAGAATTCTGTTTTTCTCTCTCTCCCAGCTTTTTGTCCTCTGGTTGGCCTTGTTTTCAGAAATGCTCTGTCTATGCCTCCTCACACTGTTACTGTCAGGCCCAATCTACCAATAGCCATACAATTTCCATATCCAGAGAAAACATAGGCAGGCCACCATGGAGATCTGGTTAGTCTAGCTTAAGCTCCGTGTTATGACTCCAGTAATCACTATGGTTGAATGAAGTTCTGATTAGCTAACCTGAACCACATGCTCAGCTCACCAGCCCCTGCAATTAACTAAAGCTGGTGAGGTAATGTTACTAGAAGAAAGAAGGGATGCTGGGTATCTACATCACACACATACACAAACATACAAGATACACCATAGTTATTCATTATTATCACTATCATCCCTTAATGTTACACATTCGCTTTCCTGGAAGAAAAGAACATTGGCAATTTTTTTTTTCCTGTGTGCATGTCTGATTAGTCATGTCCAACTGTTTGCAACCCCATGGACTTTAGCCTGCCAGCTTCCTCTGTCCATGGATTTCTCCAGGCAAGAATATTGGAGTGGGTCACCATTTCCTTCCCCAGGAAATCTTCCTGACACAGGCATCGAACCAGTGTCTCCTGTGACTCATATTGGCAGGCAGATTCTTTTACCGCTGAGCCACCTGGGAAGCTCCAATTTTTTTCTAGGTTAGGAAAATCTTTGCATAGATATTCTTTACTTAATTATAGCTTATTTATGGAATGAACACATTCTTCATTTTATAGGAAGATATTCAGTTCAGTTCAGTTGCTCAGTTGTGTCTATATTAGTCTAGTGTAGCATTCATTCTTCAGGAAAAATAAGCAAAATAACACTAGAAAATGATTTTTAAAACACATTTTTTAAACTTTTAATTAGTAGCATTATTGATTTTGAAAAAATCACCTAACCTGTTTGTTAATACTTTCCTTCTATGAAGTGGGTATATGATTGCCCATGAAGGTATATAAAGGAATGTACAGAGAGAGCTTAACAAACCAACTGTACTTAGTAAGATTTCCGATATATATCAGTTAAATTATTAATGGTATAAAGTTCTAAGGCTCCCTTGATAAATTATAAATACTTAAAATATTTTTCAGCATTGATTAAAAAAAATATGGCTCAGCTGCATTTCAATGTGTCTTGAAATCTTATAAACTCCAGTCTCTTTATTCTGTGATTTAAGCTAAAACCTTTTTTCCTTTTTTAATGTATAGTTGATGTACAATATTATATGTTTAAGGTATACAACATACTGAAAGTGTACAATTTGCACTGAAATGTGTACAACATTCACAAAGACTATACTCAATCTATAGTAATTATAAAGTAGCAGTTGTATTCTCTGTACTGTGCAATATATCCTTTCATTTTATTTTAAACATAGCAGTTTGTAGCTTTTAATCCACTCTCCTAATCTTGTCCCTCCCCTAATTCCTCTCCCTAATGGTAACCACTAGTTCACTTTTTATATCTAGGAATCTGGTTCTTTCTTGTTATATTTATTAGTGTGTTTTATTTATTACTTTTCATATGTAAGTAATGACATACAGTATTTGTCTTTCTCTATTATAGATCTTGGTTTGTGGTGACTATAAGGTTTTTTATAGCCATCCATATATGTGACTATCTTAAATTGCTGATCTCTTAACTTTATTTTTTTATTTTATTTATTTATTTTTTTTACTTTACAATATTGTATTGGTTTTGCCATACATCAACATGCATCTGCCATGGGTGTATACATGTTCTCCATCCTGAACCCCCCTCCCACCTCCCTCCCCATACCATCCCTCTGGGTCATCCCAGTGCACCAGCCCCAAGCTTCCTGTATCCTCCTGCATCGAACCTGGACTGGGGATTCATTTCTTATATGATATTATACATGTTTTAATGCCATTCTCCCATATCATCCCCCTCTAACATTAAATGCATTTTAACACCTCTGTATTGGTACTCTCCTCCCCTCATGATTACCGATTTTTACATCATGTGCAGGCATACTCAGTTGCTTCAGTCATGTCTGACTATTTGCAACCCTATGGACTGTAGCCCGCCAGGCTCCCTGTCCATGGGATTCTTCAGGGAAGAATACTGGAGTGGGTTGCCATGACCTCCTCCAGGGGACCTTCCCAACCCAGGGATCGAACCTAGCTCTCCGGCCTTTCATGTGAATTATTTACCACTAAACCAGTGGAGAAGCCCTTTGACATCATATGTTATGTCTAATTGTTTTGTGTATCCCTTACCTGCTTATTGTGGATTTTGATGATTTCACTACATTTGTCTTTCAGCCTTCCCACTAGCTTTGCACATGATAGATTCCCATCTTTACTGTCTTTATCAACAAGCTTTTGTCTTTTGTAATTTCCATGTTTCTAAATTGTGACCTTTCTTTTTTGCTTAGAGATGTTCCTTCAACATTTCTTTAAAGCTGGTTTGGTGGTGCTAAATTCTTATAGCTTTTGCTTGTCTATAAAACTTTTGATCTCTCCATCAAATCTGAATGAGAGACTCACTGGGTAGAGCCATTCTTTGTTATAGATTTTTTTTTTTTTTCCCTTTCATCCCTTGAAATGTATTGTGCTATGCAATCCCTTCTCTAATATCTTCTCTTTCTGCTGAAAAGTCAACTATTAGCCTTATGGGAGTTATATACATGTCCCTTTTATGTAAGTTGTTGCTTTTCCCTTGCTGCTTTTAATATTCTATCCTTACATTTAATTTTTGTCATTTTAATTATAATATATCTTGATGTGCTCCTCTTTGGGCTGATCCTGTGTGGAACTCTGTGCTGCCTGCAGTTGGGTCTCTTGTTTTCTTTCCCAGATATGCTCTCTTCCCCTTTCTCTCTTTCTCTTTTCCTTCTGGAGCCCCTAAAATACTGTTAGTACACTTGACTTTGTCCCAGAGTTCTCTTAAACTGTCATCATTCCCTTTCTTTTTCTTTCTTTCTTTTCAGCATCAGTGATTTCCATCTGTCTTCCAGCTCACTCATCTACTCCTCTATATCATTTAGTCTGCTGTTGATTCCTTCTAGTGTATTTTTCATTTCAGTTATTCTATCCTTCATCTCTGTTTGGTAGTTCTTTATATTTTACAACTCTTTGTTAAAATTTTCTTACCTCTTACTCTATGCATCCATTCTTTTCCTGAGTTTTTTGATAATCTTTAATAGCATTACCCCAAACTCTTTTTTGAGTAGATTGCCTGTCTCTGCTGCACTTACTTCTTCTTGCTATGGTTTTATCTTCTTCCTTCATTTGGAACATGTTCCTCTCTCATTTCATTTTGCTTGACTTGCTGTTTTTATTTCTATGTTTCTTGCAGGTTGGTTACATTGAAAAACCTCAGATAAGTTGCCTTTTGTACATGTCTTATACATTCCAGCAGCACACTCCCCTCTGGTCTCCAGAGCTACAAGCTCTAGAGGTGCCTCCTATATAAGATATACACAGGTGCTCAATACAGATGTGTATAGGTAGATTGAAGCTTGTCCTCCCCCATAAGAATGGAATGGCATGTTGCCATCTAAAACCATTTTGAGCTAGATGAGTCATGTTATACACTACTGGCTAAAATGTATTGCATACAGTTTCTGAACCAAATTGGTTAATGGTGTAAGAGCAGCTACAATTTATTAAAATATTATCAGATTCCAGACATAGTGGGACTGCCCCAATAACTTGATGACCACAGTGAAAGTTAGGGGATGAGGCTAAGACTAAGTACACAGTGCAAAAGTAGATAATAAGTGTTAATCTCCCACCACCTCTTACAATTTAATTTTACTTTGTATTTATTATTTTCAGTAGTGTAGAGAAATACCATATGCCATTTTACTGAATTATGACCTTACACTAAATATGAGAGATGGACAACTGGAACTTTAAAAGTTATCTGATGTTTTCAGAATAAAAACTGCACTGTTTATAAACAGGAAATTAGGCTACAGGTTACTCATTTACTTGGATTATAGGATTAGATTTATTACTACAAAACTTTAACAAATCACAAAAGCTTGTTCAAACCTGTTCTTTTTTTTCCCTCTGTGAAGTGAGATTGGAGAAACTCATAAATTCCTTGATGTTATAAGTTTATCAGAATCTTCCACCTGATTGCTGTTTTTTTAAAGGGAGAATGATGTTCCTGCTGTCATTCACTCGTTTACTCATTCATTCTTTCAACCAACAGTTTAGAGCCCTTTTATGACTAGGAAATACACTAAGAAACAAGATAAAGAGAAGCACTAGAGTAGCATTAATACTAGTAACACTAGACTAATCTCACTTTTCCATTTAATACCTCCAGATACTGAATAAGACCAATGAAAACACATCGTATAATGGTTGTTGTTCTTGTTTAGTTGCTCAATCATGTCCAACTCTTTGCGACCCCATGGACTGCAGCATGCCAGGCTTCCCTGTCCTTCACCATCTCCTGGAGCTTGCTCAAACTCATGTCCATTGAATTGGGGATGTCATTCAACCATCCCATCCTCTGTCTTGCCCTTCTCCTCCTGCCTTTGATCTTTCCCAGCATCAGGGTCTTTTCCAAAGAGTCGGTTCTTTGCATCAGGTGGCCAAAGTACTGGAGTTTCAGCTTTAGCATCAGTCCTTCCAATGAATATTCAGGAATGATTTCCTCTAGTCTTGATTGGTTTGATCTCTTTCCTGTCCAAGGGACTCTCAAGAGTCTTCTCCAACACCACAGTTCAAAAGCATCAATTTGTTGGTGCTCAGCCTTCTTTATTGTTCAACTCTCACATCCATACATGACTGCTAGAAATAACATAGCTTTGACTAGACAAACCTTTGTTGGCAAAGTAATGTCTCTGCTTTTCAATATGCTGTCTAGGTTGGTCATAGCTTTTCTTCCAAGGAGCAAGTGTCTTTTAATTACATGGCTGCAGTCACCAGCTGCAGTGATTTGGGAGCCCAAGAAAATAAAGTCTGTCACTGTTTTTATTGTTTCCCCATCTATTTGCCATGAAGTGATGGGACCGGATGGCATGATCTTATTTTTCTGAATGTTGAACTTTAAACCACCTTTTTCACTCTCCTCTTTCACCTTCATCAAGAGGCTAGTTACAAAAAGGAACAAATTGGATTCAGTTGTTGAGAGGTGTATGAACTTAGAGCCTGTTATACAGAGTGAAATAACTCAAAAAAATGGTACTGATGAACATATTTTCTGGGCAGGAATAGAGATGCAGAGACTGTGGACACGGTGGGAGGAGAGGGTGAGACAAATGAGAGAGGAGTATTGAAATATACACAGCACCACATGTAAAATAGATAGCTAGTGCAAAGATGCTGCTTAACCCAAGTTCAGCCTAGTGCTCTGTGACAACCTAGAGAGATGGGATATGGCAGGGAGTGGGAGGGAGGTTCAAGAGCAAGGGGACATATGTATACTTATGACTGATTCACATTTTTATGTGCCAGAAATAACACATATTGCAAAGCTATTATCTTCCAAATTAAAAAATTTTTAAAGTACGTTGTATAGTTTACATAAAAGCTATTGCTATAATTAATTACATAAAACAACATGATTTTTAAAAAAATTAGTTCATACTCATTATATTTTTAAGCAGGTAATCAAAATAATTTAAAAATAATTGTGCTGCAGTTCCACCTTCAGGATGTTTTGTGATTCTTCTTTCAGTTCATTTCAGTCGCTAAGTCGTGTCTGACTCTTTGTGATCCCATAAATCACAGCACGCCAGATCTCCTGGTCCATCACCAACTCCTGAAGTTTACCCAAACTCATGTCCATCGAGTCAGTGTTGTCATCCAGCCATCTCATCCTCTGTCGTCCGCTTCTCCTCCTGCACCCAATCCCTCCCAGCATCAGAGTCTTTCCAGTGAGTCAACCCTTTGCATGAGGTGGCCAAAATATTGGAGTTTCAGCATCAGCATCAGTCCTTCCAATGAAAACCCAGGACTGATCTCCTTTAGGATGGACTGGTTGGATCTCCATGCAGGCCAAGGGATTCTCAAGAGTCTTTTCCAACACCACAGTTCAAAAGCATCAATTCTTCGGCACTCAGCATTCTTCACAGTCCAACTCTCACATCCATACATGACCACAGGAAAAACCATAGCCTTGACTAGACGGACCTTTGTTGGCAAAGTAATGTCTCTACTTTTCAATATGCTATTTAGGTTGGTCATAACTTTCCTTCCAAGGAGTAAACATCTTTTAATTACATGGCTGCAATCACCATCTGCAATGATTTTGGAGCCCAAAAAAGTAAAGTCTGACACTGTTTCCACTGTTTCCCCATCTATTTGCCATGAAGTGATGGGACTGGATGCCATGATCTTAGTTTTCTGAATATTGAGCTTTAAGCCAACTTTTTCACTCTCCTCTTTCACTTTCATCAAGAGGCTCTTTAGTTCCTTTTCACTTTATGGCATAAAGTGTTGTCATCTTCATATCTGAGGTTATTGATATTTCTCCCGGCAATCTTGATTCCAGCTTGTGCTTCTTCCAGCCCAGTGTTTCTCATGATGTACTCTGCATAGAAGTTAAATAAGCAGGGTGACAATATACAGCCTTGATATACTCCTTTTCCTATTTGGAACCAGTCTGTTGTTCCATGTCCAGTTCTAACCGTTGCTTCCTGACCTGCATTTGGTTTCTCAAGAGGCAGGTCAGGTGGTCTGGTATTCCCATCTCTTTCAGAATTTTCCGCAGTTTATTGTGATCCACACAGTCAAAGGCTTTGGCATAGTCAATAAAGCAGAAATAGATGTTTTTCTGGAATTCTCTTGCTTTTTCCATGATCCAGCGGATGTTGGCAATTTGATCTCTGGTTCCTCTGCCTTTTCTAAAACCACCTTGAACATCTGGAATTTCGCAGTTCACATATTGCTGAAGCCTGGCTAGGAGAATTTTGAGCATTACTTTACTAGTGTGTGAGATGAGTGCAATTGTGCGGTAGTTTGAGCATTCTTTGGCATTGCCTTTCTTTGGGATTGGAGTGAAAACTGACCTTTTCCAGTCCTGTGGCCACTGCTGAGTCTTCCAAATTTGCTGGCATATCGAGTGCAGCACTTTCACAACATCATCTTTCAGAATTTAAATAGCTCCACTGGAATTCCATCACCTCCACTAGCTTTGTTCATAGTGATGCTTCCTAAGGCCCACTTTTGACTTCACATTCCAGGATGTCTGGCTCTAGGTGAGTGATCACACCATCGTGATTATCTGGGTCGTGAGGATCTTTTTTGTACAGTTCTTCTGTGTATTCTTGCCACCTCTTCTTAATATCTTCTGCTTCTGTTAGGTCCATACCATTTCTGTCCTTTATCGAGCCCATCTTTGCATGAAATGTTCCTTTGGTATCTCTTATTTTCTTGAAGAGATCCCTAGAGTCTCCCACTCTGTTGTTTTCCTCTATTTCTTTGCATTGATTTGAAGGCCTTCTTATCTCTCCTTGCTATTCTTTGGAACCCTGCATTCAGATGCTTATATCTTTCCTTTTCTCCTTTGCTTTTCACTTCTCTTCTTTTCACAGCTATTTGTAAGGCCTCCTCAGACAGCTATTTTGCTTTTTTGCATTTCTTTCCATGGGGCTGGTCTTGATCCCTGTCTCCTGTACAAAGTCACAAACCTCCAACCATAGTTCATCGGCACTCTTATCAGATCTAGTCCCTTAAATCTATTTCTCACTTCCACTGTATAATCATAAGGGATTTGATTTAGGTCATACCTGAACGGTCTAGTGGTTTTCCCTTCTTTCTTCAATTTAAGTCTGAATTTGGCAATAAGGTGTTCATGATCTGAGCCACAGTCAGCTCCTGGTCTTCTTTTGGCTGACTGTGTAGAGCTTCTCCATCTTTGGCTGCAAATAATATAATCAATCTGATTTCAGTCTTGACCATCTGGTGATATCCATGTGTAGAATCTTCGCTTCTGTTGTTGGAAGAGGGTGTTTGCTATGACCAGGGTGTTCCCGTGGCAAAACTCTATTAGCCTTTGCCCTGCTTCATTCCGTACTCCAAGGCCAAATTTGCCTGTTACCCCAGGTGTTTCTTGACTTCCTACTTTTGCATTCCAGTCCCCTATAATGAAAAGGACATCTTTTTTGGGTGTTAGTTCTTAAAGGTCTTGTAGGTCTTCATAGACCTGTTCAACTTCAGCTTCTTCAACGTTGCTGGTTGGGGCATAGACTTGGATTACCATTATATTGAATGGTTTGCCTTGGAAACGAACAGAGATCATTCTGTCATTTTTGAGACTGCAACCAAGTACTGCATTTCAGACTCTTTTGTTGACCATGATGGCTACTCCATTTCTTCTAAGGGATTCTTGCTCACAGTAGCAGATATAATGGTCATCTGAGTTAAATTCACCCATTCCAGTCTATTTTATTTTGCTGATTCCTAGAATGTCGATGTTCACTCTTGCCATTTCCTGTTTGCCCACTTCCAATTTGCTTTGATTCCTGAACCTAACATTCCAGGTTCCTATGCATATTGCTCTTTACAGCATCAGACCTTGCTTCTATCACCAGTCACATCCACAACTGGATATTGTTTTTGCTTTGGCTCCATCCCTTCATTCTTTCTGGAGTTATTTCTCCACTGATCTCCAGTAGCATACTGGGCACTTACAGACCTGGGGAGTTCCTCTTTCAGTATCCTATCATTTTGCCTTTTTATACTGTTAATGGGGTTCTCAAGGCAAGAATACTGAAGTGGTTTGCCATTCCCTTCTCCAGTGGACCACTTTTTGTCAGATCTCCCCACCATGACCCGTCCGTCTTGGGTGGCCCCACACAGCATGGCTTGGATTCATTGAGTTAGACAAGGCTGTGGTACATGTGATCAGATTGGCTAGTTTTCTGTGATTATGGTTTCAGTGTGTCTGCCCTCTGATGCCTTCTCACAATACCTACCGTCCCCTTGGATTTCTCTTACCTTGGATGTGGTGTATATCTTCACGTCTGCTGCAGCAAAGTGAAGCCGCCGCTCCTTACCTTGGAGGAGTTGCCCCTCCTGACCTTGAAGGTGGAGTAGCTTCTCTCTGCCCTCCTGTGCCCACGCAGTCGCCGCTCCTTGGACATGGGGTAGCTCCTCCCGGCCGCCGCCCCTGACCTCCGACATGGGGTTGCTCCTCTCAGCCACCGCCCCTGACCTGATTCTTCTTCAGTATGAATTACATTCTAAAAATATTCTATGAATATTTTCAATACTTAAACTGAAAAATAAAAAATTTCTTCTGTAAATCTTTAGTTTCCCAATTCTTCCTGAAGATAGATAGATAGATAGATGCTGCTATTGCTGCTAAGTCACTTTAGTTGTGTCCACTCTGTGCGACCCCATAGAGGTCAGCCCACCAGGCTACCCCGCCCCTGGGATTCTCCAGGCAAAAACACTGGAGTGGGTTGCCATTTCCTTCTCCAATGCATGAAAGTGAAAAGTGAAAGTAAAGTCGCTCAGTCGTGTCTGACTCTTAGCGACCCCATGGACCGCAGCCTGCCAGGCTTCTCCATCCATGGGATTTTCCAGGTAAGAGTACTGGAGTGGGGTGCAATTGCCTTCTCCAAGATAGATAGATAAAGGACTGATAATCTAGTATCCTTTGACAGTTGTTCACTGAAGGAAACTTCCCAGAAAGAGAGCAGTTGAATGTCTATATTTAGTGCCAAATATTAAGCAACTATCAATTAACATGTGGAGATAAATTGTCAATATCCATTTATACTTGACCAAGGTTTACTATCATAAATGAGAAATGGGAAAGTCTCAAAATAGTCTCAGAAGTGGAGACAAAAGACTTTTGACCTGGACATTATCATGTAAAACATGCTACCATTTAGTATGTGATTTCCTGGTGGCTCAGACAGTAAAGAGTCTGCCTGTAATGCAGGAGACCTGGGTTTGATCTCTGGGTCAGGAAGATCCCCTAGAGAAGGAAATGGCAACCCACTCAAGTATTCTTGCCTGGGAAATCCCATGGATGGAGGATCATGGCCGACTACAGTCCATGGGTCACAAAGAGTCGGACATGACTGAGGGACTTCATTTTCACTTTCAGTTAGTATCCCAGCTATACCACGAATCCCATAAATTTATTGATTCCCTGGAAATAGAATCACTGTTCATATTGTATTTACTCAAATATTACATTACTCACTCCCCAAGTCACTGTCTTCTCCAAGCAAAACTGAAGCACATATACTGTGACCCTCCTTTATCCACAGCTGAGCTTTCCACAGTCACAGTTACCTCTGTCAAACACGGTCTGAAAATATTAAATGGAAAATTTCAGAAATAAACAATTCATACATTTTAAATTTGAGTAGCATGAGACTATCTCGCTCCATCCCACTCTGCATTACCTGAGGACAGATCCCTTTTCTTGTGTAATCTGCCCTTTGGACACTCAATGGCCACCTCGGTTACACAGATGACTGTCATCGCATTGCAGTGTTTGTGTTCAAGTCATCCTTATTTTACTTAATAGTGCCACCAAAGTACCAGAATCATGATACTGGCAGTTCAGATATGTTGGAGAGAAGCCTTAATGTGGCTCATTTAAGTGAAAAGGTAAAAATTCTTAGTCTAATAAGGAAAAAACAAACAAACAAACATATGCTGAAGTCACTGAAGTCTATGACAAGAAGGAATCTTCTGTGAAATTGTGACTAAAAGCAGTTCATGCTAGTTTCGCTGTCATACCTCAAACTGCAAAATTCATGACCCTTTTTACAGTTTGGGATGTTTGAGGTGCATAAGTGCTTAGTTAAGATGGAAAAAGCATTAAAATTTTACAGGAAGATATTTTGAGAGAGAGACCACATTGACAGAACTCTTGTGACTGTATCTTGTCATCATTGTTCTATTTTCATCTTGATTGTCATTGTTAATCTCTTACTGTACCTAACTTATAAATTAAAATTTACTCTATGTAAGTCTAGGAAAAACCTTAGTACACATAGAGTGTGGTACTATCCATGGTCTCAGGCATCTACTGGGGATCTTGGAACATATCCCCCACAATAAGGGGGGCTACTATAGTGAGCAGTCCATTCTTTGGGCCTCAGACTCTGCTGACCAAGACATGACTCTGTCCCAGTTACTTCTATCCACTTCCACACATAGCTCTTTAAACACAAAGAGGAGCAAGAGAATGAGATAAACTTTCTAGCTGTCACAGTTGTCTGTGAGAATTTAAGGAAGCCCTTAACATTCCCTGTGCCTTAGTTTTCTCATCTATATATTGAGACAGTAGGATTTCCAAGATAAGCTTTCCAATTCACCATTCTCCAAGGCCATGGCTAATGCCACAGATTGCACACTGGTCTCCCTAAATTATCTTCTGCTGACTTTTCTACTGGACACTGATATCTTCCAGCCAAAGCATTTCCTACAGGGTCTCATAGTGAGATTTCTGAACACAAGTTGCAGAGAATACAGAAAGCCTTATCTCACCATGCTTCTTATTCAGTGGGCAAATTACACTCCATCGATATTTCTTACAGCCAGCAGAGGCAACGTGATACTCTGAACTTCAGATGTGAATATGAACAATCAAGATATACTCCTTTCTAAAAAGAGAATCACCCTGAATCTGTGCTTGTTTGGTCTTTGAGCCTAATAAGTTTCAGGAAAGCTTTCACTACATTAAAATGTTAACAACAGCCTTCTCCGGGAAGGGAAGAAGACTTGTGGATGCTTTTTTCAAAATTTTTATTACCATGTACTTGTCTATATTTTAGTCCACAGATGTGCATTTCTTTTATAAATATACAATTTATAAAAGCTAAAAATTTCATGTAATCAGCAAAAGAAAACCCTCAGGAAGGTAGCATTTTTATGTGTTTTACCTTTATCCATAATAGTTAATGATGCAATTTATTTTTATTTCTCTTCAGCAGTTATTATGAAATAGTATTAACAATAGGCCTAAATG
This sequence comes from Bos indicus, assembly GCF_029378745.1. Taxonomy (NCBI): domain Eukaryota; kingdom Metazoa; phylum Chordata; class Mammalia; order Artiodactyla; family Bovidae; genus Bos; species Bos indicus. Next base: position 14,441,617 of record NC_091788.1, on the reverse strand, counting down.
CGTTTAGGCCTATTAATTTTAGCAAAGAACTTTTGCATCTCATCTCTCATTCTATCTTTACAGAATCCTGCCAGGTAGTCAGGTCCATTACTATTATAAGTATACTACAAATTGAAAAGGGGAAAAAAAAAGGGAGTGACCCCAAAGGTCACTACTAGTCCTACTAATTTTCATTTTATGTACTTATTCCTATATTAAACAATTGACTCAAAATAAACAATGATAGCACAGAGAATTTATAAAGGCACAGAAATGCAACTTGAGTTACTTTTGTTCCATCATTCATTCTATGTGGTCACTTGAGTTTTATATTTTTGTTTAAATTCTTTCAGTGATAAAGACATCTGAAGTTTTTGAAGTCTATTATTAAGAAATAAAATACAGATAGTACCGAAATTCCTTGAATTCATTTTAAACTGGGATATGTTGTATATTTCTGCCAGGCTCTCCTCTCTTCCATCCTTCCCACATTTATATATATATATGTGTGTGTTTGTGTGTGTGTGTGTTTGTGTGTGTACATGTATGAAATATATGTAAGTGTACATGCATATTATGCAAAATAAATGTATATATAATATGAAAGTATATGTATATCATGTTAAAGAAATTTTTCAAAAATTAATATAAAGTATTTTCTGATCAACAGTGTACAGAAGCAGATTGACAGATCAGATCTGGTGATACTGGCAATCAATCACAAATATTGGACCTTGATATTCATTGTCAAATTTATAAAAATTAGGGCTAGAAAACAGACGTGGCAATACAACTCATTGCTATGCTAGTAGTATGCTGGTATAAGGAGTTTTTCTCTTTTCCTTTTTCTAAAAAGATATATTAACCTAAAAATACATTCAATTTTCCTTTTGTAAAAACTGTAATTTTCAACTTGCTTGGCAAGATTATATTATCTATAATCTAATAAAAGTTTAATAAAGATAAATTTTCACTATGTTTCTTCTCTGTCCATTAGCATTATTTACTTTATTACATGATTATTCCTAAAAGTAAACATGTTAAAATGGTCTATCTTGGATTTTAAATATACAGGGTACATCACTGCAATAGATATTTTCTCAGTAACACATCTTGATGTTTTTGGTATCGGCAGTCAGTGGGAAATGCTGTGCCCAATGAGGAAAAACAAACATCCATCAAGGAAGCGTCTGCAAATTGCAGTGCCAGACCACTGCCTAATCTCACTCAGCATCTCTTGGAACCTGCAATTCCATTACCTGGTCCTTGATCTAAATCCAATATAATGGATTTCAATGTGTTTAAAAGTCAAATAAATAACATTCCTCTGTCTTATTTCAATAGCATGTCCTGTGTGATATCTTATTTTCATTAAATCATTCTGTCTGGTTGTTTTTTAATGGCCTGAATGATTCAATTCTGTTTTCACACCAGTGTGCAACATGAGTGCAGTCTTCCCTCTTGTTTTGGGGATATCCAGATACCTTTTCCCAAATTAATATATTTTCTAAATTAGCCATATGCATACCTATATCATATAATATGGAGTTTAAGGGTCAAATGCCCATATTTGAGAGAAAAGTAATGCTATATTAATGAATTGTATTTTTGAATAACATTTTATTTTCAAGAATACTTGAAAATTTGAATTATGTATCTTTGATTAGAACTACTTATCCAACAAATATATTCATTAAATCACTCCTAGTATCAAATAGTGAAAAAAAGAAGAACACAAGAAAAGATGATGACTAAAGATCTAGGTGGTTATAAGACAGATTCTCTTAGTCTAACTAACAGCTGGCTTGACATGATGCATGCAAAAGCAGCAACCTTAAAGTTACTCTTCGGTTGTTGATTGCATATTAAAATGCAAATTAAATAAATACTAGTTACAATGTTCAAAAGAAAGAAAGAAAGAAAGTGAAGTCGCTCAGTCATGTCCAACTCTGCGACCCCATGGACTGTAGCCTACCACGCTCCTCCGCCCATGGGATTTTCCAGGCAAGAGTACTGGAGTGGGTTGCCCTTTCCTTCTCCAGGGGATCTTCCTGACCCAGGGATCGAACCCAGGTCTCCCTCATTGCAGGCAGACACTTTACCATCTGAACCACCAGGGTAAATGTTCAAGGTATTAGTCATTTCATGCTTCTGCATTTTTACTCTTATAAAAATCTTCATTCTGTAGATAATCAAGATTTGAAAAGATTTCAACAAATGCTAATCATTAATTTGCAAATCTAGGTAGAAAGCATACAGTTTGTTCATTTTAGGCTGCATTTAAAAAGAATTTGGTCAACTCCCAATTATTAACACTAATGAAGGGGCCAACCATCAGAATAATCTAAATTAACTAATTTTACAAAAACAATTTATATGGTTAACATTTATTTCTGCACCTGTTTTAAGATAAAGTTTCATAGTTTGTACTTTGTGTTTAATAAGAAGACAATTATGTCAACCAGTAAAAGCTCATTAAATTATAGAAATTCTCCTTGTGCCTGAAACAATGAAAGATCATATAATTAGAGTTTTTGCTGTTGTTCAGTTGCTAAGTCATGTCCAACTCTTTGCAACTCCATGGACTCATTTGAGTTTACCTGATATTAAACCTTAGTTCAAAACCCATCCTCTTCTCAAAAAGTTTTAGGGAATTCTCTTCATCAGCTTGGGCAGCTATAATAAAATATCACAGACTGGGTGGCTTAAACAACAGACATTTATTTCTCATCGCTCTGAAGGCTGGGAAATCTAAGATGTAGATGCTGGTGGATATGGTTCCCAGTGGAGTACAACTTCCTGCCATCTTCTCTCTTTGTCCTCATGTGATGAAGAGACAGAGAAAGTTGACTCTCTTTCTCTCCTTAGAAGGACATTAATTGAATTGTGGGAGCCCCATCCTTACAAACATCATCTAAATATCCGAGGCCTCATCTCCAAATATCATCATATTGGAATGAGGGCTTCAACATAGGAATTTTGGGAGGGTGCAAACATTCAGTATATAACAGGATGTTTTGAAATCTAGAAGCAATTTCTTTCAGTTTATTTACATATATCTTCCTCTAAAAATTAAATTAGATGGACAGAACCCAGTGGAAGTGTTTATTCCAATGGTACAATTATGTTTCCAAACTAGATATTAGATCATCAGATTCATCTCACTCCTTTATGTAGCAGTTTCCTGCAGATTGCCTCTGCTCTGAATCTAAGACATGATACTGTTACACATTGGTCACCGCCCTCTTCCAAGCTCATCCCTGCTATTCCTAGATGAATCGTAGAGGTTCAGATGTGTGAAGAAACTTGCTTAAAGTCAAGGGCAAGGTAGTAGCCATCCCCCAGATATATACCTGATTTATAGAGCTTTTCCAATACCCCAAACATTTAATGATCACCCCCAAATTACAGATACAGGCCAAGTTAGCACCTGCAAAACTTCGTCCACTGAGCAAACAATATGTCTCTGATTGCATTTATTTTGCCTGTACTGGGGAATGAGTTTCCAGGTTCACATAAATGCATTTAGGAATTGTCTTCAGCCTAAAAAGGCTTTATTATACCCTGTGGCTTTCTCATCTTGAGGGTTCTATCAATATATCACTGATTTCATAAGATATGTTGCTATCAAAGCGAAAGTGTTAGTCGCTCAGTAGTGTCAGACTCTTTGTGACCCCATGAACTGTAGCCCACCAGGCTTATCTGTCCACGGGATTCTCCAGGCAAGAGTACTGGAGTGGATTGCTGTGTCATCCTTCAGGGGATCTTCCCAACCCAGGGACCAAACCAGGTGTCCTACACTGCAGGTAGATTGTTTATTGTTTGAGCCACTACTTCTATGAAAGTCTTTCTAAATTTACAGCTACACACTTTGATCTTTTAGCTATATGAATTGTTCAATGATTTACTAAACAATCAGATTACATCCTGAGAGATGCCCTAAGGAAGAAACAGAACAAAGGAAAGAAACTAACAACTACTTCAAATAAATATTAGTTTCCTGAAGTAATAAGGCATTTTTCACCAATTTTACTCCATTTATCTCTCCAAGAACTCTACAAGGGGATTACTATGCTCATTTTACAAATATGAGAACTAAAGCATGGAGGTACATAAAAAATTTCCCATGGTCAGATAGTCACAAAATCAGAGCCAAGATGAAGCCCTTTAATCGGGAGAACTATTCTCAATCCTTTCATGACACTGGATCAGATACATCCCTTTTCATTTTGGGTATATGTTAAGGCCAAACACAATGGATGTTGAGATCTGTGGGAAATGGAAAAAGTCGCCAAAGCCCAGTCTTTTTAGAGTTACCTTGCCCGTGAGCTCTCCACTGCCCTGCAGCCCTTGAGTACTAGCTCATCTGCCTTGAAATAGTTAAGACTGAAACTTTGAGATCAGAACTGTTGATTAGCTCTCCCTCACTCCACCCCACGCTATTGCTTCACACTCTTCTGAAGGTCATTTAATTCTGGAAATCACCTCCCTCTCAGAAGAATGCAATACCTGTTCTCTCTCATATTTCACCTGAGCACCAAGTATTTGCTCGGGCCAAGGTTGGTCTCACAGATGCACAGCCAGAGCAGTCACACAGGTCTCCATAGCCAGAGGGTTCTATATTTAGGTTTAACGTTCTGCGGTCACTGTCTTGAAAGTCTTAATATCTTTGTGTTTTGGAAGTAAATTCCAGTGGGGTAACGGAGCGGGCTTTCGGGGTTTGAAGACTCAGCTCAAGGACATCCCTTCTCTGGCAGCCTACATTTCTCTCCCCTGCAATGAGTTTTCTAGTGACTGTTCCTCTGCTAGCTGGCATTTCTAGGTCCCATACAACCTGCCCTCTCCCATGCCACTCAGTAACCTGGGCTCCTACAGGGAGAGTCAAGTTTAAGTATGTGTGCTCCGCAGCCATACTTAAGTATAAGTTGAAGCATTACATCATCCTTCCTTGCCTTTAGCTAAACACAGTTCAGCAGACGACCCTCTGCCCATCTCCTAGTCAGGTATATGTCCCAGAGCAGATCACTGGGGATGGGTGGGTGGCAACAGATCCATGGAAAGGGGAGATGCCGTCTCACTCAGCCTGAGCATGGCTGGTGAGAGGGGAGATCTTCCAGCTGGTGGGCTGGGCACATGAGCTGATTTGCAGGGTGGAGCCAGGGAGCCTGGGAAGTTCTACCTATGCCCCCGGAGCACCCCTAGCCTGAAGGAGTATACCATTAATGGCACATAAAAAACACCGTGACAGGTTGAGAAAGAGTCCCTGGAAGAAAAGGAAAGTTTTATATTTTTAAACAGAGGTCAGTTTTCACATTTTCATTCTGTACTGTGCATTGTAAATAATGCAGCCAGCCCTGACACTGATACAAAGAGATTGGGTCTCTGTGACTATAAAATAGATCAGTGAGCATACCTGAGCCAATTTCCTATCTTTCACCTACTTCTTTGCCTGATGAAATCCTGGGAAAATATCTGACCCTTCTCTAGCCCTATAATACATTTGCTTTTTCAACTGTACAGCAAATGTGTCCTGCATATATTAAAAAAAAAGTCTCCTATATTATACTTTGGGTTTTTGAAAGAAAACATCCACATATTTTTGAATCTGTGTACTGTTGCTGAAACAGAAGGTAATAAGTGAGCACGGGGTACTGTGTTCCTGAAACCTAAGGAAATGCTGTCCAATTCTCTTTCCTCCAATTTACTCACTCAAAAATCAGTCTTATGAAAACAAGCTAAACAAACTATAGCAATTTCTTTAAGAAAAATGAATTCAAATGTAGCGCTGTTCAGGCTACTCTACTCTTCCCTTTGCATTTATTTACCTGTGTGGTGGTCAGACAACTTATTCACTCAACAAGCACTTCCTAAGAGAATACTGTATATCTTATATTAGCTCCAAAGGAAAAGAGTGACTTAAACTCACACTTGATTGGGAAACTTCTATGTGCCAGGCAATCTGTGTATCTTCCATCATTCAATCGCACAACAAATCAAGAGGTGAATATTTTTGGCTCCATTCACCAAACAAAGGCAGTTCCACTTGTTAAGATAAAATGACTGTTTTCATCTAAAAGTGGGAAGTCCATTCATTTGTGATGTTAATAACAAACTGATCTTTCACAGTGATTATATTTTTTTATTGATCTCAATATGCTATGTTCTAATGGACCTGTCATAACCTCCCATGTATAATCTGAACACCTAGCAGGAATCAACAGACCGCAGCTCTCAGCCTGTTCACACAGTTCCCTTTACAATGAATGATGATGCTGAGAGAGCACATCTCAGCGCACAAAGTGTTATTCTCAGCAGCTTGTAATCGAAGCCCTTCCTATTTCTATCAGCATTTGTCAATTGGAGGGACTCTTCTCTAACATCCAGGCATAACAGTCATTGAGAACCCACTCCTGGTGAGGAAAGAGCCAGCTGTGTTTGTCCTACAGAAGGACAAAGATGCTTTTCACTAGCCTAGCCACAGCTCATGCTGTGTCTTGCTTGGAAAAATCTTTGCCCATGTCCAAGTCTGGGTTCACAGGGACTCTCTTGTATCCCCTTCCTTACCTCGTATGGCTGACATGATTTACCCCAGAAGTCACTTTATATTTTACAGAGTTTTTGAGGAAAAAAAAAATCTAGTAATGCTAATTAGTTAATATACAAACATTAATTAACCAATTCTCAAAAGAGATATGGCTTAAAAAAAAGTAGGCTACCTTATGCTAAACCAGTGATGAGAAAGTTCTAGATAAATAACTCAGTCTATCAAGGTCACAATTTATGTCAAAGAACTAGGAAAGATAGATTTAAAAAAAAACAAAAATGACCAAGCTGGCTGATGGCCTTACTGAGCAAAAACACAACTCCTGATGCATTTCAAACAGAGGTCTTATTTTTGTGCCCCTGTTTCCCTCGTCCAAATCTATGTAACTCCACCTCTGAACCTGCCCCTTATATTCCAGTTCGCATGGATAACCCCCCAGCAGGTCCTCATCTATATCACTTACATTGGTTTGTACGTGTTATGTAATTATGAAATATCTACCTTGGTTATTTTCCCAGACTGGTATTTAGGAAGACAGAGAGAATAGCTACCATGATTTGGGAAAGCTTCTATACTTAGATGGTAGAAAAAATAGTTGTGCTGTGTGCTAATTTGCTTCAGTCGTGTCCGACCCTTTGTGACCCCATGGACTGTAGGCCTTCTGTTTCCAGAGATGAACCTCAGAGGAGCTGACCAAGAACCATCTGGACACTGTGAACAGCCTTTGGAGTTCAGTTCAGAGGCTAGAGCTAAGAAGCTATAGAAGTATATGAACAGTCTTGTAGAAGGTAACAGAAAAATTACATTCAGGTGCTTGCCCTTTTGTGCCTTTTCCATTTTCATATGCCTGTGAAATTAATCATTCTGATTTCATCAATTGGATCTTATCAGTCAAATAACAAGCACCAGTTTTTCAGAGGCCATCAAGTCCTAATTCCAGATATTCAAATGACTGTGGGGTAAGTGTTATCCTTCCCATTTTACAGAAGAGATAGGCTACGCTTTCTAGTATTCTTGGGCTTCTCTGGTGGCTCAAATGGTAAAGAATATGCCACAATTCAGGAGATCTGTTTTGATCCTTGGGTTGGTAAGATCCCCTGGAGGAGGGCATGGCAACTCACTCCAGTATCCTTGCCTGGAGAATCCTCATGGACAGAGGAGCCTGGCAGGTTACAGTCCATAGGGTTGCAAAAAGTTGGACATGACTGAGCCTATCTCTTATCCAGGGAATATTCCTGACCCTGGAATCAAACCAGTGTCTCCTGAATTGCAGGTGGATTCTTCACCAGCTGTTAAGAATTATATTTTATTTATTATATTATTATATTTGCTACCTTGCTAAGAGAAGTAAACCTAGTAGACAATGTACCTTTCTTCATGGATCTTATAATACAGTAAAGATAAGCAAATATGTAGATTTATGATTTGTATTTGAGAAAGGTGTATAAAAGCAATATCTTGCTGTTATAGAAGAAATGTGGGACTTTGGGTGGAAATGGTGTGAGGGTCTAGAAAGGGTGCTCAGGAAAGGTCAGATTTTAACTTGAAGTATGAAGCATGGAAAGGACTTTTCCTTGCCAGGAGCTGGTGGCAGGGTCATCTAAGCCTGAAAGTGAAAGTCGCTTAGTCGTGTCTGACTCCTTGCGACCCAATGGACTATACAGTCCATGGGATTCTCCAGGCCAGAATACTGGAGTGGGTCGCCATGCCCTCCTCCAGGAGGTCTTCCCAACCCAGTGATCGAACCCAGGTCTACGGCATTGCAGGAGGATTCTTTACCAACTGAGGCATAAGGGAAGCCCATCTAAACCTAAGGGACAAAAAACAACATTTTTGACTCAGAAGAGATTTTGATATGTTAAAAAATTGAATATGTCCAGGTGGCTGTCAGCTTGAATGAAGAGGAAATGATGGGAAAAGATGACATGTTAGAACATGGAGGGGAAGATAAATGAAGAAATTTTCAAGAAGTTTGGCAAGCCGAGGAAGAATGGAATAGAGACATGGGAAGGGGCTGATAATATCCCAAAGCTACCTCTGAGCCACCAGGGAAGCCCAAGAAGAGGAGGAGCCAGAATGTGAAGTCAAGTCTTCTTACACTCAAACCCATATGGTTGACCAGCTCACTTCTACACCTCCACCACTAACTCACAGCTGGATAAAGGTGGTTAGCCTAGCCTCATGATTATATGGCAGGCAAACACCATGGCGTTTAACCAGGAGAACTTGGAGTCCACAGAAGTAACATTCCAGAGTTACAAGGCTAGTCCAGATCCTTAAGAAATTGAGTGGGCAGGAAAGGGAGGGATGTGGAGAGGATGAGAGAGAGAAGAGAGAAGGGAAAAGAGACAGGAGAGAGCAGAGAATGACCCAATCATAACATCTTAGAGTAAAAACAGGCCCTTTGCTCCAACTTGACCAAAACCAAGGATTCAAAACCATCTTTTAATCTAAGAGTTTCAGGGCTTGGCCAAGATTGTACAAGTATTTTGAACATGACCAGACTAGAATCCAGTTGCTCTTATGTTTGGGGATGAACGTGAACATGTGAAAATAACAAAATATAGCAGATTTTGAAGATGCATAATGGGTTTTGTAATAATCCTTGTTAAAATGTGACTGTAGGCAAGGTGGGAATCCAGAAAGTAACTATATTTGGAATTAAGGTGGGGAAAGCTTTAATTATCTCCACTGTGAAATAATTTGCAGGTGATTTGCAAGTGTTTGAAGTACAAAGTAAACACATTTCTTCTGATACAAGTGATCTGTTGTTCCGAATGGTAGATTTTCATTGTTCTTTTTATAACAGCAAAATGTTAGCCTAACACACTGTTGAAAAGTTTAAAAAGTATTAGGTTGGCTAAAAAGTTTGTTCAGGTTCTTCTGTCCAATGTTGTGGAACAGTATCTCATTTAGGCTTTGTTACAACCACTAATACAAAGATGATTGCGCACATTTTATAGATCAATAAACTGGCCTCAGAGAATTTCCCAAATCTACGTAGTTGCCGAGTAGCAGTGCTGGTGATGGGAGCTTCCAGGTGGTGCTAGTGGTGAAGAATCTGCCTACCGAAGAAGGAGATGTGCATTTGATCTCTGGGTCGGGAAGATCCTCTGGAGCAGGGCATGGGAACCCTTTCCAATATTCTTGCCAAGAACATCCCATGAACACAGGAGCCTGGTGGGCTACAGTCCAGGGAGCGGTCACAAAGGGTTGGACATGACTGAAGTCACAGCATGCACAGCTGGGGACAGCTAATTCTGGTTGACTCTTCAAGTCAAACATAAGTTCTCACTGGACCAGAGATATGGTTCAGTTCAGTTCAGTTGCTCAGTCATGACTCTTCAAGATCCCATGGACGACAGCATGCCAGGCCTCCCTGTCCATCATCAACTCCAGGAGTTTACTCAAATTCATGTCCATTGAGTCGGTGATGCAATCCAACCATCTCATCCTCTGTCATCCCCTTCTCCTCCTGCCTTCAATCTTTCCCAGCATCAGGGTCTTTTCAAATGAGTTAGCTCTTTGCATCAGGTGGCCTAAGGACTGGAGTTTCAGCTTCAGCATCAGTCCGTCCAATGAACACTCAGGACTGATCTCCTTTAAGATGGACTGGTTGGATCTCCTTACAGTCCAAGGGACTCTCAAGAGTCTTCAACACCACACAGTTCAAAAGCATCAATTTTTTGGCACTCAGCTTTCTTTATAGTCCAACTCTCACATCCATACATGACTACTGTAATAGGTTCTAAACACCTGAGGCTGTTGATTTCACTGGATCTCAAAAGGAAAAGGTATTTTATAACTTTGGGGGGAGCATAACTTGTAGCTTATAAGTCTCACTATGAGGAAAATAAATATAAGTTCATAGTAAGAGTCACAAATAGCATTCCCTGAATTCTCATTCATTTTATGGAATTTTCTGGCTCTTAATGTTTATTTTAAATAATCCTGATAACCAGTAGAGTTTTCACATGTGTTCTAGAACTAATTTGCTTATCATTACATAATGCTTATCTCACCAAAATTGTCTTCCTTTGTGGTTCAGGAAGGACTTTCCTGGTGGTCCAGTGGTTAAGATACCACCCTTCCAATGCAGGGGTGCAGGTGTGAACCCTGGTAGGGGAGGTAAGATCCCACATGCCACAAACAAACAAACAAAAAATGAATACAAAAAAGAAATACAAAAAAAAAAAAAGCAGAGACATTACTTTGCCAACAAAGGTCCGTCTAGTCAAGCCTATGATTTTTCCAGTGGTCATGTATGGATGTGAGAGTTGGACTGTGAAGAAAGCTGAGCACCGAAGAATTGATGCTTTTGAACTGTGGTGTTGGAGAAGACTCTTGAGAGTCCCTTGGACTGCAAGGAGATCCAACCAGTCCATCCTAAAGGAGATCAGTCCTGGGTGTTCATTGGAGGGACTGATGCTGAAGCTGAAACTCCAATACTTTGGCCACCTGATGCAAGAGCTAACTCATTGGTAAAGACCCTGATGCTGGGAAAGATTGAAGGTGGGAGGAGAAGGGGACGACAGAGGATGAGATGGTTGGATGGCATCACCAACTCAATAGACATGAGTTTGAGTAAAGTCCCAGAGTTGACGATGGACAGGGAGGCCTGGCATGCTGCAGTTCATGGGGTCACAACGAGTCAGACATGACTGAGCGACTGAACTGAGCTGATTATTCAATCAATCCTGATTGTTAAGGATTGAAAAGCAAATAAACAAGTCCATGTGGTTAAATACTTTGGTGTGAAAATTACTGCTAAAGGTCAGGGTTGAGAGCTCTGCTACTTATGTGAGGGCCTCTGGCCTCTGTGCCATTCTCTTCCTCCTCAGCCAAAGTTATTGGCACCAATCTGCAGGCTCTTATATTTCAAAAGTCCCATAAAGATTGTAGTGAAACAACGCTATCATTTTCACTATTACTTTTATTTCAGGTTTCAGATGTCAGTTCTAAAGATTTGGCTGGGAGATCCATCCGATAGGTCGATACTATACTCTTAGTTGTGGTCAATCTCCTCTAGGTTCCATCTAGATACAGGGTAGAGCTACCCTTGTTTGTCTTCCAAATGAGCCTGAGATATCAGAATGGATCCCCATGGAACTCTCCATAAGCTTGAGTAAGTGTAAAAAGTCGCTCAGTCGTGTCCAACTTTGTGACCCCATGGACTGTAGCCCACCAAGCTCCTCTGTCCATGGGATTCTCCAGGCAAGAATACTGGAGTGGGTAGCCATTCCCTTCTCCAGGGGATATTCCCAACCCAGGGATTGAACCCAGGTCTCACGCATTGCAGGCAGATTCTTTACCCTCTGAGCCACCAGGGAAGCCCCAAAGTGTGACTAGAAAAATAATATATGCTCACAATCATTTACAGAGAATTTGTTAGTATTAATAACAAGTTATTGTCTAATGCTTTGTAGTTTCCATGACAAAGAAGACAGGCAAAGTCCCGTGCTAAATCGTTTCAGTTGTGTCTGACTCTTTCGCAACATTATGGACTATAAGCCACCAGGCTGTTTGTCCATGGGATTCTCCAGGCAAGGATACTTAAGTAGATTTATTCATTAGGTTATCACTACATGCAAACTCAGGTTTGATAATGAAGAATACCCAAAGGCCATCTTAGGTCTATGACTAAAATTTTAATTTTCAGAAAGAAATGCAGACATCAATTAGTAATCAATGGTGGCATTTAGAAAGTATTTCATGTATGTCAGCAACTGCTCAATGTTTATTCATACACTTTAATTCATTTACGTTTCAAAATCCCTTGAGAGTTGGCTTTTATTAGCTAATTTACTAAATAAGATCAAGTTGAGGTGTAGAAAAGTGAATACTTCAACTTTGTAAATTAGTAGTTTAGGCCTCTAGAAGTTCTCAGCTTTAAAATTAGTGTGCCGTTTCTTTGTACATATTGTTTTTTCTTAAAAATAATACGAAACTGTACTAGATATATAAGAAAGTCAACTAATAACCATTTTTTCCCCATAATCACTTTTTTCCTAGAATAACAGATATAATTTCCTAAAAGAATAATACTGTTGCTGGTACCCAAGCATGTCCTTAGCAGGCCTATTCTGTTAGGTAATACAGTACCTAATGGCAAAGTTAGAGTACAACACAAGCCACGTGCTTTCTATATCATTCTTTAATATTGAGTGTGACTTGGAGTTTGGAGTAATGATGTCACAGGATGGGAAGGGGGCATTCCCAAAAATCAAACATTAGAAGGGCTAAGAATGGCTACTTACCATAGGAAATATTCTTCACATTGGATAAGTAGAGGCATTTGCTCCTTTTGAACAATTACAGAGCATTTTCAAAGTGCAAAATATTCTGATTGACTTCATGGACCCAGAAATGAATGTGACATGGAATTTGCATACTATTGAAAAATGATTGCAGACAATGACAAGGCACTTTGAAAGAATAAGGAGAGATAAAGATAATGGTATCTAATCCAGGTAAATATTGTCAAAGAATACTTTGAAAAGGTGATGATGCTTGAGCAATGCTTAAAGGAAAAGATGGAGCCTAAGAAGGAAGAAATACCATAGGTTAAAAGGCAAGAGACCATGGCCTTGGGAGAAAATGTGGGAAACTTCCTATGGTAGAAACATAGTTGATCATGGGAAAGTCATAGAATATAAACCCAAAAGTCAGTACAACCAAGACCAGAGAGAGACTGATGAACCCTAAAGAGCTGGGGCTTCCTTCTGAATTCAACAGTATGCCACTGAAAACATTTTGAATGAAAGGGCCACATGATCCAATTTATATTATAGAAATTTGAATCTACCATGTGCTTAGTTTGGATTCTAAAAGCTGTCAGAAGATTTCATAGCAATTGTGTGTTTTTCACACTGTGACATTATTCTTATATCTTCTTCCTACGCTATTTAGACTTCAAACATCTTAGAAATAAAGAGGCAAATGGTCCTTCCAAGTCCTGGAGCACTGTTCAGAGGAAATGTGTGGGTGTGTGCTAAGACCAAGTTGCCAATAAAGATGTACATATTCTGGAGTCAAGTAGCTGTGTGGGCAGGCCACAGACATCAAACAGATGTCCTTCAGCTCTAGCACACACAAGGGCTGAGGAGTGGAGTCAAGATCCCATACTAGGTAAGAAAGGTGAGTGTTTTGTAATAAACCTGATGGAATTAAATCAGTAATCAATGTAACTTGGTGTAATTTGTTATCCAATATTTAACTCAGATGACCATTATATCTACTACTCTGGGCAAGAATCCCTTAGAAGAAATGGAGTAGCCCTCATAGTCAACAAGAGAGTCCAAAATGCAGTACTTGGATACAATCTCAAAAACAACAGAATGATCTCTGTTCATTTCCAAAGCAAACCATTCAAAATCAGAGTAATCCAAGTCTATGCCCCGAAAAGTCATGCTGAAGAAGCTGAAGTTGAATGGTTCTATGATGACCTACAAGACCTTCTAGAACTAACAACCAAAAAAAGATGTCCTTTTCGTTATAGGGGACTGGAATGCAAAAGTAGAAAGTCAAGAAATACATGGAGTAACAGGAAAATTTGGTTTTGGGGTACAAAATGAAGCAGGGCAAATGCTAATAGAGTTTTGCCAAGAGAACGCACGGGTCATAGTAGCCCAATCATAGTAAACACCCTCTTCCAACAACACAAGAGAAGACTCTACACATGGATATCACCAGATGGTCAATACAGAAATCAGACTGAAAATATTCTTTGCAGTCAAAGATGGAGAGGCTCTATACAATCAGCAAAAACAAGACCAGGAGCTGACTATGGCTCAGATCATGACCAAATTCAGATATAAATTAAAGAAAGTAGGGAAAACCACTACACCATTCAGGTATGACCTAAAACAAATACCTCACAATTATACAGTGGAATTAACAAATAGATTCAAGGGATTAGATTGGATAGACAGAGTGCCTGCAGAAATATGGACAGAGGTTCATATTGTACAGGAGGCAAGGATCAAGACCATCCCCAAGAAAAAGAAATGTAAAAAGGCAAAATGGTTGTCTGAGGAGGCCTTACAAATAGCTGTGAAAAGAAGCAAAGCAAAAGGCAAAGAAGAAAAGGAAAGATATACCCATTTGAATGCAGAGTTCCAAAGAATACCAAGGGGGGATTAAAAAAAAAAAAAAACCTTCCACAGCCATCAGTGCAAAGAAATAGAGGAAAACAATAGAATGGGAAAGACTAGAAATCTCTTTAAGAAAATTAGAGATACCGAGGTAGCATTTCATGCAAAGATGGGCACAATAAAGGACAGAAATGGTGTGGACCTAACAGAAGCAGAAGATATTAAGAAGAGGTGGCAAGAATACACAGAACTGTATAAAAAAGATCTTCATGACCAAGATAATCACAATGGTGTGATCACTCACAGCCAGACATCCTGAATGTGAAGTCAAGTGGGCCTTAGAAAGCATCACTATGAACAAAGCTAGTGGAGGTGATGGAATTCCAGTTGAGCTATTTCAAATCCTAAAATATGATGCTGTGAAAGTGCTACTCTCAATATGCCAGCAAATTTGGAAAACTGGGCAGTGGCCACAGGACTGGAAAAGGTCAGTTTACATTCCAATCCCAAAGAAAGGCAATGCCAAAGAATGCTCAAACTAATGCATTATTTCATTCATCTCACCCACTAGCAAAGTAATGCTCAAAATTCTTCAAGCCAGGCTTCCACAGTACATGAACCATGAAATTCCAGATGTTCAAGATGGATTTAGAAAAGGCAGAAGAACCAGAGATCAAATTGCCAACATCTGTTGGATCATCAAGAAAGCAAAAGAGTCCAGAAAAACATCTATCTACTTCTGCTTTATTGACTATGCCAAAGCCTTTGACTGTGTGGATCACAGCAAACTGTGGAAAATTCTTAAAGAGATGGGTATACGAGACCACCTTCCCTGCCTCCTGAGAAATCTGTATGCAGGTCAAGAAGCAGCAGTTAGACCTGGACATGAAACAACAGACTGGTTCCAAATAGGGAAATGAGTTCGGCAAGGCTTATTGCCACCCTGCTTATTTAACTTATATGCAGAGTGCATCATGAGAAATGCTGGACTGGATGAAGCACAAGCTGGAATCAAGATTGCCAGGAAAAATATTAATAACCTTAGATAGGCAGATGACCCCATACTTATGGCAGAAAGTAGAGAGGACTCAAAGAGCCTCTTGGTGAAAGTGAAACAGGAGAGTGAAATAGTTGGATTAAAACGCAACATTCAGAAAACTATGATAATGACATCTGATCCCATCACTTCATGGCAAATAGATGGGGAAACAGTGGAAACAGTGTCAGACTTTATTTTTCGGGGCTCCAAAATCACTGCAGATGGTGACTGCAGCCATGAAATTAAAAGACGCTTGCTCATTGGAAGAAAAGCCATGACCAACCTAAACAGCATATTAAAAAGCAGAGGTGTTACTTAGCCAACAAAGTTCCATCTAGTCAAAGCTATGGTTTTTCCAGTAGTCCTGTATGGATGTGAGAGTTGGAGTATAAAGAAAGCTGAGCGCCAAAGAAATGATGCTTTTGAACTGTGGTATTGGAGAAGACTCTTGAGAGTCCCTTGGACTGCAAGGAGATCCAACCAGTCCATTCTAAAGGAATCAGTCCTGAATATTCATTGGAAGGACTGTTGTTGAAGCTGAAGCTCCAATACTTTGGCCACCTGATGCAAAAAGCCGACTCACTGGAAAAGACCCAGATGTTGGGAAAGATTGAAGGTGGGAAGAGAAGGGGACGACAGGATGAGATGGTTGGATGGCATCACCAACTCAATGGACATGAGTTTGAGCAAGCTCTGGGAGTTGGTGATGGACAGGGAAGCCTGGTGTGCTACATTCCATGAGATCACAAAGAGTCAAACACGGCTGAGCAACTGAACTGAACTGATACTCAAAATTGACTATAAAAAAAAAATTGATAAAGAACCGTTGACAAGGCCTTAAAGAACATAAGGATAACAAATTCTATCACAGTGTTTCACATTTTCCTTTGATGGAACCCTTTATACTTTATATTTTGGAGAAGGGCATGGTACCCCACTCCAGTATTCTTGCCTGGAAAATCCCATGGACAGAGGAGCCTGGTGGTTTATAGTCCATGGGTTCGCAAAGAGTAGGACATGACTAAAGAGACTTAGCTCCCACACACGCACTTTATATTTACCAGATAATATACTTAACAGTTGGGACAACCCAAACAATGAATGGAGGAAATTAAAGTATATTTAAGTGACCTAGAAGTATGACAAAATAGACTTGATTTTCTCAAAACACGTGACATAATCAGCTTTTGGTTAATTATCAAACTCTATTTTTTAAAATGCAGCAATATTTTCTTTTTTGTTGTTGTTTTTGTTTTTTGTTTTTTCTAATTTTATTTTATTTTTAAACTTTACATAATTGTATTAGTTTTGCCAAATATCAAAATGAATCCGCCACAGGCACACACGTGTTCCCCATCCCGAACCCTCTTCCCTCCCCCCTCCCCATACCCTCCCCCTGAAACCAAAACCCTCATCTTAGCCTTTTAGTGTGCTAATCCATCTTTAGGAGGTATCATTGTATCTGTGGAATACAGCTGAAGGATGAAGTGTCTTAATCCTCTGCATTCCTTCCTTTGACTAATGTCAGAAGTACAATGCAATGTAGGCAAATACCACCTTATATTGAAAGAGGATGTTATCTAGGACTCTCATAGCTAGAGAGGAGAAGTCATTGCCTGCTTCAAAATTTCAAAGGGCAGACTGACTCTCCTGTTAGGGGCTAATGCAGCCAGTGACTTTATGTTGAAGTCAGTGCTCATTTACCATTCTGAAAAGCCCAGGGCCCTTAAGAATTATACTAAATCGACTCTGTCCATGCCCTGTAAGTGGAAACACAAAGTCTGGAGGACAGCACATATGTTCATATGATTTACCAAGTATTTTAACCCCACTGTGAGACTGACTGCTCAGGAATAAAGAGTCCCTTCAAAACGACACCATTTATTTACAATTAATCTGGTCATCCAAGGGCTTTGATTGATACATAGAATGAGATTAATGTTTACTTCATGTCTGCTAACACAACATCCTTTCCACATCCTATGGATCAAGGAGCGATTTCAACTTTCAAGTCTATTTGTAAAGTTTAAAAATAAAATTAAATTTAAAAAAAAAGATACAGGCAAAAAGAAAAAAAAAATAAGAAATACATTTTGTAAGGCTATAGCTACCATAGTGACCCTTATGATGGGTCTGGGGAAAGTAAGTTGAAAACCTTTTGGAAAGGATTCATCATTCTACATGCCATGACAAATGTTTGTGGTTCATGGGACTAGGTCAAAATATCAACATTATTAGAAGTTTGGAAGAAGTTGATTTCAGCCCTCGTGGATGACTTTGAGGGGTTCAAGACTTCATTGGAGGAAGTAACTGTTGATATGCCAAACACAGTAAGAGAACTAGAATCAGAATTAAAGCCTGAAGATATTGGCTGTAATTTCATGATAAGACTTGCTGCTGCTGCTAAGTCGCATCAGTCGTGTCCGACTCTATGCGACCCCATAGACAGCAGCCCACCAGGCTCCCCCATCCCTGGGATTCTCCAGGCAAGAACACTGGAGTGGGTTGCCATTTCCTTCTCCAGCGCAGGAAAGTGAAAAGTGAAAGTGAAGTCACTCAGTTGTATCCGACTCGTAGCGACCCCATGGACTGCAGCCTCCATCCATGGGATTCTCCAGGCAAGAGTACTGGAGTGGGTTGCCATTGCCTTCTCCAGGAGTTGCTTAGAGATGGGCAAAGAAAGTGATTTCTTGAGATAGAATCTATTCCTGGTGAAGATGGTATGAACACTGTTGAAATGACAACGAAGGATTTAGTTGATAAAAGAAACTTAGTTGATAAAGCAGTGACAGGGTTTGAGAGGACTGACTCTAATTTTGAAAGAAGTTGTACTGTCAGTAAAACACTATTAAAGTGCATTTCATGCTAAAGAGAAACCACTTGCAAAAGGCACAGTTAATTAATGTGGCAAATTTCATTGCTGTCTTATTTTAAGAAACTGTCACAGTCACCCAACTTTCAGCAACCACCATTCTGATCAATCAACAGTCATCAACATTAAGGAAAGACCCTCTACCAACAAAAAGATTAGGACTCTTAGGACTCACTAAAGGCACAGATGATGATTAGTATTTTTTAGCAATAAAGTATTTGTAATTAAGATATGTACTTTTTTTACACAAAGTGGCATTGAACATTTAATAGACTATCAGATCAGATCAGATCAGATCAGTCGCTCAGTCGTGTCCGACTCTTTGCGACCCCATGAACCGCAGCACGCCAGGCCTCCCTGTCCATCACCAACTCCCGGAGTTCACCCAGACTCATGTCCACTGAGTCGGTGATGCCATCCAGCCATCTCATCCTCTGTTGTCCCCTTCTCCTCCTGACCCCAATCCCTCCCAGCATCAGAGTCTTTTCCAATGAGTCAACTCTTTGCATGAGGTGGCCAAAGTACTGGAGTTTCAGCTTTAGCATCATTCCTTCCAAAGAACACCCAGGGCTGATCTCCTTCAGAATGGACTGGCTGGATCTCCTTGCAGTCCAAGGGACTCTCAAGAGTCTTCTCCAACACCACAGTTGAAAAGCATCGATTCTTAGGCTCTCAGCCTTCTTCACAGTCCAACTCTCACATCCATACATGACCACAGGAAAAACCATAGCCTGGACTAGACGAACCTTTGTTGGCAATATGCTATCTAGGTTGGTCATAACTTTCCTTCCAAGGAGTAAGCATCTTTTAATTTCATGTCTGCAGTCACCTTTTGTATGCATTAGGAAACCAAAAACTCCGTGTGACTTGCTTTATTACAACATTTCCTTTATTATACTGATTTGGAACCAAACCACGATATCTTTGAGACACACCTATATTGTACCATAGCCCCATCTTGGACTTCACTTGGTACTAACCTGCTGTATAAGTTTGGGCTGTCACTACCTGGCCCTAGTTAAGGGAGTTGACCTAAAGGAGTGGTTCTTTGGCTCCAGACCATTATCATTATCATCATTTTAGAACTTGTTAAAAATGCAAATTATTGGTCCCCACCTAAACCCACTGAATTAGAAAATAGGGGAGTGGGCCCCAGAAATCTATATCTGAACAAGGCCTCTTATGTGTATGTTATATACACTAAAACTAAGAACCACTGCACTAGATTTTCTGCAAAGTGTTCTCAGCATGAAGATTCTCTGGTGACACAAGTTACTTTACAAAATAGTTAAGTTCCTGGCCCTCTATCTGCAGGTACTCGTCTAGCATCTATGTAGCTCCAATGACTTCAACTAGGAGAGTTACTCATGAGAAAGTATTATGAGTCAAATATTAAGAAGTTGTATGTATTAGAGGAGAAGGCAATGGCACCCCACTCCAGTACTCTTGCCTGGAAAATCCCATGGATGGAGGAGCCAGAGTCAGACACAACTGAGCAACTTCCCTTTCACTTTTCACTTTCCTGCATTGGAGAAGGAAATGGCAATCCACTCCAGTGTTCTTGCCTGGAGAGTCCCAGGGATGGGGGAGTCTGGTGGGCTGCCGTCTCTGGGGTCGCACAGAGTCCGACATGACTGAAGTGACTTAGCAGCAGTGGTAGCAATGTATTAGAGGAGGTTATTAATATTTTAGATTTAGAATTATGTTGTTTGGAAGGCATAAAAAATGAGAGACATAGTCTCACAAAAAAAATCAAAGGTTAAAAAATACAACATATTATTAATTAAGGAATCAATCACAGACTTGAGATACTGGGATAGGAGAGTAAGGAAAAAATCTGATCAACTAATTTACTCCAACTGTTTCATTTTGTTAATAAGAAATCTGAAGCACAGATAAGAGAAATAAATTGTCTCAAGAGTCAGTTAGTGAAAAGACAAAAACATTCCGAATCTTCACGTAGTAGGTGATTTGAAATATTTGCCGAACTGTATCAAATGCATTAATCGAATAGAGGTAAGACAAATTAGTTTCTATATGTACACGATTCTGCGGTCTTCACTGAGCTTTATATGGATATAGCTTTAAAACATTCATGTAAGAATATATTTACTATGTCATTGCCTAGAGACATTTTTGGAACTTCAAGGACTAACTTTCAACTCAAAATTATCTGGAAATGAGTCATGGTTGATCTATTCCATCATATCTTGACTTTTCATTATACCATGAATCAGAAATTTGATCTCACATCTTTCTACATGGTTGCATCTTATGTAACCTTAGCTACAGCTAATAGCAGATGTGGCCTCATGCCTGAAAACAAAGCAAAACAACAAAAACAGAGGTTTCCAATGATTATCATATATAGTTCCATTTAATTTCTCATAAAAATGTTACTGAAAGATGACACAGTTAACCTGTAATCAGTTTGGTATGGTGCTGAAATATGATTTAAAAATAAAACATCTTTGAAAATGTTTAGTCATTGAGGTAAACAGCATGGATTACATGCCATGTGATTTAATAAGGCCAAATAGTCTTTTCTAATGTACACCAATTTTAAAAAACTCATTCAATATACAGTTTTCACTTAGGATGAGTATGGTCAAGGTGCCACACCTTGAGAATATAAAGATGAGTAAGACAATATCCATGTCTCAAGGAATTCATAGTCCAAGACATCAGGAAAACATATTATCATTGTAATAAAATTACTTTTTAAATCTAATTATATATAGAGTTCATCCATTCATTTCAGTGACTAAATCTATGATAATTTAATTCAGAATTTTTAAGGTGAGGTAAATTACTAATAGTTGTAGCATCACTGCATATTTAAGCAAACCATAATTAAGATCAAGGACCAATTAATGTTTGAATTGTTCTGATATTTCAGGTAGATAATTCATTATACTAACATTATTTCACTTCTTTTGCAACAAATTTATAACATAAATAGTACCTATGTTTTGAAGATAAGGAAATG
Organism: Bos indicus; assembly: GCF_029378745.1. Lineage (NCBI taxonomy): Eukaryota > Metazoa > Chordata > Mammalia > Artiodactyla > Bovidae > Bos > Bos indicus. The sequence continues at coordinate 14,420,101 of NC_091788.1, read as the reverse complement.
GAAGGCGAGAACTTTTAATGACCTTTTAAAGGCACATATCTAGTCAATGAGCGATACAGGATTCATAGCCAGGTCAAATCCTGAGTGAACGTTTTTTCTACATAATGAGAATACTGTGTTTTTAGGGCAAAAGAAAGAAACAGAGCAATGGTGATGAAAAGAGAAAGAAAGAGAATGTGGACATGAAGTCCTTCATATATAGGGAAAAGCAAGTGATTTAGTCAATCTGATAACCCAATAAATATGTGACAACCTAGATATCACCAAATTTCCAAGAACAGGAGTTTTAGCCAATATAGGAATAAAAAATGAACTATTTTTTATTCTCTTCTATTACTTTTGTAGCCTCAAGTCATCTGGAATATATTATTTTTATATTATATTACTTTAATTTTAATAATTGTTTAAAAATGATGCCCCAGAGAACAGGATAGCCATGGGAAGTAGTGAGCCCCACTATCCACAGAACCAATTTTCAGACTCTAAATAAAGTTGGAATGTTATTAGTGTAATCTACTATTGAAAAAGGATAGAATAATTTATCACTTGCACACACTGGCTCTTAGTAACCATAATGATGAATTTTGTAACACCTCCTTAGAGGAATCTTACTCTTTGTCAGTTCAAAATTATTCTTCCCTTAATGTCTCTTTCCCAACAGAGAACCCCTAGGAGCATATATGGAGAATCACAACTATAGCCACAGAAAGAATGGTAACATTTTATTCTTTCCAATAAGATGAAATCCAATTATTTTTAATTTTAGAAAGATGATGTTTTTTGGAAGACTGACATCTTTGCCATCCTTGCAATTAATGTTGCCACAGTGCATTATTGCTTTTTGATACCTTTGAGCACTATGTCCCTCTCTGGCTTAAAAATTCACTAAAACCTTCTTAGTATGGGATAAAAATTTCGCTACATTTTGGTACTTGTTTGCCTCTTGCAATATCATATCCTTGCTCACATCCATCTTTGCCCTGCATTTATTTCCTACCTATTCTCAAAAACAAAACAAGACCAAAAAAAAAGAAAACAAAAAACCAAACTATTTGTTCTCATATCTCCATAGATGTTGTATTGTATTGGTCCTAGGGCCCAGAACACTATTCATTTATTCATTCACATTTCTGACATTGTGAATTTCTCCATCAAAATCAAGGTCAAAAGTTGCAACTTTTGTGCAAATGTCTTCCAGCAGAATGGGTACTTACTGCCATGGTATCTTAGTTGTTATAACACCCGCCAAACGTTTTCAAAGTATTTTATCACTTGTTCAAGCTCCTGAGCTTAGGGACCATGCTGTAGTCTTCTCCACAGCCCTAGGATTGCAGGCGGAATTGGAAAACACATCTTTGTCATCTGCTCTAATAGAATAAAAACTTATATGAAACACAACAGAAAGCAAAAAGCAAAAGTCTGGAAGCTATGAGATTTTTTTTCATTTATTGAGATGGAAACAGAACAAAATTATCCTAACAGAAAGTACTCACTATGTGTCCAGAACCATGCTAAGTGCTTTATATATCTATGTGGACATAATTAATCTTCACATCAGCTTCATCAGGAAGACAGTATTATACCATTTTAATACTGTATTATGTTAAGTAGTTAAGAGGTTAAGTAACTTACTTAAGGTCACTCATTTGGAACACAGGAAGTTGATATGAACCCGGTTTTTGAAATCAAACACCACACTCTGTTACTTTTCAAAGGCCCCAGGAAAAGGATCTAGTAGTTTAGAAGTAGGCATTCACTTGGTTGCACTTGCTATAGTATTAGCTAGAAAATGGTGAGCTGGGGATAGATCAAAGGATAAAGGAATATACAGATTCTGGTCCTAAATATATTACCAATTATCAGTGAAGCCAAGGTCTCCCAGTTAAAATTTCTGTGATCCTTTCATAACGTCCCAGGGTTTCAATTTCCTCATATCTGAGAAGGAACTAATCACAGACTTCATCTCCTGGGACTGGTTTGAAGACAAATTTAGACAACACTCATGAAAGGCTAACCACGGAATCTGCCACCAAAAAACGTAGAGTTCAAACCAAACAACCGAAAACGCTGGCCCGCCCCCTGCTGATTTTTGTCTGCACTGCCGCGTTTGACTGGGCAGGAGTTCACAGGGCAACCATGGCGACAGAGGGGAGATGCAGTGAACTGCGAAAAAGTGGAAGGCGAGGCGTTGTGCTCTCTATTCTTACAGGCCTTTTTTAATAAAAAATAACTTGAGTACCAAGCCCGTGTGAGGCAGTCCTACGAATTCCTTGTAGACTCTCTGTATTACCTCTTTCCAAGGCCGTCTCTCAGACGTCATATTAGCCCAGTGATTCACATCCTGTGACTCAGGATGCTGTGTGAGCACTTTGTTCTGAACAAGGACGAGACCCCTGAAATCTGACCCTGATCTCAATTTCTTCTGCTCCTGCAGGGAAGGCAATCAGGTACTGAATTCTTGAATCACAATCTTAGATATTTTCTCTAAGCTTAAGATTTTCTTCTTCCCCCCTAAACTCTCATCTATTATATTCAATGCTTTTTCCTCTACAAAAGCCTAGCCAAGCAAGAGCTTTAAATTATGCACAACCCAGCAACAGGAAAATGAAAGCAAGCGAAAGACACTTCCCTGACACACTCATCCTCTGCTCCTATGACACAGGCCTTAGGTCGGAACCATACAGAACCTTTTCGCCTTTTCGCCTTCCCTTCCCTGAGTAAAGGCTCCTAATTAGAATTCTCTTATTGGATTAAGAGAAAGAAATCCCTCTGTGGCCACCAAAGTCAGGATACTGGTGGCCTTTCAACATTCCCTAAAGAGTAAATTTAATACAAGCTAAATTTACTATATCTTCCCCACAGCTTATGAAAACATGTTAAGCTGACTGTTTTACTGTGTGAGAAGGAAATACTTATACTAGGAGACAGATTTAGAGAAAATGGTTTGTTTTTACATAGTCAAGTAATATTCAACGTCTTAGTCTATGTAACAGTGACTCAAATTCCCTTGATGCTTTCCTACCGTGTCCTGAGTCTTCCCTCCCTAAAGCAAACTGAAAGTACAACTAAAAACAAATCAAATATTTATCAACCTAAAGATCTCCTCTCTTGTCCCCAGGGAATAGCCACAGGGAGAAATGAAATAACGTATTTTTAGAAACTACTCAATATACAATACAGTAACACATTTGTAGTCCATCTTGGATATATACCAATAAGAGGTAGAGATGTTGTACCTTTTTTTTTTTTTCCTTTTCAGATTCTTTTCCATTATAGGAACGTTTATTAAGCATGATGCTCACCAGCTATGACAGTAAAACTGCTGTTGGTAATTATTCAAAAATCTCAGAGAACAGGACAGTTTCCTGAAGATGGAAGATGAGGAAAAGTGAATTTGTAAGTTTGTCACCAACTCTACAACACAATTCTATAATGGATTATTATGCAGAGTTTGTAAAGATTAAAAAAAAATTAGTGATTATTAGAAGCCTACATGGGTTTATAAGAAATTGTGTCAACAAAATTTCATTTTAATCAGATTGCCTTAGGTGTTATTTTAAAGACAGTAAGTCTCAACTGAGGCAGATCCTTACTAATAGAATGAAAGCATGTAGAACATAGGATGTATCGTTAGATGGCTTTAAAGTTTAAGCACAGACCACAGATAACATGAATCATTGCTTCAGTGCCAAACTAGAAGGAGACTTCCGGCAGGTTGTTGAACTCCATCCTGTTCAACACTTTAGGTAAAAATGCAAAAGATATAGAAGACAGAAGACTCACTATTAAACTCATTGATGATACTGAGCAAAGTGGCTAAGCTAATTAGGTTGGATCACTGATTCAAGGTTTAAAAAGGCATCATTGGGAAAGAGCTAATTAGGTGTCATTTAGTTAATTTTTTAAGTGCCTACCATATGCAAGACACAGTGGAACACACACAGGTCTCTCTCAATGTCTGCCAATCTTTTACAATTGGAATTATACAAATTATTAGCTAAAAATACTAATTTTGGTATGCCATTCTAGAAACCCTAAATGAGAATAATTTCTGTAGGCAGTTATAGGAAAGCTACTGCTCTTTTAAAGCATTTCAGGTAATTTTTATCATGGTAAAGATTTGTGGTAATACTGTTCTATGGAAAATAGTTGTTAACCTCAAGAAATTTGCAGAGGGGAAGAGATGTAACTCATAAAATATTTGTGAAAGTTTTGCATATATTAAATGGCTATACACATTACACATTAAATCAGCATACACATTAAAAAGTCAGAATACAGAAAGGATTCTAAACGTTAAAAAGTGATTTTTCTTGGAGATGTTAACAAAGACAAAATTGCAACTGCTACTTAAATCTTTTATTTTTAAAAAATTTATCCCCATATCTATTTTAAAGGTAAATGAAAGTGGCTGATGTCACACTTCAGGTGGGAGACTGTGTCCTTTTAATGTTCATCTCAGTGGTTTTTCTTTTAACCTAAATATGTGGTTAAAGGATATACTCATTTATTGAACCAAAACCAAAAGTAAAGGTAGTCCAGATGATCTGAGACACATCAGTTACACTTTACTACAACTGTGAAATCTGTGTGAACATAGGAAAATTTGGATAAAAAGGCCAGGTGGTCAATGAACGGAGAAGGCAATGGCACCCCACTCCAGTACTCTTGCCTGGAGAGTCCCATGGACGGGGGAGACTGGTAGGCTGCAGTCCATGGGGTCTCTAGGAGTCAGACACGACTGAGCGACTTCACTTTCACTTTCCACTTTCATGGATTGGAGAAGGACATGGCAACCCACTCCAGTGTTCTTGCCTGGAGAACCCCAGGGACGGCGGAGCCTGGTGGGCTGCTGTCTGTGGGGTCGCACAGAGTTGGACACGATGAAGCGACTTAGTAGTAGTAGGTCAATGAAATCAGATAAAATGACATGAAACTATCATTCTTGTGCACAAGATGACACTCATCTGAAGTCTGAAAATGGAGATACACCCAAGTCAGTGAGTCTGTAAAGTGGTATGGCATTTCCTGTTCTCCTTGGCTGATTAACTTTATTTCTCAAGTCCTGAGCTACAGACTCAGGACTTCCTTGGGTATTCTCGGTCAATCCTCTGAATCAAGGACAGGATCAGTCATCAGATTCAGCAGGTCTGACTGAGCCTGCTAAGACTGCTGTTAACACAAAATCTCCCTCTAGAGTCAGGACTGTTATTTGGATTTACCCAGCAACCATTTTCAATCCAATCCCTGTAAATCAAAAGCCCAGAGTGTGAGGTAGCATTGGGCACATGGTTTTCTTTTGTGTAAGGGAAATATGGTTTTTACATTGTTATTACAGTCAAGAAGCATAATAAAGGAGGCAGAAAACGGTGATAATAGGGGAGGAACAAAAGAAGAAAAAGTAGTCGTTATGATGAAAAAATACAGATTGGAAATTTTCAGCCCCAAACTAAGGAAAACCATGCATATAAGATGTAGTCAGTGTTGTCGGGTATTTGAAAAGATAACAGGATAAAATGGTCTGACAATCTTTTTAACCAAAATATGTAAGACAGTTAAGTAGTTCTAAATGACACATTTATTTAGAATTATTAAGCACCATCTTATTACTTGAGTTTTCAATAAGACAGTTTACAATCACTTTGAGAATGCTCTGTACACATTTAAGGATGCATTTTGGATCACTGCATAGAGAGAAGAGTGGGATGGTTTTATGAATTATTGTTTCTAATTAAATAATAATGATGCCACTAAATATTATTATAAAAGCAAATATATAAACCTATTCGTAAATAAACATTACCTTGGAAAAGCAGCCTAGAAAAGTAGAAAGTTTACATTGCCACACCAGCTCAGTCACAGCTTCAACTGACACAACAGAAGTATAATAATTTTTTTATTAAAGTAGGGAGTAAACGGAAGAATATGTTCTCGGAAAAGAGCGCAGGCCGTCTGCCCCTGAAGGCATATACCGGAAGGCAGCAGCACTGAGACGTCCTCAGTCTCTGAAGCAACTGAAGACGGTCCAAAAATATCCTGCTGCTTAAACACGTTGATTTTTTTTTTTAACCTGGTGTGATTTATGCAGAGAATCATCAAAAGTCTAATTTACATACATTTAAAGGACACTGTGGAAAATTATTAACCAAACACATTACAATGCAGAGAGCGGATGCTGGCTGAGGATTTTTAGATCCTTAAATGGAAAACTAGGAGGTTAAATAAGTATCTTGGGTTGATAGGAGAAAATGGAAAACAAGAAAGAAGAAAGGAGGGAGGGAGGATGGGAGGGAGAAACCAGAGAAAGCGTGTGTTTGGGGGGTGCTTTCATTGGGATGCTTCATATCCAAGTGTTGTGAGTCGCTCAGTCGTGCCTGGCTTCTTTGCGACCCCATCGACTGCAGCCCACCAGGCTCCTCTGTCCATGAGATTTTCCAGGCAAGGATACTGGAGTGGGTTGCCATTTCCTCCTCCATCGTATCCTAAAGTCATGTGAAATAATGAGTTCTTTATTCCTTTTTCTCTATTTTTTATGAGTGAATACGCATGTTGCTTACTATCCATCATCTTGAAATATGTTAAAATGATTACAGTACTGTGTGCATGCTGTAACATGTATCACCGAGCTCTAGTTTAGAGAGTTACAAGGAGAGGAATGCTGGCCTGAGAAATCACACTAAATTCCAATCAAGACTGCACTTCCCATCACTGATGCATCACGGGGGAAACCTCAAATGAAAAGTCATAGATAAATCACACATTTTTAAATAACTTACAGGAATACCTAATTTAGTGGAAATTTTCTGGAGGTTTGAATATTCAAGGTCATTACCTGTTATATTGAAACTCTTTTAATATACTTTTTATATTTCCTCACAATGACTTAGGAGTTGACTCTTGATGAACGGAATCATTTTGTTCTACTTGATTATACTTCAAGGACAATAAATAGAATAAGACATATGGATTTGGGTTTCAAACAAGTGGAGCATTACTTGATAACTTCTTGAAATTAAATCAGGAATCATTCACTTATGTTTGTATTCTTCCTTCAAGCTATAGATAACTTCCTTAGAAGGAAAATTCTCAAAACAATATCTTTCCGCTATTTGTTTTAAAAGAATGCACACAGAGAGTTACTAGTTAATACTGGCTGAGTGTCCCAGTAAATGAGTTAAAGAACAGAATGAGTAAGACGGGGGGCTGCCTAGGAGACTGGATTCAAGACCTAGAAAGCAAATGCACACGCTTGATCATAACCAAGATGTTCTCTAGATAGCACCATTGTTCAATTGTAATTGACAGTTTTAATCTAATTACCCATCATTGGACTTCTTGGATTTTTTGTCTTTTCACTCAGAATAGAATGCAGTTAAGACAAATGCTAGTTTAGCAAGATCTCCCCTACCTGTTCCCAGTTCTTCCAAATTGCAAATAATCACCTGTAATACTTATTTGCCGGAGAAGGAAATGGCACCCCACTCCAGTACTCTTGCCCAGAAAATCCCATGGATGGGGGAGCCTGGTGGGCTGCCGTCTATGGGGTGGCACAGAGTCGGACACAACTGAGCGCGTTCACTTTCACTTTTCACTTTCATGCTTTGGAGAAGGCAATGGCAACCCACTCCAGTGTTCTTGCCTGGAGAATCCCAGGGACAGGGGAGCCTGGTGGACTGCCGTCTATGGGGTCGCACAGAGTCGGACACGACTGAGGTGACTTGGCAGCAGCAGCAGCAATACTTATTTGCATAGTACCTTCACATTCCTGTATATATTTGAAGAATTCCATTTCCCGAAGGCAAACCCTCAGTCACAACCTATCCAAAGAATTATTTCCGGCTAACAGCTAGGCCTCCTATAATAATGCCAGTGCTGATCTAAAGTACAGAGAGAGCTAAGAGCTAAACTAAAAAGGACTAAGGAAATAAAGCATGGGCTGTTGTAGCCTTTATAACTGACAGGCTAGATGCGTCTTAAAAAGTTATAGGAAATGACACCTAATAGCCGTATTTTGATAGAAAACAGTGGCATACATTGAAATGCATATATATTTGTCTTTTATCCTATTCTATGTTTATATTCAAAAATATAAGAATGTTTTCTCAAGCATAAATGTGTAGATATATTAACCTATTTTTATATACAAGCTAGTCAAAATACAATGTAAATACCCTACAGAAACATGTCATTTTATTGCTTCTTTATAAAGTATTTTCTTTATTCAAGTATCATTATACTTCAACATGTATAATGTATGCATTAATAAATATAAGAAAAATAACATAAGTACATTTTTAAGATATATGCATATAAGAAGCAAAAATGTAAGGCAAAAGATTATATATATATATATATATATAGGTCACATCAGTTTAGAAGAATCAAGCATAAAGTGAATAAAATTATATTATAACTGGAGGACTGATTTAGAAGCAGAAAATACTATTAAAGGAAGCTTTCACAAAACCAACACCCTTTTGCAACATAATAGAAAATTAGCAAATACCCTGTCCATCAATTTGGAAGGCTTGGCTAATATTAAAATTACTTCTCATCACCACTAGGTGGCTCACTCTCTGTATTTATGTCTCAGCAGAGATGTCTCTGTGGCCCCTGGAGGTTAGAGGCAATGAGATTCTCACTAGAGAGAACAGAAAGGAGAAAAAAAGGATCTCTTCAAAGCAAACTTAAAGTCTTGACAAGGAAATAATCTGGGCTACCCGCCCCCATAAATTTCCATCGGAATTAACTTTACATAACAGAGTAATTAGAAGAGTTGTTCTTAGACTAGAGACATTTAGAAAGCCAGATGGAAACCTAATAACGAGTCTACACCCATGTCCAGATATTCTCATATACTTTTCAAATACATTCAAACTCTGAGGAAGATACCCAGCAGGAAAAAAGGAGTGAGAGAGAGAACGAAAAGTACCACTTTAAAGTTTAAAAAAATCACATTATTTACTTTTAATTGTATTTGAAATATGAGTGGAAGAAAAGTTAAGAATTGGGGAAATAAAAATAAGCCAAGATAGGAAATTTAACATGGAGAGGAAATTCACTTTCCTAGCTTTGCAAGATGGCTCTTTGCAATGAATTTCTCCATCGAACGGCATTTTAGCAGAGAGAATATAATAGGACGGTAGCCACAGTAGCTTGTAACACCATCCAAAGTATTGCTATAAAAAGCTTTACCATCTGGATCCTAATTCTATTCAATATTGAAACTGTAGAGCATTTTCTTCTCCTCATTCTAATTTACAGCTATCACTCTGTGCAGCCCTGAAGGGTACATACAATATGCCATTGTTAGAGCTAGTGTATAATCCAAGGCAATTTGGAGAAAATCAGCTTGTGCATATAACTATGTGGTTTTCTTGCTATTTAGCACCTGTTTGCATTTCATGAAAGCTTATAAGTTTTGCTTGTATTTCTTTTCCCTTCTCTTTATTTTGCCTTGGTCAGTATAGGGCTGCAAAGTCATCATGCATGTTTAGAAATGTCTGTGGACAGCACCATCCACTGTACCCCACTGACTGCTGAGAACTGAAATGCATGGGATGTGACAGCACTGAACATTCACCTGCTTCTTTGAATTAATCTATAGTGTTCATCTGGCCTTTATTTTTGAAAATCTCCCAAGACACTGATTCACCAGGCTACCCAGGAAAGGCTATCAGATACAGAGGAGGAAAAAAGTGTTTTAAAATTAAGAAGCTTCGTGACGAGGAGCCAGCAGTGACAGAGGATCATCACCTCTGGCTCCAAATAAAATGAAATTGATTCCCTCTCAGCAGAGACAGCTCTGAATGGTGATCCATAATGTGCAAGCAACTGGCTAACTCTTTACCTGCCTCACAAGGCTATGTGAGAAAGGAGGTGGGCTGGGGGAAACCAAGAATGAAAAAAGATATCTCAACAACTGATTTAAATTACCTTTCACCTTCTCAGAAGGCCTGGTTAAGATCCCATCTTTGGATCTCTTACGTTGCTTGTTGAATTGGGCATCGCTGGCAAAAGAAAAACAAAAAGAGAGGGTTCTCTTCCTCCCTCCAAGATTCCATTCCAAGGACACACCACTCACATGACCTGAAAAAATGTATATATATGTGTGTCCTTCACACCCTTGCTGCTTCTGATCGCCTGACTTTCCCAGGGTAATAGCAATACCTTGGGCTGAGCCATCCACCGCCAGAAGCAGCATGGAAAAAGTAACATGACGGGTTTATTCCAAGTTTGAATATGAGTCCAAGAGTGAAGTAGCAAAAGTAAAGTCCTGCTTTCCCGGTGCATTTGTTACTTGATAGCACCTTGTAGGATCTATTTTCCCAAATTACTTTAAGAGCAGTCAATGTAAACACCATCAATATTATGGGAGCCGAAAACAATGACAGGAAAGATATTGAAGTATTTGTCACAAGCTAAAAATCTCTGTTGAGCACTTCAGAGGAATCAGTTGCCTTAAACATTAATGACAGGTGAAGAAGGCGATTCTGTTTCCCCTCTGCCTTCAAAAGAAGCAGCAGATAGTCTCAAACGTGTGTTTTGTGTGTTTTTGCTTGGTAGGCTTTGGGTTTGGGGGGGGGTGTTTTTGTTTCATGGAGTGGTTTGTTAGTTTGGATTTTTCTCAAAGGATTATCAAAGGAAAGTATTTGGCTGGCCAAGCTTGAAAATTCCTGAGCCCACATGGGATCTTTACTTTCAAGCATAAACTTAGGTCTGCCTAAAGTCATGCGCCATGCTCCCATATAAAAAATGAGGCCATCCACATTAAGACAGACATGACATCAAGACATGAGGTAGCTTAGTAGCACTTTCCAGAGGGTAATAAAACAGAGACAAACTTTTATAAGTGCAGAATACAAAGCACTGTGAAAACAGTCACAAAACCTCACATTCTCTAATTTTCTGCTTATACACAAACTCCTTTCAAACCTCACTTTTGAACTCAATGATAACTCAGAGGTATTGTGAGCCTTCTTTGCATATAGGATGCCTGTCTCCTAAAAAACATTTTCCTTATGGTTGTTTCAACTCAGTTGCCCAAATTATGGCCATATTCTCTCACAAAACTTCCTGTGGGATGATGTGCATGAAACTAGTAAAATGAATATTAAGGGATGGAGATGTTGAAATTTTTCTGTTAGTTTTTTTTGTTGTTGTTAAGAATTTTGGCTAACAAAACAAGTCAAGAAATGTTAAGATCAATAACCTACAGATGAATATCACTAAGATGAGGGTATTCAAATCAAGATACCACAGTCGGGTTTGAAGTTTTACAAAGATAGATCTGTTAGGTTTAGAATGCTCTCCTAGAACCTGAGCTCATTTTAGGAGAAGAAATCTCCTCCAGTTAATTGTTTACCTTGTCAAATAATTAATTTCCCCAGCTTATCACAACAGACAGATTTATCTCAACCCAAAACTCTGGGCTTCAAAGCCGCATTACCCCAATATGTATAAGAGCTCAGAAAGATGAAAAGACATTTGCTTCCTGCCTTTCTCTCACAAATACAGCAATTTGCATGAATATTAAACTTCTGTGATTCAGCAACTTTCACTCCTGTCTACATCCCTGAATGTTAAATGCCGGGGAAGAGTTTGAATCACTTGGCTTTTATTTTTGAAGACTAAAGTATGTTTTTCACAGCCAGAAAAGAGAATAAAGGTTTTTAAATCACACATGCAAAGTTGCATAACAACAGTCAACTAACTCAAAAGGTGAGAAATGCTCACGTGCTCAATGTACATTGAGTTCCATATTTGCAGAATATCCTGCAAGGGTGGGGAGACAGTAGAGTTACCATCTGCATCCAAACTTTAATCAGCAAAACCACTCCTGAACTATCAAGCCTTTACCGTGCTGCTTCCCCTAGTGAAACAGTCTCAGAGTAAATGCTGTGATTGAGAACGTTTTGTAAAAGAAGAAATTGCAAGCGCCTACCTGAACGCGGTGGTGAGGTCGCTGGCACATTAGGAGAGATGACTAGGAAGCGGGCTTACCTTCTGCAGGGAGCAGCCTCCTCCCCGGGCTGCCTGGCTTTTGGAAGAGGGTGTCCTCTTGCCAGGAGCTGGGGAAGCAGCAGGGAAGAAATAGCTGTCACTAGTTGTGACAGCGGCGTGTCACCGGGTCCCTCGGAAACTGGGCTCCAGGGTCCTCTAACAAACCAGCCAGTAGCCGCTGGTCCCCAGCCTAGGATGCCGGGACTGCAGTTACTAACGCCGCCTCACTTGAGGGGAAAGCGCTGCTGCGTGTGTGTGTGTGTGTGTGTGTGTGTGTGTGAGAGCACTAACTGCCAGCTCCAGGCTGAGCCACTGTGTTCTGCATACTCAAAATGCTCCTGCAGGGAGGAGGCTCCTCTACCAGGACCCCATCCTCCCCTGCCGGCTTGAGGAATCACTCCACTGACCTTGCTGCTGGGGATGCTGGATGAACTACTCACTCATCAATAGATTTAACAATCCATCAAATAAAGGAGACGGGATCAAGTCTTAGAGACGGGTTCTTTCCTCATAAACACTGAGATTAATAACAAAAAAGATATCTCTATTCAACATTTTAGAGTTGATTTTTGTTTTCCCCTTCAAGCTCCTGTGTTTTGAGCGTAAAGTCTAATGGATGAGTTCACACGTTAAAAAACTTTTTTAAAAAAAAGTTTAAAAATCAAAAAAAAAAACCACTTTCCAAGTTGTTTCCCTAAGCAGGATTAGGCTCTTACCTAGAAGGCAATTCAAAATATTTATCACACAGAGACCTATCAGATGCACTTGGATTTGTAAAAAACCAAATCATGATGGTTAAAACTAATAAAGTACTTTCAAACTCAGGGATTCTATGTCATGAGTGTTAATGTTTCAGACTAGAGGCAGATTCTGAGTTCCAATCCAACTCCAAAGCTAAAGAAAACTTTAGGTTTTCTTTTAAACACTAATCCAATGCCAAGTATGGGGAAAGTCTTGTGCTCTGAGCTAGTTACTTAAAGTGCACATGTAAATATTTTTAAACTATAAAGGGTTAACTGTAAACCGTAAATTACAGATTTTTTTAAATTGCCAAAAAATTGCACAAGGCTTATGAGACACAAAGGAGCTTTCCAAGGGTCTAACCTCTAAATGATATAAAAGGTCTCATTGCTGAACTTGGAGCTATTCTCCTTGATTTCAGATTCTAGAACCAATGCATCCATAAAGGCAGAACGGAACTTGCCCTTGAATATATATTGCTCACCATGCCCTCTATCTGCAAAAAGGAATGAAAGGCTGGAATTCTCTTCCCTCAATTTAGAGTCTGCCCTAGCAATATTAGACCAAACTCACATCAAGAAATGCAACACAGGAGAGAAAAGCAGAATCAAGGTACTCAGCACCAAGCTGATCTGCATGAAGTCTCCTGATCCCTGAGCTTTGGACTCTCACAGTGATGATAGGAATGATAATGATGATGGCCACCACGCCACCACCGCCACAGCAAACACACAACGGAAGCTAATATTTACTGAGTGCTTTTTTACTTACCAGGCACTTTCTAAGCATTTTGAATTTTTAAATATTTTTCATCTTCACAGCAATATTATGAGGTAAATGATAATAGTATGATCCCCATTTTATAGATTAGGATGGCAAGACTGAGAACTGGAAAGCAAAAAAAGCTTACCTTTAAAATTTGAGAATAACTTCAAACATGCAGGAAAGTCACAGGGGGGAAAAGAATAATACAAAATACTTGAATGTCCTTTGCTTAGATTTATCTACCATCAGCATTTAGCCCATCTGTTTTATAATTTGATCTATAGACAGAAAGAGAGAGATAGACAGGAGATATTTGAGGATAATATACATATATCATGCCCCTTTAGTCATTATTTCACTGTACATTTTATTAGTAGTGATATTTCTCTATATAATCAAGGACTTTCATCAACCTCAGTAAATTTAACACTAATACAGACTTAATCTAATTTATTATCCATTTTCCAATTTACCACTTGAACTAGTCATTTTCTTCATAGAATTTTCCCTCTAAATGATCCATCTGGGGTCAGTTGTTGCATTTAGCTGACATGTCTTTTTGGTTTCCTTTAATCTAGAAATTCCATAACTGTTCTTTGGCTTTCATGGCATTTTGAAGAATTTATCTCTTTGTTTCTTAATAAACTATTCCCAATTTTGCATTTGTCTTATGTTTCCTAATGATTAGAGTCATGGTATATCTTCTTGTTGGACTGACCTTTCATATAATGTCCAAATGGCATCTCTTTGCAGTCTTTTTTTTTGTCTGCTTTCTGGTATTTTATAGCTCCCCCAAGCTTGCTTCTGGTTTCCTTTTGCATGGACTGTTTTTATCTATCCCTTCACTTTCAGTCTGTGTATATCCTTAGAGCTGACGTTTTCCACGGGCAGCATGTAATGGGTTTTGTAGTTTTATCCTTTAAGCCACTTTTTATTTATCCATTGAAGCATTTAGTTACTTCAATGTAAAGTAAATATGTATAGGTATACACCTACTGACATTTGATTGTTTAGAGGTTGTTTTGTAGTTATTCTCTGTTCCTTTTTCTCTGCTCTCTTTCCTTATGGTTTGATGCCTTTCTTTCATGTTGCATTTAGATCCAATTCTCATTATTATGTGTATTAACTACAGATTTTTACTTTGTGGTCACCATGAGGCTCACTTATATCAATTGTATATGTAAAAAGGTTTAAGTTGATAATAAGTTAGGTTTGAACCACATTCTAAAACTGCACACTTTTGGTGCCCTTCTCTCACATTTTATCTTTTATGTCACATTTTATTTCCTTTTTATTTAGTGTATACCTTTACTAATTAGAGAAGAAAATGGCAACCCTCTCTAGTGTCCTTGCCTGGGAAATCCCAGAGAAGCCTGGTGGGCTACAGTCCATGGGGTTGCAAAGAGTCAGACGTGACTTAGTGGCTAAACACACACACACCTTTACTAATTGTTGTAATTATAGTTATATTTAGCCACTTTTGTCTTTAACCTTAATATTAGCTTTAAAATTGATTAATAGCTATCAAACAACACAGTAACTGAACTCCTGGACATCCCAGAGAAACAGACTTACGTAAACACAAAAGTGTGTACATGAGTGTTTATAAAAGTTTCATATATGATAGTCAAAAATTGGAAACAGCTGTGATGTACATTAACAGACAATAGTTAAATTATAGCCCATCTCATAGTGTATTACTCAGAAATAGCACTGAGTAAAATTGATATATGAACTATTTTAATGGATTAGCTTAGAATTATGATTCACTTGGAGCTTATAGTTGTGTATAATATAAGGAATGGATATAATTGCACTTTTTTTCAAATGGCTATTCAGTTGTCCTAACAACAATGATTAAAATTATATTTTTATCTAGTGACTGAGATATCAAATTTGTCACATACTGTATTTCTAAATACGCTTGTATCTATTTCTGAATTTGTCATTTTATTGCATTAGTCTGTCTAATCAACTACCTGTACTATAAACTTTTACTTACAAAGGCATTATAATGTTTTTAACAACTTGCATTTTCTTTTTGCCCAAAAATTGTTCAGTAGAAAAATTTTAATTTTCACACGATTCATTTTTAATATTTTTACAGTCATAATTATTTATAGTTCATTTATAATAAATTGGACTTCCCTGGTGGAATTACATTTGAAGTATAAAATCTGAAAAAAATCTGATGATACCAGTGGAAACCATCACCTCAGTCAAAAAAATAAGTATATCCTACACCCATCCTTGAAAAGTTTCTTACAACTCTTGTATTTCCTGCATCCTGCTTTCCTCTGTCTGCAATTCCTTCCATCATCAGGCAAATACTGATCTGATTTCCTTCACTAGAGATGAGTTTGCATTTTCCAAGATGTTACATAGTTAAATTTATACAACATGTATTCATTTTCCTGACTTCTTTCAAGGGACCTAAAGGCTTTTGAGATTTAAGCATAGTGTTGTAGGAATCAACCGCTCATTTCTTTTTATTGCTAAGTAGCATTGTATTATACGAATATATCATAAGTTATTTTTTGGTTCACTGGTTGATGAACATTTGGGTTGTTTTGGTTTTCCCTCATCCTTTGTATTTTACATTATGAGGGGGAACCAAATAGAAAAAGTAATGAAAGCATATGGATGAGAAGGGATGTGTTAATACCATCCTTAATCTCAGACATGATTGTTTACATAGAAAGTCCTAAAGATTAACAAAGAAATTCCTAAAATTAATAAGCCAATTTACAAAGATCCAGAATGAAAGTTCATTTTTAAAAGATCAGTTGTATTCTACACACCAAAATCAACAAACAGTTGGAAAATATTTTTTTTTTTTTTACATTCAAGATGGCTTCAAAATGTGTAAAGTACAGTGAAATAAATTTAACAAAGGAGGGGGAAATTATTACACCAAAAAATACAAAATACTGCTTAGCTAAATTAGACCCAAGTAAAAGGACAGACAGAAAGTGCTCATGGAGTAGAAAGCTAATATGACTAATATGGAAAATCACCCATAATTAATCTATAGGTTTGATGCAATCTCAATAATAATCACTGCTGGATTTTTAATAGGAATTGATAAGCTAAATCTAATATGAGAAGGGAAATGCAAATAACAGAATCGACCAAACAGATGAAAAAAGAATAATAAAGCTCTAGGACAAATACTATTTGACTTCAGCTTTTCAATGAAGCTACAGTAATCAGGATAGCTTTGCACTTGTATACAATTATAAAATAGATAAAACTACAACCAAATAGAGAATCAATAAACAGATCCACACTTGTAATTTGCTCAAAGGTATCTATCAACTCAAATTGAAAGTAAAATATTTTTGATAATAGATGTTAAAGAAGGGGTTATCATTACAAAAAGAAGGGGGAAAAAACTCCTTATTTTCTCACAGGTATACTAAATTAAATTAAGATGGATCAGACATCTAAGTGGAAATGCCAGACATAAAATTTTAGTAGAAAGCATGAGATGACCTATGGCAAGGCGAAGATTTCAGGTGAACCACAGAAAGCAATAACAACCACAAAGCACATGCTGTTTGTGTTCCTCTAAGAGACATCTTCCTTAAGACAGATTCTTAGAAGTAGAATATGGTTCAGAATAGGATGCACATTTTAAATAAATATGCTATTTCAGTACCCTGGAAATTCTCCCCATAAATACCCAGAGGATTTGGAACTTAGGACTTTCTCTTACCTCATGACTATGAATGAGGTATTTAAAGAAGGACAACTGATGACAACTATCTCTGGCCAGAGAGCTAGCAGGCATGGCAACAGTGAACAGTGGGACTGACTACAATTACCAAATTTATAATTAAAATACTTCAATCAACTTACATGAAATAGTGAAGTGGCACAGGATGGAAATGAGGTATTTGTGGCATAAGAAAGAACAAGAGCTCAGCTAGTGACACTCATGTCAGGATGAAAAGTAGGTGCTTGTGAAGAGAAATACTGCAGTGAAGTATGAGTGAAGTCGCTCAGTTGTGTCTGACTCTTTGCGACCTTGTGGACTGTAGCCCACCAGGCTCCTCCATCCATGGGAGTCTCCAGGCAAGAATACTGAAGTGGGTTGCCATTTCCTTCTCCAGGGGATCTTCCCAATCCAGGGATCAAATCCTGGTCTCCTGCATTGCAGGCAGACGCTTTAACCTTTGAGCCACCAAAAAAGAAAAGAAGGAGAGGGAAGTTGGTTGCTGCCATAAAGAAAAAGAGAAGAATATAAACAATAAATACAGGGTAAAGGGATGTGCTGTGTTTTGTTCATTGATATATCTACAGGAATTAGCTGGAGTCTAGCATATAGTGGGCACTCAATAAATTTTTGCTAAGCAAAGGAGACACAGATATAAAGAACAGAATTTTGGACTCAGTGTGTGGAGGTGAGGGTAGGATGATTTGAGAGAAGAACACTGAGACATGGGTATTACCATATGTAAAGTAGATGCCCAGTGTAAGTTTGATGCTTGAAGCAGGGCACTCAAAGCCCATGCTCTGGGACAACCCAAAGGGATAGGGTAGGGAGAGAGGTGGGAAGTGGGGGTTCAGGATTTGGGGGGACACATGTATATACCTATGGCTGATTCATGTTGATGTATAGCAAAAACCCATCATAATATTGTAAAGAAATTATCCTTCAATTAATAAATAAATTAAAATTTTTAAAGAAAATGAATTAATGCAAAGGAAATAAACAGACCTTGCTGCTGCTGCTACTGCTGCTAAGTCGCTTCAGTTGTGTCTGACTCTGTGCAACCCCATAGACGGCAGCCCACCAGGCTCTCTCATCCCTGGGATTCTCCAGGCAAGAACACTGGAGTGGATTGCCATTTCCTTCTCCAATGCGTAAAAGTGAAAAGTGAAAGTGAAGTCGCTCAGTCGTGTCCGACTCTTTCCACCCCATGGACTGTAGCCTACCAGGCAAGAGTACTGGAGGGGGCTGCCATAGCCTTGAGCACCGCAGGTATTGAAACTCTATTAATTCTCTCAAATTAAGAAACAATCATGCATGGTTAAGAACAAGTCATTTTACTTTAAACCTGTTAACAGTACTACCATCAATGTGACCTCAGTTACAATAATTCCTCTGAGCTTCTGTGTGTCATCTGGAAAAATGAAGACACTAATAACAAAATGGTGTTGTTACTATGGGACTTCCCTGTCGGCTCAGTGGTAAAGTATCTGCCTGTGGTGAAGGAAACATAAGTTCAATCTCTGGGTTGGGAAGATCCCCTAGAGAAGGAAATGGTAGCCTACTCCAGTATTCTTGCCTGGGGAATCCCATGGACAGAGGGGCCTGGTGGCCTACAGTCCATGGGGTTTCAAAAGAGTTGGACACGGCTTAGCAACTAAACAACAAAAATATGTTATTATAATGGTTTAAAAGGTTATCTAAAAAAAGCACATAGCCATTTGTTACATAGAATAAGTTCTATATAAAACTGGTAGCTATTAACTTTATTAAAATATTCTACTTCATTTGGTTAACCGCTTGGTATTTATTGAGTATCTAATGTGTGCCAAACATTATGATACAGATGCAGGAAGAAAAGGTCAGGCTTCCTCTTTATGGCTTGACTGTGAGTTAGTAAAACTAAATTCTCTGAGTCATGGAATGTTCCTCCTTATGACTTCTGTGTCATGAATGTACTCTTCAATTTTTCAGTGTCTGTCACATGTTAGCTACCTGGTAAATATTTACTCTTGAAGTCAGCTCAGTCGCTGAGTCGTGTCTGACTCTTTGCGACCCCATGAATCGCAGCACACCAGGCCTCCCTGTCCATCACCAACTCCCGCTGTTCACTCAGACTCACGTCCATCGAGTTAGTGATGTCATCCAGCCATCTCATCCTCTGTCGTCCCCTTCTCCTCCTGCCCCCAATCCCTCCTAGCATCAGAGTCTTTTCCAATGAGTCAACTCTTCGAATCAGGTGGCCAAAGTACTGGAGTTTCAGCTTTAGCATCATTTCTTCCAAAGAAATCCCAGGGCTGATCTCTTTCAGAATGGACTGGTTGGATCTCCTTGCAGTCCAAGGGACTCTCAAGAGTCTTCTCCAACACCACAGTTCAAAAGCATCAATTCTTCGGCGCTCAGCCTTCTTCACAGTCCAACTCTCACATCCATACATGACCACAGGAAAAACCACAGCCTTGACTAGATGGACCTTTGTTGGCAAAGTAATGTCTCTGCTTTTGAATATGCTATCTAGGTTGGTCATATCTTTCCTTCCAAGGAGTAAGCGTCTTTTAATTTCATGGCTGCAGTCACCATCTGCAGTGATTTTGGAGCCCAGAAAAATAAAGTCTGACACTGTTCCCACTGTTTCCCCATCTATTTCCCATGAAGTGATGGGACCGGATGCCATGATCTTAGTTTTCTGAATGCTGAGCTTTAAGCCAACTTTTTCACTCTCCACTTTCACTTTCATCAAGAGGTTTTTTAGTTCCTCTTCACTTTCTGCCATAAGGGTAGTGTCATCTGCATATCTGAGGTTGTTGATATTTCTCCCAGCAATCTTGATTCCAGCTTGTGTTTCTTCCAGTCCAGCGTTTCTCACGATGTACTCTGCATATAAGTTAAATAAACAGGGTGACAATATACAGCCTTGACGAACTCCTTTTCCTATTTGGAACCAGTCTGTTGTTCCATGTCCAGTTCTAACTGTTGCTTCCTGACCTGCATACAAATTTCTCAAGAGGCAGATCAGTTGTTCTGGTATTCCCATCTCTTGAAGAATTTTCCACAGTTGATTGTGATCCACACAGTCAAAGGCTTTGGTATAGTCAATAAAGCAGAAATAGATGTTTTTCTGGAACTCTCTTGCTTTTTCGATGATCCAGTGGATGTTGGCAATTTGATCTCTGGTTCCTCTGCCTTTTCTAAAACTAGCTTGTACATCAGGAAGTTCACGGTTCACATATTGCTGAAGCCTGGCTTGGAGAATTTTGAGCATTACTTTACTAGTGTGTGAGATGAGTGCAATTGTGCAGTAGTTTGAGCATTCTTTGGCATTGCCTTTCTTTGGGATTGGAATGAAAACTGACCTTTTCCAGTATCTCCTAAGATGTGAGCTGAAGACACTAAAGTTAAATGGTTCTATGAAGCCCTGCAAGACCTTCTAGAACCAACACAACAAAAAAATATCCTTTTCATTATAGGGGATTGGAATGCAAAAGTAAAAAGTCAAGGAATACATGGAGTAACAGGCAAATTTGGCCTTGGAGTACAGAAAGAAGCAGAGCAAAGGCTAATAGAGTTTTGTCAAGAGAACAAACTGGTCATAGCAAACACCCTTTTCCAACAACACAAGAGAATACTCTACACATGGACATCACCAGATGGACAATACTGAAATCAGATTGATTATGTTCTTTGCAGCCAAAGATGGAGAAGTTCTATACAGTCAGCAAAAACAAGACCAGGAGCTGATTGTGGCACAGACCATGAACTCCTCATTGCCAAATTCAAACTTAAATTGAAGAAAGAAGGGAAAACCACTAGACAATTCAGGTATGGCCTAAATCAAATCGCTTGTGATTATACAGTGGAAATGACAAATAGATTCAAGGTGTTAGATCTGATAGAGTGCCTGAAGAATTATTGACAGAGGTTCATGACATTGTACAAGAGGCAGGGACCAAGACCATCCCCAAGAAGAAGAAATGCAAAAAAGCAAAATGGTTGTCTGAGGAGCCCTTACAAATATCTGTGAAAAGAAGAGAAGTGAAAGGCAAAGGAGAAAAAGAAAGATATACCGATTTGAATGCAGAGTTCCAAAGAATAGCGAAGAGAGATAAGAAAGCCTTCCTCAGCGATCAATGCAAAGAAATGGAGGAAAACAATAGAAAAGGAAAGACTAGAGATCTTTTACAGAAAATTAGATATACCAAGGGAAGAGTTCGTGCAAAGATGGGCACAGTAAAGTACAAAAATGGAATGGACCTAAAAGAAACTGAAGATATTAAGAAGAGGTGGCAAGAATACACCAAAGAACTATACAAAAAAAGATCTTCATGACCCAGATAACCACAATAGTGTGATCATTCACCTAGAGCCAGACATCCTGGGATGTGAGTCACATGGGCCTTAGGAAGCATCACTACGAACAAAGTTAGTGGAGGTGATAGAATCCCAATGGAGCTATTTCAAATCCTAAGAGATGATGCTGTTAAAGTGCTGCACTCAATATGCCAGCGAATTTGAAAAACTCAACAGTAGCCACAGGACTGGAAGAGGTCAGTTTTCATTCCAATCCCAAAGAAAGGCAATGCCAAAGAATACTCAAACTACCACACAATTGCATACATCTCACATGCTACCAAAGTAATGCTAAAAGTTCTCCAACCAGGCTTCAACAGTACATGAACTGTGAACTTTCAGATGTTCAAGCTGGATTTCAAGAAAAGGCAGAGGAATCAGAGATCAAATGGCCAACATCCGTTGGACTATTGAAAACAAGAGAGTTCCAGGAAAGCATCTACTTCTGCCTTATTGACTACACCAAAGCCTTTGACTGTGTGGACCACAAGAAACTCTGGAAAATTCTTAAAGAGATGGGAATACCAGACAACCTGACCTGCCTCTTGAGAAATCTGTGTGTGGGTCAGGAAGCAACAGTTAGAACTGGACATGGAACAACAGACTGGTTCCAAATCGGGAAAGAAGTACCTTAAGGCTGTGTATTGTCACCCTACTTATTTAACTTATATGCAGAGTACATCATGAGAAATGCTGGACTGGATGAAGCACAAGCTGGAATCAAGATTGCCAGGAAAAATATCAATAACCTCAGATATGCAGATGACACCACCCTTATGGTAGAAAGCTAAGAAGTACTAAAGAGCCTCTTGATGAAAGTGAAAGAGGAAAGTCAAAAAGTTAGCTTAAAGCTCAACATTCAGAAAACTAAGATCATGGCATCTGGTCCCATCACTTCATGGCAAATAAGATGGGGAAACAGTTGAAACAGTGAGACTTTATTTTCTTTGGGCTCCAAAATCACTGCAGATGGTGACTGCTGCCATGAAATTAAAAGACGCTTGCTCCTTGGAAGAACAGTTATGATCAATCTAGATAGCATATTAAAAAGCAGAGACATTACTTTGCCAAAGGTCCATCTAGTCAAAGCTATGGTTTTTCCAATAGTCATATATGGATGTGAGAATTGGAGTATAAAGAAAGCTGAGCGCCAAAGAATTGATGCTTTGAAACGTGGTGTTGGAGAAGACTCTTGAGAGTCCCCTAGACTTCAAGGCGATCCAACCAGTCCATCCTAAAGGAAATCAGTCCTGAATATTCATTGGAAGGACTGATGCTGAAGCTGAAGCTCCAATACGTTGGCCACCTGATGCAAACAACTGATTCATTGGAAAAGACCCTGATGCTGGGAAAGATCGAAGGCAGGAGGAGAAGGGGACGACAGAGGATGATATGGTTGGATGATTTCACTGACTCAATGAACATGAGTTTGAGTAAACTCTTGGTGTTGGCGATGGACAGGGAAGCCTGGTGTGCTGCAGTCCATGGGTTTGCAGAGTCAGACACGACTGAGTGACTAAACTGAACTGAAGATGTGAACAGCGCAAGGTCAGTAGTTGTGTCTGATTCAGCACTGTTTTTCTCAATGCCCAACACAGTGCTTGCCATGTGGAAACTTCAATGTCTGTGTGTATGTGCTCTGTCACTTCAGTCATTTCTGATTGTTTGTGATGCTATGGACTGTAGTCCGCCAAGCTCCTCTGTCCATGGGATTCTCTAGGCAAGAGCACTGCAGTGGGTTGCCATGTCTTCCTCCAGGAGATTGTCTCTATCCAGCAATTAAACCCACATCTCCTTGCATCTACTGCATTGCAGGCAGATACTTTACCCACTAAGCCGCCAGGGAAGCCCCCAGGGTCTGTAAAGGGAGCTGAAATCTCTCACATGCAAGAGTGAGAGCTGGAAGCTTGACTTACAGATGAATTCAGTGGAGATCATAAAATAAAGTTGCCATAGGTGGCCAGGCCAAGCAGAGGTCAGATGTATGAAAGAGATATCATAACAGTATAATAAATTAAAAAAAAAAAAGAGTTAAATCCATGCCCTCTAAAGCCACACTATACATTGGGTTTGGACTACAGTTGTATGGGTAACTCATTTTGCAACCTGGGTAAGAATCAATATTTCAGTCTTTCCACCTATAAAATGAAGACAATAATTGAAACTATATCTTAAATTTGTTGTAAAGATAAAATTAATTAGTATATAAGAACATCTCACACATACTGTATTATTGTTATCATCACCAGCTGCCTCTTAAAAATAAGTTCTCCTTACTCAGAACTTATTTTTCCAGCATATAGCATCCTAAGTCAAGCATTAGATTGCTCTCTATTTTCCTCTGTGCTGCTTGCCTATAAATGAAAGATACAATCAAAAATAGTATTTGAAGAAAATGTGCAATCAAATAAAGCAGGCAGAAATTACAAGGCAGAAAGAAGAAATTAGACCAAAATCAACAAGAAAACCAAACAAAAGAGATTTTTCAAAATGAAAGGTGGGAGGCAAAACCTAGAGAGATGAACCCCATGATGTCAAGGATGATGTATATTGTCCAGTGTTATATTTTGATAGTAGATATTAAAAGAACATGGTGAATGAATTAATTCCTTGCACAATAAAAAGGGGGCTTCAGGAGAGGTGGGGGAACTTAGAAAGGTGTTAGGCACAAAAAGTGGGAAAAATAAAGGTGTTTATCTGACACTTATTAAATTTGATCTATTAAATAAAAATCTTTGATCCCATAATTCTAAAACTCCAAATTTTATTATTACATTTGGCTCCAGGAGCTATGCCCCTTTTCATACTTCATCCTTTACTTGGACTTTGTACTGCTTAGTGAATCCTGGTCTACCTTGGTTCACCTGACTCCATGGTCCCCTTATTGATACAGGACTCTGCCCTTCAACTCTCACCACAGGACTCAGGCACAATGCAGCCCCTCAGCCTGCATACAGATGCTTCAACCCTGGTGCTTCAACATGATGAAGAAGGATTCAGAATGTTGCCAAGCAACAAGGTCAGCATCCAAAGCCTGCTCTTCTAACACCATACCAGTGTCATGTTCTTGGAGAAAATGCGCTGTGCACACAGATGCACACAGAGAAACATGCAACACATATATATTTATATATTACATGTAATTTAATTTTTATTTAATACATATTAAATTACCATACAATCGCACAGATTTCACATGCTAGGAGGGCTATGCTCAAAATCCTTCAAGCTATGCTTCAGCAGTGTGTGAACTGAGAACTTCCAGATGTACAAGGTGAGTTTAGAAAAGGCAGATGAACCAGAAATCAAATTGCCAGCATTCATTGGATCATAGAGAAAGCAAGGGAATTCCAGAAAATCATCTACTTCTGCTTCATTGACTATGCTAAAGCCTTTGACTGTGTCAGTTCTTTTCAGTTCAGTCCCTCAATCGTGTCTGACTTTTTGCCACCCCATGAACTGCAGCACACCAGGCTTCCCTGTCCATCACCAACTCTCGGAGCTTACTCAAACTCATGTCCATTGAGTCTGTGATGCCATCCAGCCATCTCATCCTCTGTCGTCACCTTCTCTTCCTGCCTTCAATCTTTCCCATCATCAGGGTCTTTCCTAATGAGTCAGTTCATTGCATCAGGTGGCCAAAGTTGTGGTCCATGCAGTCAAAATGAAGTCTCTATTTTGCTCCTTGGAAGGAAAGCTATGACAAACCTAGACAGTGTATTAAAAAACAGAAACATCATTTTCGCTGTGTGGATCACAACAAACTGGAAAATTCTTCAAGAGGTAGGAATACCAGACCATCTTACCTGCCTCCTGAGAAATCTGTATGCAGGTCAAGAAGCAATAGTTAGAACCAAACATGGAACAACGGACTGGTTCCAAACCAGAAAAGGATTATGTCAAGGCTGTATATTGTCACTCTGCTTATTTAACTTATATGCAGAGTAAAATATAAGAAGTGCTGGACTGGATGAAGCACAAGATGAAATCAAGATTGCCAGGAGAAATATCAATAAGCTCAGATATTCAGATGAGGCCACTCTAATGGCAGAAAGTGAAGAGGAACTAAAGAACCTCTTGATGACAGTGAAAGAGGAGAATGAAAAATCTGGCTTAAAACTCAAGATTCAACAAACAAAGATCATGGCACCCAGTCCCATCACTTTATGGCAAATAGAAGGGGGGAAAGTGGAAGCAGTGACAAATTTTGTTTTCTTGGGCTCCAAAATTACTGCCGATGATGACTGCAGCCATGAAATCAAGAGGCTTGCTCCTTGGAAGGAAAGATATAACAACACTAGACAGTGTATTAAAAAAAACCAAGACATCATTTTTGCTGACACAGATCTGTATTTTTATCAAACACCTATCGGTGTTTCCAGTAGTTGGGTATGGATGTGAAAGTTGGACCATGAAGAAGGATGAGCATTGAAGAATTGATGCTTCCAAATCTTGGTGCTGGAGAAGGCACTTGAGAGTCCCTTGGACGGCAAAGAGATCAAACCAGTCAATCCTAAACTAACCTTGATTATTCATTGGAAGGACTGATGCTGAAGCTAAAGTTCCAACACTTTGGCCACCTGATGCGAAGAGCTGACATACTGGAAAAGACCCTGTTGCTGGGAAAGATTGAAGGCAGGAGGAAAAGGGGATAGCAGAGGACAAGATGCTATATAGCATCGCTGACTCATTGGCCATGAAACTGGTCAAACTCTGGGAGACAGTGAAGGACAGAGTAGCCTGCTGTGCTGCAGTCCATGGGGTTGCAAAGAATCGAACATGACTTCAAAACTGAACGACAATATAAACATGTAAATGTATATATGTATACATATAAATTAACAGATATATTTAAAAATACTATACAAAATCCATAAGCATTATAAGCCACTAGTCATCAAAAATCACTACAATTTAAACATATTTTTCTGTCATTCCCCCCCTTATACACACACACACATACACACACATATACAATGTCTCCATGAACCTGAAATTCTTAAGTTCATGCAGCTTTGTAGCCAGCACTCTCACATAATTTATTATGAATGTCTTTCCTTGACATTAAATATGAATGCATTGCATTTTTATTAGTAGTATTATATTCCATTATATGGATGTGCCGTAGTTAACCAACCTTTTACCTTTATGTTATTAAATCATGACAAATTTATTTCTTAATATAAATAACTGTGCAGTGAATATCCTTATATATAAGTCATTCTTTCCTTCAGATGTGCTGCTGAAACTGAAATTACTAGCAAATAACATAAACATGTTTAGATTTCACATTTGTCATTTATTTGCTGTCATTCTGCCTCTTTATGACCCTGTGGACTGTAGCCTGTCAGGCTGCTCTGACCATGGTAAGGAAAACTGGAGTAGGTTGCCAATTCCTCCTCCAGGGGATCTTTCCAACACAGGGATTGAAACTGTATCTCCTACACAGGCAGGCCAAACATCAGTTCAGTTCAGTCACTCAGTCCTGTCCAGCTCTTTGCGAACCCATGGACTACGGCTCTCTGTTCATCACCAACTCCCAGAGCTTACTGAAACTCATGTCCATTGAGTCAGTGATGCCATCCAACTATCTCATCCTCTGTCGTCCCCTTCTCTTCCCACCTTCAGTCTTTCCCAGCATCAGGGTCTTTTCAATGAGTCAGTTCTTCGCATCAGGTGGCCAAAGTATTGGAGCTTCAGCTTTAGCATTTAGTCCTTCCAGTGAATATTCAGGGCTGATTTCCTTTAGGATGGACTGGTTGGATCTCCTTGCTGTCCAAGGGACTCTCAAAAGTCTTCTCCAATATTACAGTTCAAAAGCATCAATTCTTTAGTGCTCATTTTCCTTTATAGTCCAACTCTCACAACCATACATGACTATTGGAAAAACCATAGCTTTGACTAGATGGACCTCTGTTGGCAAAGCAATGCCTTTGCTTTTTAATATGCTGTCTAAGTTGGTCATAACTTTTCTTCCAAAGAGCAAGCATCTTTTAATTTCATGGCTGTAGTCACCATCTGTAGCGATTCTGGAGCCCAAAGAAAGTAAAGTCTCTCACTGTTTCCCCATGTATTTGCCATGAAGTGATGGGACCAGATGCCATGATCTCAGTTTTCTGAATGTTGTCTTTTAAGCCAGCTTTTGCGCTCTCCTCTTTCACTTTCATCAAGAGGCTCTTTAGTTCTTCTTCACTTTCTGCCATAAGGCTGGTGTCATCTACATATCTGAGTTTATTGATATTTCTCCTGGCAATCTTGATTCTAGCTTGCACCTCATTCAAACCAACATTCCACATGATGTACTCTGCATATAAGTTAAATAAGCAAGGTGACAATATACAGCCTTAATTTACTCCTTCCCTGATTTGGAACCAGTCTGCTTTTCCATGTCTAGTTCTAACTGCTGCTTCTTGACCTGCATACAGATGTCTCAGGAGGCAGATCAGGTGGTCTGATATTCCCATTCCTTGAAGAATTTTCCACAATTTGTTGTGATCCATGCAGTCAAATTCTTTGGTGTAGTCAATAAAGCAAAAGTAGATGTTTTCCTGGAACTCTCTTGCTTTTTCGATGACTCAACGGATGTTGGCAATTTGATCTCTGGTTCCTCTGCCTTTTCTAAATCCAGCTTGAACAACTGGAAGTTCACAGTTCACATACTGTTGAAACCTGGCTTGGAGAATGTTGAGCATTACTACTTTGCTAGCGTGGGAGATGTGTGCAATTGTGTGATATTTTGAGCATTTTTTGGCATTGCCTTTCTTTGGGATTGGAATGAAAACTGACCTTTCCCAGTCCTGTGCACTGCTGAGTTTTCCAAATTTGCTGGCATATTGAGAGTAGCACTTTCACAGCATCATCCTTTAGGATTTGAAATAGCTCAACTGGAATTCCATCACCTCCACTAGCTTTGTTCGTAGTGATGCTTCCTAAGGCCCACTTGACTTTGCAATCCCAGGATGTCTGACTCTAGGTGCATGATCACACTATTGTGGTTATCTGGATCATGAAGATCTTTTTCTGCAGAGTTTTCAGTGTATTCTTGCCACCTCTTCTTAACATCTTCTGCTTCTGTTTGGTCCATTCCATTTCTGTCCTTTATTGTGCCCATTTTTGCATGAAATGTTACCTTGATACCTCTAATTTTCTTGAAGAGATCTCTAGACTTTCCCGTCTATTGTTTGTCTATATCTCTTTGCACTGATCACTGAGGAAGGCTTTCTTATCTCTCCTTGCTATTCTTTGGAACTCTGCTTTCAAATGAGTATATCTTATCATTATACAGTGGAAGAGACAAATAGATTCATAGACTTGGATTATGGTGACACTGAATTGTTTGCCTTGGAAATGAACAGAGATCACTCTGTCATTTTTGAGATTGCATCCAAGTACTGCATTTTGGACTTGTTTGTTGACTATGCTGGCTACTCCATTTCTTCTAAGGGATTCTTGCCCACAGTAGTAGATATAATGGTCATCTTAGTTAAATTCACCCATTCTAGTCCATTTTAGTTCACTGATTCCTAAAATGTTGATGTTCACTTTTGCCATCTCCTGTTTGCCCACTTTCAATTTGTCTTGATTCATGGACCTAACAGTCCAGGTTCCTATGCAATATTGCTCTTTATAGCATCGGACTTTACTTCCATCACCAGTCACATCCACAACTGGGATATTTTCAGGAGCATTGTCTCCTACCACTTCCAATTCTCCTCCCACTACAACACAGCTGCCTCTGCTGCTAAGTCACTTCAGTCGTGTCCGACTCTGTGCGACCCCAGAGACGGCAGCCCACCGGACTCCCCCATCCCTGGGACTCTCCAGGCAAGAACACTGGAGTGGGTTGCCATTTCCTTCTCCAATGCAGGAAAGTGAAAAGTGAAAGGGAAGTTGCTCAGTTGTGTCCGACTCTTAGCGACCCCATGGACTGCAGCCTACCAGGCTCCTCCATTCATGGGATTTTCCAGGCAAGAGTACTGGAGCAGGGTGCCATTGCCTTCTCTGACAGCTGCCTCTAGGAGACACAAAGAACAGAGCAAGGATATTAAGGACCTGAGAAAAGAGAAAAAATTCCATTTTAATAGTAACATTGTTGAATATAACTAACAAATGGAAATTGCCAACAGAGATAGTAGCATATTTTATTCAGCATAAAATATTTTTTATTTCCTTCAGAAAGGCAGTAGATATAAGATTCATAGGAAATAATAAAGGGATACCAGAATCCTTGCATGAAAAATGAGATTTTTAATCTTGAAACAAATTTTCTTTTTTATCTCACTGGTATGTTGTAGTGAATATACTTGCATGGGAATAAATGGGTTATAATCATTTTTATTTATTTCCAACAAGATTTTCAAACTCTCCTGCTGACCTATTAAAATAAATATTTAGGCTCAGATATTACCCTTACCTAGAAAAAAAGTAGAAATATGCAAATTACAGTTTTATTATCAAAATGACAATTACACAATGTCTTCTCTATCCTGCAGTGACTTTTGTGGTAGTATGTATAGCCAACAGTGTTAGTTCTACCCTGCAGCTGTTTTTCCCATGTTCTACTCTAGCACAGTTCAGGTTTTGACTGAGTACCCATTCCTCCAAATGACTTGCTCAGGCCAGTTATGATGTTCATTCCCTTTCTCAGTGATCTGTTCCAAGCTTGGCATGAGATACAACTCCTGCCAATGAGCTATGAAGAAAAGTGAGTTGGGGTGTTTATGGGAAAGATTTTTTTTATCAGTATGCAAAGGGACTGGATGTTTTCAGGTAAGGAAAGTGGAAAAGATATTTTTAGAAATAAAATTATGATAAGCAGGTGTACAGATTGTGTATTCTGAGTAGTAAATTGGTAGATGAATTTGCTAAAAGAAGAGACTCAGTATATAAAAGTCTTACATGTAATGCTAAAATAAGCTTGAATTTTCATTCTCTCAAATGTATTTATTAAGCATCTGCTATATGCCAAGAGTTTTCTGAGTTGGGGACAAAAATAAAAAATAAGCAAACAATATGATTTTCTTTAGTATTAAGTGCTATGATGACACTAAACCAGGACAAAATATAAAAAACTGACAATAGGCTGATACTTGGGCTGGATGACCAAAGTGAGCAACTTAAAAGATATTAGACTAAGACCTCATCAATAAAGCAAAATTAATCATAAGAAGTTGTGAAGAATGGAACTTCAAGCAAGGAAAAAACTACAAATTCAAAGGCTTGGGCACATAAGAGTTTTGTTACCAAAAAGTAAAGAGTAATGTTTATATGCACAAGCTGTATCATTTGAGGGCATCAGAATTTGTGATGAAAAGTTAATGCTAATTCTAAGTGAAGTAAGAGATAAACAGAGAATTTTAAGCTGGGCAATCATAAAGTCTAATTAATTTTTCAAAGATCTCCCTCTGTTGGTTGAGTGAAGATTAAACTGAAGAATAAGATAGAATTGTCCAGATTAGAAATAACAGCATCACAGGCTAGGAGACCAGTGGATTAGTAGGAGAACTGAAAATACATTGGGAAGGACCATTAACAAAGCTTGTTCATGTTTTTAGTACAAGGTGAGGTAAAGGAAAGAATGATTCCAGTTTTTCATCTAAGTAGCTGTGAGGGCTATGATACCATATACTAAGATATAAGAAGACTGGGGAAAGAAACATTGGAGATGGATAGCAAACCAATAATTCTTTGCTGGACACACTAAATTTGAGATCCATTCTTCTTTCAGTTTCTGGTAGCTGCCAGCGTTCATTGGCTTATAGCTGAATCTCTCTAATCTCTCTCTGGTCATGTGGGCTTCTCCTGTGTTTGTGTTGTCAACTCTCCATCTGCCTCTGTCTTATACAAACACATACAGTTGTATTTATGAACCACTTGGATAACCCAGGATAATCTCATCTCGATATCCTTTACTTACTTACATCTGCAAAGACAAAACCCAGGGATTAGAAGGCAGATATCTTTTAGAAGGCCATTTACTATCTATCATAAATAGGAATTGAAAATTTAGAAAGACACAGAAAATAATAAACATCTGAAAGTGGTTTTTTGGTGAAATAAAAAAGAAAAAAAAATGAAAGTAGCAGCTGAGAGGTAGGAGGAGGCATGTAGCTTATTTGTTTGTTTGTATGTTTTATGTATTAAGACAACAGATGCCAAAAAGTTTTTGTCTTGATGGAAAGAGCCAATGGAGAAAGAAAAACAGTAATGTAGGAGAGGATAATTTGGCTCATAGCTGATGAATTTATTTTGAAGTTTTAAGCAGGGCTATGATATGGACATGCTAAGTATTTTATACGGATCGCATTGGGAACAGTGAGGACAGATCAAACATCTTATCATTATCAGTCTTCATTTTCCTTTATAATTTTAGATGTAAAATTTTCAACTGGTCCTGGGTTTTTTAAATGTATATCCCAAAAACCATAGGATAGAGTATAAGCCATTAGGATCTAGTAACTGCTGTGCTCTCCAACTTCATAACCTACCATACTTTAAAAAAATTCTATTAAGTGGTTTAGAGCTCCTAAACACATTCAGCTGTTTCACGCTGTATGGTTTTGTACATGTCTTTTCACCCAGGTAAATGTTTGTCTTTTTACAAGTTCCTTGCTTTTCTGACAAAGTAATGTTTAACTATCAAATCCTACCTCAAATAGCGTAAAATACATTACACATACTTTGTATACTTGAATGTCATGTATTTATCTGTTCTCTTCAGGGTATTATCTTGGCAGCTTTTGCATGGGTTCATTGCTCTATTTGTAAAAATATGATATGACTGATTTCCTTAATTAATCATGAGCCCAATAAGAGCAAGTCCAGTGTCTTGCCTTCTACAACCCTGCTCTCATATGGAGCCATGCTCAGAGGAGGTGTTCAATAAACATTTGGCTAAATGTATGAAATACTTTGAATTTGTTTATTTGTTTTAGCTTAGATATTCTAATTTATGAGGATACAGAAAATCTTTACTATTTCATTAAATAATTATTTATTTACCCACTCTCTTATCTATTTATCTAAATTGAGCAAGCTTATTTGGTATGCTCAATATCCTTTGATTTGTATAACTTTTCTATGTTTATAATTTCCCCCCAGCCTTTCCTAAGTGAGATATTGCTGAAAGTATTCTTCTCTGGGAGAAGGCATCAATTCTGGACAAGGACTGAAGATTTGGCTTAAGCTGAAAGAAGGGCCACTTGGGGGAAAAGGAAACTAGCAGAGCCTTTGATAATCACAAAGACTGGCAAAAAGTATTGGAATCTAGAGAATCCCCAAAATATAGCCAGATTTCTCCATGGGAAATATGCTGAGGCCTGAAATTTCATGTAGGAAATGGTGAGAGTGAAATCTAAAGCCACATAGTGCTTAGGAGATGATGCTCAATGAGAGAAAGAAAACTCCTCTCAAACACAAGACCAGGTTTCCTCTGAAGATATTTAACATATCTGAGTCTCTACAGGATGAGAGTATAGAATGAAATACCTATTATATATGGAATGGAAAAACAAAAAGTTCCTACTATATAACACAGGGTTAGGGTTAGGGTGGATGGAAAAGTATACTAAAAAGAATACATGTATCTAAATCACTTTGCTGTACAGCAGAAATTAATACAACACTGTAAAGCAACTATATGTGTGTGTGTTTGGTTGCTCAATCATGTCCAACTCTTTGTGACTCTTTGGACTGTAGGCTTCTCTGTCCATGGGATTTTTCAGGCAAGAATACTGGAGTGGGTTGCCATTTCCTCCTCTAGGGGATCTTCCAGACCCAAGAATTGAACCTTTCTCTCCTGCATTGCAGGCAGATTCTTTACCAGCTGTGCCATCACAGAAGCCCAAAGCAACCATAATTCAATTTAAAAATTTCAACAACAAAAAAAAAATGAGTGAAATGTCAAAGCATTGAAAGAACAGATCTGAACACCTCCCCATCACCCCTTCAACACACACACACACACAAATCTCCTAGGTGTGAGAAGACAAACACTGCTGTGTTCTCAAATGAAAATTTGGTAGATCTTTATCTAAAGAATTAATGCTAAAATGACTCTTTACTAAACTGTAACTCAGCTCAGCTACAACAAAATTGTCTGTAAGAATTAGTTAATCATTCCAACTGATTAAAAAGTAAAGTGGAATCTTTCCCTGGTGAAAAATACCATAGAGCAAACATCATAGTCCTGTCATACAAAATGCCAGGCATATAATAATTCTATCAAAGTAAACTGCATACAAAAAGGGAAGAAAACATGACCAATTCCAAAGAGAAATACAAAAACAAAACAGGAAACATAACACCAATTTGTAAATTGTAAATATGTAGATCATGTAAATTTGTAGATCATGTAAATATCATAAAAGCTTTTAAACATTAAAACTATTAAAACTAAAACATTTAAAAAACAGAATATTATATAAAAAATACATAAATACAAAAAGATGTCAAAATAAAAACATATAAAATAATCTAATGGAACATCTAGAACTGAAACATACAATGGCTGAAACTAAGAACTCAATGGACAGAATTTTGTAAGATCAAATTAGAAAATTCAAAGATCATTATTAGAAGTTTTCCAAAATGAACACAAAGAAAACAATAATGAGAGAACAGAAAGGACCATGAGAAACACGTGCTACCCAGTATAACAGACTAAACATAGTTGAAATTTCATTCCCAAAAGAAGTTAAAATTGCAGGATATCTGAAGTCAATAATTGGCTGAAAATTTCTAAAACTGAAGAAAAATATCAACCATGAGATTCAAGAAATTAAAAAAGACTAGACAGATCAAAGATACAAATAAATCACATATAACCACACCACAGTGAAACACTTTTTAAAAAATGCAAGGCAGAGGAAATGTTAAATGCAGATTAAAAATTTAAAAAGACATACTCAAAGAAGAAAAAATGGAGAGTAAGCCTTTTCTGTTTTTTTAAATGTTTATTGACACTTACTTAAATTTATACTTTTGATGAAAATATATTCACATTTTATATACTTTGAATGAAATTCAAATATTTTAATCCTTAATTCATTAGTTTCAATAGAACAAGACAACTCTTGATTAATGTAGTGGGCCAATCGGTGACCTGAAAGATATCAGGTTCCAATCCCTGTTTACCTTATTTGAGAAAGGGTCTTTGCATTTACAGATGTGACCAAGTTAAGAACTTTTCTTAAAATTCAGGCTGTGCATGTAATTTTTTAAAGGTGTAAGACAAGACTTAATATATGTACACACTGTGAAGTGATTACCACAATCAAATTAATTAAAATATTCATCACCTCACAGAGTGAGCTTTTTTGTGTGTATGGTTAAGAACACTTAAGATCTATTCTCAGTGAAGTTTAAGTATACAAGATAGTCTTGTTAACTTCAATCATCATGATATACATCAGATTTCCAAAACTTATTCATCTTATAACTGAGAGTTTGTAACCTCTAACCAACATCTTTCTATATCTGCCCCCTTAACCCCTAGTGCCTGGCAACCATCATTCTACTCTCTGGTTCTACGATTTTTTTACTGATGAAAGAATTTGAAGATAAAATAAATGGAAAGATATTTCATGCTTATGAATGGAAAGAATTATTATCGGTTAAAATAGCCATATTACCCAAAGTGATCTACAGATTCAAGGCAATCTTTATCAACATTCAAATAGTATTTTTCACAGAGATATTAAAAGAAACCTAAATATGTGTTTAAATACAAGATTCCTGAATAACAAAAACAATTTTCAAGAAAGAACAAAGCTGGAGGCATCACACCTATTTCAAACAATATTACAAAGTATAGTTGTCAAAACAGCATGTATGTGTGTGCTAAGTTGCTTCAGTCATGTCCAACCCTTTGCAACCCTATGGACTGTAACCTGCCAGGCTACTCTGTCCATGGGATTTTCCAGCCAAGAGTACAGGAGTGGGTTGCCATGCCCTCTTCCAGGGGATCTTCCTGACTCAGGGATTGAACCCATGACTCTTATGTCTCCTGCAATGGCAGGCAGGTTCTTTACCACAAGTGCCACCTGTGAAGTCCATCAAAACAGCATAGCATTTACATAAAAGCAGGTACATAGATTGATGGAGCATAATTGAGAGCCCAGAAATAAACACATGTATATATGGTCAATTAATTATTAACAAAGGAGTCAAGAATATACAATAGAAAAAGACAGTTCCTTCAATATACAGTGTTTGGAAAACTGTACACTCACATAGAAAAGAATAAAATCAGACCCTACCTTATACTAAACACATAAAAGCAATTCAAGATGGATTAAAGACTCAAATTTAATACCTGAAACTATAAAATTCCTAGAATAAAACATAGTGGGTAAGTTCCTTGACATTAATTTCAGCAAATAGTTTTTGCATTTGACACCAAAAGTAAAGGCAACAAAAGTAAAAATAAACAAGTAAAACTACATTATACTAAAAAGTTTCTTCATAGCAAAGAAAAATACCTTCACAAAATGAAAAGACACCCTATGGAACAGAAGAAAATATGTACAAATATCTGTTAAACTGTCAAAATCCAAAACATGTAATCTATGCAATCAGCAACAGGAAAACAACCTGATTAAAAAGTGGGCAGAGGCTCTGAATAGACATTTTTCCAAAGAAGACATAAAGATCTGCAACAGGCACATGAAAAGATGTTCATTAGCACTAATTATTAGAAAACTGCAAATCAAAACAGCAGTGAGATATCTCCTAACACCTGTTGGGATGGTTACCATCAAAAAGATAAGAGTGATTATCATTTTTCAGGTCTCACTTCCACTGCCTTTCTTTGAGTGAAAATGTGCAGGCTCTAGTTGCTTGGGAGTACAGTGCAAAGCCAACTTCTCACACTCATCAGTGCAGCCAATTTATTGAACGACTACTATGAGCCATGCAAAGCTCCAGGCACAGGATACAGCAGGTATAGCACAAAGGAAATCTACACAATTTCTGCCCTGGTCACACTCCAGTGGGAGATGAACAGCAAACCAGGAAACAAACATGACATCTCATTAGATGACAGAAGAACACAAGTAGATAACATAAAAGATAAAACACATTAAAAAAGGATGCTGCCGAGACAGTGAAAGGCAGGGCTTCACCTGGCCTAGACCAGCGAGGGCAGCAGCAAGTGGGGCCCAGTGCAGAGCATGAGGGAGACACCTGAGGTCAGGAAGAGGGCCGAGGTGCTGTCACGGCCCTGGACACGGCCAGGTCCCCTGGCAAGGCCATGCACTGGTGGGGTTCCCCATGGCTCCTCCTGCGGAGAGTGCGGGATGCCAGTCAAGTGGTTAGGGACGGGTCCATCCTCCCTGCCTCTCAGGCCTCCCTCTCTCTGCTCAAACCAGAACCAAAATCAAAATTCTCCCTGCTGAGACATATACTGCAGTTCTCACAGTATCCTGAGACCTTGGTAGACCCTGAGGGGTCCCACAGCCACGCGCTTTCTGACCCTGGGAGGGTATCCATATCCTGCCCAGCTCCTTTCTGATGGGCGGAACAGGCTGCGGCCAAGGAGGCAGTCATCCTCCAAGGTTTCACCTGAGTCTGGTTTCGCCTCCAACTCTCTGGACTCTCCATCTCTCTTTATTGCCTTCCAATGGAGTCAGATATTTTAGATCAGTGGGGAGTCATCTCAGAGAACCCAAAGCACCCACAAAGTAAACTGTGAAAGAGGCTCAGGGCAGGTCCAAGCACAGACTCCCACAGCCTAGGAGAGAGGCTGCCCTAAGCCAGGCTGCCCATCAGGGGAGTTCTTACCAGTTAGAAAATCCCAGTGCTCTCCTGTCCACCGGAGTGCTGGGGAGCTTACCTTGTACCCCATACACGTGTCAATGTGCGTGCACATACTTACACACTACACTATCCCATGAACACATACCCTATCATGGGGTACACACGCATACACTTACACACATGCTCTAACATACGCTCTCACTCAGAGACCCACTCACACACATACACACAATCACACATATATACTCAAATACACAATCTCACAAAAAAAAAAAAAAAAAAAGACAAGAGATAGCAAGTGCTGGCAAGGATATGGTAGAAAGGGAAAACCTGTGCATTTTGATAAGAATGTAAAAATCAGTGCAGCCTCTATAGACATATTATGGAGGTTCCTCAAAAAATAGAACTGCCTACTACATGACCCAGCAATCTCACTTCTGGGAATGTATTCAATATTGATTTCCCACATATATCTTGGAAACCAACAAGGTGATTCATCCATTGACAGACATTTAGGTTGTTTCCAAACATTGGCTATTGTGGATAATGCTGCAATGAATGTGGGATTACAGGTATATTTTTGAGATCCAGTTTTCCCATTTTCATATGCATTCAAAGGAAATGTATATTTCCATACATATCTTGGAAATCAACAAGGTGGATTTAAAGTTTATATGAGGGGTATCCCTGGTGGTTCAGTGGTAAAGAATCTGCCTGCCAGTGCAGGATACATGAATTCCATCCCTCATCTGGGAAGTTCCCACATGCCGTGGAACAATGAAGTCTGTACCCAACTGTTGAGCCTGTGCTCTAGAGTCTAGGATCCACAGCCACTGAGTCCACATGTTGCACCTACTGAAGCCTGCAGGCCCTAGAACCCATGCTCTGCAACAGCAGATGAGAAAGCTGCGCGTTTCAACTAGAGAAAAGCCCCCCATAGTAATGAAGACCTAACACAGCCAGGTCCTTATTAAATTAAATAAATAAAATTATTAAAAAAACTAAAGTTTATATGAGAATGCAAATGACTTAGAAGGGTCTAGATCTTATAACTTGAAAGTAAATGAATTAAAAAACTTGTAACACTGAATATTAAAATGTGCCATAAAGCTACAGTAATTAAGACTGTGAAGTAACAATGCAAGAATAGACAAATGGAGCAATTAAACCAATGAAAAAAATGCAGAAACCCCCATAATTAAACATTCACTTGACTTGACTGAGGGTAAGGAATGTAGAGTTTGTCTAATAAACGTGCTGGAAAATTGGATATCTTTATAACAAATAGTGAACCATGATAGTGATCTCATTCTATATACATAAGTGGATGAAGTTGACATGGATCATCCATCTAAATGTGAAAGATAAAAGGCCAAAACTTTTAAGAGAAAATAAAATACATTTTATGACCTTTGAGTAGACATCAACTTCCAAAACAGGACACAAAATTTACTACATATAAAAAATGATTTATAAACTGGCTTTATTAAAATTAAGAACATCTGTTTATGATGTAGGATCAGTTAGGATGCAAGTCAAGCAGAAGACTGGGAGAAGATAGTATCAATGCAAATGTCTGACAAAGAACTAAAGCTGAAAATATACAAAGAATTATTAAACATAGAAAGACCAACAATTTAATAAAAATATTGGGCAAAATAGATGAAAAAAGTTATTCTTAAAAAACAATGTGTAGGGACTATTGTATAAAAAAGTGAACAACACAATAGCCTTCATGGAAATGCAAACTGAAGCCAAAATGATATCAGAATATACACTTTTAAAAAGACTCACACTATCAAGTGTGGGCAATGATATGAAGCAAATGGAAGTACCATCCACTGAGTGTATATTGATCCAACTATTTTTGGATTTTGAAATCAGTTTCATTTAAGCTTAATGTATGCCTACTCTATGATCCTACATTTCCAATATGTAGGAAAATATTTAAGGAAAATGAGATTGTAAGCCCACAGTTCGCAAAAGACATTCAAAGTAGATTTATTCATAAAAGCTCCCCAATAG
The DNA here is from genome assembly GCF_029378745.1 of Bos indicus. Lineage (NCBI taxonomy): Eukaryota > Metazoa > Chordata > Mammalia > Artiodactyla > Bovidae > Bos > Bos indicus. Next base: position 14,380,749 of record NC_091788.1, on the reverse strand, counting down.
AAACAAACTAAATTCCCATCAACAGTAGTATGGCTAAACAAAATGAATAGTTATACAATGGAATATTACACATTAGCAAAAAGATCTACTGGTGTACTTAATAAAATTGATGAAACTCACAAAAATATCAAGTGAATGAAGCTAGTCACAAAAGTACATGTATGGTATGAATTTATGTACTTGTAAGTATATTTTTTTCCAAGTAAAACAAATTCATAGTCAGAGAAGTCAGAACAATGGTTACCTCTGTGCAGATGGACTGGTAAGGGGCACCTGTGGGTTGTGTCTGGTAAATGTTCCAAATCTTATATTAGGTCACATTAATTGGCAATAGACATATACAAAAATTCATGTCTTTACAGTAAGACTTATGCACTGTACTGTTTGTATATTACACACAAGTGTGAAGGTCACAAAAAGAGGATTTTACAGAGGTTATGAAATCGGTACAAATTCATACTGCTCATAGTTGGCAGAGCTTGGCAGCCAAACCAGGTTGGCCTGACTCCAAAGCTCATGTTTTTCATATTCACTCTTTCTCTCATACAGATTCTTCCAGACCATAGACCTTCCCTTTTTTTTCTCCTCTCAAAACCTAAAGTAACTTTATTTGAGGCCCCAAAAGAAGAGCGTAGTCACTGAAATGATAGGGAATATGATTTATTGTTCTTAATAGCTTCCATTTTAATAGCTATTAACAGTTTTCCCTGAAGGGACTGCATGCCTAGCCTTTCACCTGGAAATACCCAACGACACCAATCACATTGAAAATACTAACCTGGTTTTTAAAAAGCAGAGGCATGGATCTTTTGTCCTGGTTATTTAATTTAGCCAACTCCTTAGAAAAAATCATCAACTTAAATAGGTGACAGTTTTTATACATCAACCATTTCTCCTCAGCACAGTAAGTTTATGCTGCTAAACTGCTAACACACACACATACACACACACACACACACATGTCTTGTTTTTACAAAGGGGTTAGTAATAACAAATATATATGAATAGATATAAATATAAAACACATAGGAGTAGAAAATCAGGGTCGGACAGAGGTAAATGTCAACATGGGCCAACCATAAAGATAAACGTAATTTAAGTGAGTGAACTTTACATTTGTTTTTGGGCTTCCTCATAGCCAAAGCAAAATACTAAATGAATCGAGAGGGAAAATATCTCCATTAGTCAAGGAAATAACATCTTTTATATGTCTGAATTCCAAAAGATTTCTTATCTATGGCTTTATAGAGAACCTAACTGATGAAATAGCTGCAATAACATGGTTATTGCTCTTGAAATAGAGCATTTATATTGCTCATTCTGGTAGTGACTTTCAATGAAACCCAAGGGCATAATGTTAAAATGTAACTTAGTGAAGTAAACTACCTTAGTTTAAATGTAAAACATCTTGAAAACCTAGAATGATCGATAGATAAAATTCCTGGGAGAGCCACTGGATGTATTTTATATATATCCTGGAAAAATATGTCCAGTGGTTCTTCCACGAATTTTATCTATCGATCATTCTAGTTCTACGTATATAGAACTACATATATATAGTTCTATGTATATAGAACTAGAATATATATATTAGTTCTGTATATCTATAACTATATATATATAGATCATTCTAGTTCTCTCTCTCTTTCTATATACATATATACGCACACATATATATTATACATATATAAAATCTAAACTGCATTCCTAAGAAATATGCTCTTTACAATGATTTCTCCAGTAGCACAACTCTCTGAATAAGAAGACACCTGCAACGGAGCTACCACCTTGAATAAGTAAGAACCTAGAACAGAATCACCACCAACCAACCACCTAGATGTAAAATGAAAGATAAATAAAATAAAAAAAAGTCTTTGTGAATATAAGCTCTTGAATCTGGGGATCTGTTTGCCCTTGAATAAAACCAATAGGTATAGAAATTACATTGATAAAATGCTTTAGAAAAATGAAGTGAACATCAGGATTGGTATTTCATTAAGACTTAGAAATAAAGTTATTTTTCTCATCCAGATGAAGTACCATCTTATCTCCATAGAAAGATGAGGGGCATGTATACATAAAGGGAAGAAAACTAGTTTGTTGCTGATTATATGCTATGGATTCTCCTAGACATTTTAAACACATTCTCTAAAGTTCTAAAGAAATCTCTGAAGGAGTTATCTCCTTTTATGGGAAAGGAATACAGACAAAATTTCATATAGTTCATACAGTAAAGTGGCTGAAATGAAATGTGAACCCATGTTGTGCTGATTTAAAAAAAAATAATCTAGTTCTATTTATATGTCACTTTTTAAAGGCATTTCTTTTCTCAATAAATAATATAGGGTTCATGTCAGTGCACAAACAAGTGATTAACTAAGTTTGAATATTTCTACTTAATAAAATGGCCAAAATAATTCTACCCGAAAAGCATCTACTACAAAACCTGCTAAAGTTTACATCTTCTCATTGGATTCACAGAATATGGAATGACTGAAAACATCATGATAAGTATATGCGATGTATACTTACCATATTGGCATCCTTGTTTGTAATTTAGTCTAATTGTCTAACAGAAGATATAAAGTTACAGAGAGAGGACATGGAATTTTGTGTCCAGAACACATGAGCGAAAGTCTTCTAGTCTTCACCCTGCTTCCTTATCTCAGGAAACTTGAGCAATTCTCTTGACTTTCAAAACTTCAGATTCTTCTTCTCTTAATTAAGAATAATAACTATATGCCAAGTATATTTTGAACTTTAAATAGGATATCTCATTTTCAAAAATAAAATAAAAAGATGGACAAGTTGCTCTCTTAATATGTTGGTAAATTTAAATTTTTGAATAAAGTTTATTTTACTCTATGAAAGTCTATCTTATTTGCCTTACTGTATCCCATTATCTGAATCTCACACTGGAATATATAAGGTAAATTATAAAATGAGGCTTTCATGTTACTGAGAAAAAAATTGTTCATTTTTAGGTTGAAAGTTTAATTTCTGGGATAACATTCATTTCATAAATATAAACACAATGTATTTATGAAAGGAATGTGAATTTATGAAATAAATGTCATTCCATAAAACAGATTAATTGCATTCAAAAATCATAACTATTTAAAATGTTAATGTTTTGGGGGATCATAAATTACAGAAAACTGGATTTCAACATTGTTGGGGGTCATAAAATCAAGGGCCAACTCTGGACTATACCATTCTGAATGGGAAGGCAGTCCAAAAGGGAGGGGATATACATATAGGCGGGACTTCCCTGGTGGCTCAGTGGTAAAGAATGTGCCTGCAATGCAGGAGACCAGAGTTTGAACTCCCCAGTCAGCAAGATCCCCTGGAGAAGGGCATGGCAACCGACTCTAGCACTCTTGCCTGGAGAATCCCATGAACAGAGGAGCCTGGCAGGCTGCAGTCCATAGGATCACAGAGTGGGACACAGCGGAAGCAACCAAACAGCAGAGGCATATGTACACATGCAGCCAATTCATCCTGTTGTACAGTGAAACTAAGGCAACACTGTAAAGCAACTATACACTGACAAATGTTTCTTTCTTAAAAAAATGTCCATCAGCAGATGAATGGATAAGAAAACTTTGGTACATGTACACAATGGAGTATTACCCAGCCATTAAAAAGAATACATTTGAATCAGTTCTAATGAGGTGGATGAAACTGGAGCCTATTATACAGAGTGAAGTAAGCTAGAAAGAAAAACACCAATACAGTATACTAACGCATATATATGGAATTTAGAAAGATGGTAACAATAACCCTGTGTACGAGACAGCAAAAGAGACACTGATGTATAGAACAGTCTTATGGACTCTGTGGGAGAGGGAGAGGGTGGGAAGATTTGGGAGAATGGCATTGAAACATGTATAATATCATGTATGAAACAAGTCGCCAATCCAGGTTCAATGCACGATACTGGATGCTTGGAGCTGGTGCACTGGGACGACCCAGAGGGATGGTACGGGGAGGGAGGAGGGAGGAGGGTTCAGGATGGGGAACACATGTATACCTGTGATGGATTCATTTTGATATTTGGCAAAACTAATACAATTTTGTAAAGTTTAAAAATAAAATAAAATTTAAAATTAAAAAAAAAAAGGAAAAAAGGAAACTCTCTACCTAATATCAGCACCATCAAAACCAGAGTTCACAGTTAATTCTATTTTATCTGTTACTCAAGATGGTCCTCTTTGGCTGCTAATGTCATTTGATTTCAAAGGTCACGCGATCATTTTTTTCCTTTCCTTTTTTGCCCTTGCATTTGGCCTTTCTTGCCCTTGTCAAATGATCTTAGTTTCCAAACTTGGCCTCAGTACTTTCTAATCATTTTGGCTTAGCCTCAACTCTCTAGTTCATGCATGCTTGTCTCAAGTAGCATATCTCCAATCTAGATCTAACTATTCATATCCTTAATAATAGTAATAATAATTATAGGAAAAGTAGTTATATTAGGTGTCTACTATGTGCCAGAAAGGAAATTAAACACATGATGCATACAATTTCATGTAAACTTCACACCCAGAAAGATAGGTGTGATTATGTTCACCACTACACAGATGATAAAACTAAAATGTAATAAACATGATCAAGTCTTGCACAGTAAATGATAAAGCTGAGATCAGAAACCAGATACAATATCAAAACTCATTAGTTTTCCACTAAAACATAGTTGCTTCTGGTCTGTATGGCTAAGTTACTTAAATTCTCTTGAGTTTTTACTTGACTTGAGTATAGAAAGAGAGAGTGAAGAGGATTATCTATGCACCCTACTCTTTGTAACAGCCTATGAAGTTTAGTCCTGGCATAGATGAAGCCAAAAAGTATTCACCCAAATGTAAATACTTGTTTTTAAAAATATGTGCATGAAAGGGGATATTTCTTGCCAAAGACAAATATAGTTCAGTTCAGTTCAGTTCAGTCGCTCAGTTGTGTCCGACTTTTTGCAACCCCATGAATCGCAGCACGCCAGGCCTCCCTGTCCATCACCAACTCCCGGAGTTCACCCAGACTCATGTCCATCGAGTCAGTGATGCCATCCAGCCATCTCATCCTCTGTTGTCCCCTTTTCCTCCTGCCCTCAATCCCTCCCAGCATCAGAGTCTTTTCCAATGAGTCAACTCTTTGCATGAGGTGGCCAAAGTACTGGAGTTTCAGCTTTAGCATCATTCCTTCCAAAGGACACCCAGGACTGATCTCCTTCAGAATGGACTGGTTGGATCTCCTTACAGTCCAAGGGACTCTCAAGAGTCTTCTCCAACACCACAGTTCAAAAGCATCAATTCTTCGGTGCTCAGCCTTCTTCACGGTCCAACTCTCACATCCATACGTGACCACAGGAAAAACCATGGCCTTGACTAGATGGACCTTTGTTGGCAAAGTAATGTCTCTGCTTTTGAATATGCTATCTAGGTTGGTCATAACTTTCCTTCCAAGGAGTAAGCGTCTTTTAATTTCATGGCTGCAGTTCTACATAAAAAACTACCCCTACCCACAGGGTAATACCACCCACCCCTCCTACATACTTGTCAGCCAGGGTTATGAGCTTGTAACTGTGTATCTGAGATGTAATAAAAGCTTGGAAAATCAACACTTTTTCATCTGAGTACATAGACACATTTCCATCAATCTGTGTGAATAAATTACATTCTGTTTTAATTTTAGGGAACAATCTAACCCCAGTGTAATTAAAGATAAATTATCATAGAAACACTATCATATTTTTTCTTGAGAATAAGCATAAATAAAAAAAAGTTTATCAAGCATTCTTATCTTCAGTTGGTAGTACTATATTTCAATCTTTCAATCAATGCAGTCCTAGAAAATAAACATGAGGCATGTTGATTTACCTTTTCACTCAGCTGATGCAAACATCATCTACAAAAAGTAGGGTCAAAACCAGCTACTTTGATTTGTTTGAAATCCTGCATGATTTTCCTATTTGATCATTTTTGACATAGTTTTGCCTCAGTATAATCAATTCTTCACATTGAAGTCAACGAAACTTTTTCAAATGTTTCAGTTCAGTTCAGTTCAGCCATTCAGTCTTGTCTGACTCTTTGTGACCCCATGGACTGCAGCAAGCCAGGCTTACCTGTCCATCACCAACTCCCAGAGCTTGCTCATACTCATGTCCTTTGAATTGGTGATGCCATCCAACCATCTCATCATCTGCCATCCCCTTCTCATCCTGCCTTCAATCTTCCCAAGAATCAGAGTCTTTTCCAGGCAGTTGGCTCTTTGGATCAGGTGGCCAAAGTACCGGAGCTTCAGCTTCAGCCTCAGTCCTTCCAATGAATATTCAGGACTGATTTCCTTTTGGATTGGTTGGATCTCCTTGCAGTCCAAGGGACTCTCAAGAATCTTCTCCAACACAATAGATCAAAAGCATCAATTCTTCAGTGCTCAGTTTTCTTTATAATCCAACTCTCACATCCATACATGATTACTGAAAAAAACCATTGCTTTCACTAGACAGACCTTTGTTGGCAAAGTAATGTCTCTGCTTTTTAGTATGTTGTCTAGGATGATCATAGCTTTTCTTCTAAAGAGCAAGTGTCTTTTGACTTCATGGCTGAAGCCACCATCTGCAGTGATTTTGGAGTTCAAGAAAATAAAATCCATCACTGTTTCCATTGTTTACCATCTATTTGCCATGAAGTGATGGGACCAGATGCCACAATCTTTGTTTTTTGAATGTTGAGTTTTAAGCCAACTTTTTCCACTCTCCTCTTTCACTTTCATCAAGAGGCTTCTAGTTCTTTCTCGCTTTTTGCCGTAAGGGTGGTGTCATCTGCATATGTGAGGTTATTGATATTTTTCCTGGCAATCTTGATTCCAGTTTGTGCTTCATCCAGCCCAGCATTTCACGTGATGTACTCTGCATATAAGTTAAATAAGCACGGTGACAATATACAGCCTTGGCATATACTCCTTTCTCAATTTGGAACCAGTCCATTGTTCAAAGTCTGGTCCTAACTGTTGCTTCTTGACCTGCATACAGATTTCTCAGGAAGCAGGTCAGGAAGTCTGGTATTCCCATCTCTTGGAGAATTTTCCACAGTTTGTTGTGATCTATACAGTCAAAGCTTTGGCTAGTCAATAAAACAGAAATAGATGTTTTTCTGGAACTCTCTTGCTTTTCCAATAATCCAATTCATGTTGGCAATTTGATCTCTTGTTTTCTGCTTTTTCTAAATCCAGCTTAAACATCTGGTAGTTCTTGGTTCACATACTGTTGAAGCCTGGCTTGGACAATTTTGAGCATTACTTTGCCAGTGTGTGAGATGAGCGCAAGTGTATAGTAATTTGAACATTCTTTAACATTGCCTTTCTTTGAATGAAAAATTATCTTTTCCAATCCTGTGGCCTGTCCAGTTCAAATGTTTAAGTGCCTTATTTTAAATTTTCCAAATAACTCACTACTGTAATTAGAATAAAGCTGAAACACCTTAATATGTCATTTAAGAGCTATCAAGACCTGTCCTCTGATTACCACAGCATTCCCACCTGCCACCAGTTCATTCCATCATATTCTACACTTCATTCATGTTGAACCACTGTCCCTGAAACATGTTAGTAAACATATGCAGATCTGAGAAATTAACTTTCAGGAAACAATTTTGATCAAATGTGAGTTCTTCCCCAGTAGATAACCTTACTTTAGAGACTAATTACTGTTGATAGTCAACCTTTATATTATTCCCTGATAATTGAAGCAAATATCTCTTTAAAGGTTAAGTGACATATTTTCTTTATGTTAGTAAGCAAGCATAGAGATGGAGACTGATAACGAATGTGTATGTGTATCTTGCATACAAGGTATCTACATCATTTAGAATCTTTGATGCCTTGCATTAGATAATAAAGAATTTAGCCATAGTCCACGTGAAACATTAAAAAAGTAAGAAAATGCCATTTAATACCAGACATTTCTCTTACTTCATGGGGAATATTATTTAAAATTTTTCACTTCAAAAATTCATAAGCAGGACTCCCCTGGGGACACAGTGGATAAGAATTAGCCTGCCAGTGCAGGGGACACGAGTTCAATCCCTGGTCCAGGAAGATTCCACATACTGCAGAGCAACTAAGCCCATGCACCAGAACTTCTGAGCCCGCGTGCTGCAACCACGGAAACTGTGCCACAACTACTGAAGCCCATGCGCCTGGAGTCTGTGCTCCACAAGAAAAGCCTCCACAGTGAGAATCCTGCACGCCACAGCAGAGTAGCCTCCTGTTCACCGTGACTACAGAGAACCCCTGCAAAGCAATGAAGACCCAGTGTAACCACAAACATAATAAAAATTCACAGGCAGAGTTCCAGTTTTGGCTCCAATATACAAGGATAAGTCATAAGTCCTATCCTTTCGGGCTTCCCAAGTGGTTCAGTGGTCAAAGAATCTGCCTGCTAATGCAGGAGGCACAGAAAATGCTGGTTTGATCCCTGGATTGGGAAGATCCCTGGAGAAGGAGGTGTCAACCACTCCAGTATTCTTGCCTAGAGAATCCCATGGACAGAGGAGCCTGGCAGGTCCCAGTCCATGGGGTTGCAAAGAGTCAGACACGACTGAGCATGCACATGCCTATCCTTTAACAAGAATAATGCTGAGCAAACTGAAAAGCAATGCTTTTTCTTGGGACTATCAAAGAACAAAGATTATGGAGCACTGCTACCTCAGAATCTGAAGAGAGAGGTGAATCCAGAGAGTGAAAGTCAAAGTCTATTTACCTGGACCAGAAATGGCTAGAGACACAGATCAGACACCAATAAGAATATGTGGGTGGTGATTTTAATGAATTGCTAGAAGCTGAGTATGGAGCAGTGTGAATATGAGAAACCCCTGTGAGCTTCAGTCTCGGGAAGTGCTTCCCATTTCACTGGCTTTTGCCATCAGGAACCCCATCAGCTCTCACTATGAAGATCTGATAACTGGCCCTTTGTGGTTCAGGCAGAGGGCAGGAGACAAGAATCATTGTGAAATGAGCCCAGAATAAACTCCATAGCGAACATCTACTTTCTCTACCAAGGAAGAAGAGCTTACCAGAGTCTTATCCAAATTAACAAAAGGGCAATATTTTTACTTCCGTTCTCACTAACATTCCTGTTTCTAAAGAGAGAGAGAGAAAAAAAAAAAGAGTAAACTGTAACACTGGGGAAACACTGGGGAATGTTACAGTCCCAAGTATCAAGGAGACTAAAAGAATGAGAGTTAACCATAGGATTATAGAATCCTCCTCCTGCAAACCTTCCCACCAAACCGACAGGGCTGCAGCATAATAACATAAATTACACAGTGCAAACTCTATTCAAGGAGAAATACACAGGAAGTCCAAAGACAAAATTAGTGATATTAGAGGAGTTTGAAACCTACAACAGGCTTTAAATATAGCCCAGCCAATCAGAATAACATAAATCTCAGTAAATGTCTATTTACTTCAGCTTCTAGTATCTGACATAACACGTATGGCTTTCAACAAAAATTATCAGCTTGACAAAAAGACAAACACTGACAACCAGAAAAACTCACAGTCTGAAGGTACAAAGAGGCAAAGAAGCAGCACTCAAATATAATGCAGATGTTGGAATTACCAGACTGGGAATTTTAAATACCTATTGATTAACTGAAATAGTCGGAGAAGGCAATGGCACCCCACTCCAGTACTCTTGCCTGGAAAATCCTATGGCGGAGGAGCCTGGTAGGCTGCAGTCCATGGGGTCGTTAAGAGTCAGACACGACTGAGCGACTTCACTTTCTCCTTTTACTTTCATGCATTGGAGAAGTAAATGGCAACCCACTCCAGTGTTCTTGCCTGGAGAATCCCAGGGACAGGGAAGCCTGGTGGGCTGCCATCTATGCCGTCTATGAGTCGGACACGACTGAAGTGACTTAGCATAGCATAACTGAAATAGTATTAATATGTGTTAATACTGTTAATGAAAAAGGTAGTAAAAACATGTAAGAATGAATGGATAAAACCATCAGAGTGATGGGTACTCTAAGAAAGAATCAAAATAAAATGCCAGAAATAAAACAACATTGTAACAGAAAGGGAAAATGCCTTTGTGCACATTAGCAGATCTGACACAGCCAAAGAAACAATCAGTAAACTTGTACATATGTCAACAAAAATTTCCAAAGCAGAAATAGAAGGAGAATTAAAAAAAAAGAAAACAGAGCATTTACATAGTGTAGAACAGTTTTAAAAGGTATAATATATGCATAATTGGAAATTTTTCAAATAGAGGAAGAAAAAATGAAATAGAAAACATATTTGAAGAAACAATAGCTATTTCCCAAAATTACTAACAGACAACAAATGATATATCCAGGAACACAGAGAACAAGAAGGATGATAAATATGTTATTTATATTTATAGTAATACTAACCTCTAAAAGTGAAGGAGAAATACAGATATTATCAGGTACACAAAATCTGAAAGAATTAATTAACAGCAGACTTGATCTCCAAGAAATATTTAGAGAAATTTTTCAGGGAGAAGGAAAATAAAATAGGACAGAAATTTGAGTCTACATAAAGAAATGAAAGGACTAGGAGAGAGGAAAGAGAAAATAAGATATTGTATTTTTCTTCTTCTAAATCTAAGAGATAACTTTATAAAGCAATAGTAGTAACAATGTGTTGATGACTAAAACAGATACATGAAATAAATGAGAAAATTATTATAATAAAGAGTGGAAAAGAAAGATTGAAAACCCTTTGCTATACACAGGAAGAGTGTGATGTAATTTGAAGGTACATCGAGACTAGTTAAAAGTGTTGTAAATTCTAATGTAACCACTAAAAATAAGTATAATTAATACATTAATATATAAGAGGGGGGTAAAATTTAAGAGTATAAAATGTTCAGCAAAAACCAGAGCTGTCAATAAAAGAAAGGAAGGTGAACAAAGAAGTACAATGATGAGAAAATAATATTATATATGATAACTCAACTGTATCAATAATCTCTTCAGATGTGAGTGTTTTAAATATACTAAGACAGAGATTGTCATAGTGGATAACAAGTGAGTCTGAATACTTTCCATATAAGTTTAAAGCAAAGAACTAGAGAAATACACAACATTGACACTAATAAAATGCAATTTGGAATAGTATGTTAATTTCAGGCAAAACAAACTTCAAAATGATATATATTATTAATGAAAAATAGGAGAATTACATGATGATAAAAATTCAATTCTCTGAGAAAATATAACAATTCTAAATATATATGCATCTAGCAATAGACCATGAAACTATATGAAGCAAAATTGATGGAATTAAAAGAAAAAAACATAAAAATCTGCTCTAGTATAGAAAGTTCAATATCCCTCTCTCAATGATTAAACAGTTGGTCTTGTAGTCCCCCAAATTATTAACAATATAGTTGACCTGAATACCACTATCAATCAAGATCTAATTGACATTTATAGAGTTTTCCATCTTACAACAGCAGAATATATATTCCCTTCACCTTAATACAGAATATTCATCAATATAGACCAAATTCTGGGCCATAATATGCCTCAACTAGTTCACAAGGATAGAAATCTTTCAACGTATGTTTTCAAGTCAGAATGAAATTAAATTAGGAATCATAATAAGATAGAAAATCACCAGATATTTGGGCTTCCCTGGTGGTTCAGACAGTAAAGAATCTGCCTACAATGCAGGAGACTCGGGTGCGATCCCTGGGTCCAGAAGATCCCCTGGAGAAAGAAATGTCTACCTACTCCAGTATTCTTCCCTAGAGAATTCCATGCACAAAGGAGCCTGGCAGGCTACAGTCCATGCATTCACAAAGAGCTGGACATAACTGAGTGACTAACACTTTCACTTTTTAAACAACAACACACTTCCAGGTAAGACATGGTTCAAAGAAGACTCAAGAATTTTAAAATGTTTTAAATCAAAACAAAACCACAACTTATCAAAATTATTAGGATGCAGCAAAAGCAGTAGTTAGTGGGAAATTTATAGGATAAAATTCATATTTAAAAAGGAGGAAAGATCTGAAATCAGTACCTGAATCAGTCTCACTTTTAAAAACTAAAAAAATAAGAACACTTTAAGCCTAAAGCAAGCAGAATAAAATGAATAATAAAAATTAAAACAGAAATCAATGGCACTTAAGAGAAAAATAAAGAAACAAAACCAAAAGCTAATCTTTGAAAAGATAACAAAAATGATAAACGTCTACGTAGCCTTACTAAGAAAAAGAAAAGACTTACTTGACAAATGATAGAAATGAAAGAGGAATCATCAGTACTGACGAATATCAAAATGTTTATAAATGAATGTTACAAGTTTATGCCACATACTTGATAACTTAAATGAAATGGAATAATACTTTGAACTGCAAATGAACCTAAACTCATGCAAGAAAAAAAAGTCAACATAATTGACCTGCTACTACTACTAAGTCACTTCCGTCGTATCTGACTCTGTGCGACCCCATAGACGGCAGCCCACCAGGCTCCCCCGTCCCTGGGATTCTCCAGGCAAGAACACTGGAGTGGGTTGCCATTTCCTTCTCCAATGTGTGAAAGTGAAAAGTGAAAGTGAAGAGTGAAAGTGAAGTCGCTCAGTCGTGTCTGACTCTTCGAGACCCCATGGACTGCAGCCCACCAGGCTCCCCTGTCCATGGGATTTTCCAGGCAGGAGTACTGGAGTGGGGTGCCATTGCCTCCTCCGAATTGACCTGCATCTATCATATAAATTGAACTGATAATGAAAAACCCTCCCCACAGTGAATGCACTATCTCAAATGGCAACACTAGTGAATTCTACCAGATATTTATATTTTAATTCTATCAATTTTGCTTCATATAGTTTCATGCTCTATTGTTAGATACATATATATTTAGAATTGTTGTATTTTCTTGGAGAATTGAATTTTTTAGCTTCATGTAATTCTATTTTTCATTAATAATATTTATCATTTTGAAGTTTGTTTTGCCTGAAATTAACATACTATTCCAAATTGCATTTTATTAGTGTCAATGTTGTATAAATCTCCACCATCTCTTTCAGAATATGGAAACAGAAAATATTTCCTAATTCGTGGAAGCAAACATTAGCCTAATACCAAAAGCAGATAGACATAACCAGAACTGATTTAACAGAACAATATCTCTCATAAATAAGAATGAAAAAACCCTCAACAAGACACTAGCAAATCAAAACTGACAAAGAATAAAAATAATTCAGTGTCTTGGTTGATTCAAATTGAATAATGAGGTGAGAATAATGTGTATTCGGAACAATGAGTAACCGTGTGTTAGTTACAATGTGGTGGAGGTGTTTCTATTATTTTTATCATGATTCTGTTGTATGATTTGAAATATATATTACATGCTCCTATAATCCTGTATACACACACATATACAAACACTTAATAAGTTGAGAAACTAGCCATGTATTCCTATTTTCACAATTTTTTCTCAGAAATTAAGTGTATTTTTTTAAGATATTTTATTTTATTTCATTATTTTATTATTTGTTTATTTTTTTTACTTTACAATATTGTATTGGTTTTGTATTACAGTAATACACATAAGGCCACATATTTTATAACATTGATAGTTCTCAATTACTGGACTAAAACCTACTAATTTTTGCTTTTTCTTTCAGTGTAACGCCGCATTATACTTGTTATAAATTTTAGGATTTTTTCCAGTTAATTAAGATCTTTTTTTCAGCTTTTTCCTGGTCTCTTCATTTCAAGGTTGAGAACTTTCCCTCAATAATATTGATTTATTCCTAGCACCACAAGTACTTCGCTGGTGGTTCAGTGATAAAGAATCCACCTGAAATGCAGGAGACATGGGTTCAGTCCCTAAATCAGGAAGATTCCTGAGAAGGAAATGCAACCCACTCCAGTATTCTTGCCTGGGAAATCCGGTGGACAGAGGAGCCTGGCAGGCTACAGTCCATGCGGTCACAAAAAAGTTAGACAAGACTGAGTGAATAAATAGCAACAACAAAAGCCACCACAAACGAGAAATGCAGCTATTTCCATCACAAAAATCTCTCTTTTATCCAGAGCAGCTATAAGGTGCAGTTTCGCATCTTTGAGTTCAAGTGTGAACTGTAATCCCTTAACTATAGAAGATACAATCCAAGCTCCCCAAGTGGTACCCAGGAGCCTTTTTGCTTAGGTTTGCAGTAAGAGAAAGCTTCTGCATGAGCCCACATATATAGCAACAAGGTAAATTTCATTTTTAGATACATATAAACAGTTCATATTAACGGAACAAATAATTTTTTAGAAGACAGGAATCCAACAAAAAATAAAATATAACTGAAGATCATGAAGGAAGGAGGCTTGTATGCATGTTCAGTCACTTCAGTCATGGCCAAGTCTCTGCCACACTATTGACTGTCACCTACCAGGCTCCTTTGTCCATGGGATTTTCCAGGCAAGAATACTAGAGTGGGTTGCCATCTACTTCTCCAGGGACCTTCCCAACCCAGGGATTGAACCTGGGTTGAACCGCAGTGTCTCCTGCGGCTCCTGCATTGCAGGATTCTTTACCACTGAGCCACTGGGGAAGCTCAAGGAGGTTTATATGTGCTTAATAAAAATATTCTCAGCATTTATTTTTAGGTGATAAAATAGTATGTATTTTACATACACATTTATGAATTTGTATATATGTATGCATATGAGTATGTATCTTGGCAAAGAAAAATTCTGGAAATGTATATAACATAATGCTTACAATTACTTCTGAAGTGTTTAAATTGAGTAAGTGTTGAGAGACATGTGTATTGTTTACACTTTTTTATACTTTGTGGCTCAGCTGGTAAAGAATCCACCTGCAATGCAGGAGACCTGGGTTTGATCCCTGGATTGAGATCCACTGGAGAAGGAAAAGGCTACCCACTCCACTATCCTGGCCTGAAGAATTCCATGGACTGTATAATCCATGTGGTCACAAAAAGTCGGACACGATGGAGCAACTTTCACTTTCAGTATATTTTTCAAAATATTTTAATATTGTGCATATATATTATTTCTTCAATAAAATATGTAATGTTTAAAGGCTGAAAATAAAGATCTAAAAAGTAGTGAAGCATTTTGTCTAGCTAAGAACATTACAATGTATAATTTTAATGAGATAATCAAAAATATGTGTAACTATCTTAGCTGTATGATCTAAATTTCAATTTGTAAAATAATTTATTCTGAAAGAACTCAGTTGAGATCCTGCCCTGAGTTTCCTTCATTGTTATGTAATCTTAGTTGACATGTATTGAGTAACATCAGCCAGGAAATCAGCAGAGTACTTAACAGGCATTACCTTATTTAATACCACACCTTTCGAAGTAGTCACATGAATGGTTATGGTTTATAGATGATTTTTAATATCAAAGTATTATTTTTTCAGAGATGTTCATTAAACTTTAAGTCAACTATTTGCCTTCTGAATCTGAGCTACTATGTCGTGCCTTAGTGATTACAATAACTGACATTGCAATTTATTTTTATTTTGAAACAATTAAAAAAAAAGACACAAAAAACAAAGTAAAGAACACCTGTATATCATTTGCCAGCAAACATTTCACTTCCTTTCCCCAAAGAATCCTTTAGAGTAAAAAGATCCAATCATACATTCCAACCCGCATTCCATGTATTTCTATTTTCCTATGATCAGACAGAAGTCATGCACTTTGGTCCTGCATATCCCAGAAGTGATTCTAAGTCCTTCACTGCATCCTCTTGAATGGCACACATATGGAAATGTCCCATTAGCGGTGCTTCATTATAATGATACCTTTGAGATTTTCCAAACTAAATGGACATTTTTATCCCATTTGAAATCAGTGCATCTTTTGTGGGAATATGCTTTGAGACCATGCAAAATCTTGTTCCTATTCCACATTCACCTACTAGTTTTAGCACCTAATAGATTGTATTGTTACTATGATGACTATTAAACAGGGATTTTTTTTTTAATGAGGGTGAAACTTACATAACAAAAATAATTCTTTGAAAGGGAAAAAATTAGTGGTATTTAGAACATTCACAGTATTCTGAAAACAATAACTCTCCCTAGTTCCAAAATATTCTCATTAGTCCAATATCAAAGTTCCATACTCATTTACCAGTTACTGTCCATGTTCTCCTAGCCCTTGGCAACCAGTGGTGTGTTTTCTGTCTCCGTGGGTTTGCCTATTCTGGATATTTCACACAGATAGAGCCATACAATATTTGACCTTTTATGTCTGATTTCTTTCATTTATATATTTTCAAGGTGTATTCACATTGTGGAATTTACAAATATTTCATTCATTTTTAATGTTGAATAACATTCCACTACATAACTAGCATCCAAGGACCCTAATGGCTCAGATGGCAAAGATTCTACCTGCAATCTACTAGGTTCAATCCCTGGATCAGGAAGATCTCCTGGGAAAGAGAACAGCAACCCACTCCAGTATTCTTGACTCGAGAATTCCATGGACAGAGGAGCCTAGTGGGTTATACATTTCATGGAGTCACAAAGAGTTGGACACAACTGAACGCCTAACACATCATCATCCATCATCATCACAGATATATTCCACATTTTAAAATCTATTCATCTATTAATGCACATTTGTGTTTTTTCTTCCTTTTGGCTATTGAGAACCTTCCTGCTATGAACATTCAAATAAAACTACCTGTGTTAGTCTCTATCTTCAGTTCTTTTAGTTATTTTTTTTCTCACCATTCTTGAAAATAAAATCCAAGATCAAGGTGAAATGGAAGCTCCAAAAACCAGAAAGAATTATAAATAGATGGATGCTGGAAAAAAGAATAATCTAAACAAAGAAAGGACAATAAGAGAGCCCATGGTACACTCAGGGAACTATTAACAGCGTGGGATGTTTATGGTAGGATTCTCAAAGAGAATGTATAGGACATGAAGAGAAGGACATGCCCTGGCTGCTACCAATACTGGAAGACTGTATGATCCACAAAGTAATTTAGGTTTATCTTCACGGCAGTGGAGAAACATTGAATAACTTGAAGGAAAAGAGTGAAATCATCCAATTACATTTAGAAGATTGCTCACAGACAGTGTGGAGGATGAATTAGAAGGGCATGAGATTAAAAGCAGAAAGTTAATGCAGTTCCACAGATATAATAGAATCAATCAGAGTAATATCAGAGTGGAATATTTTTTAACCTTGTACAACATTCTACATAATTCACAGTATGGGAACATATAAGCTGTGCTTGTAGAAAAAATAAAGTGATATTTTTAACAAATAAATAATGACATAAATCCAAATAAATAGATATTTTCATATAGGAATGTATATAAGCTTGCACTTATTTTAACATCACTCAAAAACATTTCTAACTCTTCTTTTACACTTTCCTTCAGAGTTAGTTTATGTCATATTAAAAATGTTTATTGCTTTATAAATCATTGTCTTGAAGTTGTTACCTGAAGATATTTGAAAAGATACCATCGCCTTATGAAATCTGACATCTTGTTTACAAATACCATTGCCACTTCCCTAAATTGAAGGAAAGCAATTTCGGTGCATTTACAAGACAAATATGTAGGGCTTAAAATGTCACAATTCTTTGTAGATCCTTTGTAGAAGCCACGTCTTTTATAAAGAATATGTATTCTTTCTCTGATTCTAATATTTTTGCTGCTCCCTCCTCTACTCATTCAATGTATTTGCCTGAACTGAAATCCTAAAGGTATTTTATTTTCTTGCCTCAGTTTCTCTTCTGGTAAAGGATAATTAAATCTGTCTTTCAGATTTGCCATGAGGATTCATGTGAAATTAAAAACAAGGGAAGCAGAGTATTCAGCTTTGCATCATTTTAAATATCATTTTTTAAAAGTAATTGTTAACCCAAGAGGGAGAAATGAATAATCTGTTTTAATTACCCAAGTTCCTAGATGACCCAGGTTGATAACCAAAAAAAACAAGAGAGAGCGAGAAAAAGAATTGCATAGATGGATATTATTACATTAATATTACACTAAACAGAACTTTATATTTGGATGGTTTATTCATAATATAGTTTGACAGAAGCTTTAGGTCTTGATTTGGGACATCATTATTTTATTACCTTTGACTTTTAATGAAAAATGGAAATATTAGAATGTGAGACATTGTAACTTTAGCTTGTGTATTTATACTAAAGAAGAGTTATTTCCAAAAACTGTACTAAAAGTAAATCTTATTATCCGAGCTTATTTAGGACAAATCTGTATATATTTCAACTTCTACTTGAGAAAAGTCAGATTTGTTTTCACAGTGTAGGTTAGAATTAGCCAGTGAATTGTGTTGAGCAGTTTTTTCCTCATCACATACTTTTATCCTCTTACAACTCTTGAGTTTACTATATTTTTTTTCTTAACAGCTGTTGCTTATTCCACAGACATTTACATACTTTCAGAATGACTGTAACCCAAGAATACACTTTCCCCTTCATTATAGATACTTCATCAACTCACATCAATATATTCAATTTACATCAGTATATTCAATTTGTGAACTAAGGAAACTTCCAATTAGAAGAGGCTTATAGAATAGATATGAAACCCAACCCATAGAAATATCAAGATATGGAGACTTCTCTACTTATAGGAATGTCCCTTATGATTTTGTATAATTTCAACTCTTAGAAATATTATTTATAGTTTTCTTCTCTGATTTCCAACTATTAATTCATTCAATTAATAATTCATATTTTAATCTTACTACACTTTGAAGAAACTGAAATAAACTAGACTGGCTTATTCCTTATCTTCAAAGTTTATACAAACTAGAAGGAAAGAAAATGAATATATTTATAAGGATACTGGATATCATGAAAGAATGTAATGAGGTATTATTGAAATGTATAATAAACTAGTCTGAATTAACAGAAAATATTTTGCCTCTCTCATTCATCTAGAGATTATTTAAGAAGAGGGATTGTCTTATTCATGATTGCATTCCTTATATCAGGATAATATCTGATTTACATTTATATTTTTATTTTTATGGGTTGTTTTCATTGTTCCATTTTGTCTTGATCTTTTAACCATTTTTATTAAAAAAACATTTAATTTTTTATTATATGGAAATGTATCAAACATTCAAACATAACAATATCATAAAATTCAAACAACAATAATGAATGCTGCTAATTCTATTCAAAAGTTGATTTTAATAATGTGAGTCCATTGCTAATCTAGGTTCTGTGGAAGATTTTTATTGTATAATATTAGACAGTCTACTTATCTAAAACTGTGCTTACTAAAAAAGGGATTTTGATAGCTTGTGGCTACAGGTAGTAACAGAAGATTTTGTATCTTGTTGCTAAAAGATAGCTTCTCCCGAAGCACTTATTTGTTTTTATACATTTGAAAGTTCATTCACCACTAAATATTTAATATTTCAGCATGGGCACTCCAAAATTAAGCAAGGGCATATCCATCATATCTAATACAATTTATACATTTAAGAAATTTAACTAACATTTAATATAGGCATCCCATACTGAAATTCCTCACTTTTTCCAAAATCTTGCAAAGTTAATTGTAGAAGTTCTATTATAAATTACATATCTCCCGTTCCAATTTTGCTTAAAGATTTCAAAACAAATTAAAGTTGAATTTTATCTGAATCAGCTAAAATTAAAGGTTTTTCCCCTCTGTTAACTGAATAAATAACATCAATTTAGATTATTCAATGTTTTAATTTGAAAGTTTTCTACTGACCTATATGCTAGTTCCATAATTCTTTTTTTTTTTGCAAGATTATTCTTTTTTTTTTATTAAATTTTATTTTATTTTTAAACTTTTCAAAATTGTATTAGTTTTGCCAAATATCGAAATGAATCCACCACAGGTATACCTGTGTTCCCCATCCTGAACCCTCCTCCCTCCTCCCTCCCCATACCCTCCCTCTGGGTTGTCCCAGTGCACCAGCCCCAAGCATCCAGTATCGTGCATCGAACCTGGACTGGCGACTTGTTTCATACATGATATTATACATGTTTAAATGCCATTCTCCCAAATCTTCCCACCCTCTCCCTCTCCCACAGAGTCCATAAGACTGTTCTATACATCAGTGTCTCTTTTGCTGTCTCGTATATAGGGTTATTGTTACCATCTTTCTAAATTCCATATATATGCGTAAGTATACTGTATTGGTGTTTTTATTTCTTGCTTGCTTCACTCTGTATAATAGGTTCCAGTTTCATCCATTTCATTAGAACTGATTCAAATGTATTCTTTTTAATGGCTGAGTAATACTCCATTGTGCATATGTACCACAGCTTTCTTATCCATTCATCTGCTGATGGGCATCTAGGTTGCTTCCATGTCCTGGCTATTATAAACAGTGCTGCGATGAACATTGGAGTACACGTGTCTCTTTCCCTTCTGGTTTCCTCAGTGTGTATGCCCAGCAGTGGGATTGCTGGATCATAAGGCAGTTCTATTTCCAGTTTTTTAAGGAATCTCCACACTGTTTTCCATAGTGGCTGTACTAGTTTGCATTCTCACCAACAGTGTAAGAGAGTTCCCTTTTCTCCACACCCTCTCCAGCATTTATTGCTAGTAGACTTTTGGATCGCAGCCATTCTGACTGGAGTGAAATGGTACCTCATAGTGGTTTTGATTTGCATTTCTCTGATAATGAGTGATGTTGAGCATCTTTTCATGTGTTTGTTGGCCATCTATATGTCTTCTTTGGAGAAATGTCTATTTAGTTCTTATGGCCCATTTTTTGATTGGGTCATTTATTTTTCTGGAGTTGAGCTGTAGGAGTTGCTTGTATATTTTTGAGATTAGTTGTTTGTCAGTTTGCTATTATTTTCTTCCATTCTGAAGGCTGCCTTTTCACCTTGCTAATAGTATCCTTTGTTGTGCAGAAGCTTTTAAGTTTAATTAGGCCCCATTTGTTTATTTTTGCTTTTATTTCCAACATTCTGGGAGGTGGGTCATAGAGGATTCTGCTGTGATGTATGTCGGAGAGTGTTTTGCCTATGTTCTAAGACTCCACCAGAAAATTACTAGAACTAATCAATGATTATAGTAAAGTTGCAGGATATAAAATCAACACACAGAAATCCCTTGCATTCCTATACACTAATAATGAGAAAACTGAAAGAGAAATTAAGGAAACAATTCCATTCACCATTGCAACGGAAAGAATAAAATACTTAGGAATATATCTACCTAAAGAAACTAAAGACCTATATATAGAAAACTATAAAACACTGGTGAAAGAAATCAAAGAGGACACTAATAGATGGAGAAATATACCATGTTCATGGATTGGAAGAATCAATATAGTGAAAATGAGTATACTACCCAAAGCAATTTATAGATTCAGTGCAATCCCTATCAAGCTACCAACGGTATTCTTCACAGAGCTAGAACAAATAATTTCACAATTTGTATGGAAATACAAAAAACCTCGAATAGCCAAAGCTATCTTGAGAAAGAAGAATGGAACTGGAGGAATCAACCTACCTGACTTCAGGCTCTATTACAAAGCCACAGTTACCAAGACAGTATGATACTGGCACAAAGGCAGAAATATTGATCAATGGAACAAAATAGAAAGCCCAGAGATAAATCCACACACATATGGACACCTTATCTTTGACAAAGGAGGCAAGAATATACAGTGGATTAAAGACAATCTCTTTAACAAGTGGTGCTGGGAAAACTGGTCAACCACTTGTAAAAGAATGAAACTAGAACACTTTCTAACACCATACACAAAAATAAACTCAAAATGGATTAAAGATCTCAATGTAAGACCAGAAACTATAAAACTCCTAGAGGAGAACATAGGCATAATTCTTTAACTAGTGTTTTCTAACCTACTGGTAAACTTATTCATTGACTTTTTAAATTGTAATGTAATGTAATGTAATGTAAAATTTTTAAATTCAAAAATTTCTATGTTAGCCCTTTTTATAATTTTAAGAATTTAACTGAAATTCTTTATCTGAATTTTTTTTTCAGTTTCATTTCTTTTTGTTTTTACAGTTTTTATTGGAGTATACTTGATTTACAATGTTCTGCTAGTTTCAGGGGCCCAGCAAAGTCAATCAGTTATACATATCATATTATCCTGAATTTTTTCTGTAGCATTTAGTTCTCAGAACTCATCATTTTCTATATATCTATTCCAATGCTTTTATATTATAAATAAATGTTCATTCAATTTGTCATTACCTAAATATTCTTAGAGTTGTTCTATGGACATACGCATGTCCGTTTCTGTACTCTATTTACTGAAACCTTGCTTGTTTATCAAGCTGCAAGTCAAACTTAGACTCCGACTAAAAGAAAATGGTTTTTCTACTTCAGGCACTTCTGAAACCAAGTCTATATGAATTTTCTGCACCAAGAAATGCTCTAATTCTCTGTGGACACGAACTGGGTGTTGTTCTCCTTTGATTTGATTCTGGCATTAGCTACTTTGAATTACACAGACCCCACATGTTAAAGGCTCAATCCTACAAAACTGTGCCCCACACTTCAGTACCCACTCTTCTGTCTGACTGGGCTATCAATAAGGGGTACCCACAAACTACTCCTCATGTTTCATAATTTGCTGTAATGGCTTACAGAAGTCAGGAACAGGAAACTGACCTATATTTTCTGATTTCCTTATAGAATATTTAAAGAATACATTTTAATAGCCAGATAAAAGAGCAGATAGGCTGGGTCCTTGAGTGCAGGAGCTTCTGTGTCCATGGAGTAGGAGTGTACCGTCTTCCAAGGTTGCACCAACTGGAAATTCTCTGAACCCTTATCACACCTTGGTCTTTCTGGTGGCCAGTCCCTATCCTGAAGCTATCTAGGAGTCCAACACAAGTCACCTCATAGAACAAAAGATGCTCCTATGAGCCAGGAAATTCCAAAGGATTCCGGAGGTTTACAGAAGATGCTCCTACCATCCCCAGCTGAGGAAATTACAGGTGTTTTAGGAATTCTTTGTCAGTTCCAGGGGCAGAGACAGAATAAATGTATTTTTTTAAGTCACAGCTACCTAAATTTGTCCTGATGTGATATATAAGACATATATCTTGGGTTGGCCAAACTATTCATTTGGGTTTTTGTGTAAGATGTTATGGAAAAGCCCAAACGAACTTTTTGGCCAATCCAGTATTTCCTCATGGAAGACTTTTTCTGTTATTTGTTAGACATATTATATATTGTATGTTTTATGTTTGTGTATTTTTTTGTGCATTCCAAAATCTTTGTAAAGACTAGGCAAGCTCATATGTTTTTGGTGCCTCCACCATTACAAGAAGTATGGTATCTTAACTATAATAATTTTACAATGAATACAAGCTAAAAATTATACTGTGGTGGTAGTTTAGTCACTAAGTTGTGTCCACCTCTTGCGACCCATGGACTGGAAACCTACCAGGCTCCTCTGTCCATGAGATTCGCCAGGCAAGAATATTGGAGTGGATTGACATTTCCTTCTCCAGGGGATCTTCCCAACCCGGGAATCAAACCTAGTCTCCTGCATTCCAGGCAGATTCTTTACCAACTGAACTACCAGGAAAACCCAATGATATACTATACATGGGGCTTCCCTTGTGTCTCAGACAGTAAAAAATATATCTGCAATGCAGGAGATGAGGGTCTGATCCTTGGATCGGGAAGATCACCTGGAGAAGGGAATGACTACCCACCCCAGTATTCTTGCCTGGAGAACTCAAGGACAGAGGGACCCGGAGGGCTATAGTCCTTGGGGTCGCAAAGAATCGGACATGACTGAGTGACTAACACCTGTATAACTATATATACAATGTACTATGAAATAACATAGCCAAGTGGAAAGAATATGAGGTTGAAATGAGAATAAAATACTGGGTTCAAATTTCAGTTCTTCCACTTATTAGCTGTATGATATGGATCAATTTACTTTAACTATCTGAGACTTAGCTTTTCATCTAAAATTTTGGAATACTGTTAATAGTATAATCTATATTTGGGAGACTGTTAAATTAGAAAACTACATATGAAAACAATCATGTAAGCACATCATAAATATTAACAACATTTTGTATTTTTATGGACCTCTGCTTCTATAGTCAAACAGATAAATGTTTGTGAATAAAACTTAACAGATTATTTTGATGTGATCCTACTCAAAGCTTAGGCTGCTCCATGGCATGCTGGGGAAGCAACTCAAGTGAAAATTTACTGAAAAAATAGAATACAGGCATTAGCTGTATTTTAAATTTCTCCTTTATTCTCCAGAAACAGATTATTTGATTTCAAATGAAAAGCTGGCAGCAGGATACACAGTAAAAGAGATTCTCAACTCTCAGTAGTCTGATGGGATGCTATTTTTAAAGGAAACAGAACAAACCCAATCATATTCTGCAGCTCTGCACCACACTCCAACCAAATATCTTCACTGAAACTTTTTCATATGGAAAACAAAAAGATTCAAGAAGTGCTTATTTGGAAATTTTTCTTTGAAGATTTCTGACATTTCAATATTTTCTCACTTTCAATAATTTGACAAAAATTATTTTATACTGATTTTTTTGTCTGGCATTTTTTTATTTTTTATTTTTTTTGCTACTAAAAAAAATAAACTGGACTGGAGAAGGTGATGGCACCCCACTCTAGTACTCTTGCCTGGAAAATCCCATGGACGGAGGAGCCTGGTGGGCTGCAGCCCATGGGGTCGCGAAGAGTCAGACACAACTGAGCGACTTCCGTTTCACTTTTCACTTTCATGCATTGGAGAAGGAAATGGCAACCCACTCCAGTGTTCTTGCCTGGAGAATCCCAGGGATGGGGGAGTCTGGTGGACTGCCGTCTATGGGGTCGCACAGAGTTGGACACGACTGAAGTGATTTAGCAGCTTAGCAGTAGCAGAGATTTTGAAAAACAACGACAGCCATAGAAAATTGTTTACTGATGACTCTATCAGCTCATCTGGAATATTTTATAAAACCCTGGTAGAAGTTTATTTTTTCTTTTGTCTTGGCCCTTGGTGGCCTAAGCATTGTCAATAGATTTCTTGTCTTTTCTCAAAGATAGGAACTATGTCCTGGCACAAGACAGTCACAGAAAAAAATATCTGATTAAATAAATATTGTTGATACAAGATTAAAATTTAAATGACTGAATGATGGATCTTTAATATTTAGAAATAAGTCACAATTAATAAAGTAAATTCTAAATTTTTTCTGGGCTTATCTATTAACTAAAGAGAATAAGACAGTAAACCAACAATGCACATACATATGTTATATATAGCTTTCCACCACTTATCTGATGTAAGCTTCTGAGAAATTCTGTGAAGTGAAGTAGATATTTCTATTATTTAGACTGAGAGAGATTAGGAAAATGTGGCAGTGAGACTTGTTTGATCAAGTTTATAGGTGGTTGATGGATTGGTCAATGGAATGGGTTCCTTGTAATACCTTCTTGCATTAGCCATTACACTATTACCTGAATAAAATTTTCTTTCCATTACTATTCCCATGCTGACTAAATGGAACAAAGTACCATATCTTCTCTGATTTCTCCCTTCTCTTATCACAGAGACCTTAAAAATCTATACCATTTATATTAATGTTTGACTTCATTTGATTATACGTAGTCTTCTATTATCAAGTTCCATGTTTTTTCCCCAAAAGACAATAATTTCTTCAAGATAAGAACTGAGATGTGTAGTTTAATATAGAGAAGAAAGAAACATGTAATGAGTACATACAAATGTTTAAATGAAGCAAAATTCAACATCAAGAATGTGCAAACAACTGTCAGTCAAGTTAGTAAAGAGGAGTTGGTGCTCTGAATAGCATTTATTTGTATACCTAAATAAAAATAGAAAAGGTCAGTTTTCATATTTCAATCCCCAAGAAAGGCAATGCCAAAGAATGTTCAAACTACCACACAATTTCATCTCACACACTAGCAGTAATGCTCAAAATTCTCCAAGCCAGGCTTCATCAGGATGTGAACAGAGAACTTCCAGATGTTCAATCTGGATTTGGAAAAGGCAGAGGAACCAGATATCAAATTGCCAACATCTGTTGGATCATAGAAAAAAGCAAGAGAGTTTCAGAAAATAATCTACTTCTGCTTTAGTGACTAAGCCAAAGCCTTTGACTGTGTGGATCACAATAAACTTTAGAAAATTCTTAAAGAGATGGGAATACCAGACTACCTTCCCTGCCTCCTGAGAAATCTGTATGAGGTCAAGAAGCAACAGTTAAAACCAGACATGGAACAACGGACTGGTTCCAAATTGGGAAAGGAGTACGTCAAACCTGTATGTTGTCACCCTGTTTATTTAACTTATATGCAGAGTACAGCACACGAAATACCAGGCAGGATGAAGCACAAGCTGGAATCAAGATTGCCAGGAGAAATTACAATAACCTCAGATATGTAGGTGACACCACCCTTACGGCAGAAAGCAAAGAGGAACTGAGGAGCCTCTTGATAAAAGTGAGAGAGGAGAGTGAAAAAGCTGGCTTAAAACTCAACATTCAGAAAACAAAGATCATGGCATCCAGTCCCATCATTTCATGGCAAATAGATGGGGAAACAATGGAAACAGTTTCAGACTTTATTTTTTGGGGCTCCAAAATCACTGCAGATGGTGACTGCAGCCATGAAATCAGAAGATGCTTGCTCCTTGGAAGAACAGCTATGACCAACCTAGACAGCATATTAAAAAGCAGAGGCATTACTTTGCCAACAAAGATCCGTCTGGTCAAAGCTATTGTTTTTCCATATATGAATGTGGGAGTTGGACCATAAAGAAAGCTGAGCACTAAAGAACTGATTCTGTTGAACTGTGGTATTGGAGAAGACTCTTGAGAGTCCCTTGGACTGCAAGGAGATCCAGCAAATCAATCCTAAAGGAAATCAGTCCTGAATATTCATTGGAAGGACTGATGTTGAAGCTGAAACTCCAATACTTTGGCCACCTGATGTGAAGAACTGAGTCATTTGAAAAGACTCTGATGCTGGGAAAGATTGAAGGTAGGAGGAAAAGGGGACAACAGAGGATGAGATAGTCGGATGATATCACCAACTCGATGGACATGAGTTTGAGCAGCTCTGGGAGCGGGCAATGGACAGGGAAGCCTGGCATGGTCTGTCAATGGGGTCTCAAAAAGGTGGATAGAACTGAGCGGCTTAACTGAACTGAACTGAAACAAAACTGAATTCATGATTTCTTTTGCCAGAAATGTTATTGGATAAACACATCTGTCCATTTCTAAGGTGTTTGTCTTTACAATGCTTAATACACAGCAGTGCCAAAGGATCATGAGCTTTTACTTCCCGTTTTTAAATTTTATCACCCTTGCGATGTTGGCAATGTAGGAAGACACATCAGCCATGAAACTAAATGAAAACATGTTACATATATACACACATATATATACATATGGGAGAAGGCAATGGCACCCCACTCCAGTACTCTTGCCCGGAAAATCCCATGGACGGAGGAGCCTGGTAGGCTGCAGTCCATGGGGTGGCTAAGAGTCGGACAGGATTGAGTGACTTCACTTTCACGCATTGGAGGAGGAAATGGCAACCCACTCCAGTGTTCTTGCCTGGAGATCCCAGGGACGGCGGGGCCTGGTGGGCTGCTGTTTATGGGGTCACACAGAGTCGGACACGACTGAAGCGACTTAGCAGCAGTAGCAGCAGCATATATACATATATATATATATAAAATTGTGCTATGTTTCCTAATAAACAGTTAATTTTCTCAAATGAACAAAATAAAGGAAAGAGAGAAATGGTAGTCAAAAAGTGTGAAAGGCTATCCAAGTAGATTTCAGTTCAGTTCAGTCGCTCAGTCGTGTCCGATTCTTTGCGACCCCATGAATCGCAGCACGCCAGGCCTCCCTGTCCATCACCAACTCCCAGAGTTCACTCAGACTCACGTCCATCCAGTCGGTGATGCCATCCAGCCATCTCATCCTCTGTCGTCCCCTTTTCCTCCTGACCCCAATCCCTCCCAGCATCAGAGTCTTTTCCAATGAGTCAACTCTTCACATGAGGTGGCCAAAGTACTGGAGTTTCAGCCTTAGCATCATTCCTTCCAAAGAAATCCCAGGGTTGATCTCCTTCAGAATGGACTGGTTGGATCTCCTTGCAGTCCAAGGGACTCTCAAGAGTCTTCTCCAACACCACAGTTCAAAAGCATCAGTTCTGCAGCACTCAGCTTTCTTCACAGTCCAACTCTTACATCCATACATGACCACAGGAAAAACAATAGCCTTGACTAGACGGACCTTTGTTGGCAAGGTAATGTCTCTGCTTTTCAATATGCTATCTAGGTTGGTCATAACTTTTCTTCCAAGGAGTAAGCAACTTTTAATTTCATGGCTGCAGTCACCATCTGTAGTGATTTTGGAGCCCCCCAAAATAAAGTCTGACACTGTTTCCCCATCTATTTTCCATGAAGTGATGGGACCAGATGCCATGATCTTCATTTTCTGAATGTTGAGTTTTAAGCCAACTTTTTCACTCTCCTCTTTTGCCTTCATCAAGAGGCTTTTGAGTTCCTCTTCACTTTCGGCCATAAGGGTGGTGTCATCTGCATATCTGAGGTTATTGATATTTCTCCCGGCAATCTTGATTCCAGCTTGTGCTTCTTCCAGCCCAGCGTTTCTCATGATGTACTCTGCATAGAAGTTAAATAAGCAGGGTGACAATATACAGCCTTGACATACTCATTTTCCTATTAGGAACCAGTCTGTTGTTCCATGTCCAGTTCTAACTGTTGCTTCCTGACCTGCATACAAATTTCTCAAGAGGCAGGTCAGGTGGTCTGGTATTCCCATCTCTTTCAGAATTTTCCCCAGTTTATTGTGATCCACACGGTCAAAGGCTTTGGCATAGTCAATAAAGCAGAAATAGGTGTTTTTCTGGAACTCTCTTGCTTTTTTGATGATCCAATGGATGTTGGCAATTTGGTCTCTGGTTTCCCTGCCTTTTCTAAAACCAGCTTTACTCTGTGCTTATGGATTGAAGCGACTTCACTTTCACTTTTCACTTTCATGCATTGGAGAAGGAAATGGCAACCCACTCCAGGGTTCTTGCCTGGAGAATCCCAGGGACAGAGGAGCCTGGTAGGCTTCCGTCTATGGGGTTGCACAGAGTCAGACACAACTGAGCAGCAGCAGCAGCAGAGGAAATAATAATTTTCAGGGCTTTTCAGGTATCCTATTCTAACCAGTAATTCTACGCTACTCACCAAGCATTTAGCATTTATTACTTACTTAACAGATTTTTACAATTATTTTTTTCCCAAGTACACCATTCTCCAACCAGCTAATCATTTTACTTTATACTTTTTATTTAATTTTATTTATTTTTATTCTATGTTTTTGTTGAAGTATAGTCGACTTACAATATTGTGTTAGTTTCAGTTGTACAGCATATAGTTAACTAGGAAAAACAGAGAGATCATTAGAAGGGGATTTCTTTGTCTTCCACCAATCAACTTATAATTTACTAGTATCTCTAGACTATACTATTTGCTTTTCTTCTTGTCACTAGAAAGTCAGTCTTTGTACTCCATCTGTGCTCTATAATCAAACCAAAATTTTCACTTTCTCACCATTGACAATATTAGCACCCTGGATCCAGCCCCTCTTAACCATTTCTTGGACTACTGTGGAAGATAACTTTCTTGTTATCTTATAAGCTATCTCTCTTAACTCACTGATAACTCTCTTGTCCCCTTAAATGCACTTCTCCACAGAATCAAAAATAATCTCATTTAATGTATCCATCCATTGATGCATTTGTTTATTCATTAATCCACTCAACAAATATTTATTGAGCACTTACTCTGTGTCAGGTACTATTTCAGGTACTGAGGATAATAAACAAAACCAAGCACATTGTGGTTATACGTTAGAGGATGAGAAACAGAATCACTGAATTCAATGTGTCATATATAACATATGTTATTTACAGCAATATGTGGTATCTGTCCACACTTACATGTAAATCTACATCTGTATCTGTGCATGTATGACACAAGAAAAAGTAAAGAAGGGAAAGAGGATTTTTTTTTTTTTTTTTTGGTTTAAATTTTAGTTTGGATATCCAGGAAAAGCTCTACAGAGAAAGTGATTTTTTATTTAAGGTCAGATGATGGGGAATTTATCTGAGAGAAGAGTATCCTGTGAATACTCTGGCTGCAGGGGGAGAGGCAGGGAGAACTTTTAAGAGGCTATATATAGCTAGAATTATAATGGCTCTGTGGTCCAGAGTGGTAGTGATGAAAGTGACATGAATTGGTCAAATTCTGGAGATATTCTGGCATAAATGCTATGCGTTATAGAGAGAGAGAGAAAGGAAAAGAAAGAAAATAAGAAAATCATGATTTTTAACCTGGTCATCAAAAGTATACAGTTGCCTTTAACTAAAATGAGAAAGACTACAGGAATAGCTGGTTTGGGAGGAAATATCAGTAACTCAATTCTGAACAGATTTAAAACTATACTAGGGGTTCAGCAGCTGGGTATATAGATTTGGAATTTCTGGGACAAATCAAGACTTGTGATGAACTTAATGTTTGGTCCCTTTTCTCCCAGTTCAAAGACTGAACTAAAATAAAGTATATAAGTGATTGTGCAACGATATATGGTAGAAAGGAATCTGAATAAAATTAATTATGAAATAAAGTACAAAGAACAGCATTTATCCACTGAGTTGCCTTTCAACAATAACTGTGCTCCTTGCTTCTGAGACTTGTTGAACACTTCTTTCAATTTTTTAAGGATGACTTCAAGGAGAATCACAAAG
Source organism: Bos indicus (assembly GCF_029378745.1). Taxonomy (NCBI): domain Eukaryota; kingdom Metazoa; phylum Chordata; class Mammalia; order Artiodactyla; family Bovidae; genus Bos; species Bos indicus. The sequence goes on along the minus strand of NC_091788.1, from coordinate 14,349,931 downwards.
ATGAAGTATATTAATGTTCTTGTCTTTATACTTTATCTAGCGTTTGACAGACTATATTTATGTCGTCCTGTTTTAAGTGATGGGGTCTTTATCCTAAGGGCATGAAGCATGTACCAGCTATTCACACCTAACAGTTAGAACCGCCTTATAAAAGAACACTGTTGTTATCTTTTAACTGGTGATCTAGAAAATTTTACCATAAATTTGAAAGATAACACTTACCTAGAATCATTATTTACATTTTGAAGAAAGAACATTAATTGAAAAAATAAGTTGGTTAAAATGAAGTCAGATAAACAAACATGACTTCTAAGTACCAAAATCCAAGCTCAAAAATAAAAAGGGAAACATTTAAAAACTCAACTGCAAATATCTTTCATTAACTACCTATTTTCAAATTCTTAGATATTTGAAAAAAATTTAAATTAATTGTATATTGTCCTTTAGCTAATATTTATCATTTTGTAAATATAAGGCAAAACTAACTTTTGGTTTCATTTTTATTTTTAAGTTTCAAGCCTCATTCTAGATGACAACTTTTGTCATTTCTATCTCTATGGTGTTAAAATTCAGAGGCATATCATCCAAGAGGCTGGCTAATGAGGAAGCACAAAATTTCCCCCCACCTAGATCAATGACAGCCTCTCTGCCACCCACTAAATGAGGCCACCACATAACAGAATGAATACCTAGCAATGACAATTGGGTCACAAAAACAGGGCATCTATGTAAAACTATTACGTGGAAAAATGTGAAAAGCTGGCAAAGTTAGACATTTTTCATGCTACAACTAGAATGAACATTTGATTTTATAATGAGTGCTAATACAAAATAAAAATATGACCCAATTTGGTGAAGCTTTTTTTTTCATTAAAAGTGGAATATTTCTTGATTATGACATGAAAATGTCTTTGATGAAAAACAGTCTCTTTGTACATTCCTTGAAATGTCTATCTTCTCAAAATGCCATTTCTTTCATTAAATTACTAATTTGGCAACCATTGCTGTACCTTAGGCAAATAACTGTATGTCTGAGTCCAAGTCACTTCTGTGAAATTGTTTCGAGAACTAAAGTGTGTGTGTGTGTGTGTGTGTGTACTCAGTTGCTCAGTTGTGTCCAACTGTCTGTGGCTACATGGACTGTAACCCACTATGCTCCTCTGTCCGTGGAATTTTCCAGGCAAGAATACTGGACTAGGTTGCCATTTCCTACTCTAGGGAATCTTCCCAACCTAGGAATCAAACCCATGTTTCTTGAGTCTCCAGAATTGTCAGACAGATTCTTTACCACTAGTACCACTTGGGAAGCCTTTTTGAGAGCTAATAGAAAAAACTAAACACCTAAACACATAAAAGTTATGATAAACCTAGACAGCATATTAAAAAGCAGAGATATCACTTTGCCAACCAAGGTCCATCTAGTCAAAGCTATGGTTTTTCCAGTAGTCATGTACAGATGTGAGAGCTGGACTATAAAGAAGACTGAGAACCGAAGAACTGATGCTTTCGAACTTGGTATTGGAGAAGACTCTTGAGAGTCCCTTGAACAGCAAGATCAAATCAGTCAATCCTAGGGGAAATCAATCCTGAATATTCATTGGAAAGGATTGATGCTGAGGCTGAAGCTCCAATATTTTAGCCACCTGATGAGAAGAGCTGACTCATTGGAAAAGACCCTGATGCTGGGAAAGATTGACAGCAGGAGAAGAGGGTGACAGAGGATGAGATGGTTGGATGGCATCACCGACTCAATGGACATGAGTTTGGGTAAACTCTGAGAGATAGTGAAAGACAGGGAAGCCTAGCATGCTGCAGTCCATGGGGTCGCAAAGAGTCTAGACATAATTTAGCAACTGAACAACAATAACAACAAAACACCCACGTGTATATGTGTATTTGAGTGTGTGTGTTTGTGATTGATAACACCATAATGAACATAGTGTCTAGCACATAGTACAAGGTAAATAAATGCTAATCCCCATAAAGACTGTCTTTAACAGTTGGTAAAGATCAATTCATTTCCAAATATTTTTGTCTGAACACAGACATGATCTAATTTTGGAACATCAGAGCTGTGAAACATGAGGCACTTTATATTCCTTAAAATAAATTCCCTGAATCAATTTAAATTTATTATCAAGTGTTTATTGAAGGTCATTGGGGCTTACAATGCAGAGTAATTGAAGATTACTTATTTTGTAAGAGAATTCTGGTCAGTGGTGACTCCTAGAATCTTTTGCTCTATGTTTCACTATAATTTATGTTGCTGAAGCACAGTTACTGAGCCAGACTACAATCTTTCCATGTGAATCATTAAAGACACTCAATGCTTAGCTTAAACACATGATGAGATTGAATCTGCTAAAACATGATGGTGCACTCTCTAAATTGTTTTAGGAAAGTGCTTAACAGAAATTATCCCCCAAATTCAACCTCAAACAGGATGAGCTAATCCTAGATTTAGGATAAGCAAATGTAAAGATTAGTAGAAAATATCTAGATATAAGCTATAATTCAAGAGAAATCAGACTATATTAAAAAAGAACATTAATGTTTATTTCATGGGTAGAAGTCAAACTCAAATTCTGGATCCATAAGTTCCACTTTGTTGAGTGAAATGTACTTTATGTATTTATGTACTTTAAATTTACAAATTTTCTCCACAAATAACTTATTTTCACTTGTCCGAGATACTTCTACCAAATCATGAAAGGAACTGTTTAAAGAAAGTATTAATCTAGAAAAAAAAAAAAAAAGATCAGGATGATGCTCAATACAGCAACATTACTACTGATCTATGTGGCTGAGTCTCTAAGAGAGCACAAGAATGAAAATACTATTTGTCACAATCAAAGCTATGGTTTTTTCCAGCAGTCATGTATGGTTGTGAGAGTTGGACCATAAAGAAGACTGAGCACTGAAAAATTGATGCTTTCAAACTGTGGTGCTGGTGAAGACTCTTGAGAGTCCCTTGGACAGCAAGGAGATCAAACCAGGCTATCCTAAAGGAAATCAACCCTGAACATTCATTGGAAGGACTGATGCTGAAGCTGAAGCTCCAATACTATGGCCACCTGATTTAAAGAGCTGACTCATTGGAAAAGACTCTGATACTGGGAAAGACTGAAGGCAAAAGAAGAAGAGGGTAACAGAGAATGAGATGGTTGGATGGCATCATCGACTCAGTGATGAGCAAACTCCGAGAGATAGTGAAAGACAGGGAAGACTATAATGCTGCAGTCTGTGGGGTTGCAAAGAGCAAGACACAACTTAACGACTGAACAACAAGAATAATAATAATTTCTACAAAAGGAAACATGAGTAAACTAGGCAAGTAATACGTATTCTACTAGTAGAGGAATACAAGAATAAGTTATATAACCTGGGCCCAGACTGTACTAGTCAAGTAGTCTGTGGTTTATGCACAGTTCTTCAGAGAACGATAGATTAGCAGCAGCAATATTAGATAGATGGTTGTATACTGATCGAAATAGAATACTATCATGAAAGAATCTCTTGATGGATATTAGCATTTTTAATCTGCTTTATGACTCTTAGAAAGATCATGAAGTATTTGGAAGAATGCACATTCTTTATGAAGTATGACACCCCATATATTCATCTTTCCTAAGGATTTAAAGAAAGTAGATGTCAAAGAAAATTTAAAAATAAGCTACAAGGCTTAGAAGATATTGGAGATGGTTGCCTAATCCTTCAGAAGAGATATATATGATGATGATTTCTGGGTAAAATTAAAACAAGACGATTCTATAAAAGACACTATTGCATTCAATTTAACAAATATTTAAAATCAGAAGGAAATGACAAATGCAAAGAAAGCAACATGCTTCTTTAGTAGTGTCATTTCCCTGAGACTGCATTTAAATAACACTCACATTTCTGAGTTTAGATTCAGTTGTTTAAAGAATGATTAGACCTCTCTGGAACTGTCAGTAGCCCAGGAGGAGTTATCAAATTAAGAAGCATCAAACTCATCTTCCCATGGTACTGACAAGCACTGGGTATCACAAAAACATACGCTATTTAGAGCAACACATTATCCACAGTTTACAGCAAAAACCACAACTCATTTAACACAAACTGTGATTCATTATCCTTTTCCAGTTCTCCCAGTTTTTAATTTCTGCCTTGCTGTTTTGTTCTGACTAAATCTCAGTACATATTGTTCTTTTGAACCTCAATGCTCCACTTTATGTTTGACTCTCAAAGATATCCAACCAGTGTATTTTTGCTATTTTTGGTACTTTAAATCTTATTAAAGGTCTTAGACTTTTTTTGACTAACACCAGTTTCCATTGGTCTTGTAAGTAAAATAAGAACAATATTGGGTAAAATGTATGAATCTTTGGGAAAATAATTATACATATTCTTCAAAGTCAAGAAGTCATTTAAAAATAATAATACTTGACTTTGACATAGGGGGTAACCCACCATGTGAGTCTTGCTTTTAAAATACCACCAAAAGGAGCATGCAAAAATTCAATTAAAAATACATTTATGAGTGGTCAAATTGATATCATAATTAACTCACTAAACCTGATGAACTTAAGAACCCCTTTAAAGCATATTTACTGATGTTATAAATGGAATTCTAACGTGTCTTACTATTTCATTGCTTTGAAAGTGATAAAGAAGACCCCAAAATTCTAACAAGCATTGATAATAGTCAGGAAAAAATGAGACATAATGAGTTATTTTTTTTTTCCCCAAAAAGGGTGCAGGACTCCAAAATGAACTACTCTGGAGCTATTTAATAAATTTGATTAAACTCCTTAAAAAGTTACCCATTGCACTCAAGAATGAAATGCACATATTGCTTTCCTGACAGTAACATAATCTACCTTTGGCCCACATCTTTGAGCTTATTCATAGCTTCCATCTTCTTATTTCCACCCTGCTTCTTCCTCTTTATCTCTCTCTTCCTCCTAATTTTTTTCATTACATGATATTTTTGCCTAAGCATATATCACTGTCATTTATGAGTTTCTCCTTTATCTCTTCTCTTCTCCACTTTCCATGAAATAAAATGTCAGCTTCATAGGGACAATAGCTTCTTTTAACTTGCTTTTCTCTTTTTTTTTTTTCAGAGCCACGAATAATTTCTTTATGAATTATGTAAACAGAAAATAATGTGTCAAAGGAAAAAAATGCTCCCAATAGCCTTACAGACTGTAGAATATTTCAGACTATGACAATCTTTAAGTAGGTTGATTTTTGAAGGTGAACTTTTTATTTAGAATAGTCTCTGATTTACAAAAACAAAATTACCAGTGAGAAAAGAATTCCCATGTACTCCCACCTAACTCCCCTACTTGTTAACATCTTATGTTAGTATTGTACATTTGTCACAGCTAAACAGGCAACATTAATACATTATGCTTCCTTGCTCAGTCGTGTTCTACTCTGCAACCCTGTGGACTATAGCCCGCCAGGTTCCTCTGTCCTTGGGGATTCTCCAGGCAAGAATACTGGGGTGAGTTGCCATGCCCTGCTCCAGGGGATCTTCCCAACCCAGGGATTGAACTCAGGTCTTCCACACTGTGGGCAGATTCTCTACTGGTTGAGCCACCAGGGATTATTATTAACTAAAGTTCATACTTCACTCACATTTACTGTTTTTACCTAATATCCTTTTTCTGTTTCACATCATATTAAATTTAGTTACTGTGTCTTCTTTACCTTTTTGTGATAGTTTCTCAGACTTCCCCTTTATTGATGACCTTGAGAATTTTAAACATTACTGATCAGGTATTTTGCAAAATTTCCTTGAAGAAGAATTTGCTGATATTTTTCCTATGATCAGGCTGAAGTCTGAGTTTTTGTGACTAAAACTACAGAGGTAAAGGTTATTCTCATAATATCATGCCAAAGGCATATGCTATCAATAAGAAATCATTTTGGATATTGGCTTTGAGAGATTGGTGGAGGTAGTCCTTTTTCGTTTCTCCATTATTTGATTACTGTTTCTCCTATCAATGCAGTATACCTTGGAAGAAGGTCACTCTCCACAGATCATACTTATGAGGTAGGAGTCATGTTCCACCTCCTTGAGGGGGAAGTATGTATATAAAATATTTGAAATTCTATATAGCAGATATTTCTATTCTCCTCCATTTAGGCGTTTATTCAATCATTTACTGTCATTTTTATCCTTGGTATTTATCTATTTTGCAATATAGCTCACATTATTAATTTTGATGCTCAAATTGTTCCAGCATGGCCATGGGGAGTTCTTTCAGTAGACGCATTGTTTATCTTTTCTATTAGTATTCTGAACCTACTTATTATAGGTAATGGAAATTCCCTGACTACCAAAATCCTCATCATGTGTATATAAATTTGAATTTTTTTCATCCTTTCAGAGTGTTTTTTATTTTTTATTTTTTGGTATCTTTTTTTATTCTATTTTATTTTATTTTATTTAACTTTACAATATTGTATTGGTTTTGCCATATATCAAAATGAATCTGTCACAGGTATACATGTGTTCCCCATCCTGAACCCTCCTCCCTCCTCCCTCCCCATACCATCCCTCTGGGTCGTCCCAGTGCACCAGCCCCAAGCATCCAGTATCGTGCATCAAACCTGGACTGGCGACTCGTTTCATATATGATATTATACATATTTCAATGCCATTCTCCCAAATCATCCCACCCTCTCCCTCTCCCACAGAGTCCAAAAGACTGTTCTATACATCAGTGTCTCTTTGGCTGTCTCGTACACAGGGTTATTGTTACCATCTTTCTAAATTCCATATGTATGCGTTAGTATACTGTATTGATGTTTTTCTTTCTGGCTTACTTCACTCTGTATAATAGGCTCCAGTTTCATCCACCTCATTAGAACTGATTCAAATGTATTCTTTTTAATGGCTGAGGAATACTCCATTGTGTATATGTACCACTGCTTTCTTATCCATTCATCTGCTGATGGACATCTAGGTTGCTTCCATGTCCTGGCTATTATAAATAGTGCTGCAATGAACATTGGGGTACACGTGTCTCTTTCAATTCTGGTTTCCTCAGTATGTATGCCCAGCAGTGGGATTGCTGGATCAGAAAGCAGTTCTATTTCCAGTTTTTTAAGGAATCTCCACACTGTTCTCCATAGTGGCTGTACTAGTTTGCATTCCCACCAACAGTGTAAGAGGGTTCCCTTTTCTCCAAACTGTTTTTTGAATTGCCATTGTATGTTTCAATTTATTGTTGGAAGCAGAAGACGGTATTTAGAGATGGCATTTCAAAATGGTATTTCATCGTTATTTTTAAGTTTTATGTTTATCTGGCTAGTGCTGCACTGTGATTAGGTTTTGCTACAGCTGTAGGTTCTAGAAGCTTCAAATTCTTCTAGAATATTTGCTGTTTTTTACAATTTGTAAAATTTAAAAGTAAAATAAAATTTAAAATAATTTTTTAAAAAATCTCCCAGTTACTGTTTTTACAGTGCTTGATAACTCCTTCAATAGAGTCTATATCCTGCAACCCTGTGAACTTTAATCCTCTGTTAGTATCGTTGTTGCTATTCAGTCACTCAGTTGTGCCTGACTCTGCAATCCCATGGACTGCAGCACGCCAGGCTTCCTTGCCCTTCACTATATTCCAGAGTTTGCTCAAACCCATATCCATTGAGTCAGTGATGTCTTCCAACCATCTCATCCTCTGCCACCACCTTCTTCTCCTGCCCTCAATCTTTCCCAGCATTAGAATCTTTTCCAGTGAGTTGACTCTTTGCATCAGCTGACCAACATATTGGAGCTTTTGCTTCAGCATCAGACCTGCCAATGAATATCCTTTAGGATTGACCACTTTGATATCTTTGCTGTCCAAGGGACTCTCAAGAGTCTTCTCCAGCTACCATAGTTCAAAAGCATCAACTTTTCAGCACTCAGCCTTTTTTATGGTCTAACTCTCCCATCTGTACATGATACAGGAAAAACCATAGTTTTGCCTAGACAGACCTCTGTCAGCAAAGTAATTTCTCTGCTTTCTAACACTTGTCTAGGTTTGTCATAGCTTTTCTTTCAAGGAGCAAGCGTCTTTTAATTTCATGGCTGCAGTTACCATCTGCAGTGATTTTGGAGCCCCCACAAATAAAGTCTCTCACTGTTTTCATTTTTCCCCATCTATTTGCCATGAAGTGATGGGACCAGATGCCTTGATCTTAGCTTTTTGAATATTGAGTTTTAAGTCAGCTTTTTCACTCTCCTCTTTCACTTTCATCAAGAGGTTCTTTAGTTCCTCTTTACCTTCTGCCATTAGGATGGTGTCATCTGCATATCTGAGATTATTGATATTTCTCTTAGCTATCTTGATCCCAGCTTGTGCTTCATTCAGCCTAACATTTCATATGATGTACTCTGTGCATAAGTTAAATAAACAGGGTGACATCATACAGCCTGGTTGTATTCTTCTCCAGTTTTGAACCAGTCTGTTGTTCCATGTCAAGTTCTAACTGTTGCTTCTTGACCTGCATAAGGGCTTGTCAGGAGGCAGGTAAGGTTGTCTGATATTCCCGTATCATTAAGAATTTTCCACAGGTTGATGTGATTCACACAAAGGCTTTTAGCATAGGTAATAAAGTAGGAGTAGATGTTTTCCTGGAATTCTCTTGTTTTTTCTATGATCCAACAGATGTTGGCAATTTGATCTCTGGTTCCTCTGCTTTTTCTAAATCTAACTTGTACATATGAAAGTTCATGACTCAGAAACTGTTGAATCCTAACTTGAAGGATTTTAAGCATTTCTTTGCTAGCATGTGACATGAAAGCAATTGTGTGGCAATTTGAACATTCTTTGGCATTGCCTTTCTTTGGGATTGGAGTGAAAACTGATCTTTTCCAGTTCTGTGGCCACTGCTGAGTTTTCTAAATTTGCTGGCATATTGAGTCCAGCACTTTCACAGCATCATCTTTTAGGATGTGAAATAGCTCAGCTGGAATTCTATCAGCTCCACAAGCTTTGTTCATAATAATGCTTCCTAAGGTCCACCTGACTTCACTCTCCAGGATGTCTGTCTCTAGGTGAGTAATCACACCATCATGGTCATCCAGGTCATTAAGACTTTTCTTGTACACTTCTGTGCATTCTTGCCATTTCTTAATCTCTTCTGCTTCTATTAGGTCCTTACAACTTGTGTCCTTTATTGTTCTCATCTTTGCATGAAATGTTCCCTTGGTATCTCTAATTTTCTTGAAGAGATCTCTAGTCTTTCCCATTCTATTGTTTCCTCTATTTCTTTGCATTGTTCACTGAAGAAGGCTTTCTTATCTCTTCTTGCTGTTCTCTGGAACTCTGCATTCAGTTGTGTATATCTTTCCTTTTCTCCTTGCCTTTAGCTTCTCTTCTTTTCTCAGCTATTTGTAAGGCCACCTCAGACAACCATTTTGCTTTTTTTCATTTCTTCTTCTTGGGGGTGGTTTTCATCACCACCTCCTATATAGTGTTGGTATACTAGAGCTCTATTGGTGGCAGGAAGGCCTGGGAGAGCCTCAGTGCTTTATTATCTTATGACTGAATCTCAGTTCTGTAGAGGAACTCTGTACCTGGATAGTGACCTTAACAAGTATATTTTAGCCTTTACGTTTTCTTCTTCAGTGAGACAGGCAAAGTAGAAGGGGCTGGAGTTTGAGAAATGGCAGTCTCTCAGGTTGGATAAGGTTCTGGTAGAGCAGTTTCACCTTGAATGTTGGTCTTTATTATGGAGAATGCTCTAGAAGTATTAAACAGCTTTACTTTTCCCCTCCCCTTGCCACAGCCTCAAGGGCATAATTTTTGTGTTTTCATCCCCCGAACCAGGTGAGGCTTCTGGAAGTAAAAGCCAAGAATGAAATGAATGGGTAAGGGCTGACTGAGACCACCCCTCCCCCCCCACCCCACCGTTTCTCACTTTTACATCAATCCACACTTGGCATCCCTCAATTTGTCACTATGAGTGTTTAAATGTTCCTTCCAGTTTGTGACTACAGCAGCCAGGTGGCCAGAGTTGTTTCATGTCTTCGCCAACATCCCTCCAACCCCCAACAGGCAGCAGGAGTGTCCTTCCTCATAACCTGCCAATCCCCCCACCTCGAGCAAGAGTTAACATAAATCTTTAAGTTAAAGGGTCCATAAATAAGAAAGGAAGCTACAGACAAACGGACAACAAATCCAGTTGGACCGGCTGGGACCAAGATTGTGTGAACAGACTCTGAGTCTTATTATACACTAAGTTTACTACATTAGCATATTAAGTGACACATCTATCAGTGGCCAGGACCAGACATTAAGGACCAATAAAAGGACAAAAAGGGGATGGCACCCATGCCCTTGAGAAAAGCCCTGCCCCCTCCCCAGTAGAGTAAAGCATCTGCCTCCGCATCATTATCCTCACTCCTGCCCCGTTTGTCTTTACTCTAAAACTAAATCAATCCTCACCAAGTGGGAGAATTTGACCTGTGAACTTTAGTTCTGAGAGAGTTAATTCTTAGGTAGGTTGATAAGAAGTCCAGGGTCCCTGAGGAAGAGGAAGGGGTCTGGGGCTCTCAAGGAAGAGAAAAGGACAAATGATTTTTTTCTACATTCCTGCATCTAGTCACATAAGACATTTTTTTTTTTTCTTTCAGCCCAGTGCTAATGATTACACAGCAAAACAACTCATCTTGCTCAAGGATATATTTTTCCTTAAATTCTGGGAAATGATTATATAAGAATGTATCCTGCTCAAGAACATGTTTCGCCTTCTTAAGAACCTTATAACTAATCCTGTCATCTTAAAGGACATGTTGTGGGAGGGGTCTGGTAAGATCTTTCTATTGTTAGTTCTAATCCCGTTATCTTAAAATGTAAATTGTGGGAGTGGGTCTGGTAAGATCTTTACAACCTTGAGACATTCCTTTGATTTACTGTTAACAGCCAAGTGAAAAAGTATATGGCTCCTATGGCTCCCTTGCTAAGACTAGTGACAGGGCACACTCTGTCCCCCTTATGAGGTCTATGTCAAAAGATTTCTCTGTCCTTTTTTACTGTAATAAAAATTCTGCCACACAAAAGCTCTGAGTCATCAAGCCTGGTCCCTGATCCTGAAGCTAAATCTTTTTCAGAGATCATGAATCCAACATCATTCACCGTAAGCTATCAGTTCCCGCTTTTCCATTCTTTGATCACCTAATAAAGCTTGTGCTATATTGATCTCAGCTTTGGTTTTGCTATTTGCCTACTTAAAAGAATAGCTTCCCTGGTGACTCTGACAGTAAAGAATCAGCCTGCTGTGCAGGAGACCCAGGTTTGATCCCTGAGTCAGAAAGATCCCCTGGAGAAGGGTTTGGCTGACTACCCACTCCAGCATTCTTGCCTGGAGAATTCTATGACAGTGGAGCCTGGTGGGCTATAGTCCATGGGGACACAAAGAGTTAGACATGACTGTGTGATTAACACTACTTAAAAGAACTTTATTCTACTGAAGTTGAGAACCTTGGTTAGGCTGGGACCAGAGTGAGGTCCTATGACAATTTGCTGAAGTTTCACCCTAGATAAATTGATCTCAACTGTGACTCTGTGTTCACCCCTGTCTCCAGATTTTAGGTGCGATTTGCCTTGGTGATCTTAGTTTTCTGATGGGTCCAAAAAAAGACATTAATGTTCAGTTTGTTCACTTTTTTTTTTCTCATTGTAAGGACAAGAATGACAACTTCCAAAAATATATTTTGGAGTTGAAATCAGAAGTCTTGACTTTGTTTTGTAAGTTTTCTGTATTTCTGTTTTAGCTTTCTCCTCCCTTAAAGGAGACAGGAAGGCTGGTGCTGCTGGAGTTGGGAGTAATACCCTACCCCGTCTGGGATCTGGTTTCAGAATTGTATTCTATTCAAGTCCTTTCTACTGAAGTATGGTTTTCGTTTGTTTGTTTGTTTTAATACATAAGTCTGGGTATTTAGCAATGTTTACTCTTTCTCTCCCTCTCCTGAAACTGTAAGGAAATCTTTCTCATATTCTTCCTATGAAAAACTGATGGTGTTTCTGGATGAAAATCCCATATTAGTGTAAGGAATTTCTAAACCATGGCCTGAGGACTTTCTTACCCTTACACTAGTCCACAATCAGTTTTCAGAAATTCCTTAAAATTACCATTTAAATGTTCCTCCAACAATTTTTTGGTCCAGGAGATCTCTATCCAATCTTTATTATCTACTTGGGTCCATCTGAAACAGGAGGTAAGAGGGCAGGGCACAGCCTTTAAAAGAACAACATAACCATGGGACGTAACAGAGACGGGTTAGAAGCAAATGAGTCCACGATGGTGGAAGATTTGACTTCCAGGAGACCTTGAGCCTCAGTATTTGCTCACTGTAATTCGTTAGCTAAATAATACACCCACAAGCGCCATGACAGTTCTGAAAAGTGAAAGTTGCTCAGTCGTGTCTGGCTCCTTGCGACCCCTTGAGCTATACAGTCCATGGAATTCTCTGGGCCAGAATACTGGAGTGGGTAGCCATTCCCTTCTCCAGGGGATCTTCCCAACCCAGGGATAGAACCCAGGTCTCCCACATTGCAGGTGGATTCGTTACCAGTTGAGCCACCAGGGAAATCCATGACAGTTCTGAGGCTAACCTTAAATGGTCAAAGAGTGGGCAATGGCCCAATTCCTAGAAATCTCTGCCCCTTGCCTAAAATAATCAGAATAATCTTCCCACTCATCATCCTATGATACCCAGCCCATAAAAATTAACTTCACCATATTCTGCAGCTCTTTCATCTTCTGAGATCACCCACACTCTGTCTTGGATCTGTTTTTCTGTAAATAAATTCACTTCTTATCTATCATTTTGTCTCTGAAATCTTTCACGATGAAGCAAGAGGCTTAACACATCTGTCTCTCCAGATTTCAGGATATTGGTTTGCCCTCTCCCCTCAGTCCTCTCCTGTATCCAAGAAAAGTCATTGATCCAAGAAACGTCACTGATACACAGTTTTCCTATCTTTTTTCTTGTTGCAGTGTTGGGAGTAAGAACTTCTTAGGACTTTTGATGTTAGAGCTAAAACCAGAATTCTAAGGTTGATTTTTCAATTTGGTTCTCAGTCACTTAGTATAAACAAGCACATGGGTGTTGTAGGGCCATCCATATAGTTAACTTTATGCATTTTTACATTTTTTGTGTACTTTCCACTCTGTTTTTATATATATCAGTGATGCTTTGTGGTCTTTAGCTCAGTTACTTTAGCGTTTACTTATTCTCTCCTTCCCTGCTCACGAGGAAACACTAATCTATAATTGATAACCTCATTTCATCAGTCTACAGCAAATTTTATAGATGAGAAATTTTAAGACCTAGAAATATTCAGTAATTTTCCAAGATTACCCATCTAATTTATGACTTAGAACTGAAAAAAAAAGGAAGAAAAAATATTCCTTAATTTTCTTTAAAATCTTATCATATAAAACATATGTCTCCAAGAATAGACTATAAATTGATTACCTCTAAATTATTGGAATCTTTCACAATGTATGCAACCACATTCAAGATTTGGGTTCATTAAAGTTTGTAGGTAATAATAGAAAACCTAAGCAAAGCAATATAGAAATATAGTCTTATTATCTCACAAAAGGAGAGGTGTGGATGAAGGCAGTACAGTGGCTCAAAGGTGCTATCAAGAACCCAAACTCTGTAGCTATTACTCTGCCAGTCTTAGCATTTAAGTCTATCCTCAAGTCAGTAAATTCTTAGTCCATAAGTGGTCTTTGAGTTTTACATCTGAATTACAAAGAATACATGGAAATGGTGAAGAACAAAAAGTGAGATTACATCTTTTAATTCACGTGATTTTATCCTCATAGATCAGAAGTGAAATGATGTCTTACAAATACAAGGCAGAGTAAAAGCCAAGTGTTTTGATTTTGAGCAGTTATAGTAAGCAGAGGGGCAAGGGAGATAGGTATTGAACCAACAACTTCCACATCCTATTAAAGGTGTCTGAGAAATGTTTCTTGCGTGTGGAAATACACTGTCTCTATTTTACCTCTATCTTTTCTATATGGTTTTTTCATGAAAGGATGTCACATTGTCGTCTGTTAGCGTCACACTCCTCTCCATTCTCCTTGCATGGTCCTAGAGCTGAGATTGTGCAAATCACATTGTCTTGCCAGCTGTTCTGTTTGGCTTTGACAGTGGGACAGTGCTAGAGGGAAATGAAGACGCTGGAAAGGGAAGTCCCTGCTTTCTGTTTTGCTTCCTATGAACACCAGTACTGTTCTTCTTTCCTGTGTTAACACCTGGATCCATTTCTCAGGATATTTTTTTCTCCATATTTCGGAACCAGTCTTATCACACCCTGCAAGAATGCCAGCAGCAGGTGGCTGATATCCAACTTGGTTGGAGTCCTTGTACAAAATGCTGTGGCCCTACCTAGCACCAGGAGGACAACACTCTCCTCTAGATTGGAATCCCAACTCTGCAGGACCCCTTCTCTAAATCTTTAAGTTCTTATGACCTAGTATCTTCCTTTTGTTCTCTAACTCTAAAGATGAAAGCTGCCTCCTGCAGTTACACTCTGGTGTTGACAAGGTTTGCTCCCCAGTGCTGGTAAACAATTTGCATTAAACTCTTTTATATTCCTAACTCAGATTAAAATTGATACCAGGAGGGCCCCAAGACCCAGACAATCAATGATAGGCTTTTTGTAATTGGTTTGACTGTAGTCTTGGACTTAACAGGAAATTGAGCTTTTTGAAAATGAGAAAGAGGACAAAAAGGAACCAGGTCATGCAATGACATCATAATTAAATTATCATCTCTGGCTGATGGTGATAACGTCCTTATTGAAACAAGTTCCTTGAGGGACCAAGAAACTATTATGCTGTTAACTACTTTGGGAGAAATGACTACAAGGACAGCAGAATGAGATACTTCTTTTGATTGCCCTAAAACTCTAAGTGAGAAGAATAAAAGGAGTAATGAAAGTAAAAGCCATTCGGTCGTGTCCAACTCTTTGCAAAGTCATGGACTGGGATTCTCCAGGCCAGAATACTGGAGTGGGTAGCTGTTCCCTTCTCCAGGAGATCTTCCCAACCCAGCAATTGAACCCAGGTCTCCCACATTGCAGGAGGACTCTTTACCAGTTGAGCCACCAGGGAAGTAAGCTCAGGTCTTTAAACTCAGCTTCAGTCTTGGTCAGGAAACTAGAAATTTTCTATGGTGGCTTTAAGGGGATCTCTTAGTTAGAGAGCCTCAAGGCCAATCTCATCAAAACTATAATTGTGTGTATTATGTAAGATGATTTCTGTGGTAGATGCGGTGATGTGCCACCCAAATCTCTCTTAAGGAATGGAGACCTGATTCTCCCAGCAGCTGTAAGTGCTAGAGGAGGGACCCCAGCTGTAGCATTCTCTTGGAAAATACCTTGACTGAAGGAAAATGCCTTTCCTAAGGTAAAACCTTATTCCAGGGACATTCCACCTCTCCAGGGACTGACTGATGCTGTGGTATAAAGACCAGGTCATCTTATCTCCAATTGGTATAAAACTGAAGAGATATCCCAGCATCAAAGCTCCTCATAGGTTAACTGAGGCACAGTCTGGCTTCTTTCCATTACTTCCCATAAATGTTGATGCCACAAGCATTCTGTAATAACTACTGCATGGTGATCCCCTTTTGAAACTTTGCTTCCCATGGAATCCAACTGATGACGAATTCACAGCTTCACTAATCCCCTAATGTAAAAAACAAGGTGAAAAGGAATTGACTGGGAAAGTTTTGAAACTATCGTATTTGGAATAAGAACATCCAGATGAACTTAGATTAAACATAATGCTGAACTCCTGGGCCCCCTGAGCTCCCTTCTAACCAGAAGCATACCACCTTCCTGTGTCTGAGTACACTAGTCTTTTCTTCTTTTGATATTCTGCAATAATCTGTGGCAGTTATCTTGTAAGGAGATACCTACTCTCTTCTGAAGTCAACACAAATTAATTCCTGCCACTAGAATCTTACCTAGAGTCAGATTTAAGTATGTTCCAGGGCAGGGAAGAATACAAAGTCTGACTCTAGAAGAAATAGTTTGTATCCAAAAATAATTAAAGTATTCCTTCTAAGGTGTTATATTGTCACAAAATATACAGTATTATACAAATCACATTGGCTAGATGCGGGGAGAGATTCTAAGAGTCCAAGGAACATAGAATATTTACATTGAATTGGACCAAATTTGTTCATGATTGCACTGACCAGAGATTGTGGGTTTTGTGTTAGATTGTATAGATGGAAGTTTGAAAATGAACATGGACAGCAAGAGATGCCACCATAGAGGTTATCCATGATGCCAAAGGCGCTGTGGAATGGCAGAGACCGAGTGTCAGTGAGCCCATCGGTGCCACTGGCATAGTTGTCACATTTGTCATCGTGGGCAGCAGAGACAAAGTGGTCATCAGAATGCCTTGAGTCACTGAGATGCTTAGCCATAACTAATCAATTACAGTGTCCCTAGGAATGAAAAATGGGCATTTTTTGAAGTATTAACTTGATGTATTCATTAATTTCTCATTGCTGCTTTAACAAATTATCACAGACTTGGTGACTTTAAGCAATTCATATGTATTTTATTAGAGTCAAGGAAGTCAGAAGTTTTAACATCAAGGTTTGTATTTTTGGTAGGGGCTCTAGAGAAGAATCTGTTCCCCAACTTTTCCAATTTCTACAGTCCACCTATAGTGTGACTCATGACCCCTTCCTCCATCTTCAAGCCCAGAAGCATAGATTCTTTGAATCTCTCTCTCTGCCCCACGCCCCACCCTCTCCTTCCCCGGTCTCTGATCTCTGCTTCCACCATCACATCACATCCCATCTCTTTCCGCTTTCATGGTCCCATGTCCTTCTTTGACTCTGTTCCATCTCCTTGGATTTGCCCAGATAATTCAGAATAATTTGCCTATCTCAATATTCTTAAACTAATCACATATACAAAGTCCCTTTTGCCAGATAAGGTAATATAATCCTGGATTCAAGGGATTAAGACACAAAAATTTTGTAGAGAGGGTGTCATTTAGTTAACAAAAGTCAATACAGAGACTTATGTCTGTTCCACATGCAAAACACATTCACTTCATCATAATATTCCCCAAAGGATCAACTTCAAGTCTAAGAGCTTAAACTTAAAGTTTACAATCTCATCTAAATATCATTAACCCCTATGTTTCAACAACTAGACCATCAAAATCAGGTGAGGATGAGAATCAAGAAGGATCCAAGCTTAGGCAAATTTCTTCTGGATCTTTAAAGCTGTAAACCTAGAGGAGTTATCTGTTCCAAATGAAAAGGCTAAATAGACATAAGATAAAAATTATAAACATTTCTGTTTAACTTAAAAGGAAAAAGTGAAAGGACAAAAGGAGTCATCATTCTCAAGCAACTTTGAAATCCAGCCAGGCAAACTCTATTAGGCTTCAAAGTTTGAGAATAATCTTTTTTGAATCAGGGTTCTCCCATCTGGGTCTGAGGGTCCAGTTTCAGAGTCATTGTCTCTGTTTAGTGAGGGATAGTAGATGTTTGAAACTGCCTGCAGAACACTGAGTCTTGCATCCTTTCATTTTATTTTCTCTTCGTCTCTTTCACTTTTTTTTTTCTAATTTTATTTTATTTTTAAACTTTACATAATTGTATTAGTTTTGCCAAATATCAAAATGAATCCGCCACAGGTATACATGTGTTCCCCATCCCGAACCCTCCTCCCTCCTCCCTCCCCATACCATCCCTCTGGGCCGTCCCAGTGCACCAGCCCCAAGCATCCAGCATCGTGCATCGAACCTGGACTGGCAACTCTGCACATCAAAGGAAACTATTAGCAAGGTGAAAAGACAGCCTTCAGAATGGGAGAAAATAATAGCAAATGAAGCAACCGACAAACAGCTAATCTCAAAAATATACAAGCAACTCCTACAGCTCAACTCCAGAAAAATAAACGACCCAATCAAAAAATGGGCCATCTCTTTCACTTTAACCTGGCAGCGTTACTGTTGTTAGAAGATTCTTAAGAACTCTGAGTCACCCATGTATGTCATGGGATTCATCCTAGTAGACACAAGGATCCTTCACAGATCATTCCTGGATAATTTCATCTCTATCACTGGCTTCTGCTGAGACAGTTTTGGGGATCTCTGGATCACATGCCTAATCTCTTTAGATTGAATGCTTTGACCTATTGATTGTTCTGAGGCACTAGCAAGGAATGTTTCATCTATACATTTGCCTTTCTCTGAAGAAAACACTCTTCTAACAGTGAATCTTTTAATTTTCATATCTTTGGCAATCTGTAGAGGCTAAGAATTTCCCAAATCATCGAGTGCAGGTTATTTATCACTTAACAGTTTTTCCCTCTATTTCTTATCTATAAGCAGCAAGAATAATTTAGAACATTTCTTCAACATTCTACATATAAATCTTCTTACCTAAATATCCAAGGTAATCACTAACACGTTTTGTTTTTCACATAACCGTAGGACACAATTCTGCTAAGCTTTCGGCTACTATATAGCCATAAACTTCTTTCTTCTATTTCTAATGGCATGGTCTCCATTTACTGTTGAATGTCTACATTTCAACCAATATTGTATTTACGACAATTTCGACCTACCACAATATATAGAAGCATTTATCAATCTGAAAGCCAAATGGAGATTTCTGGCTTTTAACTCGGATCACAGCCATAATTAACCTTGCCTGAAGAGTGGGGTCCATTGAAAAAAGCCCTTCAAAAGTGTTTCAACATTGTACTTTAAAGCTTCCCCCAGGAAGTCTCGGAAGGGAATTGTAGCCATTTACTGAGGTGACATGACAAAGAACTGGAAGAACTTAAACTGATACTAAACGGGACAAAGCCTTGCAAACCCACAATGCCATGCTGGCACCCTGGTCAATACAAGGTTTTCTGGCAACCCCACGATAGAGTTTCATGACCACATTTAAGTCACAGCGGGTCTACAGACTCATCCTGTAGTTATTTTCTCAGTTGCTAAGTGCATAATTGAATTTCCATGTACCTTATACTTTCCTCTCACTACAAGATGAAAATCTAATAGCAGGTCCCAAGTCTACTTGATATAATGAAGCCATAAGTCAGGGAGAGGTATTCAATGGCAAGAATAATAATAAAGAATTGATTTTTTTTTTTCAACACTGTCAGTAACTTAATTTGGATATGAAATGAGGTAGCTCTTTTAAAAGCACAATGAAAACCATAAATGCTGCTAGGAAGAAACACAGCTTCTATATCAAGGGCCTTTTCACTGACCTTCAGTAAAACAAAGAAACATCATACCAATAAAGACTATGGAGAATTCTCAGGAAAACCTTTCTTTTTCAACTGAGGCAACTGTTGCTATGTGTGGAAAAGAAAATTGTCTCAGATAACATACCTTGTGCATGACAAAGCAGGGGCTTTAATATCATATTTTGATCTAACACAATGCAGGGTCTATTTTTCATTATTGTGTCCCCAGCACTCAGTCTGTGGAATAAAGTGGTACACTAGCTTGAATCAATTATCCACATCTCAATTCTCTTCTATCTTACTATATTGCCCTCTTTACCTTTATATTAGAATATTTTCTCCTTTCCTTTCATTTACAATTCAGCCCCAAAACCACTAGGGAGTCTGAATAAGATAAGTGCTCAGACCAAGGCAGGAATAGAGAGCCAGGTGTTGGACCATGATCAAGTGTGGAGGGTGTCCTCAAGTAGAGAGGGGAGAGGGGACAAAGTATTGGTGAACAGGGCAGGAGAAGGAATGCTTTTGTGCAGGAGAAAGACCAGCATGGGATGTTAGAAAAAAGAGTCTGATAAGATGTAGGATGCTTAGTTACTTTTTAAAAAAAGGAATGCTATCAAAACATGCTTACTAAGTACAAAAAGTAATTTTAAAGTGGAGAAGCCTGGCAGAGAGCCCCTTCATCAAGTGAGCAAAGTGAGCATCAACTGCAATGAGAAAAAACAAAATTATGTGCACTCTTACAGAATGTAATGAGAATACACACCATTAGCTGAGGTCTTCCTCCAAAAGACAAAATAACCAAATCTTAGAAGACATCAGACAAGACTTAAATTGAGAAATTTTCTATAAAATAAGTGATCTGTAATCACTTAATCACCAAACAAGGAATGAGGTGTCTGTGTTGAAGGAGATAAAGGAGGTTAAGGAGATAAAGATAACAATGTTACTTAGAATTATATGCTTTTCCTATAAAGGATATCATTTGAATGCTTGGTAAAACTTCAATGGAGAGGTATTATATATCCTACTGTATAATGTTCTGATGAAGAATAAATGAAAAAGCCATCATTTAGGTCAGAGACTAAACCCCCTATCCATGTAAAATATATGCAGTTTAGTTTTGTTCATTTGTTTATATACGGTATAGACTGAGTATTTGTCCCCACCCAAGATTCATATCCAAGAAAACCCAAGAAAACATACTCCCCAATGTGTTAGTGTTTGGAAGTAATTAGGTCATAAAAGTGGAGCCCTCATGGATGAGATTAGTACCCTTATAGAACAGACTCCAGAGAGTCTTCTTTCCGCTTCTACAATGTGAGATAAAACAGCAAGGAGGAGGCCATCTCTGAACCAGGGAGCAGGTTCTCACCAGACACTGAATATGTTGATGCCTTGATCTTGGACCCCTTAACCTCTAGAACTGTGAGAAATAAATTTATGTTGTTTATAATCCAGGTTATGATATTTTTGTTGTAGCAACCTGAATGTACTAAGTCAATATGTATTTTTCTAAATTGTATGATTCTTTTATTAACCATGGATTTTTCTTTCTTCACCACACACATGAGGGGAGAACAGCCTCCACACTGGCCCCAACACTCTCTAAACCCTCTACGTGAAAGAAGGACTGACCTAATTGCAGAGATGGGGGCAAAGCTGTAGTTTGGCCCCACACTCCGAGTAGAAATCTGTCTCTAAGGATTGAGACGTTATGAGTCAGAACTCTGTGTGGTGAACTGGATATATGTTTAAATTTAGGAAGACAAAGAAAAGTTCCAGTTGGGTCCAGACCTTGCCACCATCTTAAATCCAGGTTTATTATTTAATAAAACAGATATTAACATTTAATGTTCTTTAGACTCCAATGTGATACGACTGAGCGACTTTACTTTCACTTTTCACTTTCACCCATTGGAGAAGGAAATGGCAACCCACTCCAGTGTTCTTGCCTGGAGAATCCCAGGGACTGGGGAGCCTAGTGGGCTGCCGTCTATGGGGTCGCACAGAGTCGGACACGACTGAAGCAACTTAGCAGCAGCAGCAGCAGACTCCAATGTATGTATTTCAGTGAGCTTCATAATGCAGAAGGAAAGAGGGATTTTATTCAAGGTCATTCTGAAAAGGCCCAGTTTATGGTCATGAAACAAAAACTTCCTACAAAAGAGAAGTAGGCACTTGAGGTTCAATAATAGAGATTAAAGTTTCTGGAGCAGATCTGACTTCAGTAATCTTAGATGTTCTTATGAAGGTCTTTGAATTCGATATGTTGTTGCAGGTATTACTGTGGTTGGTGTTGATATCCATACAAATTTGTTCAATGATGATAAACAAGCAAATCTCTTTAGTTCTTGTATTAATTTGCTAGGACTGCTATAACAAAGTACCACAAACTAGGTTTCTTAAGTAACAGCTTAAATGTATTGTCTCACATATCTGGGGGTGAGCAACCTGATATAAGCAGTTTGATGAGGTCACAGCCCCTCTGAGGGCTGTAAGGAAGAATCTATTCATTGCCCCTCCCCTAACTTCTAGTGGGTTACTGATAATCTTTGTCATTCTTTGACCAGCAGATACATCACCTCAGTTTCTGCTTTTATCTTTTTATGGTGTTATCCATGTTTGTGTCTGTGTCCAGTTATTTTTCTTTTTATAAGGACACTGGTATAATTGGATTAGGGGCTGACTCTACTTCTATATGATTACATCTATAGGATGTATATATACATCCTATATATATATATATATAGATAGATGTAATCATATGACCCTATTTCCTAATAGGAAATCCTAATGACCCTATTTCCTAATAAAGTCACTTTTTGAGGCAGTGGAGCTTAGGACTTCAACATACATACTGGGACCAACCCCTAACAGTACTATTTTGTCAAGAATTAAAATGCTAAGCAAATCCTGGACACAACTGGATTTGAGTCCAACTGTGGGTTCATCCCACAGTGAAAACAGATTTTATTCATGATCAAAAATGGGCTTCTTATTTTAGTTGAAAATGAAATTTTCTTGGGTTTAGGTATGAAGTTTTAAAATTACTACAAAAGCTAAAGTGGATATTTTAAAGATAGATTTTTTAAAGTGTGTGCCTATTTCTATTAATGTGGTTGGCTCACAGAGTCACCTCAAAGAGAACTCAGGTTGGTTTTGTAAAACAGGTATTTTTTTTAAGTCAGTATGAAAATAGTAAGGCATTAGCACCCTCCTCCTAAAAAGAGGAGAAGAGGGTAGGCCTTTTAAAATTATTATTAGTTTACAATTGCTACTATAAGAGATAACCATGAAAGTTGGTCACTTAACCCAACAAGTTTATTAGTTTATAGTCTGTAGGTCTCAGTGGACTAAATTCAAGGATTCAAGGGAGTGGTATCTGATTCTGAATACTCTAGGGACATCCATTTCCTGTTTCCATTTTCTTGAGAACAATCCACGTTCCTTAGCTTCTGGCCTCCTTCCTTCATCTCAGCCTCAATAATGTTACATCTTTCTCACCAACCTTTCATCACATCTCTCTCTCTCTATGTTCTTTTGCAATACTTTTCCACTTTTAAAGACCCTTGTCTTTAAAGGCTCATATGGATAACCCAAGGTAACTTCTTCTTTATAAAGTATGCAGATAGGTAACTTTAATTCCATTTGTCACATAACATAATACATTTCTGAGAACTAGAACTTGAACCTCTTTCTAAACTCTGTCTATATCTCTATCTTTATAGCTTCCCACTCTCTTTCCCTCTCTCTCTCTCTCTCTGCTTCCTTGTATAAGCCTAACAAGCACAGGTTGCTCATGCTGTCTTGCTGGAAGTAGAACCCACAAGGGATTGCTCCCTCACCATCCTGTTGGGAAATGTGAAGGGTACTTTTATGCAAGGGATCTGGCTAAGTGGGGCATCCTAGGATAGTTAAAAAGAGTAGAAATTCATGACCATCCAGTGAGTGTGCATATGGGAAAGGTAGCCTAGGATTCTTAAAACTCCCTCAATTCCTGTATGGTGGATCCTGGTTTGAAAGTGTGTGGTTTGTCAAGGCATTCTCTGAGGGAGCAAGTAGCGTAACAACAAAACAAATTTGGGATAATCTTCGAGTACCAAATCCAAAGGAAGATACAAATGACATAGCAACGAGTACCTACGACAGAAGCTCAGCAAAGGAAAACAGCAAGATGGGTGTCCTCAAGCTTTGAACAAAAACAGTCATCTAACTGTACAGAAGTTTTAGATCTTAGCAGAATATACCAAAGGAACTTCAGGATGGGACCAGCAATGTCTTAGCAGTCACCACCCAGTGGACACCCAAGGAACTGTGCAGGGCCAAGTGTGGCATTTCATGCAATTTTTACAGTTGATTAGTTTAAAAGAGTTATACACTATACTATGATCAGGGTATCAGGAAAAGTTAAAAAAATATGTATGAAGATATTTTTAAAGCATTAAACTATGATTTAAAACTGAGAAGCCTTGCTAGATTTTACATTAGAGATTGGTTATAAATTCCTCTTTAAGAGTAATATACTCTTCTAAGACTTTTCTCATCAGCAAAAGTCAAGTCATCTGAGTCAGTCTCATCTTGAGATTACCTTGTATAAGTCTCAAAAAGCAAGTAGCCTAGGGCATACTGAACTTCAACCCATAGCAAATCCCTTTTATTCCATCGCTCCTTTCATTTTTTTCTTTGTAAAATTAATTGCTTCTATGTACAGGGAGTAAATTTGGACCTGTGGGCTATAAAGATTGTCTAGAAGTAGTTAGGAGAGAGATAGTTAATATGGATTCAAGCCTTTTTCACTTTTTACTCAGGAAAGAAAAATTGAAGAACAGGTATTTGACATAGTCACAACATGATCATTGAAAAAAATAGACCATTGTGAAGACAGTACAAGGATCTATTATAGAAGGATATTTTCTATACTGTCTCTTTATGACTTATTCTGTTCATACAAATTTGCTAATGTTTTCAATATGTTTCCCTGTACCTACCACCCATCAAGAAAGAGTTAGGTTTGGTAATCATCAAGCTAATTGGTCAAGAGGACTGGACCGTGAGGTGTACGAGGACCCAAGGAGCACTCAGAGTTCAAAATGGTCAAAATAAATTCATTTTTGAAATAAGAGTTTAGAAGCATGGAAATTAAAATTGGAATGCTTCTCTGTGGAGATATAAAACTCTTATTTCTAATCATGTCTTCATCATCGCATTGTCTACATTCAGAGTTTGTGTATGGGGCTGTGTGAATAGGGAAAAATCCAAGAACATTTTCCAAATTAACATTAATAGAGAAGAATATGAGCAAGTACTCTTCTCTAGAGTGTACATTTAATATACTCAGTCTTGCTGACATTTTCAAGTAATAAAATATAGCTATTTTGGAAGCTTTGTAAGCATCAGTTATACAGAAGGAAGGTTAAATTATGGCCCAGAAACTATGTCAGAGAAGGCAAGATAAATGTACAATGGCCCCAAGATGAATGTGGTTTTAAAAGCAGCTTACACGTCAAGAGACTATTAGTTCACACAAGAGATTCCATCTAAAGAAAGAAAAAATACAGCAAGAAGACCAAGTCAAAATGTTACATATAAAGAATATGGGAAATTTAGATAAAGGAGTAGGGAGTATTTTTTTTTTTTTGCAAAAGTTCCAGGCATTTTATTTAGAGGAAACTGTGAAGGGACAAATCTATATTATCAGAACAATATCTTTCCTGTCTTCTCTTAATATATTGACAGTCTTAAAATCATTCCCAGTCACTAAGATTATTCACCTAGCAAACTAAAGAAGCATAATTATAAACTGCAAAGTCACTCTCAGTGTGAGCAAGTAGACCTTCTCTGTATGCGCACTACAATTTAGGGGTCTCTATATACATTTATTTTTTTCATTTAAAAAATCTTGTTTTTGTAATTGCTTTAGTAATAAGAAGATACAGATTCTAATTTTGACCCTATCACTATAAATCTCTAATGTTGGACCTGTCAATTTTAGTAATCCTGTGCCATATTTCTTCTGTTTCAAAAAGGGTAGAAGATAGAAAAAAATTTTTTAATTGAATATCAATGTATATACATTGCAAAACAGTGCATGACAAGGGACATAAATATAGAAAGGTGATCTCTGCTCTCTGGTTGGTCTAGAGTAATACATTATACAAAGGATGTAACTTACCTCCAACGTTTAAAGGTGATATGAAGCTCACCTAAAAAGAGAGAAAGATAGACTCACATTGAAATACATTCATTCTTATAACTTGATCTTCATAATAACCCAAATCAGGCAAGCAAACAGCAACATCTACATCTATAAATGAGGTAATTGAATTAGGTAACAGCAAGTCTAAAAAGAGGTAAAGCTGGGCATGGAGCCCCAGAAGTCTTTGCACACCTCACTGCCTGGCCCACCATTTTCTTTTTTTTTTTTTTCTTTAATAGAAGATTATTTAATTAGTATACATGTGTTCCCCATCCTGAACCCTCCTCCCTCCTCCCTCCCCACACCATCCCTCTGGGTCGTCCCAGTGCACCAGCCCCAAGCATCCAGCATCGTGCATTGAACCTGGACTGGCATCTCATTTCATACATGACATTTCACATGTTTCAATGCCATTCTCCCAAATCTTCCCACCCTCTCCCTCTCCCACAGAGTCCATAAGACTGTTCTATACATCAGTGTCTCTTTTGCTGTCTCGTATACAGGGTTATCGTTACCATCTTTCTAAATTTCATATATATGCGTTAGTATACTGTATTGGTGTTTTTCCTTCTGGCTTACTTCACTCTGTATAATAGGCTCCAGTTTCATCCACCTCATTAGAACTGATTCAAATGTATTCTTTTTAATGGCTGAGTAATACTCCATTGTGTATATGTACCACTGCTTTCTTATCCATTCATCTGCTGATGGGCATCTAGGTTGCTTCCATGTCCTGGCTATTATAAACAGTGCTGCGATGAACATTGGGGTACACGTGTCTCTTTCCCTTCTGGTTTCCTCAGTGTGTATGCCCAGCAGTGGGATTGCTGGATCATAAGGCAGTTCTATTTCCAGTTTTTTAAGGAATCTCCACACTGTTTTCCATAGTGGCTGTACTAGTTTGCATTCCCACCAACAGTGTAAGAGGGTTCCCTTTTCTCCACACCCTCTCCAGCATTTATTATTTGTAGACTTTTGGATCGCAGCCATTCTGACTGGTGTGAAATGGTACCTCATAGTGGTCTTGATTTGCATTTCTCTGATAATGAGTGATGTTGAGCATCTTTTCATGTGTGTGTTAGCCATCTGTATGTCTTCTTTGGAGAAATGTCTATTTAGATCTTTGGCCCATTTTTTGATTGGGTCATTTATTTTTCTGGAGTTGAGCTGTAGGAGTTGCTTGTATATTTTTGAGATTAGTTGTTTGTCGGTTGCTTCATTTGCTATTATTTTCTCCCATTCTGAAGGCTGTCTTTTCACCTTGCTAATAGTTTCCTTTGATGTGCAGAAGCTTTTAAGTTTAATTAGGTCCCATTTGTTTATTTTTACTTTTATTTCCAATATTCTGGGAGGTGGATCATAGAGGATCCTGCTGTGATGTATGTCAGAGAGTGTTTTGCCTATGTTCTCCTCTAGGAGTTTTATAGTTTCTGGTCTTACATTGAGATCTTTAATCCATTTTGAGTTTATTTTTGTATAAGGTGTTAGAAAGTGTTCTAGTTTCATTCTTTTACAAGTGGTTGACCAGATTTCCCAGCACCACTTGTTAAAGAGATTGTCTTTAATCCATTGTATATTCTTGCCTCCTTTGTCAAAGATAAGGTGTCCATATGTGCGTGGATTTATCTCTGGGCTTTCTATTTTGTTCCATTGATCTATATTTCTGTCTTTGTGCCAGTACCATACTGTCTTGATAACTGTGGCTTTGTAGTAGAGCCTGAAGTCAGGTAGGTTGATTCCTCCAGTTCCATTTTTCTTTCTCAAGATCGCTTTGGCTATTCGAGGTTTTTTGTATTTCCATACAAATTGTGAAATTATTTGTTCTAGCTCTGTGAAGAATACTGTTGGTAGCTTGATAGGGATTGCATTGAATCTATAAATTGCTTTGGGTAGTATACTCATTTTCACTATATTGATTCTTCCAATCCATGAACATGGTATATTTCTCCATCTATTAGTGTCCTCTTTGATTTCTTTCACCAGTGTTTTATAGTTTTCTATATATAGGTCTTTAGTTTCTTTAGGTAGATATATTCCTAAGTATTTTATTCTTTTCGTTGCAATGGTGAATGGAATTGTTTCCTTAATTTCTCTTTCTGTTTTCTCATTATTAGTGTATAGGAATGCAAGGGATTTCTGTGTGTTGATTTTATATCCTGCAACTTTACTATAATCATTGATTAGTTCTAGTAATTTTCTGGTGGAGTCACCATTTTCTGTGCACTGGAATATCTAGTCTGCCAGCCAACCTGCTGCCCACTTTTATAAATACAATCTCACCAGGGCACAGCCACACTTATTTGTGTGAGTATTTGTTGTGACTTCTTGTTCACAACAGCATCTGAATAGCTGTGACAGAGACCATAAAGCCTGTATTTACTCTTTGGTCCTTTGGAAAAACATGCTGACCTCTGCTGTCATTTTATCAGTAGTACAGGTGACTTGACTTTTCCTGACAATGCTTGCCTAGGATTATCTGGTTTTCGGTACATGTTTATTTCAGGAAGGCTGAAAGGATGAATGAATGAAAGGAAGGGAATGACACCTGAGCAAATGTCTAGATTTGACAGTGTCTAACATTTTCAACACAGGCATTTTTATCACTGAGCTCACTAGCCATAATTTTACTGATGGAGAATAAGGAGGCAAGTTAAAAAATGAATGAATGATCTGCCATTCTTTGGTCACCATTTAGAATTTCTTTCTTTCCTTTTTTTGTTTGTCTATTTCAAGAGCAGATGAAAAGTCACCTTAGCTAGATCACTTTAGGAAAAAGAAGGTAACCCCTAGGTTAACTTCCAACTTCTGTGTGAAACAGAACCACAGCCTGGCTTTTACATTGGCAAATGTGGTGTGAATAAACCTTCTCAGTTCCTGTGGACAACTTTAATTATTTAGCTGCCCTCACTTGATATCTGCTGGTTGTTTGGCATACAAGTAGAGTTTTATTTTCAGTAAAACTCAAGTTACACACAAACTGTACTTTAAAAAAAAACAATCCAGACATGTTCAATTTGAATTTCAAATAGTATCAATGAACAATTTTACAAAAGATTTTTAGCATTTTCTAAAACTACCTGCATCCAGTTTGGAACTTCTTTCTTTGATTAGACTTACTTTTCAGCTCCAAATACATAATGTTATTTTTCACATTATGCTGGGTACTCAAAAACTGCAACAATTTTCCTGATCACTTTAGTGGTGGCGCATTAGCATGTAAATTCAAAGTTGAGACAATGAATGTGTTAAGGAGACAATTTAACACCTTCCAACTTTTTTTTTCCCCTTCAGCTGCATATCTTGGAAAATCAGCAGTATTTTTGCAAACATATGTTTTACTTGTTAAGCTTTAGTCCACTGGGTCTTGCTTTGACCTTCAATTAACATTAGAAGCTACAGTCCCCAGAAACGAATCTTGAAAAAGGAATATGGGCCAGGGACTCTTCAGAACAGTTTCAATTATTAAACTCTTTAAATTTTAAATTATTTTGTTTGTCTTTGTGTCTCCCTGAGTTTGGCACGAATAGGCAGCCAATTTGTATGAATGAATGACTACTGAAGGTTAGAAATAAACCAACATGATCACCAACAAAGAAAGCAAAGAATAACGTACCCCCTCCTCATCTCCCTCCAGCAGTTTGCACCCAGACCCAGAAACACTTCGAAGTTACAGTGGTTTTCACTGCTGCATGGTGATCCATTTAAAATCACATCTTTAAGAAGCCCACATTTTCCTCTTTTTTCATATTCTGGGTGAGAATGAAACATAAAACAGATTTTTCAGAGTTGTTATTACACTGACACTAAAGCTGAAAAACACATAAAGCATGCTAGTTGGAAACCTTGGAAATTTTGCAGTTATTTTCTGTTTTAATTTTTAAGCCTCTGCATACCCAAGTTATTTTCTAATGACTTGGTGAATGCCACTGCTGTTGTCTGTAACTACCCACTATTGAATATTTTAAGTAGGTATATAAACTAATGGGCTTCCCATGTTGCTCAGTGGTCTCTCCAATGCAGGAGACAGGGGTTTGATCCCTGGGTCAGGAAGATCCCCTGGAGAAGAAAAGGTAACCCACTACAGTACTCTTGCCTGGAATATTCTATGAATGGAGAAGCCTGGTAGGCTACAGTGCCTGGGGTCACAAAGAGTTGGACATGACTGAGCTTTCACTTTCACTTTCTTTGTTTAAATTGTGATGAGAAATCACACTTTCCTTCATTTTAGTTGCTGCCCTTCACAGTCCCTGCCCTCTATCTTCCTTTAACCTAACAGATGACTAGACTAGCTCTCATCCTGCCATTGCATTTGGTGACACGTCCATCAGATCTCAGTCAGTATCACTAGGCATTCATTAGCCTTCAGACCAGTTGGATCCATGAAATAAGTTTACTCTTAAAATCACTTACAAAGCACCAGAAATATTTAATGTGCAATAAGCTATCTGCCACAGAGACCTCCTGCAATTTACTCCACTCTATCATGTGACTTTTTCCCCAGATGATTCAGCACCTATTACCCCTTCTCTACAGAAACTTTCAGGGAAGTTAACCACTTCATTCTACTCCCAAAGTGCTCTTGAATGGATTTAGATGTCCTCTTCCTTCTGGGAATGAATTCCCGGAAGGGCTGAATTCTGTCCCTCCAAAATCTATATGTTAAAGTTCTAACATCCAATACTTCAGAAAATGAATGTGTTTTGGGATACAAACATTAAAGATGTAATTAAGGTTCAACGAGGTCACTGGGGTGGAATCTAAGCTAATATGACTGGTGTCCTTGTGAGAAGAGATTAAGACACAGACAGGCACAGAAAAATGACCAGGTGAAGACAGAGCAGAAGACGGCCATCTATAAGCCAAGAAAAAGGGCCTGAGGGAATGTCAGTTCTGATCTTAGACTTCCAGCCTTCAGAACTACAAGAAAATAAACTGCTGCTTAAGCCATTCAGTCTGTAGTATTTCATTATAGTAGCCCTAACTAACTGAGAATAAATATTTTGGTTAATAAAGTTTAAAATTGATTTTGGCTGTTTTCTCTGGTTCCTTCTTGGTTCAGCTGGCATGATTTCACAACTCTTATCCTTTTAAAAAATTTTAACCAATCACAAATGTGTTGCTGATAAATTGTTGGGTGCAATGTTAGAACAAAAACCAGCTTTTCAATCAGAAAATGTCAAGGATCTGCTTTCATCAGGAAAAGACAAAGCAAAGAGATAATACGAGTACTTCATATGAGGGTCAAAATCTAGAAGAGGAGGGAAAAACAGCAATATATTACAAGGTTAAATTGTTATATGATTCCTGTCCCAGTTTTGAGAGTTTAAAATATGATAGGTGACAGAAGAGAAGTGGGAATGTAGGCTACTAAATTCTACACAGTCAATACCCTCCCCAATTCATTGTTGTACAGTTAGAAAGAGTTTTGTTTAAAAAATACCTTAAGAGCTTGCTTGAAAATGAGAAAAAAGGAAGAAAATTAAACATGAAGGAATAGGGGAACAGAGAGAGAATTATATCTCCACACTGAATATACAATAATTACAAAATTAGCAGGAGATTCAAAAGATTCACAATATTCCCAGACTGTCTTCCGTTAATGACATTTTGATTTCGGCCCTTGAATGCAATGAATTTCCTATCGGTTTTCATCTGTCAAAATTCTTATTCAACAACAAGATACTGTTCACATGGCCTTGCCTCCATGGAACTTTCATAAATATATCAGAAACTTGTCTCATCATTTCCTTTTCCACAATACTTTGGACATACCTATCCTGGCATCTTCTAAACTACTTCACAATTACTGGTTTACATGCCTTTCTCTCCCATTAGACTATAAGCCTAAGGGTAAAACTTAAAGTCTGAAATAACAATTCAGGAAGTAAATGTCAAGAATGACAAGTTAGGAAATAGAAAGCAGGTATCTTGAAAGCCCAAGCAGAAGGAAAAGATCATTTTTTTGAACACTTTGGGATGGAAGTGCATTTGTACTGTATTTTGAAATAAATGTGACAAGATTGAGTGTTACTTTGGAGCACACATTGATTCAACAAATATTCAGTGAGAGCCTGTTAGATCAGTTAAGCATGGGGAGTTATTTGGAAGTAAAATTATACAAGGCTATTCATTTTTTAGTTAGGAAAGAAAAGAGGAGGAAAATATTTTAAAAGGGAATTCAAAGAAAAATTCTATTCTCACTATTGTCTTCAGTGCATACTTTCTGCCTCATTTTATCATGCTATGCTTCCAAAAGAGGCAAGTACTAAATCAATGCCAAGCCCAACACTAAAGTAATTCAGTGGGTGGTGTACAACTGAGGTTTAAGATAAGATATTTAGGAGCCACAGTACTACTAAATTAATGACCCTTAAGTGGTCATGTATGGATGCGAGAGTTGGACTGTGAAGAAAGCTGAGTGCTGAAAATTGATGCTTTTGAACTGTGGTGTTGGAGAAGACTCTTGAGAGTCCCTTGGACTGTAAGGAGATCCAACCAGTCCATTCTAAAGGAGATCAGTCCTGGGTGTTCTTTGGAAGGAATGATGCTAAAGCTGAAACTCCAGTACTTTGGCCACCTCGTGCGAAGAGTTGACTCATTGGAAAAGACTCTGATGCTGGGAGGGATTGGGGGCAGGAGGAAAAGGGGATGACAGAGGATGAGATGGCTGGATGGCATCACCGACTCAATGGATGTGACTTTGAGTGAACTCCAGGAGTTGGTGAAAGACAGGGAGGCCTGGCGTGCTGCGATTCATGGGGTCGCAAAGAGTCAGACACGACTGAGTGACTGAACTGAACTGAACTGAACTGAAGGTTCTTTTCTTAAATCTGAGGTATGCATGCACACATTAAAATTTTATATGTGCATGTCTACCATAAATGTTTTATGGCTTATTAGAAAGCATGATTATAATGATCCTTGACTTAATAAATTTCCTAGGGAAGTGTCATATTATCATTGCATTCTTGTTTTTACATTATGAATATTCAGTTCAGTTCAGTTCAGTTGCTCAGTCACGTCCGACTCTTTGTGACCTTTGAACTGCAGCATGCCAGTCCTCCCCATCCATCACCAACTCCAGGAGTCCACTCAAACCCATGTCCATTGAGTCAGTGATGCCATCCAACCATCTCATCCTCTGTCCTCCCCTTCTCCTCCTGCCCTCAATCTTTCCCAGTATGAATATTATGCTATATAAAATAAATGCTGGATTAAAGTACAGAATATTAAATATGTGCCTTTTGGGGAAGAATATTACATCTTCAAAGCATAGACCTAAACTCACTCTTATAATTGTCCTTATCAAATAGAGACCATTATCTCAATATTACAGTTGGAAAAACAAAGATAGAAGTTTGATGACTTTCACAAATTCACAGAGCGCTTCACCACTGCACTTGTCAAGACACAGTGTAATTCATTTTATGTTTTGTTACTGCATTTTATTAAATGGATGAGTAATAATTATTCTTCTATTGTTGTGCATTCACTTTCCCTCAGTTGTTTGCTATAAGAGCACTGTTAATATATTTGACAGTGTATTTTTGCTGTGATTTATGTCAGAGAGTGTTCTGCCTATGTTTTCCTCTAAGAGTTTTATAGTTTCTGGTCTTACATTTAGATTTTTAATCCATTTTGAGTTTATTTTTGTGTGTGGTTTTCGAAAGTGTTCTAGTTTCATTTTTTTACAGGTGGTTGACCAGTTTTCCCAGCACCACTTGTTAAAGAGATTGCCTTTTCTCCACTGTATATTTTTGACTCCTTTGTCAAAGACAAGGTGTCCATAGGTGCATGGATTTATCTCTGGGCTTTCTATTTTGTCCCATTGATCTATATTTTGTCTTTGGGCCAGTACCATACTGTCTTGATAACTATAACTTTGTAGTATAGTCTGAAGTCAGACAGGTTGATTCCTTCAATTCCATTCTTTCTCAAGATTCCTTTGGCTATTCAAGGTTTTTTGTGTTTCCATAAAAATTGTGAAATCATCTGTTCTAGTTCTGTGAAAAATACTGTTGGCAGCTTGATAGGGATTGCATTGAGTCTATAGATTGCTTTGGGTAGT
The DNA here is from genome assembly GCF_029378745.1 of Bos indicus. Taxonomy (NCBI): domain Eukaryota; kingdom Metazoa; phylum Chordata; class Mammalia; order Artiodactyla; family Bovidae; genus Bos; species Bos indicus. Next base: position 14,316,417 of record NC_091788.1, on the reverse strand, counting down.
ATAATCATTTTCACTATACTGATTCTTCCAATCTATGAACATGGTATATTTCTCCATCTATTTGTGTCATCTCTGAGTTCTTTCATCAGTGTTTTATAGTTTTCTATATATTGGTCTTTTTTGGTTTCTTTAGACAAATTTATTTCTAAGTATTTTATTCTTTTAGTTGCAATGGTGAATGGGATTGTCTCCTTAATTTCTCTGTTTTCTCATTGTTAGTGTATAGTAATGCAAAGGACTTCTGTATATTAATTTTATATCCTGCAACTTTACTATTCATTGATTAGCTCTAGTAATTTTCTGGTGGAGTCTCTAGGATTTTCTATGTAGAGATTATGTCATCTGCAAACAGTGAGAATCTTACTTCTTCTTTTCCAATCTGGATTCCTTTTATTTCTTTTTCTTCTCTGATTGCTATGGCTAGAACTTCCAAAACTATGTTGAATAGTAGTGGTGAGAGTGGGCACCCATATCTTGTCCCTGATTTTAGAGGAAATGCTTTCAATTTTTCACCATTGAGGATAATGTTTGCTGTGGGTTGGCATATGTGGCTTTTATTATGTTGACATATGTTCTTTCTCAGAGAAGGCAATGGCACCCCACTCCAGTACTCTTGCCTGGAAAATCCCATGGATGGAGGAGCCTGGTGGGCTACAGTCCATGGGGTTAATAACAGTGGGACACAACTAAGTGACTTCACTTTCATTTTCACTTTCATGCATTGGAGAAGAAAATGGCAATCCACTCCAGTCTTCTTGCCTTGAGAATCCCAGGGATGGGGGAACCTGGTGGGCTGCCATCTATGGGGTCGCACAGAGTCGGACATGACTGAAGTGATTTAGCAGCATGTTCTTTCTATGACTGCTTTCTGGAGAGTTTTTTTTATCATAAATGGGTGCTGAATTTTGTCAAAGGCTTTTTCTGCATCTATTGAGATAATTGCATGGTTTTTATTTTTCAATTTGTTAATATGGTATATCACATTGATTCATTTGTGAATATTGAAGAATTCTTGCATCCCTGGGATAAAGTCCACTTGGTCATGCATGATGTATGATCCTCTATGATCCACCTTCCAGAGTAATGGAAATGAAAGCAAAAATAAACAAATGGGACCTAATTAAACTTAAAAGCTTTTGTACAATGAAGGGCAACTATAAGCAAGGTGAAAAGGCAGCCTTCAGAATGGGAGAAAATAATAACAAATGAAACAACTGACAAAGAATTAATCTCCAAAATTTACAAGCAGCTCATGCAGCTCAATACCAGAAAAATAAATGACCCAGTCAAAAAGCAGACCAAAGAACTAAACAGACACTTCTCCAAAGAAGACCTACAGATGGCTAACAAACACATGAAAAGCTGCTCAACATCACTCATTATCAGAGAAATGCAAATCAAAACCACAATGAGGTACCATCTCACACTGGTCAGAATGGCTGCCATCAAAAAGTCTACAAACAATAAATGCTGGAGAGGGTGTAGAGAAAAAGGAACCCTCTTATACTGCTGGTAGGAATGCAAACTAGTACAGCCACTATGGAGAACAGTGTGGAGATTCCTTTAAAAACTTTAAAGTCTTTAAAAACTGGAAATAGAATAGCCATAGGACCCAGCAATCCCACTGCTGGGCATACACATCAAGGAAACCAGAATTGAAATAGAGACACATGTAACCCAATGTTCACATTAAGACTATTTACAATAGCTAGGACATGGAAGCAACCTACATGTCCATCGGCAGACAAATGGATAAGGAAGTAGTGGTACAAAGGAATATTACTTAGCCATAAAAAAGAATGCATTTGAGTCAATGCATTAGCCAATTCTAATGAGGTGGATAAAACTGGAGCCTATTATACAGAGTGAAATAAGTCAGAAAGAGAAACATCAATACAGTATATTAACACATATATGTGGAATTTAGAAAGATGATAATGATGACCCGATAAGCAAGACAGCAAAAGAGACACAGATGTAAAGAACAGACTTTTGGACTCTTTGGGAGAAGGTGAGTTTGGGATGATTTGAGAGAATAGCATTGAAACATGTATATTACCACATATAAAATAGATGATCAGTGCAAGTTCAGTGCATGAAACAGGAACTCAAAGCTGTTGCTCCACCCAGAGGGATGGAGTGGGGAGGGAAGTGGGCGGGGGGTTCAGGATAGGGGACACATGTAAACACATGGCTGAGTCATGTTGATGTATGGCAAAAACCACCACAATACTGTAAAGTAATTAGCGTCCAGTTAAAATAAATTAATAATTTTATAAAAGTGCATTTTTAAAATACTAATACATATTAATATTCTTCTTGTGACAGTCCAAGAAAAGTTGAGAAGAATTCAGTGTTTCTGGTACATACTTCCCAGTGTCTTCTCCATTAGCAGTTCTCTGGGGTTTGGGATTTTTTTTTTTTTTTAATGTCTCTTATACCCCAGTATTTATTTTATTTCTAACTCCTTTGAATAAACTTAAAAAAAATCATGTCTTGGCATCTAATTTGAATTTCTTTTACTATTATATATTTTTAAAGTATATTGACCTGCATTTCTTAAGTGATTGACTTGCATATGTGGTTTGGAAATGTTTTTGTATTTAGCTTTTTTAATTTTTTAGATTTTTTCATATGATAAAAGGCAATAATTATCTGTCATATATATCATCTAAAATTTTTTCTTAAGGGAAAAATATTGATATTTTCCTTCCCTCTAGTTGATATTTACAAACTAATGCTTAGTGCTCAGTTGCTCAGTCATGTCCAACTCTTTCCAACCCTTTGGACTGTAGCCTCCCAGGCTCCTCTTTCCATGGGATTCTCCAGGCAAGAATACTGGAGTGCATTACCATTTCCTTCTCCAGGGAATCCTCTCAATCCAGGGATTGACCCCATGTTTCCCGTGTCTCCTGCATTGTAGGTGATTCTTTTACTACTGAGCCATCAGTGAAGCCCCCATACACAAATTAAACCCATTTTAATTCTCTGCTGTTCTAAAAAAACACAAATTTTTGTAAAAGGCATAGCTAAAATTCAGATACATAGAAATTAAGCCAGTATGACATATGTGCTATTGGATAATATTAGTTCTTTTATTTTCCTATTTCTAATTAAAATAAATCCGTATTAAAAATAAAGTATTTCATGTTATGATTAACTTACGTTTTCTCATTTTGTTTTCCCTTATATTGCCAGCAATTCCACATTTAAAAAATTCCTATCATAAATTATTTTCTTGACATTTCTTAAAACTCAAGCACATCCTTTGGGCCAACCTTTCCTCTCTGGGCTCCCCAGTGTAGTCCTCAAATCTTCACTTAGTAAAGTGAGAAATAGTAACAGTGGCTGGAGGTGGTTTTAAATAAAGTGCAATGACTTTCTTATGACTTTCTCTTTCCTAAGAATTCTGTATGTTGTATATTATGTATTTATTCACTTATTCAGCAAATACTTTTAGAATACTTTATTCCATACCCTTCCTGCATCTTTTATTCCATAAATGGGGTTAAGACAGGCTTACTGTGAGAAGTGTATGATTGAATGTAAAGTGAGAATAATGAAACTCTAAAAATGGGATGCTTGGCTTGGTAGACTTCTTCACCAATTAGCTGAATCCTCTCTGCATCTCAGCTTTGAAGCTTATGGCATATTGTCCTGGCTAGAATTACAAATGAGCTTTATTTAAATGCATTTAGAAAAAAACTGAACACTGTGTCATCAAGATTCGACAGTATTCTAATTCATAAAAAATGAATGAAAATATGCATACATCCTAAAAAAAATCTTAAGTTTTAAAGTACAATGAAATTATGGAACTAGCAGCTGAGTATATGAGGTGACAATCCTTCCCCAAGCTAATACAAACTGTATGACAAATCAAGATTTTTTTTGAGCAGATCTTTATCCAAAAGACAAATCCATCATTAAATATTGAAGCCAAAATTGCCTTTAGCTACATGTGCATGCTAAGTTGCTTCAGTAATTTCCAACTCTTTGCAACCCTATGGACTGTAGCCTGCCAGGCTCCTCTGTCCAGGGGATTCTGCAGGCAAAAATACTGGAGTGAATTGCCATATCCTCTTCCAGGGGAATCCTCCCGGCCCAGGGATCAAACCTGCATCTATCACATCTTCTGCATTGGCAGGCAGGTTCTTTACCATGTCACCACTTACATGAGCAGTTCATTAACTGCTAAAATTATGTATTTAGCTTTGTCTTGCTAAGGATCTAGTATTTTCAGAAAACTCAACCTTAGTTTAAGTAAACAGTAGCATTTTGCCCAGGAGTCTGTCCAGCAGAAGTCTATTGAAGCTAAAAGGCATTGGCCTAAAGGTTGAAACTATACCATTGTACATAAAATGGCTTATATTTGAAGATGACTCTGCAGACATAAGTCTTCTCTGATGGCTTAGTGGTAAAGGACCAGCCTATAATGCAAGAGATGCAAGAGACATGGGTTCCATCCCTGGGTCAGGAAGACCCTCTGGAGGAGGAAATGGCAACCTGCTGCAGTATTCTTGCCTGGAGAATCTCATGGATAGAGGAGCCTAGCAGGCTAAAGTCCACGGGGTTGCAAAAGCTCGGACACAGCTGAACGACTGAGCGAGTACAGTACAGACACAAAACGCCGCCTCTGTCGGTGTTAGGCTAGAGCCAACGCTGAGGTTAGTGCCTAGTCTGTCCTCAGCGCTCTCAGTCTCCTTGCAGGTGGCACAAACCGCCTCTTCCTCTGCTTGACTTCAGCGAAGAGCTGTGTTCCCTGGTCACTGCTGGGCCACTGGTGATGCTCCCTGATAATCTTCATCTCCTCTGGTTGTTTTCACTTACCATTCCTAGTCTCTGTGGCCTTTTTCACTTTCAAAACCCTTAATCTTGACCTATCCTTGCTCATATGTCAGATCACTCTAATTTTTCTCTCAGAAGAAAACAATTTTTTCAACATTTATTAAGGCAAAATATGTACTAAGCACTGAGCTCGACACTGGAGAAGCCAAGATTAATAAAACATTGCTCTGCCCTCAAGAGGTGCTAGGTGGAAAAGAGGGGAAATATCATATACATAGAATGCACAATGTACTAGGCATAATGCTCCAGGCTTCACGTAAGTAATTTTTTAATCTGAAAATTGGTTTATCTGACTCCTCTGATCTCCCTTTCCCCATTCAGCTATTTGTAAAATTAAACCTTTTGGTTACCCATATGCCTGTTTATTTCTTTGAAAGTGTTGAGTGAGAAAGAGAAGGAGGAAGGGAGGAAAGAAGAAATAAAAAAGAGAAGAAGAAAGAAGGAAGGGAGAGAGGGCAAGAGAAAAAGAAAGAAAGGAGGGAAAGAGAGAGAGAAAGGAGAAAGGCAACTCTGTTGGAAGCATATAATAAGGTTAAGAGTGTGGACCAGTCAGTCAAAGTGCCTCACATAATTTTTAGCATGGTCTTGAGGAATTAAGGATGAGATGGCTGGATGGCATCACCGACTCGATGGACATGAGTCTGAGTGAACTCCGGGAGTTGGTGATGGACAGGGAGGCCTGGTGTGCTGCAATTCATGGAGTCGCAAAGAGTCGGACATGACTGAGCAACTGATCTGATCTGATCTGAGGAATTAAATATTTTTAAATGAATATATGCCAATAAGTATTTTTATGAGTGTCAGACATGACTGAATTGACTTAGCACATAAAAGGTTAGTTATTCAAATAGTGTTCTCTGAGACATTTCTTAATAAAATTCTTCATCTATCTCTCCTTCTCTCCTTCCAAGAGTTCTCTAGATTTGAAATTTGGGATATCATTCCCAACTCTATCCTAGGGCTTTAAATTCATCAGTAATTATTAATAAACCCATAGGAACAGCAATAATCATCCTGTCCTCTCTTTATAGAGCTCAATAGCCCACAAAGTGCTACTACATACATCATCTCCAGTTGGAGACCATGGTGTATATATAATTTAACTTCATCACTCAGAATCTTTCAGTAAGGGAGACTTGAAAAATGGATAGTAAGTCATACAATGGTGCCTATTTTAAAAAATTTTTTCAAAACTTCAGTATTCATTTTCTCTAATATCTGGTACTTCCAGGCTGTTTGAATTTTCTGATATACTTTATAACCTAAGCCTACCATTTTCTCTTTGGTTTCATCAATTCAGAGCTTTTGCCAGACTGTGAAACAAAGACACAGTAAAGCTACTAAGGGGATGGGGGGAGGAATTGCATATTTTTTAAAGGCACTAAAAGTCCAAACCATAAATATCTGAGACTAAGAAACCTTTTAGGCCAGTGATGCTGCAATCTTCTGAAGGTGGAGCAGTAACTGAACCAACAGAGCCAGCTGCTTAAGAATATAATGCCTATTAATATCCATTTAATATCTTTGCCCTGAAAACACAATTTGCTTTTGCGTGGATGCTGTGGTTGTTCCCACTGAAAAGTAAATAATCTCTCCTCTTTGGAAACATGCACTTAATAGAGAAGAATCCCTCCTATGGCTGAAGTAATGTGTCTCCCCACACATCTGTAGTTCTACGGCTAATAAAAAGGATTATCAGGCAAATAGAAATATAGTTTATAGTTGCAATAGCTCACATCATTACCTTTTACCTCAATACGTAAAATTAAGCATTTATGCCTGAAAACTACTTAAAAGCCAGCTTTTCAGATTCCGTATTCCTCTGACATTGTATAATGAATATTTTGTCATAGCAAGTAACAGATTTTATTACAGCTCTAATGCTTAAAATTCCATCTGTTTCCACAAACAGAACATGAACACAGGAAAGCAACCATTAATCTTAAAAGGCACTAAAAAATTCTCCTAATAAAGGGATTCTAAAAAACCTTTTAAAGTATTCAAAGTCTGCTAATTATGGGATGCTGTGTGTCTGACACCTTGGTTTCCATTCACTGGTCCCTCAGAGCCCATCCATGTTAATTCTATAGATTTTTAAGGCAATTTCAAAGCAGGAAACTGCCTAATTTGGCAGTAGGATAAACAAGTTTCATTTGCTATTTCATCTACAGTTTTGCAAATGCAAGACAGCATACAAGGGACTTGGGCCACAGAGCCATGCAATTTATTTTTATCAAGATGCTCATTCCTTCATATATCCTTCAAATATTTATTGAACACCTTCTATGTGTTGAACACTCTGCCCTGAAAATTTTTAAATGAAATTCATAGCCTCTGTTCTAAACTAATTCATAGTTAAGTGGATGGTTGGCAGTAAATATGATACTCTCTAATGAGAAGGAAATCAAGGACTATTTCTCCAAATAGGTAGCATATGGGGAAAGTTTTAAATAATGAAGAGGTTTTAACTAGACAAAAACGATGGCTTCCCAGGTGGCTCTGTGGTAAAAGAATCCGCCTGCCAGTGCAGGAGACACAGGAGACTCAGGTTTGATCCCTGGGTTGGGAAGATCCAGTGGAGAAGGGAATGGCAACCCACTCCAGTATTCTTGCCTGGAAAATCCGAAGGACAGAGGAGCCTGGCAGGCTACAGTTCATGAGGTCACAAAGAGTCCGACACGACTGAGCGACTGAGCGCACACACAAACAAAAAAGAAGATAAGAACTATATTCACAATTATCTAACTCAACTCATATATCCTCTGCCATTTAAAAATGAGAATACAAAAACCGAAAAAAGTTAAGTGATTGTCATAGGGGTATTCTGTAAATCAATCTGCAATAGGCAATATTTAGCCCACTGTTAGCACATTCTGTTTTTCATACACACAAACACACACACACATGTATACGTATATATGAATATAGATTACTAATTAATAATATTACTGGCAATTGCACTTTTGAAATATTTGTTTACAAGTTTCTCAATCAAATAATTAAATTATTGGAGTTATGATTCTACATTTTGGGGATGTTTTTAATTCTCAATTATAATTGAGAGTCCCACTTAGCTGAGACATAAAATTTGTAAATGATGTTATTTATGCTTTTATTTCAGAATTAAAGAAATAAATAATTAGCCAATGAAATGGGAGATCATGAACTTTTTAAGGACATTGTCATTTGTGACATTTGTCATTTAACCATATCTTGGTTAAATAACAATGGCATGAAGTGATAAATGCAAATAAAATGTATGCAAGACATAATCATCTCACTTCTGTAGCAGATGAATTCCTGGACTACTTTCATGCATCTATTTTCTACTTAGAATTCTCTGAGATGTTAGCAGCTAAGATATAAAATATATAAAATATGCATCCAGAGTATACAAGTATATGTTTAACAACTTGCTTTCAGGGCAAAATGCTCTGATTTGTAGCATTTCTCAATTTTGTAATATAAATACTCATGGTGACTGATTTTAAGCCACCAATATAACATGAAGCACAAGTTGGAATCAAGATTGCGAGGAGAAATATCAATAGCCTCAGATACGTAGATGACACCACTCTTATGGCAGAAAGCAAAGAAGAACTGAAGAGCCTCTTGATGAAAGTGAAAGAGGAGAGTGAAAAAGTTGGTTTAATACTCAACATTCAGAAAACTAAGATCATGGCCCTGGTCCCATCACTTCAAGGCAAATAGATGGGGAAACAGTGGAAACAGTGACAGACTTTATTTTTGGGGCTCCAAAATCACTGCAGATGGTGACTGCAGCCATGAAATTAAAAGATGCTTGCTCCTTGGAAGAAAAGTTGTAACCAACCTAGACAGCATATTAAAAAGCAGAGACGTTACTTTGCCAACAAAGGTCCATCTAGTCAAGGCTATGGTTTTTCTAGTAGTCATGTATGGATGTGAGAGTTGGACTATAAAGGAAGCTGAGTGCCAAAGAATTGATGCTTTTGAACTGTGGTGTTGCAGAAGACTCTTGAGAGTCCCTTGGACTGCAAGGAGATCCAACCAGTCCATCCTAAAGGAAATCATTTGTGAATATTCAGTGGAAGGACTGATGCTAAAGCTGAAACTCCAATACTTTGTCCACCTGATGCAAACTGACTCATTTGGAAACACCCTGATGCTGGGAAAGATTGAAGGCGGGGGGAGAAGGGGATGACAGAGGATGAGATGGCTGGATGGCATCACCGATTCAATGGACATGAGCTTGAGTAAATTCCAGGAGTTGGTGGGGACAGGGAGGCCTGGCGTGCTGCAGTCCATAGTATCGCAAAGAGTCAGACATGACTGAGCGACTGAACTGACTGACTGAATATAACATTATAGAATTCAAACTGGAAAAAGATACACAGAGAGTACTGAGCTGAGTTCCCTGTGCTATACAGATGCTTCCTGCTAGCTATGTTATTTTACACATATTATTGTTCAGTTGCTCAGTCGTATCTGACTCTTTGAAATCCCATGTACTGAAGCATGCCAGGCTTCCCCATCATGTATATAAACATTATATAGAAATGGTAGTATATACATACTACCATTTTACACGTTATCATATAGTAAAAAAATATACATAATTGGTTTTTCAATGCCAAATAACTCGTTTAGCCCACCAATAGAAACATCCTAAATATATTTTAAGAATTCCCCAAAGCAAAAAATAATAATAATAATTAAGTTAAACATTGAAAAAATCATAGGGTATCACAAATTATATAGTCTCATAGCTTTAAGACAATAGTTCTCAAAGTGTGTTCCGCCAAAATTTAGGGGACCCCAGATCCCTTTCAATGAGTCAATGAGATCAAATCACTTCAATAATAATTTTGGAAAGCTGAAACTTCCCTGGTGGTCCAATGGCTAAGATTCCATGCTCCCAATTCAGGAAGCACAGGTTCCATCCCTGGTCAGGGAACTGAGTTTGTATGCTGTAATTAAAGATCCTGCATGCTGTAACTAAAAAGAAAAAAATATCTCACATGCAACAGGAAGATCTTGTGTGCTGCAACTAAGACCTGTCACAGCCAAATTTAAACAAAACAAAACAAAATGATATACATATATATTTAAATATTAAAAAAAATAATAATTTTGCCATGCCATTTGTTTTTTGAGTGCTTTTCAGGTGGTGCAATGTAAAGAATCTGCCTGCCAATGCAGGAGACACAAGAGACTCAGATTTGATCCCTGGGTTAAGAAGATCCTCTGGAGAAGTAAATCAACCTGATCCAGTATTCTTGCCTGGGAAAATCCCATGAAAAGAGGAGCCTTGTGGGCTACAGTTCATGTGGGCGGGAAGAGTCAGACATGACTGAGCAACGGAGCACACACACGCACGCCGAAGTGTCCAAACAACAAATCCTTTCTATTTAGGACCAAGGCCTAAGACAGACACACACCCATTTTATTATTTTCCTTCCACCCACCCCCACTTCAATTATATCAAAGTTTCAAAACACTAAGTAATCCAGGTTGAAGATCTCTGCACCACTCTCTGATAGAACTTTACAGATATAAGATAAATACTCTGGAACCAGGGAAGCATGGCTGATAGTACATACCCTGATGAACTTCATAAAGCAGCCAATTTGTGCACTGATTTTCTTCACACATATATTTCTACTATGTGGAGATTTCATTAAATGGCCCTACTCTTTTCTGGGTACCATATTGGGCCACTCTCTAATAAAATTCTTGCACATATGCTCGATAAATCTTAAATTTTTATTAATTTGGACTATAACATTCAGCAACTTTATCACTAACAGGCAATTTACAGTGAGTAAAACAATTGGTGTTATAACACTGCTCAAGGCTCTGGCACCAGATTGAATGATCAGTTTGTGTTTTTTAATGCCAGTAATTTTTGTATATTTTAATGAAATATGTCAATATTTGGAAGATCAGTATAATGTAGGAAACCACTGATTTCCAAATGGCAAATTAATATTGTTACAAAATAATACATAGGTAAGAGATCCATTCAAAATATAATGTAAACTTCTTTGTTAAAATTTATTAATCTATCAATTTTAACAAAGAATAAAAAGTTTACTAATATGGAATCAGATTCCATACTGCAGCTAAACTTTAAGAAATTTCCACTGGTTAAGTTTTGGTGTATTATCTACGAAGCATACTTACTACTATCTGAATATTTTTAATTTTTTTGACCAAAAGAACACAAGCCACAATTTGAACACAGAACAGTTATAAGAATTTAACTGTCTTCTATTATCATTTCCAGTTTTATTGAGAATCAGTTGACATACAGCACTATACAAGTTTAAGGTGTACAGTATAATTATTTGCCTTACCGCATGGAAACGATTACAAATAGTTTAGTGAACATCCAGCATCTTATGTAGAAACAACATAAAATAAACAGAAAAAATGTTTTTCCTTGTGATGAGAACTGTTAGGATTTACTCTATTAACACTTTCATCTATAATACATAGTAGTGTTAGTTACATTTACTATGCTGTACATTACATCCCTAGTATTTATCTTATGACTAGAAGTTTGTACCTTTTGACTGTCTTCATCCAATTTATCCTCCCACTATATCCCACGTCTGGTGACCTGATCTCTTTTCTATGAATTAGACAGTTCGTTTGTTTTTGAAGTAAAATAGATCTATGACTCTATGTTAGTTCCTAGTATGTAACACAATCATTTAGTATTTTATACATTTCAAAATGATCGCCATGAGAAGTCTAGTTACCATTTGTCACCATCACACATATTACATAATTATTGATTATATTTCCCACACTGAGCATTTCATACCATGATTTCACTTACTTTGTAACTGAAAGTTTGACCTCTTAATCTCCATCATTTATTCCTCCCCTTCAACTACTCTCCTCCTGCATGGCAACCACCTGCCTTTCTGTATCTATGACTCTTCTGTTTAGTTATGTTTGTTCGTTTGTTCTGCTTTTTAAATTACACATATAAGTGAAATAATAAGATATGTGTCTTTCTCTGTCTGATATATTTCACTTAGCATAATAGCCTCTAAGTTCATCTATATTGTTGCACTTGCCAAAATTTCATTCTTTTTTTTATTTATGGCTGAGCAATACTCCATTGTATATGTACATACATACATACATATATACACACATATATTATATATATATATATATATATACACCACATCTTTTGGAGAAGGCAATGGCACCCCAGTACTCCTGCCTGGAAAACCCCATGGACAGAGGAGCCTGGTAGGCTGCAGTCCATGGGGTCGCTAAGAGTCAGACACAACTGAACGACTTCACTTTCACTGTTCACTTTCATGCATTGGAGAAGGAAATGGCAACCCACTCCAGTGCTCTTGCCTGGAGAATCCCAGGGACAAGGGAACCTGGTGGGCTGCAGTCCATGGGGTCACACAGAGTCGGACACGACTGAAGTGACTTAGCAGCAGCAGCAGCAGCAGCATACCACATCTTTAACCCATTCATCTTTTGCTGGGCACTTAGGTTGCTTATATATTTTGGTTATTGTCAATGATGTTGCAATAAATTTAGGAGCATATATATCTCTTCATATTAATGTTTTTGTTTTTTTTTTGGATAAATACTCAGGAGTGGAATTGCTGGCTCATACAGTCATCCTATTTTTTCTTTTTTTTGAGGAATCTCCCTGCTGTCTTCCATAGTGGCTGTTCTGATTTACATTCATGCCAACATGCATGAGGGTTGCTTGTTCTCCACATAATCACTAACACTTGTGATTTGTTGTCTTTTTAATAATAACCATTTTGACAAGTGTGAGGTGATAGATCATGTGGCTTTGATTTGCATTTCCCTAATAATTAGCAGTATTGCACATCCTTTCAAGTGTCTGTTGGCCATTTGTATATCTTTTTTGGAAAAATGCCTATTTTTCAGATCCTCTGCCCATTTTTAAATTGTTTCATTTTTGGTATTGAGTTGTATGAATTTTTGTATATTTTGGACATTTACTGTCTGTCTTGCAGTATAATATATATATATATATATATATATATATATATATCTTTTTGTTTGCAAATATGTCCTTCCATTCAGTGGGTAGCCTCTTTGTTTTTTTTTCCTTCACTCTGCAAAAGTTTTTAGTTTAATGTAGCCCCATACATTAATTTTTGCTTATGTTGCCTTTGCTTGAAGTGATACATCCAAAAAATATTACTAAGACCAATGTCAAAGAGCATACTATGTTTTCTTCTAGAAGTTTTATGATGTCAGGTCTTGCATTTAAGTCTTTAAACCATTTTGAGTTTGTTTTTGTATATGTTATGAGATAGTAACTATCTTCTATTAAATCATACTTTAGAACAATTTATAAAAATATAAAACAATGCAATTATTTTTAGTATTTCTTGTTTTGGAAAATATAATTTTTTTATTAAAAATGTCTTAACATGTAGTGGGTTTATTTTTTGTGACTTTCAAATACATATAATTTGTTTAAGTTTTTAAGTGTCCATTTTAATTATATGTATATGGTATATACATATATATCACCTATACAAAAGCACTTTGTAGTTCTCAACAATCTTTAAGAGTATCAATGCATCCTGAAACCAAATGTTTGAGAACCATTGTTCTAAGAAAAGAATATATCAAAAGTACCTGCTAGTTTTAGAATACACACACACACACACACACACACACACACCATAGAAATAACTTTAGAGGCCTCGTATATGGTTTGAACAACTAAAACAAACATTCTAGGTAAGACTTGTTTTTCTCAAGACATTAGCTGTTAAAATTATGTGAACATGAATTTAAATCAGAGTTCTAAATTTCACCCACTTTTACCATTTGGCAATAATTGACGTCTTATCTGTTAACTATGTCTTATTTGTAACTCAGGCAAGTTATTAACTATTTTTAAACCTCAGCTTTCTCATGTTTAAAATCTCCTGAAGAAATAGCTATAAATTGTATCATCTCCTATGGTTGCTATACTGATTAAATGAGGAAGGTGTCTATCTTTTAACATACATTGGTTGAACTATTTTTATTATTTTCCTTTTATGACCTTATTAATTTTTATTGTTGTTACAACTGTTTCTTTGGAAGTGGTCCTATAGCTTAATTTATCCATTACCCACAATGGAGACTACAACCTTCCCAAGGTAGAATATTCTATACTGTATGAAAATTTTTTTATTGTTTACCAATGTTCCTCTGAACTTTCAAATTTCCCTTAAAGCCAAAATTCTTTTCTGAAAAAAGTGCATTAGAGTCATATAGACTTATTCTTGAATATTGTTTTGTCACAGTTTAATGTTGTCATTAGTAAACCACTAAAATGTCAGTTACTTCATCTATAAAATGGACACAATTGGTGAAACAGATTGCCAGTCCAGGTTCGATGCATGAGACAGGGTGCTCAGGGCTGGTGCACTGGGATGACCCTAAGGGATGGGATGGGGAGGGAGGTAGGAGGGAGGGTCAGGATGGGGAACACATGTACACCCATGGCTGATTCATGTCAATGTATGGCAAAACCCACTACAATATTGTAAAGTAATTAGCCTCCAATTAAAATAAATTTTAAAAAGTAAAATTTAAAAATGGACATAATTATACTTTCTCCTTTCAGAGTCATATTGAAATATAGAAGAAACAATGTATGTTAACCACATAATGATGCATGGCCATTCATACAATTATAGCCTAGTACAGGCTTCCCTAGTGGCTCAAACGATAGAGCGTCTGTCTGCAATGCAGGAGACCCGGGTTCGATCCCTGGGTTGAGAAGATCCCCTGGAGAAGGAAATGGCAGCCCACTCCAATACTCTTGCCTGGAAAATCCCATGGACCCGGAGCCCGGTAGGCTACCGTCCATGGGGTCGCAGAGTCGGACACGACTGAGAAACTTCACTTTTCACAGGCTTTATGTGGAGAATGTCTTAGCAGCTAAATGGGCAATTGTGAAAGAGACATATGCGTGCCTGGCACTCATAGAATTTTGGGGCCACAGAGTATTTTGTATAAGTGGGAAGAATCCTATGTGCTTTTGTTTACAGCTTTCCAACTGAGTGCAAGTGCTGGGAAAAACCATTCATGCATTTTACATTGAGCCGCTTGCTGCTTCCTGTATTATGCTGATACAGAGTGAAAAATCCACATTTCCTTGCTTTTCTTTGAGACTGCTTTTACCAATCACTATTCTCCACCTAATATTCTTTCACCTATACTGCAAAAAGGAGGACCAACAGAAGAATCCACTCTGGAATAGAAGAACTTTTCTTCCTGAAGAACCAGAATTTGTTTCCTGTGGTAGAATGCAGGTCAAAGACACTGCAAACGGAAGTGCCAATTGTCTTTCATTAGACATGCAAGCAATCAATTCAAAGACAGTTTTTAAATCCTAATCCTATCCCCAGGAGTTTGTTGCCACTGGCACACACTGATAGACAATGGCTTTAAAGAGGTAATTAACAGATAATTAAATATTTATACTTTGTATAAGCAAGGGCCTAAAGTGCTGTGGTAGGAGGGGAGATTCAGGATTTACTGACTTACTTTGCATAGAGATACAATTGACATAGTCAAAGAGCAGAGAGTAATTAACAGAATCCTGTCTCCAGATTTTGGTCCCTGATCCTCAAGAATGTCAATTATTTTTATCTTCTCTTCTGTATTTAAGGAAAAAAATTTATTGGGTGTCTGTTTTATGCTTCTGTGGGACAAAAAGATGGGTTAATAAATAATCTTACTTTCAGGAGTTTGTATTCTAATGCGGTATAAGAAACTA
Source organism: Bos indicus (assembly GCF_029378745.1). Taxonomy (NCBI): domain Eukaryota; kingdom Metazoa; phylum Chordata; class Mammalia; order Artiodactyla; family Bovidae; genus Bos; species Bos indicus. The sequence goes on along the minus strand of NC_091788.1, from coordinate 14,300,786 downwards.
TTGACACAAAAATTATATAAACTTCAAATTAAAGTATCCGCTAATTTTGTTGAAACAGTCATATTCATCTGTCTGTGCACTGCCTCTGGCTGTTCTCACACTACCACTAATGAGGTGAATAGTTGCAATAAAGACCATATGGACTGCAAACCCTAAATATAAAAATATTTAGTATCTGGCCCTTTACAGGAAAAGTTTGCTAACCTTTACTTTAAAGAGATTAGGCAAGCATTAAATGTTTCTTGAAACATGGAGATAATGAGAACTGTGATAATGATGATGCAGAGGAGGAGGAGCCTGCGGATCATTATCCTGTTACTTTGAATTTTTTTCTACCTGACTGCAGGCTTGGACCATGTGTTGGCAGGACAATTTCAGTAAAAAGTATATCCAATCATCTAGATAGTGATTCTATTCACTACAGTTCTAGAAAGGCAACCTTTCCTCAATCAGAGTCATCCCTAATGTTTTACGATGTTATGCCTTAGTTCGGTGAGTCTGGTAGACATTGTTGCTCACACACCCAACACCCTGCTTTCCCACCCTCCCTTTCTTACTATGTGCTAAAAACTAAGTTGCTTCAGTCATGTCAGACTCTTTGCAACCCCATAGACTGTAGCCTGCCAGACTCCTCTGTCCATGGGATTCTTCAGGCAAGAACACTAGAGTGGACTGCCATGCCCTCCTGCGGGGGAACTTTCCAACCCAGGGATTGAACCCAGGTCTCCCGCATTGCAGGCGGATTCTTTACCATCTGAGCCACCAGGGAAGCCCCAATTCTTACTATGAGAATAGCAATTTTGTTCAAGTTTCAGCATTGTACAATCTCAGGAATAGAATACGCTTAATCTAATCTAATCAGCCTGCTTCTACTCCTTTCATCAATTGGTAGGCTTGGGTATCAGTTCAGTTCAGTTCAGTTCAGTCGCTCAGTCGTGTCCAACTCTTTGCAACCCCATGGACTGCAGCATTCAACGGCTCCCTGTCCATCACCAACTCCCAGAGCTTACTCAAACTCATGTTCATGGAGTCAGTGATGCCATCCAAACATCTCATCCTGTCGTCCCCTTCTCCTCCCGCCTTCAATCTTTCCCAGCATCAGGGTCTTTTCCAATGAGTCAGCTTTTCGCAACAGGTGACCAAAGTATTGGAGTTTCAGCATCAACATCAGTCTTTCCAATGAATATTTAGGACTGATTTCCTTTAGGATGGACTGGTTGGATCTCCTTGCAGTCCAAGGGACTCTCAAGAGTCTTCTCCAACACCACAGTTTAAAAGCATCAACTCTTTAGCTCTCAGCTTTCTTTATGCTCCAACTCTCACATCCACACATAACTACTGGAAAAACCATAGCCTTAACTAGATAGACCTTTATTGGCAAAGTAGTGTCTCTGCTTTTTAATATGCTGTCTAGGTTCATCATAACTTTTCTTCTAAGGAGCAAGCATCTTTTAATTTCATGACTGCAGTCACCATCCACAGTGATTTTGGAGCCCCACAAAATTAAGTCTGCCACTGTTTCTCCATCTATTTGCCATGAAGTGATGGGGCCAGATGCCATGATCTTAGTTTTCTGAATGTTGAGCTTTAAGCCAACTTTTTCAGTCTCCTCTTTCACTTTCATCAAGAGGCTCTTTACTTGTTCACTTTCTGCCATAAGGGTAGTGTCATCTGCATGGCTGGGGTATATTATGTGGCAATTCTCTTAAAACATATATGAAGTCATATCTGCCAGGGAGAGATACTTCCTTATTTTTGACTAATGTTTTCAAAACAAAAGGCAAATATATCTTAAAATTATAACTGTTTATGAAATATGCTACTCGCCACATCAGTGCTCTCCAAGGTGCAGCACAGAATTGAGAGAAAGTGAAGAAGTTTAGGTAAGAAAAAAGATAAATTCTTTAAAGTGACAAATCTTTCTCAAGTATTAGTAATGTTACAGATTCCTGCACTTAAAAACCTGCAACTTCAGAGTGGTGTCAAAGATCCACCTCCTAGTGTCTCTTTGTGCCCTAATTTGTGATTCTAAAAGCACATAAAGTCTAGTGTGGCATTCCCAGTGGTTGTACATGGAAGCTGAAGATCACTGTACAGTATTAAACAATTCATACATTCCCAAAACGTGTATATGCAAATCTATACATACCATACCTGAATGATGATATTTATATTGGCAAACGATATTAATTGAATGCTAGGAGTGTGAAAACTTTTATTTTATATAAGTACTAATAAATTTTAATTAAATGGTTAAGAATTGAATAAAACAGCATTATTGCAGTCATTTAATATGTTTTAAAATTTATTTTAAATGTTATTTGTATTTAGCCTTTTGTATTCACTAGACATTCTTGAAAACTTGGACAACAATAATTTTTCATAAAACACATTTAAAGAGTAATATAAATACTTTATTCTTATATTTATTGTAATTTATATTTATAATATACACTCACATTTTATATATTGAGTACAGCTACATTTAATTTTATTTTTTAAAATTTTCTGTGGAGATAATGAAAGAATTGTGACTACTGTATACTTGTCACTGAGCCTCGAAAATCCTTCCCTATCAATCATCACTTATTCTCCAATATTTTTTGAAATAAATATAAATCATATCCTTTCCTCCATTAATATTTCAGTTTGTAATACTCAGTTCAGTTTAGTCGCTCAGTTGTGTCCGACTCTTTGTGACCCCATGAATCACAGCACGCCAGGCATCCCTGTCCATCACCAACTCCTGGAGGTCATTCAAACTCATGTCCATCGAGTTGGTGATGGCATCCAGCCATCTCATCCTCTGTCGTCCCCTTCTCCTCCTGCCCCCAATCCCTCCCAGAATCAGGGTCTTTTCCAATGAGTCAACACTTCGCATGAGGTGGCCAAAGTACTGGACTTTCATCTTTAACATCTGTCCTTTCAATGAATACCTAGGACTGATCTCCTTTAGAATGGACTGCTTGTATCTCCTTGCAGTCCAAGGGACTCTCAAGAGTCTTCTCCAACATCACAGTTCAAAAACATCAATTCTTCAGGGCTCAGCCTTCTTCACAGTCCAACTCTCACATCCATACATGACCACTGGAAAAACCATAGCCTTGACTAGATGGACCTTTGTTGGCAAAGTAATATCTCTGCTTTTCAATATGCTATCTAGGTTGGTCATAATTTTCCTTCCAAGGAGCAAGTGTCTTTTAATTTCATGGCTGCAATCACCATCTGCAGTGATTTTGGAGCCCCCCAAAATAAAGTCTGACACTGTTTGCAGTTTTCCCATCTATTTCCCATGAAGTGATGGGACCAGATGCCATGATTTTCGTTTTCTGAATGTTGAGCTTTAAGCCAACTTTTTCACTCTCCTCCTTCACTTTCATCAAGAGGCTTTTTAGTTCCTCTTCACTTTCTGCCATGAGGGTGGTGTCATCTGCATATCTGAGGTTATTGATATTTCTCCCAGCAATCTTGATTCCAGCCTGTGCTTCTTCCAGCCCAGCATTTCTCATGATGTACTCTGCATATAAGTTAAATAAGCAGGGTGACAATAAACACCCTGACGTACTCCTTTTCCTATTTGGAACCAGTCTGTTGTTTCATGTCTAGTTGTAACTGTTGCTTTCTGACCTGCATATAGGTTTCTCAAGAGGCAGGTTAGGTGGTCTGGTATTCCCATCTCTTTCAGAACTTTCCACAGTTTATTGTGATCCACACAGTCAAAGGCTTTGGCATAGTCAATAAAGCAGAAATAGATGTTTTTCTGGAACTCTCTTGCTTTTTCATGATCCAGCGGATGTTGGCAATTTGATCTCTGGTTCCTCTGCCTTTTCTAAATCCAGCTTGAACATCAGGAAGTTCACAGTTCACGTATTGCTGGAGCCTGGCTTGGAGAATTTTGAGCATTACTTTACTAGTGTGTGAGATGAGTGCAATTGTGTGGTAGTTTGAGCACTCTTTGTCATTGTCTTTGGGTTTGGAATGAAAACTGACCTTTTCCAGTCCTGTGGCCACTGCTGAGTTTTCCAAATTTGCTGGCATATTGAGTGCAGCACTTTCATAGCATCATCTTTCAGGATTTGAAATAGCTCAACTGGAATTCCATCACCTCCACTAGCTTTGTTCGTAGTGATGCTTTCTAAGGCCCACCTGACTTCACATTCCAGGATGTTTGGCTCTAGGTGAGTGATCACACCATCGTGATTATCTGGGTCATGAAGATCTTTTTGTACAGTTCTTCTGTGTACTCTTGCCACCTCTTCTTAGTATCCTCTGCTTCTGTTAGGTCCATACCATTTCTGTCCTTTATTGAGTCCATGTTTGTAATATTAAAGGAGAACAATTTTTAAAAGGATTACATCTAAAATATCTTAACAGTACTGACTTTACATCATAAAATTCCCAGCTAGTTTTCAAAATTTCAATGGGCTTCTAAATGTTAAAACTTGTCATTCTCTTTACAATTCTTTTGAATTGGATATGAATAAGTTCCACACCTCATAATTGTGGGGTATATCTTATAAGTTTTGTTTCTGTCTCTTTTTCTCTTGTCCTCCCCTCCCTCCTTTTATTGACTTTGTTTTATTCGCTTTCTTACTGTTGCAGAAATAGATATAATTTATATCTATTATATAATTCTGAACAGTTTAGATCAGCACTAGTCAACAAAATTTTCTGAGATGAAAGAAATGTTCTAGCTGCTTCAGTATGGTAGTCACTGCTGCTGCTGCTGCTGCTAAGTCGCTTCGGTCGTGTCCGACCCTGTGCAACCCCTTAGGCAGCAGCCCACCAGGCTCCCCTATCCCTGGGATTCTCTAGGCAAGAACACTGGAGTGGGTTGCCATTTCCTTCTCCAATGCATGAGAGTGAAAATTGAAAGTGAAGTCACTCAGTCGTGCCTGACTCTTAGCGACCCAATGGACTGTAGCCTACCAGGCTCCTCCGTCTATGGGGTTTTCCAGGCAAGAGTACTGGAGTGGGGTGCCATTGCCTTCTCCAATGGTAGTCACTAGCCACATACAACTATTGAACTCTTTAAAATTGTGGACAATGGGGCCCATGAACTGAAATGTTTTGGTTTCTTTTAATGCTTAATTTTAAATAATTACATGCACTAATGCCTTGTGGTAGCCGCACTGGATAACACAGCTCTCGATTTTGTTGGTTACATCACTGTGGTCTATATCTCTGCTCTTTCCAGTTTCTCTGAATTGTTGGTTGTACCCAAACTCGAGACTTAATGAGCTCCAACTGCTTTTTGCTGTCTATTTTGTTCATTTAAAAGAATTCTTCATAGATGGATTTATGTTCTTCCTCTTGGAGGCACATAAACCCTGACTCTCTATTTATAATTTTAGCTGGTTCATATGTTCAAAATTTCAACATTCAGAAAATGAAGACCATGGCATCCAGTCCCATCACTTCATGGGAAATAGATGGGGAAACAGTGGGAACAGTGTCAGACTTTATTTTTCTGGGCTCCAAAATCACTAAAGATGGTGACTACAGCCATGAAATTAAAAGACACTTACTCCTTGGAAGGAAAGTTATGACCAACCTAGATAGCATATTCAAAAGCAGAGACATTACTTTGCCAAAAAAGGTCCGTCTAGTCAAGGCTATGGTTTTTCCTGTGGTCATGTACGGATGTGAGAGTTGGACTGTGAAGAAGGCTGAGCACCGAAGAATTGATGCTTTTGAACTGTGGTGTTGGAGAAGACTCTTGAGAGTTCCTTGGACTGCAAGGAGATCCAACCAGTCCATTCTAAAGGAGATCAGTCCTGGGACTTCTTTGGAAGGAATGATGCTAAAGCTGAAACTCCAATACTTTGGCCACCTCATGTGAAGAGTTGACTCATTGGAAAAGACTCTGATGCTGGGAGGGATTGGGGGCAAGAGGAGAAGGGGACGACAGAGGATGAGTTGCCTGGATGGCATCACTGACTTGATGGACGTGAGTCTCAGTGAATTCCAGGAGTTGGTGATGGACAGGGAGGCCTGGCGTGCTGTGATTCATGGGTTTGCAAAGAGTCGGACACAACTGAGCAACTGATCTGATCTGATGTTCAAAATTTAGGTTTATCAGTTCATTAAGGGTTGCAAAATGGCTATATTCTAATTCTGCATTTTCTTCTTAACTTACTACATCTATGCAGAGGTTAGTGGCAGAATAAATGGTGATTCTTTCCCTTTACCAGTTTTCAAAAAGTGATTTGGATATCTAACATCTTCCATAAACATTATTTTAGTATCATTTAAACTCACGCTTTTATTAATATTTAATATATTTTCACTTATTATAATTATTATTCTTGGAGATGTTTCTAATTTGGTCAGTGAAAATCTTTTCTAGTTGCTTCTTGAATCCCTTTGAGATAACCTTAGCAATATCTGATAGCTTTCATTTTATTTTTAAATCCTTTAGCTCATTACTCTCAATAAAACACAAATTAAGTGAAAAATTCTATGGTAGCCACATTATCATGTCTATTTTATTCCTAATTCAAGTATCATTAGCCCCAAAAGAATATCTAGTCCTGTGAAAAACTACATTCAGATATCTCTCATATTGAGTTAGCTTTTGGTTATACAGGGACTGTAACTTTATCTATATATTTTCATCTTATTTTTATCTTTTTATTTTTATCTTATTTTTATTTTATTACTTTGAAATTATATTGCCAAGAAACAACATCTAGTTTTTTGGTTATATCTTAAGTATTTAGACATATTAACTTTCATTTCTACTTTTGTCCCAAAAGTCAATAAATATCAGGGGTTAGCATCTTAGTTGCATAATTTAAGATAAAGTACAAATAAATCCACATTTGTGACATTGAAGGAATCTATACTTAATCCTTATCACAACACATGCTATAAGTAAAATTTATAATCCTGATTTTCGGTGTAAACAGTGTCTCAGAGATGTTAAAAGGCTTTTCCAAGACAAATAACTAGTAAATTGACAAATCAGGACTAGATTTCAGGTTTTTAATTCAGTCATCTTTCCACTATACCAAGAATAAGAATTTAGTGTTTTAAGCCATCTCTACTGCAAAGCATTCAAGTGACAATTAAAATTTCATCAAGAGTACCATTAATTCTAAATAAGGTATTTTTAAAATAAAAATTTAAGTACATAATTTTTAAGTAAAATCCTTTTCCCCCAAACTATAAATCAATCAATCTCTATCATCTTCTCTCTGAACTATCTTTAGAGTCTTACAATTTTTTTTTCTTTTCTTGACAAATATGTGGTGCTACATTATTTTTCAGAATTAAGGAGGGACACTTTTGTGGGGGGACTGACAAAAGCCTTCCCTGGTACCTGCTACCTTCCCTGATAGCTCAGTTGGTAAAGAATCCATCTGCAATGCAGGAGAACTGGTTCAATTCCAGGGCTGGGAAGATCCCCTGGTGAAGGGATAGGCCTCCAGTATTCTTGGGCTTCCCTTGTGGCTCAGCTGATAAAGAATCTGCCTGCAATGTGGGAGACCTGGGTTCGATCCCTGAATTGGGAAGATCCCCTGGAGAAGGGAAAGGCTACCCACTCCATTATTCTGGCCTGGAGAATTCCATGAACTATACCGTTCATGGGGTCACAAAGAGTCGGACACAACTGAGTGACTTGCACTTTCAGCTGACAGAAGCAGTGAATACTGGATTTCAGATATTTATGAACTCTGTGAAATCCATTTCTTTGGCTTAAGGTACACAACATACCATCATCTCCTTTCTAAGTCAGAGAACTCCTTTATCTTCCTGTGATGAAGTAAAACTCAAGAAGATGATTCCATTTTATCTGTGTTTTCCCAGATGTGGGATTTGCATCATTCAGTTTCTCCTGCTAGGTGACATCAAAAGTTCAATTTGGAAACTTATCCCCTAGGATTTCCCTCCAGTCATTCTGTGTTTGTGTCTCATAAGCCATTAGTCTTGCCAGAGTAATGCCCACAATCATAGTAATGAAGTGACATGAAACATTTTCAGCATCTTCTTTATGGCAGGCTCTTTTCATATATGGCAGGGCAATTTAATAAGTGATTAGTGTATATATGTCTTTATTACTATGTAAGAATCAAAAAGAATAAATTAAATGTCTTTCTCTGTGTTTTACTACTAGTCTACCACTCTACAAACTTTTTCAGAAAAGTCTGGGTCCTGCAACATCAAGTTTGTCTTTCCCCCAATGAAAAATAAATACCAATATACCAAAATTCATAACATAAGAACACTAGCTGTGGTTTCTTTCTTTCTTTTTTTTTTTTTTTGGAGGAATGGTTAATGATGGTGGGGGGAGGAAAGAAGCAGTATCTCAGATGTTATGAGTGGAGAAGTAGAGATGGATGAGTTATTCTCTCATGTGAAAAACACACATTTCTGAGATACATCTCAGTGAATAATACTGACCTGTATCCCACTTTGACTGCATTGTAAATGGTGAATAAGATCTCTGCTTGCAGGCATGTCTGGGTTAGGAATTCTGTCCCTTCTAGTGATGGCCTTGGAAAGTTCTGAGCAATGACATTTTTTACTTCCATGAGGAGATCTAACCCTAAAAACACACCCATTGAAAAGGCTCATATCTCTAATTCTCTACTTTGCGGATTGTGCTGCTCTTAGAGAAGGTTTGGCTGGTTCCCTAGGCACTCTTTGCTGGTATACACAGGACTTCATCATCCAGGGATGCCATGATCTAAAGCCAAGTGTTCCAACTCAGTTTATTTCTAGAAACAAAGGTAATATTATGGTTTTATCTTTTGTCTTTTCAATGATGTTGTCAAAAGTGTGCCGGAATTCTGGCTGAGAAAAGGGGTGTAACTCATGAGCCTCTTTGAATCACAACAGTATTTATTCACCTATATGATATTTTTTATTTATTAAGTTACTACTATATACAAGGGATTTCTCTAAGTGCTAACAGTACCCTTTCCAACATGTAGCTTTAAAAGAACTGTGTGAGTTTCTTTTCCATGATAAATGAGCCAGATTGAAAAGGATAAGGGCTGATATACTGTTGTATCTTTACAATGTTTTCCTCATTCATTACTTTATAAACTGTAAGCTTTTTAAACCATTAATTGATGAAGGTTTTATAATAAATATGTATCAAATGAATGAATAAGTTAGTAAGTGTTTGGAGTGGAACAGAAATGTAAGATACAATAGTCTCCACTTATTATGAGCTACTAGATCCCTGGCGCATGACTGAAACCACAAATATTAAGACTATCAAGCCTTATGTATATACTATGCTTTTCCCTGTTTTGTCCCTAAACTAACATAAGCTTAAAGCATGGTTCAAGGATATGTGGGATATGCTTTAAGGATATGTTGGACAAGGATGATTCGCGTCTGAAGTGAGATGGAGCTGAGGTGCAGGCCGGCTGAGATTCCATGGTGCTACTCAAAACAGCCACAATTTAAAGCTCATGAATTGTTTTTTTCAGAAATTTACCATTTAATATTTTAAGACAAGAGTTGACTGAGTAACTGAAATCATGGAAAACAAACCATGGATAAGTGGGGACCACTGAGATCAAACTTCTTTCACAGGAGAGTCTTGAGTCCTCTCTGTGAAGGCAGAGAGACAAAATTCAAAGCCTCAGCTGGGTCACTTACCAGTAATTGGACCTTCTCTGCACAAGTATGTAACCTCCACAAGCCTCAACCTTAATATCTGTAACATGGGGGAAATAGTATATAGCTTAGAGCATTATTGTAACTTTTATAAATAACATGAAATTCTTAGAGAATAGCAGGCACTGGGGCACCAAATCAGAGCTATTTGATAGACTGTTTCTGAGTTAAGCTCAAACCAAATGCATTCATTTGGTTCAATACTACATGCCTCTTATTTGAAACCTCACACTGTGAAGACACAGGGGAAGAGACAGTAAATGTAATATTTATCACTCACATCAGTAGTCTTGGACCGATCAAAGGAAATACATTTACCAGTTGACTAAAAAGCAGAGTTTCATCCCCGTTCCTTGAGAATGCAGCCTGAAAGGAAGAAAACATCTTAAGCCTGAATCCAATCAGAGCTCATTAATTTTGTGACAACAGAACTGTTTACTTTGAAGCCAGAGAAAATGAAAATATTAACACAGGAAGACAAATAGGTATTTGCAAAAGAATTAATTGATCTCAGAAAAGAATAAGGGTGATTTAGTGATTAAGCTTCTGTAAAATTTCAGCAGTTTTTATGCAGTGACACCACTAGAATAAACTTGGCTTTCATTTTACTTCTACAGCATAAGCAGTTACACAAAATTAATAACATGGAGCAAAAATAAAAGTGGGGACAAGGAATTTGCAGAAAGATTCTTCAGTTGATGAAACAATGCCTCAGAAAGCATTTAAGAATTTAATCTGGAACAGTCAACTGGGGGAGACACATTGATCACCCCTATCTAGAGAGAGGAATCTAGAAGACCTATTAACTATATAGGGATGGGAGCGAGGCAACATTCCCTAGAAGGGGGAGAAAAGTCATAGTAAAAAAATAAGGGCAGAAGAGCAGAAAATGCAAAGAGATATGGGGTTTACCCAACTGATAATGGAAGAGTTAGAAATCAGTTAAACAAGGCAAATTTTGGATAAGGGAATAAAAAGGGATGTATAAAAAGGAAAGTATGGATAAATAATATTGCAAGACTAATCTCCCTAACTCATCCTGTATTCCTCTGTTCTTTTTCTCTGATCTGGATTTTGGCAGGGTTGATGGAACCAGGGACATGTCTCTAAAGCAGCAGAATAACTTTCAGAACTTGGAATCTGAGAAGGAGCTGCTGTGATTTCAAAAGGGCCTGTGGGGAGAGTGGGTGGTGGCCTAAGTTGCCATCTGCTGTTTGTTTCCCCCCCCCCCACCCCCCCGCCCCTTTTTTGGCTCTTTCCCCGTGCTTCAGAAACTGACTCATTCCTAGTCAAAACCAAGTGCTGTTTGAAATAAAGAACTTAACGTGAGTTTTGACACAATATATTGGCTCTAACGCTTTACCATCTAACTTCTTTTTAATGAAATATATGTTATTGTCCACCAGGAGTTGTTGCAAATACCCTATAATCCAAAGTCAATTTAACCAATGTTGACTGAATTTATTCCATGCATCAGTTTAATATCATTTGCATATTCCAGGCTAGAAATAACCTAAGAACCCAGTTCTCAAACAGTCCAGTGGGAAGGATTCTCTATATGTAGGTAGCCAATGACTTACCTGTTATGGATGTATAGAAGGGATTAAGGCATCAGATACTTGGTCTAGCTTGGTGGTCACATGCATCCTGTATTCAAGAACCCTGATTTCTAAGCCCTCAAGTGGATCTGCCTAAGGCCTTTTCTGTGCTTCTCTTACACTATAGCAGACAAGTATAGAACACTAAAACACCTAGAATTCCCAAAGTGCACTGCCAGAAATGGCAAAAGAGAAAAACAAAAACTCTAGAATGTCATATACAATTTAAGGTACTGGTGCAAGAAAAGTCTCCTTTAATCAAAGCACTGTAATTCATGCATCATATTTATATAAAAACATTTCCAAAAAATTTAAATTATTATTTAATAATTACTAGAGTTTAAGTTATTGGATTCAACTGTATACTCTTATAAGTGTAACTTCAAGGTATTCTAAAATATTTGTTACACAAATTTGAGGAAAATAAAGATATATATTTGAGTGCATATTTATGTTGTAGAATATGATAGTGTAACCCATAAAAATACAAATATTCAAGTATACAAAGGTATTACATTGGGACAAAATTCAGAGGGACAAGTGGAATATAAAATATTATATATAATACAATATATATAATATATAATAATATATATTATATTACATATAATATAATATCAAGGAGAAAAAGAAGTAAAATCTTGTCCTGATATTTTTAAAATGAATTTCAATTCATTTAAAATGAATTTTCAATTCATTTAAAATGAATTTTTCTGGTCATCAATTTCCTGTAATATTTGGATTGCTTTAGATACATTTAATCCATGATCACCTGCCCTGCCTCCTGAGAAATCTGTATGCAGGTCAAGAAGCAACAATTAGAACTGGACATGGAACAACAGACTGGTTCCAAATAGGAAAAGGAGTATGTCAAGGCTGTATGTTGTCACCCTGCTTATTTAACTTTTATGCAGAGTACATCATGAGAAATTCTGGACTGGATGAAGCACAAGCTGGAAACAACATTGCCGGGAGAAATATCAATAACCTCAGATATGCAGATGACACCACCCTTATGGCAGAAAGTGAAGAAGAACTAAAGAGCCTCTTGATGAAAGTGAAAGAGGAGAGTGAAAAAGTTGGCTTAAAACTCAACATTCAAAAAACTAAGATCATGGTATCTGGTCCCATCACTTCATGGCAAATAGATGGGGAAACAATGGAAACAGTGAGAGATTTTATTTTGGGGGGTTCCAAAATCACTGCAGATGGTGACTGCAGCCATGAAATTAAAAGACGGTTGCTCCTTGGAAGAAAAGCTATGACCAACCTAGAGAGCATATTAAAAAGCAGAGACATTACTTTGCCAACAAAGGTCCATCTAGTCAAAGAAAGTGAAAGTGAAAGTGAAGTCACTTATTCGTGTCCGACTCTTTGCGACCACATGGACTGTAGCCCACCAGGCTCTTCCATCCATGGAATTTTCTAGGCAAAAGTACTGGAGTGGGTTGCCATTTCCTTCTCCCATCCTAGAGATCATCTCAACCTAGGGATCGAACCTGGGTCTCTAGTTAAAGCCATGGTTTTTCCAGTAGTCGTGTATGGATGTGAAAGTTGGACTATAAAGAAAGCTGAGCGCCAAAGAATTGATGCTTTTGAACTGTGGTGTTGGAGAAGACTCTTGAGAGTCCCTTGGACTGCAAGGAGATCCAACCAGTCCATCCTAAAGGAAATCAGTCCTGAATATTCATTGGAAGGACTGATGCTGAAGCTGAAATTCCAATACTTTGGCCACCTAATATGAAGCTGATTCATTGGAAAAGACCCTGATGCTGGGAAAGGTTGAAGAAGGGAGGAGAAAGAGATGACAGAGGATGAAATGGTTGGATGGCATCATCGACTTAATGGACATGACTTTGAGTAAACTCTGGGAACTGGTGATGGACAGGGATGCCAGGCAAGCCCCAGTCCATGAGGTCGCAAAACGTCAGACACGACTGAGCAACTGAAGTGAAATGAACTGAATTGATAACTTATTCAATGATCTTGTTTACTTGTAGGAGTGCTTGTTCTCTTAGAATTTCCTTTATCCAATAATGATAGGGTTGCACTGTCATTATTTGGTAGATTTTTGTTTATCTTGGCGTTTTTATTTCTCCATTCAGTACTTTCAAATCCTATATACACTTATGTTTATGTGTTTTTTTTTACATGTATTTGTTTAAGATCAATTTGGCAACCATTATATTTTACTTGGAGCATACAGGTAGGCAATCATATTTAACTTGATTATTAATTTAAATAGATTAAAACTGTATCTTAGTATGTTTTGTCTATCCTGTCTAGCATGTGATATTTTTTACTCCCTTTCCTTGCTTTCTTTTAGATGCTTTTTAATTACTCAATTTTCCATCTTTGTTTAGAAAGATAAACAAAGATAAACTCATTTGTTAATCTTTTAGTGATTACCTGACAGTTTCAACATGCTCCTTTCTTTATCAGGATAGTTAACTTTCTTCCTAGGCAATATCAAAGAAGTTTTGGCAGGAAATCTCCATTTACCTGGTTTCATCAAACTAGTTTCTCTTCCTCACTTTAGCCTTTAGTGCTAACTCCACTTCCTCAAAGTAGCCTGTCGTAATACACTTTCCCTTTAAACTAAACACACAATTTAAAAAAATAAACAAACCCTGCACTAATTTCCAACTGTACTATATGCTTTTCTCCAAATATCTTACCATAATTAGTAATATATTTCTTCTGGATGGTATTTAAGTCTTAGTCCTCCTTTGTTGGGGCTGGTGCACTGGGATGTGGAGAAGGCAATGACACCCCACTCCAGTACTCTTGCCTGGAGAATCCCATGGATGGAGGAGCCTGGTGGGTTGCAGTCCATGGGTCGCTAAGAGGTGGACACGATTCAGCGATTTCACTTTCACTTTTCACTTTCATGCACTGGAGAAGGAAATGGTGACCCACTCCGGTGTTCTTGCCTGGAGAATCCCAGGGACGGGGGAGCCTGGTGGGCTGCTGTCTCTGGGGTCACACAGAGTCAGACGTGACTGAAGTGACTTAGCAGTAGCAGTAGCACTGGGATGACCCAGAGGGATGGTATGGGGAGGGATGAGGGAGGAGGGTTCAGGATGGGGAACACATGTATACCTGTGGCGGATTCATTTTGATATATGGAAAAATCAATACAATATTGTAAAGTTAAATAAAATAAAATAAATTAAAAAAAAAGTTACATATAATGAGATGAGACATTTTAATTGTGTATGTGGTATATCTCTGCACCTGGATTTTTGTAGACAATAAATTGCTCATTTACAACATGAGTCCTCCTACCATGAATGATTTCAAGCTATGAACTAGATGTCACTAATGCATATTTGGGAAGATACGTAGCACATGACTGAAAGTAGGATTTTTGTCACTTGCATTAGAAATTGCTAGAAAACTACTAAACCAAAATTGCTAGAAAACTACTAAACCAAAATTGCTAGAAAACTACTAAACCAAAACTACTAGATCTAAAATTCCCCTCTTTTTATGGTCTAAATTCATATTTGAAAAAATGCTTGACACATGGAATATTTTAAGATAACTTATCTTGGAATATATATAGTCTTGATTATTACACATATTTATTTTTTCCAAATCATTTGAGCATTCTGTTTACATTAATATATGTGTTTTTGCTAAATAGGTATGTCACATAACCAGATTATTAGCTTCTTGATCCATTTGAATGAAAGTTGCTTTAACTAATAACCTCAGCATATTTGGGTTCAGCAAATGAATAAAATACACAACATACATATATCTACTACCTTTGCTGAAGACAGTGGTCTGGTTATATTTAGTTAAACATTTAGCTCAACCTGCACAAGATTCTAGATAAGCACAAGCTTACCCAATGTATTTCTATGCATGCACACATGCATGCTGAGTCGCTTCAGTCATGTCCAACTTTGTGCGACCCTATGGACAGTAGCCCACAAGGCTCCTCTGTCCATGGGATTCTCCAGGCAAGAATATTGGAGTGGGTTGCCATTTCCTTCTCCAATGTATTTCTATAAGTCTACCCAAATTCAAATCTCCCATTTAAAATAAGACAAGGAGAGATAGAAAATAAACACAGATCACTGGTATGTTACTAGGCTAAAGGATTTCCTGCTAAGAAATCCAAGGATTTATCTACATTAAAAATGTGATTTATTCCAGGAAGAGAATAATTAAACACTAGTCAATAGCTAAGGCATTTTAGTTGGTATCTTTCTAACAGCTGAAAGTGCATTAAAAGACTAAATCCAGACCTGAGAAAAGCTTAATTAATTAAACAAAAATCCTTTTTCTTCACACTGGGAAACTGTCAAAATGTTTTCTAAAGTGGGTATCAAACGAAACAGATACACAGCTACACACAGAACAACTCTGAGTTCATACGGGTCCTAGAATTTGGAAACATTAGCCATCTGATGAAATCAAACTGGGAGAAGAGCTCAGATTCTATCAATGTCTTACATATTATCAAAAGGAATTAATTAAGCACAGCCTGTCTGGAGGGCTCCCTCTATACCCAGCTAACTGCTGTGGGCACTATTATGGACTTTTGAAAATTACTCCCTGACTTCAAGGTTCTTCGACCTGGATTTGGCAAACAGGACAAAGACAAGTGAAATCATAAAAATGTTAAGTACACCCTGTTTGGGTAATACCGCATAGCTAGTGTACAGAGGAAGGAAAAATAAGTATGAGCTGTAATATTCAGAGAACGCTGCCTAGATAAAACTCTGTGTGTGTGTGTGTGTGTGTGTGTGTGTTTATGCATTGAGTAGGGTAGACACTGTTTTTAAGGTTTTAAGAGTGGATAGAATTGGAAAATATTGGAGGGTCATAGTTCTTTTGAGGGAATAGCCTAAATGAAAAAAAAAAAAAGATCAGATGCATACTAGGACTAATGAGATATGTAGAATATCAGTCTGATTTCCTTCACTCTTGTGGGCCAGTGGAGCTGAAAAGCTGCATCAGCACCTAATGACCTTTGGAATACTGCTGGAAAAATAATAATGATATAATAGTAAGAGATGGCCATGTGTAAGCCACACAGATGATTTAATTTTTACAATAGCTCTAAGCATGTATTGTTTCAGTTTACAGATGGGAAACTGATTTTTAGGAAGAATAAGTTGGCAGCCCAAATCTCATACTAATACGTGGCAGAGTTGGGTTTCAATTGACTCCAAAACTGATATTCCATGTCCTGTGCCAACACAGGCAGAGTTAAAGGAAGATCACAAAATGCCTTAATCCCTGCTCTCTAGGAGGGAAAAGGGAATCAGCATTAATTGTACATTTAAAAATGGTCACTGGAGAGGAGATCAAGATGGTGGAGGAAAAGAATGTGAAACTCACCTCCCCAACATGAACACATGTACTTCTACTTGAACACATCTGCATCTACTTGAAAAACAATCTCATTGAAAACAAACTGGAAACTGGCAGAAACACTCCTGTATAACCAAAGCTAGAATAACAGTTCACACAGAATCAGGTAAAAAAGGAGAAGTAATCAGGTTGAGATCTGTGCCCTGAAAAGTGGACCAGAGGAAAAGGGAGATTACACAAGAAGAGAGATCCTCTCTGGGGGGGGTGACTGGTTTGAGCCACATATTAGTGCCCTAGTCTTGGGGTCTGACAAAGGGAAGACAAGCCCCCTTGGCTGGCTGGAGGGCCTGTGGGAATAACAGGAGGGCTATGGGAAAGCCTGGACTCTCCTCCTGAGGAATATGCATGCCACTTGCTTATTCCTGGAATAGGGCAGAGAAGGCAGATCACACAGGTGACTGACAGGTATCCTATGACCGCCCTAGCAGGCACCACAGCCTAGGCCAAGGGAGCACTCCAGCCCACTTGCTTCACTTCAGAGTTCCACACTGGAGTGAGGGCAGAGGAAAGGACTGAGGACGGAGGAAAGAGTTCAGTCATCAGATACAGAGGCTGCTCCATCCTATAGTGGTGTCTGAGCACAGTGGAGGCAGTCCTTACTGGCACTTACACTGGCACTTATACATGATCCTTATAAAATACTCATGATGTTTTTTCACAGAACTAGAACAAGTCATCCTAAATTTAAATGGAACTACAAAAGATCCCAAATTACCAAGGCAATCTTAAGAAAAAGAAAAAAAAAAAAAAAGCTGGACATGTTATGCTCCCTGACTTCAGACTATACTACAAAGCTACAGTAGCTGAAACAGTATGGTACCGTCACCAAAACAGAAACACAAATCAGTGGACCAGAGTAGAGAGCCCAGAAATACATCTATACACCTATGATCAATTAATCTATGACAAAGGAGGGAAGAATAGAGAGTGGAGAAAAAAGTCTCTTCAATAAGTGGTGCTGGGAAAACTGGACAGCCATATGTAACAGAGTGAAACTAGAATATTTCCCCATACCATTTACAAAAATAAACTCAAAATGGATTACAGATCTAAATATAAGACCTGAAATCCTGAAAATCCCAGAAAACAAATAAAACAGTCTGACATAAATTGTAGCAATATTTTTTGGATCTTCCTCCTAAGGCAAAAGAAATCAAACCAAAAATAAGCAAGTGGGACCTAATTAAACTCAAAAGCTTTTTGCACAGCAAAGGAAACAATAAACAAATGAAAAAGACAACCTACTAAATAGGAGAAAGTATTTGCAAATGATATAACTGATCAGGGGTTAATATTCCAAAATACATAAATAGCTCTTTCAACTCAATATCAAAGAAACAAACAATCCAACTTAAAAGAATGAACAGAAGACATTTTTCCAAAGAAGTGATACAGATGACAAACAGGCACATGAAAAGATGCTCAACATGGCTAACAATTAGAGAAATGCAAATAAAAACCACAGTGAAATGTCACCTTACATCTGTCAGAAAAGGTATCATCAAGAAATCTGTAAACAATAAATGCTGGAGAGGGTGTGGAAAACAGGGAACCCTCATTTACTGTTGGTAGTTATGTAAATTGGTATAACCTCTAATGGAGAACAGTATGGAGGATCCTCAATAAACCAAGAATGCAACTACCATCAGATCCAACAATTCTAACTCAGGGTATATATCTGAAGAAAAAAAAAACATTAGTTTCAAAAGATACATGCACCCGAATGTTCATAGCAGCACTATTTATAGTAGCCAAGATATGGAAGCAGCCCAAGTGCCCATCAAGAGATGAATAGTTAAAAAATGTGAGACATATATGTGTACTCTATATACATATCTATACATGGAGGGGCCTGGTAGGCTGCAGTCCATGGGGTCTCTAAGAGTCGGACATGACTGAACGACCTCACTTTCACTTTTCACTTTCATGCATTGGAGGAGGAAATGGCAACCCGCTCTAGTGTTCTTGCCTGGAGAATCCCAGGGATGGTGGAGCCTATTGGGCTGCCGTCTATGGGGCCGCACAGAGTCGGACACGACAGAAGCGACTTAGCAGCAGCAGCAGCATACACTACTATGCCATACAAAGAATGAAATTTTGCCATTTTCAACAATATGTTTGGACCTGTACAGCATTATGCTTAGTGAAATAAATCAGATAAAGACAAATATTATAAGTTATCACTTATATGTGGAGTCTAAAAAATAAAATGTATTTATATAACAAAACAGAAATAGGCTCACAAATATGGAGAACAAACTAGTAATTATCAGGGGGCATGACTAAGAGAGGCATATAACAAACACACAACTGATGCTGTTTATTATTGTCTCTATTTTGCAGACATGAAAACTGAGGACAAGAGGTTACCAGCCAACGTTCACCACTCATAACAAACAGTCAGTAAATGAATAAATAAACAAATTAGCTAGAAATGATAACTATGTAAAGTGTGACATTATAAAGGATTATGAAGGATGTAAGGTGATGGGGATGCAATTTCCTAGAGCTTAGTGAGTAAAAAGTGAATAACAGGTGAGATCTGAGTATTCTCTAGAACTATATTGCATACAATCTTGTAGGTCATAGTCAAGAGTTTTAATTTTTTGTGGAAGCTATTGAGAAATTTTAGGGAAATGGTTTCATCTGATTAAGCTTTTAATAGGTTACTTTCACTAGTGTAGAAAAATTGGAGGGGCAGAAGTAAATAGGTATATCTCCTATTATGTCATTCGGACAACAGAAGATAGTGGTTTCAACTAAAGTAATAGCAGTGGCTATCTATTCCTTATAATCCTAGAAGCTTCTGTATGACTCTTTTTCCCTAAAATGTTCAAGGACAAAGAAGTTGGTCACTTTAAGTTTCTGTATGATTCTTTTTTCCTAGATCATTCAAAGACAGAGAAGTTGGCCACTTTCTGGCTCTGACAAACTCATTCCGTCAAAATCTGTTGTCTACATTAGCTGAGCATAAAGGGACACATGTGTCCCTGGGAAGCCTTTGGTCTGTTCCCGCCTGGCAGCCCTCCTCAACCCCACTCACATATAGGGAAGATGGGTTTCTCTCTGTGTCCCCCAAGGAAGTTCTTTTGCTTTTTTATATCTTTACCTGCCCTCATTTCTGAGGTATTTACTTTTAAACTCTGACATCCAGAGAGGGAAAGAAAGATAAGAGCCACATGTTGTAATGGTAAAAATGAAAGAGAGTTGAAAAATATATCATACAGTTATAGATCAGAAGAGAGTCCAGCAGAGTGGTAAAGACTATGCAAGCATTCCTACTGCCTTTTGCTTTCTTTGATTCAGATACAATTTGCTGACCTTCATTTGCAGGTTGACCAGGACACAGGGGGACATGCTGTACACAGGAGATCTCAACAGGCATCAATGTTTGACCAGGGACCAACAGCTGAGAACAGAGTTGCATAACTTCAGATGACAGATGAAAACAAAGCACAGCCGCAGCACTGGAGGAGCTGGAGTGCAGCCGAGTTACTGCAGCACACGCTTAACTTGCCAGGTAGCTTGACCCCATATAGTGTGGTGCACGCTCCTTAGCACACAATTCCAAAATCCGGAGTTCGTGGATATTTTCCTGGACCTCGCCAGTTTATTTCAGATATGCTTCAGTATTTTAATTTCTCTGTTCTCATTATATTCCTTTAATTTCTCAACTTAAGTCCTCACCAAGGACTCTGGATCTAATTTATCATTGGCTATTTCTACTTAAGGAATCTCAGTTCATGTACTTCCCATAGCAGAGTCGCTCTGAATCAAACTTCTCATATCTCCAGCTGGTCGGTACCCTTGTTTGCCCTCCTAGTATTCTATTCAAGGAGAAATAGGAGGATTCACATATTGGGATGTAGGCACACACACAAAAAGAAATACACCTTGTTTTTTTGAATTGGCTCCAGGAAGGGTACTTCTCAAAGAGCACGTCATGTGTCTAATCGTTAGAGTTGAAGCACAGGATCCGAAAATGACTCTTCTTCAGGCTAATCTAGTTTTCCTGAGTTGTCTGTTTTATGACCAGACCAGAGAACTGATCATAAAACTTAAAATGAGGCTAAATCTGTTTCAGGAATCACCTGGCAGCAGATGTGGAGAGTTGGGCAATTTAGAACTTTTTTTGGTGGACCATTTTTTTTTTTTCTTTTTTTGTCTTTATTGAATTAGTTACAACATTTCTTCTGTTTTGTTTGATCTTTTGGCTGCAAGGTATGGAGGATCTTGACTCCCTGATCAGAGATTGAACCCATTCTCTCTGCAATGGAAGGCAGTCTTAACCACTGGACCACAGGGAAGTCCTGAGCTGGGCAATTTAGAAGGTGGAACATGCAGAAAGTTTACTTACATTTGTGTGTTACTGCCTCTCATTTTCCACAGGAGGGCGAATAGGCTTGGGGAGACAACACACTCACAGAAAAGGTACTAGTTAAAGGAAATCTTTCTTTTCATATTTTTATTATCTATGATTTGTAGTAATGTTTAAACTTATAATGAAAGGACTGCTGCTGAGTCACTTCAGTTGTGTCTGACTGTGTGTGACCCCAGAGACAGCAGCCCACTAGGCTCCTCTGTCCCTGAGATTCTCCAGGCAAGAACACTAGAGTGGGTTGCCATTTCCTTCTCCAATGCATGAAAGCGAAAAGTGAAAGTGAAGTCGCTCAGCCGTGTCTGACTCCTAGCAACCCCGTGGACTGCAGCCCACCAGGCTCCTCTGTCCATGGGATTTTCCAGGCAGGAGTACTGGAGTGGGGTGCCATTGCCTTCTCCGAATGAAGGGACAGTACAGCAATAATAAATTAATAACTTCAAATAATCATTTTAAAACCTCAAATTCTAGAACATAAGCTTTTTTTTTTCTTTTCTTTTCTTTTTTTTTTTTTTAAATTTCATCTAGTTAGAAAATTGGAGAAGGCAGTGGCAGCCCACTCTAGTACTCTTGCCTGGAAAATCCCATGGATGGAGGAGCCTGGTAGGCTCCAGTCCATGGGGTTGCTAAGAGTTGGGCACGACTGAGAGACTTCACTTTCACTTTTCACTTTCATGCATTGGAGAAGGAAATGGCAACCCACTCCAGTATTCTTGCCTGGAGAATCCCAGGGACAGAGGAGCCTAGTGGGCTGCTGTCTCTGGGGTCACACAGAGTCAGACACAACTGAAGTGACTTAGTAGTAGTAGTAGTTAGAAAATGGTCTGTGTATAGATTTGTGTATTTTTTGCATTTGTGTGTGTGCATGTGCACATATGTGAAAAAGAGAGGAAGAGAGAGTATGTGTGTTTGTGTGTGCTTGTATTCTGCCATTTCATAAAGAATATCAGCAAGGACACTTTATATTTTTCCACAAAATCTTCAGATGTCTGTTAGTTTCCTTTTACTTCGTCAAATTACTGTAAATTTAGGGCTTCACACCATGTAAATTTATCATCTCACAGTTCTGAAGGTCAGAAGTCCCAGGCTGGGTTGATTCCTCAGCTCTAGTTCTTAAGAGCATCAAAACCAAGGTGATGGCAGGGCTTACTTCTTACTGGAGACTGGAAGAAAATGCTTCCAACTTCAATCAGCTTGTTAGCTGAATTCAGCACCTTGTGGTTGTAAGACTATCACATGTGTTTCCTTACTGACTGCTAGTGGGAGGGCATCCTTAGTTCCTAGAGACTTCTCTCTGATCCTGCCTGGAACGTACGTATCTTAGAATAAGGGCTGTACTGTGTTTAGAATAAGGGCTGTACTGTGTTTAGTAGTTCAGTTGTGTCCATCTCTTTGCAACCCCATGGACTATAGCCTCCCATGCTCCTCTGTCCACAGGGATTCTCTAGGTGAGAATCTCACCTAGGATTCTAGGTGAGAATACTGAAGTAGGATGCCATGTCCTCCTCCACGGGATCTTCCCAACCCGGGGATCGAAGTCAGATCTCCCCATGCAAGCGGATTTTTTACCATTTGAGCCACCTAGGAAGCCCAAGAATACTGGAGTGGGTAGCCTATTCCTTCTCCAGGAGATCTTCCCAACACAGAAATCAAACCAGGGTCTCCTGCTTTGCAGGCATGTTCTTTACCAGCTGAGCTACCAGGGAAGCCCTAGAATAAGTGATGCCGTGTCAAATTCTTCTTACACTCAGAATCTCTCTGCTTTCCTCTTCTGTCACCTACCTATCTTCTACTTCTGCTGATGTCTCTCTCACTTCAGCTAGAGTTTTCTCTGATTTCAAAGGCTTTTGTGATTAGATTGGACCTGTTTAAATAATGCCAAATGATCTTCCTTCTTAAGGCTGTGATCATACTTACACATGCAAAACCTATTTTGTTGTGTAGGGTAATATATTCACAGGTGGACACTCTTATTTTGATTGGGAGAATTATACATCCTATCAGTATATACATCATCTGTAGCAATTTCATAGTCTTTTAAAAATAGCTGTGTTTTGGGTTTGGTTTTTTTTTGGCTACACTGTCTGTCCTGTGGGATCTTAGTTCCTCAACCATGGATTAAACCCATGCCCCCTGCAGAGGAAGCACACAGTCCTTACCAATGGATTGCCAAGGAATTCCCAGTAACTTCATAATTTTAATGTAACAGAGTATTAAATAATATTTTCTTAGGACATATATTTGTTCTGATTTTTGTGTTTTGCAATTATAAATGATACCTTCTTACCTAGAACTTTTGCATTATTTCCTTAATCAAATACCAAGGAATGATATCACTGTGTTGTACACAGAAGCATGTTTTTTTTTTCAGATTATTGCTGTATTGACTTACAATAAGTTTATAACAATTAATAAAGTTCAGCCCTAAAAATTTACCATTTTATAACTACCTTCCCAGTATTGAAGGATAAATAAATTTAGAGGTATATTTCAAGTCAAAAACTGCTGGTAGTATTAAAACTTTGTCAGATGTATATTATGATTTCTGTGACCTCCTTTGTGAAGTACCTTCAGTACTATTTTCTTAATTATCTTTTGGCATCTTGATGCTTTATATAACCTACTTAAAATTATAGCAATCATCCACTCATCTGTCATCCATAGAAAAATATTTTCCTATGTAAGTTATTATTCTATTTTAGCTTAACATTTTTCAATGTAGATAGTATAATCCTTTAAAATATTCAAATTTATCATCTTTTCCTTTGGCCTGATAATTTTTTATTCAAATCTGGATAAGTTATTAATTCTTCACCGATCCTATTTTTTTTTTTTTTATTTTAGTTCTTTAAATCATCTCTTACTAGTGTAGGTATACTATTTTGATCTACCTTTCAAGGATTGATTTGCATACTTGGCATTTTTCAACAGAGGGCAGCACTTTGCATTTGTTCTGCCTTGTGGGTGCGTATTTCAACCACAGAACACCAAATGTTCTGAAATCTTGCTCCTGCACATACAGTGAACAGCATGTACAAGAGCATTTCTATGGAAACAAAGGATGTATTTTCTTATCATAGAACTTCTGGGAGATTCTTAAATCTACTTTGAAATGCAATAAATGCTCTTTAAATCAATAATTTTGGTGAAAATAATAAAGAAAGAGTGCATGTTACAAAAAAAAACTGAATCAGCTTTGAAAGAAGATAGCAATGACTGATTTTATCCAAACCTTTTAGACAATCAATTCTGGCTGAATGACTAAACCAATAAGGCTTGAATCTCCTGCAGATAATGTAACCAAATTTTGCAAGAATTGCAACTAAAGCTTTATTCTATATATGATTTAATTTTAAAAGTCTACATTATGTTTTTAATCTTCGTAATAAATTCAGATCAGTTTCATAGCTCACAAGGTCTTTTATATTCTAGTCCCGGCCTCAAGATTCAAACAAGTATTGTCTATTTTAGTTTCCAGGCCAAGGAAGTGCTTCCCACCCTTGTATCCTCATTCCGTTTTCTGTCTGTGTGTAACTTTCTTGTTATACCTCAGGCTCTACCAGGACCCATCTTTGCCTTATTACCTCTACACACAGAACTTGAGCACATCAGAAAGCACATAATAGGCATTCATTAAGTAAGGAATGAAGAGATAGTGAGATTTAAAATCTTATTCTTATTACCTTGGTAATCCCTTTACCCTCCTAATATTTTTAATATTGTCTAATATAATATATATGTACATAATCCTGACTGTTTCGTTTCAATAAAAATTATATTAGTGAATGATGGGCCTTTTCCTTTGGGGGATTTTATGGAATTTAGATGATTTTGTAAGATATTTTGATATTGTTGATTATAATAGATTAATGGAACTTGAAACTATAATTCCATTAGAGGCCTAGGGCTTAAGGTACATTGACTCCTGATTTTTAAATGCATCACAATTTTAGGTCCACTAAGCCTGGAGGTTGTGAAAGAGGTTAGGAATTTTGCATTTTAATAAGTCTGATTACTTGGGTTGATTGAAAAGAAAGATAATGTACCACACCCTTCTGCAAGGTGGCACAAGACAGAATTCATAATCTTGTCAAAATGGCCATGGAGTGACAAGAGATCTGACATTTATCCAATGTACCTAAACAAGGATAAGAATATTATAGAATCACTACTGAAAATCCTATCTAAGGTAAACATTTCCACTGTGGCTTCTCAGGGCTGAAACACTTTGAGTGAGCACAAAGTACTTGAACTCAGCTAACTGAACATTTCTTAATGCCTCCCATGAGCCAAGGACTCCACCAGGTACATGCGATACAATAAAAGATGAGATAGTGTATCTGTATAATGGGCCCAGAGTCTTAGGATAAAATTGTACATCAGAAAGTTTAGACAATTAGAGATCTGAACAACTTGTGTCTATAAATGCTCTTTCCTCACTTTCATTGTCAAATCTCTTTAAACCTCATTTCTAGGATCATCTTTACCTAAGCTACAAGAAAGATCTTCAGGACCCAGATAATCACGATGGTGTGATCACTCACCTAGAGCCAGACATCCTAGAATGTGAAGTCAAGTGGGCCTTAAAAAGAATCACTATGAACAAAGCTAGTGGAGGCGATGGAATTCCAGTTGAGCTATTTCAAATCCTCAAAGATGATGCTGTGAAAGTGCTATACTCAATATGCCAGCAAATTTGGAAAACTCAGCAGTGGCCACAGGACAGGAAAAGGTCAGTTTTCATTCCAATCCCAAAGAAAGGCAATGCCAAAGAATGCTCAAACTGCTGCACAATTGCACTCATCTCACACGCTAGTAAAGTAATGCTCAAAATTCTCCAAGCCAGGCTTCAGCAATACGTGAACCGTGAACTTCCTGATGTTCAAGCTGGTTTTAGAAAAGGCAGAGGAACCAGAGATCAAATTGCCAACATCCGCTGGATCATTGAAAAAGCAAGAGAGTTCCAGAAAAAACATCTATTTCTGCTTTATTGACTATGCCAAAGCCTTTGACTGTGTGGATCACAATAAACTGTGGAAAATTCTGAAAGAGATGGGAATACCAGAACACCTGATCTGCCTCTTGAGAAATTTGTATGCAGGTCAGGAAGCAACAGTTAGAACTGGACATGGAACAACAGACTGGTTCCAAATAGGAAAAGGAGATCTTCAAGACTGTATATTGTCACCCTGCTTACTCAATTTATATGCAGAGTACATCATGAGAAACACTGGGCTGGAAGAAGCACAAGCTGGAATCAAGATTTCCAGGAGAAATATCAATCATATCAATCTCAGATATGCAGATGACACCACCCTTATGGCAGAAAGTGAAGAGGAACTAAAAAGCCTCTTGATGAAAGTGAAAGAGGAGAGTGAAAAAGTTGGCTTAAAGCTCAACATTCAGAAAATGAAGATCATGGTATCTGGTCCCATCACTTCAAGGAAATAGAAGGGGAAACAGTGGAAACAGTGTCAGACTTTATTTTGGGGGGCTCCAAAATCACCGCAGATGGTGACTGCAGCCATGAAATTAAAAGACACTTGCTCCTTGGAAGGAAAATTATGACCAAACTAGATAGCATATTCAAAAGCAGAGACATTACTTTGCCAACAAAGATCCATCTAGTCAAGGCTATGGTTTTTCCAGTTGTCATGTATGGATGTGAGAGTTGGACTGTGAAGAAAGCTGAGCGCCAAAGAATTGATGCTTTTGAACTGTGGTGTTGGAGAAGACTCTTGAGAGTCCCTTGGACTGCAAGGAGATCCAACCAGTCCGTTCTGAAGGAGATCAACCCTGGGATTTCTTTGGAAGCAATGATGTTAAAGCTGAAACTCCAATACTTTGGCCACCTCATGTGAAGAGTCAACTCACTGGAAAAGGTTTTGATGCTGGGAGGGATTGGGGGCAAGAGGAGAAGGGGACGACAGAGGATGAGATGGCTGGATGGCATCACTGACTCGATGGATGTGAGTCTGAGTGAACTCCAGAAGTTGGTGATGGACAGGGAGACCTGGTGTGCTGCGATTCATGGGGTCGCAAAGAGTCGGACACGACTGAGCAACTGAACTGACTGACTGACTGACCTCTAGTAAAAAGCATACTTCAAGTATTTCCTCTGGACTCCAGGGTGCACTTGCAGATTATGGAGCTGTGAACTACCTAGAGGAGCCTGCCTAGAGGACAGCCTCTGTTTCTTATTCATCATGTGTTCCTGGCATCAGGCCTAGCACAAAGTGTAGAATCGTAAAATGAATACATGAGTAGATACATGGATGAATAAATGAGTGAATAAATGAATGAATGAAGGGTACTTTGTTAACATATATTTGCTTTGTAGTATAAAATGTTTTAAACAGTTGGAGGATAAAAATGTGCTCCCACTCCTCAGACTAAAAAATGTAAATATTTGCCACATCGCCTTTAGATGTTTTTTAAAAGAGAAATAAATTATTACAGATGGAATGTCCGTACTAACTTTTCACCTCATTTCTCCTTCTCCATCCTCAAAGGCAAAAATCTTCTTGAAGTTGATGTTTAATCTTCTCTTCCATGTTTTTGATTTCAAGTTTGAATGTATTGTTCCATAAACAGCCTATAAAGTTACTTTTATTTTATTAAACATAAATGTTAATATAGCTTATGAATTTTATTGCAAGTTATTTTATTCTACAGTATGTTTTCAAAATGTATGCTAATGAATAAACACTATTCTAAGTGCTATGTAATTTATGAATAAAATACAAGGTATTCATTCTATTACTAATGGACATTTTAGAAGAATTCAATCTGTTGCTATGATTAAAGATGCTGATTAGTCTTTTTGTGTTTCCTTGTGCAGAGTTCCAGAATGTCTCTAGGAAACTATAGTTTCAGATTCATTCAATATATACTTCCTCAACTTTCCTATATTTCTACATTGTTCAAAATATTGTAAACATTTGCATTTGCATAAGCAGATTAAGAGTTTTCCTTTTGATTTAAATTATCATCACACCTCAATTCTATTCCATTCATCCATTTTAATTATTGGGGAAATTTTACACTTTTTAAAAATCACTTTAGATTTATAACTCATTAATATCATGTTAGTACATCTCTCATTTCTTAAAAGTCTCTCAAAATTGTCTTTGCTATTCCTGTCCTGTTCAATACTAATTTCAGTTTCAACTTATCAAGGTATGAGAAATTCCATAGTGAATTGTATCAGAATTAAGTTGAATTTGTTGATTAATTTGGGGACAATTGGTATCTTTATGATATTGACTCAAAATTCACTGACATGATTTATAATATTTTGTAATTGTCTACAAAGATCTTGCAAATATTTGATACATTTGTAGATATCTTCATATTTCCTTAACTTGCAAACAGTATTTTTGATATTTTTTTTGTCTGCCTTAGCTACAGTTTTACTAGCTTCATAAAATTAATAGGGTAGCAGTTTTTGTTTTCTATTAACTACAATAAAGGTTTAAATATCACAGAGATTTTCTTTTGGGAGCAACAGACTCATAAGTTCATCTTACTGAACTTATTCAGTTCACTAAGAGATCACTGAGTCAGCTTTTGTATTCTTAAGCAGTAATTATGATGTTCTTTTCCAAATTTGCTGGCATATTGAATGAAGCACTTTTACTGCAACATCTTTTAGGATTTGATATAGCTTATCTGGAATTCCATCACCTTCACTAACTTTGTTCGTAGTGATATTTTCTAAGGCCCATTTGACTTTGCATTCCAGGATGTCTGGCTCTACATGAGTGATCACACCATCGTGGTTATCTGGGTCATGATCTTTTTTGTATAGTTCTTCTGTGTATTCTTGCCACCACTTCTTAATATCTTCTGTTAGGTCCATGTCATTTCTGTCCTTGTTGTGCCCATCTTTGCATGAAATGTTCCCTTAGTATCTCTAATTTTCTTGAAGAGATCTCTAGTCTTTCCCATTCTATTATTTTCCATCATGTGAAATGCCAGGCTGGATGAAGCACAAGCTGGAATCAAGATTGCTGGGAGAAATATCAATAACCTCAGATATGTAGATGACACCACCCTTATGGCAGAAAGTGAAGAGGAACTAAAGAGCCTCTTGATGAAAGTGAAAGAGGAGAGTGAAAAAGTTGGCTTAAACCTCAACATTCAGAAAACTAAGATCATGGCATCTGGTCCCATCATTTCATGGCAAATAGATGGGGAAACAATGTAAAAATGACAGACTTTATTTTCTGGGGCTTGAAAATCACTGCAGATGGTGACTGCAGCCATGAAATTAAAAGATGCTTGCTTCTTGGAAGAAAACCTGTGACCAACCTTGACAGTATATTAAAAAGCATAAATATTACTTTGCCAACAAAGGTCCATCTAGTCAAAGCCATGCATTTTCCAGTAGTCATGTATGGATGTGCCTCTAATGAAAGCTGAGTGCCGAAGAATTGATGCTTTTGAGCTGTGGTGTTGAAGAAGACTCTTGAGAGTCCCTTGGACTGCAAGGAGATCCAACTAGTCTATCCTAAAGGAAATCAGTCCTGAATATTCATTGGAAGGACTGATGCTGAAGCTAAAACTCCAATACTTTGGCCACCTTCTGTGAAGAACTAATTCATTGGAGAAGACCCTGATGCTGGGAAAGATCAAAGGAAGAAGAAGAAGAGGATGAGATGGTTAGATGGCATCAACAACTCAATGGACATGAGTTTGAGCAGGCTCCGGGAGTTGGTGATGGACAGGGAAGCCTGGCATGCTGCAGTCCATGGGGTCCCAAAGAGTCAGACATAAATGAGCAACTGAACTGAACTGATGATGTTCTTTATATTTTTATGAAAGCTAAGAAATTCAACTGAGTTTAAAATGTATTGCTTATGATTTTTAAATTCTCTTTTAAATATACTTCTATTTTTATTTTTTTGATATTATTGACTTTTCTTATCTTTTTGTTAGACCTGTTCAATTTTTCTAGAAATATTAGATTTTCTTGACTTTATATTTTCATTTTATATTACTTTAATATTTCTGTAACTAATTTGTTTCATTTATCAGGATTTGTCATTTTATCAACTTCTTTGTTTTTCTCTTTTTGTCAGGAAAATTTACTACCCAACATTTTGCTTTTGAAAAAACCTTATAGCAGGGGGTGCATATTCAACAGAGAATAAGGAAGAAGCAGCTCTTGTACCATAATTTAGTATGACTTCTTTGAAAAAGAACAGATCCTGTCTTTAAGATTTCTGACCAAGGAAAATTGAGCCATTCTCATGCATGGAAATCCACAGGATACATGCTGTAGCAAATGTACCTCTCCTCCACCATCTTAGAAAGCACAGCCTGGAGGCACACAACTCCCACGCCTGGGGGCACTGTTCTGCAAGCCACTGCCCTTCCCAGAGGGGATTTGCTTCTTTCTTTCAAAGCCAGCCTGGATATCAGGAAATTGACTTTTCACCTCATCCTTCTATGCTACTGAACTGTCCATCTTTTCCAGGGCTGGTCCTGAGAGCCTGGATGGCTGTCTCTGAAGTCATTTTCCATATGGTGTCATCTGCTTTTTCAAGGATGCTGGGAATATCTGCACTTTTTACTATAATTCAAAATCAGCATGGAGATTTAGGGGCAAGTTGACTCCTCCATAGCCTTCTTTTTTTTTTTTTTCTTGGCCACACTGTGGCATGTGGGCTCTTAGTTCTTGACCAAGGACCAACCCATGATCCCTGCATTGGAAGCACTGGGTCTTAACCTCTTCATAGTCAAGAAAGTTCCCACAGCCTTTTTTGAGCTTCAGGGCATTCTGGAATGATGGCCAGCCTGCCTGTTAACCTAACCCAGGGCTTTCCAGGTGGCTCAGTGGTAAAGAATCTGCCTGCCAGTTCAGGAGACAGGTTTGATTCCTGGATGGGGAAGATCCCCTGGAGGAGGAAATGGCAACCTACTCCAGTATTCTTGCCTGGAGAATTCCACGGACAGAAGAGACTTGCGGGCTACAGTCCATGGGGTCTCAGAGTCTGACACGACTGAGAGTGATTAACACACACACACTAGTTGGAAGGCATAGGTTTTAGTTATTTTTCAGTGATTTTCCTTAAGTTTTGAAGATATAAATTGGCCTCAACTTTTGTAACAAATTTAAGGAAGTCTTTTTCTATCACACTATCAAATATGTGAGGCATTTGCATGTTTAATTACATATTTAACACACCCTCTCTGCTCTCATTATTGTGATAGAAAATTTGTTTTCATCATAACCATTAAAAGTCCCTATTTCTTTGATGCATATCTAATAGTTGACTTTTCTAGCATATCATCAACGTCTGTGGTTGCTGGTTTCCCCCACAACTTACTTCTGCATTTATTTTTCTCATCAATGTATATTTACATTTTTTTAGAAGTTGCAAACAGTTCACAGGGTTGCAACGAGTCAGGACACGACTGAGCAACTGAGCACAAAAGCAAGGGACGGTTGGGCCTGGGTAGGCAGGCTAGGGGCTCGCCGTGCCCAGAGGACGAAAGAACAAGGTAGGCTCTGCTTGAAGGGCATCAGAACACAAGAACAGAAAACACCAGACCCTTCCGCCATGTTGCAGTTGCTGCAGAATTTCTGAACCCTCCCAGACAGCTTTATTTGTCCCTTTTTGTCTCATATGAAGAAAGGTATTTACACTGTTCTCCTCCCAGGTATAAAGAAAGTATACGTACATTATCCAATCGGCAAATGACTTGCAAAATTTCTGTCCTGTTCCATGGTTTCTCGGCTATAAAAACAGGAAGATGTTCCATGTTCGTGGTCGGCTCTTAATTGAGCCTTCCGCTGTTCTAACAGCATCTCCCGCTCTAATAAACTCTATTCTCTTTCGTTCTGTCTCTTGTCCGGAAATTTTTTTTCCAGCCCCTGCACAGACCACGACAGGGCTGACTGGGTGTTTGGGAGGGCAGCGAGGCACAGTGCCGCGCCCGTGGCAGGAAAGAGAATCCAAGGTCAGTGTCACCCTGAGACCACACGGCACCTGCACCGTCACATGACCTTAGTGGATCTCGCGAGAATGTGCGAACTCAGGCGTCCTCCCTGTGACACTTCAGTGAGGAACTTGGAGTGGTGAAGTCCCTTAGTCTTGGTAATAGGAAAATGTATTTATTTTCTTTTCACTCCTATTTGGCAGGTTACAGAATTCTAAGTTGAATTCTATCTTCAGCATTTTGCATATTATTCTGTGCTTCCTCACCGTCTCAGAAATTCTCTCACCTGGTCTTTTTTTAAAATTCCCTCTCCTCGTCTATTACTCCTTGTGTTGGATATCAAACTACGTCATCTTGCAGGAAGCCACAGAGAATGAAAAAAAAAGGAGGTATTGGAAAACGGATGAAGGGGGGCAAGGTGCTGACGGCCCTGCAGTTCATCAATTTTTAGTGTCGAGAGAGGGGAGCGGAGAGAGACAATCGCTTCACATTTGGGCACTTTCAGGCTGGTGTGGCAGAAGGATGAGTCAAGTTTGTGAGCGGAAAATTCTGCCTGTAAAGGGTTAAAAGACCTAATTCTGATTCAGGAGAGAGAAAAGTGAACTCAGAAAAGGAGTGATTTTACAGATTTATGTACTTTACTTCTGTTCCCGAACCAAGCTTGAATCCCTTTGTCTGTGGGCAATAAAGCCAATCTACCAACACTAGGTTCTGGTGAAGCAAAGTGCAGTGTTTATCTGCTGGGTGCCAGACAACCAAGGGGTCTAGGTAGCTAGTGCTTAAAGGCCTTTCCCCCAAGGCTTTCAAGGAAAGGTTTTTAAAGACAGGGTGAGAGACGGGTGTTGTGGGCTGTGTGATTGACTCATGGGCTTTCTTCTGGTGAGTGATGAGGTAATCTGGAGTCAACATCGTCCATCTTGTTTCCAAGCCGTCTGGAGTCCATGTGCTTGTGAGCAGCACAGAAATACCTGCAAAATAGCTCAGAGGATATTGCTCAGAATATTATCTATAGCCCTTGAGGAGGGACTAAATGTCCTTGACCTTTTTAATGGCTAAATTATTATAACTTTGTCTTGTTTGACTGTTTTCCTTTCTTTCTGCATTTTCTCAGTTCTCTGATTAAATTTAGTCTTTGGAATTCCTGAA
This sequence comes from Bos indicus, assembly GCF_029378745.1. NCBI lineage: Eukaryota > Metazoa > Chordata > Mammalia > Artiodactyla > Bovidae > Bos > Bos indicus. Next base: position 14,267,690 of record NC_091788.1, on the reverse strand, counting down.
ACGTCTAGGAGGCTAAAGTTTCTCTACAGACAAGAGTCAGGAGGAGGACATAGTGGTGGGGAGTTGGGGCTCTCTCACAGGAAGGTCCCATTGAGCCCTTCTTGGTAATACGTATAGCATCTTCTGGTTGACTCCACATTAAGAAAATCCAGTGCTGAGAAAATTTAAATTCCTTCAATTATCTGGAAACTTTAATTTTCATCTTTATCCCTGGTTCAGCACTTTCCCCCCCATGGAGACTACTCACTGCAGGGATGACCTGATCATTCTCTATGGGCTGCCTTTGATCCCCACCCATTGGATCCAGTTGGAAACAGACATCTTGACTTATTTCCTCAAAGAGTCTTGATACCACTTATCCCAGTGTGAAATAGATGTGACTAGATTGGGGGAAGACAGATGGTCATGTTCACCATAGTAAAAACTAGGATTTTTATTACTAGGTAAATATATTCATATTTTTAAAAGCAAAAACATATAAAACTCAAAAAGAAAGTTTTTACTTCTTATTTCTTCAGCTCTGGCTCTGATATACCCAGTATCATAGTAATTCTTAAGTATCTTGTAATTCTTAAGTAATTCTAAGTAATTCTTAGTATATCTTGGTAATTCACTCACTGTTGGGTCCTATCAATCTCTCAGTTGATTCTCTCCTTTCTGCTGCTGCTGCCAAGTCACTTCAGTCATGTCCGACTCTGTGCGACCCCATAGATGGCAGCCCACTAGGCTCCCCCGTCCCTGGGATTCACGTACCCTATTCTCTAATCTTTGTATCTCGGTAAGAAAGAGACAGGTTAACTCATATTCTTTTGCATTGGAAACTCCAGACCCTACCACCAAATAGTTAAAGCCCTCAGTTTACCAAGGATATGGCCAAAACTCTGATGTTACAGACTTACAGATTGTATTGTTATTCAGTCCCTAAGTCTGTCTGACTCTTTACAACTCAATGGACTGCAGCATGCCAGGCTTCCCTGTCCTTCACCATCTCCCAGAGTTTGCTCAAACTCATGTCCACTGAATCGATGATACCATCCAACCATCTCATCCTCTGTCATCCCTTTATCCTCCTGCCTTCAATCTTTCCCAGCATCAGGGGCTTTTCCAGTGGGTTGGCTCTTCACATCAGGTGGCCAAAGTGTTAGATTTCAACTTCAGCATCAGTCCTTCCAATGAATATTCAGGACTGATTTCCTTTAGATTGACTGATTTGTTCAGGTAGCCCTAAATAGTGTCCAACTGAGGTTTCTTCCTCCAGATTCTCTACTTGCCAGAGCACGGAGAAACATATAGAGTTACACTGAGTAGTTATTAATTTCGGAGAAGGCAATAGCACCCCACTCCAGTACTCTTGCCTGGAGAATCCCATGGATGGAGGAGCCTGGTAGGCTGCAGTCCATGGGGTAACTAAGAGTCAGACACGACTGAGCGACTTTACTTTCACTTTTCACTTTCATGCATTGGAGGAGGAAATGGCAACCCACTCCAGTGTTCTTGCCTGGAGAATCCCAGGGACAGGGGAGCCTGGTGGGCTGCCGTCTATGGGGTCGCACAGAGTCGGACATGACTAAAGCGACTTAGCAGCAGCAGCAGCAGTTATTAATTTGTCTACCAGAATTATACCAAATTTTATAATATGATTAATAAAAATGTAATTGAGTCCCTTTACATCTGTTTATAGATAAAACAAACAAACTTACACTAGCCTGAGAGACTACAGTGACATGAAATCAATATATTTTACACCAAAGTTCTGATTAATGAATAACTATGAGAAAGAAAAATCATATCTGAAACATAACTCAAACCACGGGATCAATTTGCACAGAAACTGAATTACAATGAATTTATGGAGAGAAAACAGTGAGATATACTTTTATTACAGTCATTAATGTAAAATAATTACACAGAATAAAAATGTACTCTTTTATACCATTGGCCTTACAGAAATTTAACTTTTTGATGCATCTGTAATGAGAACACAGAAATAACCATTTACTTCCATGTTTGCTTTGGGCCAGATGAAGGAATTCAGATTCTATCCATTAATGACTGTGACTTTGTAAGTATCTAAACCTTTTCCAAATTTCATGTTTTTCTGTAAAATGTGAACTAATATATAATTTCTAAGGCTACTAGGGATATGCAGGAAAACAGTATTTGTGAGGATGTTTCTACAAATATAGAAAAAGTATTTAATTCTAGTTCTTAAATTCTATGTTGTCTTTAAAAGAGTAGCTCATAGATGTAATTTACAAATATGAAGACAAAAAAGTTAAAACAAAACTAGAAATTGCATATTTGAAGAAAATAGTTACAAAGATCAGGATTTATTTTCCCCTAAGACTTTTTGCTTTTGTTTTCCCTGTCCCCAGATTTTTACTGTTCTCATACCACTGCTTTCGGCTCTAAACTAACACCTTTCAAATGATGTAAACCAATGTGATGTGGAAATTACTAGAAAGCAAAAGGAATCAAGCACAGAGGAACAATCTTTATTCCTTTGAGAGAAGCAGTTGCATAACTACAGATGGAAATTACAGAAGTCTTATTTACCAAGGCGTTTTCCCTGTTCTTTCAATATTGGAAATGAAATCACTATCAAGAGAGCTCTCAGATCCTACATATTTCAAATGACACAGTCACTCTCATTCTTTATCTTCTTGCCCAGACATAATGCATTTTCCACTGTTTCTAATTCCATTAATGAGGAAAAAGACATGCAAATAAATTCCTGTTATAAAAATAATAATGCTATTCAGCAAACATATGGGTTGAAGACAAAATATGATTAAAAACAAACCATTTTCAGAAGATTCGAAGGATCTCATATGTAAAGTGGGTCACCAATAACAATAACAGTTTCATTCTCTGATGAGAATTAACTAAAGTTAAATGCAGACATATATCATATGGAACTAACTCAAGTTATATTGTGTAAATTGCTTCTCATTTTAAGTTATATGATTTTATATAGTCCAGGGTTAGATGACTTCAGGCAATCATGAAGTTTAGTTCTTCCTGAGATAATAAGATACTGATCTCCATATTAATTGCTCAGAAAGGTTTTGGGAACAGCTTAAATTATAATATCTCCACAGCTAGTGAGTGACAGAGATAGTAAGAGCTGTTGGGTGAGAACTCAGATTCTACATCCAAATTGCCTTTGTTTAATCTGTGTGACTGTGAGCAAATCATTTACATTTCCATGCCTCAGCTTCCTCATCTGTATAATGGAGAATAAAAATGATAAAATACCATATAATAGGATTTTCATAAGGATTGGATAAGTTACGTGTATAAATAACATAGAATAATGTCTGGCACAAATAAGCACTTAACATTAGCTGTGGTTGTTCCTAGGCCTTGACGGGCTCATACCTTAAGATCTACAGTTTATACTTTGCACCTGGCTATTCCAGATTAGCAGGTTATTCCATAGGTATACTGGCTATATGTCTCCCAGAACAGGTAAGAATGGTCATGGGTGCATAAGACTACTCACCCTCACCCCTGAATAGTGCCCAGACTGCGCTTCTGGGCCCTTGGGAAGGAAGCTTCCTTCACTCAACAGCTGGTTGCCATCCATATTCCTCTTTTCACACTATTAAGTTGTAACTTTCATAGACAAAGAGGAATTGTATCATCTATATCATTTTAAAATCAGTGCAATCTTTCCATTAACCACAGTCATCTCATATTTATTTCTTTCAGTTAGGCAGAACCCAACTCAAACAACAAGTGTAAAATGTAAAAGACACAACTGAGTCAGTGTTCAAATGGTATCACCTAGACTCTTGTTCTCTCAACTCAGCTTTGCTCTGGGTTGGCTTCACTCTCAGATAGGCTCAGGCAAAGGAGACCACGCACAACTCCAGACTAATGTCATCACAGCTGGTAATAGCAAAGATGTCCTTTCTCTCCTGCTCTCCAGGTGAGTCTGAGGCCTGAGCAGCTCTGCATGGGACAGATACTATCCCAGCAACAATCTAAAGGAAGTGACTGGGGAAATGGATTCTCTGGTCAGTGAAAGTCGCAGTGCCACCCCTGTGACAAAGGATGGGTGCCTCAGCTCTATCTAAACTATATGGAAACAAAGGCTGTGTTGCCACTGTAAGGGAAAAAGATGTTAACAGGAAAAAATAGCATATTCATCACATTCTACATTTCTCTTGCTAACTTCTTTCAATGGTAGTAGTCTGTCAAACATAGCTTCTCACAAGTTTGGAGTAATATAATTTTAAACTATTTTTTAAAAAATAATTTCTGTATGCATTTGGCAAAATTGAACAGATAAAAGTGTTAAATAAAAAGTCAGATTTGTGTATTCATTAATCTTAACTTTCTGTAAAAGATTTAGGACAATGTTTCCTAGCAGTCATAGTATCTTATTTTTATTTGCCTCTCACATGACTTTAAATACTACAGTCCTTCACACTTATTTTCAAAGTTTTTAAGTTTCCTAATTTTTAAAAGATTTTATTGGCTCTACTAATAATTTATTATTTTTTTTGATGAATATTTATTGAGCATTTCCTTTATGCTTATCACAGTGATCAGTATTGGCTCTCTTATATGTATAAATGATATATCTATATATCTACATATATTCCTTAGTCCTCACAACATCCTAAATCATTATTATTTTATATAGTTTTAAGTATAGTTTGCCTTTGTGTGTTTGTGTGTGCTCAGTCATATCCAACTCTTTGCAAACCCATGGACTCTGGCCCCCCCAGGCTCCTCTGTCCATGGGATTCTCTAAGCAAGAATACTGGAATGAGTTGCCATTTCCTTCTCCAGGGAATCCTCCCAACCCAGGGATCAACCTATGTCTTCTATGTCTCCTGCACTGCAAGCAGATTCTTTATCACTGAGCCACTGGGGAGTTGTAGCTATTACTATATATATTTTATGTGTAATTATTAGGAAATTATTAAGAATTGTATTGTCTTAATTAAATAAATTTTATTTTGAAGTAGTTTTAAATTTACTGAAAAGTTGCAGAGATACTAGTACATTGTTTTTCCATTTATCTCACTCTCTCTCTCTCTCTCTCTCTATATATATATATATACACATACATACACACACACACACACATATACACACCACATTACTCTGATTCTGGCTTAATAAATATTTCTATTCAAACATCAGGTTTATATCAAGACCAACCAGTTCTGCTGGACTTTCACTAGGTAGAGAATTTGGAACTGAGTTTGGACAATTGCCCTGTTTAATTTTATCCTTTTAATATTATTGTGGTTATTATTATTAACTGTAATACTAGGATATACTCATATTTTCTCCTTAGAGAACACATACAGAATAGGGGGAAAAAAGTAATCATTACCAGAACATTAGCTTTGGTTTGTTATGGATGTCTTGAGCAAAAACCAACAACAAAGAGAATATCATTGGTTTTAACTAAATGAAAGATGTTTATCAGAAACAAAAAAATCATCTGAGAATTTATAATGATACCATCATAAATTTGGAATGGACCCAAGACATCATTCAGTCTACCTCCCACACTTTATATATAAGGAAACATGTTCAGATGTGTTCAGTGACTTTTAGAAAGGACGATGTGCCTATTAAGAAGCAATATTGGAAATAAACCATGGCCTCTAAGTCCAGAACTTTCTCACCTATTCCAAAATAAATGGTATATTGCTAACCACTTAGGCAGTTCTTCTGCACTAATTTTTTAAATAAGAATGTGAATTTCATCTCTTTTAATATATTATGAATATTATGAGACTCTGTCATAGTAAACAGTAGCATCATGATCTGGTTTGCATCTGTTTTAATACTTAACATTGCTAGTTTTGAATTCTGCCACTGCCATTACCAGTGATGTGGTAATCATCAAATTAATCTAACAAAGTCTTAATTTTCCAAGATATATATAGCAACTCTGAGGATCAGACTGGGTTTTGGCTTGAAGAACTTGCTTTGGAGCCTGGCATATAATAGGTCATCAATTAGTATTGCCTCCTTTCTTCACCACTCCTGTGAAGAGGGACTCTTTTTTGAGGAGATAAAAAAAAGGTTTTAAAAAAGGCCTGAATGTGGCAGGCTTTTAGTACCCAGTTATAGCCAGTATAACCCAGTATAACTGGGTTCTTCCTCAGTTAAGCAGGGATAGTATCTGTCTCATGTGATGTGATGAAGATCAGATGTCTGGAATACAGTAAGCAGTCAGCAATTGTTCTATACGTTCTTTCATTTCCTGTATTAACTACCATTTGACACTAATATGAGATTCACTGGTTTTTTGTAGTTTTTAAAATGAGTTAAAAATTTGTTGTAAAATATTTTAAAAGTATCAACCTTGTTGATAATTTGCTCCAGAGAGTAAAGTGTCTATTGCTCTTTATAGACCTGTTTCCAAGGAAAAACTATAATAAAAAATTCCTAATAAGAATATTTCCTGGAAAAAATGCTTTATAAGCCATCTGGATAATGTCTCTTAGAATATAGCAGCAATAACCTATATTCCCATTTATATATAATATAGATACTATATTGAGTATAAGGAGAAAGATAATAATAGATAAATGTGTTTTGGGTGCTTTATATAGTATCTTAAATCTTCAAAATAACTCTCTGCATTAGTAAATTCACAGATAGGGAAACAAGGTTTCTAGAGAGTTAAATTATAAAATGCTCAGCCTGCCACATTTAGTAAGGTATTGATTCTAGATTTGAATCCAGATATGGTTGCCACTGAAGACCTTTCTCTTTCCAGAAAGTTTACTGCTCTTAACTTCCAATATCTGAAACACTCTATCTGCCTGTGATGAAGATAAGATGTAATAAACAAGTAAAACAGAAAAGTATAGGAAAATTGAAAACACAAAAAGAACAATACTAAAGCTGGAAATTACTTTCCAAATTACTGGCTTCCTATTCAAAAGACAATAATATGCACAAATAGCCGCACCCATAGTTGACTGTTTCGGTTGGCTCCAGGAGAAATTAAAATAGACCATATGCAACCTCTCCTTTCCTGGATACCAGTCTTATAATTAATGATCCCACTCTTTCTACTAGAAGTAATTAAATTTTGTTAGTTAGAAATTGAAACTGAAAGTAGTAACTTGAGAATAATATGCTTATACTGTGGTGGAATTTATAAACATCACATCAATGGTTACATTCTGCATAACTTTTATAATGCATAATTCATCAGGTCAGTGGTTACATTCTGTATAATTTTAATGCATAACCTAAAAATTGGGGATATTTCCTGCAAGCAGAAGTTTTGAATAGAATATAAATTGCCCTTCACAGTTTATGACAAGATAAAACCTACTTTTACTTTTACATCCTCTACATCTGGGACACTGCTCTCTTCTGGCCGCTATGCACTTTCCTCCTGTGCAGTTTGGAATCATGGTTCTTGGACAGCAGTGTGGAGGTTGACACCTGAAATTGCATGTCAGCTTCACCTCTTACTCACTACACACATTTCAGAAAAATACTCACATCCTAGTTTTCAGATTTTCCCCCATTTGTAAAACGAAAATAGTCTTTCAGCTCCATTTTCAGATTTGTTGGAAAATCCAAATGACAAAACATTTGAATACATGTTTGTTTACAAATTGTAAATGGCAAATGGAAAGACCCTGGTATTCAGAATGTACAAGTGTGCTTGAGTGTGTGTGTGTGTGTGTGTGTGTGTACCAAACTTTACCATTGCTACAAATCCTTACAACCTGCTCTTTCGCTTGAAATCTTCCTTTTTCTAAAAGGCTTTGCTTTGCTTTTCTTTCAGTGGTAAGCATTCTCCTCTTTAGAGTTCCTGCCTTCCTCTCTCCCCCACTTCCTCCCTTCCCTCTTTTGCCTTCTACATACATAACCTTCCATATAACTGTCTTTCCTAGCCATAATCATAAAAATACCAACATTATTGAAGGCAAAGGTAATACCTTTTGTTGTTGTTTAGTTACTAAGTTGTATCCAACTTTTTTGCAACCCCATAGACTGTAGTTTGCTAGACTCCTCTGTTCATGGGATTTCCCAGTTAAGAATACTGGAGTAGGTTGCCATTTCCTTCTCTAGGAGATCTCCCTGACCCAGGGATCAAACCTGAGTCTCTTGCATTGACAGGTAGTTTCTTTACCACTGAGTTAAGACCTGTGCATGCTTACTTTCTCAACTGCTCAGTCATGTCCAACTCTTTCCAACCCTACGAACTGTGTCCCACCAGGCTCCTCTATCCGTAGGTTTCTGCAGGCAAGAATACTGGAGTAGGTTGCCATTTCCTACTCCAGGGGATCTTCTAGTTTTTACTAAATACTTATTTTGTGTCAGGCATTGTTCATAACACTTTGCATGCTTTATCTCAATATTCAGAACATCCTTATGAAGAAAATACTACCATATTCATCTTGGAGACTTCCCCTGCATCCATCCCATCCACTGCTTGTGGATTTTTTTCAAAATAAATTTCTCTCTCCTTTCTTTTCTCTCTCCTTCACTCTGTGCCTTTTCTCTTTCCTTCACTTTCTGCCTATTCTCTCCATCTCATCTCCTGTTGCTCCAACATCAAATCTACTACATCTAAGCATTACTTCTCATGCTCCTAATAAAAGTACCACTGATTATAGTAGAGCTGTGGCTCTAAAATTCACTTCATTCCTAATTTCTGCTGATTATAAGCTGGAATCAACTGTTTTCTTTAGAAGGATCATCATTCATGCAGGTGCAGTGTCACTTCCTGCAAGACTCCTCTTAAGATCAGTTCTCTCAGGGCAAAAAACAAAACAAAACAAAAAAACAAGACACTGCTAAGTTGCTTGACATAAATTCCTTGTGACATTTTAATGTCTTTTCTAATGGTAAAAGAATGGGAGTTGAAGCAGAAATTCCAAAACTACAGAATCATCATTCTGACCTCATCACCACCGTGACACAGTAACTGCTATGTACACATCATTTCATTGTTTTCTCACATAAGCTCACTTCCCAGGTGGCTCAGTGGTAAAGAATCTGCCTGTTAATGCAGGAGATGTGGGAGACATAGGTTTGATCCCTGATCTCCCAGTCAGATAACCCGGAGTAGGAGGAAATGACAACCCATTCCAGTATTCTGGCCTGGGAAATTCATGGACAGAGGAACCTGGTGGGCTACAGGCCATGGGGTTGTGAAAGAGTTGGACACAACTGAGCGACTGAGCACAAAGGCGCACAAACATGTACCCTCATCTTATTCTGACTTAGCCAGTTTGTAAATCCAGTGAGTAGCTTTCTCCCCATATCCTGAGGACTGGGAATGCTAAGGGAAAATATGATCCTACTCGTGATGTTGAGCTAATACAGTGGTGATTTGTTTTCTTTGCTTCGTGTGTTTCCTTTTGTATGTGAAGTCCTGGGTACTTCACATACAGCTCAATATCAGAAAGCTCATTTTCAGTAAAGTTCTTTACTCAGGGTTACTGAGGTTTAGTCCTTTGCCCAAGGATCAAGGGCACAATCAGAAATATAGCACAGGCCTGTTGGCTTTCAAGGCCAACATGCTCTCTGCTCTATTTGGTTGCTTCACTTTCTTCTGAAAAGGAAGGTGATGTTTGTACATTTAAAGTCACATTCTTATCATTCACAGACAAGTCCTTGATTTTCTTGGGCAATGTTGGGCACAGTTCTAACTCTTGGGACAGTAGTTCCCTCCCATTTAGGATATTAAAAATATAATGTATTGAATTATATCTTGGCTGTAACAAAGGTAATATAACTTTAAAAAGTTTTTCTAAGTTTTAATCAGGAAATAATTTTAGCCTCTGAGAAAATCTTATTCAGTAATAACAAAGTGGTAATAAAATATGTAATTTCACCATCTTAGATATGAAAGACATTAATGGGACTTTTCTATCGATCCAAGCCTTTTCTCAAAATTTGGGTGCTGTGAAAACATCCCTTAAATCAATTGAGCCATTTATTTCCTGGTGTTCTCATCTTTCTCTTACACTTGATGATTCTGCCTCTCTTGAATAACTGCAGATTGCAAATCATTTTAATGTTTATTCCTCCAATTGACTTTCCTCTCAGATGTGAATAATTCATCTACACTTCTTTCTGTCAGTCTCCAGTGCCAAATCCTATTGTATGAAATGCTAATGTAATCTTGATGATTTTTGTGAGCAAAAGTAGATAAAGAAAAGCAAATTCATCTTTGAAAAATATATAGCCTTCATTGAATTTTATATGAAAAGAGAAAAGAAGTTAGTTGAAAAGACAACAGATTTGTGTTTATTAAACACTATGTATTAAACTTTGGTGGCACAGTATTTGGTATTTATGTTATGGGCTAAAATGTAAACAGCAATTAGTTTTATGTTACAGGCAAAAATGGTATCTTTCCACTGATTATATCATGAAATAAAATAGTTTTGAGTTAGAAGACAGTCAAAGACGTAAGGATAATAATAAAATGTGTCTTGGCTTAATAAAAGTTGACAGATAATGGATTTGTTATTAGTTTTTCTTTTGAAATAGGTCCCAAAATTCTGTTGTTTCTGCATATTTTGAGGGAATATTTTATATTTTATATATTTTGTAAACCTCAACATTTTGGTACTGCCAAAAGGAAAGAATACCAGAATTAGAAGACAAGAATAAGGAAGATGATGTATTTCTAAATGGTTGCATGTCATGATTTACAAAGATGGCATGATCTTCTTCTGAAAGACTAATGTATTCTTTCTTTACACCTGATGAAGCTGTGGCATATAGCGGGTAATAGTGTTACTGGAGATCAGCAATACCAGGAAAGGAGCCTGTTTTGACCACCCCAAATAAGAAAAACATAAATACATGGAGCAGAATCTAGAATGATAAATTTGATTAGGAACTGAGTGAATAATTAAAATGAGCTTTTACTGGCTAATTAACCTCTTCTACAATGAGCTTTCTAGTGATTTAGCTTAGAAGTTTGTCCATGGACCACTTTCTTTCATCTAAACTTTGTATCTGTCACTTGGTAAGAACACCAAAGAAATATATGCCAGACCGCGTATTTACTATGAAGAAGGACAAAGCAAGCGTGTGTAGGATGGGTATACTGCGAAGAGCTCATTTGTGTTGAGCACTGTGCTTTGGGTTGTATGTCATCTCTGCTAATCTTCACAACAGCCCTACAAATATTGTCATTATTAACTTTAATTATACCTAAGGAAACAAGATAGCATCATGCACTCAGTGGACATGAATCTGAGCAAATTCCAGGACACAGTGGAGGACAGAGGAGACGGGTGTGCTGCAGCCCATGAGGTCACAGAGTCAGACATGAGTTAGTGCCTACACAACAACAAAGAAACAAGCAGTATCTAACGCAGATGGGCTAAACTTCAAAGCACGAGCCTGTATTCCTCTCTGTGCACTATGTACACCTGACCTCAGTATTCCCTGTGTATACCATAGAGTTTTTAAAATTTAGAAAGACTATACTTTGAATCCAGAAAGTTTCGATTGGTAAAAATAGAATACCTTTCAGATATGTCTAAAACTACTCTTTTTAATCTAAAATTATCTTCCTTTCTATGAGCTGTCTTTGAAATCCCTACTTATCTTCCTAGACCTAGCTCAAAAGTCACCTCCTCTGTGAAGACCTCTCCGACAACCTAGATGTCATAGATGATCATCTTTTTCTTGTTTGCCATAATGACTTGGACATTCATAATATTTTTTATGTCTGATTATTATAATAAATTTAATATTTATTGATCATTATAATAAATGTAAAATATATCATTATAAGTATTATAATGATTTTAAAGTATTTAATTATAAGCTTCTTATTTTAATGGCCTATAGGCCCCTTGAAGGAAAGTACCAAGTCTGATTTATCTTTTAATTTCCACAAAATATAAAATATAGACATTCAACAAATACTTGAGTGAAAATATAAAGCACATAAAGAGCTAAAATGATTGATTTACATGAACATGCATAACTGACCTATGTAACTTGAATATCTCAATGTATCTAAACTTACTGTAAGGAAGTATATCCAGAGAAGGAGATTTCAAAGAATTATATATAATGAGTACTAATATTCATATTCATAATTTTCAAATCTTTTCAAAGGCCTCAATAGTGTCCTCCATCTATAACCTACTTCCAAATCATCAATTTGTCACAACCCTCATATTCCCCTGATGTTAATGGAAATACCACCTCTGCCTAAAATGACCCACACTATTCTTTTTTCTATTCATACTTGCATGACCTAGGTCACACTTTACCTTCTCTAAGCAATCTTTGTAAATACAATTCTGGTCTTCCAGCCCTTTTTTTGTGGGGAGGTGGTGCACGGGGCAGTTAGATTCAGTTTTTATAGGTGTATTCTGAGAGTGACCGCTGCTTATCCTCTGGAGATCTGGTAGCTGTGAGTGGCTGAGTTCAGTGTAACTCGTCCCCCTGGAAGAAGCAAGGGAGCCCCAGGTTCTAGCTATTGCTTGCCCAGGAAACCAAGAGGCTGTGGTACTTGGTTGATTTTGAACAATTGAACTATTGCACTATGGTACCTAAGTGGTTATGGCACATATAAATCAATGTTTAAATTTGATTCTGAAGGGATGAGTCCTGGGTACATTCTTTGCAGAAAGTAATCCACACTGGGTAAGTAAGTTCTTAGTGTTTCCTTCATATCTTCTGTGTTTCAGTTCATACCCCAAAGGATATGCTACCAGTTCCAAGAGTGAGCTGTTGTTGTTCATGGCTCATGCTATTTCTTCTATCTTGACTTTCCTTATCTTTTCTTCCTCAATTTGAAGACTCCATCTTTAAGACTTAGCTCAAATATCAACATATTGATGAAGTTTTTACTCCCTCCTCTGAGCTGCAGCGTGCCTGGGACTAGAAACTTCATTGCTGCTCCTGCTGCTGCTAAGTCGCTTCAGTCGTGTCCGACTCTGTGCGACCCCATAGGCGGTAGCCCACCAGGATCCCCTGTCCCTGGGATTCTCCAGGCAAGAACACTGGAGTGGGTTGCCATTTCCTTCTCCAGTGCATGAAAGTGAAAGTGAAGTCCCTCAGTCGTGTCCGACTCTTCATGACGCCGTGGACTGCAGTGCACCAGGCTCCTCCATCCATGGGATTTTCCAGGCAAGAGTACTGGAGTGGGGTGCCATTGCCTTCTCCGAGAAACTTCCTTACAGTGTCACTATAAGGATTGTGTTTTATATCCTTCCCTGTTAGCTTTGGAGAATGAGACACTTCTAGATTTCAGAAAATCCCTAGCTCCTATCTCACTGTTTGAATTTCAGTCGTTTTTATTGAGTGATTGTTAACAACAAAAACAAAAACCTAACTCATATGTAAAAGGAATAGAAAAGTAGAATTGTTTCTTTTTTTATTAATTTATTTTAATTGGAGGCTAATTACTTTACAATATTGTAGTGGCTTTTGACACTACATGACATGAATGTTTCTTTATGGACAACTATAAAAGCAGATAATTTGGATCTTTTAGTATTTTTATTATTATTTTGTAATTTTAATATTACTGAAATATTTTAGATATTGAAATACAATGTTATAGGGCAAAACTTTACATTTTAAAGTAATAAATTCATAGCAGGAGGTTTTGTAAATGCTTTATTCTGGGTATGGAGCAGAGACTGTCCAAATCAGTGTATCTTGGCATGCATCTCATAAAAGGCTTACTTGAAAAGCTTAATGCACATACTTTGCCCAGTCATTTTTATTGCAACCTGCTGATAATTAAACAGAAATGCTTACATGTGCCCAAGCCTAGAGATAGAGGTAATTAGTATGGGCAGTCAAGACAGATTAAGATGAGATTCAGTCTTAGGGAAATAGGTTTGTGCTCTCAGTGCAGCCAGCTAAGCTACGAGTACCTGTCTTCAGCATGACGGAATGGATCCTGTATGGTGACAAGCAGGCTGTGCTCTTTTCATGTCTCTGAGCCTTAAGAAAGGATCCCCAGCCTGCAAAGCATTCTGAGATATCTGAGTCAGACTTTTCTAAACACAAAGCTTGAACAACAGCTTTGAATGAAGATGCATGTTTCTCTTTTGTCGGTTTAATAAATAGTGTTTGAGTTGCCATGTTAATCACTTACGAGCTAGACATTAAAATCAAGCCCCAATGGTAAGAGATGAAAACCCTGGGTGAGGTGAGGAAAGAGAAAATGAAGAGACATAGAAGGGGCTAGGGAGAAAAGCAGATAAAATTAATGTAGTTTATTTAACATATAGGTAATTGGTTTCAGAAAACTGTTTTTTGGGATTGTGGGAGAAGCAGTGGTTTAAATCTGTCGCTTGGTCACTGTATGGCTTTAAGTGAATGACAGCTACGTTAACCTCCAATGCATGATTAAATTGATAGTAGCATCACTTTGATTTGGAGGATTAAATAAAATAGTATATGCAAAGTGCTTAGCAAACAGACACTTAAGTAGATATCAGGTTTTTTTAAGTCACTATTTTCATGAAAATCTGATCTTGTTACTCACTTGCTAAAATCCTTTCTCTTTGGTTTCCTACTGTGATCAAAAACAAATCCAGCTTTTACCTGACACTCAGGTTCCCTCACTCTCCATCTCTCTGTGATCTCTCTTGCCTCATGCTGTGACTCTTTTTTCTTAGCCCACAGTGTTTCACTCTGACCCACCTCCAGCCCTTCCAAACAGGTAAATTTCAGAAGACTGTTTTTCTTATCTGACAGGGACATTTTTCTGCCAGCAAATTTCATACATAGCCAACCTCTCTTAGTCCTTTGTTCTTTTACTAAATGTTACCTCTATAGAGGGGCTTCCCTGGTGGCTCAGTGGTAAGGAATCCACCTGCCAATGCAGGAGATATGGGTTCAGTCCCGGGGTTGGGAAGATCCCTTGAAGAAAGAAATGGCAACCCACTCCAGTATTCTTGCCTGGGAAATCCTGTGGACAGGGGAGCCTGGAAGGCTGCAGCCCATGGGGTTGCAGAGTCAGGCACTACTTAGCAACTAAACAGCAACAATGGACCTCCACAGAGAACTTTGCTTGGTCACCCTATTTATGTGACATCTGCCCTCTTAAATACACAAGCACTTCTAGTTCTCTATGACTGCACTGTGATTCTTTAATTGTGTACTTTCAAAGTTTTAATTATATTTGTTCATTTACTTTTATATTATCTGCCTCCCTAGCTACACTTTAATCACCTTGAAAATAAAGACCAGGCATGTTTGCTTTAGATGCCTGAACAATGTTTGTTACAGGAGGTCAGGGAGAGGTAGAAAGAGTAGTAATATTTTTTTAAGTGCTCAGTGTAGAAGCAGATCATTTTTAGGTAGCAATTTAGTCACAGGAACACTATAAACTATAGTTAAAGAACGAATTTTTAAAAAACACTTAGGATAATTTTCTCTTACTACAAAGCAGTAAAAGATGAAGAACTCTATGGCACATATAAAGAGACAAGACAGTGACAAATAATGGACACTGAACAGCACCAAGGCAAGGAAAATATCTTTACATAAACTTTGATGAGACTTTCACAAATTTTCTAGTAAAAACAGAAACTTGTAGCTGAATTCTACTCCATGCTATTTTCAGATTGTGACTATTTGAAAATGAGTAGTTCATTTGAATGAACATGTCAGTATTTTAGGCAAGATCTCAGTTGCCAGTTATGCACTTTTGGTGGGAATACAAAGGTTACAGTCATTTCAAAAACTGTCATTTATAGATAGCTACAAAATTCACATGCCATTAAGCCTAATAATGCTACCTCTGGGCTCTGTAGATAATAATACAGAATACCAAAAAAAAAGATTTTTGCACAAAGAAGTCAATGTTATTTATACATCAATGAAACAGAATAATCATCCTAAATGCATTCACATGATAACTCTTTTGTAGTATATAATATTCTGTTTTCAGAAAGCTTGTAATGTTATGGGAAAATGCGTACATCATATTTTTTGTGCAAACAGATGAATTTAAATATTAAAATAGTAATTTCTATCTGCCATTTTAACAAAATTTTGAAAATGAGTGTATATTAGTATATCAGGTAAGGTTCAGCCACATAAAGAGAACCACTAATATATTTATCTATATATGGCATAAGTCAATTATATTAAATATATTTAAAGTCCTACAGAGTTACCACTTTGTGGACAAAGATCCATATAGTCAAAGCTGCAGTTGGTCTTTCCAGTGGTCCTGGACAGAGAGTTGGACTATAAAGAAGGCTGAGTGCCAAAGAATTTATGCTTTCAAATTGTGGTGCTAGAGAAGACTTAAGAGTCCCTTGGACTGCAAGGAGATCCATCCAGTCAATCCTAAAGGAAATCAATGCTGAATATTCATTGGAAGGACTGAAGCTGAAGCTCCAATACTTTGGCCACCTGATGCGAAGAAACAACTTACTGGAAAAGACCCTGATGCTGGGAAAGACTGAAGGTGAAAGGAGGATGGGGTGGCAGAGAATGAGATGATTGGATGGCATCACTGACTCAACGGACATGAGTTTGAGCAAACTCTGAGAGAAAGTGGAGGACAGGGGAGCCTGGTGTGCTGCAGTCTATGGGGTCACAAAGAGCCGCACCTGACTTAGTGACTGAATAAGGACAACAACAACCGAAAGCCTGAAGTCCTTAGGGTAGGTATTAGGAAGGGAAGATCATGAGCAGCCTGTAATTCCATGGGCATGAGCTGAAGCTTGTTATCCATAGGTAGGAATGAAAATCCAGGAAGGAAAAAGAGAAAGTGATGCAGATCCAGTTGTTTGATGTCCATCAGCTCAGGGAAAGCCTATCCCAACTTTTGTAAGTTTTAATTAGATTAGACTCATCCAAGCAGTCTCCTTTTTGATTAACTTAAACTGTATTGATTACGGGCTTTAATTATACCTGCAGATGCCTTCACAGCAGTATATGAATTACTGTTTGTATTGAATAAGTGGAGAACGTGTGTATGTTTGCTACAAAACAGCTGCTGTCTCCCTTCCATCTCCTAGCTCTCTGGAAGAATATCCCTGTAGGGAGCTCTAAGTGAAAACATGCTAGAAAAGCAATTTGGGGGACTGTAGTTTAGAACAACCAAGTTGACACATCACAAGGCCATCACGTTCCTTTTATAAACAGAGAAAAAAAATAAACTGATTATAATCTTAATGCTTTTATTAATAATAGAAATAAAAAGAACATACCATTGATTGCAACCTGCTATGTACCACTTACTTGGTATATGATGTCATTTAATATTATCAAATATTTATAATTACTTTGTTTCACTTATCAACTGGAATGAAAATTATGCAAAAGAAGAACTTAAATTTGTCTTGTGAAGTGTTCTATTCCCAATGCCTGGAAGAGGTTCCAGAACTTGATCATTACTTTCTAAATAAATAAAGAAGCAGACCAACCAATAAAGAATTTAATGTGTCTACAACAAGATTATAAAATAATTATCCTCATTTTATAAATAATAAAAATTTAAATAACCTGTCCTAGATATGAAACAGATAAACAGTAGAAACAGGTTGCAAATCCCTAAAACTTTTAGTTTCAAAGTCTGAATTTTTTGTATACTGCTATCATACCCACTAAATGTATTTATTTATTCTTACATAAAGGCCTATGAACTGTAAGATGTTATCCTAATTAAGGAATCATCACCTTCATTTTATTATTTAAGATAAGAAGAAGGAGAGGAGAAGAGAGGGAGGAAAGCATGAGGAGGTACACTTGCATCCATGGAAAAGGGGATGTGAAAACAGAGATCCTGGGCCGTGACAAGTGAGGTCAGTGGAAGGCCATTTGGTCTGGAAAGAGCCCCTGTGGAGGGAGCCAGGCTCTAAGACAGACAAGATCAATATGAAAATCAAAAGCATTATCTTTGTTTACATCCCAGGTACTGGAGTGTGAGAGTCTCCGGCAAGCAAGGGAGCAGGGCTGTAAGTGATGAATGTCCCACTTAAATGACACTTTGCAAAGCCTTCATCATGTACTGGCAGGAAAGTCACAAGAGAATAAATGACTTTCTTTTAAGTTCCAAGAGCAGGACAGAGGAGACAGACAGTGTGAATGTCACAGTCCCCATTAAATTGATTTCTCAGCTGCTCATACTAAAAAGCAATGTCCCAAGGGAAGAGAAACAAACACACAGACCCAACCAAATTTGAGTTGTCTGTAATGAAACCCCACAAATTTATTTTATTTATTTTTCAAGAAAACTTTCTACAGAAATGTAACACAATGCCAAAGGAAACCAAAGGAAAATTAATCATTATTTATTTCATCACACCTACAATTTTTTTCAAGTTGTCCATTTTAACTTATGAGTTTCAGGTTTAAGTTTACACATTAGCAAACACTTGCAAATCATATAGTTATGCTTCATATTAATAAAACCAAATATATTAAAAGGAAAATTAATAAACCACAAAAGAGAATGAAAAATCGTTTGGAATTTTCAAGTATTACTTGCTCATCTCATGGCCTCTGTAAAAATGTATTTTCCTTATGCATACATACTGACTGTAAAATTGAGAGAAATGTATAGGGTGGAGGATCCTATTAGCAGTATCATTTCAACTAAACTATAAAAAGTAACTGGTGATTTTTTTCAACAATCTGAAATGAAGGTAGTTACATCATAGATCTAAGGGAAACTAGAATCCAAATTTTTTTTTAAAAAAGAAAAGAAACCTTAACAGGGACACATCTAGACTATAAAATGAGCAATCCCTGTCCCTTTGAGAATCAGTCATCGGTTTACAAAGAGGATGAGTCCCTCAGTAGGAAGTCAGTGAAGTCACCCACAAAAGCTAGGAAAGGCCAGTTGCATAAAATAGGATATTTTCTCTGGAGTATATTCCTCCATTCATTCTTTCATCTCTTCAAATATTTTGATATTTATTGAGCATCTATTCTGAGCCAAAGACTGTCCTAGGAGTTGGAGATTCATTGGTCAGAAGATTAAGGTTTCTGATTTCAAGTAGTTGATAGATTGGAGAAGCCACATGAACAAGGATTCTCAATTCTACACAGATAACTGGTGTTATAAAATGATTGATAAGATGGTGCGGTAGACTCACTGGAGAAACACCTCGATTCTATTCAAGACTTTATATGTTTTTCAGAGGAGTCAATGCCAAAGGTGAGACTTGAACAAAAGAGCAGAAATGAACGGGATGGAGAGAGCACAGTGGAGGTGGCCAAGAGGGAACAACAAACACAGAAACAGAGACAGGGAAGACCATGGTTCATGTGTGAGCATGCTCAGTCATATCTGACTCTTTGTGACCCCATGGACTGTAGCCCATCTGGCTTCTCTGTCCACAGGGATTCTCCAGGCAAGAATACTGGAGGGGGTTGCAATTTCCTCCTCAAGGGAATATTCCAAACCCAGGGATCAAACCCTGCACCTGTCTCCTGTGTCTCCTGAATTGGCAGGAGGATTCTGTACCACTGAGGCACCTGGGAAGCTCAGTTTAGGAATGTGAAAATAGTTTAGTGTGATTAGAGTATAGCAGTGAAGAAATTGGTTTCAGGTGATGCTGAAGAGAGATGCAGGGAGTAGATCATGAAGAAATTGGTAATTCAAGATAAGGCGTTTCATTTGTTATCCCAAGAGCGAAGGGGATGTCATTGTATTTTAATCAGAGGAATTAAGTCTTTCAATTCCAGAGGGATGCAGTGGTTTCATAGTTTCAGACTATCTGCTCAGACATTATCAGGACATAGGAGGGTTGGATGAGAAGCCCTACTAAATAGACCCATTCCTCTCCCCATCCCTGGAATCTCCTCTGAGTATCTGCATAAATGAACTCTGTTTACTATTTGAGGAAGCCCACTGGAGCAATAGCCAAAAAGCCTCTGGAAAATACTCTCATTAAGATTACACAAATACAGATCTATTACCAACCTAGAAAAACAAAATTATAGCCATAGATCTGTGTCCTAAGGATTTCAGTGACACTAGTTGTAACACCTTTACCCAATTGGCTTTGGAATTCTAATACAACACACTCCATTTTTTTTTTTAGCTGTAAACCAACAGATTGGACAACACCATGAGAACATTTGTCTGTATTTATATTGTATTAAGAGCCTACTCAGAAACATGTGATGCCTCATCCTCCTGACAGCATCTCTGTTTTATGATTCCTGTACGGAGGATGATGTGCGAGGTATAAGTAGTCTATATCCAATGAGTCCTTGAGTTACACTCTTAAATCAAATTATCCTTAACTGTAAATATTTTTACCCCTTACAGCAGCTTACCTGAACTATCCATTTCTGTGACTGATGCTGCCAAAAAACCTCCTTTCTCTTTATACTCTGTGTAGAACTCTTGAGGAGAAGGCAATGGCACCCCACTCCAGTACTCTTGCCTGGAAAATACCATGGATGGAGGAGCCTGGTGGGCTGCAGCCCATGAGGTCACTAAGAGTTGGCACAACTGAGTGACTTCTTTCACTTTTCACTTTCATGCATTGGAGAAGGAAATGGCAACCCACTCCAGTATTCTTGCCTGGAGAATCCCAGGGATGGGGGAGCCTGGTGGGCTGCCGTCTATGGGGTTGCACAGAGTCGGACACGACTGAAGCGACTTAGCAGTAGCAGTAGCAGCAGAACTCTTGATGAGAGTGAAAGGGGGAAGGGAAAGAGCTAGCTTAAAGCTCATCACAAAAAACTAATATCATGGCATCCAGTCCTATCACTTCATGGCAAAGAGAAGAGGAAAAAGTGGAAGCAGTGACAGGTTTTATTTTCTTGGGCTCCAAAATCACTGTAGATGGTGACTGCAGTCGTGAAATTAAAAGATGCTTGATGTTTGGAAGAGAAACTATGATAAATATAGACACTGTGTTAAAAGAAGAGACATCTCTTTGCTGAAAAAGGTCCATATAGTCAAAGCTATGGTTTTTCCAGTAGTCATGTACAGAGTTGGACAATAAAGAAGGCTGAGTGCAGAAGAATTGATGCTGTCAAACTGTGGTGCTGGAGAAGACTCTTAAGAGTCCCTGAGGCAGCAAGGAGATCAAACCAGTCAATCCTTAAGGAAATCAACCTTAAATATTCATTGGAAGTACTGTTGCTGAAGCTGAAGCTCCAACACTTTGGCCATCTGATGTGAAGAGTCAACTTATTGGAAAAGTCCCTGATGCTGGAAAACACTGAAGGCAGAAGAATGGGACGACAGAGAATGAGATGGTTAGATGGCATCATTGACTCAATGGACATGCTTTCAAGCAGACTCCAAGAGATAGTGAAGGACAGAGAAGCCTAGCATGCTGCAGTCCATGGTATCATAGAGTCAGACATGACTTAGTGATTGAACAACAATGGCAGACCTCTATTAGAGATCATTCTAAATCATTCCATTAGAGATCCTCTACACCAAACTCATCACCTCTTTTGCCCCTGGCCACTCCCGTTGGATTGCGGGCTACTGGAGCGCACAGGCTGCATCGCGTTCAGAGTAGAGCCTCAGGGAGTGGGAATTTAATCTCTCCTCAAAGAGCAGGAAGAGAGGGAAGTTGGGCTGTTCAAGTAAGGTCAGATTCATCATGGTGGCAGACCCTGAACTGAGTTAGCCTTAACATCTCTGGTGCCCGAAGCCTCTTTATTTTCCATCCATTCTTCTCTGCAAGCAATTCATGACACCCCTCACCAGTACCACCCCTACCTCCAGCCCCTAGATGGTTTCTTTCTGCCTTCTTCCCACCTGCCTCTCGCTCTATGTTTTGTCTTCAGATTGAAAAATCAACTAAAGCCTGAATAGCCTGCAGATATTCTTCTGTGATTTCTATCATCTGACAACTGCAGATGACATGAACATCAAGAAAATTATGGTGAGGAAAAGATATTTGAAAAGAAATACCTGACAAATGGGGCTTTTACATTTTTGTATGAGTTCAGTTCAGTCGCTCAGTCGTATCTGACTGTTTGTGACCTCATAAATTACAGCATGCCAGGCCTCCCTGTCCATCACCAACTCCTGGAGTTCACTCAAACTCATGTCCAGCAAGTCAGTGATGCCATCCAGCCATCTCATCCTCTGTCGTCCCCTTTTCCTCCTGCCCCCAATCCCTCCCAGCATCAGGGTCTTTTCCAATGAGTCAACACTTTGCATATGTGGCCAAAGTATTGGAGTTTCAGCTTTAGCATCAGTCCTTCCAATGAACACCCAGGACTGATCTCCTTTAGGATAGACAGGTTGGACCTCCTTGCAGTCCAAGGGACTCTCAAGAGTCTTCTCCAACGCCACAGGTCAAAAGTATCAATTGTTTGGCACTCAACTATCTTCACAGTCCAACTCTCACATCCATACATGACCACTGGAAAAACCATAGCCTTGACTAGACAGACCTTTGCTGACAAAGTAATGTCTCTGCTTTTGAATATGCTATCTAGGTTGGTCATAACTTTCCTTCTAAGGAGTAAGTGTCTTTTAATTTCATGGCTGCAGTCATCACCTGTAGTGATTTTGGAGCCCCCTAAAATGAAGTCTGACACTGTTTCCACTGTTTCCCCATCTATTTCCCATGAAGTGATGGGACCAGATGCCATGATCTTCGTTTTCTGAATGTTGAGCTTTAAGCCAACTTTTTCACTCTCCACTTTCACTTTCATCAAGAGGCTTTTTAGTTCCTCTTCACTTTCTGCCATAAGGGTGGTGTCATCTGCATATCTGAGGTTATCGATATTTCTTCCAGCAATCTTGATTCCAGCTTGTGCTTCTTCCAGTCCAGCGTTTCTCATGATGTACTCTGCATATAAGTTAAATAAGCAGGGTGACAATATACAGCCTTGACATACTCCTTTTCCTATTTGGAACCAGTCTGTTGTTTCATGTCTAGTTCTATCTGTTGCTTCCTGACCTGCATACAGGTTTCTCAAGAGGCAGGTCAGGTGGTCTGGTATTCCCATCTCTTTCAGAATTTTCCACAGTTTAATGTGATCCACACAGTCAAAGGCTTTGGCATAGTCAATAAAGCAGAAATAGATGCTTTTCTGGAACTCTCTTGCTTTTTCAATGATCCAGCAGATGTTGGCAATTTGATCTCTGTTTCCTCTACCTTTTCTGAAACCAGCTTGAACATCTGGAAGTCCACAGTTCACGTATTGCTGGAGCCTGGCTTGGAGAATTTTGAGCATTACTTTACTAGCGTGTGAGATGAGTGCAATTGTGCAGTAGTTTAAGCATTCTTTGACATTGCTTTTCTTTGTTATTGGAATGAAAACTGACCTTTTCCAGTCCTGTGGCCACTGCTGAATTTTCCAAATTTGCTGACATTTTTGTATAAGGAACTACAAAGCTCAATGCTAAAAACAACCCATATAAAGTGACAGGGTTAAATGACCAAAATAGTGTATGACTTCTGGGTTGGTAATGATTTTCTATTTGTTTACTTGGGTGCTTGTTATATGGGGAATATTCCTTTGTGAAAATTCATTTAGCTGTTCACATATAATCTGTGCATTTGGGATTTAACTTTGATAGAATGATATAAAATGAAAGGGAGTTGAAAGTATTTTTATATAGAAAATTGCCTTGTGAAGTTTCTGGCCTACACTAATTATTTGAAAATCTATTTTTAATAGAAAAGGCAGATAATCAATCAATAATAAGTAGTTAATAAATAAGTCTTTTCTAAATTTCCAAAGGTAAACCCATGGAAATTCATATGTCTGTTACCAGTATAAGCACTGACGTTACTTTTTTCTGAAGGAAGCAGTACACAAAGATGCAAGAAAGCATTCTTTTCTGTTCTACTTATCAGCATAGTCTTAAATGTAACTTTTTAAGTTGGTACTTGATTGATTGATTCTATACAGTTGCTCCGCTTAATCTTCAAAATAAGCAAACAATTATAAGCATCAATTAATGGGCTAAAGATTTTTCTATTTGAGACCTCAATTCTATTTAATTCTAAAGGCACATTTTCCAGGTATTATTTCTTATCCTTTTAGAATGAGGAAATGGAGGCTAGTGGTATTCTAGAGCAAGCATGCTCAGTTGTGTCTGACTCTTTGCAACCCCATGGACTGTAGCCCACCAGGCTCCTCTGTCCATGGGATTTCCCAGACAAGCACACTGGAGTGGATTGCCATTCTGTCTTCCAGGGAATCTTTCCAACCCAGGGACTGAACCCGCGTCTCTTGCATCTCCTGCATTAGCAAGTGCATTCTTTACCGCTGCACCACCTGGGAATGCTAGCAAATTCAGGTTCTCCAATTTCACCAACTTGTCTTAATTGTAGTTTTTTTTTATTATAAATTTATTTATTTCAATTGGAGGCTAATTACTTTACAATATTGTATTGGTTTTCCCATACACCAACATGAATCTGCCACGGGTGTACACGTGTTCCCATCCTGAACCCCCCTCCCACCTCCCTCCCCATACCATCCCTCTGGGTCATCCCAGTGCACCAGCCCCAAGCATCCTGTATCCTGCATCGAACCTGGACTGGTGATTCATTTCCTATATGATATTATACATGTTTCAATGCCATTCTCCCAAATCATCCCCCCCTCTCCCTCTCCCACAGAGTCCAAAAGACTTTTCTATACATCTGTGTCTCTTTTGCTGTCTCTCATACAGGATGGTCGTTACCATCTTTCTAAATTCCATATATATGCATTAGTATACTGTATTGGTATTTTTCTTTCTGGCTTACTTTATTCTGTATAATAGGCTCCAGGTTCATCCACCTCATAATTGTAGTTTTAAAGAGGTGAGGATGGGAGTAGCAGTGGAAGATTTCTGTTTATCGGTTCTAGTTAGTTTCTAAGTGAATTTGTTTCTTCAGTACCCCAGAGAGGGGCTCATGATCTCTTACCATAGGTGTCCATGGCAACTCAAATTGCCAGAAGAATGTGAGACCTCTTTTGAATTCGAGAATGGACCTATGAGATTCTCTTGATAACAATGTAGCAGCTATCTTCATCCCCCTTTTATTTTGTAAAATCTTCACTCTATAAAATGACTAAGAAGACTCTTAATGACTTAACATCAGTTTTTTTGTTGTTTGTTTTTTATATCCCTACATCTCACACTAAACATTATTAGAGTGTCTGTAGATCTATTTACTGACTTGCAGGGGATTGGTGAAAAGGCATACTGGGTTGACTTTGGGGTACAGGGTTTATATAAACAGAAAACATAGTGTATTAGAAAGAGCATAGATTTAGAAGAAAATATTAATTAAAGAAATACTGTTTAAGGAGTTCTTACTATGTGTCAGGTGATTTAAACACATTATTGTATTCTCACAGTATGTTGAATATTTCTGCCTTGCACTGTGGTAGCTCACCTTAGCAAATGCCTCACCAATTCATGGAATTAAGCCATTCACACCAAGCAACCCATTTCAGATTCTTCTGACAGCTCACCTGTCATATGAAAGCTACCCCAGTGACAGACTTGCTTCACTTCATTTTTCTTGCTTTTCCCTTCTGTTTCTAAGGATACAGTCACTAGCTTAAGCCAGGGCAAAACTCCGTGACTGAGAGAAAATTGTATTATAAAGAATATACTTTCCTCCTTGACTTGAACACCTCCCCTTCTCCTCTCTTTAAACTAGAGC
Source organism: Bos indicus (assembly GCF_029378745.1). NCBI lineage: Eukaryota > Metazoa > Chordata > Mammalia > Artiodactyla > Bovidae > Bos > Bos indicus. The sequence goes on along the minus strand of NC_091788.1, from coordinate 14,242,125 downwards.
CCACTCTATCCTTCCTCCTCAAATCTAGGTCACAGATTGTCTTGCTTTGATTTACTTTCTTCATTACACTTTATTACTACCCTGTTATAATTAGTAAGGCCATGCAGAAGATTTATCTTTTAGGAAACAGGAGATCTAATTTATAAACAGCTCTTCCTCACACCTGCCTAGTCCAACTCTTGTGACTTCTGTCTGTTAACAGGGAGTCTCCTGGGTCCTTCTTGTTCTGGCTAGAGCCTCTACTTCTTTTAGGCTTCTTAACTGTTCTCCGTATTCATTCAATTTAAACACATATACAGAGACTATGTATCCATACTTTTAGTAAAATTGCACTCAAGAGTGACAAGGGAACAAAACTGGACTTTGACATAAAGCTACCAACTAAATTATATATTCCTCAATTTACAAGGGAATTACAGGGTATTTGGCTATGAAACAGTTAAGAAAACTGAATAAAATCACATAATTACAAGAGACAGACTCAGATTTCTAAATTAGATCTCCTTAGAGAATCCAAATCCTAGGCTTTCAACCCTGACTCTTGACTGACAAAAAGATCTTACATTGTATGCCTTATTAGTCCCATTGAGCTTCAATTTCCTCATTTTCAAAGTGAATATTTTAACATTATATATATATATATATATATGCATATATAACTTGATGATTATGAAAACTAGCCTTACATTTCTCATAGCAGCGTAACAGGTAAAAACAGTATCCAAATATTATCTACTCTTGTTATTCTCTTTTTAAACTTATGTTAATGTTCCACTATATGATTTAATTATTGTTTTTGCCTGATTTTTTTTTTCTGTAATCTACATCAGAGTTTCTGCTCTCAAAGTCTGAAATGTTAGAGAAATTCCCAGAGACAAACATTCAAGAGATATGAAATAGTTCTTTAACTGTAATTACAGTCCCTGGGGATTTTACTTTTAATTTTTTTCCTCCTAAAGAATTTGTCCTCAGTTCTTTCATGTTAAAAGATGAATGGATGGTTGATTAGTTAATATGCTCTTCTTCTAAAAACTTCTTGAAAAATTACAGCCTGAAAAAAATCAATACCTTGAATCATTGTCAGTTATGTGAAATATCAAGCAGTAGGTAGCCAGAGTAATTGAAGAAATTATGCATGGATTTCTGTGTCTGTGTCTGTAAGCCATGCTGGATGTCTTGAAGCTGAAACAGGCTGAATCTGAGACTATCAGCAGTGGGCAACTATAAATAAAAGGAATTTTGCTTTCTCTATATTGTGTTTAGTAGTCTGTCATACTCATGAATAACTCATTATATTTTGCACTCTGTGCTAAGTTGCTTCAGTTGTGTCCAACTCTGCAATCCTATGAACTGTAGCTCTCTAGGCTTCTCTGTCCATGGGATTCTTCAGGCAAGAATACCACAGTGGGTTACCATTTCCTTCTCCAGGGAATCTTTCTGACCCAGGAATCAAACCTGTATCTCATATCTTCTGCATTGGCAAGCGAGTTTGTTACCACTAGCTCCACCTGGAAAGCCCATTATACTTTTAGTGTCCCTCTAAAGTCAAAAAGGACACACAAGTCCAAGAAATACATATGAGACAGCCATTTTAGAATTGGCATATGTATATAAACATCTTAAAAATTTTTAAGATTATCCTCTAATTCAGTTTTTAAAGCTTCTTGATGAATACTATGTTGTGAAATTATATGTATATATATATCAGTTCAGTTCAATTCAGTCGCTCAGTCATGTCCAACTCTTTGCGACCCCATGGACTGCATGCTTCCCTGTCCATCACCAACTCCTGGAGCTTGCTCAAACTCATGTCCATCAAGTCAGTGATACCATCCAAACATCTCATCTTCTGTCGTCCCCTTCTCCTGTCTTCAATCTTTCCCAGCATCAGGGTCTTTTCCAATGAGTCAAATCTTCGCATCAGGTGGCCAAAGTATTGGAGTTTCAAGTTCAGTCCTTCCAATGAATATTCAGGACTGATCTCCTTTAGGATGGACTGGTTGGATCTCCTTACAGTCCAAGGGACTCTCAAGAGTATTCTCCAACACCACAGTTCAAAAGCATCAATTCTTTGGTGCTCAGCTTTCTTTTTTTTTTTTTTTTTTTTGATCACCACAAGTTTACTGAATATCCATCATTTCATATAGATACAAAATTAAAGACAGAAAATTTTTTTCCTGTGCTAATGATTCTTAGGATTTACTCCCTTAACAACTGTCATACATAACATACAGCAATGTTAATTATAGTTATCATGCCATACATCACATTCCTAGGACATATTATTCTTTTTTTTTTTCTGTTTTATTTTACTTTTTTGCTGTTGTTTATTTTTTTTTCTTTTTTCTTTCTTTTTTTTTTAAATTTTTTATTCCTTTATTTCTCATGTGTTCCCCATCCTGAACCCTCCTCCCTCCTCCCTCCCCATACCATCCCTCTGGGTCATCCCAGTGCACCAGCCCCAAGCATCCAGCATCGTGCATTGAACCTGGACTGGCATCTCGTTTCATACATGACATTTCACATGTTTCAATGCCATTCTCCCAAATCTTCCCACCCTCTCCCTCTCCCACAGAGTCCATAAGCCTGTTCTATACATCAGTGTCTCTTTTGCTGTCTCGTATACAGGGTTATCGTTACCATCTTTCTAAATTCCATATATATGCGTTAGTATACTGTATTGGTGTTTGTCCTTCTGGCTTACTTCACTCTGTATAATAGGCTCCAGTTTCATCCACCTCATTAGAACTGATTCAAATGTATTCTTTTTAATGGCTGAGGAATACTCCATTGTGTATATGTACCACTGCTTTCTTATCCATTCATCTGTTGATGGGCATCTTGGTTGCTTCCATGTCCTGGCTATTATAAACAGTGCTGCGATGAACATTGGGGTACACGTGTCTCTTTCCCTTCTGGTTTCCTCAGTGTGTATGCCCAGCAGTGGGATTGCTGGATCATAAGGCAGTTCTATTTCCAGTTTTTTAAGGAATCTCCACACTGTTCTCCATAGTGGCTGTACTAGTTTGCATTCCCACCAACAGTGTAAGAGGGTTCCCTTTTCTCCACACCCTCTCCAGCATTTATTATTTGTAGACTTTTGGATCGCAGCCATTCTGACTGGTGTGAAATGGTATCTCATAGTGGTTTTGATTTGCATTTCTCTGATAATGAGTGATGTTGAGCATCTTTTCATGTGTTTGTTAGCCATCTGTATGTCTTCTTGGGAGAAATGTCTATTTAGATCTTTGGCCCATTTTTTGATTGGGTCATTTATTTTTCTGGAGTTGAGCTGTAGGAGTTGCTTGTATATTTTTGAGATTAGTTGTTTGTCGGTTGCTTCATTTGCTATTATTTTCTCCCATTCTGAAGGCTGTCTTTTCACCTTGCTAATAGTTTCCTTTGATGTGCAGAAGCTTTTAAGTTTAATTAGGTCCCATTTGTTTATTTTTACTTTTATTTCCAATATTCTGGGAGGTGGGTCATAGAGGATCCTGCTGTGATGTATGTCAGAGAGTGTTTTGCCTATGTTCTCCTCTAGGAGTTTTATAGGTTCTGGTCTTACGTTGAGATCTTTAATCCATTTTGAGTTTATTTTTGTATATGGTGTTAGAAAGTGTTCTAGTTTCATTCTTTTACAAGTGGTTGACCAGATTTCCTAGCACCACTTGTTAAAGAGATTGTCTTTAATCCACTGTATATTCTTGCCTCCTTTGTCAAAGATAAGGTGTCCATATGTGCGTGGATTTATCTCTGGGCTTTCTATTTTGTTCCATTGATCTATATTTCTGTCTTTGTGCCAGTACCATACTGTCTTGATAACTGTGGCTTTGTAGTAGAGCCTGAAGTCAGGCAGGTTGATTCCTCCAGTTCCATTTTTCTTTCTCAAGATCACTTTGGCTATTCGAGGTTTTTTGTATTTCCATACAAATTGTGAAATTATTTGTTCTAGCTCTGTGAAGAATACTGTTGGTAGCTTGATAGGGATTGCATTGAATCTATAAATTGCTTTGCGTAGTATACTCATTTTCACTATATTGATTCTTCCAATCCATGAACATGGTATATTTCTCCATCTATTAGTGTCCTCTTTGATTTCTTTCACCAGTGTTTTATAGTTTTCTATATATAGGTCTTTAGTTTCTTTAGGTAGATATATTCCTAAGTATTTTATTCTTTTCGTTGCAATGGTGAATGGAATTGTTTCCTTAATTTCTCTTTCTGTTTTCTCATTATTAGTGTATAGGAATGCAAGGGATTTCTGTGTGTTGATTTTATATCCTGCAACTTTACTATAGTCATTGATTAGTTCTAGTAATTTTCTGGTGGAGTCTTTAGGATTTTCTATGTAGAGGATCATGTCATCTGCAAATAGTGAGAGTTTTACTTCTTCTTTTCCAATTTGGATTCCTTTTATTTCTTTTTATGCTCTGATTGCTGTGGCCAAAACTTCCAAAACTATGTTGAATAGTAATGGTGAAAGTGGGCACCCTTGTCTTGTTCCTGACTTTAGAGGAAATGCTTTCAATTTTTCACCATTGAGGATAATGTTTGCTGTGGGTTTGTCATATATAGCTTTTATTATGTTGAGGTATGTTCCTTCTATTCCTGCTTTCTGGAGAGTTTTTATCATAAATGGGTGTTGAATTTTGTCAAAGGCTTTCTCTGCATCTATTGAGATAATCATTTGGTTTTTGTTTTTCAATTTGTTAATGTGGTGTATTACATTGATTGATTTGTGGATATTGAAGAATCCTTGCATCCCTGGGATAAAGCCCACTTGGTCATGGTGTATGATCTTTTTAATGTGTTGTTGGATTCTGATTGCTAGAATTTTGTTTAGGATTTTTGCATCTATATTCATCAGTGATATTGGCCTGTAGTTTTCTTTTTTTGTGGGATCTTTGTCAGGTTTTGGTATTAGGGTGATGGTGGCCTCATAGAATGAGTTTGGAAGTTTACCTTCCTCTGCAATTTTCTGGAAGAGTTTGAGCAGGATAGGTGTTAGCTCTTCTCTAAATTTTTGGTAGAATTCAGCTGTGAAGCCGTCTGGACCTGGGCTTTTGTTTGCTGGAAGATTTTTTATTACAGTTTCAATTTCTGTGCTTTTGATGGGTCTGTTAAGGTTTTCTATTTCTTCCTGGTCGAGTTTTGGAAAGTTGTACTTTTCTAAGAATTTGTCCAAATCTTCCTCGTTGTCCATTTTATTGGCATATAATTGTTGATAATAGTCTCTTATGATCCTTTGTATTTCTGTGTTGTCTGTTGTGATCTCTCCATTTTCGTTTCTAATTTTATTGATTTGATTTTTCTCCCTTTGTTTCTTGATGAGTCTGGCTAATGGTTTATCAATTTTATTTATCCTTTCAAAGAACCAGCTTTTGGCTTTGTTGATTTTTGCTATGGTCTCTTTTGTTTCTTTTGCATTTATTTCTGCTCTAATTTTTAAGATTTCTTTCTTTCTACTAACCCTGGGATTCTTCATTTCTTCCTTTTCTAGTTGCTTTAGGTGTAGAGTTAGGTGATTTATTTGACTTTTTTCTTGTTTCTTGAGGTGTGCCTGTATTGCTATGAACTTTCCCCTTAGGACTGCTTTTACTGTGTCCCACAGGTTTTGGGTTGTTGTGTTTTCATTTTCATTCGTTTCTATGCAAATTTTGATTTCTTTTTTGATTTCTTCTGTGATTTGTTGGTTATTCAGCAGGGTGTTGTTCAGCCTCCATATGTTGGAATTTTTAATAGTTTTTCTCCTGTAATTGAGATCTAATCTTACTGCATTGTGGTCAGAAAAGATGCTTGGAATGATTTCTATTTTTTTGAATTTACCAAGGCTAGCTTTATGGCCCAGGATGTGATCTATCCTGGAGAAGGTTCCATGTGCGCTTGAGAAAAAGGTGAAATTCATTGTTTTGGGATGAAATGTCCTATAGATATAAATTAGGTCTAACTGGTCTATTGTATCGTTTAAAGTTTGTGTTTCCTTGTTAATTTTCTGTTTAGTTGATCTATCCATAGGTGTGAGTGGGGTATTAAAGTCTCCCACTATTATTGTGTTATTGTTAATTTCTCCTTTCATACTTGTTAGCATTTGTCTTACATACTGCGGTGCTCCCGTGTTGGGTGCATATATATTTATAATTGTTATATCTTCTTCTTGGATTGATCCTTTGATCATTATGTAGTGACCTTCTTTGTCTCTTTTCACAGCCTTTGTTTTAAAGTCTATTTTATCTGATATGAGTATTGCTACTCCTGCTTTCTTTTAGTCCCTATTTGCATGGAAAATCTTTTTCCAGCCCTTCACTTTCAGTCTGTATGTGTCCCCTGTTTTGAGGTGGGTCTCCTGTAGACAACATATGTAGGGGTCTTGTTTTTGTATCCATTCAGCCAGTCTTTGTCTTTTGGTTGGGGCATTCAACCCATTTACGTTTAAGGTAATTACTGATAAGTATGATCCCGTTGCCATTTACTTTATTGTTTGGGGTTCGAATTTATACACCATTTTTGTGTTTCCTGTCTGGAGAATATCCTTTAGTATTTGTTGGAGAGCTGGTTTGGTGGTGCAGAATTCTCTCAGCTTTTGCTTGTCTGAAAAGCTTTTGATTTCTCCTTCATACTTGAATGAAATCCTTGCTGGGTACAATAATCTGGGCTGTAGGTTATTTTCTTTCATCATTTTAAGTATGTCTTGCCATTCCCTCCTGGCTTGAAGAGTTTCTATTGAAAAATCAGCTGTTATCCTTATGGGAATTCCCTTGTGTGTTATTTGTTGTTTTTCCCTTGCTGCTTTTAATATTTGTTCTTTGTGTTTGATCTTTGTTAATTTGATTAATATGTGTCTTGGGGTGTTTCGCCTTGGGTTTATCCTGTTTGGGATTCTCTGGGTTTCTTGGACTTGGGTGATTATTTCCTCCCCCAGTTTAGGGAAGTTTTCAACTATTATCTCCTCAAGTATTTTCTCACGGTCTTTCTTTTTGTCTTCTTCTTCTGGAACCCCTATGATTCGAATGTTGTAGCGTTTAATATTGTCCTGGAGGTCTCTGAGATTGTCCTCATTTCTTTTAATTCGTTTTTCTTTTATTCTCTCTGATTTATTTATTTCTACCATTCTATCTTCTAATTCACTAATCCTATCTTCTGCCTCTGTTATTCTACTATTTGTTGCCTCTAGAGTGTTTTTAATTTCATTTATTGCATTATTCATTATATATTGACTCTTTTTTATTTCTTCTAGGTCCTTGTTAAACCTTTCTTGCATCTTCTCAATCCTTGTCTCCAGGCTATTTATCTGTGATTCCATTTTAATTTCAAGATTTTGGATCAATTTCACTATCATTATTCGGAATTCTTTATCAGGTAGATTCCCTATCTCTTCCTCTTTTGTTTGGTTTGGTGGGCATTTATCCTGTTCCTTTATCTGCTGGCTATTCCTCTGTCTCTTCATCTTGTTTAAATTGCTGAGTTTGGGGTGTCCTTTCTGTATTCTGGCAGTTTGTGGAGTTCTCTTTATTGTGGCTTTTCCTCGCTGTGTGTGGGTTTGTACAGGTGGCTTGTCAAGGTTTCCTGGTTAGGGAAGCTTGTGTCGGTGTTCTGATGGGTGGAGCTGTATTTCTTCTCTTTGTTCAGTCGCGCTGTGAGGAGGGAGGGAGGGATGCTGCAAACAAATAACACTGGCGTGCGCTCGCAGTGCCTCAGCCACACTGGGTCTGCCCGCGCTCACGGTGCGTGTAGCCTCCCTGCCCACACTGCTCGGGCTCTAGGTTGTTCCGCCGGGAACAATCCGAGGCTGGCCCTGGGTTGCATGTACCTCCCAGGTCCAAGCCGCTCAGGTTCAGGCACTTGGGTAGTCCTCAGAGGCACAGACTCAGTTGGGCCTGAGTTTTGTGCTCTTCCCAGGTCCAAGCAGCTCAAGTGATGAGGTGTTTGGCGAGCGCCAATGCTGCGACTTATCGCCTCCCCACCACTCGGTTATCTGGGTGTAAAACCGGTGCACCTTCTCAGGCAGATGTTAACCGTCCAGACCCCCAAAAAGTTTTAGTTAGCAAAGAAGCCTGCTTACAGTTTTATAGATAATGTCTCTCTGGGGCTGCGATTGCCCCCTTCCGGCTCTGGCTGCCTGTCACCGGAGGGGGAAGGTCTGCAGCCGGCTATCTCTGTTCAATTCTTTGTTCCGTGCGCGGGCCTGGCGGTCTTAGGTTAGGGCTGGCTTTTCGCGTGGTAGATATCCCACAGTCTGGTTTGCTAGCCCAAATTATTTCGCTCAGATAGTGCTCAGGGTATTCAGGCCAGATTCTTACTCTAAGCGATGCAGCCCGCGCTGCGCCTCCCTGCCCAGCCCCCGCTTGTTAATGGCGCGTGCAGGCGTCTGCACTGCTTCTCCGCTGGGGGAGTTACCGTAGGACTCGCAATCTTCGAGTTTTAATTGTTTATTTATTTTTTCTTCCTGTTATGTTGCCCTCTGTGCTTCCAAAGCTCGGCACAGATTCGGCAGTGAGAAGGTTTCCTGGTGTTTGGAAACTTCTCTCTTTTTAAGACTCCCTTCCCGGGACGGAACTCCGTCCCTCCCTCTTTTGTCTCTTTTTTTGTCTTTTATATTTTTTCCTACCTCCTTTCGAAGAGTTGGATTGCTTTTCTGGGTGCCTGATGTCCTCTGCCGGCATTCAGAAGTTGTTTTGTGGAATTTACTCGACGTTTAAATGCTCTTTTGATGAATTTGTGGGGGAGAAAGTGTTCTCCCCGTCCTACTCCTCCACCATCTTGGCTCCTCTGGTGCTCAGCTTTCTTTATGGACCAGCTCTCACATCCATATACGACTACTGGAAGAACCATAGCCTTGACTAGATGGATCTTTGTTGGCAAAGTAATGTCTCTGCTTTTGAATATGCTGTCTAGATTGGTCATAGCTTTTCTTGCAAGGAGCAATAACCTTTTAATTTCATGGCTGCAGTCACCATCTGCAGTAATTTTGGAGTCCAAGAAAAGAAAGTCTGTCACTGTTTCCATTGTTTCCCTATCTGTTTGCCATGAAGTGATAGGACCGGATATCATGATCTTTGTTTTTTGAATTCTGTGTTTTAAGCCAACTTTTTCATTCTCCTCTTTCATCAAGAGGCTGTTTAGTTCCTCTTTGTTTTGCCATAAGGGTGGTATCATCTGCATATCCCAGGTTATTGATATTTCTCCCGGCAATCTTGATTCCAGTTTGTGCTTCATCCAGTCCAACATTTCACATGATGTACTCTGCACATAAGTTAAATAAGCAAGGTGACAATATACTGCCTTGGCATACTCCTTTCCCAATTTGGAACCAGTCTGTTTTTTATGTCTGGTTCTAACTGTTGCTTCTTGACCTGCATACAGATTTCTTAGGAGGCAGGTCAGGTGGTCTGGTATTCCCATCTCTTTACGTATGTTCCACAGTTTGTTGTGATCCACACAGTCAAAGGCTTTGGCATAGTCAGTAAATCAGAAATAGATGTTTTTCTGGAACTCTCTTGCTTTTTCAATGATCCAACAGATGTTGGCAATTTGATCTCTGGTGTTCCTTTGCATTTTCTAAATCCAGATTGAACATTGGGAAGTTCACGGTTCACGTACTGTTGAAGCCTGGCTTGGAGAATTTTGAGCACTACTTTGCTAGCATGTGAGGTGACTGAAATCTCTCTCTCTCTCTCTTTCTCTCTCTATATATATATATATATATATATATATATATATATATAGCTCCCCAGGTGGCTCAGCAGTGAAGAGTCCACTTGCAATGCAGGAGTTGCAAGTTCAATCCCTGGATCAAGGAGATACTCTGGAGAAGAAAAGGGCAACCCACTTCAGGATTCTTGCCTGGGAAATCCCATGGACAGAGGAGCCTGGTGGGCTACAGTCATAAAGTGACAAAAGGGTCAGACAGTAGTTACCGACTAAACAACAACAAATGTACATATGTGTTGTGTGCATGTATATTTGTATATATGAATATATATGTGTGTGCGTGTATATTTGTTTCTGCCCCTGGTAGTAATTATTTGGTCCTTGATCCTAGTTCCTGACACAGTTCCTAATATCCTTCTAATTTCTTGAATGATTGGGGTGTCTTACACAGAGATCCTAAATCCCTTGGAATTTCCTGGATGACAGAAACATCTTTTGTTCTAATCGGTGATGACTCTTGGTGGACTTCTAGATGGGGGTCTCACTAGGAAAATCAATCCATGATTAGAAATTTGGAACTTCCAGCCTCCATTTTTCAGAGAGGGGAAGAGACTGGAAAACAAAGTTGATAATTGATTTAATACAATATTTAATTTAATATAATAACTTTTAATATAAAATAGTTGTTTAAAAATCATATTTATCATTATCTGTATTAAGGCAGGATGGAAGTTGTTTGCAAGTTGTCAAGATGACAATGATAACTACAACTATTACTATCACTATTATATTTATTTATTTTTTTAATTTTATTTTATTTTTAAACTTTACATAATTGTATTAGTTTTGCCAAATATCAAAATGAATCCACCACAGGTTCAATGGGAATATGACAAACATTGTGTTAAACCCCAGGGACACAATATGAATACATGTAACATTTGTTATCCAAAAGCTCAGAGTAAAGTTGTCCATCTGTGACACTGTGACATTTACTCCTCTCATTTAACCATCACAGAATATCTTTAGGGTAGGCATTATTCCTGTATATCATTTTTCAAAAATAGGAAAACAAGGCTCAAAGACGTTATTCCACTTATCCATATTTACACAGGTAGAAGGTGTAAGATTAAAATTCTCTTCCCTAATACTGAAAAAAAAGTTTGTTTTGTCACATGTCAAGCATCATTACTAGAGATTTTCAGCAGTTGTGAAGTGTTTAATGGAACTAGAGCTTAAAGTAATATAATACAGTTGGGAAATAAAGAGAGAAATGGGCATTCCAAATAGCAGAAAAGATTCCTGTAGAAAGATGTGAAATTACGATATGGCCAGCTAGACCATCCGAGGAAGACATTAAATGTTGACAGTGCTTGTATTAAAGAGCCATATTGAACTTCTGGCTGAAGAGGCAAATAAGGAAAAAATTATAGGATGTGATATTGTGTTAAACTGAAAGACCATTAGATGTTTTGAAGCAGAAGAGGAGCATGGTCTAATTTTCATATAGGAATTTTTTTCTATTCTTCTTACTAACAGTGATAATAGAAAATTTAGTAGTTTTGTCTTTGAATCTGAAACTAAACAGAATTGTATAATCCTTTCAATTTGTTCAGTACTGTCAGCGTGAGTAAATTTCCTGGTGGAAAGATAAATGTTAATAAAATTTGACTTTATACCTTCCAGCAATACCTAGTTTGATATTTAAGAAACTTGTCATGTTCTAAAATTGAAATAGTTTTTATCAATATATGTTTGCTTTAGGCATTTCATCATTAGTTGGCATTCTTGACTTTGAACTGACATATCTTATTAGTATGACCCATGGCGCTTATTTTATGGTTACTTCTAGTGCCACTATAAATTAATAGAATACTTGTGCCTGCAGCATGGATTCTATATGCAGAAGAGCAAATGGAAGACAATGGATGGCTTCTCTAAGGATGGGGTCTTCCAACGTTTATTCTGTGTTATGTGGGATATTTATAAGCTTTAAGTGAATTTACCAAAGACTATCTCAATATTTTTAATATGTTTATATTTCTCATTTCTCAAATTGGTAATATTAAAACACATTGGTCCAGGGACACTTATTTTTCCCCCAAGAAACTTGAGTCCATCTGTCAGGAAAATTATGTTGCAATGATGATAATAACAGTACAATTTATTCAACATCTACCCTGGTACTAGCATTCTGCTAGGAAATTATGTAATTTCATTGAATGTAACCCTTAAAGTAGTTCTGTACAGTAGGCGTCTATTTCTATTTAACAGTGAGAAACTGAAGATTAAATATAGCTAAATGCACATAGTTATTGGCAGACCTGGTATTTGGAAGTTAGTAGGTATATCTCCTAAACGTATGTTGTTGTGAACATGTCATGTCATACATCAAAGAAAAGGGGGGGGCATGCTCAGTCGTTCAGTCATGTCTAACTCTGTGATGCCCCCTGGATTGTAGCCTGCCAGGCTTCTCTGTCCATGCAGTTCTCCAGACAGGAATACTGGAGTGGGTTGCCATTTCATCCTCCAAGGAATCTTCCCAACCCAGGAGTTGGACTCACATCTCCTGTGACTTCTGCACTGGCGGGTGGATTCTTTGCTACTTGTGCCACCTAGGAAAAGGAGATGGGACAAAACCTGGGGAAAGATTGACCAGTTGACAGAAGGGGTTATACCAAGGGCACACACCTGGAGAAAGGTCAGTAAGAATAGAATGTCTACCTCTGAGTGTCTGACAGAACAATAACGTCTTGCAAGGCAAGATGTCAGAATATTTATATTGGCAGGCAAAAGACCCACTTCTAAGAGGGAAAGAAAGAGAAAGACAGAGTAAGACATTTTAGGACTTGAACAGTTAAGTGAGGAAGGCTGGACCCTAGGGAGAAACTGGATTCCAGCACCAGAACTGTAGAAGTAATAGGCCTTGTGAGCACTTGTATCTGAAATCATGGTGGTACTCAGTTATGGAGGAAGAATTATAAAGAGGGTAGAGTTTTCATTTTGAATATAGGTAGAGACCTATATTCAAATCTGGATCTATCATTTACTAACTTTAGTTAACCTGTTTAACCTTAGTTGGTGAATCACAAAATGAGAATAATATCTCCTTACTACCTAACACTCCAATACTTTGGCCACCTGAGGCAAAGAGCCAACTTACTGGAAAAGACCCTGATACTGGAAAAGATTGAGGGCAGAGAAGGGAGCCACAGAGGTTCAGATGGTTGGATGGCATTACCAACTCAATGGACATGAGTTTGAGCAAACTCCAGAAGATAATGAAGGACAGGGAAGCCTGGTGTGCTTCCTTCCCTTGGGGTCACAAAGACTTAGACACCACTTAGCGACTGAACAACAACAATATCTAATACTATTAAGACTGGATATAAGTTTATAAATTCTTTGAATAAGGAACCTGGTAGTTAAAAATAAAAGGAAATCATGAAAATAACATTGTATTAAAGAAGCATTTATATGACCAAAATTGTTGCATGCAGCCTCATCTGCTAGTTAGTAACACGTTTTTCTTTGCTTTGGAACTGATCATTATTCTGTATAAAAACTAATAAAAGTGCATTTTATATCATTCAGACCATATAGAGTTGTCACCTCCTGTTTGCAGTTAATACAGCTGGCTTATTATACTTAAGGTGGGCTTTTTTATACTGTCAAGCCGCATTTCTGATCTAAGTATTTCCTAACATTTAGGATGGTGTCTTGAGATATTGGGATGGGAGGGGAAAGCTAGTGTTGATAGAGACATATCCCTATGCTGCACACTCCATTCTGTTATTATTTTTCAGTTTTTTCCCCTTAAAAATTCTATACAGTAAGATGCACATGTTTTTATTAGGTTTGGCAAATACACTCATCCACTCCGTCAATATACTGAATATCTCTGTCACCCTAAAAAGTTGTCTTATGCTGCTTTTCAAGCAGATTCCCTCAGAAATACCACTGAATTCAATTCCCTCGCCATGGAGAAGCTTTAACAGGTCTATTCTAGAATATTCTAGAACTAGCTGGAATATATGTATTATATATTTTCCCATAACATTTCTTCACTCAGCATGGTAAATTGATTTCACGCATTTTGTATTCCTTCAGCAATATGTGGGGGTTCTGATTGTTCCACATCCTTTGGTTTTACAGATGTAAACAGCTCTAAGAAGATGCTGGTGTCTTAGAATAGAATCCAACCATCCTGAATATTTGATGGGGCAGAAGTAGGAGAGCAAATGCCAAGAACTAACCAACACTTCCCTCTCATTTTTCCTAATGTTTTTATTCCAGCATACCTTTTCTAGTAACTTTATCTAATCTTTGTGAACATCAGCCTCAGATGTCTGAAATTTCTGTTGTCTAAAGACAGCAGAAGCATACCCAGAGAAAGCTGGGTTCCAACTACTCTTCTCTAGTTGATTCTTTCACTTTTTCTCAGGATGTTTGCAGGATTCCTCATCACCCTACAAACTCTTGATTTCAAACAGCTTTCTAACTTAGCAGTGTTTTCTCAAATTTACTTTTGCTTACTTATGCTGCTTTCATGTGGACATTATTTCCCTAATTTCATGTTTCCCTCTATCAATTCTCTTAAGATTGATTTTGCAAGAGGGAAGTCTGCAGCTTATATTAAATTTGATTCTTTGTAGGCACTTCAAACAAGTTGTTTGTTACATTTGCATCCTTAGTATTTTGTGTGGTGCCTGGGTCATAGAAAGGTCTCAAAAAATATTGCATTTTGAAGCCTCTAGACTTCGGGAAAGCAAGTTATCCCTTAAAGATGAGATAATTTATGACTCAATGACTTAATAAAGACTTTTTAATCTTTATTAAAGATTAAAAGTGAAGTGAAGTATATATCTAACACTTAACATAGTGGATAGTTTTATATATACATCTTTATTTTGCTTACTGCCACAGTAAGGTTCTAATTAGAGATTAGCAAAGAGAAGCAGGGGAACCAGAACCCAGATGGGTCTCCCAGTTCTGTGTCATACCTTGCTGGAGGCACTGATTTTAGCCCTCTAAATTTTGCTTATAATTTCAGGGTCATTCTGTCAAATGAGGAAATTTATTTTGTCTTGTGTTAGTTGCTCAGCCATGTCTGACTCTTTGTGATCCCCATGGACTGTAGTCCACCAGGTTCCTCTGACCATGGAATTCTCCAGGCAAGAATACTGGTGTAGGTAAACATTCCCTTCTCCAGGGGATCTTCCTGACCCAGGAATCGAACCCAGGTCTCCTTCATTGCAGGTGGATTCTTTACCATCTGATCCAATTAGTTCCCAAATACAAATATTTTGTAGACATCAGCTGACCACTCACCCTAGAAATCTAATCCATAACAAAGGTATATAATTGACTTTATTTTATATCACCTTTTAAAATGCATATGAGCAAGCAAGAATCTTAAAAACGGGCTGTCTTCACTACTCTGCCTGTTTATCATAATGACAGAATGTAAGACATTTTAAGGTGAGGAGCAAATAATGGATTGAAAACAAGTCTGCAAGCCATAACTTTTGATAGAATAAATTAAGGAGACCTATCTGCCAAGCTATGAAACCAAATTGAGGGGTGGTATCCCTGAAACAAAAAAATCACAACTCTTGGAAACCAGTAAAACTGGTATGGTTGTATATCTGTCACATAAAAATCAAGAAACTGCTTATAATGTCTTCAAAAGGCCAACTTTATGGAAATTATGGTTGAAGTTATTTAAAATAAACACTGTTAAGAAAAGTAATACATTTCCCTGAGTTCACCTTCACCAAATAACATGAATGGAGTTCTTCCTATCTAACCTAAAACTCTGTTAGATTCTACCCAAACTGCTTTAATATCTTGGATATTTTGAATAGAAATTAAAGAGGCATAATTTCTTTTGTGCTGAGAATGAGTGTAAAAACGGCTATCTCTGTGTTTGAGGGGTAGGGTATTTGGGAAGATGGAAGGGAAAAGACATGCCTCTCTGGACTAAGATGTCAGGTTGACCTCTTGTGTTTGGAGGACTGAGGTAGTTTGAATAAGATCAAATGTAGAGATTTTTATTTCACACATTTAGGTATACTTTATAGAAAATACAAAGCACATATCTTAAGTGTTAATTTCCATGAGCTTTGACAGCCAGTCACAGAAGACATCGACAATTTACTTCACTACTGGAGTCAGTCCATCCTTTCAGTCCATCCTCACCCACAGGCAGACTTGTTCTAATTTATGTCAAACAGGTTAGTTTTGTCAACCATAAGTTTCATGAAAATAGAACCACACAGACTTCTGCTTCTGATTAAGAAGTACTAACTAAGAATAGGTCTATCCTTCCATTTGAAAGAAGTAAAAAAGTAGGAAAATATGTGAAAAAAATTATTATTATTATTATTTTTTACTTTACAATATTGTATTGGTTTTGCCATACATCAACATGAATCCACCGCAGGTATACACGTGTTCCCCATCCTGAACCCCCCTCCCACCTGCCTCCCTGTACCATCCCTCTGGGTCATCCCAGTGCACCAGCCCCAAGCATCCTGTATCCTGCATTGAACCTGGACTGGCGATTCATTTCTTATATGATATTATACATGTTTCAGTGCCATTCTCCCAAATCATCCCACCCTCTCCCTCTCCCACAGAGTCCAAAAGACTGTTCTATACATCTGTGTCTCTTTTGCTGTCTTGCATACAGGGTTATCATTACCATCTTTCTAAACTCCATATATATGCGTTAGTATACTATATTGGTGTTTTTCTTTCTGGCTTACTTCACTCTGTATAATAGGCTCCAGTTTCATCCACCTCATTAGAACTGATTCAAATGTATTCTTTTTAATGGCTGAGAAATACTCCATTGTGTATATGTACCACAGCTTTCTTATCCATTCGTCTGCTGATGGGCATCTAGGTTGCTTCCATGTCCTGGCTATTATAAACAGTGCTGCAAAGAACATTGGGGTACACGTGTCTCTTATATTGGACATCAGGTAATGATCTCTGAGACATAAGAAACCAATGAAGTGAGGCTTAAACCTGTCCCAGCTTATGGTCATAAGTGAAATTCAATGTAGCTGTATAGAGCTAGTGAACCCAGGCAGAGCTGGAAACACTGCTGAATAAAGGACATAGTACTGAATCCAAGGAGATGAAATCAGCTGGAGTGTTCTAGAAAAGAAAGAGCTGCTCAGACGCAGGATGTGGGAGATCTACACGGGATCCCCCTCATGTACTTACAGAGTACTAATCAGAGCATATGTTTGAGTGGAAAATGACTAAGAGACAGTAAATAACCAGTATAGATAATTATAAGAAAGAATGTTTTGCACTCACACAGGACCATGAAGAGTGCCAGGCATTAGCCAGACTGGAGAACTTCGTGTTTAAAGAGCACTGGGTGGAGTATTCTAAAAGATCTTGCCTCGGTAGGAAGAGATAATCATGCCTAACCTAATGAGTAACCTTTGCCCATGTGTTAAGTCACTTTGGACTTGTCTGACTCTTTGTGATCCCATGGACTGTAGCCCACCAGGCTCTCCGGGATTCTCCAGGCAAGAATACTGGAGTGGGTTGCTGAGCCTTCTGCCAGGGGATTTTCCCGACCCAGGGATCCAACCATGTCTCCTGCATTGCAGGTGGATTCTTTACCACTGAGCCACTTGGGAAGTCTCCCATTTCCCCATATAACATATCTTAAGTGCAAGACCAGAAAGACTCAAAATGTCTCTGAGTATCATAACTGTTTCCCAGGAAAAAAAAAAAAAAACACAAAACATCAGGCAGTGAATAATCTAAAATCCAGAATGTGTGTGTATGTGTGTGTGTGTGTGTGTGTGTTTGCACGCGCGCGCGCGCACACACGCTCAGTTTCTCAGTCGTGTCTTACTCTTTTTGACCCCATGGACTGTAGCCCGCCAGACTCCTCTGTCCATGGAATTTTCCAGGCAAGAATCCTGGAGTGGGTTGCTGTTTCCTACTCCAGGGGATCTTCCTGACCCAGGGATTGAACACAATCCTCCTGCATCTCCTGCATTGGCAGGCAGATTCTTTACCATTGTGCTACCTGGGCAGGCCTGAATGTCTAGCATCCAATAAAAATGTTATTAGGCATGCAAAGAAGCAGATGTATATGATGCAAAATCAAGAGAAAATTAATCAATCAAAATCGTCAAATAACTAGCACAGATGTTGGAAGTTTAGATCAGGACATTAAAACAGTAATTTATAACTGTATCAAATATGCTGTAAAAAGTGGAAGAAAAAGTTTAACATGTAGAGACATGAAATATGCAAAACTAGAGACAAAAACTACAGTGCCTGAGGAGAAGATAGCCATGTCTTTGGGGAAATTCTTCTGTATCTTTATACATATTACTTACTTTATTTTCCACTAGATTCCTTAGAGCTTTTGCAGTGCTTTTGTTGTTGTTGTTGTTTATTTGTTTGCTTAGTTGGCTTTATCCGCCAATCACTGCCACATCTGGCTCATCTCTGACCACTTCCGGTGATTCTTTAATGAATGTGGATCACATTTTATTTTTCATGTATTATGATTCTGAATTGAGTATTGAATATTTTTTTGACAACTCAGTAGAGGCTGAAATAAATTATATCCATCTTCAGAAAGTGATATTTCTATTCTTCTGTCAGTTTGCTGGAGTAGGAGCTGGGTTGATATGAAGCAAGATTGAACTGTTTGAGGTCTATTGCAGGCTTAGTTTGATTTAGTTTCAAAAGAGGGATAAAAAATTATTTTCCAGCAGAGACTAGGATCTTAGCAGTGGCAAGGTTTTTGAAATCTTCTCTTGCACATCCCAATGCCTAGTCCCTAACCTCTGGGCACTCTCTACTGCTGTGTCACTAGCATGTCATTTTTGTAGAGTCCTTTCTCTCTCTCTGGCTTCCCTGGTGGCTCAGCAGTAAAGAATCTGCCTGCCAGGATACTTGCAGGAGATACAGGTTTGATGCCTGGGTTGGGAAGATCCCCTGGAGAAGGAAATGGCAACCCACTCCAGTATTCTTGCCAGGGAAATCCCACGGACAGGGTAGACCGGCAGGCTATGTTTCATGGGGTTGTAAAAGAGATGGACATGACTGAGCTACTAAACATTAACTCTCTCTTTCTAGTCCTACCTGCAGTTTTCGGTCTTGTTCTTTTTGCTGATACTTCCCTGCTTTCTATGATGACTGGATTTACTTTGTAGGAACTTCTCTCAGCTCTTTTTCCCTGCCCTGTCCTGAGTCATATACTTAAAGTGTATGATAGGGATTTTATACATATACACAGACAATTTAATGCTTACATACATAGTGTCTTTCCTGAAGTAGATTCAAATTAGTTATAATGTTTTCTTTTTAATTACACTATGGAAATATTTCTGTGGCTGTACAAGATATTCTAAATATCTGGATGCATTGATTTGAAGTGACTTATTTTTTTGGACATTTAAATCACAAAGTTGTTTTTTTTTAATTACTGAAGTGTTGTAATAAACAAAATTACATTTTTTGTTTCATTTTCAAATCATGGGGATTTTGTTTTCTTCTCTCTAGAACTATATGAGTTATAAATAAAATTTAAGATTACAGCCTTCCTTACAGAAAACATGTTATAATTATTTGCTTCTATATATTTCATTAGTCCATAAGCTCATCAAGAAAAGAGGTTGTGAAATTCAACATTCACGTGTGCCCTATGCCCTAGTAACATACACATATACACACACACACAGAAATATATATATATACATACATACATATATATATATATGTATATAAAACTATTACTCTGTTCTTGTTTAGAATCAGTACAATGTGATTTACTGTTTTATTCGATCTTACTGAGATTTTACTCATTAACCTAAAATGCTTTGGGAGTATAAAGCCAAACTCTATTACAAGTCATAATTATTCAAATATATCATGCCATGTTTCACTTTAAGTCCCTGTCCCAAAGGAAGTTCTTTTCTTAAAATATTTTTATTCTTTCCTTATAATGAAAATTGTATTTGCTTTTGACTTATAACTTTTAATACCTCTTTTTTTTTTTCAGATATCTTTGCTTAACTTTCAAAGAATCAGATTAATGCAATTTCTTTCATTACAACTACAAAGTCCAAGTGACCTAGTCCAGCCAGAATTACATGGCTAATGATCAATATCTAAGCAAAAACAACCATTCATCCTCAAAAGTCTGAAATTACATATTCCTGGGACTAAATGGGAATTTGTTTTAACCTCAGACCAAATTATTGTTTGTCGGGAGAAATTTATTGCATTTTAAAGTACCAGAAGATAAACATATTTCAATATAGACTGCCATTTCTTTTTTGCAAGCCAGTATTTATTTAAGACTATTTTTTCCTCTATGCATATTTCTGGCTTTTCCCTCCCAAGCCGTTTGCTGTTTTATAGCAAATGAAAATATGTTTGCGGAAATTGCATATAAAACTGTTTATTGAGACTTAAATCTTCTGTGGCAGTTTTTGTTTTTTCACCAAACCTCACAGTTGCAGTTCCTCTCCCTCCCTCTCTCTCTCTCCCTCTCCCTCTGACCCTGTCTCTCTGCTTCTCTCCATGCCCTTTCTCAACCTCAACCTTTCACTCTCTCTCTCCAAGAGACTTTGTATAATTAAAATCCTGTATCTTTTATACCCTCTGTCTGTCCTTCAATCCAGTAGTTCGGCTAGGACACTGTAAGGTAAAGTTCAACTATTTAATGCCACGGAGCAGATGAGTACAGAATGGATAGTCACATGCCTAGGATCCCAAATGTTTATATTTTGCATTAAAATGTACGAAGGTAATTTTTGCATATCATATTGGTTAGAGTTTTGGTTTGGCTCCATAAAGAGACTCCATAGTGGCTTAACAAAAGCAGAAGTATTATTATTTTTTAAAGATTAAATCCAAGTATAAAGAGGTTAATGCTAATCTAATACTGCAGGGCCATAGTGGTCTATAAGCAGGCTGCTTCCAATTTTGCTGCTGTGCTACCCTTGGGATGCAGTCCAAAGAGCTGAACAGAGAAAAAGAAATTTGACCCCACCATTTACACATTAGCTCCAAAAGATGCACATATCTCTTTTCCTTCTTATATTTATTTGACTGGAACTAATTAAAGGAGCTTACCTGGCTGCTAGGGAGGCATAAAAAGATGACATCTATGTTTGATGGTCACAAGCCCACCTAAATGTAAAGATTCCATTGCTGAAGAGTAGAAATTAGCAGTCTCTGGGGATTCATCAGATTATGTTTAAAAGGGAATCGAAAGACAGTTTCTACAAAGGGCAGAGAAACAGTGTAATAACAAAATAAGATGTGGAGTGGAAAAATGTTCTCTATGTGAGGCTAATATTCACTATTTTTATGCTGAAGGGGCTGAATTATTAAAAAGGGGAAATCTGTTGATTTAAGACAGAGAACAATTACAGGAGTAGAGCTCTTGAATGCTTGATATGAAATGGAATAAAAGAATCAAAGTAATCAGAAAAGAGCAAATCTCTATGACCTCATCTACATATCAGTTCAGTTCAGTTGCTCAGTCATGTCTGACTCTTTTCAACCCCATGAACTGCGGCATGCCAGCTTTCCTGTCCATCACCAACTCCCAGAGCTTACTCACTCATGTCCATCATGTCAATAATGCCATCCAACCATTTCATCCTCTATCATCCCCTTCTCCTCTCACCTTCAATCTTTCCCAGCATCAGGATCTTTTCCAATAAGTCAGTTCTTTGTATCAGGTGATCAAAGTATTGGAGTTTCAGCTTCAACATGAGTCCTTCGCATGATTATTCAGGACTGATTTCCTTTAGAATGGACTGGTTGGATCTCCTTGCAGCCCAAGGGACTCTCAACAGTCTTCTCCAATGCCACAATTCAAAAGCATCAGTTCTTCGGTGCTCAGGTGTCTATAGTCCAACTCTCACATCCATACATGACTACTGGAAAAAACATACCTTTGACTAGATGGACCTTTGTTGGAAAAGTAATGTCTCTGCTTTTTAATACGCTGTCTAGGTTGGTCATAGGTTTTCTTCCAAGGAGCAAGCTTCTTTTAATTTCATGGCTGCAATCACCATCTGCAGTGATTTTGGAGCCCCCCATAATAAAATCTCTCACTGTTGCCATTGTTTCCCCATCTGTTTGCCATGAGGTGATGGGATCAGATATCATGATCTTCGTTTTCTGAAAGTTGAGTTTAAAGCCAACTTTTTCACACTCCTCTCGCTTTCATCAAGAGGCTCTTTAGTTCTTCCTTGCTTTCTGCCATAAGGGTGGTTTCATGCGTATCTGATGTTATTGATATTTCTCCCAGCAATCTTGATTCCAGCTTGTGCTTCATCCAGCCTAGCATTTCGTATGATGTACTCTGCATAT
Source organism: Bos indicus (assembly GCF_029378745.1). Classification (NCBI taxonomy): domain Eukaryota; kingdom Metazoa; phylum Chordata; class Mammalia; order Artiodactyla; family Bovidae; genus Bos; species Bos indicus. The sequence continues at coordinate 14,220,096 of NC_091788.1, read as the reverse complement.
AAGTTAAATAAGCAAGGTAACAATATACAGCCTTGACATACTCCTTTCCCAATTTGGCACCAGTCTGTTGTTCTATGTCCAGTTCTAACTGTTGCTTCTTGACCTGCATACAGATTTCTCAGGAGGCATCTATATATGGAATCATAAAAAAAAAAAAAAAACCTATAGAAATAGAGAGCAGATTAGTGGTACCAAGGGATGGGGGTGGGAAGGGTGGGACAAAAGAATGAAGGTGGTCAAAGGGTACAAACTTCTGCTATTAAAATCAGTAAGTTCCAGAGCTGTAATTGTACAGCATGGTGACTATAGTTAACAACACTATTGTATACTTGAAAGTTACTAAAAGAGTGGATCTTAAAAGCTCACATCATGTGCAAAAATATGTGAGATGATGCATACGTTAACTGGCCTTATTGTGGCAATTGTTTCGCAGTATATACATATATCGTCATTATTTTGTACATATTGAATGTATGCAATGTTAACAATCATTTATATTTCAATAAAAATGGAAAAAATAAACAGTGCAAATGTTAAGCAAGAACTGAGGCAATTCAGTAGTTACAATAGGAGGGAAGAAACCAAAAAATTTTAATCCACTTCTTGGGTGGCAAACATGGCAATTCTTTTCATGTTGCCTCTATTTACCCAGTCAAATAAGAAGCTAAAACATTAGGTAAGTTGGAAAGATGGCAAGAATGTTGGATGCTGGAAGTTTAAAGAGGGAGAAGATATTTATATAGTTTTTCAGAGAATCAGATGGTGAACCAAGTGACTGAGGAGCTATAGACAACTGTTTTTAAAAGTCCTAGCAATATAAAGTCATAAATTTAACACAACGTGTCAGTGGTAGCATATTTCCTGGAAATATATTCAACCATTCAGCGGTAGATATAGGATAGTCACAGAGCTGAGAATTATGATCGTTTGAATTTTACCAGACAAGTTTTCAAAGGGAAGAAATACACAATGAGAGGACAGTACTGTTTAGAATCAAAAGCATATGATGCTTGCTTGGTATGAAAGAAGTCAAGATGGGCGGGGAGTAATAGAAAAATGATGCAGTCAAAAATGAAGACTATGACAGAGTTGGAGGATCACTGGAGTGTGTGGCAAAAACCACTACAATATTGTAATTAGCCTCCAATTAAAATAATTAATTAATTAAAAAGAAAAGAATCACTGGAGTGAGGGTACAGCTGGTGTGAGATGAAAAATTAGGAGGTTGTGGTCAAAATCATTTGTGGACCTTGAGTGTGGCTATGAAAATGCTTGGCTGAAGTGGTTAACATCAGTGAAAGAAGGGGGTCAAAAGAATGTTGCTGATGACAGTCCATGTGTTTCAGAGAGCTGAGTGGAAGGAGCTGTGCCTAGGATATCTAAATCATAGTAAGGAATATATAAAGCATTGTAGGGATCAGAGATGATCTGAAAGGCTGAGGTTCTTGTGGTAACAGAATCAAAAGGATGTGTGAGAAGCAAACACAATTCTTCAGACACCTGTTCAAATACCTTAGTGCAAACATCAGGTCAGGAGTGGTCATAATCAGGAGAATGTAGAGGAGCTGACACTTTTAAGCCGTGAAAATATCTACTACTATGTTATATAAGGCCTTGGCTAGGTGGTTCAAATTTTGAAGAATTAGTAAAAATTATTCAGATGAGAAGAAGAAGGAGATCTTATCCCAAGCAAGAATATGAACAAAGGGAAATTTCAAAGGTGCAAATGAACACAGAAAACTTTTGGAACAATGATCAGAGTTTGGCATGTGACTAAAATTTAGGCTACGAGTGTGCATGTGTGTCTAACTTTTGGGAGTTTAAAAGGGCTGAATATATATAAAAGTGAGTCAAATTTAATTCTAAGAAATTTGAACTTTATCCTGAAGGCATTAAGAAAGTATTAAGCACTTTTTTTTTTTTTAAGTAAGGGACACTTAAATTTGTGTTTTAGAATTATCCCTTTGGAAAGAGCATGGATGATTGATTAAAAACGGTTAATGGTGAAGGGAGGAGATGGCTGCAGTATGTTAAATTGCTTGCATTGTATGTTATTGTTCAGTAAACATTAAGTCTGAAAAGCCAAGTGTTAGTTGCTCAGTCACGTCTGACTCTGTGCAACCCTGTGGAGTGTAGCTTGCCAGATTCCTCTGTCCATGGGATTTCCCAGGCAAGAATACTGGAGTGGGTTGCCATTTCCTTCTCTAGGGGATCTTCCCGATGCAGGGATCAAACCCAGGTCTCCTGCATTGCAGGCAGATCCTTTACCTTCTGAACTACCAAGACCCTTTGAAAAGCCATAACAGCTATTGTTGGCATTTCCCAGATATGTGATTTGATAAACAGTTCTCTCTCAACCTACAAGTTAAATTGACTAGCTATAGGATATCATAGTAACATGATTGTATATAGATAAAGATAATCCCTAAATAAGACTCAACATGAACAAATGGCACATAACAAGAGTTTAGGAATGCTGTATAATGCAACTGGCATCCCGTGTGTGGGAACAAGAGAGACGTGTGAAGGGGCTCAGCAGAGTGAGCGAGGGGCAGATGCCAGTCTGAGAAATGAAGGTTTATGCCACACTGCAGCTCCACAACTAATCTGCAAGGCTGCTGAGAAACCAGCCTGTGATTCTCCTGTCACTTCATTAGGAGACATATGCCATATATCATCAAATATTACACCCCAAATGGCAAGATGCTATGAGACAATAGCTCTCGTTTGTTTTTTTTTCCTAAACTCACATACCGGTCCATGTGAAAGATCCTTAGTGACTGGAAATGAAAAAGAATTCAATGAAGAGGGATACAAAATCTGGGGAAACAAGAAAGCATCCTTTGCTCCTTTGAGATGACTGTGTAACATTGGTGGCACTAGTGGTAAAGAACTCACCTGGCAATACCTGAGATGCAAGAGATGCTAGTTTGATCCCTGGATGGGGAAGACCCCCTGGAGGAGGAAATGGCAATCCACTCCAGTGTTCTTGCCTGGAGAATCCCATGGACAGGGGAGCCTTGCAGGCTAGTCCATGGGGTCAGAGTTGGATACGACTGAAGGAACTTAGCACATAAAACACGGGATACCAGAAGTGATACCTTAATTGCATTATTTTTAAAAGAAATATTAAAATCATGCTTCCTGCCAAACCTTGTAGATAAAAGGATAAATAATGTAGAGCCTTGAACTCACAATTCTCTAGTAAAGGGTACAGTATAAAGATCCATATAAAGAAAATTCAGTTCAGTTCAGTTCAGTTCAGTCGCTCAGTCATGTCCGACTCTTTGCGACGCCAGGCCTCCCTGTCCATCACCAACTCCCGGAGTTCACTCAGACTCACGTCCATCGAGTCAGTGATGCCATCCTGCCATCTCATACTCTGTCGTCCCCTTCTCCTCCTGCCCCCAATCCCTCCCAGCATCAGAGTCTTTTCCTATGAGTCAACTCTTCGTATGAGGTGGCCAAAGTACTGGAGTTTCAGCTTTAGCATCATTCCTTCCAAAGAACACCCAGGACTGATCTCCTCCAGAATGGACTGATTGGATCTCCTTGCAGTCCAAGGGACTCTCAAGAGTCTTCTCCAACACCACAGTTCAAAAGCATCAATTCTTTGGTGCTCAGCCTTCTTCACAGTCCAATTCTCACATCCATACATGACCACTGGAAAAACCATAGCCTTGACTAGGTGGACCTTTGCTGGCAAAGTAGTGTCTCTGCTTTTGAATATGCTATCTAGGTTGGTCATAACTTTCCTTCCAAGGAGTAAGCATCTTTTAATTTCATGGCTGCAGTCACCATCTGCAGTGATTTTGGAGCCCCCCAAAATAAAGTCTGGCACTTGTTTCCACTGTTTCCCCATCTATTTCCCATGAAGTGATGGGATAATTACAATATAGTATGTAGTGTCTCTTAACAAAGATGTGAACAAAGAACCATGAGAGCTTGGTAAAGGAAGTGACTAGCTGTGCTTTAGGGCAAAAAGAAACATTATGACAACCATGTTCCAGACACTAAAGAAGGCAATTTGCATATGCTAAGTATCAACTCCACGTGAAACAGCTGTTACTTAGATCTGGATTTCAAATACAGCCTCCAGCCCTGTGTACTTCACACTGCTTCTGTTAACTATGGTATATTGAGTTATAGGATTTTATATGAGAAGAGATTAACCTTGAACAAGAGAAACCCCAGAAGCACAGGTGTTCCAATTTCTAATTTACAAAGAAACTTCATGTACATAGAATAGGTGTAGAACCAGTGGTTGGAATTATACTTGGCAGTGACAGATTTTCTCTTCTTGGGCTCCAAAATCACTGTGGATGATTGCAGCCATGAAATAAGACAATTGCTTCTTGGAAGGAAAGCTATGACAAACCTAGATAGCATATTAAAAAGCAAAGGCATCACTTTGCCAACAAATGTCCATCTAGTAAAAGCTGTGGTCTTTCTGGATGCCATGTATAGATGTGAGAGTTGGACCATAAAGAAGGCTGAGCACCAAAGAACTGATGCTTTCAAGTTGTGATGCTGGAGAAGACTCTTGAAAGTCCTTGGACAGCAAGGAGATCAAACCAGTCAATCCTAAAGGAAATCAACCCTGAATACTCACTGGAAGGACTGATGCTGAAGCTGAAGGTCTAATACTTTAGCCACCTGTTGTGACTAGTCAACTCACTGGAAAAGACCCTGATGCTGGGAAAGATTGAAGCAAAAGCAGAAAAGGACAGCAGAGGATAAGATGGTTGGATGATATCACCGATTCAATGGACATGAACTTGGGCAAACTCAGAGATAGTGAGGGACAGAGAGGCCTGGCCTGCTGTAGTCCATGGGGTTACTAAGTGTCAGACATGACTTAGTGACTGAACAACCACCACAGCCCTATGAGAAAAAGTTTCAAAGAGCTAAATTTAGAACAGGAAGAGGAACCAGAAATCAAATTGCCAACATCCACTGGATCATCAAAAAAGCAAGAGAGTTCCAGAAAAGCATCTACTTCTGCTTTATTGATTATGCCAAAGCCTTTGACTGTGTGGACCACAAAAAACTCTGGAAAATTCTTAAAGAGGTGGGACTACCAAACCACCTGACCTGCCACTTGAGAAATCTGTATGCAGTTCAGAAAGCAACAGTTAGAACTGAACATGAAACAACAGACTAGTTCCAAAGTGGGAAAGGAGTCCATCAAGGCTGTATATTATCACCCTGCTTATTTAATACTTATATGCAGTGTACATCATGAGAAATGCTGGGCTGGGTGAAGCACAAGCTGGAATCAAGATTGCCGGGAGAAATATCAATAACCTCAGATATGCAGATAACACCACCCTTATGGCAGAAAGTGAAGAAGAACTAAAGAATCTTTTGATGAAAGTGAAACAGGAGAGTGAAAAAGTTGGCTTGAGGCTCAACATTCAGAAAATGAAGATCATGGCATCTGGTCCCATCACTTCATGGCAAATAGACTGGGAAGCAGTGAGAGACTTTATTTTGGGGGTCTCCAAAATCACTGCTGATGGTAACTGCAGCCATGAAATTAAAAGTTGCTAGCTCTTTGGAAGAAAACCTATGACTGACCTAGACAGCATATTAAAAAGCAGAGGCATTACTTGGCCAACAAATATGCATCTAGTCAAAGCTATGGTTTTTCCAGTATGGATCCATATCATGTATGGATGTGAGAGTTGGACAATAAAGGAAGCTGAACACTGAAGAATTGATGCTTTTGAACTGTGATGTTGGAGAAGACTCTTTAGGGTCCCTTGGACTGCAAGGAGATCCAACCAGTCCATTTTAAAGGAAATCAGTCCTGAATATTCATTGGAAGGACTAATGCTGAAAGTGAAACTCCAGTACTTTGGCCACCTTATGCAAAGAACTGACTCATTGGAAAAGACCCTGATGCTGGGAAAGATTGAAGGCAGGAGGAGGAGGGGACAACAGAGGATGAGATGGCTGGATGGCATCACTGACTCAATGGACATGAGTTTGGGTAAACTCCAGGAATTGGCGATGGACAGGGAGGCCTGGCGTGCCGCAGTCCATGGGGTTGCAAAAAGTTGGACACGACTGAGTGACTGAACTGAACTGAACAGTCACAAGCATAAGCTAATTAACACATCTTTCTAGTGTCAGAATAAGTTTTCAGAGATGGGATGACTGGTAAGTCAAAGATGTAAATAGCTTCTAAACACCCTTCCAATTCTGTTATAACTGTTAGTCCACGAAACATGCAAAGGTATTGGGTTGGCCAAAAAGTAGGTTCAGGATTTTCTGCAACATCTTATGGAAAAATCCAAATGGACTTTTTGGCCAATCCAATATATTTGAGAAACTTTAAGGCAAGCTCCAAAACAGTGTATAGAAAGAAGCATCAGATCAGATCAGATCAGTCGCTCAGTCGTGTCCGACTCTTTGGGACCCCGTGAATCGCAGCACGCCAGGCCTCCCTGTCCATCACCAACTCCCGGAATTCACTCAGACTCACATCCATCGAGTCAGTGATGCCATCCTGACATCTCATCCTCTGTTGTCCCCTTCTCCTCTTGCCCCCAATCCCTCCCAGCAGCAGAGTCTTTTCCAATGAGTCAACTCTTCGCATGAGGTGGCCAAAGTACTGGAGTTTCAGCTTTAGCATAATTCCTTCCAAAGAAATCCCAGGGCTGATCTCCTTCAGAATGGACTGGTTGGATCTCCTTGCAGTCCAAGAGACTCTCAAGAGTCTTCTCCAACACCACAGTTCAAAAGCATCAATTCTTCGGCGCTCAGCCTTCTTCACAGTCCAACTCTCACATCCATACATGACCACAGGAAAAACCATAGCCTTGACTAGATGAACCTTTGTTGGCAAAGTAATGTCTCTGCTTTTGAATATGCTATCTAGATTGGTCATAACTTTCCTTCCAAGGAGTAAGCGTCTTTTAATTTCATGGCTGCAATCACCATCTGTAGTGATTTTGGAGCCCCCAAAAATAAAGTCTGACACTGTTTCCACTGTTTCCCCATCTATTTCCCATGAAGTGATGGGACCGGATGCCATGATCTTAGTTTTCTGAATGTTGAGCTTTAAGCCAACTTTTTCACTCTCCTCTTTCACTTTCATCAAGAGGCTTTTGAGTTCCTCTTCACTTTCTGCCATAAGGGTGGTGTCGTCTGCATATCTGAGGTTATTGATATTTCTCCCAGCAATCTTGATTCCAGCTTGTGCTTCTTCCAGTCCAGCGTTTCTCATGATGTACTCTGCATATAAGTTAAATAAACAGGGTGACAATATACAGCCTTGACGAACTCCTTTTCCTATTTGGAACCAGTCTGTTGTTCCATGTCCAGTTCTAACTGTTGCTTCCTGACCTGCATACAAATTTCTCAAGAGGCAGGTCAGGTGGTCTGGTATTCCCATCTCTTTCAGAATTTTCCACAGTTTCTTGTGATCCACACAGTCAAGCATGGCAATATCCAAATGAAAAAAGTCTTAGAAATCATTAAGTTCAACTCTATCTTTCATTGTACAGATAAAAGAGCAAGATGTAAATATGCTGAAAGATGTGCCAGTGGACAAGTCTTATCAGCACTGTCACAGGCAAAGTCTGGACATGTGAGACAGAAAGCTTTCAAAAATTCAATTGAAAAATAAAATCCAGAGCTAAAGGTATCTTTTGTAAGAAGGCTGGATGTGGGTAAGAGTTGGATGGGGGTATCAATACAGTGAGGATTCTGGACAGACCAGGTTTAATATGAAGGCACTTGGTACCTGGGTATTAATTAAAGAAAAGAAGGAAAAGACAAATAAAGGAATATAGTACTCATAAATTAACATCTTTAAAAATTAGCTAATCCTTACCAAGCCTTTCTGACCAAGTAGTCCTTGTATTTAGAACTCAGTATACCAGTGTGAAGTCAGACAAAAGTGATGCTTTAATTTACATGCCATGAACAGCTCTCTATTAAAGTGGATATAGGGTATCCATATATTAAACAAATGTATGAGCAATCCTGCCAAAAACTAATGAATTTCATAGATTTTCTTTAATGTTAAAATGTCTCTGGTTCAAAGCCAGGGATTTCTGTAGATATAATAGATAATGTGCAGCAACTCATGATATGTATTTGGATGCAAAGCTAAGGACTATAGTATTTTCATACATTTTATTTCATTTACTGTTTGGGTTATTCATTGATTAGGAGAATCCTATTCCAAGTACAATTATATACCAAATCCAAACAATTGGAACAGTATATTAGCAAATAATTTATTAGGTTGATTTAACATAATACTACTTTGTCATTGCTATTTTTTTTAACTTTGAGCACATTTTTTAACCTTTGAATTTTTTTTCAGTAACATATATTTTACTTGCCTAGTATTGTTGCTGAAATCAATCAATAAGACACATTTTTACTATTCTTTGATATATTTGTTTACTCGTTATTGAGCCATTGAATTTACCACATTTTGGAATAGACATTTGGGCCATAAAAATGAATAATACACATGTTACGTGAATAAATGACCCCAACACAGTGTAAAGGAGCTATTGAGTCCTCACAAGATTTTAGCTGTGATTCATATAACAGATTTTGGGTAAATATTTGCTATTTGGATTTTGAATTTACAATGGCAATCATCTTATTATAAGAATATTATAAAATTTAAAGATAAACAGAGAAAGAGGTCAATAATTGATGATTAAATTGTATATACTGGTTTACCATTCATTGATTACTATCTCTTACATTATTACATTTGCTACTCACAGCCATCTTGTGGGATCAATGTGATTGGGTATTATTATAATTCCTATTGCTTAGACGAAGAAACTGAAGTTCAGAGAAACAGTGTTTTCACTAAGTGGGTCAACAAAACTTAGCTAGTAAGATGCAGACATTATGTTATCTAAATTCAAAAGCCAATTCCTTTTTTGCTAATTCAAATAGTCTCCATGTAAGCAGTGCTATACTCAAATAAAGCTTGGTGCAGGAGATGGGACTTAAATGTTTCTGATTTGACACAAGATGGGGGAGAGTTAAAAGGGATTATTCCAGTTTATATAATAATTAGAAATATTAACTAAATAGTAACTATTTCTGATCTGCAGTTATTTGTTGTGAGTTTTCAACTTGCCTTGAGAACTAAGTAAAATTTTGCCATTAGTGTCTTCTACCCATTTGTCTTAATTATACTCAAGGGAGTAACTGTGTAATGGGAGATGATAAAATGTTTACTTTAATTTTACTGATTTGGGGTAATCAAATCTGGCACCAAATGCATTTGTAGGTCTGTCTTTAATCACTCCCACCACAGAAGATCTCCATTTCGCTTCATCTCTTTTTTGTTAAGACCATTAAGGTGTTAAGTGCAAAGTTACCTCTTGATGGAACAAGGCTCCAGACAGTCTGAGTTGAGAAAAACCAGCACTGTGACTTAGCTGCCACAAGATACTGTTGATCAAACATTATGTAACTGGGATGGTATTAGATTAAAGAGAAAAAGTCAATGAAGGAAGAACAGTTAATACTTTAAAAATGATATTCCAACACAAAGTTTCAACAAAGTTATTGATATTTTATTCAAGGTTTTAGAATATCATAATTTTGAGAAAGGTCATAATTAATAGGATAAAGAAAAAAGAAGAAATATTTTAGGTCATATGAATGAAACAGTTTATTTGTATACCCTTTTAGAAAGGAGACATCTCACTTAAAATTACACATCTAAGAGTTTATACATTTTAACATACTGACTTGATATTAAAATTCTAATCCATCACTAAAAACTTACAAAATGTTGATGGAAAATATCTTGTTAGATATACTATTAAATATAAATTTATAGTAATTTTTTAAAGTTCATATTTCAAAAATGTTGTTTTCTGTATTCCTAAATTGGAATTCAGAGGTCGGCATATTTTCAGTAGAAAATCTCTTTTGTAATTCTTTTAGAAAGTCAATTGAGTTTATCTGTTTCCTTGTTATTTGAAATTCAGAGGAAACACTACCATGTTACCTGGAAAGTTGCTGAGGACTCTATTTGAGGGGTTTTTTTGGGCAGATATAAAGCTTCAGGTTTTCCATACCCATACCCTTTCCACCCAAGAGAAGAGCTGTCCTAGACAAGAGCTCTGAAGAGAATTTTGAGATGAGCTGGACAGAGCAACTTTTAAATTCCTCCCAAAGGATTTGGTTTCATTAAAAAAAAAAAAAAAAATCCTCTAATTTGAAAAGATAAGCCTTTTACTCTTAGATGGCTCCTGTGGCTGGGAATAATATTGGTACCAAGAGCTTACTACAAAAAGGTTACATCATTTGGGGATAAATCAACTGTTGAGATGAAGTTCAGCCTTTTCCTGTGGGCTCAGTTCTAAAAGCTGAGTTTTCAAACAAAAAAATGAAGAGAAGTACCACCTAGATCTGGTTTGACTGAAATTGAATTTCTGTATCCACGATCTCTAGAACTCCAAACCTCTATCATTTCTTAACAGTTCTCATATTAACTTTCCTATGGCTCTTCTGAGCTCCATATTTTGTATTAATCATGTTCTTCCACAACAAACCTGGCACAGAATTAAGTTTGTTACCCAATTTATACCACAAATTCTTTCAGACCTTGCACATCATGATAATTATACTTTATAGATGTTTGAAAGGATCATGGAGAAGAACCAAATCAGTGTCATATAGCCTTTGCAGTCTTTGCTGGATTCCCTTCTCATTACAGTTTCTTTCTTTCTTTGGTCACCTGATAAACCTAATTTGAATGACTTGGAGCCTCCAACCACCAGAACACTGAAAGAACCAGCATTCCATAGCCCCATAATCCTTCTGAGCTTTAGCAATGGGTACAGATATGTGCTTATTCAGATTTGGGCTAGAGTCTCTGCAGGAGACTGGTGTGGTTATGGAAGAAGGAGGAGAAAGAGAAAAACAATGGCTTCATCTGCATGAAGGAAGAAAATATTAGAGCATATCTCTAGATATCACTTCTCCAAAACACTTAATGATCACAGAATTTTGGAGTGACAATTGGACATATTACATTTACATCTTCAGTTGAGCCCTCTCTTCTGAACCCCAGCTTCCTACTAAATGTCTCCACTTGCTTGCAGTTTTCAAACTCAGTCTATACTACACTGATGGGCTTCCTAGGTGATGCTAGTAGTAAAGAACCTGCTTGTCAATGCAAGAGACAGAAGAGACATGGGTTTGATCCCTGGGTCAGGAAGATCCCCTGGAGGAGGGCGTGGCAACCTACTCCAGTATTCTTGCCTGGAGAATCCAGTGAACAGAGGAGCCTGGTGGGCTACTGTCACGAAGAGTTGGACTCGTCTGAAGCAACTTAGCACATAAGCACACATACTACACTGATATGACTTTCCTAAAAATACTTTATCTGCAGTGTTTCCTGACCTCACAGAATGGTGACAGCAATGATCCAGCTGCACAGACCAGAACTCAGAACTGGTTTCTCCCTCCTCACTCTTAAACTTCAGTAAGTTACTAAGTTCGTTCTATCCTATGATTTTCTTTAATACCTCTACATGTATCCATCCCTTTTCCAAAAATAAGCAAAAGCTCTAACTGGCCATTAGCTCAACTGCTAATACAGCTCTTCTTTGCTCTCTCTCCATTTATGCATCTTATACCATTTGCCATAATACAGCCATAGAAAGAAAGAAAGTGAAGTCACTCAATCATGTCCGACTCTTTGCCACCCCATGGACTGTAGCCTATCAAGTTCCTCCATCCATGGAATTTTCTAGACAAGAGTACTGGAGTGGGGGAGTGGGTTGCCATTTCCTCCTCCAGGGGATCTACCCAACCCAGGGATCAAACCCAGGTCCCCTGCATTGCGGGCAGATGCTTTACCATCTGAGCCACCAGTTATCAATATCAATATATATAAAAAAAGATGTATGACCATGCCATCCATGGATTGAACATCTTTGATGTTCCATTGCTCTAAAATGAAGTCCAAGATCACGTGGATGGCTTATAAAGCCCTTCTCAGCCTTGTTGTTGACTAAACCCTCATCTGATTTCCCTATGTTTGTTACCATCTAGCTCTGCTGGACTTTTATCCCCTTCATCAAATATGCCAACTCTTTCACTTATGATAAAGAATGATAGACCATTATTCACCATCTGGGGGGAATAAAAAAGAAAAGAACTAGACGTGTTGCTTTCTCTAGCAAGGGAGACTTATGTAGCTTAGACATAATTTCTCTGAGCTGAACAGATTATTGATGTTTTATAGAGTTTTAGGAATGTGTAGATTTCAGGGATTGGTGGATTTTCAGGCACCTGTATTAGACCAAATTGGTCGGTTGGATTTTCAGTGAATCATATTATGAATATTTAAATACTTGAATGGAGAAATTTTTGATTGGTTGGCACATAAAAGACTTTTTTACTGGAGTGTTTTCATTCCTGACTGGCTGACTTACATGTGAGGAACTGTCAGTGATTCATCAAGTGTAAGAATACATTCATTAAGGTGAGTTGTCTTTGTTGATTAAATGAAAGAGTTTAAAACATATTTCAGGGGCTACTTGTTACCAGGGCTATAGGAAAAATGAGTCCTTTCTAGGAGTATGAAGATGGGACTTATTCTCATCTGCCCACTACTTTTCTTTACTTGCTTAGCATCAACTTATCTTTAGCATTCAGCTTTTTGTTACTTCTTCAGGGATAGTTTTTGTGACATATTGATCACTAAACATCACCATTTAATCCTACACTTCCTGTTCCTGACACACATCAAAGTGTTAACTACTACTTCTCTTCCTATCTTGCCTGCTAGACTATATCTCCATAATGAGAGGAGCTATATTTTTCTTGCTTACCAATATATATTTCCTTCTTTGTTGTTCAGTTGCTAAGTTGTGTCTGACTCTTTGTGATCCCATGGACTGCAGCTCACCAGGCTCCTTTGTCCTCTACTATCTCCCAGACTTTGCTTAAATTCATGTCTGTTCAGTCAGTGATGCCATCCAACCATCTCATTCTCCATCACCCCTTCTCCTGCCCTTAATCTTCCCCAGCATCAGGGTCTTTTTCAATAAGTTAGCTCTTTGCATCAGGTGGTCAAAATATTGGAGCTTTAGCTTCAGCATCAGTCCTTCCAGTGAATATTCAGGACTGATTTACTTTAGGAATGACTGGTTTGAGCTCCTTGCAGTCCAAGGGACTCTCAGAGTCTTCTCCAGCACCACAGTTCTAAAGCATCAATTCTAAGGCACTCAACCTTCTTTACAGTCCAACTCTCACATCCATACATGACTACTGGAGAAACCATAGCTTTAACTATATGAACCTTTGTCAAAGTGACATTTCTGCTTTTTAATATGAGGTCTAAGTTTGTCATAGCTTTCCTTCCAAGAAGTAAATGTCTTTTAATTTCACAGCTGTGTCACTGTCCACAGTGATTCTGGATCACAAGAAAAGAAAATCTGCCACTGCTTCCAACTTTTCCCCTTCTATTTGCCATGAAGAGATGGGACTGGATGTCATGATCTTAGTTTTTTGAATGATGAATTTTAAGCCAGTTTTTTTCACTCTTTTCTCTCCCCCTCTTCTTTCACTTTCATCAACAGGCTCTTTAGTTCCTCTCCACTTTCTGCCATTAAGGTTGTGTGTTTGTGTGTGTGTGTGGGTGTGGGTGTGTTAGTCTCTCAGTCATGTCTGCCTCTTCACAACCACATAGATGCTACCCATACAGGCTCGTCTGTCCATGGAATTCTCTAGGCAAGAAGACTGGAGTCAATTGCCATTCCCTTCTCCAGATGAGCTTCCCAACCCAAGGATTGAATCCTGGTCTTGAGCACTGCTGGCAGATTCTTTACCATCTGAGCCACCAATGAAGCCTCAGTAGGGTGGTGTCATCTGCATATCTGAGGTTATTGATATTTCTCCCAGCAACCTTAATCCCAGCTTACAATTCATCTAGCCAGGTGTTTTGCATGATGTACTCTGTATACAAGTTAAATAAGCAGGGTGACAATATACAGCCTTATCAGACTCCTTTCTCAATTTGGAACTGGTCAGTTGTTCCATGTTGAGTTCTAACTGTTGCTTCCTGACCGATATACAGGTTTCTTAGGAGACAGGTAAGGTGGTCTGGTATTCTCATCTCTTCAAGAATGTTCCACAGTTTGTTGTGATTCACACAGTCACAGGCTTTAGAGTAGTCAATGAAGCAGAGGTAGATGTTTTTCTGGAATTCTCTTGCTTTCTCTATGATCCAACGAATGCTGGTCATCTCTGTTTCCTCTACCTTTACTAAAACCAGCTTTTATGACAGGAACTTCTTGGTTCACATACTTAAGGCTAGCCTGAAGGAAACTGACCGTAACCTTACTAGCATAAAAAATGAGTGCGACTGTATGGTAGCTTGAATGTTCTTTGGCATTGCTTTTCTTTGGGATTGAAATGAAAACTGACCTTTTCCAGTCCCATGGCCACTGCTGAGTTTTCCAGATTTGTTGACATATTGAGTGTAGCACTTTAACAACATCTTTTAGTGTTTTAAATATTTCAGCTGGAATTCCATTACCTCGACTAACTTTGTAGTAATGCTTCTGAAGGCCATTGACTTCACATTCAATGATATCTGGCTCTAGGTGAGTGACCACATCATTGTAGTTATATAGGTGTTTAAGAACCATTTTTGTATAGTTTTCCTCTGTATTCTTGCCACCTCTTCTTAATTTCTTCCTACCCATAGGAAATTAAGGTTGGAAAAATTCTATAGTTAGCCTACAATTATGCTCCAGGTCACATAGACTGTAAAAGACAGAACACTCTTTCAATCTAGCATTTTGTGGCACTAAAACCAACGCTTCTTCCACCATCCTCCAGATACCTCCCACAGACAAAAATAAGAAAATGACGGGAGTCCCCGAAACCTTGTTTAAAAAGTCACCCTCATTTTTCTGCTGAGATTTGGGTAATTTTTCTTCATTCTATAACAAAGCTTCTTTAGAGCAGAAGAAAAGCACCCCTTATAAAGCTTTCAGCAGGGAGTCGCCACTATGTCTCTCCAATACACTAAATTATGATCACATTATAGCAACAATGAGAATGCCAGGGAGTGATGGAATATGAACGAGCTTCTACAAACAAGAAGTATATACTCATATTCTGTGAAAGAAGTCAGTCAAGCAGAGACTTTTCAATAACTGGCAGTGTACCAACCCTCAGTGAAAGCTGACTGATAGACTTGTGATATAATTTAGAGGGTAGTGTGAATGTATTTTCAACTTTATTATTTTCATTTGTGGTAAGGGAATTTAGACCTGAAAGATGTAATGGAATTGTGTGTTATTTGAACAGCTAATAAGCATCTCTATCTACTATGGGTAATGTTGATAATGAACTCAAGGCTCTGTGCAGGGTGGGTTTATTTTTATCAAGTACAACTTTGTTATCCTTTGTTTAAAGGCAGGGCTCCAATTTATTTTAAGATAGCTAAATACTTCATTCAGGACTGCTCAAAACTGCCTTATCTGAATATTTCTAGTCTTAGGGTGCAAGCTTCAATTTCTACACAGTACAGGTTTTGATATGCTAAAGCTCAAGTTGACGTACATAGACATAAAATTGCAAAACAGCCCAAGAAACTTCATCAAAATAATAATAATAATAATAATCCTTGCAGATTACAGAACCAAGAATGTAAGTTGTGAATAAAAGCAAGTTTTGCTGTGAAGAGAGAAAGAGATCTTATTTAATATTTTTTTTTTAATGGAGCTTTTGGAGGGTGACTATGTAAAAACTGCAGAATTATATGATAATATCTATTGTCATGTCTATTACATTTCAGTTTCCAGGGCCCCAGTTTCATCCAGTGGTAGGTAACTTTATGGAAATAACCTTTGTGTTAAAACAACATAAACATATTGAAGAGCATGAGATACGCTATAAATGTTTGGGTAAAATGTACTTTCACAGTCCTCTGCTGTTTCACCTGAGTGGAGCACAGTGAAAAGCAGTGAAGTACAGGTTGGTGTTTTCTCTTCTTCTTTTCCTGTTCTTCTTTGTTTTTCCTTCCATCTTACCTGTGATCTTGAATTTTGTGTGAAAAGATCTATATTTCTAAAGTCTCAAAGAGGTCAGGGACCCAAGAAAACATTTCATTAGACTGGAAATAAGTAGAATTTTTTACATTAAAGACTGTTAGAATCTATTGGAACTCATTTTGAAAATATTTGGTGCTAAACAATTAAATGATACTCTCACAGACACTGAAAATGAAAAGAAACAGTTTACCAATGGTTGTTAAAATGACAAGTATCAATAAAAGCCAGAAATGTTATGAGCAACAGTGTAAGAAAAACTCCATAAGAATTTTCTGAGCTGACAATGGACAGCTTTGAGTTTCTCTAAATCTGTAGTTGAGAATGAAGTAAGACCAAAAGTTCTTTTTTCCTCAGCTTTATTGAGGTATAATTGATATTTAAAATTGTAAGATATTTAATGTATACATTGCAGTGATTTGATATATGTTTACATCGTGAAGGCATTTTCCCCATCTGCTTAATTTTCAAATCCTGTTACCTCACATATTTACTTATTTATTTTTTGGTGAGAACATTTAACTTCTATTCTCTTAGCAAATTTCTATTATGCCATACAGTCACCATATTTTGCATTCGATTCTATGACCTGTCAGGATCTTTATTATGCTCCACCCCTTACCCCTGGCAACCACTCTGTTTCTGAGTTAGCTTGTTTTTATCCATTTTTCGAGAGCAAAGCATCTTTGTTAAAGTGTTTTCTTAAGACAGTATTTCTGGAGGGGTGAAGCTTGAAGTGTTACATGTACAGACTGAAGAATATGAAATATCTCTTTTGTAGACTACTGGTGCTAACATTGTGACTAGTGCTAAGGTAGATATAGACTCCTGGATCTGTGCAAGCATGAATGATTATGGGTATTTCATTCAGATTTGTGGGAACATGGAATTATTAAAAAAAAAAACAAGTTCAAATAAGAAAGTATTAAGATATTTTATTTATTATTTTTTTTCTAATTTTATTTTATTTTTAACTTTACATAATTGTATTAGTTTTGCCAAATACCGAAATGAATCCGCCACAGGTATACATGTGTTCCCCATCCTGAACCCTCCTCCCTCCTCCCTCCCCATACCATCGCTCTGGGTCGTCCCAGTGCACTAGCCCCAAGCATCCAGTATCGTGCATCGAACCTGGACTGGCAACTCGTTTCTTACATGATATTTTACATGTTTCAATGCCATTCTCCCAAATCTTCCCACCCTCTCCCTCTCCCACAGAGTCCATAAGACTGTTCTATACATCAGTGTCTCTTTTGCTGTCTCGTACACCGGGTTATTGTTACCATCTTTCTAAATTCCATATATATGCGTTAGTATACTGTATTGATGTTTTTCCTTCTGGCTTACTTCACTCTGTATAATAGGCTCCAGTTTCATCCACCTCATTAGAACTGATTCAAATGTATTCTTTTTAATGGCTGAGTAATACTCCATTGTGTATATGTACCACTGCTTTCTTATCCATTCATCTGCTGATGGGCATCTAGGTTGCTTCCATGTCCTGGCTATTATAAACAGTGCTGCAATGAACATTGGGGTACACGTGTCTCTTTCCCTTCTGGTTTCCTCAGTGTGTATGCCCAGCAGTGGGATTGCTAGATCATAAGGCAGTTCTATTTCCAATTTTTTAAGGAATCTCCACACTGTTCTCCATAGTGGCTGTACTAGTTTGCATTCCCACCAACAGTGTAAGAGGGTTCCCTTTTCTCCACACCCTCTCCAGCATTTATTATTTGTAGACTTTTGGATCGCAGCCATTCTGACTGGTGTGAAATGGTACCTCATAGTGGTTTTGATTTGCATTTCTCTGATAATGAGTGATGTTGAGCATCTTTTCATGTGTTTGTTAGCCATCTGTATGTCTTCTTTGGAGAAATGTCTATTTAGTTCTTTGGCCCATTTTTTGATTGGGTCGTTTATTTTTCTGGAGTTGAGCTGTAGGAGTTGCTTGTATATTTTTGAGATTAGTTGTTTGTCGGTTGCTTCATTTGCTATTATTTTCTCCCATTCTGAAGGCTGCCTTTTCACCTTGCTAATAGTTTCCTTTGATGTGCAGAAGCTTTTAAGGTTAATTAGGTCCCATTTGTTTATTCTTGCTTTTATTCCCAATATTCTGGGAGGTGGGTCATAGAGGATCCTGCTGTGATGTATGGCGGAGAGTGTTTTGCCTATGTTCTCCTCTAGGAGTTTTATAGTTTCTGGTCTTACGTTTAGATCTTTAATCCATTTTGAGTTTATTTTTGTCTAAAGATGGATGATTTATGCCAAAAGAATAATATTCAAGAAATTATGGTTACCTACAAGAATAGGACATATTTGGGTGATTACAGATAGTTTAGTATGATGATTAACATTTTTGAAAGATTAGTAAAGAATGAGAAGAGTTGAGAAGGTGTAATAGCTATTTATTACTGCATAAGAAATTACCCTAAACTTAGTAGTTTAAAACAACAGATCTTTATTATTTTGTATCAATAGTTTCTGAGGATCAGAAATTTGGAGCAGCTTAGCTGGTGATTCTGGCTCAAGGTCTCTCATAAGACTGCAATGAACCTGCATCATTTAAACTTGGACTGTGGTTGGAGGATTCCCTTCCAAGGAGGTTCACACACACGGCTATTATCTGGAGGTCACTTCGTTACTACTTGTAGGCTGTATACCTAAGGTTTTTTGTTTGTTTGTTTTTTACCATGTGATCATTTTCAAAGTAAGAATGAAAGAGAGAAAACCCAAGGTGGAAGCTCAGAAATCTCAAGCTTTTATACCCTAATCTCTGAAGTGACTTTCCATTACTTCTGCCATATTCACACAAACCAAACCTGCTACTCTTGTGGAAGGAGAGGAAAGGAGGGTGTGAATTGAAGGAATTGGATATCATTGGAAGTCATTTTGGAGGTTGCTATCACAGAAAGTAACAAGCGATAAAGAGAAAGCCATAAAAGATAATTATAGAGTCAGGTACACATAAAATATAGTTTGAAAATAAACAGCTTTCACCAAATATACACATTTGCCTTTCCTTTCTCAACCTACCCAAGATATGCATGCTAGACTTTCATATCTCAAAGTCACACTTAGAGCAATTTTATAAGAATAGAGCAATTTCATAATAATAATTTCAATAGCAATTTCATAATAAAATTAGTGAAAGAATTTTTCTTGAATTCTGTCTTATTTAGTTGAATTGTGACAAATTGCTTTTATTTCTATAGAAACACAGTGCTTAAATGGATAATAATTTCCTAGTACATGTGAAGATACTGAAGTCTATGTGTGAACTGGTTTCCCCAAGGCGTCACAGCTTATTAACAAGCTGTATTGAGAATAAATTTCATCCTTAGTCTCCCCTCTCTCCTTCCTCTGCCTCCTCTTGCTGTCTCCTCTGTGGCTAGATATTATAGTACAGTTCAACCAAACCTGTACATTTCTCACGGTCTTTAGCTGTGTTTTCCAATATGGTAGCCACTAGCTTCAAGTGATTATTTAAATTTGTAATTAAATTGTTAGTCACTCAGTCATGTCTGACTCTTTGCAACTCCATGAACTGTAGCCTGCCTCTCTCTGGAAGCAGCTTCCCTGGTGGCTCAGACAACAAAAAAATTTGCCTGTAATTCGAGACCAGGATTTGATCCCTGGGTCTGGAAGATCCCCTGGAGAAGAGAGTGGCAACCCACTCCAGTATTCTTGCCTGAAGAATTACATGGACAGAGGAGTCTGGCAGGCTATACAGCCCATGGGGTCACGAAGAGTTAGACACGACTGAGCGATGAACAACACTTTCACTTTCAAATTAAAACATATAATATTAAAAACTCAATCTCTTAGTTGTACCAGGTCCATTTCAAATGCTCATTAGCTATGCACAACTAAAAGTAAGTATATTATCAGCCAGATAGAACATTTTCATCACCATCAAAAGTTTTATTGAAAAACACTGATCTGTGGTATATCTCTGATTGCCTTTTGTTCCCCCTGTGAGGTGTGAATATAGGCTAGATACTGTGATTCATCCAAATCCAAACATTATTTTTCCCTAATATCTAAATATCTGTGTTATAGGTTGGTCTGTGGCTTTTAACAGGTAATTAATTTTGAAAGGCCACAATGAAAATTTTAATTGGTTGTTCCACATCCTTTACAACGATCCCTACAATATTTAATTAAATATCTATCAGAGAACAATTAATTAATTAGGCCACAGATGTAGGGAAACACCTCGTCAGTCACAGAACTCTGTTTTTTTTTTCCATATTCGCTTTTTTTTTTAGGTTAAAAAACCTAATCACTAAAAGAAATCATATAGAACATTTTCTTCAGGCTAGACTCTTAAATCTGTTAACTAAGGTTTTATAAAAGCCACTTATTTGGTTTCCCTGCTTCATACCATCTCACTACCAATCACCCATACCATCATCAGAGTCTTCTTGCTAAATGTTGGCTTAATTCAGTTCTTCCCTTCTTAAAGATGTTTTTAATCCTTGACAAACCCCAACTCCTTAATGTGTTTCATTAAGGCCTGTATAATCTGTGATCAACCCACCTCCCTGTATTTGTCTCCTAACATATCTTCAGACTCATCCTTAGTTTTTCTCCATTTTCTAAACTCATAAAGCCCTTTATTTCTTTTAAGGTTTTGCAAATTTTATTTTTACTTCCTTTCTCCTCTTGAAATGCCTATTTATTCTTTAAGGCTCAGCTATAAATATCACCCCTTACAGGTTTTATTGGTCAAAGTTAATAAGCTGTCCTTTGTACTCTGACAGCTCCAAGGGATATACTACGAAATCATTATAGTACTTTCTAACTTGTACCAAAATGTCTATATCCTCTGCCAGTCTTTATGCCTTTAAATGACCACGGTTGTGTCTCAATGATTTTAGATAGCATTCATGACAGTTCTAGCCATCAAACATAGTTTGAGAGTGAATAAATGGATGAATAGATGATTTAATGTTTTGAGTGAATGAAGGAATGAATGAATGGATACATGAATGTTGACAAAAAAGCAATCCAAAAGAAATTATCTAGGGTTTTTCATAGCTCTTTCTGGGTCCAGCAGTGAACATCAATTGAATTTTTCTGCCCACATTTTTCTGTGAATAGCATCTACTTCAAGCTTCATGGTGACAGCCATGAACTCTTGAAAGCAATGTTCTAAAAACATGACTGAACCTCACTGGTCCAGCCAAATAAATGTAAGTGGACATCTGGTTTATGTTAGCTAAATTAGCTCTTCCAAATAAACTTGGATCTGAAATTCAGAGATCTCATCCTCAGTTGTTTAAAAATAATAACAAAGAAAGAAGATAGATACATTATCAAATGAAGCTAGAATTGGTTTTATTACAATCAAAACAAGCCCAAATAATATGGCATCCATTAAAGAGATGAAGCACTAACATACAAATTTCTTCTGATACTTTAATTAAATGATCCTCAGGAGCAGTCTATAAGACATCTCTCCTCTATTGTTTTACATCAATATTCTCAAATTCAATCTCCTAACTTGCATTTTCTTCTTTTAAAGCGACATTATTTCTTTCTAATTATTTCCCTATATTATCTCTGTCCAATCTTCCATCTCTTGATACCTTTCTTATGCCCAGTTTTATCTGTAAGTGGTCTGTAACTCTAGTCAAGAAACGTACTGCTCAATCTTGTATTAATGCAACAATCTGTGTTCTTTATTTATATCCTTGCAGGTATCTGGCAAACTACTAATCACCCAAAAGTGCTGAATTATTATAGTTACAAGTATTTAGCAGAAATCATATATTGTCTGATTGAACATGGTTTTCAAATAGTTTCTTTCAACCCTACTAATATATTGGTTACTATTTAGTTTTTAACATATATTTCTGTATTTTCTCTGCCTGTGTGCGAGCTCATCTTGGCCTGTCAGCTCTCCTAAAATATCAGTATAGTTCACTTGATTTAATGGGCATTTATTGAGGGATTATTATTTATCAGTCCTTATATTAGTTGTCTTTTTTCAACTGGTCAAAACTTAGAAAGAGAGCTGTATATAAAAGTAGGCAATCGTAGTAAAGTCTACTACTGAGGTGTGCATTATAGGCAGATCAATCAGCATGAACAGAAACATCAATCTGGTGAAATGAGTAATGGAAACTACAATTATTTTCTGTAACTTGTGCACTTGTGGCAATATGGATAAGGGTAGAAGACACTGGATAGGTAGGCGAGTGTACAGGTTATGAAGGCCTTGGTCTTTACCCTGTAAGTACTGGGTATTCTTTTAAAGGTTGTCACTAGTACCACTGAAGCGACTTAGCAGCAGCAGCAGTACTATTAGCTACATGTTTCGTCCCCCTTCACCCCTGCCAAAATTCCTATGTTTAATCCTAACATTCAACATGTGGTTATTTGGGTGGATAGTCTTTTGGAGGTGATTAATTCACGAAGGTGGAGATCTCATGAAAAGGATTAGTGCCCTTATAAAAGAGACCCCAGAGAGATTCCTCTTCTCTTCCACCACGTGAGAACATAACACAAAGACATTCATCTGTGAACCAGGAAGGACACTGAATCCAGCAGGCCTTGATCTTGGACTTCCCAGCCTCTAGACTGTGAAAAATAAATTTATGTTGTTTATAAACCACCAACCTATGTAATTTTTTAGGAGCTTGTATAGACTAAGACAAACAGAAATAATATATATTATCAGATATGTATTTATTGACATTTTTGCTTATTTTTGTGAAAAAAATTGCAGTAATCTGATACTTATAAAGACAAATGTTCTGCAATCCCACTCTTTATTATAAAACAGTCTTATGGACTCTATGGGAGACGGAGGGGGGGGAAGATTTGGGAGAATGGCATTGAAACATGTAAAATATCATGTATGAAACGAGATGCCAGTCCAGGTTCGATGCACGATACTGGATGCTTGGGGCTAGTGCACTGGGACGACCCAGAGGGATGGTATGGGGAGGGAGAAGGGAGGAGGGTTCAGGATGGGGAACACATGTATACCTGTGGCAGATTCATTTTGATATTTGGCAAAACTAATACAATTATGTAAAGTTTAAAAATAAAATAAAATTTAAAAAAATAATCACTGGTTAATAGTTTAATATCAGTATTCAACATTTCCCTATATACTTAATATATAATAAACATATTAAATCTTGATGCACATACATTTCTGCAATTTCCTTCTGTCATTTAACATATTATAGAGTATTAAGAATGTCAGTACAGTACAATACAATATTGAGAATACTTCCTGCCTTCTTTTGTAATAGCTACAGAGTATATATTTTAGTTTTTGTATGCTACATACTTTATTTAACCGTGTCTCTTTTAGTAAATATTTAAATTATTTCTATTAATGTATTCAAATTTTATTTACACATACAACTCCCTTTACATATCTGGTCTGTTTGCACTTTTCTCCTCTGGGATAAGGTCTGGAAATTCAGGGCAAAGTCAGGGCTAGCACATTGAATGATTTCAGAAGAAACATTCTCATGATTTGTGGGAAGGATGACCCTGAAATTAGGTAGAGCATAGTTTCCAACTTCCCAATCCACACTTTGAATGCTATTTTTACAATGCCCTTTGCTATGCACCAGATGTTCTAAGTACTTCACATGTAAAAACTAATTTATTTCTAACAACAGCCCCATGTAGTAAGTAATTTACATATGAGAAAATGGAGGCTTACAGAGGTGCAGTGATGTATCCATGGTCTTATAAACCTTCGGTGAATGACAAGTGAACTTGTATAGATAAATACAGTGGATTGTCAGTTTTGGATAATCAGGGATTACAAAATGGCCTTCAAAATCCAGGGTTAGAGCACTTTTCTAAAGGCAAAGGAATCAACACTGAGTCAACAAAAATTACTGTTAAGAAAGACAAAAAAGCTGATGAAATTCCCTTCTGCAACTCCCCTGAATTCACCATATCAGAGAAGTGGAGCGGAATTCTCTGGCCAACACTGGAAGCTGTAAATCTAGGGCTTGTGTCGTGGCATTAAATTATAGTGTCAGAAATAAGAATCTAAAGCCCATCGGTGGTATAAATAACTGAAAAGAGATTACAGTCTAAAACGGGCTGCATACATATTTAAAAAGTGCTGTGTATACCGCTTGGGAAAATATATGATGCTATATCTAATAGCCCCATCTTGCTTCCCAGCTCTTGAGCAGTAATTTAAAACCTCAGCATTTTGAAGGAGGAAGAAAAGGACTGACTATCATGAACACATGTAAGTTAAAATGCACTAATGATGGCCACGGTGTAAATGAAGGACTGGATCTCAGATCCAGGTTACTCTTTATTATGTAATAAATGTTAAGTTAAATAAATTTGTTAAGTTAAATAAATATGACGATCCTGCAGTGGTCAGATTTAAAACATAATCTTTTGTATTGCATGTGTTTCTACCCTCATTTTACCTTTTCTGGAGGGTGTAAGAGGGGAATGGATGAGACACTTAAAATGTGTTTCAGGCTAAAAAGGACAATATAAAAGCATATCCACATAAACTTTTAAAAACATTTTACAATATACTATAGCAGGTTAATTTATTGGTGAAATATTTGCCCCTAATATCATCATATTTTATTATGGAGAAAAAGATATAGATTTTAATTAGTTGCTTTTGGCATAAAAATGATAAAGATGTACTTTTGTATTAAAAGAAGGCAGAATCATGAAGTATTAATTTCATCTTGCTTATTGGTGCTCATTAAAGTTTCCTGAAAGCATATTTTTAAGAGAAATTGAGAGAAACCTGACCAGTAAAGAGGATTCATTTTAAAGGTTCTGTATTTCTCATGTGATCTGTGCCATTTTTATGAGCAGTGAATTGTAGATACTCTTAGTTGATAAGTTACAAACTTCTAAATATCACCTTTAAACATCCAAAAATTATTTAGTAATTTTTATCATGAATAGTTTTGTTGCTGACTCTGGGGAAAATTATGTTAGATGGGAGAGCTCTGAATCTTCCTAAAACATCACTCCTCTTGTATTTTCCCCTTGTTAAGAATTGACAATAGTTTTCCTTGTGGTCATCAAACTATGTTCAGGATGCTCATTGCATCATTGGAGACTCTCAGACATAAGCCCCGTCAAGAGGCTAGAAGAGGGACTTCCCTGGTGGTTCAGTGGTTATGACTCTGCACTTCCAATGCAGGGGATGCAGTTCTATCCCTGGTTGGGGAACTAAGATTTCACATGTGGCACAGCCAAAAGATTTTAAAAAAAATAGGCTAGAAGGAACTGAATGTGGGCAAATACTGGATTTCAGCAAGGAAAGGGAAGTGGATACTTTATGTCAGTCCTGCCAGAGGATAGGTACATGTGTAGAACTCTATTCACTTGATGTGTAGTCTAAATGGTTAAGAAGGACTAAGTATCATGAACTACAATCTTAGTATTGGTCTTTCCCCCACTACATCATGTTTGCCTTCTCTGCTGCCAGTTCTGATTATATTATCTGTTGTCAGTTCTTCTTTAAAAATTGATCCCTGTTGAATCAGAATTCTGAAAAAAAAATATATGTCCCACTCAACAAATTAATTGCAATTGTTTAAAGATGGAGGCTTCCCAGGTGGCTCAGTGGTAAAGAATCTGCATGCCAGTGCAGGAGATGCAAGAGACCTGGGTTCAATCCCTGAGTGGGGAAGATCCCCAGAGAAGGATATGGTAACCCACTCCAGTATTCTTGCCTGGAGAGTCCCATGGACAGAGGAGCCTGGTGGGCTACATTCCCTGAGGTCACAAAGAGTCAGACATGACTGAGCATGCACACACACACACACACACACACACACAAAGATGGAATTGTTTATAAAGACACAGAGAGAGATAAGAAGATCCACAAGGGCTGGTTAGGCATTCAAGAACTAGCTACGTTAAGGTGCACAGTCACCCAAGTGGATGACCGAAAAGACAGAAAAAGGGAACAGAGTTTCTCCAGTATGATGGCAGCTGTGGCCACTGGAGTGTAAGCATTTGCTAGGAACTGTGGTATATTGTCACCCTGCTTATTTAACTTCTATGCAGAGTACATCATGAGAAACGCTGGACTGGAAGAAGCACAAGCTGGAATCAAGATTGCCGGGAGAAATATTAATAACCTCAGATATGCAGATGACACCACCCTTATGGCAGAAAGTGAAGAGGAACTAAAAAGCCTCTTGATGAAAGTGAAAGTGGAGAGTGAAAAAGTTGGCTTAAAACTCAACATTCAGAAAACGAAGATCATGGCATCCGGTCCCATCACTTCATGGGAAATAGTTGGGGAAACAGTGGGAACAGTGTCAGACCTTATTTTTGGGGGCTCCAAAATCACTGCAGATGGTGACTGCAGCCATGAAATTAAAAGTTGCTTACTCCTTGGAAGGAAAGTTATGACCAACCTAGATAGCATATTCAAAAGCAGAGACATTACTTTGCCAACAAAGGTCCGTCTAGTCAAGGCCATGGTTTTTCCTGTGGTCACGTATGGATGTGAGAGTTGGACTGTAAAGAAGGCTGAGTGCCGAAGAATTGATGCTTTTGAACTGTGGTGTTGGAGAAGACTCTTGAGAGTCCCTTGGACTGCAAGGAGATCCAACCAGTCCATTCTGAAGGAGATCAGCCCTGGGATTTCTTTGGAAGGAATTATGCTAAAGCTGAAACTCCAGTACTTTGGCCACCTCATGAGAAGAGTTGGCTCATTGGAAAAGACTCTGATTCTGGGAGAGATTGGGGGCAGGAGGAGAAGGGGCCAACAGAGGATGGGATGGCTGGATGGCATCACTGACTCGATGGACTTGAGTCTGGGTGAACTCCGGGAGTTGGTGATGGACAGGGAGGCCTGGTGTGCTGCGATTCATGGGGTCGCAAAGAGTCGGACACGACTGAGCAACTGAACTGAACTGTGATCACCGAAAGGAACACAACCACTGTCTGTGTGAAGTCACTTCTCTCACATGGTTAAGCAAGGTAGCTGCACCCCTATGCTCATTGCAGCTTCGTTTATTAATACAATAGCCAAGACTTGGAATAAACTTACATGGTCATTGATAGATGACAGATAAAAGAATATGAAAGGAAATGTTTTATATCTAGCATATGTATAATTAGGCCTTAAGAAATAAAATTGTGTCATTTATAAAAATGTACATGGACTTTGAGGACATTTTTCTAAGTGAAATAACTCAGAAAGAGAAAGATACATACTGCATGATCTCACTTACATGTGGAGTCTAAAAAAAAACATTCATGGAAAGAGAGATGAGATCGGTTTTTGTCAGAGATGGGGAGGGAGGTGGAATAATCGGGTAAAACCCACTCCAGTGTTCTTGCCTGGAGAATCCCAGGGACAGCAGAGCCTGGTGGGCTGCTGTCTATGGGGTCGCACAGAGTCGGACACGACTGAAGCGACTTAGCAGCAGCAGCAGCAGCAGCAGTCATAAAAAACACAAACCTGTAGTTAGATGCCCATCAGCAGATGAATGGATAAGAAAGCCATGGTACATATACACAATGGAGTGTTACTCAGCCATTAAAAAGAATACATTTGAATCAGTTCTAATGAGATGGATGAAACTGGAACCTATTATACAGAGTGAAGTAAGCCAGAAAGAAAAACACCAATACAGTATACTAACGCATATATATATGGAATTTAGAAAGATGGTAACAATAACCCTGTGTACGAGACAGCAAAAGAGACACTGATGTATAGATCAGTCTTATGGACTCTGTGGGAAAGGGAGAGGGTGGGGAGATTTGGGAGAATAGCATTGAAACATGTATAATATCATGTATGAAACGAGTCGCCAGTCCAGGTTCGATGCACGGTACTGGATGCTTGGGGCTGGTGCACTGGGACGACCCAGAGGGAGGGTAGGGGAGGGAGGAGGGTTCAGGATGGGGAACGCGGGTATACCTGTGGCAGATTCATTTCGATATTTGGCAAAACTAATACAATATTGTAAAGTTTAAAAATAAAATAAAATTAAAAAAAAAAAAAGGTAAGTAACTTCTAGGGATGTAATGAACATGATAACTAAAGTTGACAATGACTGTAATGTGTATTTGAAAGCTGCTAAGAGAGTGCATGGGCTTCCCAGGTGGTACTAGTGGTAAAAAACTTGGCTGCAAATGCAGGAGATGCAGTTTCGATCCCTGGGTCAGGAAGATCCCTTGGAGGAGGGCAGGAAACCCAATCCAGTATTCTTGCCTAGAGAATCCCATGGACAGAGGAGCTTGGTGGGCTACAGTCTATAGACTTGCAAAGAGTTGGACACAACTGAAGGGACTTATTAGCACACATGCATGCAAGAGAGTACATCTTAAACTTTCTCATCACAGGAAAAATAGTTTATAACTATATGAGCTGATGGACGTTAACCAAACTTATTTTGGTAATCATTTTGCAATGTATACACATATCAATATCAAATCATTAGATTGTACACCTTAAACTTACACACTGTTATATATCAATTACATCTCAATAAAACTGAGGGAAAATGAATCATGAAAAATGCCATCTGGACCAACAAATCCATTTTCCCACTCATTATCCATTCTTGTCATTCTTTTAGATTAAAAAACAAAAAACAACAAAAAAAAACCAAGCAAAAAGCCCTGTGTTACCACCAAGGGAATCAGAGTCCTGTCGGCTACTCTATCACTGTAGGGTGATCAGTTAGTCCTACTATTACTGGAATGTCCATTGTAAAACTAGAAATAGTCTGTGCTCTACATGTAGGGAAGAAGAAGAGACTGTATGGGAATGGAGCGGGCTTGGGGACAATTAACCAGGTGTGGTCTCTGCTTTTTAAACTGGCTACAGGAGTTAGACTGATAATCATAGAACCTTACTCTAACTTATTTTTCTCTGTTCCTCTTATATTTTGCTAGATCATAGCCTATAGAGGTTTTTTAACCTAATGGGATAACCTTCACTGCTTGTAGCTCAAAGTCCTCAGTGATGTTTTCTTTATTAGATTGCAGTTATTGATGTACCATTATTTTTGGTTAAGAAGTAGTGATGTGTACCAATGAGCCTATGAATTCCAGGTAAAAATTTCATTTCTCCATTGAAGAACAATCAACTTTCCCTTGGACAATAGGATTCATTCTCCCTTAGGCACTAAGACCTTAAAGTCACCAAGTCCAAGATTTTAAGAAATGGAAGGAAAACATCCTTAAGTAGAAAATACTGTTAAATGCATTGTTGAAAGGCCTCTCGGTGTCAATGGTTTGGGGTGACATCCCAATGCTGCCCCTATTTGGGTGGCATTGGTAAGTTGCAATGAATCTCTGAACCTCAGGTTTTCCATCCGTAAACCCAAATACTATATAATCTTGAAGACTGTTGTAACCCTAATCTCTGATTCTTTCATTATATGATTATAATGCTAATTCATTTTAATCAAAGACATCTAAACTTATCAGCTCTTTCAACAAAGAAGGTAAAGAGAGATAAAACAATAAAAAATAATATTGCTATCAGTGACTACTCATAGAGAATTTATTTTGTGCACTGTACCATGCCAAATCATTCATTCTCTGAATCTTCAAAAAAACAAAACAAAAAAACCCTTGCATAAGTACTATTTTTATCATATTTCACTTGGGTTAACCAGCCTAAGGTACTAAATTAATTATTTAAATTTAGAAAATGAAATCTAGTAATCAACCACAAAATGTTTTAGAGCTAAAATTAATTGCCTTTTGTAGGCTATAAGGTAGGAAAGAATTAATGACTCAGCAGTCTTTGTGCTCATTAAGATATCCAAAATGTTATTACTAATAGTAAACTATTCAACCATGCTTAACCATGTGAGCAATGCACCTGGATCTTTCTTCTTTTTTTGACTGATCCAGTATCATGTTTTCTAGATACCTTATTGTTGTTCAGTCCCTAAGTTGTGTCCAACTCTTGTGACCCCATGAACTGCAGCATGCCAAGCTTCCCTGCCCTCACTATCTACTGGAATTTGCTTAAACTCATGTCCATTGAGTCAGTCAGTGATGCCATCCAACCATTTCACACTCTGTTGCCCCCTTTTCTCTTGCCTTCAGTCTTTTCCAGCATCAGGGTCTTTTCCAATGAGCTGGTTTTTCATATCAGGTAGCCAAAGTAAAGCTTCAGCTTCAGCATTCAATATTCATTCCTTCCAATGAATATTCAGGGTTGATTTCCTTTAGGATTGACTTGTTGTCCAAGGGACTCTCAAGCACATGATTGTTAACCAAAATTTCAGAAATGAAGACCTAGTTGAAATAAAAAGGTGTTTATTTGGAGTTTATTTGGACTACAGCCCAGGAGATACTGATTTTAGAACTACTTGAATTGTGTTATACCTGACTGCAAAATGGAGGAGACCTATAAAGGCAAATAATGTAAGATTTCAGTAGTTACATGGATTGTCTGTCAAGAATTATAATAGGAGATTGCAAAAACTCAGGGTGTTTGTTAAGTGAGGAATTGTTGGGATTTGAAATGGTTGCATAGTTACATGGGGAAATGTTGAGACCATTATTGCATTTGGCAAGTGTTATTTTGAAAGCAGCTGATGGTGTCCTTGGGTCTGGGAAAGAAAAGAAAGTTCAAATTATCAGTAGGACAGAGTCATGTCTGGGACCAGACCTTCAGTTCAGTTCAGTTCATTTCAGTCACTCAGTCCTGTCCAACTCTTTGTGACCCCATGGGCTACAGCACACCAGGATTCCCTGTCCATCACCAGACCTTCAATGGCTGCCTAATTACAATTTTGTATGCATGGATTGTGATTACTCCATTATAATTTCAGTGAGTCATCATAATGTATGCTAGGGAATTTTCCTGTAGTGTTGCTCATGTCACATGTAATT
The DNA here is from genome assembly GCF_029378745.1 of Bos indicus. Lineage (NCBI taxonomy): Eukaryota > Metazoa > Chordata > Mammalia > Artiodactyla > Bovidae > Bos > Bos indicus. The sequence goes on along the minus strand of NC_091788.1, from coordinate 14,189,167 downwards.
GTTCTTGTTTAGTCGCTAAGTCATGTCCAACTTTTGCAACCCCATGGACTGCAGCATACCAGGCTTCTCCATCCTTCACTATCTCCCAGGGTTTGCACAAATTCATGTCTCTTGAGTCAGTGATACTATCTAAATATCTCATCCTCTTTGTCACTCTCTTTACCTTCTACCTTCAGTCTTTCTAAGAATCACGGTCTTTTCCAATGCATCATGTGGCCAAAGTATTGGAACTTCAGCTTCAGTGTCAGTTCTTCCAACAAATATTCAGGGTTGATTTCCTTTAGAATTGACTGATTTGATCTCCTTGCTGTCTGGGGAACACTAAAGAATCTGCTCCAGCTCCACAACCAAAACCACCCATTCTTCAGCACTCAGCCTTCTTTATGGTCCAACTCTCACATCTGTACATAACTACTGGAAAAACCATAGGTTTTACTATATGGTGTCAGCAAAGTGATGTCTCTGCTTTTCAATGCACTGTCTAGATTTACCACAGCTTTCCTTCCAAGAAGCAAATGTCTTAATTTCATGGCTGCAGTCACTGTCTGCAGTGATTTTGGAGCCCAAGAAAAGAAAATCTGTCACTGCTTCCACTTTTTCTCCTTCTTTTTGCCATGAAGCAATGGGATCAGATGCCTTGATCTTAATTTTTTGAACATTGAGTTTTAAGACAGCTTTTTCACTCTCCTCTTTTACCCTCATCCAGAGGCTCTTTATTTCCTCTACACTTCCTGCCATTAGAGTGGTACCTTCTGTATATGTGAAGTTGTTAATATTTCTCCCAGCAATCTTAATTCCAGCTTGTGATCCATCTAGCTCAGCATTTTGCATAATGTACTCTGTATATATATATTAAATAAGCAGGGTGACAATATATAGCTTCATTGTACTCCTTTCCCAATTTGAACCAGTCCGTTTTCCATGTAAGGTTCTAACTGTTGCTTTTGAGCCACAAACAGATTTCTCAGGAGACAAGTAAGGTGGTCTGGTATTCCTATCTCTTTAAGAATTTTCCACAATTTGTTGTGATCCACATAGTCAAAGCCTTTAGCATAGTCAATGAAGCAGAAGTAGACATTCTTTCTCTATGATCCAATTTGATCTCTGGTTTCTCTGCCTTTTCTAAAGCCAGGTTACACATCTGGAATTTCTCAGTTCACATATTGCTGAAGCTTAGCTTGAAGGATTTTGAGCACAACCTTGCTAGCATGAGAACTGAGTGCAAGTGTATGGTACTTTGAACGTTCTTTGGCACTGCCCTTCTTTGCAGTTGGAATGATAGCTGATCTTTTCTAGTCCTTTGGCCACTGCTGTGTTTTTTAAATTGACTGACATATTGAGTGCAGCATTTTAACAGCATTATCTTTTGCAATTTTAGATAGTGCAGTTGGAATTGTATCACCTCCACTAACTTTGTTTGTAGTAATGCTTCCTAAGACCCTCTTGACTTCACACTCCAGGATGTTTGGCTCTAGATGAGTGACCATACCATCATGGTTATCCAAGTCATTAAGACCTTTTTTGCATAGTTCTTCTGTGTAGTCTTGTCACCTCTTCTTAATCTCTTCTGCTTCTCTTAGGTTCTTACCGTTTCTGTCCTTTATTATGTCCATCTTTGCATGAAATTTTCCCTTAACATTGCCAATTTTCTTGAATAGGTCTCTAGTCTTTCCCATTCTATTTTTTCCCTCTACTTCTTTGCACTGTACATATCACATCCAGAGTTATATAGTATAGTGATCACCAGCTCCATTTTATATGTGAACAAATGAGACTTCTAGAAGATTAATAACATGAAGCATTTCCTACATCTGTAAGTAATGGATTCAGAATTGTCCCTGAAGTCTAATTTAACCTGGAAGCCTATATTGGTCAGTACTGGACTTTTCTCCATTCTTATACAGTGTCTATCATTGAGCTATCACTGGAAGGAAAGCAAGCTCTACCTTTGTAAACTGAGGGTTTTCTATAAGCAGGATTGATAAATGACACAAATCTGAAAGAACAGCAGTCCGGACTGGAGGTTGCACAGTCTTTATATTGTTGGCATTTACTCACAGAAATATTCTCATACTTTTGAAGGAAATATGGCTTTTTTTTTTCATTTGAATGCCATTTACACATCTTATAATTTGGGGTGTAATTGATTATCTGTTGCGTGCAAGGTCTGGAGCCATAGGCTTGGCCATTCACTGATTATGGTAACTTAGTCAAGGTCCTCAAACTCTCTGTGCCTCATTTTCTCTTCTCCATATGTAAGAGGTGGGCAATAACTCTACCTACCTGAAAAATATTTTAATATCAAATGCACCCATTTATGTGAATTACTTATCACAGTGCCTAGCATGTAATATATGTGGTATAAATGATGATTCTTACTAAGGGTAAGGAGTTTGTCTTGCCTTTGAAGAATGATCTGACCTTTTCATGGCAAGGTTAACAGGTATGACTTCATTTAATCCTAACAGCCCTATAAAGTATTTCATTTTTCATATGTAGAAACTGAGGCACAACAAAGAGACTAAACAACTTCTACAAGGTGACAACTCTTAACTACCAGATCTTGTGACTATTGGCGGAGTGTCATTTCATCCCTCCTCATTTCTAAACTTTCAGGAATTTCATGCAGAATGGCTTCAAAGTGCAACATAGTGCTCCTTTCAGAAAAGAGTATCTTTTTTTTTTTTTCTCGTTTCATACATGTTATTCTACATGTTTCAATGCCATTCTCCCAAATCTCCCCACCCTGTCCCTCTCCCACAGAGTCCATAAGACTGATCTATACATCAGTGTCTAGAAAAGAGCATCTTGTCGATTCACTCAGAGGGCTTACGGATCACACAAAGGCCCCTCAGCCTTCAGCATGGATACAGAACTTCCAATAATTAGCAGGCCGCATCTTTGTTTTCTAGTTAAGATATCTAAGCAATTTCTTCTCTCCAAATCTTTTGATATGGTAATACATCAGGGTCACTTCCAGCTGAATTTTTATGGATATAATTACCTGCAAACACAGGTGACATAGTTTCTCTTTCCTGCCTGATTTCTAAATCAAAGCTTCCGCTCAACTGGGACATCAAAGATGTAATTTAACCTTTCAGATACTACCTTTCATTCTTAAAGAAAAGAGAAAAGCTCAAAAAAATCAGTTTTTAAATTACCTTTTTATTCAATTTCATTAAGCTTTGGAAACAGATTTTTTTTTTTTAATGCAGTCACTCAGCTGAACAGTTTAATGAGCAAGCCTTGCCAGCAGATGTTTGGGAAATTAGTGAAAACACAGTTTTATGTGAATCTGCCTAAAAATTCATCCAGATTGTTTGAGTGTGATAACATATAGATCCTCTCTTCCAACTGACCTGCCTCCTCCCTGATTCCCATGTAAACATTCAAAGAATTCTAAGTACCAAAAACAACTGAATTCACTTGAAAAATGTGGTTTATTTACTAAATGATGCTATGACAGTCAGTTAATCATTATTCAACAAAAATACTTGAGGCCTACCTCATTCTACAAAACCATAAATTCCAAGTGAACTTAAGAATTAAATCATTTAATAAAACAATAAAGAAAACAATAAAAGTAAATGTGTGCTGGTATGCTGTAGAGGGAAGTATTTGCTAGCTTTAAAGCAAAAGAATGTAAATCATGAAGAAAAATTGGAAAAAAATATAAAGTTTCTGAGCCAAAAATATACTGTAAATAAAATTTAAAGATAAAGAACAATATAAACACATGCTCACAATTCTAAATATAGAACAAAATTCAATGTCTGGTAAAATAAATGCCCCAATAAAAGCAACAACAAAAAGTGGACAAAGGAAGAAAAGAAACAGAAACGATCAAAAGTTATGAAAAAGTTCAGTTTCATTAGTACCAAATAAATACCATTGTATTTTTATCTATCATGAAAGTAAGTGGAATACAGGCAGCATAAAAATGAAACAACAACAATAGAACTACTCTGTTGTTATATTTGGAAAATAATAAGAGTGTGATCTCAGGTTAGTGATATTATTGATTTTAATTTTTCATGTTTGTTTTTCAAAATAACTGACAAATATTTTAATAACCAGAAGAACACACATGTTATTATAAATTTTCATACAGATAACACTCTGAGTATTTCCACTAAAAGGCCAAATGCATATTTTCATGATGATCTCAGTGATCACCAAGTTTCAGATCCATCTCAAACTGACAATTTCATGAGATACTGGTAAGCAACTTGCAACAGCTCTACCATCAGACTTTTATCAACAGCATTATACAGAAGAGAACAAGCAATGGGACATGATAAAAGGGTGGAACTGGCTTCAGGGTTATCTCTAGCTACCCTCAGAGGAAATAGTTTAATATGACTTTGAAAAACTTCCATCTGGCTGAATTTAGCTCTGGAACTCACATCTGGTCAGTTAGTATTCTATAAGACCTATTAATATAGACTATGTGAGTTCAGAACTAGCTTAAGCCCTACCTTTTCTTTAAACTCTTCTGGCTAACCTACCTCTTTGTTAATTAAGGTGATGTCCTGGGCTCACAGGCCACACTGTGTCTCCCTTTACCCCAGAACATATGGCATTGTCTTATTCATCATTTACTTTTTTTTCATATGAGATGATTATGACTTTGAGTATAAAGTTATGATGTATTGTCTTATTTATCTTTATATACTTAATTTATATAAGAGTATTAGATCTGTAGTAGTTGAACTGTTATTTGTTATCCCAAGAATCAGTCTTATCATTAAAGAAAGATGCTGTCTAGAAACCAGAACTTCCTTGAAAGGGCATAATATATATTTGGGTAAATATTTAGCCAGACTCTCTTCTAAGTGCTCTCTACTTTTTTAAAACTTGTTTAAACATATATTATTTTTCTTTTTTAATATTTATTAACTTGGCTGCATCAGGTCTCAGTTACAGCACTCATATTTAATCTTCATTGCTGCATGCAGGATCTTTAGTTGCAGTATTTGGGATCTAGTTCTCGGACAAGGGATCCCCCACATTGGGAGCTCAGAGTCTTAGCCACTAGACTACCAGGACATTCTCTAAACATAAATTCGTTTTTAAAAAAAATTTATTTTGTATTGGGGTATTCAGTTCAGTTCAGTTCAGTCACTCAGTCGTGTCCAACTCTTTGCAATCCCGTGAACCGCAGCACGCCAGGCCTCTCTATCCATCACCAACTGCCGGAGTCTACCCAAACCCATGTCTATTGAGTCAGTGATGCCATCCAACCATCTCATCCTCTGTTGTCCCCTTCTCCTCCTGCCCTCAATCTTTCCCAGCATCAGGGTCTTCTCAAATGAGTCAGTTCTTCGCATCAGGTGGCCAAAGTATTGGAGTTTCAGCTTCAACATCAGTCCTTCCAATGAACACCCAGGACTGATCTCCTTTAGGATGGACTGGTTGGATCTCCTTGCTGTCCAAGGGACTCTCAAGAGTCTTCTCCAACACCATGATTCAAAAGCATAGCTGATTAGCAATGTGATGGTTTCAGGTGAATAGCAAAGGGACTCAGCCATACCTATACATGTATCCATTCTTCCTCAAACTCCCCTTCCATCCAGGCTGCCACATAACTTTGAGCAGAGTTCCCTGTGCCTAACCATATATTATTGAATGAAATTTAAAGTCTCAAAGACTTAATATTTATTGATAAGGCTAATACGTTGTCAATTATGGGGTGGTCTAATCAAGAGCATTGTGTGTATAAGTGGCTGAGAAGACAACATTATAAGAGCAGTATATGATGGAGACTAGCAAATTAATAAATAAGCAAATATGGGCTATATTAAATGGGCATATATGTTGGGAGAAAAATAAAGCAGGAAAGAAAGTGAGCAGGTTTAAAGGTGGAGGGGGCTGTTTATTAAGGTTTATTTGCATTTTATTAGATTTGTTATAATGAGGTGTATCAGGCAAGGCATACTATACTTCACATTCAAACAGAGGACAGAGGAAGTAAAAGAACAGTCACAAGTACATTATGTAAATGTTCCAGAATGAAGGTCTTTTCATCTGATACACTTGAATAGTCTTCTTTCTAAGAATAGGGACATTTCAATACTTCAAAAAGGCATCTAAGAATGAAAGGCTATTTTTGCTCCTTTCATCAAGGCATAGATTCATCATAGGCCCTGTATGACAAGCCTTAACCGTCAGCACATTGTTATCTTGTCTTAGTCACTCATCTTGGCTCTGAGCAACATGTATTGTCTTCCTACTGCCTCAGCATTAGCTCTGGGAACCCTCGCAGGGCTAGGGCTAGAGTACCTTCCTGTTAAGACCACCAATTGCAGAGAACTGTTGCATGCTTGCTCAGTTATGTTCGGCTCTTTGTGACTCCATGGACTGTAGCCCATCAGGCTCCCTGTTTACGGGATTTCCCAGGCAAGAATATTGGCATGAATTGTCATTTCCTTCCCCAGGGGATCTTCCCAACCCAGGGATTGAACCTGCATTTACTTCATTTCAGGCAGATTCTTTACCACTGCACCACCTGGGGAATGCCTTGCAGGAAACAGGACCTCAAATTCTGTTTTGTACTCCACTCCTGGCCTGAACTGGGCCTGAACCAAGTGGCCTATTTTTGGACTTTGTCTCTGGAGGCAATTTGTCAGAAAGGAAAAATTGTGAGTTGTGGAATCAGGCAGACATGAGGCTGGAATCCATTTTCATCCTTGGTTGTATGTGATCAGGCAGTGACTAAGTCTGTCTGCACACTGATTTTCTTCAGCTGATAATAATGATTGTGATTTTTCACTTTTAGGGCCTCAGAATCATCAGGAGGACTGGTAAAAATGCAGACTGCTTGACCCATTTCCCAGAGTTTCTAGTTAAGTAGGTCTGAGGGTGGAGAGAAAATTTCACATTTATAACAATCTGCTAGATTATGCTGCTGCCATTCAGTGGGCTGCACTTTGAAAATCACTGATATAAAATTATGAATATTGAAGTAGATCATATATTTACTCTATTTTCACAGACTCTGTACAGGCAAATGCCTCTTGGAGTGGTTTTCCTCCTATGACCAGTCCAGGCCATGATGACTCAGTACCCAAATCTTCGACCTCAACTTAGGCCCCGAGTCCAGCTTCCTTGCACCTTTGTTAGAGCTCACAGCTTAAAGGGACCACCAGACTCTAAATTGCTTATGTGAACCTCTCAACCACAACAGGCTCGCCCGTAGCATTGTTATTAATGCTCTTATATTCTTTGACCTTCAGTTATCACATTTATTTTCCTTATAATATAGATGTTTTTATAAATAAACTTGACTCTTAATGAAATTACCTTTTCTAAAGGACAGCAAGCCACAAAGCTATGCACAGCTTTCAAGCTGTTGGCATCATTTTATATTAAATTGCTAATTGTTATTAATTACCCTGGCATTTCTGGGAAGAACATTAATCTTGGCAGAGTCATTTTGTATTTCAATAGGAGCATCATTTACTTCCCATCAAAAGGAATTTCTTTCTTGAGGGCTATTCATAAATGTGTCATTTATTGTAAATCACCACTTATGGGAACGAAATATAACATCTGGAGGAACATTGGTAAGGTCAGAGATGTCAGGGCTCATTTCAGCCCCCTTATATTTAGATCATTACTCTGTTCCCTTGCAGCACTATTAGAAGAGGAATATGGTTAGAAGAAGGGAGCAAAGTATTTCAATACTGGAAAACTAAACGGGCGTAAATGCTGTCAGTGATAATGTGCGTGCTCAGTCATGTCCGACTCTGCAACTGTAGCCCGCCAGGCTCCTCTGTCCATGGAGAATTCTCCAGGCAAGAGCACTGGCGTGGGTTGCCATTTCATACTCCAGGAGATCTTCCCAATCCAGGGATTGAACCTGCATCTCCTGTGTCGGCAGGTGGATTCTTTACCTCTGCACCACCTGGAAAGCCCATCAATAATAATAATAACAATAACTGGTAAAGGCATTGACTCCTATCATACGCCTGACAATATGATTAGTGCTTTACACACATGATCACTTTTAATCTTTACAATACAGTGAAGTGGGTATTACTATTAATCCCATTTTACATATGAGAAAATTGAATTTTAGAGTAAATAAATTGTTCAGCATGGATCAACTGGTAAGTGAAAAGGCTGGGACTTGCATTTAGGTCAGATTTGAATTTGTCAATTTTTGTGACAGAACCTGAGTTATTAATTGCAAATATGACATACTCCTTTGAAAAGTTGAGTTTCAATAGAGGAGATGATAGACATGCATGGTAAAGTGCAAGGCTGATTATAACATTGATATACTATTCTCAAAATAACAGCTGAAACCAGGATAAATGAATTAATTGATTACATGGGGAAAATCTGGGAAAGTCTAGAATTTGAGCAGAAGCAGTTGAGTGTAAATTTTCTAGCACATGCTTTGTCACGACCTTATTTAGCCGGTACTTGCTAACTGCCTTGAAACTAGCACTTAACCATGTCTTACTTTTTCCAAAAACGTATATTGATGACATATTTCCTACACTGTGTGATGAGGATTAGAGTATGTCTGTATGATCAGGCCACTCAAGATGGCTGTTCTCTTGCTCTCTGGACATTCCCTGATGTTACTGCCTGCTTCACCTGTTCACATGACTGACCTTCCTACACACTTGGCCCTGCTTCAGTCAGTGATTGTTCTAACCTATTTATGTCAGAGCATTTTCACCTGGAGGGTTTATCAAAGAAGCCGTGAGGGATGCGCCCCCTCTTCTGGTTTCTCTGGTAACAAACGAGCCAACCTGATGTCCATTCCGCCTCTAATTAGTAACCTCCCCCCTCGACCCTAGGAGCTAAGGTGGCCGCCATGTCCTGTCCGCTGTGGGTCCTACTCGGTGAGATGTCGCTCCAGGACCGTACTTCAGACAGGTAAGCTCCCTCTTCCGTTAATCATTGGCGTCTCAGTCGCTGACTCCAGGCTCTTTCTTTGGTCTTAGAGCTGGGCCTGCACAGGGTTTACAGGCCTGCAGGGTGCAGCCAGGCAAGCGGCCAAGGAGCTGGGAGACTGAGGAAACTCCCATGAGGGCAAGATGTCGGGAAACGAGGTCGGGATGGGAAGTTGCGGGGTCGTCCACTGACGTGTGGGGCTACAAGTTACAGGTGTAACCTCAGGGTAGCTGTTGTGTAATGTGGGGCCAGAAAGTTGTGGGGTGATCCTGAGGAATTGCAGAGGAAATCCCAGGGGGCGCTAACTACTAGAATGTGGGGCTTTGTGGTGGCTTTCCTTGATGAATGGCTGCTGTTGAGTGAGTATGGAGAACTCACAGACCCCCTAAGGCTGCTGGGGAGGTGTTGGCTGACATTACAATGGGAAAGCAGTTAGACAATAAGGCAGTAGCCACAGCTGTGGACTAGCCAGTGCGTTTTGTTCTAAAGGCCACAGAGGCTGAGCTCAAAGGCAAGGCAAAAGTTAATTTGAAAACGGATTCATGTTCCTATGAAATTGAGGCACATGAATGTGAGTGAATCATATGTATTACTATCCTTGTTATTTGCTCAAACTGAATTGGCTTTGTATTTAATTATTTTTTTGGTATATCTTTCCATCTGTGAGTTAACTATTTAGAAACTGGAAAAAAAAAAAAAAAAATCCCTGAAAATGGCCAACATGAGGACCTTGACATTCTAAAATTGTTTTTTGCATTTGCCATTAAAAGTTAGCTTTCTAGAAGGAAGTGGTACTTCTCTTCTTGTGCCTTGAAGATGTAAATAATCTACTTGGGCTCTCAGGGAATTAATTTCTTCTGAGTTCACTCTCAGGAAAAAATGAGGCTTTTTAAATCTCTATCAGGAAAACTGTGAGATCTCTGGTTCTACACAGGATATATGTTGTCTGTGTGTACTTTATAAATATGAAGTGTCTCTTCAAAATGTCATTGCCAAGATTAGTTCATGGAGGAGATATGTTTAATTGACTTAAATTAAGCTATCTGATTCTTATTAAAGAAACTGGCTCAAATGATTTTCATGTTTATATAACCGGGAAATATTCAGTACTGAATAATCTGGTGTTGAAACTATCTTAACTTTGTTGATTTGATTAATATAGACATGATTTTAGAGTCATCAGTGTTAAATACAACACTTCTGTTGTACCTAGGTTTACTGAAGGTCAAATACAATCTTATTATATCTGCTGAAAATTTATCATCAAGGAGAATAGCTTGATGAAACTTTAAGTAAATGTAATTGAGAGTTTTAGGTAAACTCTATAGGAATAAATGTTTTAGAAATTTCTTTTTTTTTTTTTATTTTATTTTATTTTTAAACTTTAATATATTGTATTAGTTTTACTAAAAAAAAAAAGTCTCTTGAGATTTTAGCAACCTGAAACTAACCTAAGTTAAATGAAGAGAATTCATTGACTGAGTCATTTTAAATATGAATAATAAGGAACATTGGAACATTAATTGCTGGGCAGGCCTGAATTTACCTATGTTTGCCTTCTTCAGAGAGGAAGACTAAAGCATAAGTTCTCCAATAAAAAAATAAGGTATGACAAATAGTTACATTGTAATTAGGTGTTTAACCATGCCTTTTAAAGTCGTTTGTCATATATGTAGGTGGTTATTGTATCCTAATACATTTGTGAAAGTGCTTCATCTTCAAGAAGATTCCTAGGAAGTTCCTTCTGAAAAGTACAGGTCTCTGATCAATTTCAGATCATACTAGATAAGAAATTAAAGAATTCTAATAGAAAACCTGATGGCTTCATAAAATAAGAAGTAGAAAGAATTGGTTACCAAGTGAAATGGTGAATACAGTTAGCATTTGTATGTATTTTGTCTGGAATATTAATGGTTTGATCTGTGTTCTTCCCCCATTAAGTTTAGTTATGACTTCAGCAGTTTGGTAAATTACAACTAGAAGCAAAACATTTTTCTTTCTCTCTGGTCCCTCCAGGAATTGCTCTTGGCTTCTGAGCAGCTTTATTAGGCTAGTGGGAAAGACTGTCTCTTGGCATGTGTGGTAATCTTTATTTTAGGGACCTCTAGAAGAGGTCCACTGAGGTAGAGTCTGATGGCAGGCCTCTGGAATGGCTTTCATGCTTTTGAGAAGCCTTTTGGGAATTCAGTCTGAGGCTGAATTTCACCACAATTAGGTTGGAGAAGCCTATGTGGTCAATTGAGCAGACTTATTTTGCATACAAATTAGCCTTGATTTGGTATCTTGGGTGGTGATGAGGATACTTTAGGGAGAAAAATATTATGTTTTGGTGGATATTGACTTCTACACATGTCTACTGAAATCTATATGTATGAAATCTATTGTGTTAGCCACACTTTTGCCCTGATATTCAGAAAAAAAAGGTTATCTATTGGAGTTGTCACAATATAACTACTTATGATGTATCACTACTTGCTTCAAGTCTGCCACTAAAAGCACATGTACAATGTTTGTAACAATTTGGTATAAGCCTATAAAATACTTCCCCTTAACATACCTCTGAACTTATTCACAATTTCTGATCAGTTTTCCTCCAAGATGGATAACTAGGAAAATATGAAGGAAGCCTAGTACCAAGGATCATGATCTGGATCCAGGGCATGCAGCATTCACTCTGGCTTCAAGGTATGTACACTTGGTCTACTGAAAGATTTGTAATGAAAATGGGAAAATCATGGAAAAAAATTTTCATATGCGGAGGTATTGAGTAAGTCATTCTGGTCTATAAATGATTTGGCTTAAACTTTACAGTGACCTGTTTTGTGGCATATGGAACACACATTGTATATCTGCTTTGGCCATTGTGGAAAGGAATACATTTGAAAGTCAAAATGTTGTACCTGTGGTTCAGACATCCAAGGTAAAACTAGGTGGTCATTATAGATGTGATTTTTGTACAAATTCCTGTATTATTGAAAACGTGAGTTTTCTGAACTGTATTGCAAACCAGGACAAAAATCATAGGCAGGTGTGGTATCATCCCTGAATGCATTACTGCTTGTATTTTGCTTGTCATGATCTCCCCTGTATTGTGCCTGTTAAATGTCTTACATTTTATCCCTAGCTTGAGTGATGGAAATCCATTTGAGGACTGGGTAGAAACAATGGCTTCACAGTGAAATAAGTCTAATTGCTGGGGTCTACAGTGAGATGCCATTGTCGTCTTCCTCTGGACTTCAATGAAAAATAGACCTGGCTAATGTGACCATATGGGGACAATTGATAATGTGGGGGCTGGGGAGAGGGGAAGACCCTTACCTTCTCTCTGTCCAGAATGCCAATATAGCAGAAGGATCTCATAGATAAACATTACTATACAACACATCATACACTTTGCCAGGTTGACTGCCCATAAGCCCCTGGGCTATGCTGTGTGGAATGGAATAAGCTGGCTTGTGGACACACAAGGCCACCTAGTGGGATTAACTGGTTTTCATTTAGAGAGAATGGGTCCACCCTAGTGGCACTCAGTACGACATGAAGTGGTAGACCTGTGCTGTGATTGCTGACTCCTGGCTAGGCCATCAGAATGTTTCTTTTAGAGCAGGACCTTCACTTCCTTATGGGCATAGCTCTTGAATTGTGAAAACCAGGGGTGGCCAGACTTTCCTTATAACTGTGCAGGTTGCTGCTGCAGTGGACTCCTCTCCATTGACAGGTAAGCACTTGGCTCCAGAATGTGCCCATGTCCTGGCATGTGACTGTTGTTAGCATGCTAGGTATCTTATTTATCATGCTTTTTGGCTGTTGTTATCTGTATTGTACTTGTGATATCTGATTGCAGTGCCTTTCTGCATACCTGACCCCAGGGATATCATGGAGACCAGGATTGTAAAGGGTTGCGCAGGTTATATAGGGGTGGGGTGTATCATCAGGCCACCCAAGATGGCTGTTCTTTTGCTTACACATCCCCTGCTCCACCAGTGCCTGCTTCACCTATGCTCACCTTACTGAACTCCCTACCTACTTGACTCCGGCTCCAGCTAGTGTTTGCTCTAATCTTTGGATCAGAATGTCTCCACCATGAGAGTTTACCAAAGAGGTGGTGAGGGCCATACCCCTCTGCTGGTTTCCCTGGTAACCAGTGAGCCAACCTGATGTTAGTTCCCCATATGACTGATAACTTCCCTTATCCCCTTGTGGGTGAAGGCTGCTTCCCTGTCCTGCTCCTGATCTGCCACATGTGTTGGGTGGTCACTTCAGAACCTTGTTTCAGGTGTAAGCTCCTTCATTAAACCACTGATGTCTCTGTTGCTGACTCTGGGCTCTCTCTTTGGTCCTGAAGCTGAATGTGTACAAGCCTTGCAGGCCTGTGGGATGTAGCCCAACAATATAAAATAAAACAACATTTTGAGACTAATGGTTGATTTGTTATGAGAATTATGTAAATAGTAACTTGTTTGAGAAAGCTAACAAGTGATGGGGTACATTTGATAGTAGTAAAATTCTGGAATATTATAACTTTGATAGATGGTAGTGAGAAAATTCCAGAATACTATATAGCTTGAACAACATGATTCAAGTAAAGGCTACCACACATGTTTGAGAAGGATTGCCCAGAATGAATGGAGCTTAGAGTGCATTGGGGTCTGTGGGAGGAGACATGTGGAAAGAAAAATGGTGAACTTTTTTGAAGGAACCTGTATGCCAAGTCAGAGAATGTACACTTTGTACGTAAAACTGAACAACTGAGAAGGTTGTAAAAGTGATACGTCATGATTAGAGCTACTCCTATCAAAATGTGGACTCAAATATAATGCATAAATTGGTGCAGAGAAAACTCACGGAGAGAAGTTGGTTATGCTCCTGCTCTAATGACATACAGGAGAGAGAACGGTCATCCATGAATTTGAAATGAAAATGGGTAGTTGGGAGTAGAAAGTCTGCATGAGGTGCTGGAACTTGGTGAACAGATTGGAAATGAAGCACAAGGGATAAAAAGGAGGCAAAGGTGATTAAGGTTTGTTATCTGAGTACTGAGCTTTGATTAGGAAAAGAACATCTTCCTTTCTAATGAAACTAGGTCCACGTAGCCTCTTTAGTGGAATAATGAAAATATTCTAGAATAATTTTTATTGGATGCTTACAAAGAACCATTTCATACACATTATAACATTTTAGCCTTATAAAAACCTGACAAAGTTGATATTGCTCTTCTCACTTCAGGTATTTGAAGGGTGAACGGTGTAATAACTTTCTCAAGAACATGCACTAACAAATTCTGACTGTAGTTTAGGATTACCTTATGTTAGAACTTAATATTCTTTCTAATACTCCATTGTGCATCTCAAAGAATAAAGTGTAGCATTTTGCAGATAAGTGTTTCCCTGCAGGTCTGAGTGAATATATTGAGGAGATTATCCTAAGGACAATGGAAGTCATAATTTTCTATGATATGTTAAGTTCCCCCAAAGCATTGTCATAATTTTAATAACTCCTATGTTGATAATAATATTTTGTAGTTTAAAAAGATTGTTTACACTTATAGCAAAGCAGGTAGTATTATCAACATTTTGCAGGGGATAACACTGGGGCTTATAGAGAGATGACAAATAACATCCAAGTTCGTGCGTTCAGAAAATAGTAACGTTGAATCTAGAAGTCAGTCTCTAAACTACTCCCAACGCCATTTCCTGTATTTCAAATAGTTTTAAGTAAAAGACAGTAACTTACCCTGTCACCAAAAAAAAAAAAAAAAAGCCAATAAAAGATAGAATTAATATCAGAAAGAATTTGTAGTTGTTCAGTCTCTAAGTTGTGTCCAACTCTTTGTGATCCCATGGCCTGTAGCATGCCAGGCTCCCCTGTCCTCCACTATTTCCCAGGATTTGCTCAAATTCATGTCCATTGAGTCAGTGATGTTATCTAACCATCTCATCCTCTGTTTTCCCCTTCTCCTTTTGCCTTCAAATCTTTCTCATCAAGGTTGGAAGGCATAGATATTCTTTATACATAGCATTTTGACAATAATTTGGCGGGGATATGACATGAGCCATTTTTCCTTTCTGTGTTGCAGTAGTCAGACTCCCGTGCTCTTGGCATCAGTGGTCAATGCCATTATATTAATACCTATTTGGGGAGATTTCTCCTTCCAGTTAAAATAGGGTAACAAAATTAGATTTATCTTTCTTCTCGGAACAATCAGCACATTTTCAGAACTCTGAAAATAAAGAAGGATAGTGATATCTGAGAAATGGAAACAAATGATATGAGCTCAGCTTAAAGTCTTGAGATAATTGTTAAGCTTCTGAGTAGTGAAAGGATACTGAGGCACAGCCCAGGAGACTCTGTGAGTTGAGGAGATTGGAATAAGAGTGTGAATTCACAGGATAAAGTGTGAAAGAGGAGAAAACTTCAGAGTGAGAAATACAGATTTCTTACAGGGTAACTCACAAGAAATCAATTGAGTACTGATTAGGGCATACGTTGTGAAAAAAATATACAAAACTGCGAAAAATTATCCACAATCTTAGTGCCTGGCATTGACAGAGAACCAGGAATAATGCCAGTTCCCATCAGACTCATTTGGTTTGGGGCGGAGTACACAAATGAGACTTGGCTGCGTAGTAGGGAGAAATCAGCTGTAGGATTGGCAGTGTTTCAGTCCTACCTAAAGCGCAACAGCAAGATGTAAAAGGATAAAACTACCTACAACCTAATTAGATGTGTTCTAGAACAAAGCTCAGAATATTTATGTGACTATATAAATTATCCAGGACCAAAAAGGTAAAATCGCATCCAATTAAAAATTATCAGTTGCTCAAAAGAAGCAGAAAAATAGAAGCTTTCATGAATAACTAAGTCAACCATAACTGACATAGCTATTAGAATTAAGCGAGAAGGAAACTCAAAGAGTTTTATAATTACATTACAAACTTAAGTTTGAAAACTTAAGAGACTTGAAAGATAAATATGACCAAGATTGAATTCTGGTTATGAAAACTGCAATGTCTGAGATGGAAATCTTACATATAAGATTAATGGCAGGTTAATGTTGAAGAAAAGATTAGTGAACTTAGAGACATAAAAATAAACTACCCAAAATAGAGAAAAAGGAATAATAAAAGCAAATAAGCAGACCATCACTTAGCTGCAGAATGATGTGAAGTAGCCTAATACATGTGCAATTAGAATCTCTTATAGGAATGCCAAAAGATATTTGAAAATATAATGGCCCCAAATTATACACCCATAAATGCAAAAAACTTAATGACCTCAAACACAAGAATGTTAGGAAAAATTTTACCAATATATATCATAATCAAATTAATCAAAACCAGTGATTTAAAAAAAAACCTTTAAAAAGAACTTAAAAAAAACATAAAAAATAAAAAGAACTTAAAGAATATATTTAAGTATAGAGGAACCAACATAAGGATATAGAATTACAGCATATTTTCTTATCAGAAATAATGAAAGTGATAGAGAGTGGAGCAAATCTCTGAAAGTTATAGCCACTTAATAAATATATTTTAAAAGGTGTACAAATTGAAGTAGAAGTAAAAACTCTTTATTCACAGATGACATCAGTATTATGTAAGGAATCCAATATAAGCCCAAAAAAATTTAGTAGACCTAAAAAATTAGTTTAGCAAGGTTGCAGGATATAAGATCAATATTAAAAACACAGGTATATTTCTGTACAGTAGCAAAAATAATTAGCTGAATTTTTAAAATTTAAATTTATTTATTTTAATTAGAGGCTAATTACTTTACAATATTGTATTAGTTTTGCCATAGATCAACATGAATCTGCCACGGGTGTACACGTGTTCCCAATCCTGAACCCCCCTCCCACCTCCCTCCCCATACCATCCCTCTGGGTCAGGACTGGTAGCTGAATTTTTAAAATACAATTTGCAACAGTATTGAAAATTTGGAACACTTATAGATAAACATGATGAAAGATGAAAAACCTTTTCAAGTGAATTCTATAAAACTTTGCTAAGAGAAGCTGAATAAGATACAAGTTGAAGCAGAGCTATATCATTTTCATGGGTTTAAAGACTCAGTATTGTTCAGATGTCAGCTTCCCCTAAATTAAAGAGTCTATGCAAGACGAATCAAAACTCTAGTACTTTTTTAGAAATTTTTGAACTAATTTTAAGATTCACAAAAAGATGCAGAAGACCTAAATTAGTCAAAACAACACTACAGTCAAAACAAGAGTCCATAAATACTCTCACTTACATGTGTAACATATTTTCAAGGAAATTTTGGCAGTGATGGTGTGTTCGTACTAGTTATCATGATCATTTTCTCAGTGTCAGATTTATCAAACAGTTATACACAGCCTACTTTATCAATTATAACTCAACAAGCTGTTAAAAGTATATGCCTTTCTGTACATAAAGAAGAAAACACAAACCATAATTTCGTGTCTGAATATTTATTTTCCTACGCTTCTCCCTCTAGGCCTCCTCCCCCCTTTCTTCCTTTTGATCCTTCATCCTCCACTGAAGCTTCTTTTTCTTCATTCTGTACCCTCTGAAAAAGTTGAGAAGATTTCATTTGGTTCCTTCCTGTTGCTGCTACAGGTGATTGTTCCCAGAGCTCACAAGGCCTAAAGGAATAAGCACAGGCTTTGGGATTTGGATGGCAGTGAACTCAAACCCCTGCTTTGTCTCTTCCCATCTGTGTGATTTGAAGCAAGTCACTTATTCTCAATTAACCTCATCTGAAAAAGAAGAATATTTATAGGTATCTGTGAGGATGATATATGGTTTACACCTAGATATTATGTCCCCTGAAGATTCTTTATCTCCTTGAGCCTCAGTTTCCTAATCTGGGGGAGAATAAAGGACATAGGGGAAAGTCCAGCTATTCTCTTAAAGACAATATAGGGATTAAATACAGATAATGCATGCTAATATTTCTGGCTCTTAATTCTAAGTATCATAACTTATCTTCCTCTTTTTAAAGAAGAGTCTCTCCATTGAGTCTCTCCATAGAAGATATACACTAGTGTTCTCTTTTGTGCAAAAGTAGAGTTATACATTTAATAATGTTAGAGTTGAAAGTTAACTTAAAGATAATTTGGTTTCAAAACTCGTATTTCCATGATGGTAAAATGCTACAGTGCACAAAGCCCCAGAAAAGGAATTGGATAATTCAAGCCTGCCTGGAAATTTCTGTGGCTCTCAAACCATTATTCTTTCTGCCATGAATTGTGTGTTGGGTTGGCCAAAAACTTTGTTGAGGTTTTTCCCATCAAATGTTACAGAAAAACCCAAATGAACTTTTTGGCCAACCCAATATAATTAGTAGAAACCTCCTTTGCTGTACAAGAGTTCAACTGTCCTGATTCTTCAGGAAAGCTGTTTACTATTCTTAGGCTATTTCATTATTGTTCCTTGCCTTGAGAAGCCAATTCTGTCTCTCCTGCTGCTCTTTGCCAGTCTGACTGCTCAGAGTAATGAGGTCCAACTGGAAGCCCCAAGTTTTTCCTGTCACTGTAACTTTTTGTGCCTTTGCATGAGCTACCTTTTGTCAATAGAAATCAAGTTGAGAGCCATCCTTTCCCAGCAGCCCAGCCAGGCTCTACAATTTTAATGACATCATTTCACCAGGAATTGAACAGATCCCTGATTGGGCTGGATAAATTGTCAAAATAGAGTTGAACTTTTGTCACAAGTTGATGCAACCTGCTGGGGCACTCTTGAGGGGGAGAACAATGACTCTGCTTCCTACAGGGATCCAGAGTCAAGCCTATAGAAGAGCAGGCCTTGGTCTCCCTTCTCCTGAAGTTAGAATCTGCATAACCCCCTGGGACCTCTCACCATCTGGAATTACATAGGCATCTTCAGCTCTGCACAGCCTAAAGAAAGCATATATCTTCCCCTTCAAACTTGTTCTCTGACATCTCATTACCACTATCTCAAGTCCTGTTACAGGGAAAGAAGAGATGCTGAAGTCTGTGTGGGCAAATATAAGGGGAAGAAATCGTGGAAGGGAAAAGTGAAAGGGTCTTGTCTGAATTAAGACTGGTTTGGAGACTTAACAATTACAATATCCCTTAATCATTGAACAGTCCTTTGAGATACCATTATTCCTATTCCTCAAATAAGGAAACTGAGTTTTAGAGCAGGAGTCCCCAAACTCTGGGGTTTAATGACTGATGATCTGAGGTACAGCTTATGTAATAATAATAGAAATAAAATACACAAGAGTTGTATGTGCTTAAATCATCTCAAAGCCATCTGTGGAGAAAATGTCTTCCATGAAATCAGTCCCTGATGTCAAAAAGGTTGGGGACTGGAGTTTTAGAAAACTTACATGACTCACTGAAAGGCACAGACCACATGAAAGTAGAAATAATTGAATTTCATCTCATGAATGACAATGTAAATATATATTCATTGCCAAATACATATTTATTAATATGTGCATTGTTAAACACAGTGAAGGACAAATGTTAGCATGAAGTTCTTCTATATTTAAATTATCTTTCTAGACATGATCATTATAATGTCTTTAACAGCCTAACAACTTGACTTTTTTTTTTAAATCAATTTAGTATCCAAGCAGTTCATTTAAGGTTTTTCATGTCCCTTCATTCTCCCAAGCTTTAGATTTCCAGTTGCTTCAAAAGTTCAAAACAATATCAAAGCTGAATTCAGGAACTGACAGGGAAGACTATAATGGATAATTCAGAATAAAAATTCTTCTTAATTGAAATAACCAACATTTATGTAGTACATTACAAATTATCAAAACTACCCTTCTAGGTGATTTTATTCATCCTTACAAAAGAAATTCTATAAAAGAATATTTTTTTAATGGTTGAAAGTGAAGCATTAGAAAGGAAAAGTACCTTCTAATATATCTAACCCTTACTGTTAACAAAGTGATATTGGGTACTTACAGAATTTAGTCACTCAGCCAATAGACAACTAAGCAAGACGCCTACTGGCTTGATCTGACTCCATCCATGTTCTTTCTGCTAAAACATTTTGCCTCTTTTAAAGCAATCAACTGACTAATGCACCACTATTAATTTCTAAGCTCTCTACAAGCTTCATAAAACCTGGACTATACCCCCTTTGGATTCCTTTCATCATTGGAATCATTCTTGCCACTTAAACTTAGCTAATATCATTAGCTGACATATTTCAATTATGATCAACATAGTTTGATCAATTTGTGATAGAGATTATAGTAAGACTGCAGAAATAGCCACAGATTATCCCTTATCTTCCATGGCCTTTGAAAGTACCCTCTCACACTGATACTGGGGTGGCCTTGTCACCTGTTTTGTCCAGCGGGACATTACTAGAGTGAGCAAACAGACTTACAAAGCACTCATATGTGAGGCTTACTGCTGTGGGAACTCTGCCACTACCACAGTATGAAGGATACTTAGCCTGTGAATTATCCCAGGAGGCTCTTTCATCCTGAGCGTCTGAGTACCAGACTGAAGTGAGGTCATCCTTGATCATCTAGCCACCAGCCAACTGTCAGTTGACTTGAAATAGATGAGTAAGTCCAAAAGAGATCTGCCAAGTCAGACCAGAACTGCCACACGCCCCACAGATCATGATTTATTTAAGCGGTAGTTGTTTCAACCATTAAATTGAAGAGTGTTTGTTAAATGTCAAAAGTGAACTAATATGAAATGTCTCTACTTACAACCCCATATATATTTGCTACTGAAGGGTGCTTACATTTTGAAGCCCTCTCAAGTTTGAAGCACAGGCTAAGTGGGTCACTGGTCTCCTCCTCCTAACATTCTTTTTGGAATTCTTAAAGAATATAAATCTGTTGATTCCAGCCCTCATCTATTTTCATTGTCACAGAAAACTAGACTGTGCTATGTTGATCTAAACTGTGCTACAGTGTCCTTAATTGTTGATTTTGAGATTGTATGGTGTTTCTTTGACTCTCACCTCAAAGCTTTTGACTTCAAATAATATGTACTCATACAGCTATATAAATTGCTCTTTGTTTATGTGTTATGTGAAAATATATAAGTTTGTTTGGGGAGGTTTGTCCAACATGTCTCAAAAGTCAGTAGTTTTGCTCTATCAACTTATTTGCCTGGGTACTATGGGGTAACTCAAACCACAGGTCATCTCTTAGAAAACTTGCTACTTCTTACTTCAGTTCAGTTCAGTCGCTCAGTCGTGTCCGACTCTTTGCGACCCTATGAATCGCAGCACGCCAGGCCTCCCTGTCCATCACCATCTCCCAGAGTTCACTCAGACTCACCTCCATCGAGTCGGTGATGCCATCCAGCCATCTCATCCTCTGTTGTCCCCTTTTATTCCTGCCCCCAATCCCTCCCAGCATCAGAGTCTTTTCCAATGAGTCAACTCTTCACATGAGATGGCCAAAGTACTGGAGTTTCAGCTTTAGCATCACTCCTTCCAAAGAAATCCCAGGACTGATCTCCTTTAGAATGGACTGGTTGGATCTCCTTGCAGTCCAAGGGACTCTCAAGAGTCTTCTCCAACACCACAGTCCAAAAGCATCAATTCTTTGGCACTCAGCCTTCTTCACAGTCCAACCCTCACATCCATACATGACGACTGGAAAAACCATAGCCTTGACTAGATGGACCTTTGTTGGCAAAGTAATTCTGCTTTAGTTTGCTCCATGATGACTTTTAGCAATTATTTATGTTTGGGCAGGCTAGTTAATATATTCTGAATCTACTTTCAACCCCAGACTAATATCTTTATTCTCAAAACTTGATAAGTAGCATGAAACATCATCAGTAGCCTAGCATTGTGCTTAAGGATGTGAGACTTATGTCTGCCTAAGATCAAGTGAGTCATCACCTCCCTGGAGATTTCCTTAATACATTATATTAATAACTATCCCCTAGTGCTGCTGTGAATGCTCAGTCAGACAGTGATTATAAGTTGCATAGTTTGCATCTGATATAAAGGAAACCTGGGCTTGTGGCTCAGATAGTAAAGAATCCTCTTTTCAGTTCTGTCACTCAGTGATGTCTGACTCTTTGAGACCCTACAGACTGCAGCATGCCAGGCTTCCTTGTCCATTTCCAACTCCCAGAACTTAATCAAACTCATGCCCATTGCATCGGTGATGCCATCCAACCATCTCATTCTCTGTTGTCCCCTTCTCCAGCCTTCAATCTTTCACAGCAACAGGGTCTTTTCAAATGAGTCAGCTCTTCGCATCAGGTGGCCAAAGTATTACAGTTTCAGCTTCAACATCAGTCCTTCCAATGAACATTCAGGACTGATTTCTTTTAGGATGGGCTGGTTGGATCTCCTTGCAATCCAAGGGACTCTCAAGAGTCCTCTCCAACACCACAGTTCAAAAGCATCAATTCTTTGGCGCTCAGTTTTCTTTATAATCCAACTCTCACATCCATACATGACTACTGGAAAAACCATAGCTTTGACTAGACAAAGCTCTGTTGGTAAACTACTCTCTCTGCTTTTTAATATGCTGTCTAGGTTGGTCATAGCTTTCATTCCAAGGAGCAAGCATCTTTTAATTTTGTGGCTGCAGTCACCATCTGCAGTGATTTTGGAGTCCCCCAAAATAAAGTGTCTCAATGTTTCCATTGTTTCCCCATCTAGTTGCCATGAAGCGATGGGACTGGATACCATAAACTTAGCTTTCTGAATGTTGAGTTTTAAGCCAGCTTTTTCACTCTCCTCTTTCACTTTCATCAAAAGACTGTTTAGTTCCTCTTCACTTTCTGCCATAATGGTGGTGCCATCTGCATATCTGAGGTTATTGAAATTTCTTCTGTTAATCTTCATTCCAGCTTGTGCTTCATCCAGCCCAGCTTTTGGCATGATGTAGTCTGCATAGAAGTTAAATAAGCAGGGTGACAATATACAGCTGTGAAGTACTCCCTTTCCAATTTGGAACCAGTCCATTGTTCCAAGTCTGGTTCTAACTGCTGCTTCTTGACTTGCATACAGATTTCTCAAGAGGCAGGTAAGATGGTCTGGTATTCCCACCTCTTGAAGAATTTTCCACAGTTCATTGTGATCCACACAGTCAAAGGCTTTGGCATAGTCAATAAAGCAGAAATAGATATTTTTCTGGAACTCTCTTGCTTTTTTGTTGATCCAGCGGATGTTGGCAATTTGATCGCTGGTTCCTCTGCCTTTTCTAAAACCAGCTTGAACAACTGGAATTTCTTTGTTCATGGACTGTTGAAGCCTCACTTGGAGAATTTTGAGCACTACTTTGCTAGCGTGTGAGATGAGTGCAATTGTGCAGTAGTTTGAGCATTCTTTGGCAATGCTTTTCTTTGGGATTGGAATGAAAACCGACCTTTTCCAGTCCTGTGGCCACTCCTGAGTTTTCCAAATTTACTGGCATATTTAGTGCAGCACTTTCACAGCATCATCTTTTAGGATTTGTAATAGCTCAACTGGAATTCCATCATCTCCACTAGCTTTGTTCATAGTGATGCCTCCTAAGGCCCACTTGACTTCATACTCCAGGATGTCTGACTCTAGGTGAGTGATCACATCATTGTGATTATCTGGGTCATAAAGATCTTTTTTTGTATAGTTCTTCTGTTTTTCCTTACCACCTTTTCTTAATATCTTGTTTCTTTTAGGTCCATACCATTTCTGTCCTTTATTGTGCCTGTCTTTGCATGAAATGTTCCCCTGGTATCTCTAATTTTCTTGAAGAGATATCTAGTCTTTCCCATTCTAATTTTTCCTCCATTTCTTTGCACTGATCACTGAGGAAAGCTTTCTTATCATTCTGTGCTATTCTTTGGAACTTTACATTAAGATGGGTATTTCTCTCTTTTTCTCCTTTGACTTTAACTTCTCTTTTTTTCTCAGCTA
Source organism: Bos indicus (assembly GCF_029378745.1). Lineage (NCBI taxonomy): Eukaryota > Metazoa > Chordata > Mammalia > Artiodactyla > Bovidae > Bos > Bos indicus. The sequence continues at coordinate 14,165,405 of NC_091788.1, read as the reverse complement.
TTTGTAAGCCCTCCTCAGACAACCATTTTACCTTTTGCATTTCTATTTCTTTGGGATGGCCTTGATCACTGCCTCCTGTACTTTGTCACGAACCTCTGTCCATAGTTCTTCAGGCATTGTCTATCAGATCTAATCTCTTGAATCTATTTATCACTTCCAGTGTATAATTGTAAGAGATTTGATTTAGGTCATACCTGAATGGTCTAGTGGTTTTCCCTACTTTCTTCAGTTTAAGTCTGAATTTGGCAATAAGGAGTTCATGATCTGAGCCACAGTCAGCTCCCACTCTTGTTTGTGCTGACTGCTTAGAGCTCCATCTTTGGCTGCAAAGAATATAATCAATCTGTTTCGGGTATTGACCATCTGGTGATGTCTATGTGTAGAGTCATTTCTTGTGTTGTTGGAAGAGGGTGTTTGCTATGACCAGTGTATTCTCTTGGCAAAACTCTGTTAGCCTTTGCCCTGCTTCATTTTCTACTCCAAGGCCAGACTGGCCTGTTATTCCAGATATCTCTTGACTTTCTATTTTTCCATTTGAGTCCCCTATAATAAAAAGGACATCTTTGTTTGGTGTTAGTTCTAGAAGGTCTTGTAGGTTCTCATGGAACCATTCAACTTCAGCTTCTTCAGCATTATTGGTTGGGACATAGACTTGGATTACTGTGATTTTGAATGGTTTGCCTTGGAAATGAGTAGAGATCATTCTGTCATTTTTGAGATTGTACCCAAGTACCTAATTTCAGACTCTTTTGTTGACTATGAGGGCTGCTCCATTTCTTCTAAGAGATTCTTGCCCACAGTATTAGATATAATGGTCATCTGAATTAATTTGCCTATTCCAGCCCATTTTAGTTCACTGCTTCCTAAAATGTCAGTGTTCACTCTTGCTATCCCATTTGACCGCTTCCAATTTACCTTGATTTATGTTCCAGGTTCCTATGCAATATTGCTTTTTACAGCATCTGACTTTACTTCCATCACCAGTCACATCTGCAACTGGGCATTGTTTTCACTTTGGTTCTGTGTCTTCATTCTTTCTGGAGTTATTTCTCCATTCTTCTCCAGTAGCATATGGGACACCTACCGATCTGGGAAGTTCGTCTTTCAGTGTCCTTCCTTTTTGCCTTTTTATTCTGTTCATGGGGTTTTCAAGGTAAGAATACTGAAGTGATTTGCCATTCCCTTCTCCGGTGGACCACATTTTGTCAGAACTCTCCACCATGACCTGTCCGTCTTGGATGACCCTACACGGCATAGCTCATAGTTTCATTGAGTTAGACAAGGCTGTGGTCCATGTGATCAGTTTGGTTAGTTTTCTGTGATAGTGGTTTTCATTCTATCTGCCCTCTGATGAATAAGGATAAGAGGCTTATTGAAGCTTCCTGATGGGAGAGACTGTAAAAAAACTGGATCTTGTTCTGATGGACAGGGCCATGATCAGTTCAGTTCTTTTCAGTCACTCAGTCATGTCCGACTCTTGTGATCCCATGGACCACAGCACGCCAGGCTTCCCTGTCCATCGCTAATACCCAGGGGCTTAAATTCATGTCTATCGAGTTGGTGATGTCATCCAACCATCTCATCTCCCGTCTTCTCCTTCTCCTGCCTTCAATCTTTCCCAGCATCAGGGTCTTTTCCAATGAGTCAGGTCTTCACATCAGATGGCCAAATTTTTGGAACTTCAGCATCAGTCCTTCCAATGAATATTCAGAACTGATTTCTTTTAGGATTGGCTGGTTGTATCTCCTTGCAGTCCAAGGAACTCTAAAGAGTCTTCTCCAACACCACAGTTTAAAAGCATCAATTCTTCATCACTCAATTTTCTTTATGGGCCATGCTCAGTAAATCTTCAGTCCAATTTTCTATTGATGGGCAGGGTTATGTTCTATCCCTGTTTTTGGCCTGAGGCCAAACTGTCAACCCATGCCTCCATAGGAGACTCTTGAACACTTACAGGCAAGTCTGGCTCAGTCTCCCACTGGCCTCCAAATTCAAATTACCTGGCGTTCTCAGTCCCTTTGCCAAGCCCCAGGTTGAAACATCTGTTGTGGGTCCTATAACTGTCTTAACAGTGTGAGAATTTCTTTGGTACAATTGTTCTGCAGTTTGTGGGTCATCTGCTCGGTGGGGCTAATGGCAACCTCTTCGCAGAGGGCTTGTGACCCAGGTGTGCTGCAGACAGAGCCCTGACTCAGCAGCATGCCACCGCTGACCTGGCCTCTGCAGGAGACACTCATAAGGCAGGTCTGGCTCAGTCTCTGTGAGGCCTCTGGGTCCTGGTGTGCATTAGTTGGATTCATTATCTATTCTGTAGTTGAGGACATTGGAAGAAAGTAAATTAGTCAAAAGGATGATCTGAAGCACTCTTTCAGGAGAACTCTCGATTCCTTTTTATCCCACCTATCAGACAAAACTCCAGTTTTGGTTCATATTTAGTCTATTGTCTCTTGGCTCATCATTAGTCTATAGTCTCTGACAAGAGTCCAACCCTCAATGTGAACTGGTCAGTGTAGGGTAGAGATTAACACCATAGGCTCTGAAGTCAGACCACTTAGGTTTAAATACTGACTCAAGCACTTGGTCATTATTAACTCTGGGAAAATTAAAATATCTGTGATAATTTCTTTGTCCTTAAAATGGAGATATAATAATACGTTTTTCACATTCTTGTGAAAATTAAGTGAAAATATAAATGTGAAGTGTTAAAATCAGTACTTGACATACAGCTAAGCACTCAGTTGCTATGAACACGATTAGACCCTGGTTGCTGATGCTACTGATAAAATTAACTCAAATATCACAAACTGTTGCAGAGCCAAGCATTCCAAATTCATTTGGATGAAATGATTCTTCTCATTTTACTTAACTTTCTCTAATTTTCTAAGAATTAATCCAATAGCCTCATGAAAAAAATATGGATTAGTTAGCCATGGATTTATATCCAAGCTCTCTCATTTTGCTGGATGTGTAAGTTTGAACAATGTAACCTCCATGTGTCCTACTTTATTCATCTGTAAAACTGAGTAGTAAAATTGAAGTCTTTGGATTACCATCAAGGAGTAAGTAAAATATATATAAAATATCTGGCACAGATATTCTCAACAAATATAATGCCTTCAGTTTTAGTTAGATCTTCTTTTGATATTCAACAAGTTAAAAATTTAATAAAGTGGTAAAAATTTGATAAAGCTTTATTTTAATAATAAAACTCTTCACAAGTTTGTGGAAAATGGCTTTCTATTAGTGCTAATCAGATTGGTAGTATTAGTGACTAGTGTCATGGTAACCATAGCCTAGCAACAAGAAAAAGAGATGAGAATACCTGTTGTGCCATCATTATGCTGCTACATTTACATTTTCACTCAGTAATAATCCGTTCACTCAGTAATATTTCAAGATTTCTGCTAACTAGATCAAAATGGTGGTTAGAATTAAGACAATACTGCTTTTTAGCCATAATGAATTGCTCTATTGTTTATAATCCTCTACTCCCCCTGATTTTATTTTAGTAAAAGTAGCTATTCTCTATGTCTATATTGCTAGTGCTCAACAGCCCCTTTCCAGAAACACCTGACTATTCTGTGTCACATTAAGAGTGCTGAGCTCTGGGGACAGGTAGCAATTTCTATAAATGTAAATATCATGGCAGCAGGGTCAAAGGTAACTGAAAAATCTATGAGGTCTTTTAATCAGCATGGGAAAAAGAATGTTGCTATCTAAAAATTATTAAGAGGCATAAAAGGCATGATTTTCCTGCTTGAAATATATCCATTTTCATACTTGTCACACGTAGTTACATGGGCTCCAATATCTAACAAAGTTTTTGATCTTATTCATTTATTCACTCTTGCCAGAATCTACTATTTTGCAGACTCTTAGCTGGACTTGTTAAAAGGAGATTGATAAAAATATTCAAATTATAATTGTCATTCTTTAACAACTTAAATAATCAGGAAACTATGAAACATCATTTTTTTCAGTTGTAAAAGAGCACGTATCATTATAAATATTCAAATAAACACATACAATGATTAATATTATTTTGTACACCTATGAAAAGTACTCTTCTAAGCACCTTAAAAACTAACTCATGAATCCTTCTAAAGATTATATGGGTACTATTTATCCTTACTTTATAGAATTATGAATATTATAACTAACCCCATTTTGTAGGTGAGAAAAGCAGAGAGCTTAGATAACTTACCCAGAGTTACACATCTAGTAAAATAGTGAAAACAAGGTAGTAACCCAGGTGGTCTGACCACAAGGCTCACATGCTTCTTCTTAGTCCATATAGACCTTAGAATATAGGAGTTACTCAACCAGTGGCTCTCATTCCCTAGTTTAATGCCCAATGATCCATGGTTGATTATCTCTAGTTACACAGAAGCATTTAATTTTCAAACTGGAAAAAGCCCAGAGAACACCCAGTCTTACTTTTTTATTGTGCACATGCAGCAACTGAGACACAGACAAATGTAGTTTTCTCAAAGTTACAACATGGTGGCAGAACTATGGCCCCAATTCTGGCCTCCAGACACCCATAATGCACTGCTTCCATTATATGATACCCAGCTGCTACCCTCAATCATGCCCCTTGTTTTAATGCATAAAATTCAGCAAAAGTCATGAGTCCAGAACAGAGGATACAACATTTTCAATCTTGTTTTGTCTGTATATTTATCCTCAAAAATGCATTCAGTGTTACATCTCAACTGCCAAGTTCATTGCTTTTGAGTGGTGCTGATTTCAACCTGGATCAAATTTAGTGACATTATCTGCAAACCAAGAAAATAAATTATATCAAAGGGAATGACCACTGGATCCTTAACCACCACACAGCCTCCAAATACCCCTGTGTGTCAGACTTCTGAGCACACCATGAATTTGATTCATCCATCAATGGAAAGCACATTCATCACAATTGCCATTCTAAGGCTCTTTATTATACAACTGCTTTCTTGTTTTTGCTCATTTTGATTTGAGAAGGTACTTTATTCTTCTCCCATTCTGCCTTTATAAGACCTTCACCTTCTGTGCAGCTAGCTCAAAACTGAAAATCCCTATGGTCTTTATTTGCCCTCCTCCTAGGATACCAATAAATTCTCAATCTGTGTTTTAAAAATTAATATTGGTAGGCAGATTGAGTGTAAAAATGTTTCTAAACAAGTTTAAAATAAATCTTAGTGATTCCATTAAATCTTCTTAACAACCCCATCAAGCCAAACCCCATGTTCTCAAAGAAGATGACCTATAGTATTTTTCCCAAATAAATACTTGATTTTTTTAAGGAAATAATATAAAGCAAAAAAATTAGACAATTACTTTAAGACCAAATTATTTAAGATAAACTGACTCAGTTTCTTTGTGTAGCATTTAATACATGTGAATATTTTAACATAGAATAAGGAATCTAACTTTGGAGACTTGTTCTGCAAATCATTGATTCAGATTCACAAAAGAATTCTGTTTCCTAGCTCAAGAGTGATCTTTAAAAGTTGCAAGTTGGAAAGAAGTGATAATCTGGGTTTTGAATTCTGCTGTCTGGTGATTGTAATCAAAATCCATGAACAGAACTGTCAAGAATCTATAGACATCTGAAGGGCTAAGAATCTTCATGGATTGTTCACGGTTTTTCTACAATGGGTACATTTAATCAATGGATGAATTGAACCTTCCTTATCTAGGTTTTAGTATGTGAAATATTTAAATAGACTTTTATAGAAAGTTTTAATATGTGGAATATTTTAAATATACTTTTATAAAAAGTCATCAGCAATTCACCCATGTCATTTTAGATCATTTTACCCAGTGAATATTTCAGAGTAAAATGTGAAGATAGACCCAAAGAAAAGTGATAATAACTGGAGGAACTCACTCTAAAATTTCTGGCTTTCCTTCCATGAGGATATGGAAGATTTTCTTTTCTAATTAGGAGCAAAAACATTGAAATGCTGTGTGTAAAAATGGAGAAAAAATGAAATAACATAAAAACTAGAGTGGAGAAGGCTGAGTATAGATCAGTTCAAGAAAAATTTACTTGGCATTTATATCACACCTGGCATAATCCTCTGTGTTAGGCATAGAGAATGTACAGTTACTGAGGGCAACAGAAATCTAAATAATTATGATTCAGTATAACCAGTACTATGATAAAAATGTATATAAAATGCTGAGGGAACACACAAAGAAAAGGACTCACTCTGCCATGATAGAACTCATGAGAAGAGGTAATATTTTAGATCCTCTTTAAAAACATACTTTTACTTTTAACAAGTCCTTTCTTTACCATCCCTACTTTGAAATTCTATTTCTAGGGACTTTCAAACTTTTCAACAGTCTCCTCTGTTCCTAACTTTATTATTCTAAATACTACTGTGTGTGTGTGCTTTTTTTAAAAAAATTTCAGTACAAATTGAAAGATTTCTGTTCATACACTATTTTATTTTATATAGGTAAAACACATTTTTATGACTCTAAATGTCTGAAAGATACTGAAGAATCCAATTGAAAACTGATGAAATTGCATTTCTTTTGTTTTCTTTTTTGGGGTTAATTTTTCATTGAAAATGCTTGTCTGGATTTTGCACTTCTTTTGTTTTACACTTATCAAGTTATAAAATTCTTTGAAATGTCCCTTAAGAACTGTAAAACATTTGTTAACATTATTTTCTAAATATTCTAATTCTTCAGATACACTACCAGATTTTTGTTGTTATTGTTGTGTTTGTTGAGTTTGTCTGTTTCTTTATCCGTTCAGTTCAGTCGCTCAATCATGTCCGAGTCTTTCCCACCCCATGAATTGCAGCATGCCAGGCCTCACTGTCCATCACCAACTCCCGGAGTTCACTCAGACTCACGTCCATCGAGTCAGTGATGCCATCCAGCCATCTCATCCTCTGTCGTCCCCTTCTCCTCCTGCCCCCAATCCCTCCCAGCATCAGAGTTTTTTCCAATGAGTCAACTCTTCACATGAGATGGCCAAAGTACTGGAGTTTCAGCTTTAGCATCATTCCTTCCAAAGAAGTCCCAGGACTGATCTCCTTTAGAATGGACTGGTTGCCTATAATTCTCCCCAAATTCTCTCTCCTCCTGCTTCAGTGTAGACTTCCTGCTGTGTGGACAGCCATTCTTCTGATCTTCTCTTTAACTTCACCCTAAGACTCCTCTTCTCTGCTTCCTAATATTAATCTCCATGTGTAGTGAACATTTGTGATTCTTTTGGGTGCTAGTATCTGAAGTCATACACTTTTTGAGCCAGACTCTCATTATAGAAGTTGAAATTGGTGGATAAAGAAGTCTTTAGCCTCCTTTGCAACAAGGATACAATCACTCCACCTGGTTTCCTGAATCAGAGCCACCTCTTCTGGACCTTGAATCGGAAGCTTTGACCCAAATAAACAGGAACCGGTTAGTTCCATCCAGTTGTGCCCATGGCAGCAATGACAGGAGTTGTGTGATAACTATTGCAAAATGTGTCTGCTGATTGTCTTGGCAGTACAGTCTGCAGTGTTTCTATGCCCAACCAGCTGCAGCATTGTGTTGTCACAGAGCAGCTTGGAGGACTGGTCATAGGCATTATTTTTCACTTGTGCTTACCTTTCTGAAACTTCTGTTAGTATAATGGTGAGTCACCTAATTTTCTTTCTGTCCAATTTTTGGTATTTTTTTTTTAAGATTGGGGAGGTTCTACTTTCATAGATTTTTCTCAACTTCATCCTCCAACCTTTCTACGATTTATTCTTTAACTTTCACCACTTTCACTTTTTATTTTCAAACAATGCTTTTTTGGTTTCTCATTGTTCCTTTATGATTAATACCTTGGTGTTGGTACCATGGTAATGGTTTATGTATATGATTTCTTCCCTTAACTCTCTAATAAGTGTCTTATTTATAGTTTATTTCATTTAAATTTTTTCTGCTCCCCTACCTTGTACCAGGGACCACAGGTGGGCTCAGCTTTAGGGTCTGCAAGCTAGCAGGTCTAGGTTCACAGACCCTGGCAGGCCTGGAGAGAAGGTCTGCAGTGAAGTCTGACAGTCACTGGGCTCTCTGACCTTCATAAGAGAACTTCTGGGCTGGGGGGCTCTCTCTCTTGGTCCTGTGCTGCACAGGCTTGGAGGAAGAGCGATGCAGACTAAGTAAAACTGGGCTTCCTCCTCTCTCTACCATGTCTTTTCTCATTTCTGTGCTATTTTCAAATGCTACACTCTCTCATGTGGATTTCGGTGCTCTAGTGAAGGTATTTGCTCCACGAATGGTTGTCGAATTGGTTTCTTAAGAGCAATGAGGCCTGGAATATCCTATCCCACTATCTTACTGACATCACTAGCTGATCCATTTCTATATTGTTACCTTATTTAAGTATTTCATACCTTATCTTTCAGTTTTTTTCCCACCTTTCTCATCTTCAGATATCATATATCATTATTTATATAGAAAAATAAACAAAACATAAATGTGTGTATGTATATGTATGCATGGGCTTCCCTGTTGGCTCAGACAATGAAGATTCTGCCTACAATGCAGGAGACCTGGATTCAATCCCTGGGTCATGAAGATCTTATGAAGAAGGGAATGGCAACCCACTCCAGTATTCTTGCCTGGGAAACCCCATGGACAGAGGAGCCTGGTGGGCTACAGTCCATGGGGTCACAAAGAGACATGACTGGGTGACTAAGACTTTCACTTTCATATATGTATGTGTGTGTGTGTGTGTGTGTGTGTGTGTGTGTGTGTGTGTATAGTCTTTGTCATTCTCTTTGTACAAACCTTCAAAATATTGAGTTTCTAAGTGCTAATCTCTCTTTTCATTCCTACACTATCTAGATTTTCTGTTTAGTATGGTCATCAGTAGCTACATGAAGTTAACTTTTAAAAACATGTATAATATCATGTATGAAACGAGTCGCCAGTCCAGGTTCGATGCACGATACTGGATGCTTGGGGCTAGTGCACTGGGACGACCCAGAGGGAGGGTATGGGGAGGGAGGAGGGAGGAGGGTTCAGGATGGGGAATACCTGTGGTGGATTCATTTCGATATTTGGCAAAACTAATACAATATTGTAAAGTTTAAAAATAAAATATAATTAAAAAAATAAAGTTCCTCAGCCACATTAGATATATTTTACGGACTCAACAGCCACATGTAGCCAGTAACTACTGTATTAAACAGCAGAGACACAGAACAATTTAAGCATTACAGAGGTTTATTCAAAAGCACTGATCTAGACACATCAATCTCATTCACTTCTATTTAAATATCATATGCAGAAGATACCCAAATCTGCTTCCTCTGTTATGGCAGGTTGTATAGGTAGTCTAATTCAATTCAAAATTCCATTTCCTTTCTGTCCTGTCTATCTCTGTTTTAAAGGCCATAGAAGCAAATATTTACTTTCCAACCTCCGATTCAACTAAAGAAATGGGGAAGACAATATGCTACAGTTTTGGCCAATGGGACAAACCTAATCCACACTGCCCCCTTCCCTTTTTTTCCCCTGCTTTGTCAGTAGGTCAAGGCTTGAACTGCGTCCACCATCTGGTATTCATGAAGAAAGATAATAAGTCACATAGATGCAGACCCTGAACCAGAGCTGAGACTTAGCTACTCACATCATTTTGTTATATGAGAAATAAGCCACTATTTAAGCACTGTAGTTTTGTTGTTCCATTGTCTGAAGCCAAAGAACATTTCCATACATATTCCAGCTAAATCTGCTATATAGTAATAAGTATTTTTCAGGAAAAAAAAAAACTATTTCTCAATCCTACTACCTAAAAATATTTTTCTACACCACCTCAGGGATAATCAGTCATAGAAGTGGCACTGTTTCTGTCCTCTCTGGAATGTCGGCTGCATGACCTGATCTGTTTTCTCCATCTCCGTATATGCAATCTCTAGAATAATGTCTAGTAGTTAGTACTCAATAAATATATCTTTAATAAGTCTAAATAAGATGCATATTCTTAGGAGACAAAATAAATCCAGACATAAAGACCCCGAGGAACATAGACTGTGAAATTAACCTCAGATGAGTCACTCAGCTAAAACCACTTCAAAGAAAATGGAAATGTCCTGTCTCCTTTAGGCTAGGAGATGATGGTTGTACCTATGAAGGACAGTGGTGAAACAGTCTTCTTCCATGCCTTTGTGAATTTCAGGAGACATGCTTTTGTTTTATTGTTTTAAATTTGTTTGACCTAACTGGTGGAAATAATAGAGGCTGTTCTAAAAATGATAATGTCTAATAGAATCTCTGCCCTATAAATGTTCCAACTCTACCTGCCATAACATTTTGACTATGATTAAAACAGTAATTTTCCTCATAAGTATACTGACATGTTGAGAATTTGTGCACTATTTATGTACAATAATATTTACAGCCCTTTAGAGGCTGTGCCAATCCTGGGACGAATCATTGCCCAGAGGATGCAGTTTTATTAGTCTCATGACATCAAAATATGCATTGCAAATTGTTCTTTATGACTACAGTAAATTCACATCTTTCCTCAGAGGCTGAAATATTTTGAAGATCAGAGCTAGAGAGATACACAGTTGAAAATGTTTGTCCTGTTGTACTCTGATTTACAGTAAATTATTATAGTTTTCCAGGTAGTCATAATTTTGCAATTTGTATGATATAGTGAAACTATTTAGTTCTCTGTGATGGGGAACTGATCTATTGCCAAATGTTAGCTGTCACCTGAGTTTCCCAGTTTATCTGTCATCATTAGTCATCCTGTTTGTGTTGGCACATGGCTCAAAATCTAGTACACACAAAATTTTAAATTACTTCTTAGACAGTAACTTTATTGTGTATTGCTTTTAAATGTATTGTGTGTACCTTTTAATTTATCTACCTGTCTATCAAGATAAAAAGACATAATTCAATGGAAATACACTTAATTCAGTACTTGCCATGAAAGATCCTCTAAAAAATGTTGCAACAGGAAGCCAAAATTTAATAATTGCTCTCTACCCACTTCCAGCAAAAGGAATCAGGTATAGAGGAACAAATAAAACTATGCTACAATGTAAAATTGTATAGCCAAGTAAATATAATAATTTATTTCTATTATAGAAATATATATGATTTCTCATCCATAAAAACTTTTGATGGTTTATTTTGAATGAAATTCAGGTGTGTATATATATATATATATATATATCTGTGTATGTATTAATGTGTGTATCTATATACATACTTACATATAGACACAGATACATTTCCCAGATGGATATTACAGGTTTTCCATCTGGGGATCATTTTTCAAAGGTTTCATGGGAGAAAAACTGTAAAAGTAGTCCTTAAAAGATATGACACACAAAATTGAAACAGAGAAGTAATAGAGAGGGGTATAGCCCTTGTAGATAAACAGATTTGGGTTTAAATAGAACACCAGCCTCTTTTGGGTTGTGAGATTTGGGTACAACACTTGATCCCTGTGATGTTGTTTCTTTACCTTGCAAAACAGGAGATAATACTTGTCAAACAAAGTAGTAAATAGGTTAATTTGTGAGAAATGTATAACACAGGTCATAGCATTGTCATTTTTAATAATTGGTTAAAAAAAAAAGGCTAGTTACAGAGGAATATTGGGCAGAGATAAAAGTCTGCAAAATATGAAATGTCATTTTATTCAGATTTGTTGATTCCAAAATTATGTGGAAAAGTACATATTTCATTGTATAAATAAAATTCAGATTATTGATCTAGTCCACTTGGGTTGTTTCCAGCTTTTTGCTATAGCGAATATTGGTGCTCTGAACATGAACTTCTGGTGCACGTATCCTAGTGTTTTGCTAAGAGGGGAACTGCGTAGTCATTGGAAATGCATATCTTTGACTTCACAAGATAATGCTTAATTGATTTCAAAGTGGTTTAATGATTTGTATTTCTGTCATTAGTGTCTAAAATTTGTATTTGTTTCTTAGTTACACAAGTGTCTGGTTTTTGTCTTGCTTTTTAATTTTGGCCAATCAGGAGGGTATAAAGTGCTATTACATTTGATTTTCATTTTTATTTTCTTCATTACTGTTACATAAAAGTATTTTATTTATTGAATATCAAGGCTTCTCCTTCTGTAAAAAACACTGTGTATGACCTTTGGCTATTTTTCTATGAGGTTATTTTGCCCCTTTCTGAAAACTTACATTTTGAAGATAGGTATGTATCTAAATACAAATCCTTTGACAGTTCTATTTCTATAGGCTGAAAATTTGTGTCCCCCTTAATGTTCATATTTGAAACCTTATATCCAATGTGATGTTGATGGTGATGGGCCTTTGGGAGCTAATTGGATAGCATGGGTGGAGCCCTCCTGAATGAGATTAGTGCCCTTATAAAGCAGACCCAGAGAGATCCCTCCTTTCTGCCACAGTGAAAAGATAGTCATCTGTGAAGCAGGAAACATGCGGGCAGCAGCCACACCACTGAATCCGTCAGTGCTTTCATCTTGGATTTTCCAGCCTCTTGAACTGTGAGGCATACATTTTTATTGTTTTAAGTCATTTAGTCTATGGTGTTTTGTTATAGCAGCATAAATGGCCTGAAACACATATATTGCAAACATCTAACTAGAAAGTAAATTCTACAAGGGGGACACAAAAAGTTTTATTCGCTGATGTGTCCATAGCCTCTGGCGCAATGACTGGAACAGAGGACTCAAGGAGAATTTGTTGAGTTAATAAACAGAATTTTACATTATTGCATCCCTTCATGGGTTGTGCATTTGAAATCTTGTAATGAGAAGTTCTTCATTAGCCTGAGGTCATATAAATAGTTATATATATTCTCTTCAAAATAGTTTACTTTTCCTCTTCACATAAGTTGTTATTTTCTTTAATCCACCTAGAATAGAATCATGTACATGATAATTAATTGTCCAAGCATAATTAATTTATAAGCCTATCTTTCCCCAGTAATTGGCAAAACAAAACTTTTTTATATATCAAGCTTTTATATAATGCTGAAAATATTCTTGTGTTCTATACTATTTTATGTGGCTCTTTTCTCTTCCCATGCCAATTATTTCTAATTCTTAAGTAATATTTTAGTTACTGTATTTTTTTTAATTTATTTTTGATACCATGATGGATATATATCTTCCACTTTCTTCTTCATTTCTTTCAGAAGAGTTTGGTGTTTCTAACAACATTCTTATTATATAATCCTTAAATAGCCCTCAAGTTTCTTTTAAAGAAAAACTTTGAAAGTGTTATTAGAATTTTATTTAAACTAATGATTCTGGATATAAAGAAAAAATATGTCAGAATATTGAGTTGTTTTATCCAAGAGCAAAGTATATTTCCACACCTCTTTTGGTCTCTTCATAAATACCCTTCAATATTTGTTTTTAAATTTTGAGGTTCAGTCTTGTACTTCCTTCATTATATATGTTGCTGTGAATCTCACATTTTGTTACGATTTAGTAAATCGTATTATTTTACAAACTACAATTTGCATTTGTGGCTGCTGTGCAATATTCCCATTGATTTTTATATATTGGTTATGTATCTAGTTATTGGAGAAGGAAATGGCAACCCACTCCAGTGTTCTTGCCTGGAGAATCCCAGGGACGGGGGAGCCTGGTGGGCTGCCGTCTATGGGGTCGCACAGAGTCGGACACGACTGAAGTGACTTAGCAGTATGTATCTAGTTACGTTGGCAAACATTTTTCTTCATTCTAATAACTTGCAGGTTCTTTGAAGTGTTTATTTTAGATAATTTTGTCTACAGATATGCTTGTGTTTCTTGTTTCATGATCTGTAAACATTTAACTAAGTTTTTTCCTTATGCATACTCCAATGACAAGAATCTCAGTCCAACAGAAACCATTCATGAGCATCTTCTTTATTTTTAGTAACCAACTTTGCTGTAGGATTTTGTTAAATAATATCTAGAAGACTGAGGAAATCCTTTCTATTTTTATTGTTAATAACTAAACATCTTGAATGAATGCTTACTAATATCAGTTACTTTTCTCTGCATTATGGAAAACTTTTTTCCCCTCTTTCAATCAGTTAATGTGACAATCTTCATCATTAGATTTTTCAGTGTTAAACCCACCTTGCTTCTTACAGATAAGCTTTACTTGCTCATGAGTTATGATCTCTTTTATATATTGCTGAATTTAGCTGGCTCATATTTTACTGAAGGTTTTACAAATTTATTCACGAGGTGATTTACTTGTAACATTCCTCTTTTATACTACCATGCCAAAGTTTGTTTATCAAGATTATATTGGCTTCATAGATTTAATTGAAGAGAGTCCTTTTTTCCTATGCCTTAGGAGATTTGTTTAAAATTGCAATGATCTGTTTTATTAATGTTTTGTCATATAGTCCTTTAAATCATAAAGCTTGGTATTTCTCTTTGGAGAATATTTTGAACCTCTATAAGAAACTTAATTCCCCTGATGGAATTTTGGTTTTCTCCTCTTTAAAGAGCATTTCTAGAAATTTGTTGTGTGTGTGTGTGTGTGTGTGTATATATATGTACACACATATACATACATATGACATGTATGTGTATATATATGTATGTATATACACATATATTGATACATATATATAGTATGTAGTAGTATATAAATATGCAAAGTATTGGCACATGTTTCTTAAAGGTATGCTCTTATTTTTTTTAATTTGCCATTTTCATTTTCTAATGTACTTTTATTTGAGCATTTCTGTATTTTATTCACTTTCTCTTGCCCAAAAGTGGCATATTTAACTCTTTTAAAGTAAATTTTCCATTTATTTTTAATCTTTACTTTAATTTCTGTTCTTGCCACTGTTTTTCCTACTTTTTTCATTCTGAATTTGGTTATTGGCTCATTAATTTTTAGTAGTTTATCTCCTTAATATAACATTTAAGGCTATACATTTATCTTTAATATTGTTTGTCTCATCTTCATGCTAAAATTTTTAAAATAGTAATCAATTCTGTTCTAAGCATTTAAATTTTTATTATGATTTCTCTTATGAACAGAGCTTCCCAGGTGTCACTAGTGGTAAAGAATTTGCCTGCAAGTACACATGGGTCCAATCCCTGGGTCAGGAAGATCCCCTGGAGTAGGGAATGGCTACACTCCTGTATTCTTGCCTGGGAAATCCCATGGACAGAGGAGCCTAGTGGGCTGCAGTCCATGGGTCCAAAGAGTCAAACATGACTGAGCACAAGCTCTTATGAGCTACAGATAATCAGAAGTGTCTATGATAATGTTCAGATTGATTGGAGGGTAAAGGTATCCCATACTTGCTGATTTCTGATTTAACTGCATATTGTTTCTTTAAAAAGTTGAATATGTATGCAAAATGTCTTGCTCTGTTGACATTTTATGACTGGGAACACAAAGTATTTTGTATATATTTTATCATGTTTACTAAGAATGCATTTTCTCTAATTTGTTATTTATCATTCCATATATTTCCTTTAAATCAAGTAAGCTAATTGTGTTGTTAATTTTTTTAAAATTCACTAGTGTTTCATCTGTTTTCAGATCAAATCAGATCAGTCGCTTAGTCATGTCCGACTCTTTGAGACCCCATGAATCGCAGCACGCCAGGCCTCCCTGTCCATCACCAACTCCCAAGTTCATTCAGACTCATGTCCACTGAGTCAGTGATGCCATCCAGCCATCTCATCCTCTGTCGTCCCCTTCTCCTCTTGCCCCAATACCTCCCAGCATCAGAGTCTTTTCCAATGAGTCAACTCTTCACACGAGGTGGCCAAAGTACTGGAGTTTCAGCTTTAGCATCATTCCTTCCAAAGAAATCCCAGGGCTGATCTCCTTCAGAATGGACTGGTTGGATCTCCTTGCAGTTCAAGGGACTCTCAAGAGTCTTCTCCAACACCAAAGTTCAAAAGCATCAATTCTTCGGCGCTCAGCCTTCTTCACAGTCCAGCTCTCACATCCATACATGACCACAGGAAAAAACATAGCCTTGACTAGACAGACCTTTGTTAGCAAAGTAATGTCTCTGCTTTTCAATATGCTATCTAGGTTGGTCATAACTTTCCTTCCAAGGAGTAAGTGTCTTTTAATTTCATGGCTGCAGTCACCATCTGCAGTGATTTTGGAGCCCAAAAAAATAAAGTCTGACACTGTTTCCACTGTTTCCCCATCTATTTCCCATGAAGTGATGGGACCAGATGCCATGATCTTAGTTTTCTGAATGTTGAGCTTTAAGCCAACTTTTTCACTCTCCACTTTCACTTTCATCAAGAGGCTTTTGAGTTCCTCTTCACTTTCTGCCATAAGGGTGGTGTCATCTGCATATCTGAGGTTATTGATATTTCTCCCAGCAATCTTGATTCCAGCTTGTGTTTCTTCCAGTTCAGCGTTTCTCATGATGTATTCTGCATAGAAGTTAAATAAACAGGGTGACAATATACAGCCTTGACGAACTCCTTTTCCTATTTGGAACCAGTCTGTTGTTCCATGTCCAGTTCTAACTGTTGCTTTCTGACCTGCATACAAATTTCTTAAGAGGCAGATCAGGTGGTCTGGTATTCCCATCTCTTTCAGAATTTTCCACAGTTTATTGTGATCCACACAGTCAAAGGCTTTGGCATAGTCAATAAAGCAGAAATAGATGTTTTTCTGGAACTCTCTTGCTTTTTCCATGATCCAGCAGATGTTGGCAATTTGATCTCTGGTTCCTCTGCCTTTTCTAAAACCAGCTTGAAATTCAGGAAGTTCAAGGTTCACATATTGCTGAAGCCTGGCTTGGAGAATTTTGAGCATTACTTTACTAGCGTGTGAGATGAGTGCTATTGTGCGGTAGCTTGAGCATTCTTTGGCATTGCCTTTCTTTGGGATTGGAATGTAAACTGACATTTTCCAGTCCTGTGGCCACTGCTGAGTTTTCCAAATTTGCTGGCATATTGAGTGCAGCACTTTCACAGCAGCATCTTTCAGGATTTGGAATAGCTCAACTGGAATTCCATCACCTCCACTAGATTTGTTCGTAGTGATGCTTTCTAAGGCCCACTTGACTTCACATTCCAGGATGTCTGGCTCTAGGTCAGTGATCACACCATTGTGATTATCTGGGTCGTGAAGATCTTTTTTGTACAGTTCTTCTGTGTATTCTTGCTATCTCTTCTTAATATCTTCTGCTTCTGTTAGGTCCATACCATTTCTGTCCTTTATTGAGCCCATCTTTGCATGAAATGTTCCTTTGGTATCTCTGATTTTCTTGAAGAGATCCCTAGTCTTTCCCATTCTGTTGTTTTCCTCTATTTCTTTGCATTGATCACTGAAGAAGGCTTTCTTATCTCTTCTTGCTATTCTTTGGAACTCTGCATTCAGATGTTTATATCTTTCCTTTTCTCCTTTGCTTTTCACTTCTCTTCTTTTCACAGCTATTTGTAAGGCCTCCCCAGACAGCCATTTTGCTTTTTTGCATTTCTTTTCCATAGGGATGGTCTTGATCCCTGTCTCCTGTACAATGTCACGAACCTCATTCCATAGTTCATCAGGCACTCTATCTATCAGATCTAGGCCGTTAAATCTATTTCTCACTTCCACTGTATAATCATAAGGGATTTGATTTAGGTCATACCTGAATGGTCTAGTGGTTTTCCCTACTTTCTTCAATTTCAGTCTGAATTTTGCAATAAGGAGTTCATGGTCTGAGCCACAGTCAGCTCCTGGTCTTGTTTTTGCTCACTGTATAGAGCTTCTTCATCTTTGGCTGCAAAGAATATAATCAATCTGATTTTGCTGTTGACCATCTGGTGATGTCCATGTATAGAGTCTTCTCTTGTGTTGTTGGAAGAGGGTGTTTGTTATGGCCAGTGCATTCTTTTGGCAAAACTCTATTAGTGTTTGCCCTGCTTCATTCCGTATTCCAAGGCCAAATTTGCCTGTTACTCCAGGTGTTTCTTGACTTCCTACTTTTGCATTCCAGTCCCCTATAATGAAAATGTTCATCTGTTTTATCAATAACTAAATATTACGTTGGATATAGTTTGCCTCCAATATATACATATTAGTTTATATATGCATATATCTATAAAATATGCATTCTAAGTGTATTAGGCATATGCATATTATATATACTAGAAGTAGTATTTATAAATATGTAAATAAATTTACTTATTTGAGCCTATTTTATTAGGTTCATAAAAGGGAATACTTGTTTATTCATCCTGGCAATTGAATTTGCTATTTTTTCATATAAATTTATTTATATGAAATATATAGTGATGTTTCTTCTAAACAAGTATTATTTTACACCAATTTTAGATATCCAGAAAAATTGTGAAGATGATATGAGTTCCTATATTCTATAGCTAGTTTCTCTTATTATTAAAATTTTGCATTAGTATAGTATATTTTTGTAATTAATGATCCGGTATTTATACAGTATTATTATCTGAATTTCATTCTTTATTCAGAGTTCCCTGGAGTTTGCCTAATGTCTTTTTTCCCCTTTCCAGGATCCCTTCCAATATACCATATTAGGCTACTCTTAGCTGTGACATTCAGTTTTCCTTGTTTGTGATGACCTTGACAGATTTGAGGAATTCTTATCAGATATTTCGGGCCTATTGGAATTTGTTGATGCTTTCCCATAAAATGAATAGACTAGGGTTATGAGTGACTGGGATGAAGACCAGAAAGAGAAATGCTATTTTCATCATATTGTTGTCATGGGTTCATTTGCTTTTAGTTCAGTTAGTCGCTCAGTCATGTCCAACTCTTTGCGACCCCATGAACCGCAGCACGCCAGGCCTCCCTGTCCACGACCAACTCCTGAAGTCCACCCAAACCCATGTCCATTGAGTCAGTGATGCCATCCAACCATCCAGGCCACAGGACTGGAAAAGGTCAGTTTTCATTCCAATCCCAAAGAAAGGCAATGCCAAAGAATGCTCAAACTATCACACAATTGCACTCATCTCACATGCTAGTAAAGTAATGCTTAAAATTCTCCAAGCCAGGCTTCAGCAATACGTGAACTGTGAACTTCCAGATGTTCAAGTTGGTTTTAGAAAAGGCATAGGAACCAGAGATCAAATTGCCAATGTCTGATGGATCATTGAAAAAACAAGAGAGTTATCATGGGTACATAATATCAAAACAGCATATCACTGTTGATCTTGGTTACCTGGATGAGGTAGTATTTATCAGTTTTCTCCATGTTAAAGGTGCTTTCCTCTGCACTTTGCATCTGTTGCCGAGTCACTCAGTCATGTCCAACTCTTTGCAACCCCATGGACTGCAGCATACCAGGCTGCCCTGTCCTTTACCATCTCCTGGATCTTGCTCAAACTTATGTCCATTGAGTTGGTGATGCCATCCAACAGTCTCATCTCCTGTTGACCCCTTCTCCTGCCTCTATCTTTCCCGGCCTCAGGGTCTTTTCCAATGAGTCAGCTCTTCACATCAGGTGGCCAAAGTATTGGAGTTTCAGCTTCAGCATCAGCCCTTCCACTGAATATTCAGGGTTGATTTCCTTTAGGATCGACCACTTTGATCTCCTTGCAGCCAAAGGGACTCTCAAGAGTCTTCTCCAACACCACAGTTCAAAAGTATCAATTCTTCTGCACTCTGCCTCCTTTATGGTTCAACTGTCACATCCATACATGACTACTGGAAAAACCATAGCTTTGATTAAATGGACATTTGTCTGCAAAGTAATATCTCCGCTTTCTAATATACTGTCCAGGTTGGTCATGGCTTTTCTTACAAGAAGCAAGCATCTATTAATTTCATGGCTGCAGTCACCATCTGTAGTGATTTTGCAGCCCAAGAAAAGAAAGTCTGTCACTGTTTCCATTGTTTTCCCATCTATTTGCCATGAAGTGATGGGACCAGGTGTCATGATCTTAGTTTATTGAATGTTGAGTTTTTAGCCAGCTTTTTCACTCTTCTCTTTCACCTTCATCAAGAGGCTCTTTAGTTCCTCCTTACTTTCTGTCATAAGAGTGGTGTCATCTGCATATCTGAGGTTATTGATATTTCTCCCAGCAATCTCGAGTCTAATTTGTGCATCATCCAGCCCTTTCCATAGTGTCATCTTTGAAAGGAAATTGTTTTGTGCATCCAAAGGAGATACGCTCTACCTTTTGAAGGGAAAAGTATCTACATATATTATTTGGAAGATAACAGATTTGTGCCTACTCTCTCACTTCTTTAATTACTCATATATTAGTATGAACTCTGGATATTTATTTTATACTTTGGGATGTAATTCAACACTGCTTTACTAGAAATATTTGCTCAATTTTCTTTTCAAATTTGACTTTTGGAAGCTCTTTCAGTTATCTACTGTGTCTTTTGGACATACTTCTATCATTGTGGATATTTTTGTTTGGTTAAATTTATTTTTGAATGCTTCCCTACTTTATTGCATTTGAAAATGTCCCTGGTTCATATATATTTTTTTGCCCCAGTCCTAATATCAGACTTTTTCCCAAGCATCCCTCTTTCTTTTTATTGAATAATGATATTAGATGTCAGGATCTTTACTTCTTAGTGTCTCTGCTCTAGTCCCCTGAACTGACAGAGCAAGGGACTCCATGTTTGTACTAACCAGTGAATAGATACATGCCTATACATATTTCTGCTTCCCAGGTGGCTCCGTGGTAAAGAATCTGCCTGCCAGTGCAGGAGATGTGGGTTTGATCCCTGGGTCAGGAAAATCCCTTGGAGGAGGAAATGGCAACCCACTCCAGTATTCTTGCCTGGGAAATCCCAAGGACAGAAGAGCCTGGCAGATAATAGTCCATGGGGTTGCAAAAGTGTTGGACCTGACTTTGGGAACAAATCTATACTTCTATGTGTAACTATTCAGCGAAATGTGAGTTTATACCAGTGTTTCTAATCCACTACCACACTGATCGCTGTGTCCTCTTCCTTTGTCTATTTTAACATCCTACTCCAAAATGAGAATCCTGACTCAGTCATGAATTATCCACTTACCTAATTGTCCAAGCCAAGGATACATGAATAGTAATATTAAAATAGTTAATTCACACCTCCAACCTCATACAGTTTTACCTGTGTACAATTTCTTATTCTGCTTTCATAGACTTCACACATTGCCCAGTCTGCTTAGTTCAGCATTTCTTCCCAGCCCCTTCTGTGAGATGCTAAATATATTTGTAATACAGTTTGATTATTTGTCATAGTCTGCTCTCCAGGCTTGTATCCACTGACCTCCTAAATGATCCTTATAAAATTGCATAACTAAGGGTTCACACTTCAGTAAGTTTTGTGAATTTTTGAAAATACGTAGTGTGATATATCCACCGTTATATCATATGTAATATTTTCACTGCCCTAAAAATCCCTGTGCACCTCCTATTCAGTTCAGTCCAAAGAGGAGAGGTGTGCAGCTGAGTGATTGCAATGACTACAAATGGAATTTAAGTCTGTTTCTAGGTTCTCACACATATTTGAATTTTATATATTTTTAATTTTTTAAATATTTTAAACTTTGTTATTTTATATTCTATGTCTGATCATTTAATGCCTGTAATCTTTGGTGATCTAAAACAGCTGTTTGCTATTACTGCTCACTCCTATTCAGAATAGTTTATTTCACCATGAATGAAGTAATTATTATTATTTTGTATTGTTAACTTGTTTTATCTGTGGGGTCCTGAGGAGCTTGAGTGGCACATCCTTTCCTCCTGCAAATTCTGCATTTATTTGCTTTGCCAGCAGATGCTACATGGCTGGAACTATTTTAATATAATGAATATGTTGGAGATTTCCCAGACTTCACAGGCTGTGCATGTTTGAATTCCATATCTGATTAGACCAGGTCGATGATTGCAGTTCTCCACAGGTGAAACTTACTATATCATGTACTATTCACTGCTCTCATTTTGTTAAGATTCCTTTTGGAGGGAACACTTGGGCTATTTCTTATTTTGTTCATCAAAAATAAATGATTTTAGAGTTTTGGGGGGAGACTTTTTTGTCATTTACTTAGGATCAAATTATACTAAATTAGGGGAGATAGATACCTTGAATATTTTTAATGACATATTTCCAGAAGATATCCCATTAGTTCAGTTTTAGTCATGTGGATGATAATGAAGCCATGGAATATTTAAGCTATCTTATCTAGCAGGCATAACAAAATAAAAATCAGTCTGAAGCTCTAATTTTGAGAGTAATAAGCACATAGATGAGAATTGGAGCTATATAGTTCAAAGTGATCACTCAAGGGACATTCAGACTACAGGAAAGTGTGGAGGCTATTCAGTGTCGCATATACAACTAAATATATGTGCTAGGTGAAATGGGGACATAAAGTTGGTTTATTATTTTCCCCAGGGTGAACAAATCTTTTTTGTGTTTTTGTTTAATTTTTATTAAATGACAACAAATCTCTATCAAAATATGTCAGTTACCAATGCTTATTGCCAAAAGGACACGTTGTGATAATAGTCTTCAAACTGTCATAAAACTATGTACATCTTTTAAGTTTTGTATGACTTTTAACATGACTTCTAAGAAAATATTAATTTTAATGTTGAAAAAGACCAATGTTGTCTTCCATATTAAGTTCTTTGTTCCCTTTGAACCATTTCCAGTCTTACTTATTTTTTTACTAGCTTTCCCTTTACCAGAGTGCTTCATGCATTCATTTGTCCTTGGACATTTGGGATTGTTCTTACATATTTATCTGAGTATTCTGACCCACCCTACAGATATAAACCCTCAATATCCTCTCAGGTAGCGAGTTTCCACATTCCCTTTGCTTACTTGCATTGTATTTTACATAAATAAATTCTACTTCTATTCTGTTTGTATGTTTCCTGCTCTGTGAGTTTATTCTCCAATGGCCAGGACAGTATATAGGAATTATATTAAGCAATAAATACTTGGGGATTGGAATGAATGAATGGAGATATATATATATATATGATTAAACTTTGCCATACCGCTTAACCTGTAGTGCTAAAGAAGCTCAGGATAAAATCAAGGCAGTTAATATTGGGTTGAACTATACAAAGTGAGTGACATCAAGTACTTTGTGGTCAGAAAGTGTCAGTATCTGAACACCCAATGTGATTCCAGTGACAATAGGAAATAGATACATTTGGGAGGTCTTGTCTCAAAGGGCTGAATTAGGGACTGCTTTCAGGAAGGTAACCATGGAAAGAACTAATGTCCTGAAACTTGGAAAACAGACTATGTGCTAACACTTGGAGCCGTGAGTAGCAATGTTTCTTGGCAATTTAGGTAGACACAGTTTATCTGACTAAGGAGTATTTTTAAAGGGCTCTGTTTTCTTACTAGTTTGAGCTGCATTTCATCTAAAATGTTCCACATAGTGCCTGACATAACCTTACTGTCATAGTTTCCCCAGTGGTATAATAAGAACTTCTCCTAAAGGAGAAAGAACTTAATATTCAGTTATAGTAAATACTCCCTGAGCTTTAATGAATTAATCCAGATGATAAGAGCATTTTGAAAAGGAAAAAATATATTTATTGCTTTGTACGAGTCACTATGATGCTCACACCAGATATTTGATATTTGAATAAAAGTAAAGATATTTGAATAAAATAACAGATATTTGAATAAAAGTAAGGCATGGTGTTTAACTTAGTAACAGACCAGGACTGATTGAGAGATGCTATTACCCTGCACAATCCTACCCTGGGAAACATATCTAACATTCACTTAATTCTCTACACCACAAGATGGTTCTAAAAACTTTTTATCTACTGAAAATAAATCTTAGACAGTTTGGTAGCATACCCTAGGATATACAGCTTGCAAATAACTTAAATTAGAATCAATTATGTGTATTTCTTCCAAAGCCCACGATCATTTCTGCAAATGTTGACAGTCCAGTTGCCGCTGAGAGATAAAGGTGGGAACTAAGAAAGAGGGCAATGCATTGAGCGATCAGAAGTCCTCTAGACACCTTTTGAGAGCCTAGTTATACCACTAAAGAAAGGATGTTAAAACATTTCCAAAAGATTATAGACTGTTTTATAGAAAGAAATCGTCCCTGGCCCAAATATATAATAATGATGTCACTTCTTACAGCATTTGAAATCCTTTTTTTTTTTTTGAGTAAAGATTTCATTGTTTTAGAAACCACTAGAGCACTATCCTGACACCAAGTGATTTGTTTAACACTTTTAGACATCCAGAAGAAGCATGGAGATGTTAAAAGTGTCCAGTGAGGAGATCGTGGCCCTCAAATCTGGCCTTGGGTCTCAAGTTTGAACTCTGAAAACATTAGGCATGAAAAAAACCAACCTGATAAATGGTAAAACAGGCTACTTGTGTTATGAAGACAGCCTGGGTCTTGAAAAGTTTGTAGAGCCAAGAATATGTAAGAGAAGCCTTCATATTGTTTACAGAAGTAAACCATCAAATGAGAAAAACAATCATAGACCATAGCATTAAAAATGGTAACCCTGGAGACCAAATGGGAAAGGATTCATGTGTCATCTCTGCAGAATCAGATCGAATCTGACAAGTGGAAGACAGATGTCTTAAGCTTTCATTCATCCATAGATATCTGACTTCTGCTTCTGTCTCCTAAGCCAGATCTGTAGCCTGGTCTCCAGATAGCTCATGCAGAATTTAAAAAAAACAAAAACAAAAACTGCTTTATCTATTCTGTTGACAGTTGTAGGCTGCTCTTTCACCATGTTTTATGAATTTTCCTTCTGCCATTGCTGTCCATGATCACTGGAATCAGAATACTAAAGTTCTATGTGGTATGTGAGCTATGGCAAGTTCGTTCTTTTATGTCATCTATCGAATGGAGATCATGGCAGATACTGTGCCCAACATGTAATACATGCTTGATAAATATTTTTGAATGGTTTCAAGAAATCACTTATGAAAGTATCCATTCAAAAATATTTATCAGGCATGTATCACATGTTGGGCACAGTATCTGTCTTGATCTCTATATGATAGCCAAAATGGATCAAATTAAATGTAAAAGCTTTTGCACAGCAAAAGAAACCATAAGCAAAACAAAAAGACAGCCCTCAGAATAAAGTATTTGCAAATGAAGCAAGTGGTAAGAGATTAATCCCCAAAATGTACAAACAGCTCATGCAGCTCAATATTAAAAAAAAAAAACACCCAATCAGAAATGGACTTCAAATTTAAATAGTCATTTCTCCAAAAAATACAAAAAGCACATCAAAAGATTCTCAACATCTCTAATTATTAGAGAAATGCAAATCAAAATTGCAGTGAGAAATCACCTCACACTGGTCAAAATGGCCATCATCAAAAAATCTGCAAACCATAAATACTCCAGTAGAAAAAAGGGAACCCTCCTACACTCCTGGTTGGAATGTAAATTGGTACAACCACTATGGAGAACAATATGGAGGTTCCTTAAAATACTAAAAATAAGATCACCAAGTTACCCAGCAATCCCACTCCTGGGCATAAACCCACAGAAAACTGTAATTCAAAAAGACACATGCACCTCAGTGTTCACTGCAGCACTATTTACAACAGTCAGGACATGGAAGCAGCCTAAATATCCATCAACAGAGGAATGGATAAAGAAGAGGTAGTACATATATACAGTGGAATGTTGTTGTTGTTCAGTTGCCAAGTCTTGTCCAACTCTCTGCAACCCCATGAACTGGAGCACATCAGGTTTTCCTGTCCTTAACTATCTCCCTGAGTTTGCTCAAAATCATGTGCATTGAGTCAGTGATGCCATCCAGCCATCTTATCTGTAGCCCACTTCTCCTCTTGCCCTCAGTCTTTTCCAGCTTCAGGGTCTTGTCCAGTGAATTGGCTCTTCACATCTGGTGGCCAAAGTATTGGAGCTTCAGCTTCAGGATCAGTCCTATCAATGAATATTCAGGGTTGATATCCTTTAGGATTGACTGGTTTGATCTCCTTGCAGTCCAAGGGACTCTCAAGGGTCTTCTCCAGCATCACAGTTTGAAAGCATCAATTCTTTGGCATTCAGCCTTGTTTATGGTTCAGCTCTTCATATCCATACATGACTACTGGAAAAACCATAGCTTTGACTATATAGACCTTTGTTGGTAAAATGATATTTCTGCTTTTTAATATGCTGTCTACATTTGTCATAACTTTTCTTCCAAGATGCAAACATCTTTTAATTTCATGGTTGCAGTCACCATCCACAGTGATTTTGTAGCCCAAGAAAATAAAATCTGTTACTGTTTCCACTTTTCCCCCATCTATTTGCCATGAAGTGATAGTATACCAGATACCATGATTTTAGTTTTTTGAATGTTGGAATATTACTTGGCCACAAAAAGAATGAAATAATTTCATTTGCAGCAATGTGGATGAACCTAAAGATTGTCATACTGAGTTAAGTCAGACACAGAAAGATAAATATCATATGATATTGTTTATATGTGGAATATTAGAAGAGGTATAAATAAACTTATTTATGGAACAAACATAGAGTTACAGAAGTAGAAAACAAACATATGGTTACCAGGGGATGAGGGGGAGGGATAAGTTGGTGATTGGTATTGATATATACACACTATTATGTGTAAAATAGATAACCAATAAGAACCTGCTGTAAAGCCCAGAGAACTCTACTCAATATTCCGTAATGGGGTATATGGGAAAAGAATCTTAAAAAAAAAAAAAGTGGATATATTAATAAGTATAATTGATTCAATGCAAGGAGACACAAGAGACGTGGATTTGATCCCTGGGTCAGGAAGCTCTCCTGGAGGAAGAAATGGCAACCCACTCCAGTATTCTTGCCTGGAGTATCCTATGGACAGAGGAGCCTGGCAGAACCAGAGGAGTCCTTAGGGTCACAAAGAGTCGAACATGACTGAGCACGCACATAGCTTATTCACTTTAATGTATATCTGAAACAAACACAACATTGTAAATAAACTATACTCCAATAAAATTTTTAAAAAGTATAAAGTGAGTAATACAATGTCTTGTGCTTATTAAGTGCTCAAAATGTTTGTTTGTTAGTGTTAATAGTTTAAATATAGTAATGCAGTAAGAGAAATGACATTATGACAAAACTGCCTCATTCAGTAGTTTTAAAAATGATAAAAAGATGAAGACATAGTTATGCATATAAAAAACAAGAAAGTTACATCAACATCTGATTTTGCATCCAAAATAGGTTGTTCTTTCCTCTGTAATTTTTATAAATAATGACTGTAGCCACATACTCTAACTCTCTCATATATCAGGGAAACTTGCAGTTCAAAGAAAACTAGGAAATGGTTAGTCAGGTATAGTATCCTTCATATAGCCCAAGAAGAAATGGGGACCCTAAGACACTGAGTAATGTTCCTCATGATACATTGCCAGTTAGAGTTTTCTCCTAAATACCTAAGCCTGGTGCAGCTTGCTGCTGCTATCTAAGCTTGTCTTGTTGATAAGATTTTTCAACTTTCAAATATCCCAGTCCAGTGAAACTGCCATTAATTCAATGGTCTTAAAATCAACTGAGGATATCTCTGGCCTATACTTTGATGAATACAGCATGCAGCATTTTCAAAGTGATTCTTCTCCTTGATTATGTTTTTGGAGATTATTTTGGATATATAATACCATTCTCTCAAAGAGAGGGAGCTTGCATTATGCAGTTGACTGACAAGAAATGATTTTAAATTGCCTCATAACAAGCAATTTAAAAGGAGTTATTTTGAATACAATGAGCTTTTCAATAAGGGTTTGGTGATATAGAATGAAAAGAGAAGCTGTATATTGATTATATATATAGGATAAAGACAAATCAGGTATGAAAAACATATCTGATGTTCTTGAAAGAATCATCTTATTTTAAAAATATTATTTGGTTAATGTTTTTAATATGAAAGTCACTCAAATATATGTAATTAAGTGATCTACATAAACAACCCTAAGGGGCACTGTGTTCATATTTTTATTGTTGTTTCTCCCACCAGCTCCCACCACCAAACCTGTAATATGTATTTTCCCTGGATTTCTTAAGAAAACAAAGTATAGTTTAATGACTAGAGTTTTATATGTAATAAATAGAAAGAAAAAAAAAAAAGGATTCTAGACGGAGATAATGTGAATTTGTGCCCCAGAATCACCATTTTCTCTCTCTCTCTGTTTTTTTTTTTTTTGTTATAGGTTACAGTAAACCTATAACATTGTTTTGGGTATACTGTATAATGATTTGATATTTGTATATGTTGCAAAATGATCAGCACACTAAGTTACTGTTAACCAAGTCAGAAAGTGAAAAGTAAAACAGAAGTGGGGGTGGGGAATTAATTTGGAAGCATTTTGTATTGAGAGTTTGGGACATTTAGGGGACATATAAAATGGAAAACTTAAAATTATCAGTGCAGCGTAAATTGTGAGTACTAAAATTGAACACAGGGAAGTCATGATCAGATTTGCATTTTAATTCCTGGGCACTTGGGAGAGACTAAACTGGCACCAGAATTCAGGAGGCAGAGATGACTGAAGCAAGTGGCCTCAGTGTCGTAGTGGTGATGGAGATGCAGAAAACCTTGGGAGTTATTAAGATGTCATTGAATATTAAAATAAAGTGTTATAGATGAAGACGTTACAGTCACTGTTTCAGTAACAAAGGTAAACAAAAGGGACAGGAATGGCCTGCCTGCAAATTGCTACTTTAGAAGGCTGGGCAGGGATGGTATTATAAAAGAAGGCAAAATAGGAGAGGGAGAATCAATTAGTCAGAATATGTAGTTACACGTGCAGAAACCTCCCTTTAAACTAGCTTATACACATACACGAATAAGATAATTCATTGGAAATGTACTGGAGTCTTTGACAAAACCAAAGGAAAAGCTATGGGAAACATGGTATCTCGAGATACTTCAAAGATTAGAACTGGAGATTCAGACACTGTCATCTCAACTTGATTCCTTCTTTATTTGCTCCTATTGAATTAAAAAATATATATGATTAAAAGCATAGGTCCAGGAATTTCAGGTCCAGATATACTTCCTTCCATGATTCACTGGGGCAAGGAATTTTCCTCTCCCAGTTTGTAGGTGAACCAGCCTTGCTCATATGCCTGCTCTTTGAACACATTTCTGAAACTAAAGATAATTATGAATAGTGAGTGCTGTGTGGGTTGAATGGCCCATACCTCTAGTGGGGTTGAGGGGCCTGTGATCCAGAGGGAGGAAGTGCTAGACAGACAAAACAAAGATTGTCAACTGCAAGGTTTGTGAAATAGAGATCAAGAATTCTGATTGAGAAATGCTGAGACTAAAGGAGTAGTGAGATAACTGAGTAGAATTGTGCGATGGTGGTGGAATCAAGAGAAGGAAATGTTGGCCTTGTACTCAGGGAAGAAACTGACGTAAGATGTAGTCCCCTGGATGCACTAATTATATCCTTGATGATTTCTGTGTAGCAGACCGCTTGACACAACTTTGTATTAAGAACATGGATCTCTGTGTTAGGTGTTAAAAAGGTTATATGAGGGAACGAATGGAGGCAATTGAGGAAGAGTTAGAAGGCCATCAGTGGTGTTTTTTAGCAGGCAATGTGCTGATTTAGCAAATTCATTATCTTCAAAGCATCTCATTACGAGTCCTATCCCCAAATGGAAAGGCCCATCCAGATAACTTCTGAAACCTGCTTTCAGGAAATCTGTGTTGTTTCCACGTCCGTGAAGCAAGGAACAGCACACCTGTTCTTTGGAAGATATTGTACTAAAGCAGTGCTAAATTTTACTTGAAATTTGACAAGTTAGTCCACTTATTTTCAGGACCCTCAATTCATCATTTGTGACAAATATCTTTTACTCTTTATTTTATCCCTACATTTTTTAGTCGAGCTCTAAACCAGACTGTAAATTCACTGTCTCTCACACATTACTAAGAATGTTATTTCTACACAGTTGCTACTCTTTCAGTGGTGGTGTTTGAATACTAGGGTCATAGAATTTTTAATTATCATTGAATTCTTTCATGACATTCTGCTGTCTAGTCAAAACAAAAGATTTGAAAGCATAGTAGTATTGGACTAGAGGACTTGTTAACTAACTCTCTCTGTTCAGTGAATAAAGTGTCTCCTTTTATGATAGATGTTGTGTGAGAAATATCCCATAAATATGTGAGAAAATTAATGACTTGCCCTGTTTGAAAATCTTTGTGGTACTATTTGAGCCTGCCAACCAAATTCTAGCCAGTTTCGTATCGTAGATAAGTATCTTGGTACTTAGAACACAAGGAAAAATTACTATAGTGATCTTTTTATGTACTTTTATATTTTCCATACGTCAGTCTGCTGGACTCTGGAGACCAGCACACACTAGATCATCTTGAAAATGCAGCACATATTTGAGGAAAGACTCTTGCATCAGAATAATGGAAGAACAACACAAAGAAAGAATGTAGGAAAGAGAGAGAGAGCCTCAACCAAAGAATTACTCAGACAT
Organism: Bos indicus; assembly: GCF_029378745.1. Taxonomy (NCBI): domain Eukaryota; kingdom Metazoa; phylum Chordata; class Mammalia; order Artiodactyla; family Bovidae; genus Bos; species Bos indicus. Next base: position 14,135,016 of record NC_091788.1, on the reverse strand, counting down.
GAGGAAAGAGATAAAGAATGGGACCCATACCTTAAAAGAGACGTGGGAAATTTAGAGTGAGCTCAGAATTTTTAAGACTTTTGTAAAAGCAGTTACAGAGTATAGCTAACCAAAATCACAATAAATTAAATATCTTATTGATACCATTCTAAAACTATATGAAATGAATAATACTAATTAGATTCCTATACTGTTGTCTTTTCAAAATGTTTTTTATTCAGTATTCATGGATTCATTTATAGGCTTCACATGTTTGAAGCAAAATCTCCTGAGATGTAATGTTAAAAATGATAACAATAACATCCTAAAGAAAATAAAGGAGATGGTGATAGTTTCTGAAGCACCATTATTGAAAACAACTGACTTCTTTCTAGGCATGCAAGAATATGGAAAACTCAACAGTAATTTTCCAAATGCTGACTGCAATCTAACAAGTAAAACTTATTTTACCAAAACCGATACATATTCTTATTTCTTTGCAGACCTAAATATCTATCCCATGGTTAATACCACATTTATAATTAACTTGAAAGTAATAAAAATGTATACTTGTGTGAAGGAGATACCATTTTATGACAGAAGAGTTCATTTAAAGCCTCCAGATACTACGTGACTCTCTTTAATACCATTAAAAATTAAATCAATAAATCATGTTGTCATTCCCAATCATAATAATCATATGATATAACAAAAAGCCTTCTTTAAATTCTGAGAAAATTAATATTTTATGTCTTAATTCATACTGTATTATGTTCTTTACTAAAGTTCTGGTTTGTACGTTTATTTACTTAAATTGAAGATAACTTTTTGGTGTTAGATTTTTTACCAAAAGAGAAAAGATTTAAAGAGGACAGTGCAGGATATTCCAACGTTAAAATTATATTAGATTTCAAAGAGCTCTGTAATTTTAAAAAATTATAGTAAAACTTTTAGTATTTGAACATTGATGTTTCAAGATAAACTTATTTTTTAATTGATGTATATTTGATTTATGTTGTGTTAGTGTCAACTGTGTAGCAGAGCAAAATCAGTTTTATGTACACATATATATACATACTTTTAATATCGATAAAAATGTATACTTTTCAGATTCTTTTCCCTTATAGATTATTACAAAATTCTGACTATTGTTGCTAGTGCTATATAGTCGATCCTTGTTGTTTGACTATTTTATATATAGTAGTATATATATGTTAATCCCAAATTCCTAATTTATCCCTCCCTTCCCTTTCCCCTTGGTAACCGTAAGTTTATTTTCTATGTCTGTGAGTCTGTTTCTGTTTTGTAAATAAGTTCATTTGTATCATTTTTTTTGATTCCACGTAAAAGTGATATATGATACTTGTCTTTCTCTGTGTGATCGACTTCACTCAGTATAATAATCTCTAGGTCCATCCATGTAGCTGTAAGTGGTATTTTTTATGGTCAAGTAATATTTCATGGCTTATGTATACATACCACTTCTCCTTTATCCATTCATCTGTGATTGAAATTTAGGTTACTTCCACATCTTGAGTATTTTAACTAGTTCTACTGTGACTATTGAGGTGCATGTGTATTATTTTAACCCCTGTCCCATCCAGGCCGGCACATAACACTAAGCAGAGTTCCACGTGCTATACTATAGGTTTTTGTTGGTTATTCATTTTAAATATAGCAGTGTGTACATGACCTTCCGAAAGTCTTTTAACTGTCCCTTCCCCCCAGTAACTATGACTTCATTTTCTAAGTCTGAGTCTCTTTCTGTTTTGTAAGTAAGTTCATTTGTATCATTTCTTTTTAGATTCCAGATATAAGGGACGTCGTATGACATTTCTGCTTCTCTGTATGACTTCTTTCTCTCAGTATGACACTCTCTTGATCCACCCATGTTGCTGCAAATGGCCTTATTTCATTCTTTTTAATGGCTGAGTAATATTCCATTGTATATATGTGCCACATCTTCTTTATCCACTCCTCTGTTGATGGACATTTAGGTTGTTTCCATGTCTTGGCTGTTGTAAACAGTGCTGCAAAGAATGTTGGCACACATGTATCTTCCAGGACGTGTTTTTTTCTTGGATATACACCCAGGAGTGTAATTGCAGGGTCATATGTTAGCTTTATTTTTAGTTTTTTTTAAAGGACCTACATACTGTTCTCCATAATGGTATACCCATTTACATTCTCACTGACAGTTCAGGAGGGTTCCCTTCTCTGCAGCATTTGTTGTTTGTGGATTTTTTGGAGATAGGCATTCTGACGGGCTTGAGGTGATCATCTCATTGTAGTTTTCGCTTGCAGCAAGGAAATCCAACCAGTCCATCCTAAAGGAGATAAGTCCTGGGTGTTCATTGGAAGGACTGATGCTAAAGCTGAAACTCCAATACTTTGGCCACCTCATGCAAAGAGTTGACTCATTGGAAAAGACCCTGATGCTGGGAGGGATTGGGGCCAGGAAGAGAAGGGGACGACAGAGGATGAGATGGCTAGATGGAATCACTGACTCGATGTACATGGGTTTGGGTGAACTTCAGGAGTTGGTGATGGACAGGGAGGCCTGGCATGCTGTGATTCATGGGGTCGCAAAGAGTCAGACAGACTGAGCGACTGAACTGAACTGAATAGTGATATTGAACATCTTTTCATGTGCCCATTGGCCACCTGTATGTCCTCTTTAGAGAAATGTCTATTTAGGTCCTCTGCCTGTTTATAGAGTGGGTTTTTTATTTTTATGCTATTAATTGTCATAAGCTGTTGGTAAATTTCAGAGACATCCCTTATCAGTCACATCATTTGAAAATATTTTCTCCCAATCTGTGGGTTGTTGTTTCATTTTGTTTATTTTTTTACTTAATTTTGTTCTTTTTAAGATTATTTTAATTGGAGGATAAATTACTTTACCCATTAGTATTGTGATGGTTTTTTCATACATCAGCATGAATTGGCCACAGGTAAACATGTGCCCCTCATCCTGACCCCCTACCACCTCCTTTACCACCCTGTCCCTCTGGATCGTCCCAGAGCACTGGCTTTGGGTGCCCTGCTTCGTGCATCAAACTTGCACTGGCCATCTATTCTACAAATGGTAATGTACAGATTTCCATGCTATTCTCTCAAATCATCCTACCTTTGTCTTCTCCCACTGAGTCGAAAAGTCTGTTCTTTACATCTGTGTCTCCTTTGCATCCCTGCATGTAGGATCATCATTACCATCTTTCTAAATTCCATATACATGTGGTAAAATACAGTATTTGTCTTTCTCTTTCTGAATTGCTTCACTCTTTATAATAGGCTCCAGTTTTATCCACCTGATTAGAACTGACTCAAATGTGTTTCTTTTTATAGCTGAGTAATATCCCATTGTGTATATGTACCACAACTTCCTTATTCATTCGTCTGCCAATGAACATCTAGGTTGCTTCAATATCCTAGCTGCTATAAATAGTGCTTCAATGAACATATGGTGTACATATGTCTCTTTGTTTTGTTTATTGTTTCCTTTGCTGTGCAAAATCATTTCAGTTTAAGTAGGTCCCATTTGGTTATTTCTTCTTTTTTTCTTTTATTTCCATTATCCTGGAAAATGCATTGAAAAAGATGTTGCTGTGATTTTTGTCAGAGTGTTCTGGCTATGTTTTCCTCTAATAGTTTTATAGTGTCCAATCTAATGTTTAGGTATTTAATCCATGTTGAACTTATTTTTGTGTGTGGAGTTAAATGATCTAATTTCATTTTTTTACATGTGGATATACAGTTTTCCCAGCACCATTTGTTGAATAGACTGTCTTTCCAACATTGTGTAGTCTTGCCTCCTTTGTCATAGATTAATTGACTATAGGTAAATGCACTTATTTCCAGGTTTTCTGTCCTGTTTCATTTATTTATATTTCTGTCTTTGTGCCAGTACAGTACTGCTTTGATGACTATAGCTTTTTCATGTAATCTGAAGTCAGGGAGCCTGATTCCTCCAGCTCCATTTTTCTTCCTCAAGATTCCTCTGGGTCTTCAGGTCTTTTGTGTCACCATCCAAATTTTGAGATTTTTTTGTTGTAGCTCTATAGAAAATGTCATTGGTAATTTTATAGGGATTGCATTGAATTTGTAGACTGCCTTGGCTTGGGCAGCATGCCATTTTGACAATATTGAGTCTTCCAATCCACAAACATGGTGTGTTTTTCAAACTATTTAAATCTTCTTTGGTTTCTTTCATCAGCATCTTATAGTTTTCAGAATATAGGTCTTGTGTCTTCTTCAATAGGTTTATTCCTAGTAGGTTTATTTTTGATACAATGGTAAGTGTAATTGCTTCTTGAATTTGTCTTTCTGATCTTTCATTGTTAGTGTATAGAAACGCAACAGATTTCTCTGTATTAACTTTGCAACCTGCAACTTTACCAAATTGATTGAGATCTAGTAGTTTTCTGGTAGCATCTTTAGGATTTTTTGTTTATAGTATCATGTCATCTGGAAACAATGACAGTTTAACTTCTTTTTTTTTTTAATCTCAGTTTTATTTATTTATTTACTTATTTTACTTTATAATATTGTATTGGTTTTGCTATACATTGACATGAATCCGTCATGGGTGTACATGTGTTCCCCATCCTGAACCCCCTCCCATCTCCCTCCCCGTACCATCCCTCTGGGTCATCCCAGTGCACCAGCCCTGAGCACCCTGTATCATGTGTCGAACCTGGACTGGTGATTCGTTTCATGTGTGATAATTTACATGTTTCAATGTGATTCTCCCAAATCATCCCACCCTCACCCTCTCTCACAGAGTCCAGAAGACTGTTCCATACATCTGTGTCTCTTTGGCTGTCTCACATACAGTGTTATTGTTACCATCTTTCTAAATTCCATATATATGCATTAGTATACTGTATTGGTGTTTTTCTTTCTGGCTTACTTCACTCTGTATGATAGGCTCCAGTTTCATCCACCTCATTAGAACTGATTCAAATGTATTCTTTTTAACAGCTGAGTAATACTCCATTGTGTATATGTACCACTGCTTTCTTATCCATTCGTCTGCTGATGGACATCTAGGTTGCTTCCATGTCCTGGCTATTATAAACAGTGCTGCGATGAACATTGGGGTACACGTGTCTCTTTCACTTCTGGTTTCCTCAGTGTGTATGCCCAGCAGTGGGATTTCTGGGTCATAAGGCAGTTCTATTTCCAGTTTTTTAAGGAATCTCCACACTGTTCTCCATAGTGGCTGTACTAGTTTGCATTCCCACCAACAGTGTAAGAGGGTTCCCTTTTCTCCACACCCTCTCCAACACTTATTGCTTGTAGACTTTTGAATAGCAGCCATTCTGACTGTCATGAAATGGTCCCTCATAGTGGTTTTGATTTGCATTTCTCTGATAATGAGTGATGTTGAGCATCTTTTCATATGTTTGTTAGCCATCTATATGTCTTCTTTGGAGAAATGTCTATTTAGTTCTTTGGCCCACTTTTTGATTGGGTCATTTATTTTTCTGGAATTGAGCTGCAGGAGTTGCTCATATATTTTTGAGGTTAATTCTTTGTTCTTTGCTTCATTTGCTATATTTTCTCCCATTCTGAAGGCTGTCTTTTCACCTTGCTTATAGTTTCCTTTGTTGTGCAGTGCTTTAAATTTTAATTAGGTCCCATTTGTTTATTTTTGCTTTTATTTCCAATATTCTGGGAGGTGGGTCATAGAGGATCCTGCTGTGGTTTATGTCAGAGAGTGTTTTGCCTATGTTCTCCTCTAGGAATTTTATAGTTTCTGGTCTAATGTTTAGATCTTTAATCCATTTTGAGTTTATTTTTGTGTATGGTGTTAGAAAGTGTTCCAGTTTCATTCTTTTACAGGTGGTTGACCAGTTTTACCAGCACCACTTGTTAAAGAGATTGTCTTTAACCCTCCTTTGTCAAAGATAAGGTGTCCATAGGATTGTGGATTTATCTCTGGGCTCTCTATTTTGTCCCATTGGTCTATACTTCTGTCTTTGTGTCAGTACCATACTGTCTTGATGACTGTGGCTTTGTAGTAGAGACTGCAGGTTGATTGCTCTTTTCCAATTGGGATTTCCTTTACTTCTTTTTCTTCTCTGATTGCAGTAGCTAGGACTTCCAAACCTATTTTGAATAGAAGTGGTGAGAGTGGACATCCTTGTCTTGCTCCTGATCTTAGAGGGAATGCTCTTATATTTTATTGAGTATGATGCTAGCTGTAGGTTGTCATATATGGCCTTTATTATATTGTGGTATGTGTCCTCTGTGACCACTTTCTGGAGAGTTTTTATCATAAATGGGAGCTGAATTTCATCACAAGCCTTTTCTTCATCTATTAAGATGATCAGATGGTTTTTATTCTTCAGTTTGTTGATATGGTGTGTCACATTGATTGGTTTGTGAATGCTGAAAAATCCTTGCATCCCTGGTATAAATCCCACTTGATCATGGTGTATGATCTTTCTAACATATTGTTATTTACAAATTGCTCATATTTTGTGGAGGATTTTTGCATCTATGTGTCATCAGTGATATTGGACTGTCATTTTCTTTTTTTGTGGTATATTTATCTGGTTTTGGTATCAGGGTGATGCTGCTAAGTCACTTCAGTCATGTCCAACTCTATGTGACCCCATAGACGGCAGCCCACCAGGTTCCCCCATCCCTGGGATTCTCCAGGCAAGAACACCGGAGTGGGTTGCCATTTCCTTCTCCAGTGCATGAAAGTGAAAGTGAAGTCACTCAGTCGTGTCTGACTTTTAGCAACCCCATGGACTGCAGCCCACCAGGCTCCATGGGATTTTCCAGGCAAGAGTACTGGAGTGGGGTGCCATTGCCTTCTCCATCAAGGTGATAGTGGTCTCATGAAATGAGTTGGAAGTTTTTCTTCCTCTGCAACTTTTTAGAACAGTTTCAGAAGGATAGGTGTTAACTTTCTATAAATGTTTGATAAGATTCACCTTTGAAGCCGTCAGGGCCCAGACTTTTGTTTGTTGGGAGGTTTTTAATCCCAGTTTCATTTTCAGTGCTTGTGATTGGTCTGTTCATATTTTCTATGTCTCCCTTATTCAGTCTTGGGAGACTGTACCTTTCTAAGAAGTTGTCCATTTTTTCCAGATTGTCCATTTTATTGGCATACAGTTGTTCACAGTAGTCTTATAATTCTTGTTATTTCTGTGGAGTCAGTTATCTCCTTTTTCATTTCCAATTTGACTGATTTGAGTCCTCTCACTTTTTTTCTTGATGAGTCTGCCTCATGGTTTATCCGTCTTGTTTATCTTTTCCAAGAACCAGCTTTTAGTTTAATTGATCTTTGCTATTGTTTTCTTTGTCTCTCTTTCATTTCTTTCTGCTCTGATCTTTATGATTTCCTTCCTTCTACTAACTTCAGGTGGTGTTTGTTCTTCTTTCTCTAGTTGTTTTCAGTGTAAGTTTAGGTTGTTTGGGATTTTTCTTGTTTCTTGACATAAGATTGTATTGCTATAAACTTCCCTGTTAGAACTGCTTTGCTGCATCCTAAAAGTTTTGGACCATTGTGCTTTCATTTTCATTTGTCTCAAGGTATTTTTTAAATTTCGTCTTTGATTTCTTCAGTGATCCAGTGGTTGTTTAGTAACATATTGTTTTCGCCACATTTGTGTTCTTTTTTTTTTTTTGGAGTTTATTTCTATACTCATATCATTGTGATCAGAAAAGATATTTGCTATTATTTTGATTTTCTAAAATTTACCAAGGCTCGTCTTGTTGCCCACCATGCAGTCAGTCCTGGAGAATATTCCGTGTGCACTTGAGAAAAATATGTAGTCTGCTGCTTTAAGATGGAATACTCTATAAATATCAATTAAGTCTAACTCATCTAAATTGTCATTTAAGGCCCCCGTTTCCTTAATTGGTTTTCTGTCTGGATGATCTATTGATGAAATGGAGTAGTGTCCTTCTTTGTCTCTATAACAGTCTTTGTTTTAAAGTCTACTTTGTCTGTTATGAGTATTCCTGCTCCAGCTTTCTTGTGATTTCCATTTGCATGAAATACCTTCTCCCATCCCGTTACTTTCAGTCTGTAAGTGTTGGTAGATATGAAGTGGGTCTCTTGTAGACAACATATATATGGGTCTTATTTTTGTATCAATGCAGCCAGCCTCTGTCTTTTGGTTGGTGCATTTAATCCATTTACATTTAAGGTAATTATCAATATGTCTGATCCTATTATCATTTTGTTAATTGTTTTGAGTTTATTTTTCGTCAGATCTTTTCCTCCTCTTGTATTTCCTACCTAGAGAACTTCCTTTAGTATTTGTTGTAAAGCTGGTTTGGTGGTGCTGGATTCTCTTAATTTTTGCTTGTCTGGAAAGCTTTTGATTTCACTATGACATCTGAATGAGAGTCTTGCTGGGTAGAGTATTCTTGGTTGTAGCTTCTTCCCTTTCATCACTTAGAAATATATCACGCCATTCCCCTCTGGCTTGTAGAGTTTCTGTTGAGAAATCAGCTGATAGCCTGATGGGAGTTCCTTTATATATTATTTGTATTTTTTCCCTTGTTGCTTTTAATAATTTATCTTTGTGTTTGATTTTTGTCAGTTTGATTACCATGTATCCCTCCTGCCTGGCTCCCTGTATGCTTGCTGGATATGGCTGAATGTTTCCTTTTCCATGACAGGGATGTTTTCAGCTATTATATCTTCAAATATTTCTCGAGTCCTCTCTCTCTCTCTTCTCCTACTGGGATACCTATAATATGAATATTGGTGCATTTAATGTTTTTCCAGAGGTCTGTTAGGCTGTCTTTATTTCTTTTCATTCTTTTTTCTATATTCTGTTCTGTAGCATTGATTTCCACCATTATGCCTTCCAGGTCACTTATCTGTTCTTCTGCCTCAGTTAATCTGATACTGATTCCTTCTACTGTCCAGTTCATCTCTGTCTGTTCTTTAGTTCTTCTAGGTCCTAGGTAAACACTTCTTGCATGTTCTCAACCTTTGCCTCCATTCTTTTTTCAAGATCCTGAATCATCTTCAGTATCATTATTCTGAACTGTTTTTCTGGGAAGTTGCCAATCTCCACTTCATTTAGTTCTTTTTCTGTAGTTTTATCTTGTTCTTTGATCTGGGACATAATCCTATTTCTTTTCATTTTGGATAGCTTTCTGTGATTGTGGTATTAGTTCTGGAGGATGATGGGATTGTAATTTTATTTCTTCTGTCTGCCCTCTGGTAGATGAGAATAAGAGGCTTGTACTAGTTTCCTGGTGGGAGGGGCTGGCTGTGGGAAAACCTGGGTCTTGCTCTGGTGGACAGGGCTGTGCTCAGTAAAACATTAATCCAATTGTCTGCTTATGGGTGGGGCTGTGCTCCCTTCCTGTCAGATGTTTGGCCTGGCGTTCGAAATGCAGTACTTGGGTGCAATCTCAAAAATAACAGAGTGATCTCTGTTCATTTCCAAGGCAAATCATTCAAAATCAGAGTAATCCAAGTCTATGCCCCAACCATTAATGGTGAAGAAGCTGAAGTTGAATGGTTCTATGAAGACCTATAAGACCTTCTAAAACTAACACCAAAACGAGATGTCCTTTCATCACAGGGGACTGTAATGCAAAAGTAGAAATCAAGAGATACCTGGAGTAACAGGTAAGTTTGGCCTTGGAGTACAAAATAAAACAGGGCAAATGTGAACAGAGTTTTGACAAGAGAACACACTGGTCATAGCAAACACCCTTTTCCAACAATACAATGTGTAGGGATGACTCTACACATGGGCATCACCAGATGGTCCATATTGAAATTCGATTGGTTATATTCTTTGCAGCCGAAGATGGAGAAGCTATATACAGTCATTAAAAAGAATGCCAGGAGCTGACTGTGGCTCACATCATGAACTCCTTGTTGTAAAATTCAGACTAAAATTGAAGAAAGTAGGGAAAACCATTAGATCATTCAGTTATGACCTAAATCAAATCCCTTAAGATTATACAGTGGAAATGACAAATAGATTCAAGGGATTAGATCTGATAGACAGTGCCTGAAGAACTATGGACTGAGATTTGTGACATTGTACAGGAGGCAGAGATCAAGACCATCCCCCCAAAAAAAAGAAATGCAAAAAGGGAAAGTGGTTGTCTGAGGAGGCCTTACCAATAGCTGAAAAAAGACAAAGCACTAAAGGAAAAGGAGAAAAAGAAAGATATACCCATCTGAATGCAGAGTTCCAAAGAATAGTAAGGAGAGATAAGCGAGCCTTCCTCAGTGATCAATGCAAAGAAGTAGAGGAAAACAATAGAATGGGAAAGACTAGAGATCTCTTCAAGAAAATTAAAGATACCAAGGGAACATTTCATGCAAAGATGGGTACAGTAAAGGACAGAAATGGTATGGACCTAACAGAAGCAGAAGATATTAAGAGGTGGAAAGAATATACAGAAGAACTATACAGAAAAGCTCTTAATGACCCAGATAATCACAATGATGTGATCATTCACCTAGAGCCATACATCCTCGAGTCCAAAGTCAAGTGGGCATTAGGAAGCATCACTATGGACAAAGCTAATGGAGGTGATGGAATTCCAGTTGAGCTATTTCAAATCCTGAAAGATTATGCTGTGAAAGAGCTGCACTCAATATGCCAGCAAATTTGGAAAACTCAGCAGTGGCCACAGTACTTGAAAGGTCAGTTTTCATTCAAATTTGAAAGAAAGGCAATGCCAAAGAATGTTCAAACTGCCACACCATTGCATTCATCTCACACTCAAGCAAAGTAATGCTCAAAACAGTATGTGAACTGAGAATTCCAGATGTTCAAGCTGGATTTAGAAAAGGTAAAGGAACCAGAGATCAAATTGCCAACATCCACTAATCATAGAAAAAGCAAAAGAGCTCCCCAAAAAATCTACTCCTGCTTTATTGACTATGTCAAAGCCTTTGACTGTATAGATCACAACAAACTGTGGAAAATTCTTAGAGACTTTGAAATACCAGGTCACCTTACCTGCCTTCTGAGAAATCTGTATGCAAGTCAAGAAGCAACAGTTAGAACCAGGCATGGAACAAGGGACTGGTTCCATATGGGAAAGGAGTTCAACAAGTCTTTATATTGTCACCCTGTTTATTTATATTCTATGCAGAACACCTGATGCTAAATGCCAGGCTAAGTGAAGCACAAACTGGAATCAAGTTTGTGGGAGAAATAGCAGTAACCTCAGACAATCAGATGACACCACCCTTATAGCAGAAAGTGAAGAGGAACTAAAGAGCCTCTTGATGAAAGAGGAGAGTGGAAAAGTTGGCTTAAAATTCAACATTTAGAAGACCAAGATCATGGCATCCAGTCCCATCACTTCATGGGAAATAGATGGGGAAACAATGGAAACAAAGAATTTGTTTTGGGGGGCTCCAAAATCGCTGCAAATGGTGACTGCAGCCATGAAATTAAAAAGATGCTTGTTCCTTGGAAGAAAAGCTATAACCAACCTAGACAGCATATTAAAAAGTAGAGACATTGTTTTGCTGACAAAGGTCCATCTAGTCAAAGCTATGGTTTTTCCAGTAATCATGTATGGATGTGATAGTTGGACCATAAAGAAAGGACAGCACCAAAGTATTGATGCTTTTGAACTGTGGTGGTGGAAAAGATTCTTGAGAGTCCCTTGGACTGCAAGGAGACCAAACCAGTCAATCATAAAGGAAATCAGTCCTGAATATTCATTGGAATGACTGATGCTGAAGCTCCAATACTTTGACCACCTGATGCGAAGAACTGACTCATTGGGAAAGACCCTGATGCCGGGAAAGATTGAAGGCAGGAGGAGAAGGGGATGACAGAGGATGAGATGGTTGGATGGTGTCACTGACTTGATGGACATGAGTCTGAGTAAGTTCTGGGATTTGGTCATGGACAAGGAAGCCTGGTGTGCTGTAGTTCATCAGGTCGCAGAGTCAGACACAACCGAGCGACTGAACTGAACTGACTGAAGGTTGTCTTTTTGTTTATGGTTTCCATTCCCTGGTGGCTCAGACGGTAAAGCATCTGCCTGCAATGCAGGAGACCCTGGTTCGATCCCTGGGTCAGGAAGATCCCCTGTAGAAGGAAATGGCAACCCACTCCAGTACTCTTGCCTAGAAAATTTCATGGATGGAGGAGCCTGGTGGGCTACAGTCCATGGGGTTGCAAAGAGTTGGACATGACTGAGTGACTTTACTTTCACTTTGTTGTGAAAATTTTTAATTAGGTCCATTTTTTAAAACTTTGTTCTTATTTTCATTACCCTAGAAGACAAATCATAAATAATATTGCTATGATTTATATCAAAGAATGTTCTCCCTATATTTCCAAGCATTTTATGGTATTAAGTCTTACATTTTGATCTTTAACACATTTTGAGTTTATTTTTGTATATGGTGTTAGAGAATATTTTAGTTTCATTCTTTTACATGTAGCTGTTCAGTTTTCCAAGCATCATTTATTTAAAAGCGTCTTTTCTCTGTTGTATGTTCCTGACTTCTTTGTTGTAGATTAGTAAGCCATAAGTGCATGGATTTATTTCTGAGTTTTCTGTCCTGTTCCCTTGATCTGTGTCTGTTTTAGTAATACCATACTGTTTTGATTACTGTAGATTTGTAGTATTGTCTGAAGTCAGGGAGCCTGATTTCTCCTGCTCCTGATTTCTTTCTCAGAATTGCTTTGGCTGTTTTGGGTTTTTTGTTTTACCATACAGATTTTAAATTTTTTTGTCTAATTCTATGAAAAATGACATTGGCAACTTAAGAGGGGTTGCACTGACTCTCTTGATTGCCTTGGGTAGTATGTTCATCTGAACAATAGTGATTCTTCCAATCCGAGAACACTGTATATATTTTCATCCGTTTGTGTGGTCTTCGATTTCTTTCATCAGTGTCTTATAGTTTTCCAAATTTAGGTCTTTTATCTCTTAAGGTAAGGTTTATTCTTAGGCATTTTATTCTTTCTGATACAGAATAATTTATTCTAAATGTGTAAAAATTTTTAATTGTAGGAAATAATGATCATAATACATGAAATTTGCAAAAAGCTTTACACTTTTCAAAGGATTGAGGGGCATTTTTCATTGTTCTCAGGAATGTCGTTTATTTATACATGTTCTTAGATCTGGCAGGAATAGATATTTTTCAGGTGAGGAAAGAGCTTGTATCGGTTATCTGACAAACCAAAATGCAGACAAGTTCTGCAACTCTGAATTATCATTTCCTTATACTATATGTTTATATAGCTTTTGAATTTAAAAAACAACATTTGATCTGAATTATATTGCTAAAGATGCAATGTATTCTTTGTTATCCTGAACATTCTTATTTTTAAAAGATTGTAAAATATTTCCTGTCTCAAAAACATGGACATTTCCTCTGTTGTCTTCCTCCAAAATCCTTGCTTTACTTTGTGGCCACATTCAAATCAGATAATAATTAGTTGTTTACATAGTTTCTCTCTTGCTAAAAGTAAGATATAAAAGACTGCAGCCAGATTCCTACTGATGTCATTGTGATAAACAGGAAAATGCCATGTATACTTAAAAAACAAAACACAACAGTTGATAGTACTCAAACCCAAGATGACCTTGATATTACGATAGACATGATTTAAAAACAGGTATCTTTGATGTCTCAGTGGTAAAGAATCTGCATGCCAATGCAGGAGACATGGGTTTGATCCCTGTATTTGGAAGATCCTCTGGAGAAAGAAATGGCAACCCACTCCAGTATCCTTGCCTGGGAAATCCAACAGAAGAGCCTGGCAGACTACAGTCCATGGGATCACAAAGAGTTGGACATGACTTAGGGACTAAGCAACATCAATTATAAATATAGTTAGAAACTTAAATAAACAGAATGAGTTAATGTATAGGTAATTTTACCATAGAAACCATAGAGAGAAGGCAAATGGAAAATCTAGAACTTGGAGGGTACAACAACTGAAAAATAAACCAGTTGATAAGGGTTATGGAAGACAGAAGAAAGTATACTTGAAAATGTGTGCTGGGTGCCAAGTCGCTTCAGTCGTTTCTGACTCTTTGCAGCACTGTAGACCAGACTGTAGCCTGTCAGGCTCCCCTGTCAGGGGGATTTTCTGGGCAAGAAAACTGGTGTGGGCTGCCATGACTTCCTTCAGGGGATTTTACCAACCCAGAGATCGAGCCTGTTATCTCTTAAGTGTCCTGCATTGGCAGGCGGGTTCTTTACCACTAGTGCTGCCTGTTGAAAATAGGCCCATAGAAAATTATAAATCTGAGCAAAACAAAGAGGAAAATGGTAGACAATGAGCAGAGTGTCAAACATGGGGCATGATATCATGTAAATTAACATAAATCATAGTCTCAGAGAGAAGGAAAAAATAGAAAAAATAAAAGCCCTATATTTTTTGAATTTTGAGAAGGGAATCAATTTCCAGATGCAAAAACCTAGATGATAGCTAAGAAGAAGAAAGAAAGAAACACACATACACACACTCAGGCACATTGTATACAAATTATGATTTCAATAGTGCAAGTCGCTCAGTCGTGTCTGACTCTTTGCAACCCCGTGGACTGTAGTCTATGAGGCTCCTCTGTCTGTGAAATTCTCCAGGCAAGAATACTATACTGGAGTGAGTTGCTATCACCTTCTCCAATGGTTGCAGTTGGCTATTGTTATTGATATCTAGGTGAGGTCATTATAGAACTGTAAGACAATAGAATGGTATTTAAAAGTCTACTATCTACCTAACGTAAAGCCAACATGAGTTCAATGGTAGAGTGTTAAATGTTTCAAAAAGAGAGGAGAGAGAAAAGGACATATCAAACCACTAATTTAAGAAGAAAGATATGTTAAAATAGGGAATTAGGCCCTTAAAATCACCTCAAGGCTTGGAGGCATCAGATCAGATCAGTCGCTCAGTCATGTCCGACTCTTTGCGACCCCATGAATCACAGCACGCCAGGCCTCCCTGTCCATCACCAATTCCCGCAGTTCACTCAGACTCACATCCATCGAGTCAGTGATGCCATCCAGCCATCTCATCCTCTGGCGTCCCCTTCTCCTCCTGCCCCCAATCCCTCCCAGCATCAGAGTCTTTTCCAATGAGTCAACTCTTCGCATGAGGTGGCCAAAGTACTGGAGTTTCAGCTTCAGCATCATTCCTTCCAAAGAAATCCCAGGGCTGATCTCCTTCAGAATGGACTGGTTGGATCTCCTTGGATGCCACAAAACATCAGAGTTAACATATAGTGTTGACAGTGCTTTCCTGAAGTCAGATCTCAAGAGAATCCAGGTTATATTAATACAGTAAAAATGCTTAACAAGTTAGTCAACTATTCCCTATGATAGGAAGCTTATTCACTTAGACTGGATTATGGCATTCTCACTACTGTGATAGAAAAGTAAACTCAACTTCATCAATCAGTATGTTAATTGGGGAGGCAATATAGTGTTGGGTAAAGTATAATTTTTGGTTATAGACAATAGATGTAAACGTCAGTAATATCACTTCCGAGCCCAGTGATGTGGTACAACAAAAACATCAAAATAATATAGAAAATAATAATCTTTCTTGAGTAAGGCACTGTTCTTTTTTATTTAATAATTTTAATATTGTTTATCTTTTGACTGCACTGGGTCTTCATTGCTTCACAAGTTTTTTCTAGTTGTGGCAAGTGGGGGCTACTCTCTAGCTGCAGTGTGTGGGCTTCTCTTTGTGGTGGCTTCTGTGGAAAAGGGCTCTGGGGCATGTGGGCCTCAGCAGTTGTGGCCACTGGGCTCTTGAGCACAGGCTCAACAGTCGTAGCACATGGGCTTATTTGTTCCACGGCATGTGGGACTTTCCTGATTCGGGATTGATCCTGTGTCTCCTCAATTGGCAGGCAGACTCTTTAACACTGAGCCACCAGAAGAGCCTCTAAGGCTCTGTCCTTGGTGTTTACGTATACCACTGTATTTTATTTTGTCAGAGAGAGGGAAATTCTCCACCTCTACCCATCTTGTGGTTAGACTGATAATAAAATTGATACAAGACAGATTAACAGGAGAAAAAAAAAAGTTTAATTAGTGTACCCAAAGTTCTCATGGAAATAAGACCTAAGTGGCCAAAGGAGGCAACTTTTATATTTCTTAGACAAAGAAACAATAAATTTGAGAGAAATTGAAAAGACAAACAATTTTGGGTGCTCAGTTAGTAAGGAATTTAAGCAAAGTTTGGACTTGGGTTGAAAATTAGTAGAGAGGTTTGTTTATATAGTGAGATTTGTTTATATAATGAGGTTTGTTTATATAGGTCTCTCAGCTGTGCTTTCTGTCTCTCTGATAATGCCTTTCTGCCTCCCAATACAGGAAGGGCACCTTTCATGAGGGAGATATATTTTTTGCTTTCAGAGAGAGAGAGAGATCAGGGTCAAATGTCCTTCTTTGATCAGTCACTTCTTAAGTAATTTTAATTCAAAATAATCAATATGTATTGAAGCATATTTTGAAGTGGCTGCCCTTGGCCCAGTTTTCATAAAAACTGTATGAGATTTTATTTTGTCCTCGGAGTATTTTTCTTATTTCCATTTTGCTGTTGGAAAACAGACAATTTAAAATTAATTCCATTAAATTTAGGGACCTTTATCGATCATTTCTACAGGGTTGGCATTAGGGAAACATGAGGTATTAGCACCAATATTATTACCACCAGTCTCCCTATATCCTTTAATAATACTCCTTTATGATTAGTGACTCAAGAGCAATGACTACTACTTTTTACTATAACTGTAACTACTACAACAGTCACTGTACTTACCGTGTGCTAGGCATTGTGACACACACTTTTATAACAATTTCAGTCATTTAGTCTTTATAAAAACTCAATGCATAAGTTCTATTGTTATTCTCATTTTATTATTCAAGACCTGACTGGGTAATTCCTCGATGTTCTGCAGATAATAAATGCTAGAGTCAGGGTTAAACCTCTATATAAATTCACCTGTATTTTATTAATAAAAGGTCTCTGTGGTGATGAGAATGATGATGATAATGAAGATGAGGATGAACATTCTACAAGGTTTTTACTGATGATAGAATTTTCCTGCTTCAATTCCTGAACTTAAAGTCAAGAACCCAACAATTACACCCATCCAGTATGGAATTAATAGTTGAGATACTAATTTGTAAAAGTAACAAAATCCATGCCATAACTTTTAAATACTTTTGTCAAACTGCATTCAATGCTTATTTACTGCATATTATTCTAACAAACTGAATTATAACATTTCTCTATACACATAATAGATTAAATTATTAGTTTGTATTGGAGAAATACATGGCTTCCCTGGTGACTCAGTGGTGAAGAATTTGCTTGCCAACGCAGGCACACAGGCTCAATCCCTGGGATGAGGGAACCCACTCCATTATTTTTGCCTGGAAAATCCCACAGACAGAGGAGCCTGGCTGGCTACAGTCGATGGGGTTGCAGAGTCAGACACGACTTAGCTAGTAAACAACATTGATGCGGTTATTGTAATGTCAATAGAAAAAGAAAATGGCAATCTCACAGAAAGGAAATAAAATACAGTTGCCAAAATTTATAATGCATCACAATGTATAAGCCAATACCTTCAATTAATTTAGCCATCAGTGAGGTCATCACAATAAACCAATGATCATGCATAGTGTCCAAGGTGAGACTTCCCAGAATAGTTTAAAATATGTATACATTTTAAAATATGTACACATTCTAAAATTTGAACACATTTTTAAAGAACACAACTCACACAAAACACTCAGGGATTTATCTTTCTATTGGCTAATTATTTTAGCATTAATTCTTAACACGGTTTTAACACAGATAGCATGCTATATTGGGCAAAGAGTGAAAAATTGAGTCTCGGTCTACAGTTTCTGACAACTATTGCTATGTGCTCAGGGTTTGTTCTCAGTTGCTCAGTCAAAGGGTCTTTTGTGATCCTTCAGGCTATAGCCCACCAGGCTCATCTGTTCATGGAATTTTTCAGGCAAGAATACTGCAGTGGTTTGCCATTTCCTACTCCAGGGGATCTTCCCAACTCAGGGATTGAACCCCCATCTCCTGCATTGGCCCTCAGATTCTTTACCACTGTGCTACCCGCGAAGCCCCAACTATTACTATAACTTTAGCCATAAATACTTTAGTAATCTTGGGCATAGATTAAACTCACTTTAAAACATCTTGTCTCTGATACTTTATATTTCTATTGTACTTTTAGAAAATGCATAGAGATAGGAAACTTTATTTAAAGCTTGTTAGATAAATTAAGAATCTATGTGTAAGATAATGGCCATACTCTAATGTATTACTATTGTGGATGCAATAAAATAATCTGATATATTTCCAATTATTCATCCATAGAAATTTATAGATACAGCAAATAACATTCTAGGAATCACTTCAGAAGAGGGGATTAAAAATGTATTTCTTCAACCTTAATGCCTTTTAACATTATGCCTTAATCTCAAGGTTGTTGTGATTATCTATGTACCTATTTATCTATTTATTTACTTATTTATCTGCTGTTTTCTTTGTAAATATGGGCCTGTTGCATAGCCTCCATACTCATTTATAGAAAAGATTAAAACTATAAATCATCACAACTCATAAGCTGCCTACTTAGAGCTGAACAGCAAGCATAGCACCAGAACTGATGGAGATTTATGAATCTCAGACAGCTGCTCTCACCCAACTTCAAGATGATAAAGGGAAAGGAAAGATATCGAATTAATTTGGTGTCCATGGATAACACTTATGTAAACAGATGGGATCAGCTACCTGGAGGGCAAAACCTCTAGGAAAAGGAGGATACATGAAGAGAGTGTGTATTGACCCTTGTCTGTTCTACATGTTGAAATCCCAGGTCTGTATGAGACTTAATTGAAGACACTTGCTTTTTTGAGTTTTATCCAACCAGGTCCCTGGTGGTTCAGTGGAAAAGGATGCCTGCCAATGCAGGATACCTGGGTTTGATCCCTAGTCTGGAAGATCCCCTGGAGAAGGAAATGGCAACCCATTCTAGTATTTTTGCCTGGAGAATTCCACCGAGGCTGGTGGGCTACATTCCATGGGTTCGCAAGAGTCAGACATGACTTAAAAACTAAACAACAAAACCAGCCAATAATAATTTTCTATTCTTCTAATCTCTAGTAGATACTATGCCTTATACCATACCCAGGCGTATATAACTGCTGTTTCAGTAAGGTCATACCTTTTGGTGTTTAAATAAAATTTCAAGCCTTTTAGAAAGAATTAGGAGTTTTACTTTATTTGCCTAGCACACAGTATCTAGTTGTTCCAAACATTTTTTAGCCTTGCTGAGTCTTGTAGAGTTGAGATGACTTTTGAAAACAAGTCACTCAATGGTTTTCTATTGCATAGAAAAGTGATTTAGATTTTTTTTTCCTTAAGTAGGTATTTTTTCTCTAAAAAAAATCCCTTAGAAAACATTTGATTATATGAAGTAGATAAAATTATACTAAAATAAATAGACTTGAAGTTTAAAAACACTGAATGCCTACATTTGTATTCATGCAGTTTTTAAAGAGACAGAAAAGAGAGATGGTCTTCATCAGCAGTTGATCAGAGCTTCTTAAGTTTATGTGAAACAAAGAATTTAGCTCAAGGTAGAGAAGGAAAAAGAAAAATAACAAGTTGATTTAAGTGGAAAATGAAATAACAGGTTAGTGCTAAGTCATAAAACAGGCATAAAATATGAGCTATACTATTTACCACATTTGTTACATTTATTACCAAACATGTCTTGTGTTTGTTTACCTATGTGCTATACAAATATGTATCTTTTTAATTTCAAGGTGGTAAAAAACAAAACAAATTGGAAACAGAAGAATTGTTATCATTTTATAATATATATTGGGAAAGAAAATACAAGACCTATTAATCATTGTAGAATAAATATTATAATTTAATAATTTTGCTTCAACTTGATAAACCAGCTTTGTCCTACTGGGTTAGAAATATTCTGCAGTTTTCAATATTGTTAACAACGGAAAACAAATGAATGACAAAGTATTTGAGAAAGCAAAATATATCTTAAGGTCTTGGATACTATAGATGGGATTAGATATTTTAGAGGAAAATTTATGATATCTGGTCATGATGACCAGATGATAAAAAAAAAGGTAGCAAAATAATCTGCTATTATTTCTAAGGGTGCATGAAATTGGCTTCCCTATTGAAAGTGACAGTTAAAAGCAGTTAGAGTTTTAGTAAAGACATGATGAGGAAAACAAATGTCCTTCCCCAGGCCAGAGTAAGAGAATGCCACAGACTCCTACCCGAAATGATATGCTTTCTCAGGTGTAAAAATGAAGTATGATATAAACCTTCATGGAAGAATCTTGGCATAACATGGATATAAAATGTGGCACTGTAAAATGTTAATCCATAGTACAGAATTTAGCTCACATCATAGTCACAGTATTGTTCAATAGTGTGTCCTAGTATAATGTAATAAGCACAAACAATCATCTATGTCACATTCTTGCCAAAATGTTTATCATGAGTCTGTTCAGAAGGAAACAACGGACGGATCCAGAATTTGCCAAGATAACTACAGTAATATGACATGAGCCAAGATTAGCAATGTGATTGATTTAAAAAGCTGAGTTCATTAGAACTTAGAGACATAATAACTAAATGCAAACGGGTACATACTGATTAGATTCTAGATTTTTTTAAAGGGCTATGAAAGATATCTTTGAGAGAATGGCAAAATAAGCTTTCAAAAATGGATTTCATTTAGATAGTCCATCAAATTGTTAATTTTCTTAGTCTGGTTATGATAGTGTGGCTATGTGGGAGAATGCTTTTATTGTTAAAATATGTATTTTGAAGTATTTAGTGATGAAGTGTTATGAAATTTGAAATTCTTAATGGTTTAGAGCAAAAAATGAGAGAGGAGAGGGGAAGGAAGACAATATGGAAAGGATGAATGGGGAAACAGAGATAACACATGTGGAAGTGTAGAATTATGCTCATTGGTAAATCTAAGTAAATGTATTTCCTTTCTATATTCTTCTACATTTGAAGAATTTGCCAAGTTAGATGAGATTAGATATTTTAGAGGAAAACTTATCACATCTGGTCATCTTGATTTAAAAAAAAAATAGCAAAATAATCTGTGTAAATGTGATACGAAAGTTTGTGAAATTACTGTTTTCCTAATAAAAAATGAGTGATTGTTTTATTTATAACTGAATTCCTCAGTTCAATAGTGTTAAATATGCCTCTTTCTTTAAGGGCAAGAATGGGTGGAGTAGAGGAACTTGGAGTTAAATAGCTCAGTGGTGGCTTTAATAATGAAAGTTAATATTTAATATGTACTTATTATGCACCTATAATAAGGGTTTTTGTATAGATTTGGTACCAGGAATGGCTCTTGAGAAACAGACTTTTAGGATGAGTCTCCTGAATTTGTTCTAGGGGCTATGGAATTGAATCTCAAATGTGACTTGATTTAAAGATGCCAGTGATTCTATTTCCAGTAGTAAAGAGAGCACGGGTAGTCCAGAGAGTGATCTGGCAGTAGAGCTGTGAAAAATATCACCATCATTTACTCCTAATCAACCACTTACAAGATGCAAATAGCCAAGTAATTGTAAATATATTTTTGAACGTTTTGTCAAACTGATGAATATAATGAGATTGGATGTGGCTGGTCAGTGTGGGAAAAGAAAAGGATGAAATCAGGGATTTGACTTCCCAGCTCAAACACTGCACTAGTGACCCACAGTCTTCTGTATGTAGGAGAACCTGTCTCCTGTAGCCAAAGAGCAAGATTGCTGAAAATCAAGCTGCGAATCTCATCCTGTCACTGGCTGAATATCAATGCAACTACAACTCCCAGCCTTTCAGGGTGTCTACTGTAAAGTGAGGCCATTGCCGAGGAGGTAAGGGATCCTGAAAGTTGTAATGAGATGTGTGGAAAGACCCTAATGAAGCTGGGGACACTGATCCTCTGATTTCTGCAGTCTTTTTTTTTGCAAGTGAAAGCAGCCTCTCCACCTTGTGTGGAAGTCTGGTTCTATTTCTCTGAGGAGCCCTGGCTGATACAGTTTCAAAACTTTTTATTGAATTCAATGGAATACTTTTCTTAACTTCTGTAGAAGTGATGAAAAAGGTTTCCACATGTAACTCAGATGTTAGGTAGATTTCCTTGATTTGGGGAAATGTGGTTAAAATTGACCAGTGACCCAACTCTGTGCTTTCAGGGTTTACTTCTCTTTATTTCTGTCTCCCTCCTTGCTTCAGTTTTTTTCTCACAGTATCTTAATTTGGATCTGTGGCAAACCAAATGCAAAATTCAGTACATTTGCTTTTTTGTAAGAAATTTTACTATTACTTAGTAATTAAAGAGTTAAGGCTACAGAGAAATGAAACAGATTTTCTAACACATCTACCACCTTTTGTGCTTTCCTTATGTTCCTTTTGATTTATTTCTTATTCTGTTCTGTCTCAGTTGGTCCTAGGGGCTACACAAATAAAAATCTCCTCCATGAATAAAGATTGCGTCTTTCTTCTTTGGAAACCTTGGTATGAATATCTTTCCAGGCACCAGAGGAATCACTTCCCAGTCAAAGCGTCTTTTAACAAAAGCAGTTGTCGTTGCTATTGTTCAGTTGCTAAGTCATATCTGGCTCATTGTGACCTCAAGGACTGCAACAAGCCAAGCTTCTCTGTCCTCCACTATCTCACAGAGTTTGCTCAAATTTATGTCCATTGAGTCAGTGAGGCTAGCTAAGCATCTCGTCCTCTACCACCCCCATCTTCTTCTGCCTTCAATCTCTCCCAGCATCAGGGTCTTTTCCAATGAGTTAGCCCTTCATAGCAGGCAGACAAAGTATTCGAGCTTTAGCATCAGTCCTTCCAATGAGTAGTCAAGGTTGATTTCCTTTAAAGTAGACTGGTTTTATCTCCTTTCTGTCCAAGGGTCTCTCAAGAATCTTCTCCAGCACCACAATTTGAAAGCATTAATTCTTTGGCATTCAGCTTTCTTTATGATCCAACTCTCACTTTATGATCCAACTCTCACATCTGTACATGACTACTGGAAAAATCATAGCTTTGACTAGAAGGACCTTTGTCAGCAAAGTGATGTCCTGTTTTTTTAAGCACTATTTTGGTTTGTTAGGTTTTAGTTGGTGACAGATAGGGAGGCCTGGTGTGCTGTGGTTCATGGGGTTGCAGGGAGTCAGACCTGACTGAGCGACTGAACTGAACTGATTTAGGTTTGTTATAACCTTCCTACCAAGAAACAAGAGTCTTTTAATTTTATGGCTACAGCCACCATCTGCAGTGATTTTAGAGCCCAAGAAAAGAAAATCTGTCAGTGCTTCCACTTTTCCTCCATCTATTTGCCATGAAGTGATGGGACTGGATGCCATGATTTTAGTTTTTGAATGTTGAGTTTTAAGCCAGCTTTTTCATTCTCCTCTTTCACCCTCATCAAAAGGCTCTTTAGTTCCTCTCCACTGTCTGCCATTAGAGTGGTATCATCTGCATTGTTGTTCAGTCACCC
The DNA here is from genome assembly GCF_029378745.1 of Bos indicus. Classification (NCBI taxonomy): domain Eukaryota; kingdom Metazoa; phylum Chordata; class Mammalia; order Artiodactyla; family Bovidae; genus Bos; species Bos indicus. The sequence goes on along the minus strand of NC_091788.1, from coordinate 14,111,511 downwards.
AGTCATGTCTGACTCTTTGTGACCCCATGGTCTGCAGCATGCCAGGCCTCCCTGTCCCTCACTATCTCCCGAATTTTGCCCAAGATCCTGTCCATTGTATCAGTGATGCCGTCCTGCCGTCTCATCCTCTGATGCCCTCTTTTCCTTCTGCCCTCAATCTTTCCCAGCATCAAGGACTTTTCCAATGAGTCAGCTGTTTGCATCAGATGACCAAACTACTGGAGTTTCAGCTTCAGCATCAGTCCTTCCAATAAGTATTCAGGCTTGATTTCCCTTAAGATTGACTGGTTTGATCTGCTTGCTATCCAAGGGACTCTCAGGAGTCTTCTCCAGCACCATAATTCAAAGGCATCAATTATTCTGCACTCTACCTTCTTTACAGTCCGGCTCTCACAACCGTACATGACCACTGGGAAGACCATAACCTTGACCATCTGGACCTTTGTTGGCAGAGTAATGTCTCTGCTTTCAACACACTGTCTAGGTTTGTCATAGCTTTCCTGCCAAGAAGCAAATGTCTTCTGATTTCATGGCTGCAGTCACCATCCGCAGGGATTTTAGAGCCCAAGAAAAGGAAATCTGTCACTACTTTCACTTTCCCCTCCTCCATTTGCCATGAAGAAATGCAGCCAGATTCCATGATCTTAGTGTTTTTTAATATTTAGTTTTAAGCCGGCTCTTTCACTTTCCTCCTTCACCATCATCAAGAGGCTCTTTAGTTGATCTTCGATTTCTGTCATTAGAGTGGTATCATCCGCATATCTGAGGTTGTTGATGTTTCTCCTGCCTGTCTTGATTCCAGCTTGTAACTCATCCAGCCCAGCATTTCTCATGATGTGCTCAGTGTATAGATTAAACAAACAGGGCGGTACAGCAGACTGCCCTGTTGTACCCCTTTCTCAGTCTTGAACCAATCAGTTGTTCCATACAGGGTTTTAACTATTGCTTCTTGACCCACATACAGGTTTCTCAGGAGACAGGTAAGATGGCCTGGTATTCCCATCTCTTTAAGAGCTTTCCACAGTTTATTATGATCCACACAGTCAAAGGCTTTGGCGTAGTCAATGAAACAGAAGTAGATGTTTTTCTGAAATTTCCTTGCTTTCTCTATCATCCAGCGAATGTTGCCAGTTTGATTCTTTTCTTTTTTAAACCAAGCTTGGACATCTGGAAGTTCTTGGTTCACATACTGCTGAAGCCTAGCATGCAAGATTTTAAGCATGACCTTACTAGCATGGGATATAGTGCAATTGTCCAATGGTCAGCACAATCTTTGGTACGACCCTTCTTCGGAATTGGGATGAGTATTGACCTTTTCCAGTCCTGTGGCCACTGCTGGGTCTTCCAATTTGCTGACGTATAATACAACACCTTGAACGCATCATCCTTTAGGGTTTTGAATAGTTGGAATTCCGTACTGGAATTCTGTTACATTCACTAACTAGCTTTAGTAACCGAGTGCTTCCTAAGGCCCACTTGACTTTGCTTTCCAGAATATCTGGCTCTGGGTGGCTGACCACACCATCGTAGTAATCTGGTTCATTCATTTAGATCTTTTTAGTACAGTTCTGTGTATTCTTCCTATCTCTTTTTGATCTCTTCAGCATCTATTAGGTCTCTACCATTTCTGTCCTTTATTGTGCCCATCTTTGAGCAAAATTTTTTCTTGATGTTTCCAATTTTCCTGAAGAGCTCTCTAGTCTTTCCCCTTCTGTTGTTTTCTTCTAGTCTTATACACTATTCATTGAAGAAGGCCCCCCTGTCTCTCATCCGCATATCTGAGGTTATTGATATTTCTCTCAGCAGTTTTGATGCTTCATCCAGCCTGGCATTTCACGTGATGTACTCCACATAGAATTTGAATACACAAGGTAACAATATATAGCCTTGTCATATTCCTTTCCCAAGTGTGAACAAATCAGTTGTTCCATGTCTGGGTCTCATTCTCCCTAAAAATAATTCTGCTACCAGGGATTAAAGTATAATAATGGTAATACCAGCTTATACTTTATTTTTGATGTGTTAATAGGAACTGTTGTGTTAATAGATAGTCTCAAATTTACCATTCATTCTTTGCTGGGATAAGCTCTTTTCCCCTATTAATCTTTCAGCTTAGAGCTGAACTAATTCAGTGATTTTGATTGAAGATATTTGATGTTGATTGGCTGGAGCACTTACCCATTTACATTTAAAGTTATTATTATTCATGTTCCTGTTGCCAGTTTCTTAATTGTTTGGGGTTGGTTTTTTGTAGGTCTTTTTCTTCCCTTCCTCTTCTGTTGTCTTTTCTTGTGCTTCCCGCCTATGATATGAGTCCCAAATGATATAGAGAAGCTCCTATATCATTTGCCATAAAACTGGTTTGGTGGTGCTGAATTCTCTTAGCTTTAGCTTGTCTGTAAAACTTTTCATTTCTCTGTTGCATGTGAATGAGAGCCTTGCTCTGTTGAGTATTCTTGGTTGTCGTGTTTTTTCCCTTTCATCACTTGAAATGTATTGCACCACTCCCTTCTGGCTTGCAGAGTTTCTGCTGAAAACTCAGTGGATAACCTTATGGGTATTCCCTGTGTATTATTTGTTGCTTTTCCCTTGTTGCTTTCAATATTTTTTCTTTGTATTTAATTTCTGTTAGCTTGATTATTGTGTGTCTTGGCATGTTTCTCTTTGGGTTTATCCTGTATGGAACTCTATGTACTTCTTGGACCTGGGTCACTATTTACTTTCCCATGTTAGGGAAGTTTTTGACTATAATCTCTTCAAATATTTTCTTAGACACTTTCTCTTTTTCTTCTTCTTCTGGAACCCCTATAATTTTGAATGTTTGAGTTTAAATGTTCCAGAAGCCTCTGAAACTGCCATCATTTCTCTTCATTCTTTTTTCTTTATTCTGTTCTGCAGCAGTGTTTCCCACCATCATATCTTCCACTCACTTATCCATTCTTCTGCCTCAGTTATTCTGCTATTAATTCTTTCTGGTGTATTTCTTTTTTTTTCATTTGGTGCTCATCATTGTTTGTTCATTAGCTCTTGTAGGTCCTTGTTAAATATTTCTTGTAACTTCTCGACTGATTGGGGCACACTTGCTCGCTCTGGGGGGAGGGCAGGAAGGTGGCAGGGACTAGGGCAGGAGTGCTTCCTCTGGGAAGAGCCCCTCCTCGAGCCTGCAGAGGCAGGGGCTGGAGCGTGGAGAGAGCTTGTGACTGTGACCTCACCCTTTGAGCGTCACTCAACAATGCTGACTCACTACTATGGCCATCCAGGCTTCTTTGAGGAGCATTCCTCACTCCCATACCCTCAGGCCATCTCTGCACAGCCAACAGCTGTCCTCTCCCTAGGCCCACTCTCCTAACCCCCTGTTCTGGCACCCAGGCCCTGCCAGCACTGATGGACCCCCCTCAGGCTTGGGCACACAGGGCTATGTCATGGACTGTCTGCGTAAGTCTCACTCTGTCCTGCCTGTCCTGACTGTCTGCTGCACTTTCCCCTGATAGCCCCCGAAGCTCCCCTTCTATCGCAGCTGATCTCCCTGCCAGTGAGGGGGCCTCCCAGATGCTATAACCTCTTCTCTTTTTCAGTCCCCCAGCAGGGGTAAGAGTCCTATCCCATTTCCTCTTTTCTTTTTCTTCCCTTTCTCTTACTTGTCATACCCAATTACACAAGGGTCTTTACTTGTCCTGGTCAGTGTCTGAGGTCCTCTGCTAGTGTTCGGTAGGTGCTCTGTGCAAATTGTTCCACTTGTTGATGTATTCTTGATGTACCTGTGGGGAGAGATGAGCTCCAGGTCCTCATATTCTGCTATCTTGTCCCCAACCAAGTAATTCTAGTCTGTATTTCTATTTGCTCTAACTTCCTATTTGTTATTCTGTTTTGCTATACTTTTTTCCTTATGGTTCTTTTACTAATTTCTTACAGTGTATACTTAGGTTTTTTTTAATACTTACTTTTTATTAATGGAGGTGTTTGGGGCTAAACATTTTCTTCTCAGAATAGCTCTTTCTGCATCCTGAGGGTTTTTATATTAAGCACTCTAATTTTTGTTTTGTTTTTAATGACACATAACATTCTCTTTGAACCAAGCTTTGGAGTAGTTATCTTATTTTTCTTGACTTTTTACAATGTGTTTGTTATTTTATTGAACAATGATAGTAGAAACCCCCCACACTTTGTAGATAACTTAGTCCCTTTTGCATGAGTTCAGGGATAGTCTACAGATACACTAAATGTATATTTCTATTCCTTTTTCCTTTCTAGAAATAGGCCAGTGGTTACAATCTGCAAAATGAGGTATTTCCTCAACGGATGTGAATGTCCTTTTCCATGACAGACGGGGATGTCTCACACATGGAAGTGGAACAGTGTCTAGGGTCCTGTGGTTGCTGTGTAGGTGCGGTAAAGGTACCAGGCTTGTGCTGCAGCAGCTGCCCTGTCTTTGTTCTCCAGGCTCTTTGCATCCTCTTTCCCTCAAAGCCACAGAGACTCAGTGTGCTCATTCAGCAGTTTCTTTTCTTTTGAGAGTCAGGACAAACTGGCATAGTCAGGCAAGTTTGATGAATTTTAATCCTGGAAGCTTTCAGAAATTTTTAAAGTACAGTTTTATTTCCGTATTTATTGCCATGGTGCTAATTTTCTGTCTCTTGCCTGGTCCTGGATCATTTGTTTTTACCAAGACCCCAACAAAGCCTCATTTTATGTACACATACACTGTATATCTGCCTATGGCTGCCAAGAACACCTTTACAAATGGAAGCAAATAATTTGAGATTGGGTTGAAAGATAGCAAAGACATTAAATGTATCTGCTTTTCTTTTGTTTCTGTTTCATTGATAATTTTTAGAGTCAATATTAAGATCTTTATAATGTTCATACTATTTTTCCTTTGACAAATTTTCTTTTATCTTTTTCTTCTTGTTGTTCAGTCACTCAGTCTTGTCCAACTCTTTGTGACCCCATGGACTGCAGGATGCCAGGCTTCCCTGTCCTTCACTGTCTCCCAGAAATTGCTCAAACTCATGTCCATTGAGTCGGTGATGCCATCCAAACATTTCATCCTCCATCACCCTCTTCTCCTCTTGCCCTCAATTTTTCACAGCATCAGGGTCTTTTCCAGGGTTGGCTCTTTGCATCAGGTGGCCAAACTATTGGAGCTTCAGCTTCAGCATTAGTCCTTCCAATGAATATTCAGCATTGATTTCCTTTAGGATTGACTGGTTTGATTTTTTTGCAGTCCAAGGGTCTCTCAAGAGTCTTCTCCAGCACCGCAGTTCAAAACCATCGGTGTTTCAGCACTCAGTCTTCATTATGGTCCAACTCTCACATTTGCACATGACAGTTGAAAAAACTGTAGCTTTGACTATATGGACCTTTGTTGGCAAAATGATGTCTCTGCTTTTTAATATGCTGTATAGGTTTGTTATACCTTTTCTTCCAAGGATCAAACATCTTTTAATTTCATGGCTGCAGTGACCACCTGCAGTGATTTTGGAGCCCAAGAAAATGAAGTCTGTCACTATTTTCATTGTTTCCTCATGTATTTGCCATGTAGAGATGACACTGAATGCCATGATCTTCATTTTTTGAATGTTGAGTTTTAAGCCAGCTTTTTCATTCTCCTCTTTCACCTTCATCAGGAGGCTCTTTAGTTCCTTTTTGCTTTCTGCCATTAGAGTGATGTCATCTTAGTATCTCAGATTATTGATATTTCTCCTGGCAATCTTTATTCCAGCTTGAGCTTCATCCAGCCTAGCATTTTGTCTGATGTACTCTGCATATAAGTTAAATAAGCAGGATAACAATATATAGCCTAATCATACTCCTTTCCCAATTTGGAGCCAGTCCATTGTTCCATGTCCAGGTCTAACTATTGCTTCTTGACCTGCATACAGGTTTCTCAGGAGGCAGGTCAAGTGGTCTGGTAATCTCATCTCTTTAAGAATTTTCCACAGTTTGTTGTGATCCACACCCTCAAAGGCTTTAGTGTAGTCAATGAAGAAGAAGCAGGTGTCTTTCTGGAATTCTTGTGCTTTTTGTATGATCCAACAGATGTTGGCAATTTGATTTCTGGTTCCTTTGCCTTTTCTAAACCCAGCTTGTACATCTGGAATTTCTTGGTTCACGTACTGTTGAAGCCTGTGTTGAAGAACTTTGAATATTACCTTCCTAGCATGTGAAATGAGTGCAAAGGCAAGGTAGTTTGAACATTCTTTGGCATTTCCATTCTTTGGGATTGGGATGAAAACTAACCTTTTCCAGTCCTATGGCCACTGCTGAGTTTTCCGGATTTCCTGGCATATTAAATACAGCACTTTAACAGCATCATCTTTTAGGATTTGAACTAGCTCAGCTGTAATTCCACCTGGGCTTACCAGGTGGCGCTAGTGGTAAAGAACCCACATGCCAATGCAGGAGACAAGAGAGGTGGGTTCATCCTTGGGTTGGGAAGTTCCCCTGGATAAGGGCATGGCAACCTACTCTAATATGGTTGCCTGGAGAATTCCATGGACAGAAGAGGCTGGTAGGCTACAATTCATAGGGTCTCAATGAGTTGGACATGACTGATTCGACTTGGCATTTAAGGAATTCCATCACCTCCACTAGCTTTGTTCGTAATGCTTCCTAAGGGCCACCTGACTTCACACTCCAGAATGTCTTGCTCCAGGGGAGTGATCATGACATTGTGTTTTTCCAGGTCATTAAGACTTTTTGTACAGTTCTTCTGTGTATTCATGCCACCTCTTCTTAACATCATCTGCTTCTGTTAGGTCCATACCATTTCTGTCCTTTATTGTGCCTATCTTTGCATGGAATGTTCCCTCATTATCTCTAATTTTCTTGAAGAGATCACTAGTCTTTCCCATTCTGTTATTTTCCTCTATTTCTGTGCATTGTTCACTTAATAATGCTTTTTTATCTCTTCCTGCTATCCTTTGGAACTCTGCATTTGGATGGGTATATTTTCCTTTTCTCCTTTGCCTTTCACAACTTTTACTGAATTACCTAATACTTTAAATTTTCTCTAGGACACCTTTGTTTTAAAGAAAATTGTTTTGAGCATTAGTTTACTTCTTTATTTTTCAATAAAATATAAAAACCTCTTATCAAATAATCTGTTACAATATATTGTTCATTTTTAATACTAGTTTCTTTATAGTAATTTTGTGTATTGTTTTAAATTTTAATGTAGATATATTTTAGTATAAACACTGGTAATAATTCCTAGTTTTATAGTCAAATACAGTTTTCACATTTTAGAATTTGTGGGTCCTTTTGGCTAATTAGGGATAAAAATGAAAGTGTTAGTTGCTTAGTCCTGACTCTGTGACTCCATGGAATGTAGCCCTCCAGCCTCCTCTGTCTGTGAATTTCTCCAGGTAGGAATACTAGAGTGGGAAGCCATTCCCTTCTCCAGGGATCTTCCTGACCCAGGATCTAACCCAGGTCTCCTGCTTTGCAGTCAGATTCTTTACCATCTGCACCACCAGGAAAGCCCAATTAGGGATAATATTTCTCCCAAATATTGCATGCCTATTTAAAATGAGGTGATAACCCCTGTAAAAGCTTTGACTCATTCATATTTTTCCTGTGTGTGTGCATGAATGTGCTTAGTCACTCAGTTGTATCTGACTCTGCAATCATATGAACTGTAGCCTGCCAGTCTCCTGTGTCAATGGGGTTTTTCAGGCAAGAATATTGGAGTGGGTTGCCATTTCCTCCTCCAGGGGATCTTCTTGACCTAGGGATCGAACCCATGTCTCATGTGTCTCCTGTATTGCAGGCAGATTCTTTAATGGCTGCATCTTCAAGGAAGCCAATTGATGCATGTTAATTTAAATATTAATGTACTTATACAATATTATAAATATCTATATGTTTATTTTGGGCTTCCCTGGTGACTCAGATGGTAAAGAATCTACCTGCAATGTGGGAGATCTGGGTTCAATCCCTGGGTTGGGAAGACCCCCCTGGAGGAGGGCATAGTAACCCACAGCAGGCTTCTTGCCTGGAGAATCCCCATGGACAGAGGAGCCTGGCAGGCTGCAGTCCATGTGGTAGCAAAGAGTCAGACACTACTGAGCAATAAGCACACAGCATGTGTTTATCGGTATAATTTTCCCCTATGAATTTATTGCTTTATTTCTTAGCTTTTATTTTGTATACTTTGATATTACATATTTAATGTACAAGGATTTAATGCCATTTAGTTTGCACTATTGAGGGCCAATTTTAGAATTATAAAATGATCCTATTTATCTTAGCTAATGCTCTTTGCCTTAAATATTTCCTTGTTTGCTGCTAGCATTTCCACGCTCAATTGCTTTCTTTTGTCCATGCATGATAAACTTTATGCATCCTTTTACTTGAAATCTTTGTATGTCATTTTCTGTAGGTTTTAAAATTTGATTTAGTTTTGTTATTCTTCCTGAAAACATTTCCTTCCTAATAACAAAATAGTTTAAGGCAATTTCCTTTCCTGTTTTCACTGTTATATGCAGCCTTAATTCTGTCAGTTTGTTTTATGTTCTCAGTTTTGTTTTTTAATATTTTTTTGTCTTTGCTTCTTGTAATTTGTCATGTAGAATCTATATTTGCTTTTTACCTTCCATAGTGATGTGAAAGGTAATTATCATTTTTAATTCCACTGGTGGGTTTTTATACTTTTCAAAATAACATTTGACTAATTTTGTAACATAAAAATCAAGACTAATGTCACACTTAAAAAGCTACAAGTCCAACCTTTTGCAAAATTAATTCCTGTTTATAGAATATTCTTTCTTGTTAGCATTGGAGGGAAGGAAGAGATTTTCCTCTGTCCTTTTAAATTCTTTTGGTCATCTAAGAATTAAATTTACATGAGACAGATTAACAGGAGAAACTTAAAGTTTGATAACAGGTATATATGGGAAAGACTCAGGAAAACTGAGTAACCAGAATGGCTGAAGTTCTCACTTTCAGTACTATCTTCAGTACTAAAGAAACAGATGATGTTTGGGATTTTAAAGAAGAGGATTCACATGGAGATGGAGGAGCCAATGTTTAGTATACAAATGTTTACTGGGTCATGCAGAGACTATGGGACTTAGATGATCTCTAGAGTTGACCCCACCACACCAAGCTCATATTCTTCACAGATAATGTCTGATAGCTATATTGTGAGAAGAGTCTCGTTACATAAATTCTTTTAGGCAGTTAAGGAGAAGGACAAGAAAAACTTCTTGAATTTTCTGTTTATTAAAAATATTCAGCCTAAATTAATCTTCATGAGGCATTTGGGGGTGGCAAATATTACTTCCCTACAGTGTTAATATTGTATCATATGTTGTTTGCTACATTTATATTCAACTTTATGATTTCCCCTTTGTTGTTCAGTCACTAAGTCGTGTCTGGCTCTTTGCAACCCCATGGACTGCCACAGCATGCCAGGCTCCTCTGTCCTCCACTGTCTCCCAGAGTTTGCTCAAATTCATGTCCATTGGGTCACTGATGCTATTTAGCCATCTCATCCTCTCTGTCGTCCCCTTCTCTTCCTGCCCTCACTCTTTCCCAGCATCAGGGTCTTTTCCAGTGAGTCGTCTCTGCATCAGGTGGCCAAAGTGTTGGAGCTTCAGCTTTAGCATCAGTCCTTCCAATGAATATTCAGGGTTGATTTCCTTTAGGATTGACTGGTTTGATCGCCTTGCTGTCCAAGGGACCCTCGAGTCTTCTCCAGCACCACAGTTCAAAAGCATCAATTCTTGGGTGCTCAGCCTTGTTGATGGTCCAACTCACATCCATACATGACCACTGGAAAAACCATAGCTTTAACTATAAGAAGCTTTGTTTCTGCTTTTTAATACAGGTTTAAATATAGGTCTAGGTTCATCATAACTTTCCTTCCAAGGAACAAGCTTCTGTTAATAGCTGCAGTCATCATCCTCAATGATTTTGGAGCCCAAGAAAATAAAGCCTGTCACTGTTTCCACTTTTTCCCGTTGCATTTACCGTGAAGTTCTCTGACTGAATGCCATATTAGTTTTTGAATGTTGAGCTTTAAGCCAGCTTTTTCACTCTCCTCTTTCACCTTCATCAAGAGGCTCTTTAGTTCCTCTTTGCTTTCTGCCATCAGAGTGATGTCATCTGCATATCTGAGGTAGAATCTTGATTCTAGCTTCCGATTCATTCAGCCGGGCATTTCATATGATGTACTCTGCATATAAGTTAAAGAAGCAGGGTGACAATATAGAGCCTTGATGTACTCCTTTCGAATTTTGAACCAGTCTGTTGTTCCATGTCCAGTTCTAACTGTTGCTTCTTGGCCTGCATAAGGGTTTCTTAGGAGGCTTTATAATTTATGATGATCTTTCATACAGAGATATAGCTAGGCTGTGTTTTTTTTTTATTAATTTTGATTTATATTATTAACTTATATTATTTATGTATATATTGGCTCAGCTATGTATTCAGTGTGTTTTTGTTTCTGAGAAGTGTACACTGGTTGCACATTTTTGGAAATTTCACATATTTGAAAGTAGCTTTTAGTGTTACATGTGAAAGAATTTTAGTCCTAGATAGAATTTTTTAGAAACCACATTTTTTTCCAGAAGTCACTAGAAACTGCTCTGTTACCATTTTTCACACACTATGGTAAAAAATTCTTTCATGAGAACACTAAATGGCAGAAACCAACACAACATTGTAATTATCCTCCAATTAAAAATAAAATTGAAAAAAATACAATGATATCTACCTTTTAAACAAATTTTTAAGTACACAACACTGCATTGTTAAAGGGACTGTGTTGTATAGCATATCTGTAGAATTTATTCATTTGGCAGTCACTTTATATCCATTCTTTTCCTCATCCACCAGCCTGTGGCACTGTAACTCTACACTCTTGATGCTATGAATTTGACCTTTTTAGATGGCTCATATAGGTGGACCCAAGCAATAACTCCTGTTACTGGCTTAATTCATTTTGATTAGGATCCTTCAAGTCTACTTTGTTGTCACAAATGACAATATTTTAATGTATGTATATGCAACATCTCCTCATCCATTCGTCTGTTGATGGACACTTGAATCGCTTCCTTATCTTGCTTATGTGAATGATGCTGCAGTGAACACAGGAATGCAAATATTTCTTTGAGATGCTGATTTCAGTTATTTTGGATATATACTCAGGGATGGAAATGCTTGATAATATGGTAGTGTTTTGTTTTGTTTTTATTCTGAAAGATCTCCATGCTGTTCTCCACAGTTGCTGCATTATTTCACACTTCCACCAACAGTGTGCATGGGCACAATTTTTTCCATATCCTCTCTGATAGTTACTCTCTTTGTTTTTTTGTGTTTTTTGTGGTAATAGTATCCTAACAAGTTTGAAGTTATATCACATTGTTTGGATTTGCATTTTCCTAATGATTAGTTGAGAGGCTTTTCCTATACCTGTTGGCCGCTCATATGTTTTCTTTGGAAAGATGGCTAATCAGTGTTCTTTGCCCATTTTTCAGTATGGTTATTTTTTTGCTATTGAGCTGTAGTTCAATCAAAAAATTCAACAAAGTTGATTTGATGAATTGAAAAGACAATGCACAGAATGGGAAAAATATTTGCAATCCCTGTATCTAATAAGGGATTAATAGCTTCTAGTGTTCTTAACATTTTTCCTTCCTCGATCTCTGCCATTGTAGGTATTTACTAGTATCTAATAGGAGTGGGAAACAGGGAATGTTAAAAGTTATCACTATTTTAAGCTCCTGTACATGAATGAAAATGTCATTATTTTCTCCTATTACTAGCTGCTACTGATTCCTTGTCTCTGTTCTTCTTTGAAGCATTTCCCACTATAGCAACTTTCTTCTAGATAATCTTTTCCTGCTGCTGTACTCCCAAATGTAACCCTAATTCAAATATAATTGCTGTTCATGGAAAGCAGCATCTTCCTGGCATATTATAGCCAAAGAGTGTTCCTTTACTAGATACGTTTTGTGGAGAAGGATACACCATCAATCAGGGCCAGGTTTATACATGTGCTCAGTCATGTATGACTCTTTGTGACCCTGTTATGTGCTATCACCGGCCATGCTCCTGTGTCCATGGGATTCTCCAGGCAAGAATCCTGGAGTGGGTTGTTGTTTCCTTCTCCAGGGGATCTTCCTGACTCAGGGATTGAACCCACGTCTCCTGTGTCTCCTGCATTGACAGGCAGATTCTTTAACACTGTGCCACCTGGACCAAGTATATGAAACATCTCAAATGCTAGGATGCTTTCCTATTTTAAGTAAACTTATGGGGTAAGGAATAGATTATTTCCTAAAAGAATAGATGAGTGAATAGCAGGAGCCAATTTATACTCAGATGTAAGTGTAGAGGAATAAGTGGATATATTGGGAGAGGCATAGTGCTAGAGATGGGTTGTTAGCTTGAGGGCTTGAAGAAGGGAGCTTTGTTATTTAAATGTCGAAGATCCTTTCCTAATGACCATTCAGTTCTTAATCCTGGCAGTCAAATAACCATAAACAGAGTCAACAGCATAAGCACTTGTTAACAATGCTGTCAAAGGAAAGCCAAATATAATATACTAACTTACAGGAGATACTAATGGTGTGAGTATGTTTCTTAATTGCTCATGAATTCCAAGATGCTTGGAGAGATTTACCTTATCCTCTAGTATATGGCTCAGTTGGTAAAGAGTCTGCCTGCAGTGTGGGAGACCCGGGTTCAATCCCTGTGACGGGAAGATCCCCTGGAGAAGGAAATGTCAACCCACTCAAGTATTCTTGCCTGGACAATCCTATGGCCAGAGGAGCCTCTGAGGCTACAATCCATGGGGTTGCAAAGAGTCAGACACGACTGAGCGACTTCACTTTCACTTTCACTAGTATATACTTATCCTCTAGTATAAGGTAAATTCCTCCAAGTGACAGGGAAGCCTGGCATGCTGCAGTCCATGGGGTCACAAAGAGTTGGATGTGACTGAGCGACTGAACAATAACAACTAGTGTGGGTTTGACTTGTGAATTATTCTTTTAGCAGTAATACTGAATAGCAATGATCTATGAACTGTACACTCTGTGCATGGTTGTATATATGTCCTTATGTGTTGTTTTACAGGAAGAATATTAGGCACTAGTTGAGATAGAAATGTAGAGGCTACCAATTCTAACTGATTGATCATTGTGACTGATTATAGAAATAAAATATGAAAGTCACATGTGTTTCTGAAACCATAATGCACAACTAAATACAGTAAAATGAGTCAGGAAAGAAAGTAGGTTTATGGAAAATGACAGTCTAGACTTAGAGCTTTTCTAATCACCACATGTAATTATGTTAATTATCCCTTCAAAAGAAGTTCTCGTAGTCACATGTCCTTTTAATACATCCATCAGAATAATTGTTCTCTCCATAAAGAATTTAACAGATACCCCAAACCCCCTGAATGTGTGAAACAGCAGGTTACTCTCCAGTCGCCCCTGTATTTCTCCCAACATGAAAGTCAAGCAGTTTCAGGTGAGAGTTAGTTATTTTTGTTTCCAATGTCATGTTGCCGCTTGTACTCACTATTAAGTAACACACTGCAATATGGGTGCAGAAATAGAAATATTATCTGTATATCAATGGATGACTTTGATGAAATTTAAGCAACTAAAATGCTGGGGAATGTGTTGAGATATTTATTAAAAATCTTTATTCTGCATTTAGATTTATTATACACCATGCATGCTCTCACTTTAGTCACCTTACGCTGTAATATCATTTTAAAGAATTGAAATGAAACTAGACAAGATCCACAGGCAAAAAAATAGACTGAGCTCCAATTATATGACTCATATTTAATAAAAAGTCCTTGCTGCTAAGCTGCTAAGTCACTTCAGTCGTGTCTGACTCTGTGTGACCCCATAGACGGCAGCCCACCAGGCTCCCCCATCCCTGGGATTCTCCAGGCAAGAACACTGGGAAAAGTCCTTAGCCTCATAGTAATCAAAAAGTGTGAATCAAAGTGCATTTATATATATATTTTTTTAATTGGAGGCTAATTATAATATCGTGGTTTTTGCCATACATTCATATGTTTTAAGGTAAATTTTGTATTCTGTATCATAGAATGTGATTCCTCATTTATTCAGTCTCTTCAATTAATGGGCCAAGTACTGTGCCTTATTATAGTGAATAGAAGGTCTTCCATGTTATTAAATCATCTTAGTTTGAGGAAATGGTTGCCCAGACTCACTCTGCCTCAGGAAAGACTTATTCCCTTCTTGTTAGCTCCAGATTTATTTTTTATGTGAAGAAGATTTCTAACCTATGAATTGTTTTTCTCCAAGTCATATGGCATGGTGGAAAATGTTGGCAAAAGGAAGGTAGCGTGTCTACTCCTAACTCCCCTTCCCCATGTCCCTCAACTGGGCACCACAGTTTACTGTGTTGTTTTCAACAACTTTAGAGTGAAAGTATAAGAAATAACCTCAAAATCAAAAACATTGCTCTGACTCATAATAGTATTGAGATGGATTAGCAATATTGAAAGCTGTTGGTGAATTGTCATCCATAGCATAAAATTGAATTCCTTTTATCTTGTGTGTGTGTGTGTGTGTGTGTGTGTGTGTGTGTGTACTTTAGTTGCTTTATACACTACTCTGTCAATTTTCACTGTATAGCAAAGTGAATCAGCCATACCTATAAATAAATCTGTTCTTTTTAGGATATCCTCCCCATTTGGGTCACCACAGAGCACTGAGTCAAGTTCCCTTTGGTATACAGTAGTTTCTCATTAGTTATCTATTTTATACATAATTGTGTGTGTGTGTGTGTGTGTATGTCAATCTCAGTCTCTTAATTTATCCCCTCGGTTTCCATATATCTGTTCTCTACGTCTGTGTCTCTGTTTCTGCTTTGCACATATGACCATCTTTACCATTTTTATAGATTCCACATATATGCATTTATATGTATGTATTATTTTTCCTCTTTCTGACTTACTTCACTCTGTATGACAGTCTCTAGATCAATCCACATCTCTGCAAATGACACCATTTTGTTCCTTTTTATGGCTGAGTTAATACTCCATCACAGGTATATGCTACATCTTCTTTACCCATTCTTTTGTTGATGGACATTGAGATTGCTTCCATGTCTATTGTAAATAATACTGCAGCAAACCCTGGGGTGCATGTACCTTTTTGAATTTTGGTTTTTGCTGGGTACATGCCCAGTAGTAGGAGTGCTGGTCCATACTATAGGTTTATTTTTAATTTTTTAAGGAACCTCCATATGTTTCTCCATAGTAGTTTATCAATTTACACTCCCACCAGTAGGATAAGAGGGTGACCTTTTCTCTATAACCTCTCCAGCATTTAGTGTTTGTAGATCCCTTGATGCTGGGCATTTTGACTGACGTGAGGTGATACCTCATTGTAGTTGTGATTTGCATTTCTCTAATAATTAGCTATATTGATCATCCTTTCATATGTTTGTTGGCTATCTGTCTGTATGTCTTCTTTGGAGAAGTGTCTATTTAGGTCTTCTACCCATTTTTTGATTTTTTTTTTTTTAATTGAGCTACATGAGCCGTTTTTATGTTTTAGAGATTAATCCTTTGTCAGTTTTTTCATTTACAAATATTTTATTCTATTATGAAGGTTGTCTTTTTGTCTTCTCTATGGTTTCCTTTGCTGTGCAAAAGCTTTTAAGTTTAAGTAGGTCCCATTTGTTTATTTTTGTTTTTATTTTCATTACTGTAAGGAGGTAGGTCAAAAAAGAATGTGCTACAATTTATGTCAAAGAGTTTTCTGCCTATGTTTTTTCCTAAGAGCTTTATAGTGTCTAGCCTTATGTTTAGGACTGTAATCCATTTTGTATTTGTTTATGTACATGGTGTTGAGTGTTCTAATTTCATTTTTTTACACATATCTGTCCAGCTTTGCCAACACCTGCTTATTGACAAGATCTTCTTTTCTCCATTGTATATTTTTGCCTCCTTTATCATGGATTAGATGAGCATAAGTGCATGGATTTATCTCTGGACTTTCTATCCTGCTCCATGGATCTGTATTTCTGTTTTTGAGCT
Source organism: Bos indicus (assembly GCF_029378745.1). NCBI lineage: Eukaryota > Metazoa > Chordata > Mammalia > Artiodactyla > Bovidae > Bos > Bos indicus. Next base: position 14,095,469 of record NC_091788.1, on the reverse strand, counting down.
AATACCATACTGTCGCGATTACTGGAGGTTTGTAGTATAGCCTGAAGTCTGGGAGCCTGAATCCTCCTACTTTGTGTTTCTTTCTCAAGATTGCTTTGTCTATTTGGGGTTTTGGTTTCTATACACTAAATTTTTTGTTCTAATTCCATGAAAACTGCCATTGGTAATTTAATAGGAATTGCACTGAATCTGCAGACTGCTTTGGGTAGTGTTTATTCTTCCAATCCAAGATTATAGTATACATCTATCTGTTTTTATCTTTGATTTCTTTTATCAGTACCTTAACAGTTTTCTGCAAACAAGTCTTTCGTTCTATAAGTAAGTTTTTCCTGAGTATTTTATTCTTTTAGTGACAATGATGAATGGGATCATTTCTTTAATTTTTCTTCCTGATCTTTCATTATTAGTATATAGGAATTAAAGAGATTTCTGTGTATTAAGTTTGTATCCTGTGACTTTACTAAATTCACTGATTAGTAGTTTCCTGGACATCATTAGGATTTTCTATGTACATCATGTCTTCTGCAAACAATGACAGTTTTACTTATTCTTTTCCAATTTTGATTCCTCTTATTTATTTTTCTTCGCTGTCATGGCCAGAACTTCCAAAACTGTATTGAATAATAGTGGCAAGGATGAACACCCTTGTGTTGTTCCTGATCTGAGAGGAAATGCTTTTAGTTTTTCACCGTTGAGAGTGATGTTTGCTCTGGGTTTATCATATATGGCTTTTGTTAACGATGAGGTAGAGTCGGACACGACTGAGCGACTTGACTTTCACTTTTCACTTTCATGCATTGGAGAAGGAAATGGCAACCCACTCCAGTGTTCTTGCCTAGAGAATCCCAGGGATGGGGGAGCCTGGTGGGCTGCCATCTATGGGGTCACACAGAGTTGGACACGACTGAAGTGACTTAGTAGCAGCAGGTTTCTTCTATGCCTCTTTTTGGGAGAGTTGTTTATTATTATTATTATTATCATAAAAGGGTGTTGAATTTTGTCAAAAGATTTTTCTGCATCTATTGAGATGATAATAGTTTTTATTGTTCCATTTTTTTAATGGTATATCACATTAATTGACTTGCATATATTAAAGAATCCTTGCATCCCTGGGATAAATCCCACTTGATCGTGGTGTGTGGTCCTTTCAGTGTGTTGCTGGATTCAGTTTGCTAGTATTCTGTTAAGGATTTTTGCATCTATGTTCATCAGTAATATTGGCCTGCAATTTTCCTTTTGGCAATATTTTTGTCTGGTTTTCATATCAGGGTGATGGTAGCCTTGTAGAATGAGTTTGGGAGTGTCTCTCTCTCTCCATTTTTTTTTTTTTTTGAAGAGTTTGAGAATAATAGATATTAACTCTTTTCTAAATGTAAGATAGAATTCACCTCTGAAGCCATCTGCACTTCTGTTTGTTGGAAGAGTTTTAATTAAAATTTCAATTTTATTACTTGTGATTGGTCTGTTCATATATTCTATTTCTTCCTGATTAAGTCTTGGAAGGTTGTGCTTTTTTAAAAAGTTTGTTTCTTCCGGTTTGTCTTTTTTACTGGCATATAATTGCTCATAGTAATTAATTACCATCCTTTGTATCTCATGGCATCAGTTGTAATTTCTCTTTCATTTCTAATTTTATTGATTTGAGTCCTCTCCCTTTTTTCCTTATTGAGTCTTGTTAAAGGTTTATCAGTTTTGTTTATCTTCTCAAAAAACTAGCTTTTAGTTTCATTGATCTTTGCTATATTTTCTTCATTTCTATTTCATTTATTTCTTCACTGGTCTTCATGATTTATTTCCTTCTACTAACTTTGGTTGTTTTTGTTGTGGTTCTTAATTCTCCATTTGCTTTAGGTATAAGGTTAGGATGTTAATTTGAAATTTTTCTTGTTTCTTGAGGCAGTTGTTGCTATGTACTTCCCTCTTAGACCTGTCTAGCTTTCTTTATTTATAATTGGAGGATAATTGCTTTTCAATGTTTTGTTTCTTTCTTTCATACAACAACATGAATCAGCCATAAATATATATATTCCCTCCCTCTTGAACCTCCTTCACAACCCCCATCCTATCCCACCATCTAGGTTGTCACAGAGCACCAGGTTGACACCCTGTGTTATATAGAAATTTCCCACTAGCTGTCTGTTTTACATCTGGTAATGTACATGTTTCAATGCTACTCTCTCAACTCGTCCCACCCTCACCTTCCCCTGCTGTGTCCACAAGTATGTTCTCTATGTCTGCTTCTCTATTTATGCCTTGCAAATAGGTTAATCAGTACCATTTTTCTAGATTCCTTATATATGCATTAATACACAATACATGCTTCTCTTTCTCATTTCTTTGTATAATAGGCTCTAGGTTTAATCACCTCACTAGAACTGACTCAAATTTGTTCCTTTTATGTCTGAGTAATATTCCATTACTGTGGTATATATGTACCATGACTTCTTTATTCATTCATCTGTCAATGGACATCTATGTTGCCTCCATGTCTTGGCTCTTACAAATAGTACTTCAGTGAACATTGGGGTACATGTGTCTTAGACCTGCTTTTGTTGCATAACTTAGGTTTGAGGCCATTGTGTTTTCATTGTCATCTGTTTCTCAGTATGTGCCTCCATTCTATTTTCATGATTTTGGGTCATCTTTACTGTCATTACTCTGAGTTCTTTCTCAGGTAGATTGCCTATTTCATCTTCATTTATTTGGTATTGTGGGATTTTACCTTCCTCCTTCTTCAGCAACATATTTCTCTCTTTTCTCAATTTGTCTAATTTACTGTGTTTATGGTCTCCTTTCCACAGACTGCAGGATGATAGCTCCTTTTACTTTTGTTGTCTGCCCCCTGGCAAATGAGGTTGGTCCAGAGGCTTATGTAGGCTTCTTGGTGAGAAAGAATGGTGTCTGTGCTCTAGTTGGTGGAGCTGAATCCTTTTCCTTGTGATGAGCGGGACTGCATTATGTGGTAGGAAGACTGTAGGTTGCCTGTCTGCTGATGGATGGCGCTGTGTTCCTATCTTGCTGGTTGTTTGGCATGAGATGTCCAGCACTGGGGCTGCAGGTAGTTGGGTGGAGCCTGGTCTAGGTGTTGAGAAGATTACCTCCAGGAAAGCATATGCTGATTAATATTCTCTGGTCCTGGGAATTCTCTGGTGGTCCAGTGTCTTGGACTCAGTGCTCCTACCTCGAAGACCCAAGTCTGATTTGGTCTGGGAGCCAAGATCCTGTAAGCCACACAGTGTGACCAGACAAAAAAAGAAAGAAAGGGAAAAGAAGAAAAAAGAAAACACAAAACCCAAGACAAATAGCAAAAACAAAATAAACAGCACCACCAACAACAAATACACACATGCAAAAAATAAGAATAAAGTAAATAAATAGACAAATCAAAGCCAAGATAGATGATAAATAAAAAAACAAAACAAAGAAGCAAACAAAAGAAAGAGAACAATAAAAGAACTTAAAATAGAAAACAATAAGAACCACATGAACAGAAAACAATGAGAAATGAAACAGAAACAGAAGGCAAGCTTAAACAAAAAAAGAAAACATAAACATAAAAAATGATTTTAAAAGTAACAAAAACAAACACATAAAACAACAAAAAGTAAAAATAGACACATTTTAAAACATATATTAAAAAATACAAAAAAAAATAATAGCACCATCAACAACTAAACAAATTTAAACAAACCAAAAAGAACAATAGTAATAAGAATATTTACTGGGCCACCATTTTCAGTCCCCTTCATGGATCACAGTCTTGTCATGGCAAAGGGGCTTGCACAGTGAATCTACGAACCATACCATGCAGGACCACCAAAGATTGCCAGGTCATGGTGAAGAGTTCTGACAAAACGTGGTTCCCTGGAGGAGGAAATGGCCGCATACTCCAGTATTCTTGCCTGGAGAACATACGAACAATATGAAAAGGCAAAAAGATATGACACCACTAGATGAGCAGGTTGGAAGGTGTCTAATATGCTACTGGAGTAAGAGTGGAGGAGAATTACTAATAAATCCAGAAAGAATGAAGAGACTGGACCAAGGCAGAAATGACATTCAATTGTGTATGTGCCTTGTGAAGAAAGTAAAGTCTGATGCTGTAATGAACAGTATTGCATAGGCACCGGGAATGCTAGGTCCATGAATCAAGGTAAATTATACATGGTCGAGCAAGAGATGAAAAGAATGAACATCTATATCTTAGAAATTAGTGAACTGAAATGGATGGGAATGGGTGCATTTAATTCAAATGACCATTATAACTACACTACTGTGGGCAAGAATCCTTTAGAAGAAATGGAGTAGCACTCAGAGTCAAGAAGAGTCTGAAATGCAGTATTTGGGTGCAATCTCAAAAATGACAGGAAGATTGTGGTTCATTTCCAAGGCAAACAATTCAACATCACGGTAATCTAGTCTATGCCCCAACCACTGATGCTGAAGAATCTGAAGTTGACCAGTTCCATGAAGACCTACAAGACCTTTTAGAACTCACGCCAAAAAAAAAAAAAAAAAATGTTGTTTTCATTATAAGGGATTAGAATGCAAAAGGAAGAAGTCAAGAGATACCCAGAGTAACAGGCAAGTTTGGCTTTGGAGTATTAAAATAAAAAAGCAGGGCAAAGGCAGAGTTTTGCCAAGAGAATATGCTGGTCATAGCAAATATACTTTCCCAAAACCCAAGAGACGACTCTACACATGGATAACACCAAATGGTCAATACCAAAATCATATTGATGATGTTCTTTGCAGCAGATGGTGGAGAAGAAGCTCAATGCAATCAGCAAAAATGAGACCTGAAGTTGACTGTGGCTCAAATCATGAGCTCCTTATTGCAAAATTCAGTTTTAAGTTGAAGGAAGTAGTGGAAGTCACTATGCCATTCAGTTATGACCTAAATCAAATCCCTCTGATTATACATGAGAGGTAATAAATAGATTAAAGGGATTAGATATGGTAAAACAAATGCCTGAAGAGCAATAGATGGAGGTTCATAATATTGTACAGGAGGCAGTGACCGAAACCATCCTAAAGATTAAGAAATGCAAAAAGGAGAAGTGTTTGTCTGACGAGGCTTTACAAATAACTGAGGAAAGAAGAGAAGTGAAAAGCAAAGGAGAAAGGGAAAGATATATCCAACTGGATGCAGAGTTCCAAAGAATAGCAGAGTGATAAGAAGGCCTCCTTCAATGGTCAGTGAAAATAAGTAGAGGAAAACAATAGAATGGGAAAATCTAGAGATCTCTTCAGGAAAATTGGAGATACCAAGGGAAAATTTCATGTAAGGATGGGCACAAGAAAGGACAGAAATGGTAAGGACCTAACAGAAGCAACAAGAGATTAAGAAGAGGTAGTAAGAATAACTACAGGTTGCAAGAGGTATACAGAACTATACAAAAAAGGTCTTTATGAGCCAGACCTTGATAGTGTGGTCACTCACCTAGAGCCAGGCATCCTGAAGTATAGTCAAGTGGCCTTTAGGAAGTGTTATTATGAGCAAAGCTAGTGGAGGTGATGGAATTCCAGCTGAGCTATTTCAAATCCCAAAAATGATACTGTTAAAGTGCTTCTCTGAATATTTCAGAAAATTTGGAAAATTCAGCAGTGACCACAGGTTTGGAAAAGGTCAGTTTTCCTTCAAATCCCAAAGAAGGGCAGTGGCAGAGAATGTTCAAACTACCATACAATTGTGCTCATTTCACATGCTGGCAAGGATATGCTCAAAATCCTTCAAGCTAGGCTTCAGCAGTACATGAACCTACAACTTCCAGCTGTACAATCTGGGTTTAGAAAAGACAGGGGAACCAGCAATCAAATTGCCAACATTTGCTGGATTCAAATCGGGCAAGGAGTATGTCAAGGCTGTATATTGTTACCCTGCTTATTTAAATTATATGCAGAATACATCATGAGAAATGCTGGATTGGATGAAGCACAAGTTGGCATCAAGATTGCCAGGAGAAATATCAATAACCTCAGATATACAAATAATACCACCCTCACGGCAGAAAGTGAAGAGGAACTAAAGAGCCCCTTGATGAAGGTAAAAGAGGACAGTGCAAAAGTTGGCTTGAAACTCAACATTAAATAAAACTAAGACCGTGGCATATGCTACCATCACTGCATGGCAAACAGAAGGAGGAAAAGTAGAAGCAGTGACAGGTTGTATTTTCTTGGGCTCCCAAATCACTGCAGACAGTGACTATAGCCATGAAATTAAAAGATCCTTGCTCCTTGGAAGGAAAGCTATTTCAAATCTAGAGAGTATATAAAAAGCAGAGACATCATTTTTCTGACAAAGGTCCATATAGTCAGGGTATGGTTTTTCCACTAGTCAGGTTAAGGATTTGAGAGTTGGACCATAAAGAAACCTGAACGCCAAAGAATTAATGTTTTCATGTTGTGGTGCTGGAGAAGATGCTTGTTTCTTGGATGGCAAGGAGATCAAACAACTCGATCCTAAAGGAAATTGACCTTGAATATTCACTGGAAAGACTGATGCTTAAGCTGCGATACTTTGGCCACCTCATGTGAATTGCTTACTCCCTGGGGAAGACCCTGATGCTGGAGAAAATTGAAGAAAAAAGGAGTGGCAGAGAATGAGATGGTTAGATAGCATCACCAAGTCAATGGACATGAATTAGAGCAAACTTGGGTAGATAGTAAAGGACTGTGGAGGTATGCTGCAGTCCATAGGGTCAGAAAAAGTCAGACATAACTCAATGACTGAACAAAAACATTCTCTCAGTGTCCCACAGTGAGCCACAGCCAAACCCACCTCTCCAGGAGGGCCCCCAATACCTCTAGATAGGTCCCATGACCTACTGTGGGACCAGCTCAGAGTCTGGCCAATCTCCCACATGGACTTGTCCCCAAAAGTCCACTGTTGGTAAAACTAAACTTGTCTCAGTTGTGGTAAGCCTCAACTCCACAGACGCTGGATTTACTATGCCAGTTCCAAGTATTTAATCTGTGGCTTATGCAGCTGTAGGAAGAGATTTCTGTTCCTCTCCCTTTGTCCCACCACCCCTGGGCCTTGGCTTTGGTTTGGGCTCTGTTTCTGCGTGGGCACCTCCTCAGGTGTCAGTTGCTAGCCAGGTGAAAGGGAGTGAAAGCTGTGGCTGCCTGGGGCACACTTACCTACTCAGACTGGGTAGGGGTATGGCAGACCCAGCTTGGGTGTGGCTGAAATGGCTATAGCTGCAGAGACCAGCAGTCACTTGCCACAGACTGGGACAAGCTCATTCTGGTGTGAGTCCCTCCCAGTGCCCTCAGAGGTAGGAGCTGGTGTGTGGGGGTGGTGGCGGCCCCACCTTTGCACACCACTCAACACTGGCCCCTCATTTGCCAGGTAAACTGCACTTCCTCTGGGGCATTCCTGGCCACAGAGTCCCTCACCCCATCCCCACTGCTGTAACCTGCTCAGCCAACAGCAGTCCTTTCCCTGGGTCTGCTTAGCCCCATGCCTTAGCGCTCAACCCCTGCCAGCACTGGCGAATTCCTGTCTCAGGCAGGGGTGCTCAGGGCTGATTCTCGAGGAGGCTTTGGGATGGATGCCAGTCAGGACCTCAGAGTTCATGCAGGCAGATGAGGCCTGAGCTTGAGGAATGGGCAAGCCTGATGAGTGCCCTTCCCAAGGCCTGAGGAAGCTGAAGCTGGTTGGTGGGGAAGCGGGTTACAATGGTTGTCTCCACCCTTTGCATGCCACTCAGCGATGATGTCTTCCTTCTATGGTGTCCTGGGCTTTTCCCACAAACCTTCCTGGTTGTGGAGCTCCTTACTCTTTTCCCTCGGGCTGTCTTTCAGCAGCCAAGAGCTGTCCCCTCCCTAGGTCCATGCTCCAAACTCCACCTTCCAGCACCCAGACCCCCTGCACAGCAGGAGACACAAGACTCAGGCTGGGGCAGCGCAGAACTGCCACAGACCACGTGCACATTTCTTGCTTTGTCCTGCCTTGCAGAGGCTGTCCACTGTGTTCCCCTTTGATCCCCTGAAAGTCTCTTACTGTGCCAGCAGACATCCCCACTGTAAGCTTTTTTGGATTTTTTTTTTTTCCCCTGATGGTAGGAATCCCTCCTCGCCTTCAGCTTTTCACCAGAATTGCTGGTTTCTTTTTTAGATTTCTCTTTTCCTCTTTCCTTCATCCAAGTGGTTGCAAGGGGATCTTTCTTACCCTTTCATCTATCCAAAGCCTTCCACGAGTGTTCAGCAGGTGATCTGTGAGAATCGTTCCGTCTGTAGATGTATTCCTGATGTACTTGTGAGGAAAGACCATTTTGGTAATCCTCGTATTATGCCATATTGACTCCTCCCCTGAAATCTAATTTCTTGATCTGAACTGCTTTTAATACTAAATCTCACATTTGAGAAAAAGAATATTTTTTGGTCCCCCCAAACATTCACTAATTTTCATTTAGGCTACTAAAAGGATGGAACTAAAGAAATGCTTACCGATTGCTAATGGTGTTCGGACATTAAAATTTGGTCATCATGCTTTAAAAAGATAATGCTTTCTAAACATCCAAGAAAATTTATTTCATTTATAAATTTCCACTTCATTTTTAGGAACAACAAGTAAAAGGAAACTGTATTCTTTGCAGAATTTGAGAATCTGAGAATTTGAAAGATCTTATTTTTTTTAGGTAGCTTTTACATTCACTGATAGCTCAGATCCTAAATATATTCTTTAATCAGGTTCGATGACTGATGGGAAGACACATCAATTTAATTTTGATGAATAATATGAAGATACATAACATTTCACATGCCTCTTCCCAGACAATCCTCCTCCTAGAAAGACTAGTAATATGATTTCTTTCCCTATAAACCAATTTTGCCTATTCTTCAATTTGATATTAATGGGAAAATATAGCATGCATATTTTTGTGTTCTCTTTTGCTCAGTATATATTTTGAAGTTTCATTCACATTTTGTCATTAATCAGAAGTATATTCCCTTTCATAAATTCATATACATCACTTCTTTTCTTCATTCTCATTCTTGTAGACATTTAGGATCTTTCAAGTTTAGAGCTAGTATGAACAACATTTTGTGACCTTTTTTGTATGTGGGTTTTGTTTTGTTTTTTTGGTGAACGTGTGTTTCTCTTTCTTTGATTATGTACATAGAAATAGGATTTCTAGGTAATAAGGCATATATGTATTTAACTTTTTAAGAAAACAGAATCTCTGAATTGATTGTACCTTTTGTGTTAGGATAGAAAAGAGCCCATTCATTTCTAGGACCTAACCCTGAGAACTTGTGAATAAGTAACCTTATATGGCAAATATAACTTTGTCAGTGTGATTAGGTTAAATATATTGAGATGGAGAGATTTCTCAGTGTTATCTTAGTGGTTCAAACATAGTCATATAAAACCTTGAAGATGAAAGAGGAAGGCAGAGAGTGGGTCAGAAATGTGGCGTTGGAAATAGAGGCAGGAAAGATTAAAAGTATGAGAGGAACTTGATCTACTTTTGCTGGATTTGAGATGAAGAGGTTCACAAGGCAAAAACTACAAGCTGCTTCTAGAAGCTGAGAATAGCTCTCAGTTCACAGCAAGGAAATGGTGACCTCAGTCATAAACCACAAGAAACTGAGTTCTTCCAACAACCTAAATAAGAAGTGAAATGGATTCTCACTTAGGTCCCCCTGAAAGTAACATAGCCCTGCTAACCATATCAGACTTCTGACCTACAAAAATGTGAGATAATAAATTTGTGTTATTTTAAGCCCCAAATGTATAGTAATTTGTTACAGAAAAAAAATAGAAAAATATTAGACCGCTTTCAAAATCCCACCAGTAATATATAAAAAGTCCAGTTACTACAGATTTGATCCAACGTTTGGTAGTGTCTATTTCTTTTAACTATTCTAATGAATTTATACTGGCATCTCATTTGACTTTAATTTGCATTTTCCTCGTGTCTGATAATTTTGATAATATTTTCATGTGCTTATTTGGCATTTGTCTTTTTTTAAATATAAATTTATTTATTTTAATTGGAGGGTAATTACTTTACAATATTGTATTGGTTTTGCCATACATCAACATGAATCCGCCATGGGTGTACACGTGTTCCTCATCCTGAACCACCCTCCCACCTCCCTCCCCGTACCATCCCTCTGGGTCATCCCAGTGCACCAGCCCTGAGCATCCTGTATCACGCATTGAACCTGGACTGGTGATTCATTTCACATATGACATTACACATGTTTCAGTGGCATTTGTCTTTTTTGTGAGATGTGCTCAAAAGTTTTGCTTGTCTTTATTGCATGATTCTTTTTTTTTTTTTTAATTGAGGTATAGTTCTATAAAGGCTTCCCTGGTGGCTCAGTGGCAAAGAATCTGCCTGCCAGTGCAAGAGACACAGGTTGGATCTCTGGGTCAGGAAGATCCTTTGGAGAAGGAAATGGCAACTCACTCCACTATTCTTGCCTGGGAAATCCCATGGACAAAGGAGCCAGGTAGGCTACAGGCCATGAGTTAGACATTACTGAGCAAGTAAACAACATCAAAGTTTTGTAAATACTGTGGTTCACGTTCTTTATCAGATATGCTTTCCAAAAGTTTTTCCGTCTGTGAGTTATCTTTCATTTCTACAACAGAATCTTTAGAAGAGTGGTGGCACTTTAAAACAAATCTGGATTTAAAGTAAGACAAGCTTTATTTCCCTATTGCAATAGGGAAAACACTGGAAATCTGCAAAGAACTCAACATCAAGAAGAAAAATGGCTTTTTCTTTATACAGTGAGGATAAGAAGTGAGGGAGGGGAAATGAGACAAAGTAGAGAAAACAATCAGTAGTACCTGATGGGGAATGTGTCTTTGCTGTGATCAGCCAATCCTTGGGATAAGCTCTTAATAATAAGGGGCTACATTCTCTTTTTAATATTTTCTCAGACTTGGGACCATCAGAGTTCAGGGAAATAAAAGGAAGAAAAAAGTCTAAGTGAAGTTTGGTTTTGAAAAGAAATGGGTAAAATATGGCCATTTGTGAACACTCAACCAGGATAAGCTTCCATAAGCCTCTTATCCTTATTGGTCAGAGGGCAGACAGAATGAAAACCACAATCACAGAAAACTAAGCAAACTGATCAGATGGACACAGCCTTGTCTAACTCAATGAAACTATGAGCAGTGCCTTGTAGGGCCACCCAAGATGGACAGGTCATGGTGAAGAGTTCTGACAGAACGTGGTCCACTGGAGAAGGGAATGGCAAACCACTTCAGTAGTCTTGCCTTGAGAATCCCATGAACAGTATGAAAAGGCAAAAAGATATAACACTGAAAGATAAACTCCCCAGGTCAGTAGGTGCCCAATATGCTACTGGGGATCAGTGGAGAAATAACTCCAGAAAGAATGAAGAGACAGAGCCAAAGCAAAAACAACACCCAGATGTGGATGTGACTGGTGATAGAAGCAAGGTCCGATGCTGTAAAGAGCAATATTACATAGGAACCTGGAATGTTAGGTCCATGAATCAAGGTAAATTGGAAGTGGTCAGACAGGAGATGGCAAGAGTAAACATTAACATCTTAGGAATCAGTGAACTAAAATGGACAGGAATGGGTGATTGTAATTCAGATGACCATTATATATACTACTGTGGGCAAGAATCCCTTAGAAGAAATGGAGTAGCTCTCACAGTCAATAAGAGTATAAAATGCAATACTTGGATGAAATCTCAAAAAAGACAGAAAGATCTCTGTTCATTTCGAAGACAAACCATACAATATCACAGAAATCCAAGTCTATGCACCAATCAGTAATGATGAAGAAGCTGAAGTTGAATGGTTCTATAAAGAACTACAAGATCTTCTAGAGCTAACATCCACAAAAGATACCCTTTTCATTCTAGGGGACTAGAATTCAAAAGTAGGAAGTCAAGAGCTACCTAGAGTAACAGGCAAATTTGGCCTTAGAGTACAAAATGAAGCAAGGCAAAGGCTAACAGAATTTTGCCAAAAGAACACACTGGTCATAGCAAACAGCCTCTTCCAAGACAAGAGACAACTTTACACATGGACATCACCAGATGGTCAACACCGAAATCAGATTGATTATATTCTTTGCAGCCAAAGATGGAGAGCTCTATACAGTCAGCAAAAACAAGACCAGGAGCTGAGTGTGGCTCAGATCATGAACTCCTTACTGTAAAATTCAAACTTAAATTGAATAAAGTAGGGAAAACCACTAGACCATTCAGGTAGGACCTAAATCATATCTCTTACAATTATATAGTGGAGTAACAAAGAGATTCAAGGGATTAGATCTGATAGAGTGCCTAAAGAACTATGGATGGAGGTTCATGACATTGCACAGGAGGCAGAGATCAAGACCATCTCCAAGAAAAAGGAATGCAAAAAGGCAAAATGGTTGTCTGAGGAGGCATTACAAATAATTGAGGAAAAAAGAGAATATAAAGGCAAAGGAGAAAAGGAAAGATATACCCTTTTGAATGCAGAGTTCCAAAGAACAGCAAGGAGATATAAGTAAGGCTTCCTCTGTGATCAATGCAAAGAAATAGAGGAAAACAACAGAATGGGAAAGACTAGAGATCTCTTCAAAAAAATAAGAGATACTGAGGGAATATTTCATGTGAAGATGGTCACAATAAAGGACAGAAACAGTAAGGACCTAACAGAAGCAGAAGCTATTAAGAAGAGGTGGCAAGAATACACAGAAGAACTATACATAAAAGGTCTTAGTGACCGAGATACCATGATGGTGCGATCACTCACCTAGAGCCAGACATCCTAGAATGTGAAGTCAAGGGGCCTGTGGAAGCATCATTACGAACAAAGGTAGTGGAGGTGATGGAATTCCAGTGAAGCTATTCCAAATCCTAAAAGATGATGCTATGAAAGTGCCGCACTCAATATGCCAGCAAATCTGGAACACTCAGCAGTGGCCACAGGACTGGAAAATGTCAGTTTTCATTCCAATCCCAAAGAAGGGTATTGCCAAAGAATGCTCAAACTACCACACAATTTCACTCATCTCACACACTAGCAAAGTAATGCTCAAAATTCTCCAAGCCAGGCTTCAACAGTACGTGAACCGTGAACTTCCAGATGTTCAAGCTGGATTTCAAAAAGGCAGAGAAACCAGAGATCAAATTGCAAACATTCATTGGATTATAGAAAAAGCAAGAGAATTCCAGAAAAACATCTACTTCTGCTTTATTGGCTATGCCAAAGCCTTTGAGTGTGTGGATCACAATAAACTGTGGAAAATTCTGAAAGAGATGGAAATACCAGACTACCTGACCTGTCTGTCTCCTAATAAATCTGTATGTAGGTCAATAAGCAACAGTTAGAACTGGACGTGGAACAACAGACTGGTTCCAAATCAGGAAAGGAGTTCGTCAAGGCTGTATATTGCCACCTTGCTTATTTACCTTATACACAGAGAACATCATGAGAAATCCTGGACTGGATGAAGCACAAGCTGGAATCAAGATTGCTGGGAGAAATATCAATAATCTCAGATACACAGATGACACCACCCTGATGGCAGAAAGAGGAACTAAAGAACCTCTTGATGAAGGTGAAAGAGAGTGAAAAACTCAGCATTCAAAATATGAAGATCATGATATACAGTCCCATCAGTTCATGGCAAATACATGGGGAAACAATGGAAACAGTGACATACTTTATGTTGGGGCCTCCAAAATTACTGCAGATGGTGACTACAGCCATGAAATTAAAAGATAGTTGCTCCTTGGAAGAAAAGTCATGACCAACCTAGACAGTATATTAAAAAAACAGAGACATTACTTTGCCAGCAAAGGTCCATCTAGTCAAATCTATAGTGTTTCCAGTAGTCTTTTATGTACGTGAGAGTTGGACCATAAAGAAAGCTGAGCACTGAAGAAATGATGCTTTTGAACTGTGATGTTGGAGAATATCCTTGAGAGTCCCTTGGACTGTAAGATCAAATCAGTCAATCCTAAAGGAAATCAGTCCTGAATATTCACTGGAAGGACTGATGCTGAAGCTGGTGCTCCAATACTTCGGTCACCTGATGTGAAGAGATGACTTATTGGTAAAGACCCTGATGCTGGGAAGGACTGAGGGCAGGAGAAGGGGACGACAGAGGATGAGGTAGTTGGATGGCATCACTGACTCAATGGACATGAATTTGAGCAAGTTCTGGGAGTTGGTGATGGACAGGGAAGCCTTGCGTGCTGTGGTCCATGCGGTCACAAATAGTTGGACATGACTGAACGATTGAACTGAAGATGTAAGAGTTCCAATTTATTAATTTTCCTTCTTCAATAATGTATCTTCTATTTTCTCTAAGAAATATTTGTCTACCCTAACATAGTGATAGACCCTACTAAAATTTCTTCTATGGACATTGTTTGATTTTTCACACTTACGTCTATGATCTGTCTTGGAATGATGACATGAACAGTTAGTTACCGGTCAACTTTCCTTTAGTCCACATAAATATCCAGCTTTGGTGCCACCAGTTGTTGGAAGTTCTGTTTTTTGCATTATTTTGGGAATCTTGTCAAAAATACCGACCATGTTTGTGCTGATAAATTATAGACTCTTTATTATGTTTTACTGATTTTTTCCCCGTGCTTTTACCAATATGACAAAGTATTGCTATAGCTTTAAAATAAATCTTGATGTAAGTAGTTAGTGTAACTCTTAATGTTATGCTAGATTTTGAAGAAATGGTGTTTCTTTCTTTTTAAAGATATTTTAGCTAGTCTAAGTTCTTTGCCTCTCCAAATGAATTTTCCAGTGAGCTTGTAAATGTCTATGTTACTTGCTGATATTTTTATTGAGATTGTACCAAATATAGATGAATTTGAGGAAATTTGACCTTTCATCACACTGAGTGTTCTAATCAGTGGTATGTTCTATAACTTACAATATTTTTAGATCTTGTTTTGATTTTGCCCACAATCGAGGAAGAAATTTAACTTTTTATGATAGTCTGTGATATCAACTTTAGGTTTTTCCATTATTTATCAGATTGAAAAAGTGTCTTTCCATTAAGGTTTACTGGAAGTTTTAAACCAAGAATGTGCGGTGTTTCTTGCCAAATGCTTTCTCTGCAAATTTTAAAAGTGTGTGTGTGTTTTCCCCTTTTATCTCTTAATGTGGTAAATAAGATGGATTTTATTTCTTATATAAGCCAACCTTGAATTCCTGGAGTAAAACCCACGAGATCAGTGATTATTCTTTTTATTCACTGTTGGATTTGATTTGATAATATTGTACATCATGAAAAATATTAGGTTTTATAATTTTCTTCTATTGTATTATAATATTTTTATTTGCTTTTGGCATCAGGATAAGTGACTCAATAAAATGAGTTGTGGTATATTCTTTTCTCAGCTGGCATTGTATTCTCCTTACATGCTTGATGGAATTAATCAGCAAAGTCATTTGGGCCTGGAGTTATCTTTGTGAAACCTTGTTGCACTAACAGTTCCTTTTCTTTCCTGGCTGTTTCTATTGACTACTCTATTTCTTGATGGTAGAACAGATCTAACTCTTTGTGTGTTGTTTTTTTTTTCGTTGTTATTATTGTTATTTGGTTAATAATGCCAGCCATGAGTAGGAGACTGTGGCAGTTAATATTTAAGTCCTGAAACGTGCATGCTTCCACCCCATTTCTTTTGTGAGCCCATGGGGAATGGGAGTTTAGTCCATTTATTTTACACTTAACCTGGGGTTAGTGTTCCATCTTTATTATTGTTATTGTTTTGGTTACATTCAGTGCTTTAAATTGCTCCTGTGATAGACTACTTAGAATAAGGCCTGCGGTACTTAAGAGTTTCTCACGGTCCTGCTTTATCTTAAAAAATCAAGAGGCTCTCCCTATCTGTAAAGGATCTCTTGGTGCTGACACCCTTTTTCCCACTGGGAGTCATCTCTTGCCTGGTACTTGATGCAAGGATATGAAGTCTTAAGTATCAGAGATTTAGAGAGGGTTTTTTCTTAATTTCCTGTTCTTATCTTTTATTGAGTTGGGTTCTATGTGCCTTTACCTCAGGGGTCAGGATCTTTCAAAGTCCCTGCCTGTGCTCCAGTAGCAGATGATCCCTGCTTACACTCAGGTGGAGCATTCAGGGAGTGAGCAGTTGTTCTCCTCCTTTTCCAAAAGCAAGCTCCCTCTGACTGCTCGTCAGTGCAGGGTCCAGACGAGGAATACTTTTCTCGTGTTTCCCCAAATGGAGATGGTCAATAGTTTGTATGTATGCAGTGCCCTACAAGTTTCTATTGATCTTCCTGCTTCACCCTCAAAGTTTGGAAGCACTGCCATGCTTGTAGCAAAGATGGGGTCTCACATGTCTAATACGACACTTTTTCTTATGCCAGGTTGTAATAGATTTTTACTGTGTTTGGGGAATCCAAAGAATTTCAAATTGTCACACCAGCCATACTTGTTCTTTAGTAATTTGCTGTAGTTTGGGCTGCTTTTTTTCTTATCCACTTTTATGCTAGCTACCACTGTTCTGTAAAAGAGGGATCAGTTCGTGTGTACCACTCTCCATTGGATGGCCTCAAAACTCTGGATGTGTCTCACTACCTTTCCACCTCAGGCTTCTGATTGACTCTAAAAGATACCATTTTGTAGGCTATTTGCCATTTTCTTGTTAAAAATCAAGCTATGTACTCCTGAGACTTAGTATTTTAAACTGGAACCTTGTGATGATCATAAACTTTTATATAGTTCAGATCTATTTTATTGCAGGACATGAAGCCCAAAGAGTATATAACTTGCTCCTGGTCACAGGGTGTGTCCCTAAGAGCTTATTTCAATACCCAGATATTCAAATTCCAACTCAGTATTCTTTTTCTTAAATCTGACTTACCTAAAGATCCTGTTCTTGTTTTGTTTTCTGTTCTTCCTCCAAGCCTTTTGCCTTTGTATGAAAAATCCATTTCCCTTCCTGAGCATTCACAACTACAGAGAAATTACAGCACCATAAACCTGGGTTTTAACTTCTCCCTTCCCACTAAGCCAACCAGTGTACATATAGGAAAAATTTCAAGCAACCAGGAAGGGATTGTCTTTGAAAATCATGTTTCCTCTATGAATAGAGGATGCATTTGCATTTTTCAAAGACTGCTGCTTTAAACCCAAAATAACTAGTAATAAATTGTTTATATGATCATGATCTCTCAGTGATATTATGGATCATTCTTGTACTAAATGTAATTAAACCAGTTTAAAAGCTATCAATGCTATTATTTATTTCCCTAGAAAGCTATTTCACTTTTCATTTTAATAAATATTGCCTTAGAATTAGAAATATGAAAATATACTCTATAAAAAAGTATAGTAATCTGCTAAAAAATGTTATTTGAGACAAATGTATATATGTAACATTTAACTTGAAAGACAGAATAACATATTTAATCATTCCATACTTGAATAGGTTTTTTTTTTTTTCTCTACATCTTGTTTCAAAGGCTTGCAACCCACTCAGTAGCATAGACAACTTAGACTTGCCAAATTAAAATATTTATTTCCAGTTTAATCACTATCCCTTTTAGTTAAAATATTTTGTCACTTTGAATTTCATCTACTTATTAGTCTTGGCTTAAATCTTTGGTATGACTCAGTCTTTTAATTAAACTATAAGTCTTTTAAATTTTCCACATCTCGTCAATCTCTTGCTCAAGTTTGTGTCAGTACAGAGGAAGCAGAATTTTTCTTTCTATATGACAGTGGGGAAGAAGAACTCTTTAGGTTTACCTGGTTAAAGGAAACAAAAAAGATCTACTTGAGAATGAAAGAAAGGGCAAAATATAGGATTAGCATTATAAATGAGTACCGCTAAGTCGCTTCAGTCATGCCCAACTCTGTGCGACCCCATAGACGGCAGCCTACCAGGCTCCTCCATCCATGGGATTTTCCAGGCAAGAGTACTGGAGTGGGGTGCCATTGCCTTCTCCATAAATGAGTACAGATAGATCTATTTATCTGAGTCATGCAGAAAGCATTACCACAATATGAGGCCCAAAATTGTGAAGCTGGAAATCACCAAGGAGAATACACATTAACCTGATACCATCGAATGGACAAAAGTGTACAAATAGTGCAAATGCTACTGTGGAGATGCTATTAGTGGAAAACATTGATAAAATGCTTGTTCTTAAAGTGAAAAGGCAATGAGATCTGTAGTTTCACCCCTACCATGTAAAGGGCTTGAGAGTCAACATTACATTCTTGCAACAGTTAAAAGCTGAAGAAACTGAACTGAAGATCAGTGACTTTTTGTGAACCTATCAAAAAACTGACATTGCAGGGAAAACTGTCACAGGAAAATCTGGAGAAGTCACTGGAGACAGAGGAGTTCTTAAATGGCAAATTTGACAAATAGATATTATCTGGGTATGGACTACATGAGAAACTCTTGGAGGCTTTAGTCTTAAAGGGACCTTACATTTTCATGGCTTTTATTTGCAGGTAACTCACCAGATAGTAAGAAACACCTTGTGAGAGAGAAGGAAAGAATCCTAACAGATTACCTCCAAACCGTTCTCCATTGAAAAAAAAAAAATAGGTTCATTTTTGAGAGAAAAAGATTTATCATAGGCTTTTCCTAAAGCCATAGAAGAAGGGCATTTATTTTATTCCAGTCATTCTAGCAAGTCTGGGTCACCTAAGGAGAGGAGAGGGATAATTGAGAAATGCCTGTTAAGATCACAGTCCTGCTCCACAGCACAAAGAGATTAAATCACAAGATTATACAACAGTTTCCCACTCCCATATTTTGACACCACCATACAATAGCAGTAGATTACAGCTAAAAGAGCTGCAAGATGCAGTCTATTTCAAGAGTAGTTCTTAGGGAAGTCCAAAGACAACAGCAGAGATAAAAACTGACGTTACAGGGATTTGAAGCCTCTGGCACATAGAGTTACAGGAAATTTAAAATAAAACTCAAAGCATAGCCAGATTAATGTATAACCTGACAACCAGAGACCTATTAGCTCAGTTTTTATTATTCAATACACCATGCATGACTTTCAACAAAAAAGTTGCAAAGCATGCTAAAAGGAGACAAAAAATCACTCTCTGAAGAGGCAAAGCAAATATCACAGACTCAGCTATAACAGAGAGCTTAAAATAACTAAGACTTAAATGTTAACAAATATATTGATAAAAGCTATAAGTAAAATACTTGTCAGATGGATAACATAATCAGAGAGATGGAAGTACAGTAGAGAATCATAAGAAAATTATAGGAATCCAAAGCATGTTAACATACGAGAAGACACAATTTCTTCTCTTATTCATAATTGATCTATAGATAATTGATATTAAAGTAATAACTGGCACAGTATAGTTGGTGGTTATAGCAGATAGATAAATGAATCACAGATTTCACAGGGACAGATGGAGGAGCTGGAGATGGTCTGTCATGAAGCACCTCCATTACCTCCACTATACTACATAAATTGTATTATAGGTAGTGGACACAGATTTATAAAAAAAATTTATTATAAACTTTAGGACAACCACAAAAATCATTCAAAATAAGTATAACTGATATGCTAAAAGAGTAGATAAAATATAATTATATAAAATGTTCACTTAAAACTAGAGAAGGAATAAAGGAATAAAAAATGCAATGAATAGAACATACTTAAGAATATGACAGTGTTAATCCAGCTACATCAACAATAAGTTTCATGTGACTGATGTAAACACAAGTTAAAAGAAATTTGTCAAAGTGGATGAGAAAGAACAAAGCCTCATTATAGGTTCACTATAAGAAACTCACCTTAAATATAAAATCTCATAGGTTAAAAGTAAGATGATGGAGACAGATATACCATGTTAACAATAATAGAAAGCTGCAGTAGCTCCATTAAATTTAGATACTGCAAGCTTCAAACCAAGGAAAATCAGGGGGGAAATGCATTACATAATGATAAACAGTTCCGTTTTCCAAAAAAGGCATAATAATCAGCCTAAATGTCTGTGGACCTAAGAATAGAACATAAAAGTATGTGCAACTAGAACTCAAAGAACTGAAAGGAGAAATAGACAAATCCACTATCATTGTCAAACTAAACACTCCTTTGTCATTAACTGATAGATCAAATCAGCTAAAACCACTGAGGATGTTTCAACAACTTAATCAGTTTGACTAATATTCATTTATAGATCTATCTGCAAGAGCAGAATATATATTCTTTGTAAGATCCTATGAAATGTTCATCAAGATAGGCCACATTCTGAGTCTTAAAAACCTAAGTTCATAAAAACAGAAATTAGGCAAATTATATTCTCAGACAACAATGAAATTAAACCAGAAACCAATAAAATAACTGAAAATCTCCAGCTAATCTGGTGATTAAACAACACACTTCTAAGTAACACACGACAAGATGTAACAAGAGAACTTAAAAACTTTAAATAAATGAACACTAAAAACAGCTTATGAAAATTTGAGGAATGCAATCTAAACAGTATTTGGATGGAAATTTATAGTTTGAAATATACATCTTCAATAAAAGTAAAGATCAAAAGTCAGTGAGATCAACTTCCACCATAATAAACCACAGAAAGAAAAATAATTTAAGCTTGAAGTAGATGAAAAGAAATAGTAAAAATTTTAGCAGATAGCAATAATTTAAAAAATAGAAAACTAGTAAAATTCACAAATCAGTAGCTGCATCTTTGGGAAAATATCAATAAATTTTGTAAATATCTCACCCAACTAATAAAGAAAAAAAGAGAAAAAAGAAATGTTATCAATATCAGGAATCAGGGTCATGATTATTGATCATGTAAATCTTAAAAGGATAATTAAGAAATACTATATATAATGTTATACTCATAAATTTATAACTTAAATGTACCAAAGCATTGAAAGACACATAAAGCACATGTCACACAAATACACAAGCCTCTTGATGAAAGTGAAGGAGGAGGGTGAAAAAGTTGGCTTAAAGCTCAACATTCAGAAAACAAGATCATGGCATCTGGTCCCATCACTTCACGGGAAATAGATGGGGAAACAGTGGAAACAGTGTCAGACTTTATTTTGGGGGGCTCCAAAATCACTGCAGATGGTGACTGCAGCCATGAAATTAAAAGACTCTTGCTCCTTGGCAGGAAAGTTATGACCCACCTAGACAGCATATTCAAAAACAGAGACATTACTTTGCCAACAAAGGTCCGTCTAGTCAAGGCTATGGTTTTTCCAGTGGTCATGTATGGATGTGAGAGTTGGACTGTGAAGAATGCTGAGTGCCGAAGAATTGATGCTTTTGAACTGTGGTGTTGGAGAAGATTCTTAAGAGTCCCTTGGACTGCAAGGAGATTCAACCAGTCCATCCTAAAGCAGATCAGTCCTGGGTGTTCATTGGAAGGACTGATGCTAAAGCTGAAACTCCAATATTTTGGCCACCTGATGCAAAGAGTGGACTCATTGGAAAAGACTCTGATGCTGGGAGGGATTGGGGGCAGGAGGAGAAGGGGACGACAGAGGATGAGATGGCTGGATGGCATTACCGACTCGATGGACATGAGTCTGAGTGAACTCCGGGAGTTGGTGTTGGACAGAGAGGCCTGGCGTGCTGTGATTCATGGGGTCGCAAAGAGTCAGACACGACTGAGCAACTGAACTGAACTGAAATAGGCCTATATCTAATAAATAAAATGAATCAATACTTTTTTACATATGTGTTTGTCCTTTTTCAGATTCTTTTCCATTATAGGTTATAATGAGATAGTATAGTTGTGTGCTATACAGTAGGTCCTTGTTGCTAACCTATTTTATATCAAGTAGTGTATATGTTATATACAGTGTATATTTTATATATTGTGTGTATGCTAATCCAAAACTCCTAATTTACCAGCCCTCCTTGCTATTTCCTTTAGCAACCATAAGTGTGTTTTCAATGTCTACAGGTCTATTTCTGTTTTATAAATAAGTTTATTTGTTTCATTTTTTTAGATTCCACATATAACCAATATCATATGATACTTGTCTTTCTCTCTCTGACTTACTTCAGAGATACTTCAAAGATATGATGATCTCTAGGTCTATCCATGTTGCTGCAAATGGCATTATTTCTTTCTTTCTTATGGCTGAGTAGTATTCCATTGTGTATATATAGCACATCTCCTTTATCCGTTTCTCTGTTGATAGACATTTAGGGGGCTTCCATGTATTAGCAATTGTAAATAGAGTTGCTCTGTACATTGGGGTGCCTGTATCTTTTCTAATTATAGTTTTCTCTGGATATATGCCCAGGGTGGGAATGCAGGATCATCTGGTAGCTCTATTTTTAGTTTCTTTTAAAATCTAAAATCTAAAATGAATCAATAATTAATCATCTAAAAAAGAAAGCACTAGGACCAGATGGTTCTGTTGGTGAATTCTACCAAATATTTAGGGAAAAAATGATGTCAATTCCACACAAGCTCTTCTAAAAATTACAGCAAGAGAAGACTCTTTTTCATTCTATGAGGCCAATGCATTTGTGTGTGTGTGGGTGTGGGTGGGTGTGTGTGTGGGTGTGGGTGGGTGGGTGTGGATTTGTCGGGAGCCGAGTTAGGCATTAATGACAAAATAGAGGCACGGCCCTAAACCCCCTCCCTTTGTTCTGTAGGCACGGACCGGAATGAAGGAGTTAGGCTTTGTGATTCTGACTTGTTTTTCCCTTTCCTCGGGCTGAGTTGACTGAAGAGAATATTAAGGTGCTTATTGTTTTTGAGAGGAGCATGAGAAGGCATAAAGCCTTCTGCAGCTGTGCTCAAAGAATAATTCATAAAGTTAATCACTGACATTTGTTCAAGGACTTTTACAAAAAAGTGTTCTGGGGTGAGCACACAGGCTGCAGCTTGAGGCCATGGGAGGGATTGCTATCTGAAGCCCATTTGTGAGAAAAGTTTATGGCAAAGGAGTTTGCTGAATTTAGGGCTTAGGCATAATTAGTTAGAAGCTAAAGATTTAAGGATTGCTGTAATGTTAGCATATTCTACTATAGCTTATAGAAATTAGGGACTTTAGAGATATTATTAGGTAGAAGCCCTTTCTAAGAAGTAGTGAGCTTAGGATGCTAGGGGCAAACAGGACTTAGAAAGACAAGAAGTAAACTGAGGAATGTGGTATGCAGCCCAGACATTAGCATGAGTTAAAGTGTATTTACAAGGACACATGAGAAAAAGTAGATAAGAGAATCGCTGAGGAAGGAACTCCTTTTGAGGGGCAACAATGATTTTTGGAGAAAAATAAATCTGGGTCCATGGGAACTAAAAATATCAAGCCTCTGACCTAATGCTTTTGTAAAAGTATAAAAGAGAATCATAAGCTTGAAATAAACAGGCAGTCCAAGAAAACTGAGAGGCTGCCTCAGTTTTTCTCTCGCCAACACCGCTCACCCCTTCAGGTTGAATCCCTGGCTGCTGGAGCTGGACTCTGGCATGTTTTAGTCACTTGGTCATGTCCACCTCTTTGCAAATCCATGGACTGTAGCCTGACCAACTCCTCTGTACATAGAATTCTCCAGGCAAGAACACTGGAGTGGGTAGCCATTCCCTTCTCCAGGAGATCATCCCAACTCAGGAATCTAGCAGGGGTTCTCTGAATTGCAGGCAGATTCTTTACCAGCTGAGCTACCCTGCAATGCCCGAGACCTGGGTTAGATCCCTGGGTTGGGAAGATCCCCTGGAGAAGGGAACGGCTACCCATTCTAGTATACTGGTCTGGAGAGTTCCATGAACTGTTATAGTCCATGGGGTTGCAGAGTCGGACACGACTGAGTGACTTTTACTTTCATTTGGAAGACAATTTGGCAGCTGTTTACAAAGCTTAATATAGTCTTACCATACAGTTCAGAAATTATGTTCCTGGGTATTTACCCAAACACATTGAAAACTATATTCACACAATGTTTATTATAGCTTTACTCATACACTGGAAACTGGAGGCAAAAAAAAATGTACTTCACAGGTGAACAGGTAAACGAACGATGGCATATCTATTCAATGGGATCTATTCAGTGATTAAAATAAATGACTAAGAAGCCATAAAAAGACATGGAGGAAACTTAAATCTATATTGCTAAGTGAAAGAAGCCAGTCTGAAAAGGCTGCTTACCACGAAGTTGAATTCATACCACCATTCCTTTTTAATACCTATGAACTATACAGCACAAAGGAAAGGGCTTAACTTAGGCAAATTTTTAAAAAGTCATTTAGGAGGTCCAGATATCCCAGGATAAAATTAACAATGTGAAAAATATCTAAATGAATTTTTTAAAATTGTGAAACAACCTCACTGAAGGGGATGAAGTAAAAATTGCTGTTCCGACTACCTTTGGGAAAGAATCTGTACAACTAAAGACAAACAAAGTACTCTAGTGGATAAAGTTATTTTCCAAGCAAATATTGATTAATAATTCTTTTTAAGAATGTTAATTAATTTATATTTTTTGATACATTGTGTCTTAGTTGCTATGTGTGGGATTTTTCTAGTTTTGGCAAGTGGGGACTACTCTTTAGTTACAGTGTGCAGGCTTCTCCTTGGCGTGGCTTCTCTTATTGCAGAGGATGGACCCTAGGCATGTGGTGTGGGCTTTAGTAGCTGTAGGAAGCAAGCTCAGTAGTTGTGGCACAGGGGCTAGGTTACCCTATGGTGTGTGATTTTCCTGGACCAGGATTCGAAGCCATGTCCCCTGCATTTGCAAATAGATTCTTAACCACTGAACCACCAGGGAAGTCCCTGATTTATAATTCTTACATCTTTAGACAAGTATGCTGGAATTGGACAATTAAAAAATGTTATAGCAGATGGTAGGAGCCTGGATTTTCATTATTGAAGTGCAAGGTTATAGATAAGAAAGGAGTGGAGGCTAGAATGAACCACATGGTAATGACCTGGAGGTTTCAGTGTAATACACTGAATCAGTACTGATACAGAGAGCTACATATAGAAGTATTTGTAGGTAAGTGAAGGTACACCAGTTAACGTACACACATACAGTCCCCTTGCTTTCCTTGTTCCATCAGCGGGGCCTAGAAATAGTGACATCCAGTAGCAATGAGTATACACAGTGCTCACATTAACAATGTGTAGTAGGAGGGATTATTGGGGGTCATGACTGGTTCTAGGACTGTAGCAGAAAACAGACAAAAGGGGTCTAAAACATCTTGTCGTGGCAAAAAGCTAAGAAGTGCGTGTGCACACACACACACACACACACAGAGTAATGGGGGTATGTCAAAGAGGTACAAAGCAAGTGAAGAACTCTGGCCGAAGTTGGAGTAATTTAGGTATCATAGAAAAGGCATCAGATGATTAGAGTTTGACAAGCACTAACTCTACTGGGCATTTTGGTCAACATCAACAATGATAAGTCAGATTGATAGTATGTACTCTTGATAGGATGTGACAAAAACAGAATATTACCTTTCTGATCTTCCTGAAAACCAGAATTCCACTCTGATCATAGGAAAGACATCAGACAAACCTTAGTTGAGGGGTATTCTGCAAAATATCTGACCAGGATTCCCTAAAACTGTCAAGGTCATTAAAAGCAAAGTCTGACAAATTTTCACAGCTAAGAGGATCCTAAGAAGACATAGCAACTAAATGTAATATAATGTGATAACTTAAACAGGATCAGAAAAAGTAAACCTTAATAAACTATGTACTTCAGTTAATAATAATGTATCAATATTGGTAACTTAATTTTAATAAATAGACTAATGTAAGATGTGAATAATAAGGAAAGCTGAACATAGTGTATACTCTATATTATTTAAATTTATTTTTAAATCTAAAACAGTTCTAAAACTAAAAGGTTATTTAGCAACAAAGCAATGAATCCTGTTGTATTATAGAAATGCAATGTATAGTAATTTAGTGGTAAGATCCCTGGACTAGAAGTGAAGAGACTTGTGGAATTATCCCTGTCATGTGGTAATTTCTCTGTGTATCCTTGAGCATATCACTTAACCTCTCTGGGCTTTTGATTTCTCACCTGCAAAAATATGAGTTTTGTAATAAAAGCTTTCTCTTGTTTTTAAATTATGTTTCTAATCTAACAACTCAGTTCAATAAACCTTTATAATACATGTTTTGATTTTTTTTCAAGAGGATTTTTGTCAGGAAGAAAATTCCATTACCTTTGTTTCATATGTGGGGTTCTCTTTCTATATATAAAAAATATACAATGACAGGGCAATTTCAACCCAATTTCACTGTTTCTGAAAGTGTTCATAGGAATCCAAAATGTGAAGCATGTTACCAACTGGACACTTTAAAATACTTTCTAATTCTTTAATATTTTAATACCCTTTTAAAAATTGTTGTTCTTGGTAAATTTGTGACAATAGTAAGGTCATGGAGCCCTAAATTAATCTGAAAGATAGCTTTACAAATATAATTTTATTATATTTCCAAATTAAAAGGTTTTAAACAACTTTATATTTGATATTCACAACACAGTAACCATCATTTTGTAGAGAAGAAAATGGAAGGAGATAATGGCTCTGTAACGGAATCAGTTTACAGCTAGTGAGAGGTACAGTTATAATCAGGCCTCAGGCTCCTTACTTCAAGTGGAGAGATATAATAATTTTATTCAGATCACAAAATTCCAGTTAGCATAAGACTTGGCACATGGTGGGGGCTAAAAAATATTTGTAGCATAAATAATTGATGCCACTTCTCTTCCCATTTAGGATATGGGCAAGTAGAAAAGAATATTCCTCCCAAAGGAGGAATGATGAAAAAGCCATACAATGTACAAAATCATTGTTTTAAGTCATCAGAGATCTGAGATTATAAGACAGCCAGGGTTCTAAAATATGACAGTTCTCTTTGAGAACAGAAAAGACCCACAAACTGATGTTGTCTTCATTGGAACTTGAAAAGATGGCAGTGATAAAAGGAGTAAGAGGAACATTGAAATTTAAACAAATTCCTGAAGTGCCATTGCTGGCTCCGTGTGCCGGTTCAGAATCCCTAGAGTCCCAGACAGAATGGCAGTCTGCAAGTGGGGCCAGAGGAGAGGGAAGGTCCCCCTCCGGTGCACAGGCTCAGCACACGGCCAGTCTCTGTGTTCCTTCTCTCACATAGTCCACAAGCTTCTCAACCCAATTTAAGAACATCTGCAAAAGTCCAACAGCTTACATCATACTTAATGGACAAAGACTGAATCCTTCCTCCTACAATTAGGGATAAAGCCAAGATGTCTACTTCTTAAACCTTTGTTCAACATTGTGCTGGAGCTCCTAGCAAGAAAAAGTAATATAGTACAGGAGGACTGGAAAGAAAGAAGTAAAGCTTTCTCTGAGTCCACGTGACCCCATCTACATAATAAATACTAAAATATTTTCAAATATTGATATAACAAATGTTATCAGTGTTTCAGAACACATTGGAAATTAATTTAAAAAACACCATTTTCCTAAGTGCAGGTAAAGGCTTTTAAACTAACATTCAAAATCCAGATGCAATACAATTAAATACTGATACATTTGACACAGTAAAAATTTAAAAATAAAAACTTTTGTGGTTAAAAACAAAATTAAAACACTATTAACATCTAGGACATATTTCTAATATGTATCACATGTTATAATCTAATAACACTAGTATAGAAACTAAGGAAATATTATAGATACAATAGAAAAACTGGCAAAAACACATGATCAGGCATTAAAGGGGTATAAAAGTGGATTTTAATATTTTACAATCTCTCTGGCAAGTAGGCAAATGCAAATAAAATTAGACAAAGATATACTTTTTTCTACTTAGATTGTTAAAATTTTAAAAGTGGTGAATGGTGAAATGGGTGCTTTTATCTTTCCACTTTCACTTTCAAGAATAACACATACTGCACAAAGGCTATGGAGTGATAAAAACAAACTTACATGTACATTTTTAACAAAAATATAGTTTTAATTTTAAAATAGTTTTATAATGACTGAATAATTGTGAAGATAGTACAGGTTTTACATACTCAAATGCAGGTTCCCAGATTATTAGTAGGTGTCATTATTGTGGTGCATTTATCACAACTAGTGAGGCAATTTCTGACTCTTTGCAACCCCATGGACTATACAGTCCATGGAATTCTCCAGGCCAGAATACTGGAGTGGGTACCCATTCCCTCTCCAGGGGATCTTCCCAACCTAGGGATTGAACCCAGGTCTCCCGCACTGCAGGTGGATTCTTTACCAGCTAAGCCACCAGGGAAGATTCTGTAGGCTGTGACAGTTTCACGGACCTTCCTTGTCTTTGATAACCTTGACAGTTTTGAAGATACCAGTCAGGAATTTATAAACTGTCTCTCAGTTGAGATTTGTCTGATGTCATGTCATGATTAGAGTGGAGTTATGGGTGTAGGGTAAAGGTTACAGAAATAAAGTGTTATTCTTATCATATACATCAAGGGTATATACTGTGAGCATGACTTATGACCATTGATGTTAGTCTGGATCACCTGGCTGAGAGCGTTTTTCAAATTTCACCCATTTATGGTACCTCTTTTCCTCTCTCTGTATTGTACACTCTGAAAAGAAGTCCTCTTGTACAACATACATGTAGGAGTGGTGAGTTATAGTCCACTTCCTGAAAAACAGAGTTAAATTAATAGGACTTTTCTGAAAAGTTGTGTCTCATTCTCCCACTTTTATTTATTTATTCAATCATTTGTTTATATTAGTATGGACTAATGGATGTTTATCTTACACTTTGGGTTATATCCTTATGCTACTTTCTATTGTTGCTTAAAGTTTCTCCTCTCTGGTCATTCAGTTCAGTTCAGTTGCTCAGTCATGTCTGACTCTTTGCGACCCCATGAATCACAGCACGCCAGGCCTCCCTGTCCATCACCAACTCCCAGAGTTCACTCAGACTCACGTCGATAGAGTCAGTGATGCCATCCAGCCATCTCATCCTCTGTCGTCCCCTTCTCCTCCTGCCCCCAATCCCTCCCAGCATCAGAATCTTTTCCAATGAGTCAACTCTTTGCATGAGGTGGCCAAAGTACTGGAGTTTCAGCTTTAGCATCATTCCTTCCAAAGAAATCTCAGGGCTGCTCTCCTTCAGAATGGACTGGTTGGATCTCCTTGCAGTCCAAGGGACTCTCAAGAGTCTTCTCCAACACCACAGTTCAAAAGGATCAATTCTTCGGTGCTCAGCCTTCTTCACAGTCCAGCTCTCACATCCATACATGACCACAGGAAAAACCATACCCTTGACTAGACAGACCTTTGTTGGCAGAGTAATGTCTCTGCTTTTGAATATGCTATCTAGGTTGGTCATAACTTTCCTTCCAAGGAGTAATCATCTTTTAATTTCATGGCTGCAGTCACCATCTGGTCATTAGGAAGTGTTATATTAGGACATTTTACTCTTAACTAGTTTCTGAGTTCCTTTGGAATATTTCATCATTGTGTGTGTGTTTGTGTGTTGAGCAGTTCCTTATTTTGCTTTAGACTCATCCCATATATTCCTTTCCCCAGCCTTAGAGTCAGCCACTTTTCCAAGGATCCCTGTCTGTTTTTACTGGAGAATGATGTCAGAAACTAAGATCGTAGCATTATATGTCTTTAACTGAGCCTGGAGCACCATTACTTCTAGGCATCACCATTTGAAAGGATAAGTAAATATTTGTGTATATTTACACATGTGTATTAGGAGAAGGTGATGGCACCCCACTCCAGTACTCTTGCCTGGAAAATCCCATGGACGGAGGAGCCTGGTAGGCTGCAGTCCATGGGGTCGTGAAGAGTTGGACATGACTGAGTGACTTCACTTTCACTTTTCACTTTCATGCATTGGAGAAGGAAATGGCAACCCACTCCAGTGTTCTTGCCTGGAGAATCCCAGGGATGGGGAGCCTGATGGGCTGCCGTCTATGGGGTCGCACAGAGTCAGACACGACTGAAGCGACTTAGCAGCAGCATACATGTGTATCCTTACATTCACACATCTATAAATATTTGTGTGACTAACTACATCTGTATTGAGCTAAAATATAAGATCACACTGACACTTCCATCTCTAATCCATTATGGCAGAGTTCACTCTAGCCTTCTCCCCTTCCTTATCTATAAAAATTGTTACTCTCAAAATGAGAACTTTCACTGCCAGAATCCACCATATTCTTACTTAATTTTTTATTTTCAGTATAATAGTCCCAAATTGTTAACATGTACCCCTCTGGGGTAAATTTTAGTAACTGGAGTACAGTCCTGATGTACAGTTCCTTTTGCTTTTAGTTTTATAGATTCCTTTCATTGCCAAATGTAATTGGACAACATATTTCCTCGATCCACTTAAGTTCTTCATGCATTTATAATCCATTTAGATTGTTCTGTCACCCTCTGTATCACATTTTGTGATCTCTCAGTCTTCTAATTTTTTTTTTTTTTTGCTTTGCAAATATTAAGATCCACACTTTTGTACAGTAAGTTCTGTGTGTTTTGAGAAATTTATAAAGTCTCACATCCACCATTACAGGATCAAAATTTGCAACCCCCAAAAAATCCCCTGTGCTTCAGTACTTCCTCCTCCACTCCCCCGCCCAACCTCAATCTCCTAGGATTCATTCATCTATTTACCATCTCTGGACTTTTATCTGTTCCATTTTGTCATATACCTGGAATTATAGAGCATTTAGCTGCTTAAGACACGCTTTTATTACATATGCTTAAGATTCATTGGAAGGAGTGTTCATTGGAAGGACTGATGTTGAAGCTGAAACTCCAATACTTTGGCCACCTGATGTGAAGAACTGACTCATTTGAAAAGACCCTGATGCTGGGAAAGATTGAAGGCAGGAGGAGAAGGGGAAGACCAAGGATAAGATGGTTGGATGGGATCAGTTCAGTTCAGTTCAGTTCAGTCACTCAGTCATGTCCAACTTTTTGTGACCACCTGAACTGCAGCATGCTAGGCCTCCATGTCCATCACCAACTCTGGGAGTTAACCCAAACTCATGTCCAATGAGTCGGTGCTGCCATCCAACCATATAATCCTCTGTTGTCCATTACTCCTCCCACCCTCAATCTTTCCCAACATCAGGGTATTTTCAAGAGTCAGCTCTTCTCATCAGGTGGCCAAAGTACTGGGGTTTCAGCTTAAGCATCAGTCCTTCCAATGAACAACCAGGACTGATTTCCTTTAGAATGGTCTGGTTGGATCTCCTTGCAGACTCTCAAGAGTCTTCTCCAACACCACAGTTCAAAAGCATCAATTATTCAGTGCTCAGCTTTCTTTATAGTCCAACTCTCAAATCCATATATGACTACTGGTAAAACCATAGCCTTGACTAGACGGACCTTTGTTGACAAAGTAATGTCTCTGCTTTTCAATATGCTGTCTAGGTCTGTCATAACTTTCCTTCCAAGGAGTAAGTGTCTTTTAATTTCATGGCTGCAGTCACCATCTGCAGCAATTTTGGAGCCCCCCAAAATAAAATCAGCCCATTTCCAATGTTTCCACATTTATTTGCCATGAAGTGATGGGACTGAATGCCATGATCTTAGTTTTCTAAATGTTGAGCTTTAAGCCAACTTTTTCACTCTCTTTCACTTTCATCAAGAGGCTCTTTAGTTCTTCTTCACTTTCTGCCATAAGGGTGGTGTCATCTGCATATCTGAGGTTATTGACATTTCTCCCAGCAATCTTGATTCCAGTTTGTGCTTCATCCAGCCCAGGGTTTCTAATGATGTACTCTGCATATAAGTTAAATAAGCAGGGTGACAGTTACAGCCTTGACGTACTCCTTTTCCTATTTGGAACCAGTCTGTTGTTCCATGTCCAGTTCTAACTGTTGCTTCCTGACCTGCATACAGATTTCTCATGAGGCAGATCAGGTGGTCTGGTATTCCCATCTCTTTCAGAATTTTCCACAGTTTCTTGTGATCCACACAGTCAAAGGCTTTGGCATAGTCAATAAAGCAGAAGTAGATGTTTTTCTGGAACTCTCCTGCTTTTTCGATGATCCAGCAGATGTTGGCAATTTGATCTCTGGTTCCTCTGCCTTTTCTAAAACCAGCTTGAACATCTGGAAATTCACGGTTCACGTATTGCTGAAGCCTGGCTTGGAGAATTTTGAGCGTTACTTTATTAGCATGTGAGATGAGTGCAATTGTGCGGTACTTTGAGCATTCTTTGGCATTTCCTTTCTTTGGGATTGGAATGAAAACTGACCTTTTCCTGTCCTGTGGCCACTGCTGAGTGTTCCAGATTTGCTGATATATTGAGTGCAGCACTTTCACAGCATCATCTTTCAGGATTTGAAATAGCTCAACTGGAATTCCTTCACCTCTACTAGCTTTGTTCTTAGTGATACTTCCTAAGGCCCACTTGACTTCACATTCTAGGATGTCTGGCTCTAGGTGAGTGATCACACCATTTTGATTATCTGGGTGGTGAACCTCTTTTTTGTATAGTTCTTCTGTGTATTCTTGCCACCTCTTCTTAATAGCTTCTGCTTCTGTCAGGTCCATACCATTTCTGTCCTTTATTGAGCCCATCTTTACATGAGAAGCTCCCTTGGTATCTCTAATTTTCTTGAAGAAATCTCTAGTCTTTCCCATTCTATTGTTTTCCTGTATTTCTTTGCATTGATCGCTGAGGAAGGCTTTCTTATCTCTCCTGTCTATTCTTTGGAACTCTGCATTCAAATGGGAATATCTTTCCTTTTCTCCTTTGCTTTTCATTTCTCTTCTTCTCACAGCTATTTGTAAGGCCTCCTCAGACAGCCATTTTGCTTTCTTGCATTTCTTTTTCTTGGGGATGGTCTCCATCCCTGTTTCCTGTACAATGTCATGAACCTCTGTCCATAGTTCATCAGGCACTCTATCAGATCGAGTCCCTTAAATCTATTTCTCACTTCCACTGTTTAATCATAAGGGATTTGATTTTGGTCATACCTGAATGGTCTAGTGGTTTTCCCCACTTTCTTCAATTTGTCTGAATTTGGCAATAAGGAGTTCATGATCTGAGCCACAGTCAGCTCCCCGTCTTATTTTTGCTGACTCTATAGAGCTTCTCCATCTTTGGCTGCAAAGAATATAATTAATCTGATTTTGGTGTTGACCATCTGGTGATGTCCATGTGCAGAGTCTTTTCTTGTGTTGTTGGAAGAGGGTGTTTGCTATGACCAGTGCATTCTCTTGGCAAAACTCGATTAGCCTTCGCCCTGCTTCATTCTGTACTCCAAGGCCAAATTTGCCTGTTACTGCATATGTTTCTTGACTTCCCACTTTTGCAGTCCCCTATATAGTCCCCTATAATGAAAAGGACATCTTTTTGGGGTGTTAGTTCTAAAAGGTCTTGTAGGTCTTCACAGAACTCTTCAACTTCAGCTTCCCAGCATTACTGGTTGCGGCATAAATTTGGATTACCATGCTATTGAATGGTTTGCCTTGGGAACAAGCAGAGATAATTCTGTTGTTTTTGAGATTGCATCCAAGTACTGCATTTTGGACTCTTTTGGATGGCATCACCAACTCAAAACTCTGGGATATGGTGATGGACAGGGAAGCCTGGTGTGCTGCAGTCCATGGGGTCTGACACGACTGAGTGACTGAACTGAACTGAACTGAAGATTCATTGACACCCATGTGCCTAGATGGCTTTTCCATTATTCAGCGATAATAATTTCATTGAATGTATGTACCACAAGTTTTCTTCCATTCACCTACTGAAGGACATCTTGGTTGCTTTCAGTTTATGGCCATTATGAACAAAGATTCTGTAAATATGAGATTGCACATTTTTGTGTGGACATAACTTTTCCAATCATGTGAATAAATCCTAGGGTGTGGCTGTGGGATTATTTGGTAAGATTATGTTTACCTTTGTAGGAAACTGCCAAGCTGTTTTCCAGGTGGGTGTTCCCAACAGGAGGAAGGAAAGATCCTCCTCCTTTACATTTTTGTCAGCAATTGACATTGTCAATTTTTAAAATTAATTTTAGCCATTTTGAAAGTATATAATGGCATTACATTATTGTAGTAGTATGTATTTCCCTAATGAAAAATGATGTTTTATTATGTTTTGGTATGCTCACTTCATATTGGTGTATCTTCTTTTGTGAGGTGTCTTTCAAATCTTTTGCTTATTTAAAAAATGTATTCTTTCTTTTTTCTCCAATTTTATGGAAATATGTTTGACAAATATGACTGATAAATATGGTTGAACTGGATATATTACGGTTTTGCAATGTAAGTTTTAAGGCATATAATGTGATGATATAATATGTATGTATATTGTAAATGATTACCAAAATCAGGTTAGTTAAGATATCCGTCAACTCACACAGTTACCATTTCTTTGTGTATACTTGAGAGCACTTAAAATCTATTCCCTTAATATTCAATATGATGCTATAATTAATAAATTAATTGTAATAATGGTAATGTACATTAGATTAGCAGAATCTATTCATCTTCTAATTGAAAGTTTGTAACTTTGACCAACATTTCCCCAATATCCCCAACTTGTTTGACCAACATCTCCCCAGTTCCCTCAATTCCAATCCCTGGTGACCATGTTCTACTCTTTAGTTCTATGGGTGTAACTTTTACAGATCCAACTTACAGTATTTGCCTTGCTATGTATAAGTATTCTACTTGGCATAATGTCCTCCACATTCCTCCATGTTGCTGCAAATTACAGGATTTCCTTCTTTTTTATGGATGAAAAATACTCCATTATATGTATATATCACATATAAAATGTATATATGTATTCAAATATATATATGTATATATCACATATAAAAATGGATATTTTCTTTATCCATTGATCTCTCCATGAAATCTTAGGTTGTTTCCCTATCTTACTTACTATGAATAATGCTATGATGAATACAAGATTGAATATATCTCTGAGAGTTGCAGATTTTACTTCATTTCATTCAATCCAGAAGTGGGATTGTTGAATCACAGAGCAATTCTTTTTCTGATTTTTAAGAAAACTTGATACTGTCTTCCATAATGGCTGTATTAATTTATATACCTAATGGTAGTAAGTACACTTATCTCTACTCTCACCAATATTTATTATCCTCTGCCTTTTTGATGACAAGCATTCTAGTAAGTGTGAAATGATCTTTCATTAAGGTTTTAATTTTCATTTCCTTGGTGTTTAGTGATTTTGAGCACCTTTTCATATACCCATTAGACATATGTATGTCTTCTCTGGATAAATGTCTATTAAAGTGCTTTGCCTATTTTAAAAATCAGATTATTAGTTTTTTGGTATTGAGTTGTATGGATTCTTAGTATATTTTGGATACTAACGACCCATCAGATATATGTTAATGTTTTCCCATTCCATAGTTTTTGCTTCTTCGTTTTATTTTTCTTTTGATGTGCAGAAGCCCTTTAACTTGATGAAGTCTCACTTGCGTATCTTTGCTTTGTTGCTGTACTTTTTGGTGTCATATTGAAAAATAAACATAGTCAATACAAATACAAAGGAGCTTTCCCCCTGTTTTCTTCTAGGAGTTTTACAGTTTCATGTATTACATTTAAGCCTTTAAAACATTTAAAGACAATCTTTATGTGTGGTACAAGATAAAGATCCAACTTAATTCTTTTGCCTGTATATATCCAGTTTTTCCAATATCATTTATTAGAGATTATATTTTCCTCTTTGTATATCCCTGTCATTCTTCTCAAAAATTGGTTGGCTGAGTAAGTATGGGTTTATTTCTGAGTTCTCAATTTTGTTTCATTGATCTGTCTGTTTCTATGCCAGTAACATTATTGTTGTTTAGCCACTAAGTTGTGTCCAGTTCTTTGCAACTCCATGGACTGTGCATGGATTTCCCAGCACGAATACTGTAGTAGGTTGCCATTTCCTTTTGATTTTTATTGCTTTTCAATATAGTTTGAAATCAATTAGTGTGGCACATCCCATATGGTTCTTCTTTTCAAGATTGTTTTACTTATTCAAGGAACTCTATGGTTCTTAATGAACTTTAGGATTGCTTTTACTGTTTCTTTGAAAATGCCATGGAATTTTAGTAGGGTTTGTATTGAACCTCTTGGGCTTCCTTGATGGATCAGACAGTAAAAAAATTGGTAGATTTGTTTGGGTAATATGAATATTTTAACAGTATCAATTCTTCCAATTCATGAATATATAAATATTTCCATTTATTTAAGTCTTTTTCAGTGTCTTATAGTTTTAATGTACAGATTTTATACCTCCTTATTTAAATTTATCACTAAATATTTTATTCTTTTTAATGCTATTGTAAGTTGTTTTGTTTCCTTAATTTATTTTTCAGAAAGTTTGTTGTTAGTTTATAGAAATAAAAAAGGTTTTTGAATACTGATTGTGTATCCTGCAACTTTCCTGAATCCATTTATTAGGCAATAGTTTTTGGTGAAGTCTTTAGGGTTTTTTACATATAAAATCATAAACAGAAACAATTTAACTTCTTTTCCAATTTGGATGGGTTTTATTTCTTTTCCTTGCCTAATTGCTCTGCCTAGGACTTCCTGAACTATTTTCAATAGAAGTAGAAAAAGTGGCCACCTTTGTCTTATTTTGATCTTAGAGAAAATGTTTTCTTTTTCAGTGTTGAGTATAATGTAGCTGTGGGCTTGTCATATATGGCCTTTATCATATTGAAAAATATTCCTTCTATACCTAATTTGTTGAGAGTTCTTATCATGAAAGTATATTGAATTTTGTCAAATCTTTCTTCTGCATCTTTTGAAATGATCTTGTTTTTGTCTTTCACCCTGTTAAAGTGGTATATTGAAATCTCTCACTATTATTGAAATAATTATCCATCTAATTATTATCCATCTGTCTAATTATCCATCAGTTTTTTAGTTATTTGATTTATATATTTAGGTGTTCTGATGTTGAGTGCCTAGGCTATATATTTACCTTTTTATATCCTTTGGACAATTGACTCCTTTATCATTATTTAGTGGCCTTCTTTGTCCTGTGTGCCAGATTTTCATAGAAAGTTTATTTTTCCTGTTTATAAATATAGCTACCCTTCTTTCTTTTCATTACCAAAGGGATATCTTTTTCCATTTCTTTACTTTTAGTCTATATGTGTTTTTAAGACCAAAACGAGTCTCAAGTAGGCAACATATTAGATTCTTTTTTTGTTGTTGTTGTTCCAATTGAGCCACTCTGTGGATTTTGCTTGGTGAATCATTCCATTTACATTTAATGTAACTGATAGGTAAGGAATTACTACTGTCAGTTCAGTTCAGTAGCTCAGTCATGTCCGACTCTTTACGACCCCATGGATTACAGCACACCAGGCCTCCCTGTTCATCACCAACTGCAAGAGTTTACTCAAATTCATGTCCATCGAGTCAGTGATACCATCCAACCATCTCATCCTCTGTCATCCCCTTCTCCTCCCACCTCCAATCTTTCCCAGCATCAGGGTCTTTTCAAATGAGTCAGTTCTTCCCATCAGGTGGCCAAAGTATTGGAGTTTCAGCTTCAGCATCAGTCCTTCCAATGAATACTCAAGACGGATTTCCTTTAGGATGGACTGGTTGGATCTTCTTACTGTCCAAGGGATGCTCAAGAGTCTTCTCCAACACCACAGTTCAAAAGCATAAATTTTTTGGTGCTCAGCTTTCTTTATAGTCCAACTCTCACATCCATACATGACTACTGGAAAAACCATAGCTTTAACTAGACGGACCTTTGTTGGCAAAGTAATCTCTTTGCTTTTTAGTATGCTATCTAGGTTGGTCATAACTTTTCTTCCAAGGAGCAAGCATCTTTTAATTTCATGGCTGCAGTCACCATCTGCAGTGATTTGGGGCCAAAAAAATAATAATAATAATAAAGTCTCTCACTGTTTCCATTGTTTCCCCATCTATTTGCCATGAAGTGATGGGACCAGATGCCATGATCTTAGTTTTCTGAATGTTGAACTTTAAGCCAACTTTTCACTCTCCTCTTTCACTTTCATCATAAGACTCTTTAGTCCTTCTTTGCTTTCTGCCATAAGGGTGGTGTCATCTGCATATATGAGGTTACTGATATTTCTGCTGGGATTCTTGATTCCAACTTGTGCTTCACCCAGTCCAGCATTTCTCATGTTGTACTCTGCATATGAATTAAATAAGCAGGGTGACAATATATAGTCTTGATGTACTCCTTTTCCTATTTAGAACCAGTCTGTTGTTCCATGTCCAGTTCTAATTGTTGCTTCTTGACCTGAATACAGATTTCTCAGAAGGCAGGGCAGGTGGTCTGGTATTCCCATCTCTTTAAGAATTTTCCACAGTTTATTGTGATCCATACAGTCAAAGGCTTTGGCATAGTCAATAAAGCAGAAGTAGATGTTTTTCTGGAAGTCTCTGCTTTTTCGATGATCCAGCAGATGTTGGCAATTTGATCTCTGGTTCCTCTGCCTTTTCTAAATCCAGCTTGAACATCTGGAAGTTCTCAGTTCACATACTGTTGAAGCCTGACTTGGAGAATTTTGAGCATTACTTTGCTAGTGTGTGCGATGAGTACAATAGTGTGGTAGTTTGAACACTCTTTGGCATTGCCTTTCTTTGGGATTGGAATAAAAACTGACTTTTTCCAGTCCTGTGGCCACTGCTGAGTGTTCCAGATTTGCTGGCATATTGAGTGCAGCACTTTCACAGCATCATCTTTCAGGATTTGAAATAGCTCAACTGGAATTCCATCACTACTGTCACTTCATTAATTATTTTCTGACTATTTTGTAATTCCTTTGTTGATTTTGTTCTTCTCTTTCTGTCTTGGTTTGTGATTGTTTTGGGGGTAGAGGTGATTAGGTTATACATTGATTCCTTTTTTTTTTTTTCCTTTTTTTCCCCTCTAATCAATTTTACCTTAAGTATGATGTTAGATTTACATTTTTATATATACATTTTATTTCATTAAGAAAGTTCCCTATTAATCCTAGTTTTAGGGGGAAGTTTTTATTAGGAATGTGTTTTAGGTTTCTTAAATACCTTTTTATGTCTATTTATATAGCCATGTTTTTTCCTATTCAGTATGTTAATGGGATAATTACACTGATGCACTTAATGTTGAGCTAGTTTTCCGTTCATGAAATGAATACAATTTTATACTGATGCATAATCTTTTTTATATATCATTTTGCTTTCCTACTATTTTTTCAAGGAGTATTTTCTTTCTCTTCACAAGAGATATTGGTGTGTATTATTCTAGTAATCGCTTTAGCTGGTTTTGCTATTAAACTACAACTTGGTGCATAGAATGAATAAGTAAGTTACCCCTCTGCTTCACTTTTCTTGACTGTTGTGAAAGTTTTAATCACTTATTTCTTAAATGTTTGATGAAATTCACTGGTAAAACTATTTGGGGCTGTAGTTTTACAAAATTATTAGTCTTTTATTCATTATCTTTAATAGGCTACTTAGGTTATCTCTTTTTGCTCATGTAAATTCTAGTAGTCTGTGTCTTTTGAAAATTTGAGATGTTTTATTGCAAGTTATGAAGTTTGGTGGCATAGCGTTGTCCCAGGTGTTTATTTATAATTCTATTAGTGGTCATGGGATCAATAGAAATCCCTTTCATTCATTTGTGATATTGGGGTTTTGCATCTTCTCTCTAAATCTTCATTACCCTAGCTAGCATTTTATCTATTTTATTGATCTGTTTGTTGTATATTTTAAATTCTACAATTAAGTGAACTACTTTGTAGGTGGTCAATAAACTGACATGCCAAACCCAAGAAATTTTATACTTTTAATCTAAGTGAGATAACAGGGGAACATGATAAAGAATTATGATGACTAGAAAATAAGAGGATTTTTAAAATTTCTGTAAGCATTGAAAGCAAATTTTTATTTGACAATTTCAATTTTGTTTTATTTTTAGAAATGTTTATTCAGTGTCTACTGTCCTCATAAATAATGGTAGCATCTTTGATTAATATGAGTAAAGGTCAATGGATATATAACTACCCTGTACCAGACAGTGTTTTAATCATTTTATAGACTTTTCATTTCCTCCTCAGAAAATCCAAAATTTAACAGAAAAGAAAAATAAAGGACAGAACAGTGAAACAGTATTTTTTTTTTAATGTGGTAGATAATGAATGGAGGAGCTTGGGTTCTAACTCTCATGTTTCTGTTTCAAATCTTTGTTATTTCTAATGACTTTCTAATGATGTTTCAGTCAATTAGAGGAGAAATAATAAAACAAAAGTTAGTGTATTTATGGCAGTATGAAGGTAACATAAGACATTGATGAGACTCAGGTTTGTTGGGCTCTTGAGGAGAGCCCAAATTTGGTTGAAAACTTATGGGGAAAAATCTTTATAGAGGAGATGATATTGAGATATTTAACAGTAACTTAGGAAAGATGGAAAATCTAGGAAGTATAAATAACTGAATTTTATCTCAATATCAGAAATAGGGCCTTAGAAATCAATGATAGTGATTTTAAGAATCACATCATCAGAGAGAAGGAAAAATGATAGTATATTCATGCTCTTCATTGAAATAAGGATGGTGCACCATATATCTTGCATTTGGCTCTCAAGATCTGCTCTCCGCTCTTCTCATGTTGCCACCTATTCTGTGTTTTTCTGCCTTCCAGATGGATTTATCTAAGCAGATGATTTTACATGGCTCTCTTTCTGAATACTGGTACCAATAACTTACACTTATCCCTTTAGGCCCAAAGTTGGTAAATCCTTTGCACTGCAATATTTTTGCAGTATTCCCAACACTCAAATCCTGTAAATAATCCCTTTAAATAAACACTCCTCAAATAATCCAATTCAAGTGTGCCATCTGTTTCTCTTTGGAAACTTTCTTGACACAGATGGCTTTATGGGAAAAATGTCCAAACTGAAGAAAGTGCAGAATTCAATAAATTGGGGTAAGAAGAGGAAAGTCCATGTATGTATGTATAACCAGGGCTGTAAAAAAATATAACATAGTAAAAGCACTTTGAAAACTAAAATTATTATCCAAACAATAAAGAAAGAAGATGGTGATGACAACAGTGATGATGGGAACTATCTTGAGTTACCCAAGGCTATGACCAGGGAAGGAAATGATAAAACTAATACCGAGTTTGGAACCAGAAAAGGAACAGGAATTAAAATAGGGACCTTGAGAAAGATGATAGAAGGTTACTGATAAGTATCGTAAAACCAAGAGGGAATATTCTTAGTAGCTGACATAGGGGAAATATTTCTGGGTAGAAGGTATGAAATAAAATTTATATTTTATGGCAAGGCAAGAAATGTTTAAACATAAAAATTTTTCTGTGCCCTTTTTCCTCCTTTCCCCCATCTACTCTGCACTGTGTAGCTGAATTTGCATCAGCCAAACCATCCATATCAGGAAAAAATACCTGCTCAACCATAAAGAAAAATATTATCTTCAGGCCAATAAGACAACTCCCTAAAAGATAAGCTTCCTTCTTGATCCTTTAAGGGGACACAATGATGCTTATATCTGGACTATATAAACTGTCAGTACATCATCTAAGGACAATGTTTAGTCTCAAAAAACTTATGCAACTGTGTGTTGCTTCTAATGGCTGGAAGAGTTCTCAGAGCTTTCTGAGATGCTGCTTCCAGTTTATAATCCTCACTTTGGCTCTAATAAAATTTTCCATTTTGTTCTTAGATTGCTTAATTTTTTTGTCAACAGAATACTGACTTTTTATAAATTCTTCTGAGATTGGGCTTCCTGTTAGCTCGGGTCTGCTGTCACCTTAGTAATTCATTCTATTTTATGGCGCAGGATGGTGATGGTAAAGGCTGAATGGTAGAGAATAACTGTGATACTATGGTAGGATGGGGTGATAGTGGTGGTACAATTCAGAATGCTGGTAGAGAAAGCTGTTGTGTCAGGGATGAAAGGTATGGCAAGACTGGGAGAATTAGGAGAGGTATTCAGGTAGCTAATGTGGAACCAAGTTATAGAACCCCCGCCCCCAAAATGTACTTAAGTCATTTCTATTTCTTTATAATTATAGAATGATAGAAATACAAGCTGAGCATTCAGTTGAAAATTTACAGTACATTGACACTGATGAGGACAGTGACACTGAGCTAAGGTTATAGCCATCACTAAAGTCAAAAGACTTACGTGATACACTTCCCAACACCTCATCATCTTATCTGGGTCTATAATTTCCTGGCTCTTCACTCAAAAGTGATAAGACACATCACACGCTGCACTAATGCTATTGAATGTGCTCTTTTCTGTTCAGCTGATTCAGTAGCTCAGACAACTTTTACTCTCTCTAGCTACGACTTGCTCAAAGAAACTTAAGACCTCCTTGGAAGAATTTGTTTTTGAACATAAAATTCACAGCCTTATACAAAATAACCAAGAATTTCAATTAGGTTTTAACTGTAGTATTTTTATAAGGTGACAGTTAAGAGTTGGAAACACAATTTTCTCCAAAAAAGAGGAAATTAGCATTTAGCACTTACAATATGCATTGGCTGAGCTATTGACACTACTGGTACTATTTTAATCTTTTTAATACCTTGTTGTTGTGCAGCTGCTTGGTTGTGTCTGACTTTATGACCCCATGAATTGCAGCGTGCTAGGCTTCCCTGTCCTTCCCTATCTCCTGGAGTTTGTTCAAACTCATATCCATTGAGTCACTGATGCCATCCAAGCATCTCATTCTCTGTCATCCCCTTCTCCTCTTGCCCTCAATCTTTCCCAGCATCAGAGTCTTCCAAAGAGTCAGCTCTTTGCATGAGGAGGCCAAAGTGCTAGAACTTCAGCTTTAGCATCAGTCCTTCCAATGAATATTCAGGGTTGGTTTCCTTTAGGATTGACTGGTTTGATCTCCTTGCTGTCTGAGGGACTCTCAAGAGTCTTCTCCAGTACTACAGTTCGAAGCATCAATTCTTGGGCTCTGTATTCTTTATAGTCTAATTCTCACATCTGTACATAATGACTGGAAAAACCATAGCTTTGACTAGATGGACCTTTGTTGGTAAAGTGATGTCTCTGCTTTTTAAAATGCTGTCTAGGTTTGTCATATCTTTTCTTCCAAAGAGCAAGCGTCTTTTAATTTCATGGCATATCTGCAGTGATTTTGGAACCCAAGTAAATAAAGTCTGTCATGGTTTTCACTGATTCCCATCTATCTGCCATGAAGTGATGGGACTGGATGCCATGATCTTCATTTTTTGAATGTTGAGTTTTAAACCAGCTTTTTTACTCTCCTCTTTCACTTTCATCAAGAGTCTCTTTAGTTCCTCTTCGCTTTCTGCCATAAGGGTGGTATCATCTGCCTATCTGAGGTTATTGATATTTCTCCTGGCAATCTTGATTCCAGCTTGTGCTTCATCCAGCCCAGCATTCCATATGATGTACTTTGCATATAAGTTAAATAAGAAGGGTGACAATATGCAGCCTTGACATCTTTCTCAATTATGAACCAGTCCTGTTGTTGCACACCTAGTTCTAATGGTTGTTTCTTGACCTGCCTACAGGATTTTCAGGAGGCAGGTAAGGTGGTCTGGTATTCCCATCTCTTGAATTTTCCACTGTTTGTTGTGATCTACACAGTCAAAGGCTTTAGCAGTCAATGAAGCAGAAGCAGATGTTTTTTGGGGGAATTCTCTTGTTTTTC
Organism: Bos indicus; assembly: GCF_029378745.1. NCBI lineage: Eukaryota > Metazoa > Chordata > Mammalia > Artiodactyla > Bovidae > Bos > Bos indicus. The sequence continues at coordinate 14,051,879 of NC_091788.1, read as the reverse complement.
TTTTATACAGTAGATGTTGGCAATTTGATTTCTGCTTCCCCTGCCTTTTCTAAATCCAACTTGAATATTTGGAAGTTCTCAGTTCGTGTACTGCTGAAGCCTAGCTTGAAAGATTTTGAGCATGTGAAGTGAATGTAACTATACAGTAATTTGAACATTCTCTAACATTACCTTTCTTTGGGTTTGTTATCAAAACTGACCGTTTTAAGTCCTGTGGCCACTGCTGAGTTTTCCAAATTTGCTGGCATATTGAGTGCAGCACTTTTAGGATTTGAAATAGCTCGGCTGGAATTCCATCACCTCCACTAGCTTTGTTCATAGCAATGCTTCCTAAGGTCCACTTGACTTCACACTCCAGGATGTCTTGCTCTGGATGACTGACCACACCACTGTGGTTATCTGGGTCATTAAGACATTTTTGTACAGTTCTGTGTATTCTTATCACTTCTTAATCTCTTACGCTTCTGTTAGGTCCTTGCCATTTCTGTCCTTTATTGTGCCCATCTTTGCATGAAATGTTTTAATATTTAAATCATGTAATATTCATCAATAGGGCAACCATTCAAATTGGATAATCTTCATACTGTCCTGGCCATTAAAACTCTTGACAATTAACTGAAGCCTTTGGAGATAGATATTAGCTTCATCTTATTATAATAATAGTAAATTACAGAGAAGCTTAAAAAGAAAGATTTATGATTGAAGTAATCCATAAACATTCAGGCCAGCCCACAAAAGCTTATGTATCCTGTAGCATAGCTGAAATGTTGTCTTTGGTTTAAACATTAGTCTTTTACTGTTTCAAACACAATCCTAGGTGGGATAAATGGAGGTGAGAGAGAAACTCTGGCCATAGAAAATATAAAGTCATTAAGAACAAAAATAATTATATAATTTTTAGCTGTAGAGTGGATTAAATAGGCTTTAGAGTCTAGCTTGGAATAGTTATCCAATATCTCAGATTTTTTTTTCTTTAATTTCAAGAGATGAAAGGACTAGGAAAACAACACTTACTAACTGTGGCAGATACTTTTATAATTTTATAATCAGTAGAATTGGACGAAGAATAATTTAGGACAGTGCTTCTCAAGCATGTTCATATTGTGGCACATAGGAAAAAACAATATTTATGTAACATATTTGAGAAAACTGGAAGGAGTTTGAGGGCATCTACATGGGGCTTGATTTTTTAACATGAACAGAAAATAAAATATTATAAAAAATTAGATGTTAAACCTCAACAGTTTTCACATTTTGATTAGAAACTTGAATATATTATTGTGTATATAACTGTAGGAGGTATTTATATATAAAGTTCTATAACTTTTTAAAACTAATTTTTGCATTAAATGGCTACATAAAATTTTAGATCAAACTGTTTAAAATTAACTTTCTAAAAAGCTAAAGTATGTACTTGTAAATCAAATGATGCAAATGATTGTAAAATATACAATTGTTTTCGGACCTCTGTCTTCCTAGCACTCTGATTAGCTCTGCCAAAGTCAAGCTCTTTCAATTCTTTTAAAGTAATGTGCTTGTGTGCATGCTCATTCGCTTCAGTTGTGTCTGACTCTTTGCTACCCCATGGACCACAGCCCACCAGGCTCCTCTGTTCATGGGATTTTTCAGGCAATAATACTGGAGTGGGCTGCAATGCCCTCCAGGAGATCTTCCTGACCTAGGGATTGAACCTGCATCTCCTGCATTGTAGGTGGATTCTTTACACACTCAGACTTTAGAAATTATCTTTTGAATTCCTATTAAAGTATATGTGAATTTAGCTCTCTTAAAACTGAATCCTTTTTGTTTCCCCTCTCCATTGTCCCAATATCATTATAATTTTTTTTAATTTATGTCATCTAGGTGGTATTTACAAGGTTATCCTTACGGAGGATTATTCATAAATTGAGCAATGTAGTTTATTTGATTATAGTTCCTTTTGGTTCTGGGGAAAGCAAGTACTTGCCTTCTTATTTACTTGCCTATTTTGTTTGTCCGCCTTCTGTGTGTGCTAAAGCCTGTCGGTACAATTTTCCACTCAGTCAGTCTTATTATGTAATCTGTCATTTCCTATTTTCTATTAGAGGCTTTCCTCTTAAAGATTCTCTTCTCAGGAGCAGGTGCTCACGAAGCCTGTTGCACAACTTGGCTGTCTTTTGATCACATTGATGCTGTCTGCCCTGGCCTCAGTTTGCACTGAGCTTGTGCTTATTCCTTGTCTCGTGCGATTACTATCAAGTAGGACATTATGACTAGTTCCTGTCTGCTGTCACTTGTTTCCTTGTGTATGTGTATATCTTTTTTTTCTGTGCTTATATTGCTTTCCTCCTGAGCTTTGTAAAGACAAAATAATGAACTCTTTATTTCGGTGTTTGGTATCAGAACAATTTTAGGTACTTTAGATTCAAAATGTTTATTTTATTGGGATTAAAAAACACTTTACATAAAAGGTAACATCTTAATAACTTCGAGTGTACAGTATGGTAGTGTTCCTATATGCACACTGTGGTATAACAGGTCTCTAGAATTATTTCATGTTGCAGAACTGAAATTTTATACCCATTGAACAACAACTTCCCTTTTTATCTTCTCCCAGCTCCTGCAAACCATTATACTTTTTCCTGAGAATATGATTCCTCTAAGACCCTCATAAAATTAGAATCATGCAGTATTTGTCTTTTTTGTGACTGGCTTCTTTCACTTAGCATAATGGACTCAAGCTTCATGAATATAGCATACGACTAGTTTACTTTGTAAAGTTAAATAATAGACCATTGTATGATATACCATATATTCTTTAATCTTTTTTCCATAGATGGACAATTATTTTGCTTACCTCTCACCATTATTATTAATCATGTGTAACTGAGTCCAAGCTCCTCCTGTTCCCTACGCAATAAGCTAGGTGAAGCAACTTTATTTGGAAAGCCAGCCACATGAGAAAATGGTGGACCAGTGTCCCAAGAACCATCCTGCCAGGGTTTGGATGATAGTTTCTATTATAAAGGGCTTCCCTGATAGATTCCCTGATAGTTGGTAAAGATCTGCCTCCAATGCAGGAGACCCCAGTTTGATTCCTGGGTCAGGAAGATCCGCTGGAGAAGGGATAGGCTACCCACTCCAGTATTCTTGGGCTTCCTTTGTGGCTCAGCTAATAAAGAAGCCACCTGCAATGCATGAGACCTGGGTTGGGAAGATCCCCTGGAGAAGGGAAAGGCTACCCCACTCCAGTATTCTGGCCTGGAGAATTCCATGGACTGTATAGTGCATGGGGTGGCAAAGAGTGAGACACAGCTAGGCGACTTTCACTTTCATTTTCCTTTTTTTTTCCTATAATCAAAGAAGTGGGAGATGAGGAGAAGAAATTAAAAAGGCCTTAAATTATTGCAAATTGTTGTAACAGTTTTTGAGTATAAGTTTTGCTGGTTCTGGCCAGTCTCTCAAGGGGATATGTTAATTTCTTCTTTCCTGCAGCCATTCTCCTGTGAGTTTAAACAAAGGTAATTTACTTTAACACTCAGGCAATATCTGTTTAGTGATTAACTTGTAGCAGAAACATTAGAATACATCAGTTACACACCAGGCTTCCCTGTTCATCACCAACTCCTAGAGCTTACTCAAACTCATGTCCATTGAGTCAGCGATGCCATCCAACCATCTCACCCTCTGTTGTCCCCTTCTCCAGCCTTCAATCTTTCCCAGCATCAGGGTCTTTTCAGATGAGTCAGTTCTTCCCATCAGATGGCCAAAGTATTGGAGTTTCATCTTCAGCATCAGTCCTTCCAATGAATATTAAGGACTGATTTCCTTTAGGATGGACTGGTTGGATCTCCTTGCTGTCCAAAGGACGCTCAAGAGTCTTCTCCAACACCACAGTTCAAAAGCATCAATTCTTTGGCACTCAGCCTTCTTCACAGTCCAACTCTCACATCCATACATGACTACTGGAAAAACCATAGCTTTGACTAGACAGACCTTTGCTGGCAAAGTAATATCTCTGCTTTTTAATATGCTATCTAGGTTGGTCATGACTTTTCTTCCAAGGAGCAAGCATCTTTTAATTTCATGGCTGCAGTCACCATCTGCAGTGATTTTGGAGACATAAAAAAAATCATCTCTCACTGTTTCCATTGTTTCCCCACCTATTTGCCATGAAGTTATCAGCCCAGATGCCATGATCTTAGTTTTCTGAATGTTGAGTTTTAAGCCAATTTTTTCACTCTCTCACTTTCATGAAGAGGCTCTTTAGTTCTTCTTCACTTTCTGCCATAAGGGTGATATCGTCTGTGTATATGAGGTTACTGATATTTCTCCCAGCAATCTTGATTCCAGCTTGTGCTTCACCCAGTCCAGCATTTCTCATGATGTACTCTGCATATAAGTGAAATAAGCAGGGTGACAATATACAGCCTTGACATATTCCTTTTCTGATCTGGAACCAGTCTGTTGTTCCATGTCCAGTTCTAACTGTTGCTTCTTGACCTGAATACAGATTTCCCAGGAAGGAGTTCAGGTAGTCTGGTATTCCCATGTCTTTAAGAATTTTTTAGAGTTTGTTGTGGTCCACATAGTCCAAGGCTTTGGCATAGTCAATAAAGCAGAAATAGTTGTTTATCTGGAACTCTCTTGCTATTTCAATGATCCAACGGATATTGGCAATTTGATCTCTGGTTGCTCTGCCTTTTCTAAATCCAGCTTGAACATCTGGAAGTTCATGGTTCATGTACTATTAAAGCCTGGCTTGGAGAATTTAGAGCATTACTTTGCTAGCGTGTGAGATGAGTGCAATTGTGCAGTAGTTTGAGCATTCTTTGGCATTGCCTTTCTTTGGGATTGGAATGAAAACTGACCTTTTCCAGTCCTGTGGCCACTGCTGAGTTTTCCAAATTTGCTGGCATATTGAGTGCAGCACTTTCACAGCATCATCTTTTAGGATTTGAAATAGCTCAACTGGAATTCCATCACCTCCACTAGCTTTGTTCGTAGTGATGCTTCCTAAGGTTCACTTGACTTCACATTCCAGGATGTCTGGCTTTAGGTGAGTGATCATACTATCATGATTACCCAGGTCATGAAGATCTTTTTTGTACAGTTCTTCTGTGTATTTTTGCCATCTCTTCTTAATATCTTCTGCTTCTGTTAGGTCCATACCATTTCTGTCCTTTATTGTGCCCATCTTTGCATGAAATGTTCCCTTGGTATCTGTAACTTTCTTGAAGAGATCTCTAGTCTTTCCCATTCTATTGTTTTCCTCTATATCTTTGCATTGATCACTGAGGAAGGCTTTCTTATCTCTCCTAAAGTAAAAGAAATAGATCCAATATAGTCACTTTTTTTTTTCTATTACACATACTAGATTGAACATGGATAAGCAAATATGTCTTCAAGATCCTCTGTTCATTTCTTTTGAAAGTGTACTGGAAAGTGGGATTTTTTTGTCATATGGTTGCTGTTGCTGCTGCTAAGTCACTTCAGCCGTGTCCAACTCTGTGCGACCTCATAGACACAGCCCACCAGGCCTCCCCATCCCTGGGATTCTCCAGGCAAGAACAGCGGAGTGGGTTGCCATTTCCTTCTCCAGTGCATGAAAGTGAAAAGTGAAAGTGAAGTTGCTCAGTCGTGTCCGACTCTTAGCGACCCCATGGACTGCAGCCCACCAGGCTCCTCCATCCATGGTATTTTCCAGGCAAGAGTACTGGAGTGGGGTGCCATTGTCATATGGTAGTTCTATTTTATTTTTTGGAGGAACATACGTATTGTTTCTCATAATGGTTGCACATTTGAAATCCCACTGGCACCATACAAGGGTTCCAATTTCTCTCCATCCTTGTCAACACTTACTTTCTTTCATAATGGCCATCTTAAGAGTATAGGTTTTTGTCTCATTGTGGTTTTGAGATGTATTTTCCTAATGATTAATACCATTGAGTATCTTTTCATATATTCATTGGTCATGTTGTCTTTCAAGAAATCAAGTCTTTTGCCCATTTTTCAATCAGATTATTTTGTTGTTGTTGAGTTGTAAGTGTTCTTTATGTGTTCTGGATATTAACCCCTGTATCATATAAACAACTTATAAATATTTCCTACAGTGTCATAAGTTGTCTTTTTATTCTGTTGATTGTTTACTTTTCTGTGCAGCTTTTAATTTGATAAAATCTCATTAGTCCGCTCTGTTTTATTGCCTGTGCTTTAGGTGTTGTATCGAAGAAATCAATGTCGAGTTTAATGTCAGGAAGCCTCTCCCCTCGGTTATATTCTAAGAGTTGTATGTTCAGTTCAGTTGCTCAGTCGTGTCCGACTCTTTGCGACCCCATGAATCGCAGCACGCCAGGCCTCCCTGTCCATCACCAACTCCTGGAGTTCACTCAAATTCACGTCCATTGAATCAGTGATGCCATCCAGCCATCTCATCCTCTGTCGTCCCCTTCTCCTCCTGCCCCCAATCCCTCCCAGCATCAGTGTCTTTTCCAATGAGTCAACTCTTCGCATAAGGTGGCCAAAGTACTGGAGTGTTAGTGTCACTCAGTCGTGTCCAACTCTTTGTGACCCCATGGACTGTAGCCTACCAGGCTCGTCTGTCCATGGAATTCTCCAGGCAAGAATACTGGAGTGGGTAGCCATTCCCTTCTCCAGGGGGTCTTCCTGAACCAGAGACTGAACCTGGGTCTCCTTCATTGCAGGCAGATTCTTTACAATCTGCACCACTATTACATTTAGGTCTCTTCCATTTTGAGTGAACTCTTTTATCCAGTAAAGATCAGTATCATTCTTTTGTAATTAGATAGAGACTGTCCTTTCCCCAGTGTGTAGCCTTGGTACTCTTTACAAAGATCATTTGAACGTTTGATCGTTTGGGGTCTTATTTATGGGCTCTCTATTCTATTCCATTAATCAATACATTTGTCTTTATCCAGTACCATACTGTTATTTTTTATTGAGGTAAGCGCTTAGTCACTCAGTCATGTCCAACTCTTTGTGACCCCATGGACTCTAGCCTGCCAGGCTCCTCTGTCTATGGGGATTCTCCAGGCAAGAATACTAGAGTGGGTTGCCATGCCCTCTTTCAGGGGAAGAGCCCAACCCAAGAATCCAACCAGGATCTCCTGCATTGCAGGCAGATTCTTTACCAGCTGAGTTACCAGGGAAGTCCTATTGAAGTACAGTTGATTTAAAATGTTGTGTTAGTTACTGATGTACAGCGGATTATACCACATATGTTTTCATGTTTATATATAGTTTGTATATGTAATCTCACATTTCTCCTTTATCTTTCCCTCTGCTTTCCCCTTTGGTAACCATAAGTTTGTTTTCTCTGTGAGTCTGTTTCTGTTTAGTATATAAGATCATTTGTATCATAATTTTAAGATTTCACATATAGGCAATATCATATATTTGTCTCTCTGTCATACTTACTTAATAAGTAATCTCTAGGACTATCCATGGAGAAGGCAATGGCACCCCACTCAAGTACTCTTGCCTGGAAAATCCCATGGATGGAGGAGCCTAGTAGGCTGCAGTCCATGGGGTGGCTAAGAGTCAGACATGACTGAGAGCCTTCACTTTCACTTTTCACTCTCATGCATTGGAGAAGGAAATGGCAACCCACTCCAGTGTTCTTGCCTGGAGAGTCCCAGGGACGGGGGAGCCTGGTGGGCTGCCGTCTATGGGGTCGCACAGAGTCGGACAAGACTGAAGTGACTTAGCAGGACTATCCATGTTGCTTCAAATTGCATTATTTCATTCCTTTTAATGGCTGATTAATATTCCAATGTGTAAGTGTACACATCTTCTTTATCCATTCATCTGTCAACAGATACTTAGGTTTCTTCCATGTCTTGACTATTAAAAATAGTCTTGTCGTGAACATTGGAGTGCAGTATCTTTTCAAGTTATACTTTTTTCTGGAAATATATATGAATGGGATGGCTAGATAATAGCTTTTCTCTGTTTTTAGGTTTTTTTTGTTTGTTTGTTTGTTTTGTTTTGTTTTTAGTTTTTTAAGGAAACTCCTCCATACTGTTTCCCATAGGGGCTGTATTCCTACCAACAGTGTAGGAGGGTTCTCTTTTCTCCACACCCTCCCCAGAAATTATTTATAGACTTTTTGATGATGGCCATTCTGACCAGTTCCAGGTGATAGCTCATTGTAATGTTGATTTACATTTCTCTAATAATTACTGATGTTGGGCTTATTTACATGTTCCTATTGGCCATCTACATGTTGTCTTCAGAGAAATGTCTATTTAGGTCTTCTGTGAATTTTTTGACTGGATTCCTCTTTTGTTGGCTTTTTGTTTGATACTGAACTGTAAGCTGTTTGTATAAAATTAAGCCATTGTAAGTTACATTATTTGCAAATATTTTCTCTCATTCCATAAGTTGTCTTTTCAATATTGTTTATGATTTCCTTTGTTATGTAGAATTTTTTAAGTTTGATTATGTCCTATTTAAAAAATTTTTGCTTTTAGTTCCAATGGGAGACTTATTTAAGAAAACATTGCTACAATTTATGTCACAGAATGTTTTGTCTATTTTCTTCTAGGAATTTTTAATGTTTATGTAGAAGTATTGATATATAATTTGATAGGGATTGCATTAAGTCTGTAGATATCTTTGGATAATACAGCCATTCTAACTATATTAATTCTTCCAATCCAAGAGCATGGGATATCTTTCCATTTCTTTGGAGTATCTTCAATTTCCCTTATCAGTGTTTTATAGTCTTGAGTAGTTATGTCTTCACCTCCTTGGTCATATTTATTCTAAGTATTTTATTCCTTGATATGATGCTAAAGGAATTTTTATTTCCCTTTCTTTTATATTATTGTATTATAAAGAATGCAACCAGTTTCTGTATGTTAATCTGGTATCCTGCTATCTTGCTGAGTTCATTTATCTGTTCTAGTAGCTTTTGTGTGGAGTCTTTAGGGTTTTCTGTCTCATGTCATCTGCATATAATGACAATATCACCTCTTCTCTTCCAATTTAGATATGTTTTCTTTGTCTTGTCTGAATGTTGTGGCTAAGACTTCCAATATTATGTTGAATAGATGTGGCAAAAGTGGGCCTCTTTGTCTTGTTCCAGATTTAATGCTTTCAGTTTTTCACCATTGAGTATTACATTGGCCGTGGGTTTGTTATAAATAGCTTTTATTATATTGAGATATGTCCCCTCTGTACCCACTTTGGTAAGAGTTTTTATTATGAAAGGATGTTGAATTTTCTCAAATCCTTTTTCTGTGTTTATTGAGGTGATCATGCAGTTTTTGTCTTTTGTTGATGTGTGCATCAGGTTACTTTGCACGTGTTGAATCATCTATGTGACTCTGGGATGAATCCAACGTGATAATGGTGTATGATCCATTTTATTTGTTGTTGCAATTGGTTTGCTAATATTTTGTTGAGGATTTTTGCATCTACATTTATCAAAGATATTAACTTGCAACTTTCTTTTTTGGTGGTGTCTTTATCTGGCTTTGGTATCAGCATGATGGTGGTTTCATAGAATGCCTTTGGGAATGTTCTCTCCTTCTCAGTCTTTTGGAAGAGTGTAACAAGGATTGGTTCAAGTTCTTTGTATGTTTGGTAGAATTCATCACTGAAGTCACTTGGCCCTGGATTTCTGTTTGCTGGGAGGTTATATTATTATTATTATTAGAGTTTCACTTGTAGTGATTGATCTAGTCAAATTATTTCTTCGTGATTCAGTTTCGATGAGCTGTATTTTTCTGGATACTCGTCCATTTCTTCTAGATTGTCCAATCTGTTGGTACATAAATGTTCATAGTACTCTCATGATTTTTTGTATTTCAGTGGTATCAGTTCTTATCCCCCTCTTTTATTTCTTACTTTATGTGGGTTCTCTTCTTGGTGAACCAAGCTAGAGGTTTTATTTATCCTTTGAAAAAAAAAAAAGCTCTTGATTTATTGATTTCTAAATTGCCTTTTAATCTCAATTTTATTTCCTCTCTGATCTTTATCATTTTCTTCCTTCTGACATTAGGTTTTGTTTGTTCTTATTGTTTTCTAATTATTCTAAGTGGTAGGTTAGGTTGTTTACTTGAGATATTTATTCTTTTTTAAGGAAGGCTTATACAGGCATTTAGGTTTGAAATTTTTCATGGTAATTCTGGTACCAAAACTATTCATACTTATATCATGTGGTTCTGCCATTCTTTAAGTCAGGGTGTCAAAGGCCAATTTCTTCTGTCACCTGCTTTTAGATGACTGATGACCTAAAAATGGGTTTGTTTTTAAGTAGTTGAAAAAATAACAAAATGAGAATAACTTGCTGATTAAATGATGACATTCATATTTTAATGCTGATAAAGCTTCACTAGAAAACCTATTTGTTACATATTTTCTATGCTTTTACGCTAAGGAGAGAGTTTAGTCATTATGACAGATTGTCTGACCCTCAAATCCTAAAATATTTCTATTTGGTCCTTTACAGAAAGTACTTATTAGTCATTACTTTAGTGATTCAGAGTTTTAGAGATTCAGGAGCTAGCCTAGAGCTGCGCAATTTCAGATTGAATTGGGATGATCAAGTCCTCACAATATCCACCTAATAAAAGAAGAGAAAAGGAAAGATAGTTGATCTTTCACTTCCCAGGAAACCTTGGCCTCTTTATGCAAATCAATGCATTTCCTTCTAAATGACTATTTTCAAAACAGAGAGTTTAGGCAACAGAAGCCAACTTTAAGTCACAAAGTATAATTTTTCTCTTATCAAGGTCAAGGCAGCGTATTTACCTAAGGGGCTTATTTTCTGAGGAATGAAATCTGCATTAGTAAGAAACATGCTTTATGCAGACATGTTATTCTCCTTGGGCAAGTCAAATTGACTGTTAGATCTTGATGAATATATGTTTGATAGAATTGAGCAATCCTTTGAAGACTATAAGGGAGTTTGTATATATATACACACACACCCATATATTTATACCCATATATATATATACCCACATATATATATATATATATACACCCATTATATTTTACTTTCTTAGATAATATAAATACTTACAAAGACCAAACTGTTATGTCTAACCAAGTAGCAAATCATCAACTAAGCTGAGAGGCTGTATGAAATACTTAAATGAATTAGACCCCATGGAAGTTGAGGAAAGCTAATGCATTTAAAGAGTTTAGACTCTGGATTCAGATGTGTCTGCATTCCAACCTTGCCTCTGATTTAATATATAGTTTTGGACCAATTTCTTAAAATCTCTGAACTTAATTTCTTTGTCAAAAGCTCTTGGCTTTCTTTAGAGCTACTGTGAGGGATAAATGAAATTATGAAAATATATAACACAGTACTTAGCACTTAACACATGTTTAATTTTTTTTTACTTCCCCTTCCATGGGCTATAATCTATTTCCATCTGCCTTTAGCCCTGTAATTATTTTCATGAATTATAACAGAAGTCTTAAATTGGTCAAATCCCTGAAATAGCCACACAATTGGAAAAGAAATGAAATCTCATGAAATGGATCTCAGATGCTAAAAAGAAACTTTCTGGATTCTGACTCATCCAGGATAAATAGAGAGTCAGGACACTAGGGTAATAGTAGCCCACAAATATACGCAAAATTAGGGCTGAGACAAGACCGGCACTTTGCTTCAAAAGTTCCACAAGTTTGAATAGCTGCCCTAGAGGAACCAGAGTAATTGGAAGTAAATTTGACAGGGAGCTTGTGGAACAAGCCTTTTTTTTTTTTTTTTTTAGGCAGGTGTGTTAAAGAATCCCCTGTGAGAACCAACTACCTCTATGCTTATAGATTTCAGAACTTAACCAACACCTCTGACAGGTTCTGTGACATGCAAAATCTCTCCAGGCCAAGAAAAGTTGCTGGACTTTTTCTTTCTCTTAATTGTACATTCTCATATTTTTACTCTAAAATGACAATATTTTTATAAAATTCAACTGAACAGTCTATAGCTCTAGAAAAAGTACTGAAAACAGAAAAGATCATCAAATAAAATATTAAAATACTATGAATTACTATTTGTGCAGAGCAATACAATTCAAAAAACATGTCCCATATTTAGAATCTATATCTTGGAAAGGATACAATAGCCACATTAAGTATCATTGTCTTAATTTATATTTTAAGTAAGGAGACTGAAACTTGGAGAAGTTGAAGAAATTGCCACACTAGTAAGTGACAACTGTGATTCAAACAAAATCTAATTAACTCCGATTTTGGAATATTTTACTTTGTCCATTTAACTATCAATTCAGTAAATGTATTGATATTCAACTATGTGCCAGGTTCTATGGTGGGCATTTGGAATATACAAATCAAAAGACATAGTCTTGTTTTTCAAAGAACTCATATTTTATTATACGGATAGAATTGGTAGTTCCAATAATGTATGATAGATTAAATAGAAGATTAGGTAATTGAGAAATGAAATGAATTAAATGAAAATAGAAAACCTTACTTAGAATATAAAAAACAATAGTTTATTTTTAATAATGGATGTTTAATATGATGTAGAGTTCTTTACAGGCATTGTTGTTGTTCAGTCACTAAGTCATGTCCGACTCTTTGTAGCCTCATGGACTATAGCTTGCCAGGCTTCCCTGTCCTTCACCAGCTCCCTGAGATTGCTCAAACTCATATCCATCAAGATGGTGATACCATCCAACCATCTCATCCTCTGTTGTTCCCTTCTCCCCCTGTCCTCAATCTTCCCCAGTATCAGGGTCTTTTCCAATGAGTTGGCTTTTTGTATGAGGTGGCCAAAGTATTGGAGCTTCAGCTTCAGCATAAATCTTTCCAATGAATATTCAGTGTTGATTTCCTTTAGTATTAACTGGTTTCATCTTCTTGCTGTCCAAGGGACTCTCAAGAGTCTGTTCCAGCATAACAGTTCAAGAGCATCAAAGCTTTCCTATGGTCCAACTCTCACATCTGTACATGAATGCATGAGAAACAGTAGCTTTGACTATATGGACCTTTGTCGGCAAGGTAATGTCTCTGCTTTTTTAAGATGCTGTTTAGGTTTGTCATAGCTTTCCTTCCAAGGGTTAAGCACCTTCTAATTTCATAGCTGCAGTCACCATCTGCAGTGATTTTGGAGCCCAAGAAAATAAAATCTGCCACTGTTTCCATTCTTTCCCCATCTATTTGCCATGAAGTAATGGAACCAGTTGCCATGACCTTACTTTTTTGAATGTTGAGCTTTAAGTCAGCTCTTTCATGCTCCTCTTTCACTTTCATCAAGAGGCTCTTTTGTTCTTCTTCTCTTTCTGTCATTCAGTTCAGTTCAGTTCAGTCACTCAGTCATGTCCGACTCTTGGCGACCCCATGAATCACAGCATGCCAGGCCTCCCTATCCATCACCAACTCCCGAAGTTCACTCAAACTCATGTCCATTGAGTCGGTGATGCCATCCAGCCATCTCATCCTCTGTTGTCCCCTTCTCCTGCCCTCAATCCCTCCCACAATCAGGGTCTTTTCCAATGAGTCAACTCTTCGTATGAGGTGGCCAAAGTATTGGAGTTTCAGCTTCAGCATCAGTCCTTCCAATGAACACCCAGGTCTGATCTCCTTTAGGATGGACTAGTTGGATCTCCTTGCAGTCCAAGGGACTCTCAAGAGTCTTCTCCAACAGTTAGAGTGGTCTTATCTGAATATCTGAGGTTGTTGATATTTCTCCCGGAAATCTTGATTCCATTTTGTGATTGATCCAGCCTGCCATTTCTCATTATGTATTCTGTATATAAGGTAAAAAAGCAGGGTGACAATATATAACCTTGCCATACTCCTTTCCCAATTTGGAACCAGTCCGTTATTCCATGTCCAGTTCTAACTGTTGCTTCTTGACCTGAATACAGGTTTCTCAGGAGGTAGGTAAGGTGGTCTGGTATTCCCATCTCTTTCAGAATTTTCCACCATTTGTTGTGATCTACATTGTCAAAGGCTTTAGTGTAGTCATTATTTCATATCAGTTCAGTGCAGTTCAGTCACTCAGTCATGTCCGACTCTTGGCGACCCCACGAATCGCAGCACGCCAGGCCTCCCTGTCCATCACCAACTCCCGCAGTTCACTCAGACTCACGTCCATCGAGTCAGTGATGCCATCCAGCCATCTCATCCTCTGTCGTCCCCTTCTCCTCCTGCCCCAATCCCTCCCAGCATCAGAGTCTTTTCCAATGAGTCAACTCTTCGCACGAGGTGGCCAAAGTACTGGAGTTTCAGCTTCAGCATCATTCCTTCCAAAGAAATCCCAGGGCTGATCTCCTTCAGAATGGACTGGTTGGATCTCCTTGCAGTCCAAGGGACTCTCAAGAGTCTTCTCCAACACCACAGTTCATAACTATATCTTATATATTAGTAACTTTTTCCATTCTTATTAATGATCAAGAGAAGTGACAATAAGCCCACGTTTGTACAACTAATAAGTACTGGGGACCATATATGTTTGTATCCAAACCTCCATCCCATATCCATTATATACATTATCTCTAAGATAACTTACCAGGAAGAGATGTCCCATCTTGGTGCTCAAGACTGTAGGTGTTCGTCCATTAGACAACCTGGGAAGCTATTTCTGAAGAAAAGATTAGCCAGCATCAAAGCCTAGAGGTATGAAACCAGATGTTGAGCCAAGGAAACCATGTGTAATCCAATGGTAGTTGTACAGTGTCAACTTTGGAGAGGGCTAAGTTGTGAGGTTGAAAAGAGGGCCACTGAGCACAGCAGTCTGTCCCAGGTACTCTGCTAGGGAAGGTCAGTGTGTGCTCAGTTGTGTCTGATTCTGTGTGGCCCCATGGATTGTAGCCCACCAGGCTCCTCTGCCCATGGAATCTTCCAGGCAAGAAAACTGGAGTGGGTTTCCATTTCCTATTCCAGAGGATCGTTCCAACCTAGGAATCAAACCAAAACTTCTTGTGTCTCCTGCAAAGCAGATTATTCATCACTAGCACCACCTGGGGAGCCCAGGGAGGGTAGCAATTCATAATCACTGAAGAAGGTTCAGCCACAAAACTCTTACATAGTTAAGACTGGCACTTTGGAAGAATGAAATTATAACTGTGATCCGTTTTGCCATTCTGTAGCTAACCAAAAATTTATCTAATTAAGTATGTATTCCTACAGTTCTTAAAATATGTACAGAGTTGAGTAGGACAGAAGTTTAGTGGAAAGAGGAGAAGCCAGGCTTAGGTCTCAGATAGGGAAGACTTTCTACCTCCTCTAATCTGTTTCCTCCAGTGTACAACATGGGTAATGAATACAATGTGCACTGCTTAAAAGCAACCATGAGGATCACATGTGGCTTCGTTTCTTAAAGTACTTTATTGAAATAGAGTTCACATAAAATACAAGTTGCCCGTTTAAAGTATACAATGCAGTGGGTGTTAGTATATTCACATAATAGTGCAAGCATCAAAAGCTTGTTTTTACTTTCACAAACACTCTGAAGAATGACTAATACTATTATAATAACTTTACCAAGCCAGCAGTCCAGGAAGTTTAAATGACTTACATAAGAACAAAAGTCTTTCAGAAGTAGAGCCACAATTTAAATTTAGATTTTCTTGTTGCAAAGCTTTGTCTTGTGGACAAAAATTCTAAACGTGATTGCCTTTGTTGTTGTTGTTGAGTTGCTCCATCATGTCTGACTCTTCGCCACCCCATGGAGTGCAGCACGCCAAGCTTCCCTGTCCTTCACCATCTCCCAGAGCTTGCTCAAACTCATATCCATTGAGTTGGTGATGCCATCCAATCATCTCATCTTCTGTTTTCCCATTCTCCTCCTGCTTTCTATCTTTACCAGCATCAAAGTCTTTTCCAAACACTGGTTCTTTGCATCAGGGGCCAAAGTATTAGAACTTCAGCTTCATCATCAGTCCTTCCAGTGAACTTTCAGGACTGATTTCCTATAGGATGGACTGGTTGGATCTCCTTGCAGTCCAAGGGATTCTCAAGAGTCTTCTCCAGCACCACAGTTGGAAAGCATTAATTCTTCAGTGCTCAGCCTTCTTTATGGTCCAACTCTTGCATCCATACATGACTACAGGAAAAACCATAGCTTTGCCTACAGGGACCTCTGTCAGCAAAATGATATCTCTGCTTTACAAGATGCTGTCTAGGTTTGTCATAGCTTTTCTTCCAAGAAGCAAGTATCTTTTCCTTGTAAGAAGACATAAAAAATATACTGTAGTTTTAGTTACCTATAGTATATTATCACCCATGCCTATATGAGTGTGTCAGTTGATGGATGATTCAAAGATCACAGCGTAATCATTGTTGGCTTTTTAGGAAGGCATGGAGTACTCACTATAAACAGTCTACAAGTAGGAATTTTCTATGGTATAAAAACTTCTCATTCAAAATAAAATATTTATTGGGCAAAGATGAACCAGTAACACTGTTTTCTAATTTCAATGATTATAAATAACATTTTATTGAACCTTTTTGTATTTTAGAAGTTTTCCTTTTAAATTCGTTACTATGTAGTAGCAACTTGATACACAGTAAAGTGCTGTTCAAAAAGCTTTAATGTTAGAGACATCATTAGAGGATGACAATATATTTGAAAGAACTAAATTAACAAAAAAGTTAGAAGTTTTTTTGTGGCAGAAGTATGGAAATGTATCTGTATAAAAGGTGCTATAAAAAGTAGGAAGCTCTGCAATATGCTCTTTTTAATTTTTTTTTGAGTTATAGTCAGTGTGCAATATTGTATGCTTTAGGTGTACAGCACAGTGATTAAGAATTTTTAAAGGTTATACTCCATTTATACTTATTATAAACAATCAGCCATTTCCCTCTCTTGTACAACCTAGCCTTGTAGCTTACTTATATTTTTATTTAAGTATAGTTGATTTACAGTGTTTTGCTGCGAAGTCGCTTCAGTCATGTCCGACTCTGTGTGACCCCAGAGACGGCAGCCCACCAGGCTCCGCAGTCCCTCGGATTCTCCAGGCAAGAACACTGGAGTGGGTTGCCATTTCCTTCTCCAATGCATGAAAGTGAAAAGTGAAAGGGAAGACTCGTGTCCGACTCTTAGCAACCCCATGGACTGTAGCCCACCAGACTTCTCCATCAATGGGATTTTCCAGGCAAAAGTACTGGAGTGGGGTACCATTGCCTTCTCCGTTACAATGTTTTAGGTATATATAAAGCAAAGTTTTCAGTTTTATGTATATGTGTGTGTGTGTGTGTGTGTGTGTGTGTGTGTGTGTGTGTGTATAGACACACACATAGAGAAACAGTGGAAACAGTGTCAGACTTTATTTTTGGGAGCTCCAAAATCACTGCAGATGGTGATTGCAGCCATGAAATTAAAAGATGCTTACTCCTTGGAAGGAAAGTTATGACCAACCTAGATAGCATATTCAAAAGCAGAGACATTACTTTGCCAACAAAGGTTTATCTAGTCAAGGCTATGGATTTTCCTGTGGTCATGTATGGATGTGAGAGTTGGACTGTGAAGAAAGCTGAGCACTGAAGATTTGATACTTTTGAACTGTGGTGTTGGATAAGACTCTTGAGAGTCCCTTGGACTGCAAGGAGATCCAACCAGTCCATTCTGAAGGAGATCAGCCCTGGGATTTCTTTGGAAGGAATGATGCTGAAGCTGAAACTCCAGTACTTTGGCCACCTCATGCAAAGAGTTGACTCATTGGAAAAGATTCTGATGCTGGGAGGGATTGGGGGCAGGAGGAGAAGGGGACGACAGAGGATGAGATGGCTGGATGGCATCACGGACTCGATGGACGTGAGTCTGGGTGAACTCCGGGAGTTGGTGATGGATAGGGAGGCCTGGTGTGCTGCGATTCATGGGGTCGCAAAGAGTCGGACACGACTGAGCGACTGAAGTGAACTGAATAAATGTTCTAATTTCATTTTTTTTTACATGTATCTGTCCAATTTTCCTAGCACTACTTATTGAAGACACTCTTTTCTCTATTGTCTATTCTTGCCTCCTTTGTCATAGATTAATTGACCATAATTGACCATAGGTGCGTGGGCTTATTTCTGAGTTTTCTAACCTGTTCTATGATCTATATTTCTGTTTTGTGTTAGTATCATACTGGTTTGATGACTGTAGTATTGTATGAAGTTAGGGAGCCTAATTCCTCAAGCTCTTTTCCTCAGGATTGCTTTGGCTATTCTGTGTTTCCATACAGATTTTAAATTGTTTTATTCTAGTTCTGTGAAAAATGCCATTAGTAACTGATAGGGATTGCAAGGCAATGAATAGACTCAATGCAATCCCTATCAAATAACCAATGGCATTTTCCACAAAACTAGAATAAGAAATGTTTAAATTTGTATGAAAACATAAAATAATTGTTCTAAACTCTCAAGAGCCCTCAGGTGGCGGTGGTGGCACACTAGTAGGAAAGTGGCAGCAGATACAGGCCCTAGTCTCAGATGATCTGAACAATTTTTATGGGTCACCCTCTCACCATACAAAGTTGAATATCTCCCTTGATCTGGGCAACAATTGCTTCATCTAACAGATAAAGTTATAATGCGTCGACACCTCTCTGTCATTCATGAGGTGAACATCTGTAAATATTTAGTACTTTTGTCTAGGCTCTGTGGTCTATATCATTGGAAACTTTACAAGTTTGGATGGTTTTTAACTGTTGGTCATCAGTATACTCTGCTAAATCTCCTAACCCTTACTCCTGTCTTCCTCTGCAGCTTCCTCTCCCTCTTTCTAGACACAGAACTACTCATTCAAATCAAAATTTACGTTCACTCAACTGTGCCATAGTTTGTTTCCCTCTCTGGAATTCTCCTTCCTTTTTTGCCTTACTGGCTAACTCCTAATTTTCTTTCAAGTTACAACTCAAATATCCACTATTCTGTGAAACTTGCTCTAACTCATTTACCCTTTTTAGTAATGTATTCATTCTTTTTACAAGAGAGGTATATGTTTGTGCCTTTCTCCTATTATCCAACCTGTGATGGAGCATTCATCATTGAATTCATCCTTCCCAACTTGGGATCTCATTAAAAAAATGCCTCATGCCTTATTTATACAAGTGAATAAATGCCAGCGAACAAATGAAAACGTGATAATTGATAATTACCTTATTCACTGAATAAATAATTTAAAAATGATATTAAGTGGGCCTATCTACTTCTTGGTCACAGTGTAGCAACCCTCGTATCTTTCAATTTTCCCCTAAATGTTGATTTTATTGTTGTGATAACCTCATGCATCTGAAATGAAAAAAACCATAATGATGGGGCTTTTCAATAAATGTGACTTGTCCAGAACATGCCTGTTTTTGTTCTCTCTGGATTTTTAAAGTGGGTGGCATACTTTCAGCCAAATATGATGAACGCCAAGATCTTTAAGATTCCATTCACATGTACCCTATAACTAGATTTTTTCTTGATCATGCAGACTCATTTAAGAACTTTTTCCCTAAGTGCTAGGGTAAACATATATCTTGTGTTGGAGCCAGGTTATAGAGAAATTGTTGAATCACATTTTGTCTTCTTGTCTGTCTCTCTTCCTTTTTTGTTATTAAATTAGAGTTGATTTACAATATTGTGTTAGTTTCATGTATAAAGCAAAGTGACTCAGTTATGCAAGCATATCTTTTTTTTTCAGATTCTTTTTCCTTACAGGTTATTATAAAATACTGAGTGGAGTCCCCTGTGCTCTGTAGTTGATCCTTGTTGGTTATCTGCCTTATGTTTTGAATTATACACTACTTTTTTTTTTTCCTTTTACACATTTCTCATTGTTAACATTATCAAGTATATATCAGCTGCTCTTGGCTACTGACTCTTGCTTCCCCTGCTAATTTCGGCAGTGTCATTCTAGACCTGTCTAAAAGTTTGTAGTCTTACTTCCATGCACTTATCTATGGGACTTCAATTGGTACAACCTGCTCTGCTGTAGGTTCACGAATACATGTTTTCCTGAAAGATGTAAAAGAACTCATTATGCTCATTTTGATTTCATCCTCACCAAACAGACTTGTGTTTCGCTCTAGCTTCCATTCTTATGTCTGTCTGCATGGGCAAGTGCCCATTCATACTGACCTCTTTACTTTGATTTTTTTGTGGGATTATGAGCTTAGTGACTGGGAATCAGTCCCAGTGGGATGGCTTTGTTCACAGTGTGCTGGCAAAAGCAGTATTCTGAGCCTAGAAGATAACAGAGAGAACACAGTGAATTTTCACCTAGCCATGTTGAAGTGTATATTCATGTTAGAGTAAGTTTTTGAAAAATAATACTAATTTTGTGGTTAAACTAGAAAATCAGTATGAACTCATGGTCTTAATGATCACTGTTTTCTAGAGCTCTCAGTAATGTCTGGCATATGTAGAATACATTTTATAGTATCCTGAAGTTGATCTTTAAAAGTATATTCCATTCAAAGGAATTGAGACTTTTTGGAGATGATCTCATCCATTGAAATAGGGGGAAAAATTGAGATGAAATAGCCTGTTGTTGCCAGAAGTCAAAGATGCTTTTAAAATGTTCTGAGTGGTATCTTAAAAGGCAAAGGATTTAACTAAATGTGGTTTCTAATAGATACACTGTAATAATTTGTATATCTAAAAAATAATTATAATTAATAACATTGAATTGCATATGTGAAAAAACATGAGATTGTAATTAAGTATATAAACTTTAAAATAAAATTTAGAGTGTGAAAATTTAAGTAGGGCGAGTATACTAAACCATAAGTATTTAATTAGGCTTATAATTAGGGACATGGTGATTTCACTTAAATACATGTCGTATTTAAAAATTATTGTATGCATTTTTATATGTTTTAACAAAAGGGGTGATTTCAGAGAAGAGTGAGTAAGTCACATCGAATCCAACAACCTGTGACAAAATGATAGATGATCTGCATAACCCTAATGGAAAGTTGTGTGTATAAACTCAGTCCCTAATCTCCTGAGGCCTGAACCTTCTGGATATCCTACTAATCATGAAATGATAATAGGGCACATTCAAGTAAAAAGAATTGGAGGTGGATCACTCTGTAACCAGTATATCAAATGGCATGGAAACAAATCTCGATCTATACCACACTGTAAAGTGCAAACTTGGAAGGTACAATGCCTCTTATTTAACATGTAAATGTTCATCTGAGAAGAGGCCCAGCCCAATAAACACTGACTCAGGTTTCAATCTACTAGATGTAACCAGATCCCTTGCCACCATGAAGAATGAATAGGTTAATGAAATAAAATCTGAAATATCAGCTAGTTTATAATGTTTGATTTTCAGGCTGATAAAATTACTGTGCATAAATGAATAAAACCATAACCCCAGGAATATATAAAATCATATGAGTATGTAGATAATAGAGACAGACCCACAGGATTAACATTTTGAGGTAGATATGCTAATAAATTTTAATAACTGTAATGTTTTGTGTAAATAAAGTATTTTGAGCATTTAAAATAATTTGATATGCTAGATTTGTGACTTTATTGAATTTTTTTTTTTGCTTTTTTCATTTCTCATTTTATTTTTATTTTATTTTTTAACTTTACAATATTATATTGGTTTTGCCATATATCAATACGAATCCACCACAGTTATACACGTGTTCCCCATCCTGAACCCTCCTCCCTCCCCATACCATCCTTCTGGGTTGTCCCAGTGCACCAGCCCCAAGATCCAGTATCGCCAGTCCAGGTTCAATGCATGATATTGAATTGTTTTGAGGTCTAATTTTATATTTAATATCTAAATGGTTAAGGGATTTTGATTTATACAGGGATGTTTAAACTTATGAATTATATGAGCAATAACATTGCTCACTAGATATACTATCTTTAAAAGGGATTCATTAAAGGATGCATGGGAAAGTGCCCTTCTTTAGCCACTGAGCCCCTTAAGCTTCTAAGATTCTACCCAGAGTGTATTGACAGATCAACCAAGCATGAGTGATCTTCATAACGCCTGGAGCTACCTTTAGGCCATTTATCCTCTCTGGTTGGTGAGGTAGCTGGGACATGGAATTATAATTTAGGACTGTAGCCCACCAGGCTCCTCTGTCCATGGACTTTCCCAGGCAAGAATACCAGAGCGGGTTGCCATTTCCTTCTCCAGAGGATCTTCCTGACCCAGGGATCAAAAGAACTCGGGTCTCCTGTATTGCAGGTGGATTCTTTACCAACTGAGCTACCATGGAAACCTTTTAAATAATTAAGTCTAACTATTAAATAATTAGAAACTATCTCTTAAACATACAGATTTCCCCTATGTGGTCATTTCAGTGAACTTTTTGTTTGGATTTTTATCCAATCAAAGTGATAATCATTTATTTCTTGGACAAAAGGAGACTAGTAAAATACGAAACTTTATACTTCTACGCTTAGTGACATAGATAAAAGATAAAGCAAAATTTGAAATCCCCTAAACCAGAATCTCTTGTGCTGCATCACAGGTTCTTCCCAGTGAATGGCCAGTCTTCTGTATAGTCTATTAATGGGCTTCCCTCGTGGCTCAGATGGTAAATAATCTGCCCACCATGTGGGAGACCTGGATTTTACCCCTGGGTTGGGAAGATCCCCTGGAGAAGGAAATAAACACACTCCAGTATTCTTGCCTAGAGATTCCATGGACAGAGGAGCCTACAGTCCGTGGGGTCACAAAGAGTCAGACCTGGCTGAGCGATTAACACTTTCATAGCCTATTGAGGCAATTTCTCATGATCCTGTGTCCACATGACCCAGACTGATCAGTTAAGTTCCATAAAGCCAGTAAAACTAAGACATGTAAGTTATCTAGACAAACCATATTCCCTCTTGGACATCTCTTGTAGTTCATGGAACCCAGGATGTGAAAGGTATTGGGGTTTCCAACCCTTCCTTAATTTGTTTCCACTCAGTTCACTCAATCTCATTTCAATCATATCCATCTCTTTCCATCTCCACCATATCATGCTCACTCCCAGTCCCATGGCTTTGCTATTACTTGTAATTCTCTCTTTATAAATTTTCCCAATTCAAGTTCTTCTCCTTTGTAAAATTTTCCATGCCTATTCCAAGTCTTGCTCTTTATTAACTTTCTAAAAAGTAACAGTTTTCACAGAACAATTTGATGAGAGTAAGCAGGCAATTTTCAAATCCTTAAAGACCAAAAACTAGGAAGCACTCCAATCTCAGAAATACATGACATAAGCTTTAAAGTCCCAATAATCCTAAACCTTTCCCATTGTTTCACAAGCCTTAGAGGTGGTAGTTGCCTCATTCATTTATTACCTCTATGTTATCTCATGAAAAGGCATTTAGAAAACAGAAAAGTGGAAGCTGATTCAAAGAGGTAACAGATGTAGGCTGAGTTTTTATGACCTGTACAAAGTAAGAGGTATTCATGCATGGACTGTCATGAGCATAAATAAAGGTTTCAGATACTTAATACATAAGAAGCCAATAAGCAGCCTTACAGTGAGAACAGAGTAGCTATTAATACTTTCTTTTCAAAGATGAGAAAATTGGGCCTTGGCAAACCTCAGTTTTCCCTAGTCAGTGTTTCATTTTTTCCGTTAGTTTACCATACTAGCCTATCCAATTGCATATGTTAAAATTTCTCTGCTAAAATAACCTGTATGACGTAACCTGTCTGGATCCTAACTGATATGTACAGTGTTTGGAATAGTGAATGAAGCCAATGTAGATGTTGTCCCAATCTTGTCAATTTCAAGGGGACTCATTATTTGTGGAATTAACTTTTAAACTAATTCTGGAAATTTTAACCATATAGAGTCTTGAGGAAGAATAAAAGCTTACCAAACATTTACTTTCACCTTCAAATTGTTTTCTTAAGTGATTTATGTGCATCTAAGGGAGACATTTTTAAATTTTGTAAATTCAAGCTTAAATCTCCAGCACAAGACTGAAATAACACACCTAAAACGTACAAATGACCGAGATATAGCTAAGATCATCTTGTCAATGAGCCATCCAAATTTTTCTCAGAACCAAGTGACAACTATATAAGACAGGAATTCAAATTCCATAATGTTTTTTATGTTAAAATTAAACAAGGGCAAGTTCTCATACCTGGATGTGTTCCCATTTGGGCATACTCCCAACACTAGTAAATAATTTATGTACACTATTTCATTTAATATTGGAGAAAACTCTTGCAAGCTAAATACTATCAGAAGTTTATGGATAAGAAAACTGCACAACAATTGATTCAGCAAGTGATCCCAAACTTCACAGTAAGTGCCAGAACCACAGGTCCAATAAGGTCTGCCCTATTTCCAGTATTTTACTTTGCACCATTCTGATGAACCACAGGCTTGGGAGTAGGAATAAAGAAGGAATGGTTCATTCAGATCTAGAGAAGAGATTAGCAATCTAGTTGACTGCTATCCTGAGGAACAAAAGAATACAAAGTCATCTGAATTAATAAAGGGAGCCATAAAAAGTAAATGTAATTACAAAGGGCCATGAAATGGCCATTTCTGTTGAACAGCCTGGTATAATATAATAGGCCTGGTCTTTGGCTTCAGAAAAACTTGAATTCAAATTCACCTATCAAATATGTATGTCTTACTTTAGAGGAGTCACCTAATCCTCTTAGTGATAGGCGCTCAATTGTGTCAAACTTTTTGTGACCTCATGGACTACAACCGGCCAGGTTCCTCTGTTCATGGGATCCTCCAGGCAAGAATGCTGGAGTTACCATTCCCTTCCCCAGGGTATCTTCCCAATCCAGGGAATTGAACCCAGGTCTCCTGCATTGCAGGCAGATTCTTTACCAGCTGAGCCACTAAAGAGTTAAGAGTTAAGAGTAAAGAGTTAAGAGAGGTACAAATATGGTAGATACTCACTAAATGTCAAATCTCTTCGGACTTGATAAACTCGTGTTTACTGTTTTCGTCATTTATCACCACTTGTACCTCTGTCATGACTAGTAACAGAATATCTTTAAAATTAAATTAGCCTATCTGAAATAAGAATAAAAAGGGGCTTTGAGCATTCTTTGCAATATTTTATAAACAACTATTGGTAAAGAAACAAAAGGACAGAAAATTAAAAGCAGATTCAAAATTGTAATACACAGGCTGAGCACTATCCAGGAAGACGTATTCTTAGGCTTCCTGTACTGGTTTCAGAGTCTAGATACAAAAGAAACAATGAGCAGTGATCTAGCAATTATCCCATTGGTAAAAGGTGATTTCATTTTTTTCATAGATGAGTAAGCAGGCTTAGACAAGCCAAAGTATCTCATAGCTCATATAGGTTAGAAAGCTAATCTGAGCCCAGGTATTCTAATTCCAAGTCAAATGCTGTTTCCAATATGCTGCAACATTATAAATCAATTTAATTCCCTATATTTCTATTCCTGCTTGTGGAGTTGTAAGTTTTCCCATTTAATAAAGGAAAAAATGCTGCCCTTATTAGAAAAATTTAGAAGCAGCAAGGAGACATGTACACCACCACTGTCTCTCTCCAACATAATCTAGAGGTTCCCCAGTTAGAAATCCAATGGTCAGAGTATCATTGCTTGCCGAGGGTGCTGCTGCTGCTGCTAAGTCGCTTCAGTCGTGTCCAACTCTGTGCGACCCCATAGACGGCAGCCCACCAGGCTCCTCCATCCATGCGATTTGCCAGGCAAGAGTACTGCAGTGGGTTTCCATTGCCTTCTCCTGCCTAGGGTGCAGTGATCTCCAAATGCAAACTCCATCTAATAGGCATTCTGGTTGCTCTTTGTCAAGCACTCTTATTTTCTGGAGCATAATTGTTTTATTCAATCAAAGTGTCCCAACCACTGTGGATGGGAGACCTCATGATTTAGTTGCTACCAAAACAGTTCTGCCCCAAGTGGAGAAGCTTGCCTGATTTAAATGAATATCAACAAAAATGATGATTTTACACTTTTCAGGGAAACAACAGTCCCAAAAGTTCTCGTGTATTTCCAGGGACCTTAACGGAGCCTAACAGATTTATGGTCTCATTATTGCCTGAAGCAGTAAGTCTTCCAATAGGTAATTTTTATGCTGTGGGACAGCAGAACATATGGGAATAAATGTTCTTGAATAACGGAACTGGCTGTCAGGGTTTTCAAATACAGCAGTTACTAAAACAATAGATTTTCACAAAGAAATGAATTTCTTTTCTCCTTAGCTTCTCACCTGTGTTTCACCATTAATCCCATCAGAAATGCTTGTCTCTTTAACTAGTGGAAAATGTTACATAAAGAATTGGAAAACATGCTGATGTATGGCAAAACCAATACAATAGTGTAAAGTAAAAAAAAAATTAAAAAATTAAAAGAAGAAGAACTGGAAAACAATAATACAAACCTGTAACATCATTTCAATTAGTATTTTAATAATATACTTTATGTTCATAATACAGTATAAATTCTAGTAATAATATATTAATATATCCTACTTCAATTAATAAGAATTCTAATCTATATGATGCTTTGCCTATTCCCAGTCTCAAACATGACTCAATGGACCACTAATAAAAGTTATAAGAAATGTGGTTTCTTTTATCAGTGCATATATTAAAACAGATTGAATGGCTATGAGTGATCATGATTTTGGAATTAAAAGGAAGACTTTAGGATGGATTCATATATTAGATAGGGGTTGTCATTATATACCATAGAATGTTAGGAAGGGACCTGTGTGAACAAATAAAAAATTTTAGAGACCCATGAAATTGAAGGCCGTAAAATGAAGAAACAAATCTTTGTCATATATTTGTTTCATGCTAGGCATTTTGCCAGCTACAGTTTTTCCAAATGTATAAATAGGAAATCTGAGAGTTTTAATAGGAGAGTTTTAATGGGAATGAGACGATCAACCTTAGAGAATGTTTCAAGTGCACTTTCCTAATCCTACATAGAAATATCAATAAACAACAATTTTAAAAATCTAACACTATGCCAACATTCAACTTTAATAAGTTAAAGGGAATAAAAGATTTAATTAACAAACAACAATGAAAAATTTTCCAAAGATTAACTTTAGGTTACACTACAGGACTGTCAGTATCTCAGGGTAGTATTCTAGCTCTGCTTCGTTCTAGGCGCTATCCCATCACTTGCTACAGTGTCCGCATAGCACTTATCACTACATGGAATTATCTTTTTATTTTGCTACATATTCACTGCTGCTTCTTCACTTCTACTCTGATGCTCCAAGCGCTAAGGTAGTTTTACCACAGTAGAATTAATGTAGACGTCCACATTAAAAAGGTACTAATCTATGAAAGAGGCTCTCCAGGTGGAGGTGGTACAATGGTAAAGGACCTACCTGACGGTGCAGGAGATGCAAGAGACATGGGTTCAGTCCCTGGGTTAGAAGATCCCCTGGAGGAGGGGCATGGCCACCCACTCCAGTATGCTTGCCTGGGAAATCCCATGGACAGAGGAACCTGGCGGGCTATCGTCCGTGGGGTCACAAACAGTCAAACACGACTGTGCATACATGCACAGCTAACAGCTAGATCTATGGAAGAGGCTAGACTGCACACTGGAAGGAAGGCATGTCTGAAGTCAGTTCACTCACCGATGCCAAGTCCATTGCCTGATCTAATCTTCACATCTTCAGTGTGAGGGAGACAGCGTTGTCATTCTGAGTGTTAAGAACAATGACAAGGCACCTAGAGAACTAGAGTGAATTTTACAAAAATAAGTATAAAGTGGAACTAAAACACTTAAGTCTGAAGGTCAGGAGAGCCGTTTTCCTTTACTGTTTTCCTAAATTAAACCAAATAAAACTGCATAGGAAGAGGATTAAAAATGTAACAAGAAACACAAAAATTATAAAAGAAATCATGAGAGTGTTCAACCGATAGTGGAGAGAACATTTCAAGGAACACTGGAAAGTGTGGCTAAGTAGGAAAGTAGTGATAGCTAATGGAGGACTACATATATGTAGGGATAAAATAATTATCCCTAATACTTTGATATTATACAAATATATAAAATCCATATTTATGTATGACTAATAAGAGTTTTTGAGTTGGGAATCTTGACATCTGTCTTACCTCGAAACTTTATAGGGCAAATTTAAACTAAAAAATGGAAACTGAGGCAATCAACTCTTTTTCTTTTTTATTAAACTTGGTATGATGTGTGGTGTGGCATTGTGTGTGTGTGTGTTGTATATGTGTGTATCGTGGGCTGAAAAGAACTGACAGATTGGTTTTGTACCTTCATTCAGCTCAAGCTGCAAATTCCCAAATATAGGATATATTTCTGAAAGTCCTCCATACAGTACTTAGCAAAAAAGGTTGATGGTCAAATAAAATATGAAGAAAATGGAGGAAAAAAATGAATAAGAAGGAAATTAGGCAAAATGAAAAAATAAAAAAGGAAACAATTATTTGCCATCAAGAAGGAAATGCAGTCTATAGTGTTATGTGTAAAAAAGTGTGGTCAGGACCTGTGCTATGGTTAAATACATTGAGATAAACCTGAGCCAAACCACCCTAAAGGTTACTGTAGACTCCTAACAGGAAATTGGTATATAAAATTAGAAAAGACAAAAGACTGTACAAGCACAGTAAGGGCACAAAACCAAGACTGATTTATTCTATTATGTCAATTTGTAATAGCCAGTTGGAATTATCATTATTATGTCAGTTTTGAAGGGGACACTTTTACTTTCTACTGATTTTCATTAATTTTTGTTCATTATTTTTGAATGCCTAAAATATTTCATCTTTTTAAAATTTTGTAGAGATACAGTGCATATAAGTTTCTCCAATTTTAAGTGTATAATTAATGAGTTTTGACAGATATATACAGTTACAGTGGAAGAATCACCAAGACAATCATGGTATAGAATATTTCTATTTCCCCAAAACATACCCTCCTGCCCCCCACCATTTTTTTAGATAAAACCGATATATTTGTTTCAGGTGTACAGCATAATAATTCAATAGGTCAATTATATTTTGATATTAGATGTTTAAAAGATATATTTCAGTGTGGTCCAGATTAGAGTTTATCAGCTGTTTCAGCTGTGGATTGTGATGTTCACCATCTAACAGAGTAATTCAAACAACAGAGCTAGAGCTCCTAAACCTGTGTTATTAGTAATTTTCTGGAGTAGTTATAATGTAACTACTACATTATAACAGTAGTTATAATGCTGATAGAATCTATGAGGAAGCTAATTGCTAAAAATTAATGCCAAACACATATACACACACATTCAAAATTGCATCACTGTAATTAATTATTTTAATAGAAGCTAAACCAATTACACATAATTACTTACAAACTTGAGGTTAAAAATATTGATGTAAAAACTCTGTAGCTATGTAAATGCACTAATATAATGTTTTAATTATATCCACATATCTATTTAAATCAGATAATTCCCTTTTATCCACAAAGCACAAAATCCTTTGTATTTGAGCCCAAATCATATGCTCTCGTTTACTGAAAATTTTTAAAATAGAGCATCTATTGACAAAATAAAGTTGTGATTGAAAACCACTCCAATGTATTCAAATTTATTTAAATTCAATTTATTCAAATCAGTGAGGGAAAAAGTCAGGCTGGTTATTTGATATCATGGAGAAAAACAAAATGTTGATTGACAGGATGATTTTTGAGATAAAATAGCTACACTTTGTTGAAAACATGTAAAGATTCTGACTTTTATATCTGATGCCTACCTCAGTATAGAGGAAAGCGCATTGACTATATGAAACATCTAGGTTCAAAGTCAACCTAATGAATATACTAGACTTTTCTGAAAAAACGCATATTTATCTGATAAATCTGGTATTTGACAACTTATATGAAAAATAGTAGTTAATACACAATAGGTGTGGATTTGGTGTAGGTAGAAGTGCGTGCATGCTAAGTCATTTCCGTCGTGTCCAACTCTTTGTGGCCCTAGAGTGTTAAAGTTACTTTCCAAATTCATAGGATTATAAACAGATCCTGCTTTGTATATTGTAAAGCACTTCACAAAATGTACAATTGCAGTCATTTGCTCCTGCCGTGTGTCAGTCTCAAAAGTGACACATACCATCTCCAGATGATTCTCCCTCAAATGCGCTGAGTCTTGATTTGTCACCTAAATGATCAGGCATTCCAGAGACTTCCACATAAGGACTTAGTACCTGTTAGGTTCACCAGGGAGATTGTGTTAGGAGAGTACCGGGGATTCTAGGATGGACCCTTTGCCTTCCAACTTCATGATCTTTCCTTATCAGGGTCTCAAAGACCTTCCACCTGCTGACCCCGAGTTAGGAATGACTCCAAACATTTGAAAATAGGACTCAGCTGAGGACAGAAGCCATTTGCCAAAAACAATATATCCAAATCTCATTCCTGTACAATGGCATATTACAGTATTGCATGTGTTATTGTTTGAAGTAGAATGCTATTCTCTCCCTGCTCCTTTGATTTCTATCAAGTCCTATAATAAGATTGGAGGACAGATAACAACAAAGGTCCTACTGTTATAGCTCAGGGAACTATATTCAATATCTTATAATAACCTCTAATGAAAAAGAATCTGAAAAAGAATATAAATATACATATAATCACTTTGCTGTATGCTTGAAACTAATACAACATTGTAAATTAGCTATATTTCATTTTTTAAAAAAAGATTATAGGACAGATTCCATATTAAATAATAATTCTAAGTTTATTACAAAATGGGTCCAGCCTAGAATTGCTGAATTGTGAGAACATATGTTTAGTGAGAAACAAGGAAGATTTCTATAAAATATAAGTGAAAGAAAAACATCTTTTAGCCTCAGCAAAATATCCCCACATTTTCAGAAAGTGTGAAATTTTCACTTCAAATGTACGTGAAGCTATCATAAAATATCCTAGTATATGTTGAAATCTTTGCCTCAGTTCCTAAGCACCTTCTGTTTTCTACACCTAGTATAACCCTGTAATCTCTCTTCCAAAGCAAAATATTTTGTAAGAAGTGTGATACAATTTTGTATTTGACTTGTAAGCCATTTTCATAACTAATTTATATGAACTTATTATTTTTTAGAAATATTTAAAGCAAATATATATTTCAAACTCCCATAAGTTTCTTACCTAAATAATAGTAATGGCAAAGGGATAATTATCTTGATATATATTCATTCATATACTTTAATCATTTTCTTAATCACATCTATTTTTAATACTCTGCAATAGATTTTTTCTGGAATAAAAGGGAATTTTTTTTTTTCTTTTTAATTGGAGGATACTGCTTTACAATGTTATGTTGGTTTCTGGCATACAACAATGCAAATCAGCCATAGGTATACATATGTCCCCTCTCTCTTGAAACTCCCTCCCTTCCCCCATATCATCTCACCCTTTAGGTTGTCGCAGAGTACAGGGTTGAGCTCCCTGTGTTATACAGCTACTTCCCACTAGCTATTTATTTTAGATATAGTGATTGCAGCCATGAAATTAAAAGATGCTTACTCCTTAGAAGGAAAGTTATGACCAACCTAGATAGCATATTCAAAAGCAGAGACATTACTTTGCCAATAAAGGTCCATCTAGTCAAGGCTATGGTTTTTCCAGTGGTCATGTATGGATGTGAGAGTTGGACTGTGAAGAAAGCTGAGCACCGAAGAATTGAACTGTGGTGTTGGATGGAGAAGACTCTTGAGAGTCCCTTGAGGGACTCTTGCAGTCCTTAATCTGCAAGGAGATCCAACCAACCAATCCATTATAAAGGAGATCAGTCCTGGGTGTTCTTTGGAAGGAATGATGCTAAAGCTGAAACTCCAATACTTTGGCCACCTCATGTGAAGAGTTGACTCATTGCAAAAGACTCTGATGCTGGGAAGGATTGTGGGCAGGAGGAGAAGGGGACAACAGAGGATGAGATGGCTGGATGGCATCACCGACTCGATGGACATGAGTTTGAGTGAACTCTGGGAGTTGGTGACGGACAGGGAGGCCTGGCATGCTGCAATTCATGGGGTGCAAAGAGTCGGACACGACTGGGCGACTGAACTGAACTGAATATATATGTTTCAGTGCTACTAAGGGAATGCTTTTTAATAAGACAATCTTATTAATTGAAACTTTGTCATAAACCTTAATACAATCTTTATCATTGCATTTCATAGTATTTCAACTTACTCATATTAATATTTTTGCTTAAATATTAATATAACATGTTTATTTAACATTTATCTATTTATATAATATAACAATTTTCATTGAAAAGTATTCTTTCTGTGGGTGCCGCGTTACACAGTCAACTGAAAGAAAGTTCTGCTAAGTAGATGTTCTAGTTTTAAAATTTTGCTAATTGAAATGTACAAATACATTTGCTCAAATATATTCAGTTATTTTTGCCTTCACTTAAAG
Organism: Bos indicus; assembly: GCF_029378745.1. Taxonomy (NCBI): domain Eukaryota; kingdom Metazoa; phylum Chordata; class Mammalia; order Artiodactyla; family Bovidae; genus Bos; species Bos indicus. The sequence goes on along the minus strand of NC_091788.1, from coordinate 14,019,583 downwards.
ATTTTGTACTGTCATAGTTACAAGAAAAACATCACCATATAAGTATTCTTTATAATTGTTTTTAGTGTCTTGTCAAATTTAAACCTTTAAATTTTAGGCTTTTTTTTTTTTTATCTTTCTTACATTGTAGCCAAAAGTATAAATATATATGATTAAAATAGGATATCCAATTTAAGAAACAAACTTCCCCTTAATTCCAACTTTTTTTATAATTCCAGCTTAATATAAAATTATCTCTGTTGATTTATATGTAAACATTTTGACACCCCCAGTTTATACTTTTATCAGCTTTTTAAAATCTGATCAAGCTGCCACATTTAAAGAAGTTTAAATAAATTCTTCAACATTGTGATGTACATAATATCTCTTTCTAACAAAAGCTGACAATTGTGTATCAACACCAGTTATGAGTACATACATTTTCCTTAAGTTTTTAAATTTAATAATTTAGTGACCAGTGGAATCTAGTCCCCAGGTTTCCAAACTTAGTAGTTTAGTGATGCTCAAAGGAACTTTATATGAAACATCACTGCAGAAAAATTTTTATCTTCATGTTTAACTTCTTAACTGAATTTATAGAAAAATTCAAAATAATAGCAGGAATTTCCCTTTTAATAGAATGAATTTCCAAAACATTGTGTTAATTCCATAACTGGATAAAAAATTATGATTGGTAACAGATTCATTGATTTTCTGTTTGAAACCTTGGAGACAACTGATGTAAAACTGACATCATGTTTAACTATGTATGAAGTTCTTCTGAAAATAGAACCAACGGATTACTAGCTCTTACTATACCTTATATACATCCCAAGAATACTGAAAACAAAAATGAGCAAAATTAATTTATAAAAACGATTGAGGTCACTGAGCGTTATACCTCACAGAGTGATGGGAAGGGCACCTTCTCCCACTGTATGTATTAAACTGGTGTTTTCAAACACAAAACAAATTTCGAAAAAAATTCTAAACTAAAAACAAATTGTAAGACCTAGCTAGGTCTTCTGGCTTTCATGTGGCCTTTGGTATTATTACTACAACCCTATGGTAGCAATTTAGGACCTCAAAATATTTTGTCAAAATTATATTTCATTATCGGGTTTTTGAAAGAAATTTTAAATTCTTAACACAAATTATTTTGCCTTTTCAAGCTAATTACTGCTGAAAATATTTACTTAAAATTTTGATAGTGCTATCAAGTAATAAAATGGTTACAAACATAAGTCATTCAATGAATGACAAAATCATTATAACAGGAACATCCAGGTAAATCTCTATTCTCTATAGCAGTAGGGCTCAGCCTCAGTTTCCTGACATATTTAACTTTTCTCATGTTTCTCAGTTAAGCTACTAATTGGTAGCCTTTGACTTTCGTGATCCCTGGTCCAAGACACTGTGTGTCCATCAAAGTCAGAACCATCAAATACCACGAAGGGAGACTAGAAGGGGCTGGCTGTCTCCAGTGTCTGCTTTTTTAGTGTGCATCATTTTTATCCACTTGTAGTCTGCTGACTACCTTTAAAATTACCCTGTATCTAGAAAGGTTGAGGAAAAGAAAGGCTATTTGGGGGTCATCTTTCAAATTTAATCATATGTTAGGGTGAGAACTCCATATGCTGCCCATGTATTTTATACACCATTATATCATATCATGGCAGGGCTCTGAACTAACATGTCAAAAACTATCCAATCATCCTGGGTAATTCTAATGCAGCCTCTATGGTAATGCTTTGTTGAAATCATTTTGGACCTGAGAAAAAGGCTAGGCTGAATATCCAAATACTAGATGTAAGAAGGGGCTGATGCAACTAAGATTTTTATCACTCCACCTAAATGACAATGCTGAGTTCTAAGTGTTGTATAATGCTTTTATGGGAGTTAGGCCTAAATCAGTCAGAGTTTAAGTTTTACAAAAAGTCTTTTTTTAAAAAGGTTGTACTCCATTTATAATTATTATAAAACTTTAGCTATATTCCCTGTGCTGTCCAATACACCCTTGTATTAAGAACTTATTTATACATAGTCATTGCAACTTCTAATCCCCTAGCCCTCATTGGCTCCCCTCACTGCTTCTCTCTCCCCCCTGGTAATCACTACTTTGCTCTCTGTATCTGTGAGTCTTTTCTTTTTTGTTATACTTACTAGTTTGTTTTATTTTTCTGGATATATGTGATATTATGCAGTATTTATCTTCTCTGTCTGATTTATTTCACTAAGCATAACCCTACAGGTCCATCCATGTTGTTGGCAGGTTCCTTCTTTTTTATTCCTGAGTTAGTAGTCTAAGAAGTCTTAGAGCAATTTGGCATATAGTATACGTTTCAGAGTCAGAAGTTTTGCATCCAAATTCCAGCTTACTGCTTTCCAGCTGTGTAACTTTGAACAATTTAATCACTCTCTGCTCTACTAACCCTGTCTACACTCTAGGGAGAAAAATAGTATTGACCTTAATATTTTGTTATGAGGATCGAATAATATATGCCAAGTGGTTAGAGTAGTACTTCACAAGCAGTAAGAACTCAAAAATACTAGCTGTTTTCATTATTACCATAGTGTATTGAAATGATCAGTTTATATCACCCTTCCCCATTAAACCATAAGCACTGCAAGGATATACTGTATCTTACTAATTTTTACTGTGACAACACCCAGCTGGGCTAAGTGCATAGTGGGCATTTAATGAGTATGTGTTGAACAAATTTGAGAAAAACATGAACTGCTTCTTTTGTAGCGCTTAACCTATGGCGTTACAGCTGATTGTTTCCTTTTTAAACCCCACGACATAGTGAGCACCATAATGTAAGTGGTCTCATTGAATTCATCTTGTATACCTAGTGCTCTGTATGTAGCGGGGGCTCAATTAACATTTGGTGAAAGATGAGAGAGTTCGAGTGTCCTGTCTTCCAGTTGAATAATATTTGGAAAGTCATTTCTGTATCTCAATTTCTTCATCTTCAAAACATTAGTACTGTGGGGGATGGTTTGGAAAAGGAGGAGAAGAGAACCGCTTCAGTCTGTTTTAATAGATTAGGACAGCACGTTCCTAAGTCACCCCAGAATGGGGACTTCTCCTGTGTGAAGCCACAGGCTCTCTAGAATGATGAAAAGCTAATGGTAGAGATGTTGTTGAAGTCACTTGTCCCTGACATTGCTTTATTCCCCTGGAGCAGGAGGTGATCTTGCTGTTACCTAGATTATTTATGAACTGGGACAGTCTGAGGTTTGTACACATTCCCATACACTAAAGTTCATAAATTAATTGGTTACGTTCTTTAAGAATATTAACACTGATTTAGAGAATTAAAAAGTGTGGCCCCGGAAGGCATGCGCTTTCAGACCTGAGGAAGTACTGCCTTTCTTGGGTGGTGTCATAGGCCGTAGGTCTCCCACTGCAGGCCTACCCTTTCTCTCTCCTCTCCACCTTCTTAAAGACCAAGAGAAGTTGTGCTGAGACATGTAAGTTAGCTGTTAGGTGTGTACATCATGTTTCTGATAAATGTCTATATTCTTGGTAAAATTCAGGAAGAGTACAGAATGTTCATACCTAATATATACATATTTTTCAAGTTTCCATAGTCAAATATTGATACATTTGGGAAACCCAGGTTTCAGCAAGGTTAAAATGCCTGTGTGTGTTTAACTGCAGAAAAATGCAAAACCTTTATTATGCTAATACGTGCTGTGAATCTCCAATAAGGAAATAGAATTTGCAGTATTTGCCAGACTTATCTGATCACAGAAAATTCTCTAGGCCTAGTATAATATGAAATGCACTCTGAGAAAAACTGAGCTAATCAAGATATAATCAGAGCCTGAAACATAGTGTTTACCCCACTTAAGATTTAGAATTAAATATTCTCCCCCTATTGCGAGACTTCAGTTTGTCCAAAGTTAGGTACAGATCTTTTAAAGTTCATTTAGATACTTCATTTGCAGTTTCTTTTTGGACAGATACCCACAGAAACACACATACATGTTTGTGTGTGTGTGTATGACATATACATATAAAGAAATGACTATAAGAAATTTGGAAAAATAATAGTTGGTGAAAAAGTATTTCATATTCATCCTATTCATCCTTTAAAATATAATTCCTGTTACACATCTTTGCACTTCACTTTAGTGTTTTTGTTTTGTTTTACATATTGGAGTTTAAATATTTGATTTTAATGGTTGCATAATGTGCCAATCCTGCAATTAACATGTTGGATCAAAAAGCTTTTACATGTGTCACATTAATTCCTTGGGATATGTTTCAGCAATGGAATTGTTGAAACTAAAAGTCTGAAAATACGGCGGCTTTTGCCATGTATAATTTCATCATTTTACCTGAGGATAGAGGGGTGAGGAGAGGTTAGAAGGGCGCAAGTACTTCTCAGTACTTGCCAAGTGAATCAGCTTGTTGTAACTGTTGTGGTTGAAGAATGGCTTATTATATAAAATAATAACTAATATAGTGGTATTATCATTAATGTAGCAACATTTACTGAGTTCTTATTATGTCCCAGAAACTATACTAAGTACTTTACATTTATTATCTCAATCTTCAAGAAACTCGCAGGTACTTCTCTCATTATTCTCATTTTAAAGATTAGGATTTGAGGCACATAGACATTAAGTAATTTACCCAAATTCATTGGGCTAGCCAGAAACAGAGTCCACAAACAAACTCAGGCAGTCAGACTTCAGAGATTCCTTTCTTAACCGTTGCTCTTTAGCAGTTGACAGAAAATATATACATCCACACAGCTCAACCACAAGTGGTTACCTACAATACAGCTTTGAAATTAACCATCCTCCTTGCATTATCAGAGTATGAAAGAGGCTCAGGATTGTGGGGAATGGTTCTTAGATGCCTTTGTCCATTCCTTTCTCAGTTGTATTTATTATCATCATGCATTCTACAGTCTACATTACCTACTTTGGCATTCGAGCCTTGGCTAGATATTGTCCTGGTATCCCTGTTAATATTGTCAAGTTAGAAGCCAACATTATTTTTATAAATATGAGATCTCAGGGTAGATATCAAATAAGAGTTACAGGGGAATTAATTATACTTTCAATGGACATACTACTTGGAAAACACAGAGTCACACACACATGTGTACACAGATTCCTGTTCATGGCTCTCACTATCCCGTCAAAGTGGCAAGTAATGCTCACAGGCAAGCAGGCATTTTCATCATTGTTTGAGTGGAAAATTTCTCAAAAGTTCCAATTCTGTCTCTCTTATCCAAATCCTAGCAGCTTGCCTAGCTGACACTTATATTTCCTAGACCTAAATAATCCTTTTTCCCAACCTTTAGCTTTCATTCCATTTTGAAATATTAGAATGGGTTCAGTATTCCATTAAGTGCCAAACAGATATTTCTAATTTTTTTCTGGCAATATTTAGGAAATACAGTTATTTTTAATTTACTTTAAGAACTGATCAGCGTAGGATAGGATCTGGCATATCCATCTCATTTATAGAATAAGTCAATCAAGTAAAAGTATAAATATTACTCTTGTACCCATAATGACTTCATAACGTCATAATCCAAGGAGACCTCTCAATTCCTGAAATAGGTCCCCCATAAATTCCTGCCTTAGCTATGTAAAACTTCCCTTTTGCTAATTTTGAGTTTTTAATTTTAATTTTGCTTAAATATTCAGAATTAAAGAACTTAATAAATAAGTTCACTTATTTTATAATTCTTTGTAGCGTTTAGTATAATAAGTGTCTGGCACATAGTGCTTCAAAAATTTTGCACTGAAATGCAATATCAACGAGGAAGGAGTTATATATTATTCCATAAGAAATTATATAGAGCCCTGAAAACTACATCAATTATTGCCTTTTTTGTGTCACACTTGATACATTCCCAAAATTATTCCTCCCCAGTTTCACTCTTGGTCAGTCCCTAGAATCACAATTTTAAGACTAATATGACCTTTTCACTTTTGTTCACTTATTCAGAGGGCTAGCAGTGCAAAGCTCATTGACCGTAAGATACCTTGTCTTGAGATTTAGAACACTCTAGCTTTGGTCCCAGTTCACCAACTACTTCACAGAATTTATTCAACTTCTTATTCTTGGTCTCCTAGTGTATTCAACATATTCAACTGGAAGAATAGTATGATCTATTTTTAATCAAAGATAGCTTTGAGATATCTAATAAGTACATTAAAGGAAAGTTTTAAAGTTTGTAAGGTGCTGGGAAAATGTAAATAAGTATGCGGGCAAAAAGTTGAAACTTAATGCTCAGTATTTTGCCTAGATTTTTCCTGAATTACCCTGTTCTACGGCTGTGTGTGTGTGTGTGTTTCTTTTAAAACTAAGAATCCAAATTTCTAATAGCCATATATATATATATAAGAACAGTAGTGGCTAACATAGGGTACTTACCATTTAACAGACACTGGTTAAGGTACTTAATTCTTACAATTATGTGAGGTAGATTCTCATTTATCTACACAATAGACAGGGGGAAATTGAAGCTTAGAAAGGCTCAGCAACTTGTCCAAAGACAAATAATTATTATGTGTGGGAATCCATATTCAAGGTAGGAATGAATGACCTCAAAGTTCATTTGATTAACCAATTTGCTGCCACGCCCCATCCCATCAACTCTGCATGCACATCCTCCTTTACTCCTCTCTCTGCATCTGCCAATATGAAAGTGGCAGGTGTGAAAGCTTATGGGACCTCTTCGTCTGAGAAATTGAGAACTCAGAGAGAAATGAAAATTAGGCCACAAATTTAATGTAAAACAGAGGTCAGACTTGAGAGGCCTTATCTCCTGAATAGCAGCCATTTAAATAGCTTGAAAGTCCCTTCTCACCCAGAATAATCTCTGCAAATTCAATTCAGTTACATCAATATGATTATGAACTATGTAATGACTTATGGAAATTTAAATTTAGGAGCAAACAGATTGATTTGTGCTTTGCTGACCAGAGCCTATTCAGTAGAGACGGGCACAAATTTTATTTTTATGTAAATCACCTCAAAAGCAGTTCTTTCTTCTAAATTATATGAAACTGGCATTTACCCATGTGCATTATTTCCTGGGCAGCAGGAACCTTGGCTGGCACCTGAAAGCCCCATGCAAATCCAAATGCGGATGTGAGGAAAAAGTATCAGGGACAGAAGCAGTTTTCACTGTCAGTATCAGAAACTGACACACGCTTTGAGGTTTCATGTCCATTTAGCGTGATCACAGATGGTGAAGAATCTGGGTTCGATCCCTGGGTTGGGAAGATCCCCTGGAAGAGGGCATGGCCACCCACTCTAGTATCCTTGCCTGGAGAATCCCATGGACAGAGGAACGTGGTGGGCTACAGTCCATGGGGTTGCAGAGTTGGACACGACTGACACGGCTTAGCACAGCACAATAGGAAAGTTTGGATTAGAAAGAAATGGGTTCTCATTTGATATGGATGATTTTTGCCCTCTATGACGTTGGCCTCTCTCACTTCTTGTGTCTATTTCTTGTTCACTTTTTCAGCAAATATTTATTGAGAACTTCCTACATGTTAGTCACCTGGGTAAGACTGTGGGAAATGAGCTACATAGAATTCCTTCCCAACATAGTTCCTTCTTTAAAGACAGGTAACTGAATTTAATTTGTAGTAAAGGTCATAAGCTCTCCCATACTGGAGTAAAATGGTGTGGAGGAGAAAGGAGAGGAACCATTAAAAAGAGTCATCAATTTTACTTCAGTAGAAGAGGCTTCTGAAAAAAAAAGATAACGCTTGAGAAATGCATCTTTATAAATGGTTGCTGCTGCTAAATCGCTTCAGTCATGTCCAACTCTGTGAGACTCCATAGACGGCAGCCCACCAGGCTCCCCCATCCCTGGGATTCTCCAAGCAAGAACACTGGAGTGGGTTGCCATTTCCTTCTCCAATAAATGGCAAATAAATAAAGATAATTATATGCATTTAAAGGGCTATTGTTAAGAATAAGTACAACAGTATATGGGAGGACTGATCCTAATTGTCTACATCTGAATGCTGGTTGTTTTTTTTTTCATATAGTAATTGCACAAGTGTAAAACCAGGAATTAGCTCATACTTTGCAAAACCTGCTCTTCTGTGTTTAAACAAACAGATGAGTTATTATCAGTTAGCCTTATTTTGTACCCGTAACTGATTCTCGCCAGCCTGGAACTCCCATAAAAGGCACAAAAGCATTCTGGACACTAGATCCCAATCTAAAAGGTACATTTTATCTCTTTGTTGTTGCTGTTCAGTCATGTCTGACTCTTTGCGACCTCATGGACTACAGCAATATATCTCTATTTTATTTTATCTGTATTTTCGTTTATCTCTAGCAATATAAATACAGTCAAGCCATTCATTTGTACTTGCCACAGACTAAAAAAGCAAGTACTGGAGTTAGATCAGGGCACAAGAAAACTGCCCATGTCCTCTTGGATCAATTATTCTAATCCTCATCTCCCCCTATCCCTCAAGCCCCAATGCACAGGCTCCTGCTTCTCTACTCAGGTCTGTTTTTGTCTCCTTATTTTGCAAAACATTAGAATCATTGAATCTAAAGCTGTTTGCTCTGGACACACAGAACATGAAGGATTTATTTACCAGATGTCTTTTTAATTTAAATGAGTATGAATATTACTAAAGCTTAAGAGAAATAGTTCTAGTCTGTGCTTCTCTCCGCCCATTTCCCAGGTATGTAGGCCCTTCAAACCTTTAAGAATATGATTGATACAGAAAAGGAAAATAAATCATAAAGGTAGAGTTTGATGAATTTTCACAATATGAACATATATCCATGTCAACTTTATACACATCACAGATAAAATACTAAAAACACCTCAAGAATATCCTATCTTCCTTCTCAAAAGTAATCACTATTCTAATACCTAACACCATAGATAAATTGTGATGTTATTTAAATATATAAAAATGAGATTATGCAATTATATTATATATATATATATATATATATATACACACACACACACTCTTCTACTTCTGCTGTCTTATACTCAATATTATGAGGTCCATTCCTTTTGTAAAATGAGGCAGTGTATTCATTCTCATTACTGCATATTACTCCACTGTAAGACTACACCAATATTTTATTTATGAGTTCTATTAGTAGACATGTGTTATTTCCAGATTTTGTTTTTTTACAAATAATACTATCATGAAAATTTTGTATATATTTTGTGAACTTTGAAAATATATCTAGAATGTGAATTGGTGGACTCTTGGATAGACATCTTCAACTTAAGTGAATACAGACAGTGAGTACAGAATACTCACAAACACTGGATCAGAGTTTCGGTTGTATTCTCAGCAACACAATACTTTTGGTCTTTTTAATATGAGTCATTCTGATGGGTGTAGAGTAGCATTGATTTATGAATTTAATTTGCATTTTCCTTATCACTAAAGAGAATGATTCATTTTTCATACATTAAGTAACTATTGGGATATCCTCATTTGTGAGGCTCCTGTTCAAATCACTGTCTCGTTTTTCTAACTGGGTTGACTGTTGTGATAGGTAGAAAAAGGGACTCCAGAATGACCACATCTTGATGTCAGGACTTGTAAATATGTAAACATGTTACCTTACATGGGAAAACAATAGATGTGCTTAAGGTTAAGGACTTTGAGATGGGAAAGGTATCCTGAATTATTTACGTGGGTCCAGGTTAAGATCTCATTGTTATTGTCGTTCAGTCTTAGCCGTGTCTGACTCTTGGCGGCCCCAGGGACTGTAGCCCACCAGGCTCGTCCATGGGATTCTCCAGGCAAGAGGACTAGAGTGGGTTGCCATTTCCTTCTCCAGGGGATCTTCCCAACCCAGAGATCGAAGTCGCGTCTCCTGCATTGGCAGGCGGATTCCTTACCACTGAGACACCTGGGAAGCCCTAAGATCTCATATGAAATCTAAAAAGTGTAAGTAGAAGGAAGATAAGTCAGAGTGGTGACAGTGTGAGAATGAGTTGACATTTTGTTGCTGATTCTAAGAGCTGTGTCTAGGAGCTGAGGGCAGTCTCCAGTTGACAGCAATGATGAGGAGATCTTAGCTCTACAACTGCATGGAACTGAATTGAACATCTGAATGGGCAAGGAAATACATTTGTCCCTGGGGCCTGCAGAAAGGAATGCAACCCTGCTAACACTGTGGTTTGAGCCCACTCAGACCTGTAACAGATTTCCTACTTGCAGAACTGCAGCATAATACAATACTATTGTTTTAAACCCTTAAGTTTGTGGCAAGTTGTTATGGTCATGAAAGAAAACTAATACAACAGTCTTTTCTTATTAATTTGCATAAGTTCTTTGTAATTTTGAATAGAAATTAAACATTCCAAAGGCCGTATCCCAATGGGTGATTTTCCTTTTCTTTTCTTAATGGAATATTTTGATAAAAAGAAGTTCTTAATTCTAATGTAGTTCAATTTATCAATCTTTCCTGTATGGTTCATTGTGTGTCCTGTTTGAGATTTATCTGACTGTCCCAAGCTACTGAAGATATTCTTTCAATCCACTTAGCTATATCTTTGCATACGGCATGACATGAATCCAGTTTCATTTCTTTTCATGTGGGTATCCAAATGGATACTTCACTTATTGAAAAGGCTACTCCCCCTCCATCTCTTTTCCAGTTTACCTTTGTCATATATCAAATGTTTCTATATGTCTCTTTTTGAACTTTCTTTTCTTTGCTATTTTTTCTTGCTTTGTGCCAATCCTATACAATTTAAATCAATAGTACTTTTTAAAGTCTTGATAACTGAAAATAAAAGTCATCCAAATTTGTTCATATCCAAGTCTACATGGAGTTTTTTTCAGCCTTCTGTATTTTCTTTTACATGTTAGAATTCTCTATTCCCCTACACACACACACACACAGATTCCTGCTAGGATTTTAACTAAGATTTCATTAAGCACATACATAAATTTGGGCAGACTAGCATTTTTATGGTATAACATGCCAATCTATCAACATGGAGTTGTTCCTTTCTTTTCTTTTAGGCCTTCTCTCAACCATTCCTTTATGCCTTCTCTATTTTCTTTTAATTATATGTAGTAATCTATGAAACTAGTTTGCATGTTATTAATTAGCTTTATTAGTGTACATTTGATATTTTCATTATTAAAACTTGTATCTTACATTTTATTTTCTAATTGTTCATTGCATATAATAATTGAAGGATATTTATAAAAGACTTGCTGATGGAGATTTTTCTAAATCATTTGGATGTCTATAAACTATATTGTGTTTTCCACATATATAATAGGTAGCATTTTTGAATTACAGGAGTTTTATCTACTTCTCCCTTTATAATTATTTTGCCTTTTAGTTACTTTTAAATTTTAGTTCTGGATAGACTATCCTGTATCCTATTGAATAGAAATGGCAATAGTAGACTTCCACATCTTATTATTGATCCAAGGGAGAAAATGTCAGTATTTTATAATTAAGTATAACATTTACTGTTAGAATTTTTTCTATAGATACCTGATATAAAAATTTTAAAAATTGTCTACTTACTTGTATTTTCTTAATAATTTCTATTATGAACATGAGTTAAATTTTAGCAACTGCTTTTCCTGTAGTTATTGAGGTACAGTAATCAAAACCTTTTCTCCTTTATTCTGATAATATGGTAAATTACATTGATTGACTTTCAACTGTTAAACTAATCTTGTATTCCTGGGGAAAAAAACAAACTTCATCATAATAATTCAGCATTATCCTTTTACTTATTGATGAATTTGGCTAATACTAGTATATTTAGAATTTATATATATATATGACAATGGGCTAGATTAGACAACTGATAACACAGCTTTGAAATACACAGGAAAAAACCTGATAGAACTACAAGGAGAAACAACATGGTCATCTCAGTAGATGCAGAAAAAGTATTTGCAAAATCTGTCATCTACTCCTAATAACACCTCATTATGAATACAATGGAGCTTCCTTAACTTCCTAAAAGGAATTTATTAAAAAAAAAAAAATCCCTACAGCCAAAGACTGAGTCAACTTGTCTCCCAAAGTCAATGATGCTTGTCTTCACCACTTTGGTTTATTCAAATTTGTACTAAAGGTTAGCCAATGCTAATAGGCAAGGAAATAAATACAAATGCTATCCAGATTGTAAAGAAAGATGGCATAATCCCTGTGTGTATAATCCTATGAAATTTACAGGAAAACCTTCTAAAAGATTTTACACCATTGCAAAATATAAGAACAATATATGGCAATTATATTTCTGTATACTAGCAGTGAACAATCACAATCACAATTAAAAAACAACACCAGCTATAATATCATATTATGAAATGTATAGGGGTGATTCTATCAAAAGATATACAAACTACATAGAGAGAACTTGTAATCTGGGTGGTAATGTGTCTTATCTTTTTCCTATCTATTGAACATTGGAAAAGATTTGTTTGCGCTCACGTTTCTCCATCAGTAAACATGGAGTGAGTTTTTCGCATTCTAAGTGATAATGTAAAGATTGAGATGTACTGTATGAGAGTCATTAGTATAATACCACATAGAGGGACTTCAATATGTAACGATTGTTATTTGAGACTTAGTTTCAAACTGAATTTCACCTAAAAGAATCTCTTTGGAGAAAATTTTACAAAGAAACAATTTATAGAGGAGTGCTCAGGGCTTAGAGAGGTCAATCTTGTCAAAGAGGTATGGTGTCGAATGGGCAAGAAAAGGAAATAGTATTTCTTGAGCTCAGTGAATGCTCTTACCACAGAGCAGGAGGGGGCAAACAAAAACATGGAGTGACTCAGCCACTACCCCAAGTGTGGAGGCATGGAATTGGGGGAAGAAACACTCATGCAGCATTATGATGATTGATTATAACTCATCAATACTCTAGTATTAGTCGCTCAGTTGTGTCTGACTGTGACTCCATGGCCTGTACAGCCCACCAGGCTCCTCTGTCAGTGAGATTCTCCAGGCAAGAATACTGGAGTGGGTTGCCATTCCCTTGTCCAGAGCATCCCAACCCAGGGATCAAAGCTGGATCTCCTGAATTGCAGGCAGGTTCTTTACCATCTGAACCACCAGGGGAAGCCCCATACCCATCAATACAGGCAAGTGGTTCAATGGAAAAATTCCAGATGAATAAAACATAACCCATTTTGCATGATGGTACCTGACTGGAACATGTGGCTGAGCTGATCAAATAGTGATCCAAGTTACTCTTATTTACACATGTCCCTTCAAATGGGTGCTTTTGCACACACAACGTCCTTCTATTTAGAGCACTATTTGCTCTCTTTGTAAAATGACACCTTGTCCCTTAGAAGGCAGTTTATACTGTTCCTCTTTTGTATCATTTTCCATCTTATCAGTAACTTCATCCTATTGACTACACTCCTTTATTTCATAAATTATTTCCTATTCCTTCCCTCTGTCTATAACTTAAATCTGCCAACACAATCTCTACTCTGGACTCTACAATATACAGTCATCAATAAAATTCGACTTATAATTTTTTGACTTTATGATAGTGTAAAAGCAGTGCACTTCCAGTAGAAACCGGGCTTCACAGGTTTTGAGTTTGGATCTTTCTCCAGGCTACCAATGTGCAGTACAGCACTCTCCCATGATGGTGGGCAGCGACGGCAGCCACAGCTCCCAGTCACACAATCATGCCAGGAAACATCCGACACATTTACAACCACTCTGTACCCATAAAACAATGTTATTTTTCACATTCAGTACAGTAGTCAATAGATTACACAACATAGTCAACCCTTTGTTATGACATACATGTCTTTGTATTAGATAATTTTGCCCAACCGCAGAATACTGTGTTCTGAGTATGTTTAAGGTAGGCCAGGGGAAGCTACCATGTTTGGCAGGTTAGGAGTGTTAAATGAATTTTTAAACTTACTCTATTTACAACTTATGTTGAATTTATTAGGATATGACTCCATCTTAACCTGAGGCAGTTCTGTATTCTTAACTGGTCTTCATCTCCTCATTCAAACCTATTTTCAACAGCAGACAGACTTTCCTAAAAACAGCAATTAAACAATATCCAAAACTTCCCAGCTGCAAATCCTTTATGTATTTCATTAGGAAGAGATTCACAGTCTTTCAAGAATCATCCCTGACTTCATCGCCTGCCACCTTCCAAAAGCTCTTAAGCTTCATGACGGAAGCTACAGTATTTAGTTTCCTCAATCAGCCAGGTTTTTCTTAGCCCAGGGTTTCCCTGGCGACTGAACAACAAAGAATCTGCAAGGCAGGAGGCCAGGTGTGACCCCCGAGTCAGGAAGATCCCCTGGAGAAGGGAATGGCAGCCCATTCCAGTATTCTTCCCAGGGAAATCCCATGGACCCAGGAGCCTGGTGGGCTGTAGTGTAGAATCACACAAGAATCAAACAAGACTTAGCAACTAAACAACATCTGTTAAAATAATATGTATCTGAAAGATAGAATGTATCTGTGTAGATGCTTTATCACCTGCTTAACTCATTTTGTTTTCACAATAGTGCCCTATGTCTGGCAGTTAGGCAAACTACTTTTCTCAAAAGGAATTATCATTCAGAGAGGATAGGAAATCTGCCTGCCCTGGATCACATTGCATACCAGAGGCAGGTTTCAAATTCAACTGTAACTTAAGACTCTTCTTATTCACCTTATATATGTGTCGCAAATAACAACAAAAAAGCAACAATTTTTTTTAAAAGCCATAATGTATTTGTGTGAATAGAAGAGACATGTGGAATTCAAAATGTTCATTTTAGTTTCATCTAACTTCCACTGAGAGATTCAAATAGAATTTACAGCTCCTTATATTAAAAATCCCTACAAACTAAACATTATAAATTGTTCTTATAACAACCAATAAAAGTAGATAATTTTGCTATCATCCCCATTTCATTGTAAAAGAAACAAACCCAAGAAAATGAAATGACTTGCCCAGTGTCACACAGCCAGTATTTGGCACAAGAATCTAGCCTCTAAAGGCACTGTTCTTTCTTCAATATATTCTATCATGGTTTTTTTTTTTAAATTGTGTAATATATAAATGTCTATCCTTTTCAAATATTTTAAGCAAAACACTTTTTTAAAAATACATTTTTCAGTTATATAATTAGCTATAAAGTAATTTTTGTTTTTTCTTTCTATTGGCAAGCAAAAGATCCTCAAGCTCATATAACAGTTGTTAGCCTTAAAATATGTAATGAGTTCCAAATTATCTAGCCAAATGAGTTCAGCAACAAACGCCCTGATGGTCATAACATTAATATAATCATAAAAGTACCATTACATTAATTAGAACTTTGTAAATGCTGTAATTAAGATATTCCGTGACAGCTGTCTTTCCTGTCCCTGAGCGTTCCCAAGAAATCTCCCAACACCACTTATTTCTGAACCATCATCTGCCTAGAGTTGGGAGAAGCCATCTGTTAGTGTATTTGAAATGTTAAGTGACAAAGGGGTTTCAAACCATTATATCCCTTAGAATCCTTAATGGGGGAGGGGGCGGGGGGAGAAATACTCAGGAACCATTTCAAAGTGATTTTTTTTGCTAGAAGTGGAAGGAAGGCTAACTTAATTTACTTATTTTTAATCTTGCATGAGGATTAAATAGTGGAGACATGATGGAGTTCTGAGTCAGGTAGATCCGACTTTGCTAAGAAAAGTTTCTTAAACTCTCTGAGCCTCAGTTTCTTCCTCATTATGATAGAGAAACATCAGAAACAAGAGCAGACTTGTCTATTTTTATCACTGTTAAGAATATAAAAGGATAAATGTCATGCCTGGTGTCTTATAAAATTGTCACTGAAGGCTAATTGTATCTCAAAATATCATTAGAATGACTTTAACAATGATACACTGCTGGTCTTTTTCCATCTATTTTATGCAGCTTTGGAAAATGTGATTAGTTTAGTCCTCAAAACTACTTTTTACGGTGGTTATACTTATTTTTTACTAAAACTAAGAGGTTGCATAAAGAGTCTTAAAGTGTGACAAAGAGGTGTTCCATTTCTACTATAATCCACCACTCATTTGATTTTAAGCAAATCAGTTCACTGGACCCCAGGGTAGAAAATGAAGGGAAAATTAGGGATAGCGTATAGTTTTACTGTTAGGAAAATAAATTAAAATAGGAATAATAATCTCTGACATTTTCCCCTTGTTAATCTCATCCTTTGTATTGTTGTTAGTCTCATTTTTATGAGTGTTCTGTAGGGCAGCACTGCCCATACCAGGCTTAATTTCACTGTATTCCTTCATCCTCAAAAGCAGTTCTGTGAAGTGAATACTGTCACAGAGACCATTTTGGGAAACAAGGAGACTGCGTCTACGGTTAAGCAACTTGTTCAAAATGTCATGCAGTTCATAAAACAGAACCTAGAAAAAAAAATCCTAAAACTAGCTCATACTGAAGTATATGTTCTAAAACTTTTCTGCTAGTGATTAGCAATTTTGGAGAACACCACCTAAGTGACAAATATTAGTTTCCTAAGATAAGAAATCAATGATCTGATTGATACTTTTAATCTCTGCCTAGTATAGAAAGGAATTTCTCACTGTTAGAAAAAATTAGTAAAGATTTAAGTAAGACCTACTATGCATTTCACAGAAAAATTACTCCAGCTTCCTGATGTAACAAGGCAGTTATTGTGACTCTCCTCATTTCTGTAAAAGAGGGAGAAAGTTTGAATATCTTGCCCAAAGTCACACTATTACATGGGAAAGTGGGATTCTGATTCAAGTGGTCTGAACTGCTCCACCATGTTGCCTTAAGAATCATACAGATGTGAAAAAAAAAAAAAAAAGAATCATACAGATGTGTTTTCTCTGTGCTGCTTTTTATTAAAATAAGAAACTACTCCATGTGCCAGTCTCTTTACACATACAATTTCCAATGACCACTATCCTGAAATTTGAATTATTTCTCTTTCCCTCCTATCTCCTCCCTCCTCTTCTTTCTCATCTTCTTTCTCTTCCTTTTTCCTTCTTCTTGTTCTACAATGCAAAGTAACTAAGTCCCAGAGATGTTCCATGGTTTGACCAAGACTTCAGAGCTAATAAATAGCAGAAGTTCAAAAATCTCAAAAAATAGATAAATAGCAGAAGTCTTATTTGAACCTATCTTAACATAATCTGAGTGATTCTAAAGTCTGAATTCTTTCTGCTACATCACACTGCTTATAATTCAGAGATTTCCTAGATTTTAAAAGTAACTATGAAAAGTAGCCATTTCTCAAGATTGTAACAAAGTTCTAATTGACAAAAGGATGACTATTTTGTGATAAGACTTAGATAGTAAAGACAACTGAAACCTACCTTTGGGAGAATTTTAGAAAAAACATATTGCTTCCTTTTTCTTGCATAAGAGATCTTAAGAGATTGTAACTATAGGATATAAATGTAGATTTAGTATCAAGGAATTTTTGACAAGCATCTCCCTTAAGGAAATAGACACTATCATTTTAGGTGGACTAATTATGTGAGTTTAGGCAAAATTGGACTTTCCTTGTGACTCAGCTGGTAAAAAATCAGCCTACAATGCAGGAGACTGGGGTTCGGTTCCTGTGTTGGGAAGATCCCCTGGAGAAGGGAAAGGCTGCCCACTCCAGTATTCTGGCCTTGAGAATTTCATGGACTCTATCGGCCATGGGGTTGCAAAGAGTCGGACACAACTGAGTGACTTTCACTTTCAGGCAAAATTGAAAACTTTTTCTCATCTGTGTGTCTGCAACTTAGCCATGAGGACAAAGGCCATAGTCAATTAACTTATGTACATTTCAATAGCTGTCATCTCTGAAACATATGGTAGAGTGTTCTACTTGAGGGAAAACAACTGTAGATAAGTCTTGTCAACCCTATTTACATTATTTTTGAAGGGCGATCTACTTAATAATCACAAAGGAAGACAATTATAATTGAAAGGGCAACAAAGGTAGCAGTGAAAGCCTAAGTATTTACTGTTATATATTCATAGAAGAGTTATCTTCCAGAACTACTATTCAAGAGAGAATTCATTGTTCAATCTTTTCCACATCTCTGCCCTCAACTTAGTAGACAAATCTCAGATTGACAGTTAATGCTGGAGGCATACTAGATGTTTACTGTTAACACTAATGATGTCTTTCAACTCACACTATTTGACTACTTCAAGCTCTTCTTATAGAATACATTAAGCTTGGGGCTAGAAGCCCTATGTCTTAACTTATCATTCATCTTTATACTTGTGAGTGTGACCTGATCAACACAAACATGGGGTCAAGGGCAACTTACAAGGTTCATGTTTTGTCAAACCTAGGTCTATAGGGACATCTACTTGGGACTGTATTTGCTTGCTCTTGAGTTATACGTAACTAGTGAAAAAAAAAAAAAGAGGTGTAAATAAAGAGAAAGCAAATAGCCTACAGGTTCAGATGAAAACCAAATCATTGAAAGTTATTTATTACAACTATAACATACAGAAATACATAAGCAAATAAAAAGTTGGATTTTAAAAAGTCAGCAGCTTGAGGTGAAAGGGGATATGAAGAGATTAAAAGGATGAATGGGAAATTTTTAAAAGTCAAGCTCAAATATCAAAATGAAAATCTGCATTACAGTTAGTAAATACCAAAGGTAATTTGGTTGAAAATTAAATCAGGATGTGAAGGATAGATTTAATACTTATAATAAACTCATAAAATGATTAAGAGTATAAAAATAAAGAACAATGAAAAAACTGAAAATGAAGAGCCAACATAAGATTTCTTGTTTTCTTCTCAAATGGAAACAAGAATAATTGTAACAGAAACAAAAGTTAAAAACATAATGAATAAAACTTTACTTAATAAATATACATGCAGATAAAATGGAAGGGCTCTCCCAAATCTAAAGAAACCTAATTGCTCTTTTTATTAAATTTACACATAGTTGGCAACTATATTGCCCAAATTCAAGAGAGTATAAATACCTCAGGACTATATGGGAAGAATCTCAAATCTAAAATGAGACAATGTAGGAAAAGGAAGAGAGAAAAGATACGATCTAGAAACTTAGACCATTGCTTATTTTTAACCAGAACTGTAATGATAATTATTTGTTTAGCTTTTAAAAAGTAATCTATCACTTCATGGCAAATAGATGGGGAAACAGTGGAAATAGTGATAGACTTTATTTTGGGGGGCTCCAAAATCACTGCGAATGGTGACTTCAGCCATGAAATTAAAAGATGCTTGCTCCTTGGATTAAAAGCTATCACCAACCTAGACAGCATATCAAAAATAAACAAATGGGACCTAATTAAACTTAAAAGCTTCTGCACAACAAAGGAAACTCTAAGCAAGGTGAAAAGACAGCCTTCAGAATGGGAGAAAATAATAGCAAATGAAGCAACTGACAAACAACTAATCTCAAAAATATACAAGCAACTCCTACAGCTCAATTCCAGAAAAAGAAATGACCCAATCAAAAAATGGGCCAAAGAACTAAATAGACATTTCTCCAAAGAAGACATACAGATGGCTAACACACACATGAAAAGATGCTCAACATCACTCATTATCAGAGAAATGCAAATCAAAACCACTATGAGGTACCATTTCACGCCAGTCAGAATGGCTGTGATCCAAAAGTCTACAAGCAATAAATGCTGGAGAGGGTGTGGAGAAAAGGGAACCCTCTTACACTGTTGGTGGGAATGCAAACTAGTACAGCCACTATGGAGAACAGTGTGGAGTTTCCTTAAAAAACTGGGAATAGAACTGCCTTATGATCCAGCAATCCCACTGCTGGGCATACACACTGAGGAAACCAGAAGGGAAAGAGACACATGTACCCCAATGTTCATCGCAGCACTGTTTATGATAGCCAGGACATGGAAGCAACCTAGATGTCCATCAGCAGATGAATGGATAAGAAAGCTGTGGTACATATACACAATGGAGTATTACTCAGCCATTAAAAAGAATACATTTGAGTCAGTTCTAATGAGGTGGATGAAACTGGAGCCTATTATACAGAGTGAAGTAAGCCAGAAAGAAAAACACCAATACAGTATACTAACGCATATATATGGAATTTAGAAAGATGGTAACAATAACCCTGTGTATGAGACAGCAAAAGAGACACTGATGTATAGAACAGTCTTATGACTCTGTGGGAGAGGGAGAGGGTGGGAAGATTTGGAAGAATGGCATTGAAACATGTATAATATCATGTATGAAACGAGTTGCCAGTCCAGGTTCGATGCATGATACTGGATGCTTCGGGCTGGTGCACTGGGACGACCCAGAGGGATGGTATGGGGAGGGAGGCAGGAGGAGGGTTCAGGATGGGGAACACATGTATACCTGTGGCAGATTCATTTCGATATTTGGCAAAACCAATACAATATTGTAAAGTTTAAAAATAAAATAAAATTAAAAAATAATAATAAAAAATAAAAATAAAAAAAATAAAATAATGCATTAAGATGAAAAAATAAATAAATAAAAATCAGAGACATTAGTTTGCCAACAAAGGTCCATCTAGTCAAAGCTATGGTTTTTCCAGTAGTCAGGTATGGATGTGAGAGTTGGAGTATAAAGAAAGCTGAGTGCTGAAGAATTGATGCTTTTAAACTGTGGTGTTGGAGAAGACTCTTGAGAGTCCCATGGACAGCAAGGAGACCCAACCAGCCCATCCTAAAGGAAATCAATCCTGAATATTCATTGGAAGGACTGATGCTGAAGCTGAAACTCCAATACTTTGGCCACCTCATGTGAAGAGCTGACTCATTTGAAAAGACCCTGATGCTGGGGATGATTGAAGGCAGAAAGAGAAGGGGATGACAGAGAATGAGATGATGGGATGGCATCATTGACTCAATGGACATGAGTTTGAGTAACCTCCAGGAGTGGTGATGGACAGGGAAGCCTGACGTGCTGCAGTCCATGGGGTCACAAAGAGTCAGACACAACTGAGTGAATGAACTGAACTAAACTGATCCTGACTACACCCCACAGAGAGTCTAAGTTTGTCAATCAGGCCATCATCTGAGCAAGTGCTCAATTACTACAGGTGTTTTTTTTTTTTTTTTTCCCATACATAACCCTGTTTGGGGAATGACAAGAATATGACAATAATATCATAATTGGGTGCCTCTTATAGGGTAGGTGTCCTATATTATCACTTTAAACCTTTACAATTGTACATTATATAGTAATCACTCTTATTTTATGGATGAGAGAACTGATCCTCAATGAAGTTAAAAATTTTATATAGTATATCCAAAGACTTTACTAAATGTACCCAATACCTGTTTTGATATAGATATTATTCCTTTTACAGATAAAAGGTTAAACAATACCTCCAAGATCTTCAAGTAAGTATGTATTGGAGCCAGTATGCAAAGATTTTTGATATTTAATTACATCTGTAGAGTCAAGTGGAGAAGGCAATGGCACCCCACTCCAGTCTTCTTGCCTGGAAAATCCCATGGACGGAGGAGCCTGGTGGGCTGGAGTCCATGGGGTCACTAAGAGTCAGACACGACTGAGAGACTTCACTTTCACTTTTCACTTTTATGCATTGGAGAAGGAAATAGCAACCCACTCCAGTGTTCTTGCCTGGAGAATCCCAGGGACGGGGGAGCCTGGTGGGCTGCCGTCTATGGGGTCGCACTGAGTCGGACACGACTGAAGCGACTTAGCAGTAGAGTCAAGACAAGGACCTGAGCTGTAGTTCATCCTACTCAAAAAACTTCACTTTACCTTTTTAATAAATAATTCAGGAAGTGAGAAGGCGATCTTGAGAAGTTTAGTTTAACCAAGCATAGATAGCCTAAAAGACTGTGGCTAACGTTACCACCTGCCAAAGAGTGAGGTTACAAACTGGTATTGTACGAGCTGCAGGTTTCATGTTTGTAGATAGAGCAACCATATTTTGTCCTCAAAGTTCAAGTCCCTTTTTACTTAACATTTACTTAACATCTTTTACTTAAGTTGTTACTAAGTAAGATGTTACTAAGTAACATCATTTACTTAACATCTTCCCCATGAATATCAGAAATAGATGTGGGAATTTTTTTAAAAAGATTCTCTGTAAATTATAAAGGAACTATAAGGAATGACTTTACTTATCAGCATGCTTCAGTGAACTAATAACTATGTTAATTATGCAGTGGCTAGAATATGCCAGGAAGCTCTCTAAATATTTAAACGATAATAGAAATAGTAGGAAGAAAAATACAGTATAGTACTTTAGAAAAAGTACTGGAATTGGTTTCAAAAGGTTGAGTTTTTGTCTCAAGAGTTACAAACCACAGAAACATAACTGAATCTCTGACCATTGGGTTCCTTATTTATAAACTGGAGTAAAAAAACTGACCTCACGTGGTTGGTGTGAAATAGGGAACGATCCAGTTGTTTCCCTCTTTCAATAGATTGTTTATCTCTTTCAAAGAGAGGTTGTTTCTGTCTTTCCATTTCACTTCTCTCTTTCAGTGTTTCGGGAATATCCAGTCTGAGCAAGCATGTGATAAGTTAACTGTCTTCAATCACTATTCATTCATTAAGTTCAATTTGCGTTCATCATGTCTCTCCTGTGATAAAGGGAATCCCCCATTTTATACAATATGCTTGGCTAAACAATTTATCTGCAACGTGTCCCTAAGCCTTTAAAAGTGTTCCTCATTAAGAGGGAACACTTAACGCTGAGCCCAATTCTACCCTGGACATCATAGGATGTATTTGTCTGGAAACAAGAGATGAAAGTTTGCTTCCAGCCTTCCTACCAGAGTTGAGAGATTTGCAAATTTTGCTACAGAATAAAAAGATCCTGAACATCCAGAAGATAACTTCACTTCTCAGAGGACTAGTATCTAAAAAAAATTAACTTGTTCAAAGTCACATACATATGGCTAGATCACCAAATTAAACCGGTATCTCCTCTCTTTTAGTTCATGTGTTTGTCCATACTGCAAGAGTTGAACTTGATCAGTAAAAAATGACAAGCCATGATGCTACTTATTTGAAAGTCCTACTCTACTTGTGTTTCATAATTGATTTGAGAGTTTGGGTTAAGTGCAAAAAATGCAAACTTCTTGAATATCTCTTGGATCCCTCAAGCTCACATGCTTGTAAACCTTTATAGGCTAATCTTTATCATATCTTTTAACACTCCTCCTAAGAACTTAAGGAATTATGCCAAGTCACTGCAATTGCATTTATAATTCAGATATCTCAAGTGTAAATTATATTTGCCCTTTCTGTCACCAATCATTGCTCAATTTTTAATAACTCATTGGATATTGATCAATGTCAAGGTCATCCACCTTGAATAATTAGGCAGTTGCCATCAGGTCTCTGAATTCTGTCAACAAAAATGGCTTATGTTCAAGCATGTAAAATGCGGTTGAAAAGAAGGACAAAGGATTTTGTGCCTCAGAACATTCAAACATGAATATTCCCACACTGATGGGTGACGAGTTTCAATACAATGTATTTCTGCCTTGAGTCAGTGGACTGGATAAGAATTCAGGAACTTTTGGTAGAATCAATCAAAAACCCTGTAACCTCTGACTTCACTCTAATATCTTTAGAATGATATCACTCTTTATCCATGCATCTCACCAGTTGATGAAGGAAGTTCATAGGAGATAGTAGATTTTTACTTAAAATCTGTAAGAAATGGCTTAAGGCTAAAGGTAAAGCCAGTGAAAATATTGTCTACTTCTTTTCAACAGCTATAGATGTATAGTAATAATATTGTGTATGTGTGTGCAGGCTCAGTAGTGTCTGCCTCTTTGCAACTCCATGGACTGTAGCCTGCGAGGCTCCTCTGTCCATGGGATTTCCCAGGCAAGAGTATGGGAGTGGAGTGCCATTTCTTCCTCCATGGGATCTTCCCATCCCAGAAATCGAACCCGTGACTCCTGTATTGGCAGGAGGATTCTTTACCTGAGAAGCCCATACTATTGGTCACCATTTATTAATAATCCACAATGTAGTTTACTTACTTGACATGTAGGTCAGAGCTAATGATTGTGAAGTCACACAGCACTAAGGTCTCAGCCGCTTGCTGTTTATATCTGGGAAAGTCACCTAACTGTTCTATATTTTGGTTTACGTATCTTTAAAATGTGAATAATACCAAATTCATGAGCTTGTTGTGAAGATTAAATTAAATTATTTATATAAGAAATGTTGCCCAAGCTCTAATTATAACAGCATAAATATTTCTCTATTGCTACTTATTTTTATTTGCAAATTGGTCTGAAGATTACCATCATCCTACCCTCTGAGAGATTATTGTCTCCAGATTGCACAGTTAGTAAGTGGTTAAATCACAGTGTTGTGGGAACTTCCTATGTGTTAAAAAAAAAAAAAAAACAACTTTGTGGTTTTGTCTGTTAATATTGACACAAAGCAATATGACATAAAATGTAACTGTCTTCTTCAAAAGATAAGCATCAACTTGGAAACATAATTAACCTAAATTTATTCTAATAATCATGGCATCATTTGTGTGTCAAATAATGTTGACAAGTAGGTGATTCGATGTGTTTTGTTCAAATTTTGTAGGGTCCCTCAAATGATAATCTGCTGCTCTCTCCATGCCCCAAATCTCACAATGACTTTCACTGTGAGATTTCACTGAAATACACTGAATTTGTTATAAATAAATAAATAAATAAAACTGAAAAAGGTACATTGCCTACCCTCAAGGACCTAATGTTCTAGTGATAAAGAGTGGCAGTTAAATAATTCCATAAACACAGCAAGTCTTATGGTAACAAAATGCCGAGGGTAAATGTAAGGACAGAGAAGGACTCAAGTCACACTTAGGTGGCAAGGTTACAAGAGGAAGAGGGTTACCAAGAAAAAAGGATCCTAAGAAGAGGTACTGACTTTAAAAAGTAGAAAAAGGAAAGGAAAAAACCAAAGTCTCCCTCTCCGGTATCGCGCAATTAGCAAAAGAAATGCTTAATCATTTGGGATGGTTTACAATGACTGAAAGCCAAACAGTTCTGGACATTGAAAACAGCTACAGTTCACTTAATGCCAGCACAAAGACAGTGTAGTAATATTGCCCTTGCATATTTCAGCAGTTTAATAATTCTGTTCAATTTTCTTAACTTGATCTTTATTGGCGTAGGGCAGCTGGCTTAGCATGTGGTGGTAGGTGCTTTTAAATTTTAAAATACATTACAGAGCAACACCTTAAAAAATCAATAAAGTTATTGTATATCCTGACTCATCATGTCCTTGTTTAGATTAGCAATGCATATTTTTACATATATTAGAAGAATATCTGGGAATGTAAAACCATGGAATCAGACAATATGGACATGGACAAATGTAAAATCGACAAAAATCACTAGGTGAACTAATTCTATGGGTCACATTTGAGTCATATTTCTAACATATATCACATGAACAAAGTATCTCATCAGAGAGCCTTAAAATTTCATAGCCATTGAAAACTAATGTACTTTCACAAATGACTCTTCTTTAAGCTGTCCACCTGGTGGCGCTAGTGGTAAAGAATCTGCCAGTCAATGCAAGAGATGAGCGTTCCATCCCTGGGTGGGGACGATCCCCTAGAGAAGGAAATGGCAACAACCCACTCCTGTATTCTTGCCTGAAAAATCCTATGGAGAGAGGAGCCTGGAGAACTACAGTCCATGCGGGTGCAAAGAGTTGGACACGACTGAGTACACACATACACATCATATAAGGTATATAAAACCTTATAAAAGATGTCTCATCTCCTGTTGGTATGGTAGCAATATACAGATTATGTACCTGAAAGTATCAAGCTATTTAAAACAACGTATCATTGAACCATGTTATTCTTCCCAGGGGTTGAATTCCAGCCACCAAGAGAGATGTAATAGGGTGACGACAGACTAGGAAGTCACTTTAATCCAACACACCTCAGGAACATTTTGACTGAAAAAAAAAAAAGTGGTGGGGGACTCATTCTTGCAACAAGGATTTACTAAACATATACTACAGTACAAAAAGAGGCTAGTTGTCAGAAATGCAACAATAAAAATACAGGCATGATCCCTCAAAGAGTTTACATATTATTTGGGGGATGAAGCAATAGAAATAGATGAGGAAATACAGGATACTCTGACAGCACACAGAAGAGAGACAAAAATTATTTTAATTCCTCTTAAAATGCTTGCATTTTATTTTAAAGACAAAATAAAGCTCTTTGAAGGGCTTTTGCAGAAAAGTAAAACTTAACTTTTTTCTAGAAAGGCCATCAAAGCTCCTCAAACTGATACACTTTTAAATGGTTAAGGAAGAATATTCAATAGGACTTCCTTATTTAATGGTGTGAAAGTTTATAAGGAAGAAGGAAGCGTAAGATGACCCTCAAGTTTTCCAGCTTGTAGGCCTGAATGAAAGGTGATTTTATTTTCTAAGAAAAGAGGGACCACCTCTATTTTTTTGCAAGTAAAATTTAAAAAGTGCTTTTTTACATAGAATTGTTTAAACTGTTATTACATTACTGATACTTGTTTTTTCTCCTCCATTTTGAGATTAGGGGCTTTTCATGAATTTTAGT
The DNA here is from genome assembly GCF_029378745.1 of Bos indicus. NCBI lineage: Eukaryota > Metazoa > Chordata > Mammalia > Artiodactyla > Bovidae > Bos > Bos indicus. The sequence continues at coordinate 13,993,050 of NC_091788.1, read as the reverse complement.
AGCCCTAGAATTTAGCTGATATTCAATAAATGTGCATAGGATAAATGAAAGAATGGATTAATGAGTTAATGATAAATTGTTGGATATTACCTCATTTGACATTTACATCATCTGTGAGAAAGAAAAGTAGAGGTTTTTCTATTTTATGGATAAGAAATAAAAAAGGATGCATTGTAGAAACTGATCAAGGTTACCTAGCAGGTAAGCACAAAAACAGCGGCTGAAATACAGTTCCTTTCGCTCACATTCCAGTGCTCTTCACTGCATCAGCCTACTTCTTACTTATTACCTGCTTTTTCATTGTCTCAGTCCTAATGAAGAAGTCCACATGAGTTATGTGGTCTCCATTTCCAAATTAACCAGGAAGAAGTGCACAGAATTTCCCCTTAAAAAATGACTATATATCATGAGGCATCTCATAATCTACCAAATTACCATAATTAATAAGGGCATGTAGTTGGTGAGTGGAACCATCAAGCTGTTCCAAAGTTTTGCACAGCAGGTAAAAGATCAGATGCAAAGACTAATTATCAGCATCCCATGGTCCATTTGAGAAATACACACACACGCACACACAGATACACACAGCAGAGGGCAATCTAAAAAAACAAAACTTATGATTACTGCACTGGGTGAATGTGATTGACAGAATCAGACCCAGGAGGTAAATTCAGAGTCATAGGAATTTTGTACAGAGTTCCTGAAATCTCTGTAAATACTTTTCACAGGGCACTTGGAGAAATTAACTAAAGAAAACTGAGCATTCCAACTTTTTAAAATGACATAATGAACACGAAAGCAATGGTTTCTAAAACATTTTAAAACTAACCACTGTTAGGAGATTCACCTTAGCCTTTCAGTAGCTTCAGAAACATTGTTCAGTTTGAAAAGTTATTAAGCCCAAACTAAGTTTTGACTATCCAGGAGCTTACAGAATAATACAGAAGATGGGAGAGAAATCACATAATTAAAATGCATTCGATACTAACAGAGGTGTCCCAATCAATGTGAAACAGGGTCAAGTCAGAAAGGTGACCGTGTGAGTCCTGGCCAAGCTATTATAAAGTTTTGTAGACTAAAGAAGTCATAAACCTCTTTGAGTCATACTGCCCACATCTGCTAAAAGAAAACAGTCATAGATTTTATTTGACATGTTATTAAAGACGGAGTTATTTACTGTTGTGGAGGAATCTGCCACAGTTTGAGACTGTAGATGAGGTTCTCAGCAAGTTTGGGGGAATTACATCACAATCCCTCAGGCAGCTGCCAGAAGGGAACATTCTGGATAAAGGGAACAGTGATGTACAAATTGGTGACAGCATCTGTCAAACAGTCGAGAGTCAAGTAATTCAGCAGATGCTCTGTCTCTCCTCACCCCCAACTGCATCCTAGCTCCTCCTCTCCTGCCCTAGGAAACTGAACTATCAATAAATGATGGAGGAGGAAATCTGTGGCGTCTGCCCTCTCCCTACCTCTTATGTTATACTCCACCGTTCATGCCGTCCATGCCATCCAAGATTAACAGCAACTGGCAAACAAAGACAAACACCCCAGAAGAAATGCCCCTCCTCTCTGAGCCTCAGTTTACTCATGCTGAAGGCCCACATACGCTTAAAAACATTCCTGGGATACAAACTCTGGTCAAAAAGCCTGAAGTCCTGTCAGCTGTCAGTTTATTCCCTTTCCACTCTAATCTTCCTCAAACTAGTAGGCATGTTGCCGAAGGCAGTCAAAGACAGACATCAGAGAAATATGCAAAGAGTAGGCATTCCTAAATATTGTGCATTTTCTAGATTAGTACAATTCTAAATGAGAAAAGAGTACAATAGAAATACCAGTCTCTTTGATTAAGATAGGTATCCTCTGAACTTGTCTGAAAGCACTCTGCTATTAATGTACACAGTCTAATGCCAATCACAGAGAAGTAAACGCACAGCAAACAAATCAGCTTAGAAAATGAGGCAGAAATAATGCAATAAATGAGGAATACAGCAAACTGATAAGCAAGAATAATCACAACCTCAGCGATCATATACTTATGTATATTCATATATATATAATATGCACACACATATATATAGTGTGTTGACTTGTGCATTAATTATGTATTAAAAAGAGCTTATAATACCTTAAGAGAGTATAAAATCAAAGTGAATTCACACAGGAATAAAATGCTATACTAATTCTATAGAATCATATGTCCTTGAAGAAGAAAGACGTGGAAATAACAGTGCTGAATGTACAGTCAAAATGACTTCTTCACATATCTGCTCATTTATACAAAATAAATACAGACAGGATAGGCCAGAAACTAATGAGATTGGTTACTTACAGGAGGTATGTTAGGAATAGGATGAAAACAGTACACAATAGAGAGCAGGAGACTGGTATGGCTCTGAGTATACACCTCACTGTATACTTACGACTTTTGGCTCTAGGCTAAGATTTCCCATACTCTGATCAGTTATTCAATCAATCAAATCAAAGAGGGGATAAACTTTAAAATAGTATCCAAACATAAACCTTGCATATTGTAAATCAATAACCGCATTACAAAGGTGAAAAATGATAAAGGAAAAAAGGTATTACTTTTTTGTACCCAGAATTTTGATTTTATACCCTCAGGCTGAAGGCGAAAAGAACTGTAAATAAATTGTGAATGCTTGTTGGAGTTGTTTTTCTCAGTGGTATGTGTAAGCAATTCTGAAACGACTTTTTGTGTATTCAAGACTGATAAAATAAGAACTTATCTAGTAACAAGTATAGCTTTAGGTTTCTGATGGCTGGGGAAAGGTGTTACAATTTGAAAGGGAGAAGAGAAGGATGAATTCTGTGGTGCTGGAATGGAATTGGAGGTACCCCCATAGGCAGTTTTGAAATATAGAAAGGTAAAGAGATATACAGATAGATGCATAGAAATGCATGTATGTGTGTGCGTCTATGCCCGTCTCTGTTTGTTGAAACTGGGAGCAGTGACAACATAACAATGAGACCACCAGGTACAAAATCATGATTTCTAATCTAAAATCTCTATTAAAAATTAAACACAAAAACAAAGATTCTGGAGAAATAGTTAATTCCAGAACTGAGACTGTAAAAGGATGACTCGTGATCATCTTGTGGGTAACAGAAAATCTTCAAATAATCAGAGGGACATATCTAAAAGAAGTAAGAGCCAGATTGAAGAAGCTCCCACTGGCCAAATCTGCGACAGTCTGAGCATCCCAAATCTGAGCTTACAATCTCGGGAATACATAAGGATGCAAGAGCAGAAACAGATGTAAGTAAATGAATAAGTAGATAAAGAGGAAAATACCAAGTGCTAATTGAGAAAAGAATGATGAAATTAGAAAATGACCAAATAGCAACAATCACAGTAATAACTGATTCCACTATAAATCATCACAGGATGCTAGTGCTAGTGAATAAGAGTTTGAAGAGTAACAGAATATTCAGAGTCACAAAGAATCTTCTAAGTTACCCATCATCAAAAAAAAAAAAGGTAAAACTGAGGGATATAAAAGACACACACCATTAAATAGGTGATCATTGTTAATGTCAACAGCAATCATACAAATTAACACATTATATCTGCTATTATAATGCTAGAAGAAGGAGAAAGAGGGGCAAGAGGAAGGGAAAAACTTCTGTGGTAATTCTGCCAGATAATATAAAATTAACAGTTGATCATAGGGAACACCAGATAAACCCAAATTGAGGGCTATTTAACAAAATAAGTGCCCCACACTCTTCAAAAATGTCAAGGTCAAAAAAGACAAAGGAAAAAACTATTCCAGGTTAAAGTAAACTAAAAAAATTGTGACAACTAATTACAATGTGTGATAGAAGATTAGACCTTAAACAAGGGGAAAAAATGTACACACACACACACACACACATTCATGCGTGCACATGCACTTACATAGAGGACATTACTAGGATAATTGCTATAACTAAATAAGGTCTATGGCATTAATTTTAATTTCTTGATTAGATGATTGTCCCATGAGCACGTAGATCATGTTTTTAAGAATCACATTCTAAAGAATTCAGGGGTAAAGAAGCATCAGGTATCTAAGTTGCCCTCAAGCAGTTCACGTGTGTGTAAAGACACAACTTTCATGTGTGTGTAAATACACAAGATGAGCAACCACACTCCTGTGATCTGCAGGGAATGGAGCCCAGAAGGGCCAAATGGAGAGTGTATTCACACACACACACAAAATGACTAGTGATGCAGATTATTCAAACACATTATCCTCCTAAAGGAGATGGGTCTAGACCAAGCACAAGAGTGTAAGTCAGTACCTGAGCAACAGCTCCTGGACAGATTTCCTGGAATAAGGTTTATGCTGCGTTAGGTTTTTATATAGTTCATTTAGTTTATTTTCTTGAACAGGAAGACGCCATTTAAAGCACCTCTCCCTAGACGTTAGACAGCCATGTGTAAATCTATGCCCTTAGAACACATCATCACACCATACACAAAAATAACCTGAAAATGGCTTAATACTTAAATATAAGACATGACCCCATAAAACTCCTAGAATACAGCATAGGCAAAACATTCTCTGACATAAATTTCTTAGGTCAATATAAATAAAAGCAAAAATAAACAAATGGAACCTTATCAAACTTAACAAACTTTTGTACAGCAAAGGAAACCATAAATAAACTAGAAAGACAACCCATAGAATGGGAGAAAATGTTTGCAAAAGATGTGATCAATAAGCATTAATTCCTGAAATATACAAATAGCTCATACAGCTCAATTACCAAAAAAAAAAAAATGAACAATCCAATTGAAAAATGGACAGAATCCAAAGAAGACCTACATATGGCCTATAAACATGTAAACATGCTCAACATCACTAATTATAGAGAAATGGAAATCAAAACTAAAATGAGGTATCACCTCACACCAGTCAGAATGACCATCATCAAAAAAATCTACAAACAATAAATTCTGGAGAGGGTATGGAGAAAAGGAAACCCTCTTGCAATGCTGGTGGGAATGTAAATTGCTAGTCACCATAGAGGACAGGGGATTCCCAGGTGGCACTAGTGGTAAAGAACTGCCCGCTAATGCAGGAGACGTGAGAGATGTGGGTTCCATCCCTGGGTTGGGAAGATCCCCGGAGAAGGAAATGGCAACCCACTCCAATATTCTTGCCTGGAAATCCAATGGACAGAGGAGCCTGGTGGGTTACAGTCCATAGGGTCACAAAGATTTGGACATGACTGAAGTGACTTAGCATGTACTATAGAGGACAGTATGGACATTTCTTTAAAAAACTAGGAATGCATCTACCATATGACCCGGAAACCCCACTACTGGGCATACACCCTGAGAAAACCACAATTTTAAAAGACATGTGTACAAGACATGGAACCAACCTAGATGTCCATTAACAGATGAATGGATGAACAAGGTGTGGCACATATATACAATGCAATATTACACAGCCATGGAAAGAATGAATTTGAGACAGCATATTAAAAAGCAGAGACATTACTTTGCCAACAAAGGTCTGTCTAGTCAAGGCTATGTTTTTTCCAGTGGTCATGTATGGATGTGAGAGTTGGACTATAAAGAAAGCTGAGCACTGAAGAATTGATGCTTTTGAACTGCGGTGTTGGAGGACTCTTGAGAGTCCCTTGGACTGCAAGGAGATCCAACCAGTCCATCCTAAAGGAGATCAGTCCTGGGTGTTCATTGGAAGGACTGATGTTAAAGCTGAAACTCCAATACTTTGGCCACCTGATGCGAAGAGCTGACTCATTGGAAAAGACCCTGCTGCTGGGAAAGATTGAGGGCAGGAGGAGAAGGGGTGACAGCAGATGAAATGGTTGGATGGCATCACCGACTCAATGGACATGGGTTTGGGTGAACGCTGGGAGTTGGTCATGGACAGCAAAGCCTGGCGTGCTGTGGTTCACGGGGTCACAAGGAGTCGGACATGACTGAGTGACTGAACTGAACTAGTGAGGTGGACGAACCCAGAGCCTGTTATACAGAGTGAAGTCAGTCAGTCAGTAAGAGAAAAATTAATATAGTATATTAACACATATATATGGAATCTTGACATTGGGCTTCCTAGCTGGCACTAGTGGTAAAGAACCCACCTGCCAATGCAGGAGACACAAGAGATGCAGCTTTGATCCCTGGGTTGGGAAGATCCCCTGAAGGAGGGCACGGCTTCCCACTGCAGTATTCTTGCCTGGAGAATCCCATGGACAGAAGAGCCTAGCAGGCTACACAGAGTCAGACATGACTGAAGAAACTTGGCATGCACACATATGGAATATGGGAAAATGGTATTAATGAACGGATTTGCAGGGAAGGAGTGGAGACACGGATGTAGAGAATTGACTTGTGGACACAGCAGGGGAGGGAGAGAGCGGGATGAGTGGAGAAAGCTGCATCAACATGTACACATTATCATGTGTAAGACGGATGGCTGGTAAGCTGCCGTGTAGCACGACGAGCCCAGCCTGGCACTCTGTGATGACCTGGAGGCTGGAATGGGGAAGTGGAGGGAAGGGATATACGTATCATTATGGCTATTTCATGTTGTTGTATGGAAGAAACAAACACAATATTGCAAAAATTAAAAAACGAAAAAAGAAAAAGAAATGGATAGAAAACCTAAATAAACTCTTCCCCAAACAAGATGTATAGATGACCAATAAACACATGAAATGATGCTCAACCTTGCTATTCAGCTCAGTTCAGTTCAGTCACTTAGTCATGTCTGAACCTTGCTATTAGAGAAATGCAAATCAAAACTACAATGAGAGGACTTTCCTGATGGCCCAGTGGTTAAGAATCTGCCTGCCAATGCAGGTGACACAGGTTTGATCTCTGGTCCGGGAAGATCCCACATGGCACTAAGCATCTAAGCCTGTGTACCACAAATACTAAGCCTGTGCTTGAGAGGCCACACGCCACATCTGCTAAAGCTCAAGCACCCTAGAGCCTGTGCTTCACGGCAAGAGAACCCATTGCAATGAGAAGCCTGTGCACCACAGCAACGAAAGAAAGCCCACACTCAGCAAAGAAGACCCATATTTATTTAAAATATTTAATTAAAATAAATTTAAATTTATTTATTTAAAATAAATATTTTTTAAAACTACAGTGCGATACCACATCACACTGGTCAAAATGGGCATCATTTAAAATTCGATAAACAATAAGAGCTAGAGAGGATGTAGAGAAATGGGAATCCTCCTACACTGTTGGTGAGAATGTAAATTGGTACAGCTATTATGAGGATCAGTACAGAGGTTCTGCAAAACACTAAAAATAGAGTTGACATGATCCTGCAATTCCACTCCTGGGCCTATATCCAAACAAACTATAATTTGAAAAGATACATCCACCCTAATGTTCATGGCAGCAGTGTTTACGATAGCCAAGATATGGAAGCAACCCAAGTTTCTATCAATGGATGGATAGATAAAGGAGATGTTGTACATATATACAATGGAATACTACTCAGCCATCAAAAGAATGGAATAATGCCATATGCAGGAACATGGATAGACATGGAGATTATTAAGTAAATATGAAAGAGAAAGACATATGATTTCACTTCTATGTGGGATCTAAAATACGACGCAAATGAACTTATCTACAGAGCAGAAGCAGACCCGGAGACCTAGAGAAGAGTCTTGCGGTTGTCAAGAGGAAAGGCAGGCTGGGGCGAGATGGATTGGGGGTTTGCAATTAACAGATGTAAACTATATATACAGAATGGATAAACAAGGCCCTGCTGTATAGCACAGGGACTATATTCAGTATCCTGTGATAAACCATAATGGAAAAGATAGTGAAAAATAATGTGTGTGTGTGTGTGTATATATATATATATATATATTTAACCGAATCACTTTTCTGTACAATAGAAATTGACACAACATTGTAAATCAACTATACTTCAATAAATAAAGTTTTAAAATAAAGTATCTCTCCCTGGCCAAAATTTGTTATTTGTAGACTTCTTTCCTTTATCTATTATTATTTCTTTACAGTAGGTCCTTGTTGATTATTTTAAGTATAGCAGTGTGGAGACTTCCCTGGTGGTCCAGTGGTTAAAAATCCCCCTGCCAATGCAGGGGGACACAGGCTCAATCCCTGGTCCAGGAAGAACCCACATGCCTCAGGGCAACTAAACCCTGTACCACAACTACTTGGCCCACGTGCCACAACTCCCGAGCTTGCGAGCCACAACTTCTTAGCCCGTGTGCAGCAATTAATAAAGCCTGTGTGCCTGAGACCCCTGCTCCACAACAGGACAAGGCACTGAAAAGAAAAGCTCATGCTGCCACTAAAGAGTAGCCCCTGCCCACCACCACTAGAGAAAGCTTGTACACAGCAATGAGGACCCAGCACAGCCAAAAATAAAAAAAACTACACACACACACACACACACACACATATATATATATATATATAGCAGTGTGTGCATGTCAATATCAAACTCCCAATCAGTCCCTCCTTTCCTGCCCCCATAACTACAAATTCATTCTTTAAGCCTGTGAGTCTGTTTATGTTGTTTCTGTTTTTAAAAAAGTTCATTTGTATCTTTCTTTAGAGTCAGTATATAAGAAATATCACATCATACTTATCATTGTCTGTCTGACTTACTCCAGTTCAGTTCAGTTCAGTTGCTCAGTCATGTCCGACTCTTTGCGACCCCATGAATTGCAGCAAGCCAGGCCTCCCTGTCCATCACCAACTCCCGGATTTCACTCAAACTCACATCCATCGAGTCGGTGTGCCATCTAGCCATCTCATCCTCTGTCGTCCCCTTCTCCTCCTGCCCCCAATCCCTCCCAGCATCAGAGTCTTTTCCAATGAGTCAACTCTTCGCATGAGGTGGCCAAAGTACTGGAGTTTCAGCTTCAGCATCATTCCTTCCAAAGAAATCCCAGGGCTGATCTCCTGGCCCCCCCATGTTGCTGCAAATGGTATTTTTTTTTTTCAATGGTTGAGTGGTATTCTCTTAGATATATGTATCACATATTCTCTATCCATTCATCAGTTGATGGAAATTTAGGTTGCTTACACATCTTAGCTGTTATAAAAGTGCTGCAATGAACATTGGGATGTACATATCCTTCTAAATCATGTTTTTCTCAGGATATGTGCCATGAGTGGGTTGATGGATCATATGGTAGCTCTATTTTTACTCTTTTAAAGGACCTCCATACTATTCTCTATAATGACTGTACCAGCTTACATTCCCACTGACAGTGTAACAGGGCTCCCTTTTCTCCACATCCTCTCCAACATCTATTGTTTGTAGATTTTTTGATGATAGTCATTCTGACTGGTGTGAGCTGATATCTCATTGTAGTTTCAATTTACATTTCTCTAATAATTAGTGACGTTGAGCATCTTTTCATGTGCCTCTTGGCCATCTGTAAGTCTTCTTTGGAAAAATGTCTATTTAGGTCATCTGCTCATTTTTTAACTGGGGTACTTGTTAGTTTTTTATATGGAGTTGTATGAACAATTTATGTATTTTAGATATCAACCTCTTGTTCTTCATATTATTTGTAAATATATTCTCCCATTCCATAGGTTGTCTTTGCTGTATAAAAGCCTTGTTTAATTAGGTCCCATTTGTTAATCTTTGCATTCATTTATTTTGCCTTTGGAGACATGTACAGAACAATATTGTAGAGAAAGTGTACCACATGTACACTGTTAGCGGGAGGGTAAATTTGGTGCAGCCACTACAGAAAATAGTATGACACTTCCTCAAAAATCTGAAAATAGAACTATCATATGACTCAGCAAACTTGCTCCAGGGTATATATCCAGAAATAAAAAATGAAAGCACTAATTCAAAAAGATACACATACCCCAATGTTCATAGCAGCACTGTTACAGTATCTAAGATATAGAAGCAACCTAAATGTTTATCCAAAGCCAAATGGATAAAGAAAAAGACACACACACACATAAACACACATACACACAATTACACAATGAACTATTACTCAGCCATAAAAAAGAATGGGCCTAGAGAATATTGTGCTTAGTGAAATAAGTCAAACAAAGACAAATACTGTGTGAGATCATTTAAATTTGGAATCTAAAAAAATAATACAAACAAATGTACATAGTAAGATAGAAACAGACACACTGATGAAAAAAACAAGCCAGTGGTTACTAGTGGGGAAAAGAAAGGGAGGAGGGTTATGGGATTAAGAGAAACAAACTACTGTGTATAAAATAGATAGCAACAAGGATATATTATGTAGCGTAGGGAATTATATCCATTATCATGTAATAGCTTTTAATGGAGTATACACTGTAAAAAAACACCAAATCAGTATGCTATACACCTGAAACTAATATAATATTGTAAATCCACTATATTTCAATACATAAATGATGAACATTTTTAAAATGAGCAAAACAAAATGTCTCCTTCCCCGAAATAGGATTTTCCCTGTGAAAGATACTAATCCCACTATGGCATGTTCTGAGGTAGAGGGCAGGTTTCCACGCCTGTTTTCACCAGCTTTCCTTTTCCTAGTATTAGATCAGGTACTAGAGCTGTCCAAGGAATGGTGTTAAATTTAGCACTGATGTCACATCTAGAATTGCCAGAGATCACAGAGACACAGGATGGATAAAGGGTTCCCCTTGAGTTTGATTAATTCAAAAGTGATGGAAAGAAAACTGGCATGAAATAGGAAAGACAGTTGGATTTGGGAGATGATGCCTTGAACCACTTTGATTATCCTCAAGGATGCCACAATGAAGCCCTCAGGCAGTCACATTCTCAATAGTGGTAGCAAGAGAATCCATGGCTACAAAAAAGCATCTACTTCTAATGGAAATATTTTCACATGCGATGGAGTTAGAATTGTAGTCAACCCAAGAGGGAAACACATGGAAAGTCTCTCAGAAACTAGAATATAGAAAAGCTATTTTTCCTATTTTCTTTTCTAGATAGGCAGAGGTGAGCTGTGAAAAACTTGCTGTTTAGGATTTGACCTTGTGAGAGAGCATTTGTTATGGATTATATATAGAATTGTGTGTCCGTGGAAGCTCTTTAGTGGGGCAGACAAGGAGATAAGGCATCAAATTGTATTATCAACATTCAACATTTTAGGGAGTCCTTACATCTTGATCAGCCTGTTTGATGTTTAATTAGGTTTTGATCTATCTTTCCAAGTTAAGTTGACTTTTTAAAAATTCCATTCTGCCTTTAAATTAAATGGGACCCAAAAAAGAAATCAGTCACCTTGCCAATAAGATTGCAGACCAATGCAACTTTCTGAAATTTAGCTGTTCTGATGTGACATTTATTCATTGATATTTTGTCAGTAAAATAGTTAATAAATGTTATTATTACTCCATTAATGGCCTTGAAAGGGTGTTGTAAAAACTTTTAACCAAGAGATTGAAATTTAGAATGGATCTTTGTTGTAAATGTACAATTATTAAAAATTTCTAGAAAGCAATATAAATATTTTTCTCAGATATTTTCTCATTGCTGAAATAGAAGTATAGTACACTAAAATGTAACTTAAATGTGTCTTGCAATTCTCAGCTTCATTGCTATAATTAAAAAGAGGGAAAAGAAAAAAAAGAAAGAGAATAAAAATTTCTTGATGTGTGTAAAGATGCTTATAAAACCAGAGAGGTGAAGCAGCTCATAGTTTGCTTACGATCGTAAAATAAGTCAGCAATGCGACTAGGAAGGAATATGCTCCCCTGGCCCTGATTTGAATAATTTAAAACATACTCCATTCATATAAAAGTAACAAAATGTTACAAAAAATAATATTTTTGAATCCTATTAGAAGTAGTCTGCATCATTTAGTAATTTCTTCAAACAAAAAAATCTGTAAAAACAACAAAGAATCCTACCCATTTGCAAAGAGACTGAGAAACCCTTATAAAAGGTTTCTTGTGTGCAAGTCCTCTGATGGACATGTTTTTAAGAGTCTCAGAAGGAGGATAAAATCAATGAAATAAATATTTACAAAGGATTAAGTCCTGCAAATCACGTCCCTTCTTTAGAACAACGTTCCTGGCAGACTTTGGTGTCATGGATTGGTGCACTCTTTACTTCTTTGGATTTACAATCAGTCTTCTTACACAGAATCAAAGTCATAAAGAGCTTAAGAAGTTTACATACCATATCCACTCCCATTTATTGACTACAGTCATTGAGATACTGTTCTGAGTGTTTTTATGTGTATTACCTGATTAAAAATTTGCATAATGCCTCTGTGTGGAAATAAGTCATTCATTCATTCACTCAGAAATAGCTGGTGGCTCAGATAGTAAAGACTCTGCCTACAATGTGGGAGACCTGGGTTGTATTCGGGGGTTGAGAACATGCCTTGGAGAAGGGAATGGCTACCCAGTCCAGTAGTCTTGCCTGGAGAATTTCATGGACAGAGGAGTCTGGCAGGCTATAGCCTATGGGGTCGTAAAGAGTCAGATATAACTGAGCAAAGTATCATTAAGTTGATTAAGCACGACTATGTGGAACTGTCCAAGGTACTAGATCCAGAAATTAAGTTCCTTTCAGTGCAGTTCAATCACTTAGTTGTGTCCAACTCTTTGCAACCCCATGAATGCACGCCAGGCCTCCCTGTCCATCAGCAACTCCCGGAGTTTACTCAAACTAATGTCCATCGAGTCGGTGATGCCATCCAGCCATCTCATCCTCTGTCATCCCCTTCTCCTCCTGCCCCCAGTCCCTCCCAGTGTCAGAGTCTTTTCCAATGAGTCAACTCTTCACATGAGGTGGCCAAAGTATTGGAGTTTCAGCCTCAACATCAGTCCTTCCAATGAACACCCAGGACTAATCTCCTTTAGAATGGACTGGTTGGATCTCCTCGCAGTCCAAGGGACTCTCAAGAGTCTTCTCCAACACCACAGTTCAAAAGCATCAATTCTTCAGCACTCAGCTTTCTTCACAGTCCAACTCTCACATCCATACATGACCACTGGAAAAACCATAGCCTTGACTAGACGGACCTTTGTTGGCAAAGTAATGTCTCTGCTTTTGAATATGCTATCTAGGTTGGTCATAACGTTCCTTCCAAGGAGTAAGCATCTTTCAATTTCATGGCTGCAGTCACCATCTGCAGTGATTTTGGAGCCCCCCCAAAATAAAGTCTGCCACTGTTTCCACTGTTTCCCCATCTATTTCCCATGAAGTGATGGGACCAGATGCCATGATCTTAGTTTTCTGAATGCTGAGCTTTAAGCCAACTATTTCACTCTCCTCTTTCACTTTCATCAAGAGGCTCTTTAGTTCCTCTTCACTTTCTGCCATAAGGGTGGTATCGTCTGCATATCTGAGGTTACTGATATTTCTCCCGGCAATCTTGATTCCAGCTTGTGCTTCTTCTAGCCCAGCATTTCTCATGATGTACTCTGCAAAGAAGTTAAATAAGCAGGGTGACAGTATACAGCCTTGACATACTCCTTTTCCTATTTGTAACCAGTCTGTTGTTCCATGTCTAGTTCTAACTGTTGCTTCCTGACCCACATACAGGCTTCTCAAGAGGCAGGTCAGGTGGTCTGGTATTCCCATCTCTTGAAGAATTTTCCACAGTTTCTTGTGATCCACACAGTCAAAGGCTTTGGCATAGTCAATAAAGCAGAAATAGATGTTTTTTCTGGAACTCTCTTGCTTTTTCCATGATCCAGCGGATGTTGGCAATTTGATCTCTGGTTCCTCTGCCTTTTCTAAAACCAGCTTGAACATCAGGAAGTTCATGGTTCACATATTGCTGAAGCCTGGCTTGGAGAATTTTGAGCATTACTTTACTAGCGTGTGAGATGAGTGCAGTTGTGTGGTAGTTTGAGCATTCTTTGGCATTGCCTTTCTTTGGGATTGGAATGAAAACTGCCCTTTTCCAGTCCTGTGGCCACTGCTGAGTTTTCCAAATTTGCTGGCATATTGAGTGCAGCACTTTCACAGCATCATCTTTCAGGATTTGAAATAGCTCAACTGGAATTCCATCACCTCCACTAGCTTTGTTCATAGTGATGCTTTCTAAGGCCCACTTGACTTCACATTCCAGGATGTCTGGCTCTAGGTGAGTGATCACACCATTGTGATTATCTGGGTCGCAAAGATCTTTTTTTGTACAGTTCTTCCGTGTATTCTTGCCATCTCTTCTTAATATCTTCTGCTTCTGTTAGGTCCATACCATTTCTGTCCTTTATTGAGCCCATTTTTGCATGCAATGTTCCCTTGGTATATCTAATTTTCTTGAAGAGATCTCTAGTTTTTCCCATTCTGTTCTTTTCCTCTATTTCTTTGCATTGATCGCTGAGGAAGGCTTTCTTATCTCTCCTTGCTTTTTTTTGGAACTCTGCTTTCAGATGCTTATATCTTTCCTTTTCTCCTTTGCTTTGTGCTTCTCTTCTTTTCAGAGCTATTTGTAAGGCCTCCTCAGACAGCCATTTTTCTTTTTTGTCTTTCTTTTCCATTGGGGTGGTCTTGATCCCTGTCTCCTGTACAGTGTCATGAACCTCCGTCCATAGTTCATCAGGCAACCTGTCTATCAGATCTAGTCCCTTAAATCTACTTCTCACTTCTACTATATAATCATAAGGGATTTGATTTAGGTGATACCTGAATGGTCTTGTGGTTTTGCCTACTTTCTTCAATTTAAGTCTAAATTTGGCAATAAGGAGTTCATGATCTGAGCCACAGTCAGCTCCGGGTCTTGTTTTTGTTGACTGTATAGAGCTTCTCCATCTTTGGCTGCAAAGAATATAATCAGTCTGATTTCAGTGTTGACCATCTGGTGATGTCTATGTGTAGAGCCTTCTCTTGTGTTGTTGGAAGAGGGTGTTTGCTATGACCAGTGTGTTCTCTTGGCAAAATATATTATCCTTTGTACTGCTTCATTCCGTATTCCAAGGCCAAATTTGCCTGTTACTCCAGGTGTTTCTTGACTTCCTACTTTTGCATTCCAGTCCCCTATAATGAAAAGAACATCTTTTTGGGGTGTTAGTTCTAAAAGGTCTTGTAGGTCTTCATAGAACCATTCAACTTCAGCTTCTTCAGCATTACTGGTTGACTTAGCCCTCAAGAAATCTACTCTTAAGTAGGAGGCAGACTAGTAAACAGGTTATTTCAAAACAGCAAAACAGAACTCTTCAGAAGGAAGCCCAGAACTCTACAAAGGTAAATAGAAGTAGCACAGAAGCTAGGCACAGGAAGATCAGGGTCTTCTAAGGAAGTGTTGCTGAGCTGAAGGGTAAGATTACCAAAGTAAAGAGCCCAAGAAGATATTAATATTTGTATGTGCATTTTCACTTGAGTAACCTAAACTTGGAGGATTGAATAAATTCCTTAAGGTCACATAGTGATTATATGCATATATGTTAACTGCTAATAAATTTATATGCTTATACAATATCCAAAGTATGTGTTTGCCTGGTATTAACTAATATGAATCCTTTAACTGTCTTTAA
This sequence comes from Bos indicus, assembly GCF_029378745.1. Lineage (NCBI taxonomy): Eukaryota > Metazoa > Chordata > Mammalia > Artiodactyla > Bovidae > Bos > Bos indicus. The sequence continues at coordinate 13,977,569 of NC_091788.1, read as the reverse complement.
CCTTTAATTGAGGCTGTTTTATATGTTACTTTTACATCTACTCAATACTTCAACATCCTTCTGATAATGTGCTATTATCTCTTCTATTGCATTGATCAGGATTCTCTGGAGAAATAGAATCAATAGGTGATATGTGTGGAAATTTATTATAGGAATTTGCTCACTCACTAATGGAGAATGAGCAGTTCCACAATTTGCGCTCTGCAAGCTGGAGAACCAGGTAAATTGGTAATGTAATTTAGTATGTGTCAGAAAGCCTAAGAACCAGGGGAGACAATGGTGTAACTCACAATCTGGGGCCAAGGCCTGAAAACCAGGAGCTCCAATGTCCAAGGGTGGGAAAAGATGGCTCAGTTCAAGACGATGGAGAGGGGAAATTTGCCTTTTCTTTGCCTTTGTTCTACCTGGCACTTCAACAGATTACATGATCCCTGCCCACATTGTTGAGGAGGATCTCTTTACTCAGTGTACTGAATCAAGTGCTGAATCTCTTTCTAAAGAAAACCTTCAAAGACACACGCAGAAATATTTTTTACCAAATATATATGCATCCCTTAACCTGGTAAAGCTCACAAATTAGCTATCGCAACTATCTTTTTCCTTTCTGTATTCTATGAGAATTGGGGAAAATAAAGACTAGACCAGTGCATTATTCTAGTGGATGCATTAAAAATGAAAGAGTTGTAACATCACTCTTCCCAGTGAGGCGATACATATATCAAGAACAAGAGATGTGTTTAAGATTCCTAGGAATAAACTAAAACACACATATGTTTAGGAGTAAATCCTGAAAGTTGTCAAATGCTTCATTTTATAGCAGAAATCTCACGCTGTCTTCACAAACAACTCCACTGCTTTTCTGAATCCCCTTTTACAGAGAACGTCAACAGCTTTCTACTGGTCCTTCTGATCCAGCCATGTCCATACTTAGGATAGCATTAGGGAGTCACTGAGAATCATAGCGCTGACTTCACAACAGTGTGTGCATGCATACATATGCATAAGTGCACACACACACATATACCGTTCTCTTGTTTCTCTACTTGGCATAAAACCATTAAATCTGTGCTTTGGACTACAAATCTCTCTGTGATCTACCCACTACTTCCTCCTCCAAACTCATCTCAGATTAATTTGTTTCCTGAAGTGTCAAGCTCTTATCAGCCTCAGGCTTGTAAACATGTTGATTTGTCGTTTTTTCTTACTTTCTCTCTCTCTTTTTCTTTAGCTGCTAATATAGCTGACTCTAATTCATTCTTGAAGTGTCAGCCTACATGCTGAGAGAGACCTTCTTAATTCCCTTGGTCTTAATTAATTTTGCCCTCTTACTCTATTCAAAATAATACTCCTTCCTTTTTAGAACTTTATATGTATATTGGCTGTTTCTTGGTGATCTATAATCTTAAATATATGTGTATTTTATAAGTTTCTTGAGGGCAAAAAGTATGTTTCTTTGGGCATTCAACACTCAGGATTCACATCATAATTTGTGGCATCAAGTGCAAAATGAAAATGTAGTCCCTTATTCAAAATGTATTAAGGATCTCAAGCATTCAGCACTGAAATAAGCATGGCATCCCTTGAGGACAGAACCCTGTGTGATGGGTCACATCACGAGGAACATGAAGCCGGCCCTGTTCTCACTTTACATCCAGGGTCTACCACAATACCTGGTAAAGAAGAACTCAGCACTTACTCCACGTAACAAATCCGTTACTTGTGGATGCAAATATAGTGACACATCTGCACAGTAGTATGTGAATGAATTATTCGGGATCTTCCCAAGGAACACATTTTGAGGAGAAAAGTGAACAGAACATAAAACACAGAGAACCAAAAAGAAAAGGGAATGAAAAGCAGGAAGCCAGAGGCACAAAAATTCATCTTCAAAGTTTTCCTTGACATCATTTTTCCTCCATTAAAAAAACTGAAAAAGATTCTCAGAAAGTAAAATAGGAATTTGACTTTTTAGGTAATACGAAAATAACATTTTGAATACATAGGAAGGATTATTTCCCATCTATAATTTCATTTTACCTTTCTCAACAACTGTCAAAGTTTTTTTTTTTTTTCCTTTCCTTACCTGTGTTGAAATCTATAGTTCAGAGAGGTAAGACACTTTACCTAATTTTACAAAGTAGATTATTTTGAGGGCTGGAAAAAATTTCAATACCCCGGACAATAGTGTCATTTTGGTCTCACAATTTGGGTACATTCCTTGAAATTCTCTAGATCCTACTTTTGGCTATAAGACCAGTTGGGGCTGGCAGTGCCATCAGGGTAGAACAGCATGAACCTGGGACCACTTGATCCCAAGGTTTTTCCTCTGACTTTCTATGTCCACCTTTAAGCATAGGGTCAACCAGTTTTGAAAAGTCAAAAAATGAAAAAGAGATTCAATATAATGCCCAAGCCTTTTGATCCAGCAATCCCTTTCCTTGCGACATAGCTGAAGGAAACGACTCCACAGTGGAAAATGAGTCCAGATTTCTTAGTCATTGTAATATTTTCTATAAATGTGAGAGAACATGTTTTTTTTTAATATAAATTTATTTATTTTAATTGGAGGCTAATTATTTTACAATATTGTATTGGTTTTGCCATACATCAACATGAATCTGCCACAGGTGTACACGTGTTCCCCATCCTGAGCCCCACTCCCTCCTCCCTCCCCATACCATCCCTCTGGGTCAGCCCAGTGCACCAGCCCCAAGCTTCCTGTATCCTGCATTGAACCTGGACTGGTGATTCATTTCTTATATGATATTATACATGTTTCAATGCCATTCTCCCAAATCATCCCACCTTCTCCCTCTCCCACAGAGTCCAAAAGACTGTTCTATACATCTGTGTCTCTTTTGCTGTCTCGCTTACATGGGAGAAATGCAAATCAAAACCACAATGAGGTACCATTTCACGCCAGTCAGAATGGCTGTGATCCAAAAGTCTATAAGCAATAAATGCTGGAGAGGATGTAGACAAAAGGGAACCCTCTTACACCGTTGGTGGGAATGCAAACTAGTACAGCCACTATGGAAAACAGTGTGGAGATTCCTTAAAAAACTGGAAATAGAATTGCCTTATGACCCAGCAATCCCACTGCTGGGCATACACACCGAGGAAACCAGAAGGGAAAGAGACACGTGTACCCCAATGTTCATCGCAGCACTGTTTATAAGAGCCAGGATATGGAAGCAACCTAGATGTCCATCAGCAGAGGAATGGATAAGAAAGCTGTGGTACATATACACAATGGAGTATTACTCAGCCATTAAAAAGAATACATTTGAATCAGTTCTAATGAGGTGGATGAAACTGGAGCCTATTATACAGAGTGAAGTAAGCCAGAAAGAAAAACACCAATACAGTATGCTGCTGCTGCTGCTAAGTCACTTCAGTCGTGTCCGACTCTGTGCGACCCCATAGACAGCAGCCCACTAGGCTCCTCTGTCCCTGGGATTCTCCAGGCAAGAATACTGGAGTGGTTTGCCATTTCCTTCTCCAATGCATAAAAGTGAAAAGTGAAAGTGAAGTCGCTCAGCCGTGTCCGACTCCTAGCGACCCCATGGACTGTAGCCTACCAGGCTCCTCCATCCATGGGATTTTCCAGGCAAGAGTACTGGAGTGGGGTGCCATTTCCTTCTCTGACCAATACAGTATACTAATGCATATATATGGAATTTAGAAAAATGGTAATGGAGAACACGTTTTATCTGTCTCATTGTCTGACACTAATTTGGTGAGAAGTTCAGGCAAATGGAAAATACAGAAAGGAAATGAATAAATTCTAAACCAGTAAGTGCTAAAAGACAGTACTTCCTAAAGTGTGGTCTAAAGACCCTATATTTCAGAAACACCTGCTTATTCAGCATGCAGATTCCCAGGTCCCATCTCATGGTCCATATGTGGCCCTTGGACTTGACCAAGCCCCCTGTGTTGTGTAGGACTCTCTCTCTCTCAGTGGTCTGAATTCTGACTGCAGTAGTGCCCCTGGTCTTTAGCAACCAGCAGTGGCAGGCATGGCGTCCAGGATTCCTTTCACCTTGCGCATGCCCTGCCATTGGCACCCAAGTGGTCTCCATGCTTCCTCAGTAGGCTCCAGGCCATGTGTCTATAAGGTTCCTGAAGATAACTCCACCTATCTTCTCAGCAGAGTCAATTGGCTCTTCTGATTAACATTCTCTCTTCCTTCTAATTTATTCTGTGGGGAGCTGCTCTCCCAATTTGGTCTTATGCTTTGTCAAATGAGGGAGTGGCAGATATTTCTTGCTCAATTAGGACCACTTTTCTTGTCCTCCTGCAGACTCTTGCCTATCTGGTATTAGTATGCAGAAAGTAGCATTATAGTTAACACTGAACGAGAGAGTGAATGAAAGTGAAAATTGCTCAGTCATGTCCAACTCTTTGGGACCCCATGGACTATAGAGTCCTTTGAATTCTCCAGCCCAGAATACTGGAGTGGGTAGCCTTTCCCTTCTCCAGGGGGTCTTTGCAACCCAGGGATCAAACCCAGATCTCCTGCATTGCAGGAGGATTCTTTACCATCTGAGCCACAAGGGAAGCCCAAGAATACTGGAGTGGGCAGCCTATCCCTTCTCCGGCGGATCTTCCTGACTCAGGAGTTGAACCAGGGTCTCTGGTTTGATTGCAGTGCAGCTAGATTCTTTACCAACTGAGCTATCAGAACAAAATCTATATAAGAATCCAGTAAAATAAGAGTTCAACTGGAGACACAATTGGAAGAATTTTCTCTACATTTATACTATAAAGTACCAAATAATATGCTTAACATGATCAGAAAACTAATTATGATTCACAGGCACTGTATACTCTGGGTAAGACTTGCACTTGTGCTCACCATCAGTGAGGCACAGAAGCAATTTTTGAGAATCTCTAGGCCAGTATTCACAGGCAGCACAAAGAGTAATGAATGCGGTGGATGATGCAGCATAGTGAATAATGGTATAACCAACAAATAAGAGGAATTAGGGGGATTTTCCTGGTAGTCCCACGTGGCGCTCATGGTAAAGAATCAGTCTGCCAGTGCATGAGACTTGAGAAGTGCAGGTTCGGTCCCTGGGTTGGGAAGATCCCCTGGAGGTGGAAATGGCAACCCACTCCAGTATTATTGCCTGGAGAATCCCATGGACAGAAGAGCCTGGCAGGCTACGGCCCATAGGGTCACAAAGAGTTGGACACGACTGAGTGACTTCACACAGATGCATCCTGGTGGTTCAGTGCCTAAGACTCCAGGTTCCCAATGCACGGGGCCTGAGTTCAGTCCCTGGACAGAGAACTAGATCCCACGTGGCGCAGCTACGTGTTCACATGCCACGACTAAGGATTCTGCAACTGAAAGATCCTGCATGTCAAAACTAAGACATGGTGCAGACAATTTTTTTTTTTAAGGAATTAGGGAACTGAATGCAAAATAAATCTACATTATTTTAAGAAAATAAGTCCTGAAAAGCCATGATATTTTGAGTAATTACAGCGTTGCCACCATTTTCTTATGGTAAGAGATGAAATTAGCCAGGGATGACACATTTGACAATAAAAAACAGAAAGACTGGACCCGAATAGGAAGGGATGCTGGAACTGTGAAGAATCCTCAAATGCACTCAACAGAAAATAAAAAATATATATGAGTACTTCTCTACATATTCACGTTCACTTTTCATTGATAAATCACAATATTCCACATGGTCCTATGAATTTTGTATTATATTTTTAAATCACACTGTTTATACTAACAGAACTAGGCCTTATAAAAATATTTGTCCATTAGGTATAATATCTGTCCAATAGGTATAAACCCAGCCCTTTAGAGAAGCAGCCATACTCCTTACAGTCTATAAAGTCACCAACACAGCAGAGAAAGTAACACACATTTGACTTTTGAATGCCTGGGGAAACATGTGTTCTCCAACGTGAAAGGAGAAAATCAAGCACAATATTTATTGAACAATAAAAGGCAGCTTTTTGTGAGGGAAACTGAATTACCTTTAACCAGCAAACTGTGTTTAATATCACAGAAGATAAATCTTCGGCTTAAAAATAAGAGACAGGCTATCTAGAGGCACCCAACTGTGTGGATAATTACAACAGAGAGTTATGGTTATTAACTGGGCAGTTTGGACCAGTGCTCCATAGCACCGAAGTTAAAAGGAGGAGCGGTTGCTGTGTGGAGGTTTGTTCCCTGGGTCAAGAGGTGTTAATGTTTAGGCCCCACTAGTTTTGAGAAGCATTTCAAAAGCCATTACGCAGTGACTTGGCATTAAATGTATTCTCCCACGGCCAGCATGTGGCCATGCACCAAGTCATCCAACACCTTTGAGCCTCACTTGGCTTATTTGCCAAATGGAGAGAATGAAGCTCGCAGAGTCGAATCACTGCACAGAGCCTTGAGCTGGTACCTAGTGGGCACTAACAGCCTTTATATCTAGCCTTTCAATATAACCAGAGTCCAAACTGTTTAATGTCCTCTCTAACTTCTTTTTAAACCTCAAGACTATACTTTTTAAGTCCTCTGAAAAATCTGGTTTTAGGCACGATTAGGTGGCAAAATGTTTCATTGCAGCTGTTGTTTTAGATTCTTCCTCCACCCTGGAATCTCAGAGGCATCAAGAGACTTATATAATGTCTGCCTGGGAAAAAAATGGTTTACAATATATCCCTTATGAAAGTTTTGGAGTCTATTCCAATGATTTTTATTACTGTGTACTGGATTTAGCCTGGATATCTTTCAGAGACTACCAACTTATCTGTAACCCTCACCATCTAAGTTCCTGTGGGACAGGAAACGGAATACTTCCATCCATTCAACACCTACCCCTTTCCACCATGAAAAGAGAGCTATTTTCAGGCTCAGGAAACTTAGGCCTATTGTCCAGGTTTCAGAACTCCTCCCCTGACACTTCTACTCTTTTCAAAAGAAGATTTTGTGAAATGATTGACAAGATTCAAAGCTTTGCTTGCCCTCTAAAGTAGAAGATAGAGAAACAGGAAGAATGAGTGACTTAACTTTGCTTGTCTTTCTGAAATAGCAAGAATAAGCACAAGTTAATACTTCCCTTAAAGAACCAGAAGCCCAGCATGTAATCTGCAACTCTGTCTTCCTCACCTCAACGCTCATTCAAACACCACATCCTACAGATTCTACTCCCCCAGTAAGTCCCAACTCCTCCCACTCCTCCCCAGTCTCCACGGCCATATCGAAGGTCAGGCAGCCACCAAACCTGCCCTGGGCGATTGCCACAGCCTAGTAAATGGTCTCCTACTCCACTGTTAATCTGATCAGATTGCATCTCCAAAGAACACTGAAAATGATTTCTCCAGGATGTTAACCTATATATGTTGACAGCCCTGTTTAAAAAATTGTTGCTTCTTGTCCCTCAGATGAAATTTAAAAAGATGGTAACAATAACCCTGTATACGAGACAGCAAAAGAGACATTGATGTATAGAACAGTCTTTTGGACTCGGTGGGAGAGGGAGAGGGTGGGATGATTTGGAAGAATGGCATTGAAACATGTATAATATCATATATGAAATGAGTCGCCAGTCCAGGTTCGATGCACAATACTGGACGCTTGGGGCTGGTGCACTGGGATGACCCAGAGGGATGGTATGGGGAGGGAGGAGGGAGGAGGGTTCAGGATGGGGAACATATGTATACCTGTGGCAGATTCATGTTGATATATGGCAAAACCAATACAATATTGTAAAGTTTAAAAATAATAAATAAGGCAACAACAACAACAAAAAAAAACAAAGAAAAATAAATAAATAAATGCAAGCCCCCTACCATGGCCTTTCTTGATCAGATACTATTCCATTCAGTGCTCCCTCTTATTGCTCAAGTTCTTTCAACCAAATAGAAATGCTTCCATTCTTTCAATTACAGTAGACCCTTTCTCCTCTCAGCCTCTGTCAGAGTTGTTCTGCAGGCCAAGTCATACTCTCTGCCTAGATAAGTTCTCCCTAGTTCTTCAGTCATCAGCTCCCCTATCCCTTCATCTGAAAGAATGTTTGGGACTATGCAGTGGGGTGCATGTTGTATCAGTTATTCTGTAGTGTCAAATATTCTCTTTACCTTTTATAATTACTTGTTTAATATCAATCTCTTAATTAGCTTATAAATGTTATGAAAAAAGGAACCATTCATTCTTGTATGTCTACTTTAGTTCTTAACATTGTTAGTATTATAGAAATATCCATTTAATGAATATATAATGGAACAAGTACTAGAATTCTTGATATCCTAATTATGGCCTTGGAGGTGTTATAACCAATAGTCAACTTGAAGTCTGTTGTGACTTGTCCATTTATTTTAATAGCGTTTCAGTTTCCGAATTAAACTACTGAAGCCGAAAAAAGTCATTAGAGTTTTCGGTCAAGAAGAAACAAAAGACAAGTATTCTGTACTCTTTTTAAATATCTTTTTTTGAGTTATTTTTTGAATTAAGTAGACATATCAGACTGGAACAGCCCTGTTATATGGACAACTGTGTCAAAGAATAGGCTACAAAAATGGAAACATATAAGGAGCACAGTTGTATGGAGATGAAGCCTTTGACCAAATAGACAAATCTGGAATGAGTTTGATATAAGCTACCTGAGAAACCAAATATTGAAAAAGTGACTTAAATTGTCAGGAGTCAACACAATTCACAAGGCTCTGCTCCTGTAGTCCCTCCCTTTGGGAAGGAAGTTATTCAATGGTTGAAAATAAAGCAAGATTTAGTATAACTTGTAACATTATCAATAAATGTAAAGGACATATTTTATCAATGTCATTATCCAGCATGATTCTGTGAGACTTTGAATAAGAATTGACTCACTGAGTGAGTGAGAAACTAAAGTTAATGGAAATTTTTAATGAAATCCATAAATTATAATATAGTGAGCATAAAAAATAGTGCTTCCCAGAATTTCATCTGCAGACCTCTTATTTCAGAAGCACCTGCTTGTTAAATATGCAGATTTATGGGTCCTAATCCACAACTACTGAAATAGAATCTGAAGACAAAAAAATGTTTTTCTTAATGTGAAACTCATTTTTCTTAATTATTATGGAAAAAATATTTGAAACAACTATTTTAGAATAGTATGAACAAAATACTATAAAAACTAAAGATTTGATCCTGGTCTACACAGATGTATGAATAGAATTGATAAGATAACATTCCCTTTTGAATCTTATCTGGTACAAACCTACAGTGAAACATTCTGAAATATGGAAACAAAGGCATGCGTTTTAGGGACTTTGGGATGGATATGTACACACTGCTATATTAAAAATGGGTAACCTACTGTGTAGCACAGGGAACTCTGTGCAATGTTATATGGCAGCCTGAATGGTGGGGGCGAGTTTGGGGAAGAATGGATACATGTATAGGTATGGGTGAGCCCTTTGCTGTCCACCTCAAACTATCACAACATTGTCAATTGACTATAGTTACTAGTGTTAGTTGCTCAGCTATGTCTGACTCTTTGTGACCCATCAGGCTTTCTGTCCATGGAATTCTCCAGGCAAGAATAGTGAAATGGGTAGCCATTCTCTTGTCCAGGCGATCTTCCCAACCAGGGCTCAAACCCAGGTTGCCTGCATTGCAGGTTAATTCCTTACCATCTGAGCTACCAGTTCAGTCCGTTCAGTCACTCAGTCATGTCCAACTCTTTGTGACCCCATGGACTGCAACACACCAGGCCTCCCTGTCCATCACCAACTCCTGGAGCTTACTCAAACTCATGTTCATCGAGTCAGTCATGCCATCCAACCATCTCATCCTCTGTCGTCCCCTTCTCCTCTCACCTTCAATCTTTCCCAGCATCGGGGTCTTTTCAAATGACTCAGTTCTTTGCATCAGGTGGCCAAAGTATTGGAGTTTCAGCTTCAGCATCAGTCCTTCCAATGAATATTCAGGACTGACTTCCTTTAGGATGGACTGGTTAGATCTCCTTGCAGTCCAAAGGACTCTCAAGAGTCTTCTCTAACATCACAGTTCAAAAGCATCAGTTCTTCAGTACTCAGCTTTCCTTATACTCCAACTCTCACATCCATATGTGACCACTGGAAAAACCATAGCTTTCACTAGACAGACCTTTGTTGGAAAAGTAATGTCTCTGCTTTTTAATATGCTGTCTAGGTTGGTCATAGTTTTTCTTCCAAGGAGTAAGCATCTCAATTTCATGGCTGCAGTCACCATCTGCAGTGACTTTGGAGCCCAAAACATAAAGTCTGTCACTGTTTCCATTGTTTCCCCATCTATTTCCCATGAAGTGATGGGACCAGATGCCATGATCTTAGTTTCCTGAATGTTGAGTTTTAAGCCAACTTTTTCACTCTCCTCTTTCACTTTCATCAAGAGGCTCTTTAGTTCTTCTTTGCTTTCTGCCATAAGGGTGGTGTCTTCTGCATATCTGAGATTATTGATATTTCTCCTGGTGTCTTGATTCCAGCTTGTGCTTCATCCAGCCTGGCATTTCTCATGATGTACTCTGCATATAAGTTAAATAAACAGTATGACAATATACAGCCTTGACGTATTCCTTTCCTGATTTGGAACCAGTCTGCTGTACCATGTCCAGTTCTAACTGTTGCTTCCTGACATGCATACAGGTTTCTCAGGAGGCAGGTCAGGTGGTCTGGTATTCCTATCTCTGCAAGAATTTTCCATAGTTTGTTGTGATCCACAGAGTCAAAGACTTTGGCATAGTCAATAAAGCAGAAGTAGATGTTTTTCTGGAACTCTCTTGCTTTCTTGATAATCCAACAGATGTTGGCAGTTTGATCTCTGGTTCCTCTGCCTTTTCTAAATCCAGCTTGAACATATGGAAGTTCAAGCTTCAAGTACTGTTGAAGCCTGGCTTGGAGAATTTTGAGCATTACTTTGCTAACATGTGAGATGAGCATCTGAGCCACCAGGGAATCCTAATTGGCTATACCCTAGTACAAAATAAGTTTTTAAAAAGACATAAAGTTTAATCAACTCGAATTAACTTATGTTTAAGTGTGACCTTAGAGTTTTTACATCACTTCTGAGCTTCAGAAGCTACAAGTACAAAATAAGGGAAATAAATTCACCTCACTTTTCATAAGATAATGTATCTATAGAAGAAATGTACAGCTAGTAATTGAATGGAAGAGTCTATCCAAGGCTCTGAGGTCAGAGAGATCTATGCTTAAGTACTAGATCTCATTTAATAGGTATGCTACTTCAACATATTTCATTCTATTTAGTTATAAAATTAGGTCCAATGTTATCTAAATTATAAGCCTATCTGATTAATTACATGAAATGACATTAGTACAGTTACTTGGTGAATGTTAGGTATTATCTCTCTGAAAATGGAAGGAATTCCTTTATCCTGAGCCTCGCACACTTAGAATTCAAGGACAGGAAACCAGAGGCTCAGATTTAGCTGACACTAAGGATACTAGGCTTTCTAATTACATCATATTGAGCATTCATTCTAATGCTTTATTCTCAAATATTTACATCTTAAAAGAAGAAAATGATATCTATTTTTCTCTGATGCCATGAATATCTTCAAATGCTTTTTCACAGTACTTTGCCCTCTGAAAAGCCTTCATCATGCTTTTCTTTAGAACAAAGTATGCATTTTAAAAAAACACCTTTTTTTAAGGTTTTCTTAAGCTGAACTGCCTTAAACTTGTCTATCTAGATGTAAGTTGTGTTTTAATTTGTAAAGTAGATGATACACACCAGGGATGTAGCACTTGTGGGCAAATCCTTCAAAGAGTAATTGTGAACCCTAATTGGTCAAAGTCAAAGCAGCATAGGATGTAGACATAATACCACCTAGTTATGCTGACCTTCTTTCAAGAAAAACCTCTTAGTTGCTAAATGATTATATATAGAATGGATAAAGAACAAGGTCCTATTGTATGGCACAGGGGACTATATTCAATTCTGTAATAAATCATAAAGGAAAAGAATTTTTCCCTTCAGAATTTTGCCTCATATTTCTTTTGTTTTTAATTTTAAATTTGTTTATTTTTAAATTGAGGGATAACTTTTTACAGAATTTTGTTGGTTTCTGCCAAACATCAACAAAATTAGCCATCAGCATACATAAAAGCTCTTGGTTTGTCCACTGTTCATGAGAAGCTTGAGTAAAACCCAGATAATACAGTTAATAAGAGATTCATTGAAGAGGCTCCTCAGTAGGCTACTACCTATGCCCATGATTCTTATATAAACCATACAAGAAAAGGCCCTACCTGCTCAAGGTGATCCCTGAGGAATTACAAAGAGCAGAAGGACCACATTATATTTAGAAGGACTCTGTACGTCACCTGATAATTGAGAATGTCCAGAGGAGGGACAAAATTTGCACACGATCAAACAAATCTTTTCAGTAACATACACTTCTGGCTATGGGTTTGTATTCCTTCAATGAATTCACTTAAAAATTATATATTCAGTGTCCATATATCTATCTCCTTATTAGAGAACTTGCATTCTAGCAGACTTTATTTTAATGCTTTGATAAATGTTTCAAAGAAAATATACAGGGTGACATCACAGAGAGTAAAAGGAACATGGAAGGTGGTATCTCAGAAAGACTGGTCGGGAAAAGACTCTTGGAAAAGAGTGTGAGCTAACACCTAAATTTGAGAAGAACCTAACTGTGTAAAGAACTAGGGAAAATAATCTTCCAGGCAGCAGGGCACTCAAGTGAAAGAGATCTGAGGCAGGACACAATGGAATAGAAGGGAAGAAAATTGCTAGTGAGGTCAGAAAAAATATCACTGCTTAAAAAACTTCAACTCCCACCCATTACTGGTAGGAATGCAAAGTGATACAGTCCCCTTGGAAGACAGTTTGGCGGAGTCTTACAAAACTAATTATAATCTTGCTATACAATCTAGCAGTCACACTCCTCAGTATTACCTGAAGACAGCTAAAATCTTGTCTGTACAAAAGCCTGCACATGGATATTGATAGCACATTTATTCATAATTGCCAAAACTTGTAAGTGGTCAAGATGTCCTCAGTAGATAAATGAATCAACAAATAGTGGTGGATGGAATATTATTCAGCACTGAAAAGAAATGAGCTATCAAACCATGAAAAGATACCAAGGAAATTGAAAGCATTTTACAAAATGAAAGAAGTCAACATGAATAGGCTACATATTGTATAAATACACTATACAACATTTTGGAAAAGAAAACTATGAACAGCTTAAGAAAGAAGATGAGGAGTTAGGGATGAGGTAGGTATGAATATGCAGACTACAGAGGATCTTTAGGGCAGTGAAACTATTCTGTATCATTCTCCAATTATGGATAGATGTCATACAACATTAATTAAAACTCATAGACTGAAAAATACCAAGAGTGAACTCTAATGTAATCTATGGATTTTAGGTGATTGTGTGTCAGTGTACATTCATCGATTATAACAAATGTATCATCTGGTGGCAGATGTTGATAGTGATGGAGTGTGTGTGTGTGTGTGTTGTGTGCACATGGGCATGTGCAGAGTGAGTGTCAGAGGATGTAGAAAAACTCATTTTGCTCTCTTTCACTCTTTTTGTGAGCTGAAAACTAGTCTTATAAAGTCAATTAAAAGTGAAAAAAAATTATCAGGTCATCTGGTTGATAGACCTGGTGTTATTATCTCCGCTTGGGGTGATATGAGAGCACAAAATCATACAGCCAAGAGGTGGTACAGCTGAATTAGAGCTAAAGGGCTGTGACTTCTGAGCAACTCCTCTTTCTAAACACACACACACACACACACACATACACACACACATACACACATACAATCTATGCCCCCAAAATTAATAGATAGTCTTTACTATCTAGAGGATGACCCACATTCCCTGTTGAACTATTCAAAATTTCATGAACAGTAATAGAGTATTAAGGGCTTCCCTGGTGGCTCAGCATTAAAGAAGAACCTGCCTGCCAATGCAGGAGATTCAGGTTTGATCCTTGGTCAGGAAGATCCCCTGGAGAAGGAAATGCCAACCCACTCCAGTATTCTTGCCTGGGAAATCCCATGGACAGAAGAGTCTGGTGGGCTACAACCCATGGGATCACAAAGAGTTGGAAACGACTTAGCGACTAAACAACAATAGAGGGTTAATAGAGTCTAGAAACATGGGAAACCTGGGAACTAGATAATTTTTTAAAAGTGGACAAAGGGATTTGGCAGGGACAAACTCCCATCTAACTTTCTTCCTCATCAGATGAAAGGTCTGTATTTCCCATCCTGCTTTGTACTGGGTTCATCAAAATCTCATTTGGGTTTTTCTGTAAGATGGGATGGAAAAACCCAGGTGAACTTTTTGCCCAACGCAATAGCTCAGTGGGACCATGTGATCAACTACTAGTCAGTGGAATGTGAAAGTGAGGTACTTTACTAACACACCCTGACCCTTAAACTCTTTTCTGTGACTCTCAAATTCACTAGCCATTGTGAGCAATCAACGTTTAATCCAGTGGAGGATGCTGAGCCCTGGTAGATAGGAAACCTACTGTACTGAGGATACCTGGGCCTGCAAGACATTGTGAGGAAGACTACTTACCCAACCCCGCAGAGAATGGGACCTGAGTGAGTATTGAGCCTTAACTGGTTAAACAACGGAGATCTGGAGTTTTCTCACAATAGTTGACACACCATACAGGGATTATCATATACCATATGTGTTGCTGCCTTCAAATTCAAAGATATTAATATTGATCCTGCACTGGATGGTTAACCATCCATTTTGTTTTCCACTTCAGTCTTCAGAATACTTTTAAAGTGGCAAAGGAATTTCTTTACATGGATCAGGGTTCAGTACTCACTACTGTGCTTTCACATAAATGCTCAATACATAAAGTGGTACAAAATGGAAAATGTTGAATTAAATATCCAAGAAATTTGCACAAGCAAATGGACCATTTGGAAAAGAAAAACACAGACTTGGTATCTAGTTTGAACACGCTCTATGTGACTTCAGATCAATTGGAAATTTCACTGGGTGGGATTGGACTAATACATCTATGAAGGCACTGCTAGTTCTAAAACAAATACATGATGGCAACCAAAGGCTGCTTTGTTCCACTCTGAAAACTTTCATCTCAAGTTTGTCAGTGCTTCTAAAAATATTTTTCATTAGAATTTTAAAGCACTCAGAGCACCTGTTATTCCCATCCTGTGGGTGAGCCAATCATATGCAATAGATATCATTTTGCCTTTCCAGGTCACGATTAATTCATTATCATGGTGAACACAGAAGGCTCTGACTTTCTCTCACTAGCTTCTCCTGAGATTTATAATGGAAGGTATTTTTTAGAATAAATTCCTTAATATCTGCCTAAATTTAGTATATACAATCATTAGCTGTCATTACAGCTAATCAACATCTAATCCTTATTAAAATAACATATTAATGAGATAAAATGAGAGTAAAAACCCAGTAATGTTTAATGTTCACTTCCTTTGAATAATCTAAGCAGGAGAAAATTTTCAGCCTCTTGAAACATGGCTCTAAAAGAATGTGGCCAGCCTGTTAATTTTAAGACCCACCTTGAACTTTTCATTAGTAGCCACTGGTGACTCAGATGGTAAAGAATCTGCCTGCAATGAAGGAGACCTGAGTTCGATCCCTGGGTTGGGAAGATCCCCTGGAGAAGGAAAGGGCAATCCACTCCCATATTCTTGCCTGGAGAACTCCATGGATAGAGGAGACTGGTGAGCTACAGTCCATGGGCTCACAGAGAGCTGGACATGACTGAGCTAACACTTTCACTTTCCACAATAAACGGGCACCTTGAGTCTCAACCACAGCACAATTACATAGTATTCACCCGAGTGCTGATGTGTAGAATGAATCTGTCTCTCCTAGGTCAAGCAAATCAGCATCTTACAAACAATAATATTTAATTATTTCAGCCTTTAAAAGCAGTATTTTTACATTATTCTTAATGGCTCTTATATGTGTAAATTAGCTAATCATTTCTGTTAGGTCAAAATTTTAAAGGGTGTAATTTACATCAGTACCTAGGATCTGTATGTTTCTGAAACTGAATGATTTTTTTTTATACTGTGAATAGAAACTACCAATATCTAAACAATTTCAGCAGTTTTCAGAAGACACAGAAATAATCTGAACTATGTTTATAACACTAATTTAAGTTTCCTCTCATCAGTATTCCAGTTATAATGACCAAATAACATAAAAACATGCAGAAGTAATTACTCTCTGCATCAAATTTCTTCCCAAATTATATAACGTCTTTGGTTCAAGACAGGTAGATACAGTGGACATGACAAACAGATTCAAGGGATTAGATCTGGTAGACAGAGTGCCTGAAGAATTATGGATGGAGGTTTGTGACACTGTACAGGAGGCAGTGAAGAAGACCATCCCCAAGAAAAAGAAAGGCAAACTGGTTGTCTGAGGAGGCCTTACAAAAAGCTGAGAAAAGAAGAGCAGCTAAAGGCAGAAGGAGAGAAGGAAAGACATACCCATTTGAATGCAGAGTTCCAAAGAATAGCATGGAGAGATAAGAAAGCCTCAATGATCAATGCAAAGAAATAGAGGAAAACAATTGAATAGGAAGGACTAGGGATCTCTTCAAGAAAATCAGTGATACTGAGGGAATATTTCATGCAAAGATGGGCTCAATAAAGGACAGAAATGATATGGACCTAACAGAAGCAGAAGATATTAAGAAGAGGTGGCAAGAAACACAGAAGAACTGTACAAAAAAGCTCTAAATGACCCAGATAACCACGATGGTGTGATCACTCACCTAGAGCCAGACATTCTGGAATGTGAAGTCAAGTGGGCCTTAGGAAGCGTCACTACAAACAAAGCTAGTGGAGGTGATGGAATTCCAGTTGAGCTATTTTAAGTACTAAAAGATGTTGCTATGAAAGTGCTGTACTCAATATGCCAGCAAATTTTGAAAATTCAGTAGTGGCCACAGGACTGGAAAATGTCAGTTTTCATTCCAATCCCAAAGAAAGGCAATGCCAAGGACTGCTCAAACTACCACACAATTGCACTCACATCACACGCTAGTAAAGTAATGCTCATAATTCTCCAAGCAAGGCTTCAACAGTACATAAACCATGAAATTCCATATGTTCAAACTGGGTTTAGAAAAGGCAAAGAAACCAGAGATCAAATTGCCAACATATATTGGATCATCAAAAAAGCAAGACAGTTCCAGAAAATCATCTACTTCTGCTTTATTGACTATGCCAAAGCCTTTGACTGTGTGGATCACAACAGATGTGGCAAATTCTTAAAGAGAGGGGAATACCAGACCACTTTACCTGCCTCCTGAGAAACATGTATGCAAGTCAAGAAGCAACAGTTAGAACTGGACATGGAACAGCAGTCTGATTCCAAAGGAGTACGTCAAGGTTGTATATTGCTTATTTGACTTATATGTACAGTATATAATGTGAAATGCTGGGCTAGATGAAGCACAAGCTGGAATCAAAACTTCCAGGAGAAATATCAATAACTTCAGATTCACAGATGACACCACCCTTATGGCAGAAAGTGAAGAACAACTAAAGAGACTTTTGATGAAAGTGAATGAGGAGAGTGAAAAAGTTGGCTTAAAAGTCAACATTCAGATAACTAAGATCATGGCAACCAGTCCCATCACATCATGGCAAATAGATGGAGAAACAATGGAAACAATGAGAGACTTTATTTTGGGGGGGGGCTCCAAAATGACTGCAATGGTGACCACAGCTATGAAGTTAAAAGACACTTGCTCTTGGAAGAAAAGCTATGACCAATTTAGACAACATATTAAAAAGCAGAGACATTACTTTGCCAACAAAAGTCTGTCTAGTCAAGGCTATGGTTTTTCCAGTAGTCATGTATGGATGTGAGAATTGGATTATAAAGAAAACTGAGTGCCAAAGAACTGACGCTTTTGAACTGTGGTGTTGGACAAGACTCTTGAGAGTCCAGCCAGTCAATCCTAAAGGAAATCAGTCCTGAATATTCATTGGAAGGACTGATGCTGAAGCTGAAACTCCAATACTTAAGCCACCTGATGCAAAGAGCTTACTCATTGAAAAAGACCTTGATGCTGGGAAAGATTGGAGGTGGGAGAAGGGGACGACAGGGGATGAGATTGTTGGATGGCATCACGCACTCAATGGAATGAGTTTGAGCAAGCTTTGGGAGTTGGTGATGGACTGGGAAGCCTGGTGTGCTGCAGTCTATGGGGTCGCAAAGAGTCAGACAAGACTGAGCAACTGAACCGATGTCTCTCCCTCAGAATCACTTTCTCTCTTTGCCCCTTATCCCAGTTTTCTTTCTTGGGATCTTTCTTCAGGCCTCCCACTGTACAGCCCTCATTCTATTTACATCATCTTTCAAAAACTCTCTCCATATATTTTTCACCTGTTTACCCACAAATGCCTGTTCCTCTCATATTTTAAAGGAGGAAACTATTATCATGGTATTTTCCCACTTACAGAAAGGCTAAGAAAAGACTAAACTTCTACAAAGTAGGAAAATAAAGATGATGCTATACACTTTTGCTGAAAATTGTTTTATTTACAAGGGAAAATGGTCTTAACTTTTGACCATATATATAAAGAAGCATTTTACCACCCAGACTTTCACAAATTTGAAACATTCATTGGAGTTTAAAATTTTTGTTGCCATAAAATAATTGTTGTAAGCATTTGGCAGAGCATGTTTCTGAAATGAACTTCATATACGCTGATACTGTTATTCAGAGAAGGCTTTTAGAGAGATGGCAGATGGATGGAGAGAGAGAGGAAGAGAGAGAGAGAATGGTTGGATAGACTGTATAGGGCTCAGAATTAAACACATTGGCATTGTTATAAACACAGATTAACATACAATCACTTAAACAAGCTAAAGTGAAAGTCGCTAAGTCATGTCTGACTCTTTGTGACCCAATACAGTCCATGGAATTCTCCAGGTCAGAATACTGGAGTGGGTAGCCTTTCCCTTCTTCAGGGAACCCATGGATTGAACCCAGGTCTCCCACATGCAGGCACATTCTTTAACAGCTGAGCCAGAAGGGAAGCCCAGGAATACTGGAGTGGGTAGGCTATCCCTTCTGCAGTGGATCTTCCCAACCCAGGAATCAAACCAGGGTCTCCTGCATTGCAGGTGGATTCTTTACCAACTGAGCTATGAGGGAAGCCCTAAATACGCTAAGCATCAGTTAAATAAGGAAACTAGAGTAAAACACTCTAATCCCTCTTAAAATTTTAAATTCCCAAATGCCAACCATGAGTTTACCTTTAGTTGGTGTTACAGAGACACGATATACGCAAATTATTGTAATTATACTTCTTGCATATAAACAACCTCTACATGTGAGATATTACAAAAATAATATATTATCTTATTAGGTAGCATCATTGTTCTTGGTTGTGAGCTGAATGGTTGGTTGTTCTGTGTACTTCACGGCCACAAATTATTCACATTCCTCCTACGTGTAAAGTATACTTGCTCCTATTCCAGGACCTCAAAAAGTCATTTCCCATTAGTACATCAGAATTGAAATCTAGAATCTAATCCTCTCAGTCTAGACGTATAAAGGATTCTAACATTTCATCCCTGTGGTAAGAGTTTCTATGATCCAGAGACCTTAAACTTCAAAGAGCAAGTTATATGATGTACAAACAGCATACTTTGGTAAGACAGTGGCAGATAATGATAATAGATGTGCTCATTTAAAATAGAAGCATAACAAGCATATGAAAATCACTGGTTCATGGAATTTCTGAACTCCACCTGGACACATTACCGGATCACCCTCTTCCACAAGCAGAAAATGTTACTGGATTAGGGCCCTGTTCTACTGCTTGGCAGTACACCCTAGTCCATTGTTCTCCAATATTCTTGATTTTGCCCTCTAACATATTCTTTCTTTACTGTAAGAAATGGCCTATGGTTGCCACTAAGTAGTTTCCTCCATCTGCTTCATTCCACAGAAAATTGGGAGTCCAGAGACCTCCATGTAATTTGAACTATCTCAGTACCTTTTAGTCTGGGCCCATAAGTCTTTGTGGGTTTTCTTTTTTTTTTTTTTTTTAATTTTTTTTAAATTTTATTTAATTTTTAAACTTTACATAATTGTATTAGTTTTGCCAAATATCAAAATGAATCCACCACAGGTATACATGTGTTCCCTATCTATCAGATTGTACCCCTCTATTAAAGTATTATGTTATCTCTAGACTTACTTATAGTTATTTTAGGGATAAGATTTCTAGGGCCATGACCTTGAAGTCTTTAAATGTCTTTTTGTTCCACTGAGAAGATTTTCTAAATACCATCTGAAAGGCTCCAAAGAGTCTTATACCCACCTTTGATTTATCTTTACCCTGAGATTAAGTCATATGCAAAAGGTGAAGAAACCACAGAAAGCACAAGAGAAATAAGAGCAGCCACATCTCTAGAGACATCATGTTCAACTAAGGACTATAATGAACCTCAAACTGAGAAATCCTCTGAGAAAGGATAATTATGCAGATTTTGCAGACTATGCAAAATTTTCTCAATTTATATGACCAAGGAGAAGAAATTTTTGTCACTAATGTTAATTAATGAAATTTTGTAGAAACAACTGTTTTTCATTCATAAAATCTTACCCTGGCAGAGAGTAGTAAGTATTTTCCAGAAATACTTTCTAGAAAGACTCCTTCAAACACAATAGATAGGAATGCTATATTTTGTAATTTGAGGACAATGAGGAGACATATAGATACACTACTGCTTCTGCACATACTCCAATACATGTTTACTCATTCTCATTAAGTATTTAATTGCTTTTCAGGGATTCAAGTCTTCTGTTTGTGACACATTAAAGTATAATACTGAAGTAAGTATATACTGAAAGTATAATACTGAAATGAGTGATAATCTGATAAGCAGAAGAACCAGATTTCTTTATAATTTTTTGTGAAATGCAATTTCATCCTTGTGTCTTAAATTGTGTTCCGTGAACCAACTGCATCAGTATCACCTAAATGCTTATAAGAAAGTATTCAGACTCAGATCTCAACCTACTGAATCAGACTTTCCATTTTAATAGTATTCCAGGTGATTTTATGATTTTATTTCATTTAGTTTGAAGATCTGAGAGGCACTACTCTAGACACCTAAAATGGTAATACAGAGTAACTAATATGTAACATCTGTTCATATTCATACCTTACCTGAACTCAGATTTTGATGGAAGTAAATTAAGGGAGAGGAAAGAGGAAAACTATTACTTTAAATGTCATCCATGCTTATTACCTACTGCTTATTACAAAGAAAAGAATATAGACACAAGTACATAGATAAGAGAGAGACAGAGAGCTGCAGAATCATTTAGCCATTTCCATTCACAAGTGAAGAGGGAAGTTTGCTTTTTGAGGGCATCTTTATGGATGAAAAATCCTAACAAAACAATGGTAAAAGTTTGCTCATCTCCCCCAGATGACTCTGAGATGTGTGGGAAATAAATACTTATTTTTGAAACCCACTGAGATTTATAACTATTTCCTATGTGGCAATTGCTGACAGATCAAGCACAAAGATGGAGACAGAATACTAAGGACCATGAGACAAAATGATGACATTCCAGAAAATAGTTCACAGAAAAATAAGAGCATAAAGTGACCAGAAAGAGAATGCACTCTCACCCAGACTATTCATCAATAGTTAAGGATTCTTAGTTCTTCGTGCAGAAGACCATAGGGGTTCATTTCAGAACCCACCATTTATCTTGTATTTCACTGTATTAACACATGTGTAAATAAATTGTGCTCATTTCTTCAGTCACAGGGAGGGGTCAGCCACTCTTAATCTACCCTAGTTACCTTTATAAAATGCTAACTTAAGGACCTCTCCAAATATACACCACTATAAAATGAATGTATAGAAGAAGGGCATGGAAACCCACTCCAGTATTCCAGTATTATTGCCTAAAGAATCCTCAAAGACAGAGGAGCTGTCTGGTGGGCTACGGTTCATGGGGTCACACAGAGTCGGACACGACTGAGCCACTAAGCACATACAATGAATAAGCCTTTCCTGAATATTAGAGGTAAGATTCTGGTATTCAGAGAGAGCAGGTATACAGTCCTTCTGACAGATAGGACCTTCACTGGGATTATGTCACGCTATGCCACACCTTTCTAAATTTTCTGAGAAATCTTCTCTCTATTGTGTCTGAACCCAGTGCTACACTTATGGGTATTATAAGTACAGTTCCAAAACGGTTGGTTATCATTCACAAAAATTATGTTCACCATGATTCTCAGCTCACGTTTGTCAACATTTCATCTCTCTCTCCCTGGGGGTTCCCCAGAGCGCTACCCTTGAGATGCAGGTGATGTCTTACTTGGAGGTACCTGAAGTTTATGCCACACAGCCTTCCTTAACCAAAAATGATCAATGATCAGCCTAATTGAGGATACCAAAAAAGACCCCCAAAATCTTTCTTTCCTCTAAGCAAATCAACACACAACAAAAACAAAGAAACCTCTGTGATTCAATATACGTTGTAGGACTCTTAGCTTTGCTTCTTTGCCTCCCTTAACTGGCCTCCCTCACTTCCTTAATTTCTTGTGCTGCTGCTGCTGCTGCTAAGTCGCTTCAGTCGTGTCCAACTCTGTGCGACCCCAGAGATGGCAGCCCACCAGGCTCCCCCGTCCCTGGGATTCTCCAGGCAAGAACACTGGAGTGGGTTGCCATTTCCTTCTCCAATGCAAGAAAGTGAAAAGTGAAAGTGAACTCGCTCAGTCAGTCATGTCCAACTCTGTGCGACCCCATAGACAGCAGCCCACCAGGCTCCTCTGTCCATGGGATTTTCCAGGCAAGAGTACTGGAGTGGGGTGCCATTGCCTTCTCCGATAATTTCTTGTGAGACACTGCCTAATAAATTCCTTATACAAGAAAATCTTCTGATTCTACTACTAGAGACTAAACCTAGGAGACTTTAATCCTAGGAAACCAGCTCTGAGGAAGAGAACATGGAACCGGATCACTCACTGACTGAACAGCAGTAAAGTCCACTGCTGGGAATAGGGAAAGTATAGGGTAAGTCCTGGTGCATTCCAGAAGTTCTATCATTGAGATTTTCACCTCGGGGGAACGGAATGGAATACTGGTGGAGGAGATGTTATGGTTTACGAAATATAAGTGACATTTAAAGGTGTGGGGAAAATAGCATTCATATCTGTGTTGATCAATTAAAAAGAGAATACCATAGGCTAAAGCTAATATTTATCAAGTTTAATCAAAGATGCCACAGGGTAGAGGAAAAAAAAGAACAGTATTATGCTGAGGCCTTGGGACGTAGGCAGAGATCTTCAAATATTTTCATGGCTAGATTTTAAAATTGTT
Organism: Bos indicus; assembly: GCF_029378745.1. Taxonomy (NCBI): domain Eukaryota; kingdom Metazoa; phylum Chordata; class Mammalia; order Artiodactyla; family Bovidae; genus Bos; species Bos indicus. The sequence continues at coordinate 13,954,185 of NC_091788.1, read as the reverse complement.
TTGCATCAGTGACTCCTTTGTGTTTTCCCTTTGAAGCAGAAATATTCAGAGCGATTAAGCCGCCTCTATCATTCTGTGTTGAGGAGGGACAGATAACTAGTCTGATTTTACATCTTCCCTAAAACCAACTCGTGAAACTACATTTCCATCTCAATGTTACAGAGGATATTCTGTTCTACCAACCTTAGAGTAATCATAGACTTCTGAAACTTCACCATAGCTTACTTCTAACTGAATAGTGTACCATCTTGAGCCTCAAATACGTTTCTCAGAACATTAGGGCTAACACCACACCATAGCCATGTTACTTATGACGTTAAAGTGAACAGAGTTACCCTCACAGATAAAGTGTACTCCTGGTTAGGTATACATGGATAACCATGGTTATTTCACACCTGCTACATGAGACCTATATGCCTCTGGAGGCTTTTCAAATTTCTAATTATTTTTTTTTAATTTGGAGTTTTATCAAAACATTTTTATTTTAATTGTTCTCAAATTGAAACACAGAAGAGCAACTCTGACTCCATGTTGGATCTGTTCCATTTACTTTAACCTTTGTGCTCTGTGGCCTGTGTTTAGTCATGCTGGCTCTACACATTTTGTAAAAAAATGTTGCATATAGCCTGAAACCACAGGATAGCCTATTCTCAGGGCTCTGACTTTTAAAAATCCATTTAGAGAGAAATAAAAAGTTTCAGAACAGAAAAAACAAAAAGCACTTGTCTTGTTGGAGGTTTATAGGAACATATGTGGACAGCTTTTAAGAACAAAGGATCCCTGCACCAAGAAATTTGCAATGATCAACCACCTCCCCTCCCCTTTTTAGTAGAAAAGAAGCCTAAATTCTGACTAGGGTAAGATGGTTCTTTGGGACACTAGTCTGCCATCTTCTTAGTCTATTGAATTTCTGAATAAAGTCCTTATTCCTTCCGCCAACATCTTCCAATTTACTGGGCTTTGTGCAGCGATCAGAAACAAGTTTAGACTTTGCAACAATGTCAGAACCAAAAGTCCGTTATGCATTTTTTTTTCATTCTTTCATAATACTCAGTTTGTTCCCTAGAGTCCTCTGTCTTGTTTATATGAGTCATCCATTAAGAAGGTCATCTTAGTAGCAAAAGTGAATTCATGTGTAACCCTTTCCCATGGATTTCTCAACAATCAACATGCAAAATCAATCTAATCTGATGTTCAAGCACATGCTACATTGGTCTATGAATATCCGCTTCAGGTGAGTTTTCTTGTTAAACTTGGTGATACTTGAATGCATTCATTATATGATTTCTCCAGGCAATTAATTTCATGAAATGTCAAATCACAACATCCAAATCTTCCTTCACTAGCACTTAGGGGAATATCTAAAGACTAGGATAAGCAACTTCTATGCAGTTACATTTTAAAATGTTAGGGAAATCTAATAAGCCCATATGGACACAAATATACCAAACACTAGTTTGAATAATGAAATTTAAAATCTTTGAGTAAAAAATTGAAAGCATTTCCTCTAAAGTCAGGAACAAGATAAGGGTGCCCACTTTCACCATTACTATTCAACATAGTTTTGGAAGTTTTGGCCACAGCAATCAGAGCATAAAAAGAAATAAAAGGAATCCAAATTGGAAAAGAAGAAGTAAAACTCTCACTGTTTGCAGATGACATGATCCTCTACATAGAAAACCATAAAGACTCCACCAGAAAATTACTAGAACTAATCAATGAATATAGTAAAGTTGCAGAATATAAAATCAACACACAGAAATCCCTTGCATTCCTATACACTAATAATGAGAAAATAGAGAAATTAAAGAAACAATTCCATTCACCATTGCAACGGAAAGAATAAAATACTTGGGAATATATCTACCTAAAGAAACTAAAGACCTATATACAGAAAACTATAAAACACTGGTGAAAGAAATCAAAGAGGACACTAACAGATGGAAAAATATACCATGTTCATGGATTGGAAGAATCAATATAGTGAAAATGAGTATACTACCCAAAGCAATTTAGATTCAATGCAATCCCTATCAAGCTGCCAATGGTATTCTTCACAGAGCTAGAACAAATAATTTCACAATTTGTATGAAAATACAAAAAGCCTTGAATAGCCAAAGCCATATTGAGAAAGAAGAATGGAACTGGAGGAATCAACCTGCCTGACTTCAGGCTCTACTACAAAGCCACAGTCATCAAGACAGTATGGTACTGGCACAAAGACAGAAATACAGATCAATGGAACAAAATAGAAAGCCCAGAGATAAATCCACGCACATATGGACACCTTACCTTTGACAAAGGAGGCAAGAATATACAATGGATTAAAGACAATCTCTTTAACAAGTGGTGCTGGGAAAACTGGTCAACCACTTGTAAAAGAATGAAACTAGAACACTTTCTAACACCATACACAAAAATAAACTCAAAATGGATTAAAGATCTAAACGTAAGACCAGAGACTATAAAACTCCTAGAGGAGAACATAGGCAAAACACTCTCTGACATACATCACAGCAGGATCCTCTATGACCCACCTCCCAGAATATTGGAAATAAAAGCAAAAATAAACAAATGGGACCTAATTAAACTTAAAAGCTTCTGCACAACAAAGGAAATTATAACCAAGGTGAAAAGACAGCCTTCAGAATGGGAGAAAATAATAGCAAATGAAGCAACTGACAAACAACTAATCTCAAAAATATATACAAGCAACTCCTACAGCTCAATTCCATTTCTCCAAAGAAGACATACAGATGGCTAACAAACACATGAAAAGATGCTCAACATCACTCATGATCAGAGAAATGCAAATCAAAACCACTATGAGGTACCATTTCACGCCAGTCAGAATGGCTGCTATCCAAAAGTCTACAAGCAATAAATGTTGGAGAGGGTGTGGAGAAAAGGGAACCCTCTTACACTGTTGGTGGGAATGCAAACTAGTCCAGCCACTATGGAGAACATTGTGGAGATTCCTTAAAAAACTGGGAATAGAACTGCCTTATGATCTAGCAATCCCACTGCGGGGCATGCACACTGAGGAAACCAGAATTGAAAGAGACACGTGTACCCCAATGTTCATCGCAGCACTGTTTATAATAGCCAGGACATGGAAGCAACCTAGATGTCCATCAGCAGATGAATAGATAAGAAAGCTGTGGTAGATATACACAATGGAGTGTTATTCAGCCATTAAAAAGAATACATTTGAATCAGTTCTAATGAGGTGGATGAAACTGGAGCCTATTATACAGAGTGAAGTAAGCCAGAAAGAAAAACACCAATACAGTATACTAACGCATATATATGGAATTTAGAAAGATGGTAACAATAACCCTGTATATGAGACAGCAAAAGAGACACTGATGTATAGAACAGTCTTTTGGACTCTGTGGGAGAGGGAGAGGGTGGGATGATTTGGGAGAATGGCATTGAAACATGTATAATATCATATGGGAACGAGTTGCCAGTCCAGGTTCGATGCACGATACTGGATGCTTGGGGCTGGTGCGCTGGGACGACCCAGAGGGATGGTATGGGGAGGGAGGAGGGAGGAGGGAGGAGGGTTCAGGATGGGGAACACATGTATACCTGTGGCAGATCCCTGATATATGGCAAAACCAATACAACAAGCAATAAATGCTGGAGAGGGTGTGGAGAAATGGGAACCCTCTTACACTGTTGGTGGGAATGCAAACTAGTCCAGCCACTATGGAGAACATTGTGGAGATTCCTTAAAAAACTGGGAATAGAACTGCCTTATGATCTAGCAATCCCACTGCGGGGCATGCACACTGAGGAAACCAGAATTGAAAGAGACAAGTGTACCCCAATGTTCATCGCAGCACTGTTTATAATAGCCAGGACATGGAAGCAACCTAGATGTCCATCAGCAGATGAATGGATAAGAAAGCAGTGGTACATATACACAATGGAGTATTACTCAGCCATTAAAAAGAATACATTTGAATCAGTTCTAATGAGGTGGATGAAACTGGAGCCTATTATACAGAGTGAAGTAAGCCAGAAAGAAAAACACCAATACAGTATACTAACGCATATATATGGAATTTAGAAAGATGGTAACAATAACCCTGTATATGAGACAGCAGAAGAGACACTGATGTATAGTACAGTCTTTTGGACTCTGTGGGAGAGGGAGAGGGTGGGATGATTTGGGAGAATGGCACTGAAACATGTATAATATCATATATGAAACAAGTAGCCAGTCCAGCTTTGATGCATGATACTGGATGCTTGGGGCTGGTGCGCTGGGACGACCCAGAGGGATGGTATGGGGAGGGAGGAGGGAGGAGGGTTCAGGATGGGGAACACATGTATACCTGTGGTGGATTCATTTCAATATTTGGCAAAACCAATACAATATTGTAAGGTTTAAAAATAAAATTAAAAAAAATAAAATTTAAAAAATTAAAAAAATAAAATATTTGAGTAAACTTTATTCATATACCCATTCCCACATGTAAATTCTAATACTTTATTCTTTTCCTGCACAGAATCAAACAGTCTGTTTAACATATAGCCCCCATCATTCAATTGTTTCCGATTTATCCTATGAAATTATAATGTTAGCCACCTTCTAAATATCATGAACAGGGTAATCCTCATCAGCTGCCAATTCTCATCATTTGACTTGATTTAAGATCCCTGCAATTTCTACTAATTTTAGTAGATTGGAATGGAACGTAGTTCCATTTTGTTGATAATTCCCTTATCTTTCTATTTATTCCTCACTTTCTCACGATTTCTACACACTCCCTTTCTCTTTGCACTTTTACTTTTTCTTCTTCCAGACTCCAAGATGTTTCTACTGGTAGCTAGCTCCTCTTATTTTAATAAAATATGTTGCAGAGTGGTTTGGTCAGTCAAGACTGACAAGGCTATGTGGAAGGTACAAACAGCTTCACAATTTCAGAGGCTTATTGCAACAAAATTTAATCTATCATCTCTGCTACCCGCCCAACATAAGCCATTATAGTCACTCAAGGAGCAGAGTTGACAGCAGCTAAATTTTAACCTTTATCCAAGATCACTATTAAAATAGGAAGAGTATGCCCCAGGGAAATGAACAAGTTTCACCACTCTAGTGACACATGTCCCGGCTGCTTACATTTCCTTGACTGAACAAGTCATGTGTCTAGGCCTAATTCAGATGAGTCAGGGCAATTCTGGCCTCTAGGAAAGTGATTAAATTGTGAACGGCTAATGATGATCATAGGGATTAAGTGAAATCAAACAATGCAGTTTCAAAATTCAGCTGCAGCAATTTTTATTTTTGTGATCTTAAATATATTACCTAAAAAAAATATATTACCTAAAACTTTAATGCCACAATTTCTTAATCTAAAAAAAAAAAACCAAAAAACTAAATAAGAGTATCTACATCACAGGTCATTTAAAGCAAAACTCAACTAGTAAATTTGAAGATCAGATTGGTTTTATTCAACAATTCGTGAATCTGGAACTATCCCACCTAGCAAATAAAAAAAGAGCTCTAAGGAGCCATACAGAATGGAAAGCTTTTATACATAGAAGCTGGCAGGAATAAGGAAAAGGTGGATTACCTCATCCTTCTATGGGGGATGAAAGGGGTCAGTCAGGCAGATTACTTCACTACTGCTGACCAGGAAATTTCAGACTGACTGTTTAAGCTACATCCCCAAAATAGGTTGAAACTGAAACTAGGTTTGGTATTAAATTTTGGTCTGCTGATGTGCCACTTTAGCACAAGTGACCCTGTTTGGGGCCTGTTACTTCTTTTCAGCAAAGCAATCATGAGAATTCAGTGATGTAACACAGTGCCTAACTTAAACTATGCATAATAGATATTAACATCCCTGACGACTCATCCTTACAGCACAGCCATAGAAAACATATCTGAACTGCCAATCTACCACCAAAGTGAAGAAAGAGTTGTTAATACTAAAGTAACTTGTAATATTTCCTAAAGCATAACACCTCAATAAACTCAGGTGTGTGATTAAGTTTGTTCTTCAGTAAAAGATAACTACAAAATTAACAAAAAACATTCACTCGGTCATTTATTCTTCTAACGAGAATAAGATTTTAATGAAGGTAAATAGTCTCAGAATGGTTTTGTTTCAGAAGAGTCTCTCTACAGAAATACAGTAAATTTTATGAATAGGAGATTTTTTTCCCAAGGTGTTGGATATTTGGTGGCACATATCACAACTTTCTTTGTTGGGATAAATTTCTGGGTAAATGCAAAATTCTCAGATAGTGGACTCCAGTCTTCACAGTGGAGATAAATGGGTTAATAGCCAAATTAAGACAAAATTTTAAAGATTTCCTATGTTTTTTCTGCTTTCAATACACTTCCTTGTGAGAACTGGGGGAGAAATTTCACTTTTCCAAAGATGATATTTTGTCTGTAGGTATGTTTTCTTTGGAGAAAGTTCTACTCAAGTTCATTATCCTTTTTTTAAACTGAATTATTTGTTTTTTTGCTATTGAGTTGTAGAAGCTGTTTATATATCTTAGATATTAGCCACTGTAGCCTGTAGCTTCCTTTATTCACAGGGAAGAGTGGAAAGAGGCATCTGGCTGGGATACATATGTTTCTAGATGCTTGAAACATTTTTGCTTGTAGATTATACTTATACCTTCCTGCCAAATAATGCTTCTTTCTATTTCCTTCTTTCTCCTTTCCCTTTGCTCTATCCTATCTCTCCTTTTCCTTCCATCCTTTCTTTTTTCTTATCCTTTTCTGGACCCTTCTATCTTCTGTTCCTGTATCTTTTTTTCCCTTCCCTCTGTCATCCCCTCATTCCTCCCAGCTTTCCTTCCTCCAGTGTTTATGCAATTTCCCAGGTGATGACTCATTTCAAAGCCATGTCTTTAAGTCTCAGCTTATAAGAGATAAGTCTTATTATAGGGATTTGCCACACACACACACACACACACACACACACACACACACACACACACACAAACCCTTAAATATGTAAGAGATCTAAAAACAGTGAAAAACAAAAACTAAGGTGAGGTCTCAACTAAATTGAGGCTAAACATTATTATACTAAATAGAAATCACTAAATTTTGCTAGTCTTGTTACTAGGAACACAGCTGTTTTAATGACTAGTAAGTCAAGGTGTACACACACACAAACTACTAAATTCATCAGAAAAGCTAAAAGATTGGAAAATACAAGTATAACTTTAATGGAGCAGGATCCTATGGGGCCTTCCCAGGACAGACCACCCATCCACATGACCTCTGCCTGCCTCTTGTTTTAGAAAAACTTTTTAGCTTCCTAGGCCTTCCTGGAGTTCTAAAGAATAAATTTAATCAGAGAAGTAAGAAAATGCAGAAAGAAAGGAAAACAGTCAAGCTAGACAAATAGTTTAGCTATTGAACAAAGTCAGGGACCTTTAGTTCCTCCTCAAGGGGCTTCCCAGCTGGCGCTAGTGGTAAAGCACCAATTTGCCAGTGCAGGAGACATAAGAGACACTGGTTTGATCCCTGGGTTGGGAAGACGTTCTGGAGGGGGCTTGACAACCCACTCCAGTGTTCTTGCCTGGAAAATCCCAATGGACAGAGGAGCCTGGCAGTCTATGGTCCATAGACTCACAGAGTTAGAAACATCTGAAGTGACTTAGCACAAGGGCTATAGACAATATTCTGAGTTATATCCTTTGAGCTGTTTTGCAGATACTGAAACCTTCACCAGGTGGAAGAAGTTAACTGTATGCTGTCCACAAGCATGTAGATCCCAGGCTTGTTGGAAGCAGAAGGTTAATGATGTTGACTCCGTTTTACCTCACTACCAACCAATCGGAAGAATGGCCATGAGCTGATCACTCATCCCACAATCCTTTCCCTCACCTTTCCCTGAAATCCATTGGGGGAATTTGCGTCTTTTAATCCAGTGGGGAATTGGACCCCTTGCATGGCATCCTTCAGTAAACACTGCACTTTCCTTCACCATGACTGATAGCAGTAGATTAGCTTTACTCATGGGCAAACAGAGCTAATAGATAACATGATTAGCTATTAATATAAACATAGCATTGATTGCATACTTGCAACTCTTAGTCTAATTATACATTATAAAGTCCTCCAATCTACTCTGAATGATAAATCCGATCTGTTTGGAAGAGTTTGTTATTATTGTTGTTCTGTTTTGTTCTTGTTTTATATCATTTATCTCTTATTTTTTTAATATACCTAAGCATGCCACAGGAAAAGGTTTAGTTTTTGCATTAATGTGCCCACCTCACTATTTTCACAGAAGGTTTTCTTAATCTTTGTTTTTGTTCTTAAGATATCAGAGCCAAAAAACACTTTAGAAATAATGCCATCTTGTTCCCTCAGTTTTCAGATTATGATAGTAAGATTGAGAAAATGGGAAAAAAATTTTTCTGCAATAAAAATGACAAAGTGACAGAGATAAAACTAGCACCAGGTATTCCAGTTCTGAGTTTAATGATTTTTCTTGTAACACATCAAAGCTTTTTTATGAATGGGTGTGAATCCTGAGATTGGCTAGAAAGGTGTGTCCTATGTAAGTCAAGATATTGGTACTGATGTCGTGACTTGGTCTCTATTTCATAAAGTCACACAGCATATATAATGAGGGATAGTAGTATTCCTTGTTTTTTGTAGAAATCAAGGGAAAATTTTTATCACAAGAATATATTGTTATTTAATAAAAACAATATGTTGAAGTTATTAAAATGTCTCATTTGTCTTTGAAAGATCATCTTGTCTATATCAGTTAGAACACTGCTCTTCATAGAAAAGGTTGGTTGTATTAAATTGTGTTAGCTGAAAAATAATACCACTTGTCAAAATGTGACCAAACTTTTCATTGGAAGGAATGTAGTCCTCCTTGGAAATACTGATCTTAATCATAAACACCATGTGTTCACTTAAAACACTAATCAAATGAATCATCTATTCTTACAACTAGGTTACTGCAATGAGGTTTCCTCATATTGCTTATCATAAGGAAAGTAATGTGGGTAGAAGAAGACTCTAGCTTTGGATAAATCTGAATTTGAATCCCAGAGCTACTTATACGCTATCTTTGGAAAATTACCTAATCCCTCGGAGGCTTTGTTTTTCTATCTATAAACAAAGATGATAATTCCTACTTTCTAAACTCAGATGAGATAGTCTATGGAAATCTCTGGACAACATAGATGCTTACCCTGCCCTTCTGAATGCAGGTTCTTGCTCTGTGTCACTTCTATAAATCATATTTGAGATCAATGAGTCTATTATTATATAATATATCTGTATAAGGGCTTCCCTGGTGGTTCAGACAGTAAAGCATCTGCCTGCAATGCCGGAGACCTGGGTTCAATCCCTGGGTCAGGGAGATCCCCTGGAGAAGGAAATGGCAACCCACTCTAGTATTCTTGCTTGGAAAATCCCATGGATGGAGGAGCCTGGTAGGCTACAGTCCATGGGGTTGCAAAGAATCAGACATGATTGAGTGACTTCACTTTTCAAATAGCTGTATAATGGGAACACAATAAAAGCTACTATTATAAATCAGGACATACTCTGACATAAACAAATTGTCTCCTTAACCATTCCCTGTGCCTGTCCCATGGTCTCTTTCCCTTTTACTATTCATAGGCTCCTATTTTGCTAAATTTTGTCATTTCCTGAAGTCAAGTTATAGCAGAACCTCTCTTCTCAACATGGCTACATCTAAATCCTGTTCTTTGAGAGATTATGTCGATTTATTAGGCTGCACATGATTTGATATATTCCCTTAGGAGAATTTTTATTATTAAAAAACTACTAATTGCTAAAAATCATTCTTTAGAAGGGACACAGAAATATGATGAGATTTAATTAAGCTGAGTAAATTAAAGAAAGATTTTCAATAAAGAAGAATTAGCTATTTCTCTGTTTATTTAACAGGAAAGAACTTTTGCAAATAAAATCTTTTAACTGTGATTGGATTTTATCAATTAATCTTCTAATACAGCCATCCAAAGGAACCTATAAAAATTGTGTAGCACCTCTTTTTATATCTACCTGTTCCTACATTGTGTGAGACCCAGATAAAGCAGTATAGTTATGATTATGTGTGTGCTTGATTAATGAGTAAAACATAGGAATAATAATCATTTACATTTTACTAGACTTTACCATTTTTAAGGAACTTTTAACTGAATTACTACATTGAGTAGCATAACAAATCTAAGACAAGTAATACTACCCTCACATAACAGATAAGAAAATGAGTATCAGAGGCTAAGTGACCAGCCTTTATAATTCATCTCTCTGACTCTATGATTTTAAAGTAAGTACATCACTTAATATGTTACAAACATCATTTTATATTTTTCCACCCTCAAGATCTTAAACTGCATTGGACAAAGCTCAGTTTCACACTCAGTTCTGTAAACCTTAGTGCCTAGTTTAATGCCCAATACACAGTAAATATTCAATCATTTATTTAGAAGATTTGGTTGTTGCTCATGCTGTGCTTAGTCGCTCAGTCATGTCTGACTCTTTGTGAGCCCATGAACTGTAGCCTGCCAGGCTCCTCTGTCCAAGGGGATTCTCCAGGCAAGAATACTTGAGTGGGTTACCATGCCCTCCTCCAGAGGATCTTCCCAATCCAGGGATCGAACCCAGGTCTCCCATATTGGAGGTGGATTCTTTACCATCTGAGCCACCAAGGAAGCCCCCGTTGTTGCTCTAGTTCTAATCTAGTTACTCCAGTCACTCAGCCTCTTTAAGCCTCAGTTTCCCCATTTATAAAATGATGAGATTTAGGGACTTCCCTGGTAGTCCAGTGGTTAAGAATCTACCTTACATTGCAGGGGATGCGGGCTCGATACCTGGCCAGGGAACTAAGATTCTACATGAGGCAGTGGGAAGGGGGCAACTGAGTCCACATGCATAAATACTCAGCCCACTTGCTGGAGCCCCTGTGCCACACTAGAGAGTCCGCACCACAACAAAAAGATCCTGCCTGAGGCAAAGATCCCACATGCTGCAACTGAGAACGGACACAGTCAAACACATAAGCAAACACAAAAATAAAATATTGAGATTTAGATAGTATAATCTCTGAGAAACTTGCCAGCCCAAATACCACACTACTCTCCATCTTGGAGGTTAGAACAGCAGTTTTCTAAGTCTCAGCACAGCAGATAAAATTCCTACAATAGAATCATCAGAGTCCAACAAGCACTGATTTCAGGATTCACTGGAAGGCCTGTACTTGATATGCTGCTAAGGCACTTCAGTCGTATCCGACTCTGTGCGACCCCATTGACGGCAGCCCACCAGGCTCCCCCATCCCTGGGATTCTCCAGGCAAGAACACTGGAGTGGGTTGCCATTTCCTTCTTCAATGCATGAAAAGTGAAAGTGAAGTCGCTCAGTCGTGTCCGACTCTATGCAACCCCATGGACTGCAGCCCACCAGGTTCCTCTGTCCAAGGGATTTTCCAGGCAAGAGTACTGGAGTGGTTGCCGTTGCCTTCTCCGCATCAAGGTACAACTAACACCTAACTCCCATATAAATAATGGAAGCATGTTTCATAAATTAGAGAAGAATGATAATGGCAGAGACAAAATAAAGCAAATGTTTCCTCTACATAAATAAATATTTAATCCAAATAGGAAAGACTTTGGCAGAAGGGGCATTACAGGTGGGATTGTCAGCTGTCTAGAAAAGAAAACAAAACATTTATTTGCATCTAATTTGTTTGGTCATGAAAAAGTTTGTCCTTTAAAATTATATATGAAAAGATTTCTATCTCCTTGTCCCTAACGTTGTATCACATTGTATTCCCTATAAAGACAACCTCATTGGAAGGTAACTCTATTTCAAAAAAATAGATGGGAAATTCAGGATCCATGGAAGGTATTAGGGGGAAAAGGAAAAGCTGTACCACTGCAGGAATGATAGAAACTCCTGTGAAATCGCTCACAGGCTGAAAAAGCAAAGCTGAAGAGAAAAATCTTGAAAACAGCAAAAACAAAATGGTTTATCATATAAAACATGCATAGCAATAAAATTAATGGCAGAATTCTCATCAATTTAATGAAAGTCAGAGACAGCAGGATGGCACTGTTGTTCAGTCACTAAGTCCTGTCCAGCTCTTCTGTGACCTCATGGACTGTAGTGTGCCAGTCTCCTCTGTCCAGGGATTTCCCAGGCAAGAACACTGGAGTGGGTTGCCATTTCCTTCTCTAGGCAATCTTCCTGACCCAGGGATCAAACCTGTGTCTCCTGCATTGCCTCACCCAGGGATCAAACCTGTGTCTCCTGCATTGCAGGTAGATTCTATACTGCTGAGCCACCAGGGAAGTCCCCAATTAATGGCAGAATTCTTATTAAAATAATGGAAGCCAGAGACAGCAGAATGTCATACAAACAGAAAGGGCATACAAAATGAAGCACAATATTGCCAACTAATCACCTGGTATACTATAATAATTAGTATATCTACTAATACTGTCATTTTGAAGAACAGATGAAATAAAAATATTCCTAGATGAGCAGAAACTCGGAGAATTTTACTTAGCAGAATTTTCCTATGAGAAACACTAAAGGAAGACCTTTAAGTTTAAAGGAAATCATAGCAGATCATAAGCAGGGTGAACAAAAGAGAATGGAGAATAGTGGAAATGATAAATATATAGATTAATATAAAATACACTTAGATACTTTCCTCATTTCTTAAATCCTTTAAAAATATAATTATAAAATTCCATACTTGCATTTATAACATATATATGAAATATATGTGAAACAGTACAAAGGGAAAAAGCAAAACTTATATGAGAAAAGTTGGCTTCCCAGGAGGTACAAGTGGTACAGAACCTGCCTGCCAATACAGGAGACATAAAAGAGCCGGGTTTGATTCCTCGGTAAAGAAGATCCCCTGGAGGAGGGCAAGGCAACCCACCCCAGTATTCCTGCCTGGAGAATCCCATGGACAGAGGAGCCTGGCAGGCTACAGTCCATAGGGTCACAAAGAGTCAGACACTACCGAAGCGACTCAGCACACATGCATATGAGAACTGTAGCTACATTTTTATCAGAATCAAGCCAGTATTAATTTGAATTAGAATGTGAAGATAGATAATATGCATATTTTCATACCTATCATAATAGTTAAAAATTCAACAGAAAAATTAAAATAGCATATTAAAAATATTGATTGAAAAGAAAATCAAAAAGAAAACCAGAGAAATCTACCTCCTCAAAAAATAAAACACACACATATATGGAAAACAAAAGGAAGGTGTAACTCCTAACATAACAATTATTATGTCACATACGGGTGAAAGGAAACTTTTATAGGGATGTCTTTCTTCATAGCTCAGTTGGTAAAGAATCCGCCTGCAATGCAGGAGACCTGGGTTCGATCCCTGGGTTGGGAAGATCCTCAGGAGAAGGGAAAGGCTGCTCAACCAGTATTCTGGCCTGAAGAATTTCATGGACTGTATAGTCCATGGGGTCACAAAGAGTCTGTCGCTACCAAGAGACTTTCACTTTTACTTTTCAGACATTTACAGATAAAGCAAGGGAATTACAAGATTCTAAACAAAACACATGACTATGAAACAAATTTCAGACTTAAAGATGTCGTGTCCAACTCTTTGTGACCCAATGGACTGTAGCCTATCAGGCTCCTCCGTCCATGGGATTTTCCAGGCAAGAGTACTAGAGTGGGTTGCCATTTCCTTCTCCAGGGGATCTTCCCTACCCAGGGATCGAACCCAGGTCTCCTGCATTGTGGGCAGACGCTTTATCCACTAAGCCACCAGGGAAGCCCATAGACTTTAAATATGATAATAAAAAAGATACATCACAAAAACATCAATCAAAAGAGAGCTGGTGTAGCTGTATAAATACAAAACAAAATAGATTTTAAGACAAGAAATATTACTAAAGACAATGAATAATGTTTCACAGTGAAAAGGCAAATATACCAGAATGATAAAACAAATATAAATAAAAATGTGCCCAACAACAGGGCTCAAAATACACAAAACTTTAATAACTAAATTTAAAGGAAAAATAGACTATATGATCATTATACTTGGAGGTTTGATACTCCTCTGTTAGTAAATGAAGATATACAGTTCAAAAAGAACAGAGAAGAATGAAATAAACATAAAAAAGGAAACAGCTAACTTTACATGAAAAATGTTTATATTAATATATAACACTATACCCAAAAATAGCAGAATGCACATTATTTCCAAGCAGACATGTACTATTCTCTAGGATAAACCATATGCTAAGTTATTTCCTCAGTACATTTAACAAGACTGAAATGAGGAAACAATAAAAATGTTCTCAAACTACATTAGAACTGATATAGAAATCAGTGACAGAAATTCAGATATAGAATTCAGTGACAGAAATTCGGGAAATGCCAAAATGTTTGGGAATTGAATATGCTTCTAAATAACTCAGAAGTTAAAGAAGATATCACAAGGAAAATTTTAAAAAATAAAACGGAACTAAATAAAAATGAAAACACAACATCCAAAGTTTGTAGGCTGCAGCCAAAGCTTTAAGCAAGGCTTAGATGGAAATGTATAGATTTAAACCAATGTTAGAAAAAAATAAAAACCTAAGTCAATATTCTGAACTTTTACTCAAGAAGCTAGCAAACTAACCAAATCAATGTCAAAGTAAGTTGGAGGAAAGAAATAATAGTAAGGGTGGAAATAATTAAGAGAAATACTTCTAATTTAGAAGTTATTATTAAAAATATTAACAATATCAATAAACTATAAACCAGAAAAACTTTCAAGAAAATTAATGAAACCAAAATCTGACTCTTGAAAATGTCAAGAACCTATGGCTACTTTCATACTTAATTGTCATTGACTATTGTTTTCTCTCTAAGATCAGGAACAGGGCAAAGAGGCCTGTTTTTACTGTTTCAATTAAATGCCTTTCCAAGGGGTCAAGCCACTGCCAAAAGCTAATCAATAGCACTAAGATTGGAAAGGGATAAGTAAAATGCCTTCATCCACTGTTGAAATAATCTCACAGGCAAAAAATTCTAAGGAATAGACCAAAATTCAAAATCTTACTAAAACAAATAAGCTTAGTAAGGTCACAGAATATACAATCAATACTCAAGAAAACCGATTCATTCTAAATGCTATCATGAAAAATTCAAGAGTCAAATTATCACTTGACATGGAATAAAAATATTGTATATAGCTAACAAAGAAAGTGAAATACTTGCACATTTAAAAATTCAAAACATTGATTAAGAAATTAAAGGGGCATTAAAAACCAAAGCAGAAAACTATCTGTAGAGATTTCATAATATTAATATGTTCTCTTCTCCAAAAATATATGTAGATTCAACATAATCTCTATCAAAATTTCAGTGGCAAAAGTCATTACCTCTTCCTAAAGTATAAACAGCAAATGGATTCCAATAGCTAAAACATATTTGAAAAAGAGGACTATAATTATAGGATGAACACTATTATTAGATCTAAATATAAAATTATTAATCTTTCTGAAGAAAACATAGGAGAAAATCTCCATTACCTAGAGTCATATTAAGTGTTTTCAGACATGACACAAAGCAAAATACAGAAAATATCAATAAATAGGAATTTATCAAAATTAAAATATATACTGGATAGAAAAATAGTTTAAGAGAAAGAAAGAATTAGTCAGCCACTGAGAAAAAATATTTACATATCACGTGGCCAACAATGGGACTGTATCAAGATTATATAAAGAAATCTGTAATTGCAACAGTAAGAAAATACACAATTCAATTAGAAAATGAGCAAAACACTTAATAGACATTTCACCAAAAAGGGACATATGGATCGCAAATAAATACGTGAAAATATGATCAACACCACATCAACATTAAACACTAAAGAAATACAAACTGAGCTTAAAGATATACCACTATGTCTCATTTATAGAATTGCTGCAATAAAAATTTTTACTAAGTACTGTTGAGAATCTGGAGCAACTGGATCTCTGAGATACTGCTGAGGAGGATGTAGAATGTAACAGCCACTCTGGAAAACAGTTTGGTTGTTTCTTACAAAATCAAATGTGCATATGTCACAGAATCCAGCAACCCAAGTTTACTCCAGAGCAGAGGCTGGCAAACTTTTTCTGTAAAATGCCAGGCAGTAAGTATTTTCAGTTTTAGAAGCCAAATTCCAACTCTATCACACATTCTTCATTTTATTTTTTCCAACCCTTTAAAAATGGTAAAAGAATTTAACATTGTATGAGCGTATGTTTTCATTTAATATGGGTAAATATCTGGAAGTGAAATTGGTAAATCACACGGTAAATGTGTATTTATTAAAGAGACTGTCAGATGGATTCCAAAATAGTCCCACTTGACATTTCCATCACTAAGTAACATTTGCAAAGTATGAAGGCTCTAGTTTCTTTTAAACACCTTCAATACTTGGCACTGTGGTTTTCCGTTACAGATATACTACTGAGTATCAGTATCACAAACCTCGTGGGTTTTACAAAAACAGGCCATGGATAAGATTCTTCCTGCAGGGCACACTGTGTTGGCTCATGCCCTAGAGAAAGAAAAGCTGACATTCACACAAACTTTTATACACAAATATTTATACTAGCTTTATTTATAAGAGCCAAAACTGAAACCAGGTCAAATGTTCTGCAATGGTTAATTGTGATGTATTCATAAATGGAGTGAGACAAAGAAAAATATAGAACCATGGATATGCATAACAACCTACATAGATCTCAAGAGCATCCTGTTGAGTGATAAAGATCTATTCAAAAGGGTGCATGGTGTATGATTCTGTCTACATAACATTTATAAAGTGGCAAAATTACAGTGATGAAGACCAGATCACTGGTTTCCAATGGTTGCTGCTGCTGCTGCTAAGTCGCTTCAGTCGTGTCCGACTCTGTGCGACCCCAGAGACGGCAGCCCACCAGGCTCCCCCGTTCCTGGGATTCTCCAGGCAAGAACACTGGAGTGGGTTGCCATTTCCTCCTCCAATGCATGAAAGTGGAAGGTGAAAGTGAAGTCGCTCAGTCGTGTCCAACTCGTAGCGATACCATGGACTGCAGCCTACCAGGCTCCTCCCTCCATGGGATTTTCCAGACAAGAGTACTGGAGTTCCAATGGTTAGGGTTATTTAGAAATATAAGAGAGTAAAATAATGTAATAGTTCTGTCTTATGATTATCAGTTCAGTTCAGTCACTCACTCGTGTCCGACTCATGATTATAGTGATGTTTATATCAGTTTTCAGTTGTGATAAAATTTTACATAACAACATTCTAAAGAAGAGTGCATATAAACCTGGCAATATCCAAATAAGATGCGTGGATTAGGTAATCATATTGTGCCAATGTCCTTCATAGTTGAGACGTAGTTTTGTATGGTATTTTATTTGAGGAGGTTAAGTTCACATTTTTTGTAATGTCTATGTTTTCCTAAAATTAGTAAAATAAAAAAATTTTAAAGTGAAAAAATGACATTCCATACACATTCAGTAGAATATCTATATTCAAAAAGATTCTCAATGCCATTCTAGAGTTACAGAATGGCATGATTCGAATTCTATTTAGGAGAAACTAGAACCTTCATACATATATTACTCATGAGACTGTAAAATGAGACAACCACTTAAGAATCAATTTGTCATTTTCTTAAACAAACATATATTTACCATATGACATACTAATTCCACTTCTAGATATTTACCCAAATTAAAAGAAAACATGCTTACACAGGAATATGTATGTATGCATGCTAAGTCGCTTCAGTAGTTCTGACTCTTTGCGACCCTAAGGACTGTATAGCCTGTAGGCTCCTCTGTCCATGGGATTCCCCAGGCAAGAATACTGGAGTGGGTTGCCATGCCCTCGTCCAGGGGATCATCACAGGAATATACATAACATACACAAATATATATCATCCAAAACCTGAAAACAATAACAATCCAAATGTGAAACAATAAATGAATAAATAATACGACATGTCTATACATTGGAATGTGATTTCCCTGGTGGCTCGGATGGTAAAGCATCTGCCTGCAATGTGGGAGACCAGGGTTTGATCCCTGGGTCGGGAAGATCCCTTGGAGAAGAGAATGGCAAACCACTCCAATACTCTTGGCTGGAAAATTCCATGGATGGAGGAACCTGGTGGGTTACAGTCCACGGGGTTGCAAAGAGTATGACACGACTGAGCGACTTCACTTTCTTTTTAAGAGGAGAGTGAAAAAGCTGGCTTAACCCTCAATACTCAATAATATATATACTGGAATATTATTCTGCAATATAAAGAAACTCCATATGCATACAAATGTAATCAAATATCCAACCATCATACACGTGAAAGAAACTAGATACACGTATTTTATGATTCTTTTTAAATAAGATTTTTTAAAAAGGAAAATCCATTAGGACAGAAAGTATATAGGCATTTTGTTGGAAAGAGAGAGTCAGCTACGGATAAAAATGAGGACAATTTTATAATAATGCAAGTGTTCTAAAACTGGACTGGGGTAATGGTTACATAGATGTATATATATACAAAACCTCAACAGACTGTACAGTTTCAATAGATATGTTTTATGATATGTAAATTATATAACAGTACAGCTGTAAAAATAAATAAATAAATAAAAGCCAAACACCTAGATTCAGAGAATAGATTGGTTGGCTGCCAGAGGCAAGGGATGAGGAACAAGCAAAATGAGTGAAGGGGGTCAAAAGAGAAAAACTTCTAGTTACAAAATAAATAAATCATGAAGATATAATGTATAGCACGGTGACAGTGATTAAAAACATGTATTCCATATTTAGTGTTGCTAGAAGAGTAAGTCTTAAAAGTTCTCATCACAAGAAAAAATTTCAACTATGTGAAAATGGATAATAATGACACTGTGGTCATCATATCCCAACATGTACAATTATCAAGTCATTATGTTTTACACCCAAAATTACTATAATGGTATATATCAAGCACATCTGAACTTTTTAAAAAAGGAAAAAATTCTGTTCATATAAAATTTTTCATTTTGACAAAAGAAAAATATATCAATAGATACACAGAAAGACAATGAATACCATTCCGTACTATTTGTGATTTTAAAAGGTAGTTTTAATAAACCAGGAATAGAAGAAATCTTCCTTGATATTTTTTACTGTATCTACAAGCTCTTATGAAAAAATATTTGGGGAATTCTCTTTAAAAAAAAGACACACCACCACCTCTGAAAACATCAAGTTGAAGGTCATAGGAAAATAGGTATGAGTGAGACAGCAGTAGAGCTGTTTTTTCATCCATAAACCCAGTTTACTAAGAGCATCCATCCTGCCACCATTTCCCCTGTTTCCTCTCTCTGTCCTAGCTGTCAATTCTCTGTCTATATTTGGATTCTTTGCTGCAAGTGACCAAAAAAAAAAAAATCCAATTAAAATTAGGCCAAAAAATATGTGTGTATGTGTGTATATATGTGTGTGTGTGTTTATATATATGTATATATATACATATATATAATATAAATATATATGCTGTTATTGCTAAGTCACTTCACTCATGTCTGACTCTGTGCAACACCATAGATGGAAGCCCACGAGGCTCCCCCATCCCCGGGATTCTCCAGGCAAAAACACTGGAGTGGGTTGCCATTTATTTCTCCATAAATATATATATATATATGTGTATATATAAACGTATATATGTATATAATATAAATATATATATACACATAATATATACATAAATATATGTGTGTATATAAATGTATATGTGTATATAATATAATTATATATATGTGTGTATATATATATATGTAGTGCTTTACTTCTAATATGTGAATTTTATATGTTTGAAATTTGATTCTATGAACCTGTCAGGTCTCTGATATTTCTCATTACTAACTATTCAGCAAGAAGCTTTTGCAGTAACCTCAAATAAAAATATCACTGCAAAATGCAGAGTGTCTTAACTATTTTCACCCCACTTTATATATAACAAAACTCAGGCTAGAAATAGATATTAAACAATTTGCCAAGACCACGTGCTGCATTTCTAAGGTCACTCAGGTAAGAACCATGGCCAGGATGAGGGCCTACCTTCAACAACTCTTTCCTACCCAGTAGAACCAGGCAGGTCCTCCAAGTGCCTAGTCACTTCGGTAGTGTCCAACACTTTGAGATAGTTATGAACTATAGCTTGCCAGGCTTCCTTGTCCATGGATTCTCCAGGCAAGAATACTGGAGTGGCTGCCATGCCCTCCTCCAGGGGATCTTCCCAATCCAGGGATCAAGCCCACATCTCTTTTGATTCTTGCATTGGCAGGCAAGCTCTAGTGCCACCTGGGAAGCCCCAAATATCCAACTAGAATTAAAGCTCCTTTTAATCCATATAGATCTGAACCTATCTACACTAATACTAGACATAGAAAGGTTAATCAACGTTAGTTTCATGAACTTTGCTGCCTGTTGGGACATTGCATACCCACCCTTGGAAAGAGTAGGCCTTCAAACAGCTTTTCTATTACCTGGGAGTCAGTATAAATAATGACAGTATAAAATGTCAGAATTTAAATTTACAGAGAGGAAATAGCCTAATTTGCAATTTCTTCATCTCTGATATCATGATGCATCAGTGCACCCATAATTGGTTTGACATTGAATTTCATAACAGAAAGCATCTGGGCTCACTCCCATGGTGACCAATGAGAGCAATTTCTGAAGCTGGGACAAATTATCCCCTTTAAGAACAACAGTAGCTGTCTCAGTGATCTATAAATGTGTCTTCCCCTTTAGCCTGGGAGAATATTCATGTTGCAAGAAAGCAGAAACAAGGGCATTATGGGAGGGATGGCTCTGGTGGAAAACCAACTGTTCCCCATTTGCTTTTTGGTGGCCAATGAGCCTTTATGCACCGCATAACTGCTCCTTCCCATCCTCCTGATTAGACACACCTGCCTACTGTATACATGCCTGATCATTAAGTACCTTTATCAGTATGCGAGAAGTTCCCTTTCACATTGCATCTCCGTAGCCTGAAGGGGAAACCCTTTTCAGAGAATCAGCATAAGGGCAAATGCTTCAGTAAATGAAATAAGAGTCAAGAAGAAAAATCCCTGGACCTCAGCCTCCTTTTTATAAATCTAAGACTAAAGCTTAAAAGGAGAGGGATTATCTGAATGATTTTACCACTCTAAATTCGCTATCTTTTGCTCCTCCTAATTTTATATTGATAACAGCAAAGACCATAGTAAAATATAACTATCAGAAACATCCTATTATATTTAATAAAACATTTTAAAAATGTAAATGTCTCTGAAATATGACTGTGGCTCAGATCTCTCATGGGAAATTGTAGAACAGTTCTCCAAATTTCCTAAAAGAGTTATAACATCATGCCCTTTAACTTCACAAATATATCATAAAATATCTTTCCCCACAAATATTGAGCTTTCAAGTCAGTGTGCTTTCAATGTTTTTTTTTCCCCCTAAATTTAACAAATCACTGAATTAAACCACTGCTACTTTTCCAGCACCAAGATGGTTATTTTGGTGGATGTGAAGTGAAGTGAAGTCATTCAGTTGTCCGACTCTTTGCAACCCCATGGACTGTAGCCCACCAGGCTCCTTGGTCCATGGGATTTTCCAGGCATGAATACTGGAGTGAGTTGCCATTCCCTTCTCCAGGGGATCTTCCCATTTTGGTGGATCAGATCAGGTCAGATCAGTTGCTCAGTTGTGTCCAACTCTTTGCGACTCTATGAATCACAGCACGCCAGGCCTCCCTGTCCCTCACCAACTCCCGGAGTTCACTCAGACTCAGGTCCATCGAGTCAGTGATGCCATCCAGCCATCTCATCTTCTGTTGTCCCCTTCTCCTCCTGCCCCCAATCCCTCCCAGCATCAGAGTCTTTTCCAATGAGTCAACTCTTCACATGAGGTGGCCAAAGTACTGGAGTTTCAGCTTTAGCATCATTCCTTCCAAAGAAATCCCAGGGCTGATCTCCTTCAGAATGGACTGGTTGGATCTCCTTGCAGTCCAAGGGACTCTCGAGAGTCTTCTCCAACACCACAGTTCAAAAGCATCAATTCTACGGCGCTCAGCCTTCTTCATAGTCCAACTCTCACATCCATATATGACCACAGGAAAAACCGTAGCCTTGACTAGACGAACCTTTGTTGGCAAAGTAATGTCTCTGCTTTTGAATATGCTATCTAGGTTGGTCATAACTTTCCTTCCAAGGAGTAAGCGTCTTTTAATGTGTCTTTTAATTTCATGGCTGCAGTCACCATCTGCAGTGATTTTGGAGCCCAGAAAAATAAAGTCTGACACTGTTTCCACTGTTTCCCCATCTATTTCCCATGAAGTGGTGGGACCGGATGCCATGATCTTCGTTTTCTGAATGTTGAGCTTTAAGCCAACTTTTTCACTCTCCATTTTCACTTTCATCAAGAGGCTTTTGAGTTCCTCTTCACTTTCTGCCATAAGGGTGGTGTCATCTGCATATCTGAAGTTATTGATATTTCTCCCGGCAATCTTGATTCCAGCTTGTGTTTCTTCCAGTCCAGCGTTTCTCATGATGTACTCTGCATATAAGTTAAATAAACAGGGTGACAATATACAATTTTGGTGGATAAGGAATAATAATTGGTAATCACTCTTTTTTTTGAATTTACCTATGAAAATCTGAGCTCTTGACAACAAAAATATCCTCTCCTTCAATCCCCTCCCTCAACACTACATCTCGTGTCAACTCAGGTGGATAAACATAAGGTTCACAGTTTTTCTCACTTCTGTGTTCACTAAATTTGTGCAGAATTCAAGATATATGTCAAAATTAAATCTTAAAGATTGTACACAGTAGAAACTAAACATATGACCCTCAAGAGACTAACTTATAATCAATTTATGATTTGTATGATTTTGTATACAATTTGATAAATTTGAACAAATGTGTATAGTAAGGAACTACCACCATGATGAAGATACAGAACATTTCCATCACCCCAAAAAGCTTTCCTGAGAGCCTTTCTAGTCAGTTCTCTCCTTTCACCTCTTGTCCTTGGAAATTGCTGATCCCCTTCTTCATCTATAGTTCTGACTTATATAGAACTTCATATGAACGCATTTTTCGATGTTTGATGTTACACTTTTAAGACTTATTTATGTTCCTGCCCATGTCAGTAGTTCATTCAACTTTATTTCTAAGAAATATTCTATTTATGGATATAACACACTTAGTTTATCCATTCATCATTTGATGGACATTTGGATCATTGTCCAGTTTGGTAATATTATAAAACTTCTGTGAATTATAGAATGCAAGTTTGTGTTAAGATATATTTTCATTCATCTTCAGTAAATGTCTAGGAGTGGAATTGCTGGGTCATATTGAAAGTACATGTTTATCTATAAGGGACTGCTAAATTGTTTCCCAAGGAGGCCATAGACTTTTGCATTCTCACTAGCGAATATGATATCCAATTGCTTTATGAACACCAACATTTGGTGTCATCTTTCTATTTACTTGTTGCTATCCTAATGATATTAAAAAAAAACACATTGTGCTTTAATTTTCATTTCTATGATAACTAATAATATCAACCTTCTTTCAACATTTTTGTCATTCCTACATCCCCTGTGTTAAATATCTCTTCAAAATCCTTGCCAGTTTTTTAAGTGGATATTTGTTTTCTTATCACTGTTTTTTCCTTCAATGTCTGAAAAATGTTTCTGTAGTCATACACAAAAAAGTGCTATTATTGGATGAGAGGCACACCATTCTTCACTTTACAAGATAGTGCCAACTTGTCTTTTTGACTTGTTTTAATAATAGATGTTTAACTGAAAATATTAATATAACATATTAAAATATAGAGTCTGATAAGTTTTGAAATATGTGCACACCCTTGAATCATCACCACAATCCAACTAATGAACACATTCAAATTCATGAAAAAGTTTCCTTGTCTACATCTGAAATTCCTCCAAATTCTCCCAACTATCCACACTCCCCAACCAGAGGCAGCCATTGGTTTTCTTTCTGTAACTATAGTTTTAGTTTTCTTTTTTAGTTTTAGTTTCTGTTTTCTTTCAAACTATAGTTTGCATATTACAGAATTTTATATAAATGGAATACTATATATACATACATGTCTATGTACACACCCACACACACACGTATGCACATACACATGCATGTGGCTATTAGCATAACTGATAATATCTTTGGCAGTTACACTTTCTCCTATCTTTGTTACAGTTCTCCTATCTTAAGCTGACCCTATCCAGTACTGTGCTGTAAATGACTTCTCTGTAATCAAAGACTTTGTCATTAATACATGTTATTAGACAGTTTACTTTGTCTTAAAACTGATAACTAGCCCGAGGGGAGATATTTTACAACAATGCAAATAACTTTCGCTTCATCAAAATTTCCCCCTAAATTTACCAATAGGCACTCTGCATTCTAATGCAAACAAGAGGCATCCGATCTTTTTTTTTTTTTTTTAATGTATATGCTGATCTATTGGTTTGAGCTCAAAATTCTTATTTTCTAATGTCTTATGTTTCATTATGGTACTTAATTATTTTGATACACAAATTGTGATTTGATCAATGGAAGTATTTTCAAATTGGTTTCTGTGTTCTGACTCATCTCCATTTGTTTTTCAAGCACTTTCTTCTTGGACTAAAAATAAGTTCCAAAATTATCTTTTACCAACCCTGCCACAGCATTAGAATCAGTCATTTATCCAAGAAGCCTAGGCTCTTATTAATGGAGATGACTTGAGCATTACGTGTTCTTTGCTACTTCATAGACCTCTCATAGAGAAACGCTAGGAAATATATGTATGTATATACACATATACATATGTGTCTATATATACATATACATAATATTTCTTTACATGTATATGTGTCTATATGTATATAGACATATGTGTGTATACAGACATGTGTAAAGTGTTCATACTTATACATGTGTACATGAAATAAATATATATGGGAATACATATATTTTAGAAATCCTAACTTCACAGCTATACTTTGATTTTGAGGCACTACTTACTTCCCTGGTGGCTCAGATGGTAAAGTGTCTGCCTGCAATTCCAGAGACCCGGGTTCGATTCCTGGGTCAGGAAAATCCCCTAGGGAAGGAAATGGCAGCCCACTCCAGTATTCTTGCCTGGGAAATCCCATAGACAGAGGAACCTGGTGGGCTACAGTCCATGGGAGAGTGGGACATGACTGAGCGACTTCACTTTCACTTTCTTTCTTTTTTTTTATTTTTATTTTTTTTCTTTTTTGTATCTAATTTTATTTTATTTTTAAACTTTACATAATTGTATTAGTTTTGCCAAATATCAAAATGAATCCGCCACAGGTATACATGTGTTCCCCATCCTGAACCCTCCTCCCTCCTCCCTCCCCATACCCTCCCTCTGGGTCATCCCAGTGCTCTAGCCCCAAGCAACCAGTATCGTGCATCGAACCTGGACTGGCAACTCGTTTCATACATGATATTATACATGTTTCAATGCCATTCTCCCAAATCTTCCCACCCTCTCCCTGTCCCACAGAGTCCATAAGACTGTTCTATACATCAGTGTCTCTTTTACTGTCTCCTACACCGGGTTATTGTTAGCATCTTTCTAAATTCCATATATATGCGTTAGTATACTGTATTGGTGTTTTTCTTTCTGGTTTACTTCACTCTGTATAATAGGCTCCAGTTTCATCCACCTCATTAGAACTGATTCAAATGTATTCTTTTTAATGGCTGAGTAATACTCCATTGTGTATATGTACCACTTTCACTTTCTTTACAGGCTTCTTTTTTGCATTTCTTTATTCTATATTTCTCTTTATTTCATAAAGGAAACCTTAGGTCTGAATTAATACACTGACTCAAGAGTTCAACACTCCTCCACTCATTATGACCAGCAGGTTCTGTTCAGGTTCTTTCTCACATCACTGCAGTCTGAAAATTCATCTTCTGAAATAAGAAAGGACAGCCTTAGGGTTCACTTCATGTTTATTCCTTCTTTTTTATGCAGGCTTTCTATTGTTTCATATACTTATTTAAAGGGGTAGAGTAAATTTCACCCCTGCTACCACATAATGAATAAAAGTAAATGTGTCCTGCAGAAATTAACACAATATTGTAAATCAACTATGTGTCAATAAAAAAAGAAAAGAATGTTTGTCATTTATACTTGAAAAATAAGTGAATGTGTCCAACAGATTTTTCAATCAAATACCTATGGGATGGACAAATCTGTGTCTTTGTTAATAAACTCATAAACCCTTGATCAAAGTTGAAACCTGATTGCTACCCTTCCTTGTAAGGAGATTAACAAGTTCCGTCCAGAGTATCTGGGACACACTCCTATATCCAACCTCTTCATCCCTTTCCTTATTGCTAAACTCCTACTTATTGTCTTATAACCCCTCTCCTTGTATTATAAAGGAGCCTATTAGCCAGTTTCCCAGTCTCTTATCTGTGTGCTTTAGTTGCTCAGTCATGCCCAACTCTTTGAGACCCCATGGACTGCAGCCCACCAGACTCCTCTGTCCATGGGGATTGGGCAAGAATACTGGAGTGGTTTGCCATGCCCTCTTCCAGGGCATCTTCCCAATCCAGGGATCAATCCCAGGTCTTCCTGTATTACAGATTCTTTACCGACTGAGCCAGAGGGGAAGCCCAAGAATACTGGAGTGGGTAGTCTAACCGTTCTCTGGGGGATCTTCCTGACCCAGGAATCAACCCGGGGTCTCCTGCATTGCAGGATAATTCTTTGCCAGCTGAGCTACCAAGGAAGCCGAAATCCATCCACCACAGCTAACCTTAAGACTCAGTTTTGAACATGCTACTTCCACTAGGCAAACATCTTTGGTGGTTTCATCCTGCTAATGTGATGAATTTTACTTTTATATCAAAGTATACATGGAGCACAGAACTTTGTCATTTCTTTCCCTCTTTCATCCATTCACCCAATACTCAAGCAGTATAAGATTTGGATGTTTACTGATACCTAAATGTGTAAAATATATTCACAAGTGCCAAGAGCACAAAATTTCACATCAAATAGGCTTTCCTACTTGATTAAATCTAGACAAGTCTCCAGCATCCATGAAAGTCACTTCCTTTTCTATAACATAAATGTAATAATAGTAATTATCTCAACGTAATTCTTAAGAATCAAATAATATGTTTCGATCAGTAAGAAAACAGTAAAAATTTCCTATGATAATCTTGGTGATAAAGATGGTGACAATGATAATATATATGTTGTTCCAATCACTTTAAATGTTTAATTCTTCTCCAAGCCTAGAAGTCCAATGTATTCTCTAAGATACTTTTCTTATTCACTTACACATATAATCTGGTCAGTTTCACTAATCCTGGAAGGTGATCTTGCTTGAAGAATGGAGAAATTATTGGATTTGCTCAGCATTAACCAGTCAAGGCTTGAAGGAACGTCTACATAGCACAGTGTATGGTGGCAATACTCTGCAGAGGCAGCTGCACTACCACTGGCTCCTGTTTGCAGAAATCTCTGAAGCATTGTCGCTATTATGTGTATAGTTTAGGAGTGAAAAAGCTCCCTTTTCTATTTGGATTCTGCTTGTCTCCAAATTAAATGCCTTTTTATCACATATTTAGGTTGATAAAATCCATGTTTTAAGTTTTAAGTTTCAATCCCTGAGTCAGGAAGATCCCCTGGAGTAAGAAATGGCAACCCACTCCAGTATACTTGCCTGGAGAATCCCATGGACAGAGGAACCTGGTGGGTTACAGTCCATGGGATCACAAAGAGTTGGATACAACTCAGCACACATGTTTTAGAATTATTCCTTAGGCAAGAATGGAGATTACCAGATCCTAGAATAGTTAGTCCAAGGAGCGGTGGCTGCGTGGGTGCAGGAGGGCCTAGAGGAGCTATCCCATGCTGAAGGTCAGGAAGGGCGGCGGTGAGGAGATACCCCTCATCCAAGGTAAGGAGCAGTGGCTGCACTTTGCTGGAGCAGCCGTGAAGAGATACCCCACGTCCAAGGTAAGAGAAACCCAAGTAAGAAGGTAGGTGTTGCAAGAGGGCATCAGAGGGCAAACACACTGAAACCATACTCACAGAAAACTAGTCAATCTAATCACACTAGGACTATAGCCTTGTCTAACTCAATGAAACTAAGCCATGCCCATGGGGCAACCCAAGACAGGCGGGTCATGCTGGAGAGATCTGAGAGAATGTGGTCTACTGGAGAAGGGAATGGCAAACCACTTCAGTATTCTTGCCTTGAGAACCCCATGAACAGTATGAAAAGGCAAAATGATAGGATACTGAAAGAGGAACTCCCCAGGTCAGTAGGTGCCCAATATGCTACTGGAGATCAGTGGAGAAATAACTCCAGAAAGAATGAAGGGATGGAGCCAAAGCAAAAACAATATCCAGCTGTGGATGTGACTGGTGATAGAGGCAAGGTCTGATGCTGTAAAGAGCAATATTGCATAGGAACCTGGAATGTCAGGTCCATGAATCAAGGCAAATTGGAAGTGGTCAAACAAGAGATGGCAAGAGTGAATGTCGACATTCTAGGAATCAGCAAACTCAAATGGACTGGAATGGGTGAATTTAACTCATTATATCCACTACTGCGGGCAGGAATCCCTCAGAAGAAATGGAGTATTCATCATGGTCAACAAAAGAGTCCGAAATGCAGTACTTGGATGCAATCTCAAAAATGACAGAATGACCTCTGTTTGTTTCCAAGGCAAACCATTTAATATCACAGTAATCCAAGTCTATGCCCCAACCAGTAACACTGAAGAAGCTGAAGTTGAACAGTTCTATGAAGACCTACGTGACCTTTTAGAACTAACACCCAAAATAGATGTTCTTTTCATTATAGGGGACTGGAATGCAAAAGCAGAAGTCAAGAAACACCTGGAGTAACAGGCAAATTTGGCCTTGGAATACGAAATGAAGCAGGGCAAAGATTAATAGAATTTTGCCAAGAAAATGCACTGGTCATAGCAAACACCCTCTTCCAACAACACAAGAGAAGACTCTACACATGGACATCACCAGATGGTCAACACTGAAATCAGATTGATTATATTCTTTGCAGCCAAATATGGAGAAGCTCTATACAGTCAACAAAAACAAGACCAGGAGCTGACTGTGGCTCAGATCATGAACTCCTTATTACCAAATTCAGACTTAAATTGAAGAAAGTAGGGAAAACCACCAGACCATTCAGGTATGACCTAAATCAAGTGCCTTATGATTATACAGTACTAAGTACTAGTTGCTCAGTTGTGTCTGACTCTTTGCTACCCCATGGACTGTAGCCTGTCAGGCTCCTGTGTCCATGGGATTTTCCAGGCAAGACTGCTGGAGTGGATTGCCATTTCCTTCTCCAGGGGCTGTTCCCGACCCAGGAATCGAACCTGGGTCTGCTGCATTGCAGGCAGACGCTTTACCGTCTGAGCCACCAGGAAAGCCTGCTATGATTCTACAGTGGAAGTGAGAAATAGATTTAAGGGCCTAGATCTGACAGATGGAGTGCCTGATGAACTATGGAATGAGGTTTGTGACATTGTACAGGAGACAGGGATCAAGACCATCCCCATGGAAAAGAAATGCAAAAAAGCAAAATGGCTGTCTGGGGAGGCCTTACAAATAACTGTGAAAAGAAGAGAAGCGAAAAACAAAGGAAAAAAGGAAAGATATAAGCATCTGAATGCAGAGTTCCAAAGAATAGCAAGAAGAGATAAGAAAGCCTTCCTCAGTGATCAATGCAAAGAAATAGAGGAAAACAATAGAATGGGAAAGACTAGAGATCACTTCAAGAAAATTAGAAATACCAAGGGTACATTTCATGCAAAGATGGGCTCGATAAAGGACAGAAATGGTATGGACCTAACAGAAGCAGAAGATATTAAGAAGAGATAGCAAGAATACACAGTAGAACTGTACAAAAAAGATCTTCACGACCCAGATAATCATGATGGTGTGATCACTGACCTAGAGCTAGACATCCTGGAATGTGAAGTCAAGTGGGCCTTAGAGAGCATCACTACGAACAAAGCTAGTGGAGGTGATGGAATTCCAGTTGAGCTATTTCAAATCCTGAAAGCTGATGCTGTGAAAGTGCTGCACTCAATATGCCAGCAAATTTGGAAAACTCAGCAGTGGCCACAGGACTGGAAAAGGTCAGTTTTCATTCCAATCCCAAAGAAAGGCAATGCCAAAGAATGCTCAAACTACCGCACAATTGCACTCATCTCACACGCTAGTAAAGTAATGCTCAAAATTCTCCAAGCCAGGCTTCAGCAATACATGAACCGTGAACTTCCAGATGTTCAAGCTGGTTTTAGAAAAGGCAGAGGAACCGGAGATCAAATTGTCAACATCCGCTGGATCATGGAAAAAGCAAGAGAGTTCCAGAAAAACATCTATTTCTGCTTTATTGACTGTGCCAAAGTCTTTGACTGTGTGGATTACAATAGACTGTGGAAAATTCTTCAAAAGATTGGAATACCAAACTGCCTGACCTGCCTCTTGAGAAATCTATATGCAGGTGTAGAAGCAACAGTTAGAACTGGACATGAAACAACAGACTGGTTCCAAATAGAAAAAGGAGTTCGTCAAGGCTGTATATTGTCACTCTGCTTATTTAACTTATATGCAGAGTACATCATGAGAAATGCTGGACTGGAAGAAACACAAGCTGTAATCAAGATTGCCAGGAGAAATATCAATAACCTCAGATATGCAGATGACACCACCCTTATGGCAGAAAGTGAAGAGGAACTCAAAAGCCTCTTGATGAAAGTGAAAGTGGAGAGTGAAAAAGTTGGCTTAAAGCTCAGCATTCAGAAAATGAAGATCATGGCATTGGGTCCCATCACTTCATGGGAAATAAATGGGGAAACAGTGGAAACAGTGTCAGACTTTATTTTTGGGGGCTCCAAAATCACTGCAGATGGTGTCTTCAGCCATGAAATTAAAAGACACTCCTTGGAAGGAAATTTATGACCAACCTAGATAGCATATTCAAAAGCAGAGACATTACTTTGCCAACAAAGGTCCGTCTAATCAAGGCTATGGTTTTTCCTGTGGTCATGTATGGATGTGAGAGTTGGACTGTGAAGAAGGCTGAGCACCGAAGAATTGATGCTTTTGAACTGTGGTGTTGGAGAAGACTCTGGAGAGTCCCTTGGACTGCAAGGAGATCCAACCAGTCCATTCTGAAGGAGATCAGCCCTGGGATTTCTTTGAAAGGAATGATGCTAAAGCTGAAACTCCAGTACTTTGGCCACCTCATGCGAAGAGTTGACTCATTGGAAAAAAACTCTGATGCTGGGAGGGATTGGGGGCAGGAGGAGAAGGGGATGACAGAGGATGAGATGGCTGGATGGCATCACTGACTCGATGGACGTGAGTCTGAGTGAACTCTGGGAGTTGGTGATGGACAGGGAGGCCTGGCATGCTGCGATTCACGGGGTTGCAGAGTCGGACACGACTGAGCAACTGAACTGAACTGAACTGAGAATAGTTAGAGGACTGCAAGAACAGTCGTGACCAGAGCTAATGGGTACCTGAACAAAAGCAGAATGAAAAACTTATTCTTTGAGACTGCTACTATGAACCAACCATCGTATCAGGCAGACATCAGGAAGTATCTCATTTCAGAGATGAGAAGGCTCAAGAAGAGTCAAAAATTTTTCTCCAATATCACAAGCTTGCTTGTGTTAAGAAGTAGGATCTCTGCTTCCATATCTTGAAGTTTTAATTTGTGGGTTCCTCAGGGATCCTGATATCATCACCTAATAACCCCAAACACATTCACAAAAACACAAAGACTTATTCCAATGATGCCTTGAAGGGCCACTGTATTTGGGTGAAAAATTGAACCCTCAAAAAGAGGAGTAAGGTATTGGGAAGAACATAAAGTGACTTGAAATAGACCTGAATCTTGGCTCAGGTTCTTCACCTCCCCGTAAAGAGTAATGGACTGAACCTCTATAAGCCTCAGTTTAATCACCTGGTAAATTAATACCCCCTACAGTCTTATTTTAAAGGCTAAGTAAGATTGGAAGGACTGATGCTGAATCTGAAGCTCCAATATTTTGGAGAGAAGAGCCAACTCATTAGAAAGGACCCTGATGCTGGGAAAGATTGAAGGCAGGAGGAGAAGGGGGCAACAGAGAATGAGATGGTTGGATGCCATCATCTACTTAATGGACATGAGTTTTAGCAAACTCTGGGAGACAGTGAAGGACAGAAAAGCCTGGCGTGCTGCAGTCAATGGGGTCACAGAGTCGGCTACAACTAATTGACTGAAAAACAACAAAAGATCATAAATACATAATCACTGGTCCTGTGTCTCACAAAAAGTTCTGATGTGTCATGCCATTTGGAATGCTTCATCAGGATATCACGAAGTAGCATCCCTGCTGAAAAAGAAGTTGGTTATTGGTAAGAGTGAGGTCTATTCTAGATGTCCATGTCCTCTGCTTAAGAAAGCAAGCAGGGACTTCCCTGGTGGTCTAGTGGCTCAGACTCCATGCTCCCAATGCAGGCAGCCCAGATTCCATCCCTGGTAGATGAATGAGATCCCACATGCCACAATTAAAATATTCTGCATGCCCCAACAAAGACCAAGGATCCTGTGGGCTGCAGCAAAGACCTGGTGTTTGCTGGGTCCTCCTCAGCACAGCCAGTCTAAGTCTTAGAACTTAGATGGCCCTTAGTATGCTGCTGCTGCTGCTGCTGCTAAGTCAATTCAATCATGTCCGACTCTGTGCAACCCCACAGATGGCAGCCCACCAGGCTCCCTTGTCCCTGAGATTCTCCAGGCAAGAACACTGGAGTGGGTTGCCATTTCCTTCTCCAATGCATGAAAGTGAAAAGTGAAAGTGAAGTCACTCAGTTGTGTCCGACTCTTCGCGACCCCATGGACTGCAGCCTACCAGGTTCCTCCGTCCATGGGATTTTCCAGGCAAGAGTACTGGAGTGGGGTGCCATCGCCTTCTCTGGGCCCTTCGTATAGCAGACAGCAAAGATACATGGGAGATAGAAGTGCATTATTCAGAAAGACAAGAATTGCTTATAAATTTGGGAGGGACTACAGCTACAGCAGAGGATGCTTAGAACAATATGGAGATATAATGAGAGAATAAAACAATCTTCTTTTATTGGTATGATTTGTTCTAGCATATGGAGGGAAGGGGAAAGGAAAATTTTAGGAGCACATACCTACATGCAAAGCGCTAGACACTTGACACATATTTTCATACTTAATAAGTTAGAAATGATAATCCCCACTTTTGAGGGGACAAATTGAGTCTCTTAGGTAACTTTGCTATGCCATTAAGCAAGGAAATGGCAAAACTCATGTTCAAACCAATACGGCTTATTCTAAAGCCTGTGCTCTTTATATTCCATGTTAGCCCATGGGGAGTTTCTGCCTCTTATTTTCTGTGAAGTGAAGGTATGTACCCTCAGGCATGAAAATTCAAATGAAAAGGAGGTGTACTGGCAAAGATCCCAGCAAGAAAGAGATGGCCTACTCAAAGGACACAATTTTAGGAGAGTTTAATAAAGGATATGTACAAGGTACGGACAGGATTAAGGGAAACCAGTAAGGAATGTGGAAGCAGCATCAAACTAGCAGTAAAATGAGCAACTAGTATTCTACATCTGAAGGGATCAAGGATGGAAACGGGAAACAGAACCCATATAGAAAAGTATGGCTGGAGAGAGGAAACGCCCAGAAGAGGTAAGCCCTTCACTTAGGAGTGCAGCCACTGCCAACCCCTGGCCCAACAGGAAAAGGGTCAGGCGAACAAACTGCACTGAGCTCACTCTACTCCCATCTTCTAGTGTTCCTCACTAGTCAAAGCACCTGCAACCCAGAACTCAAGCAACCTTTCTGATGCAGTCTCAAATTATCTACAACTGGAGAACTGGCTTAGTGGTAGATCACATGCTTTGCATGTATGAGAACCCAGGTTTGATCTCAGGGCACCTCCACTTGAGCTAAACTTTGAAACAGGAGTTCCAATTCATATTGTCTTGTTTCTTCCTAGTAGGTCTTTCTTCAAATATTGTAATAAATGAGTCGGCTACTGGATACAAAATTGTCAACTTCCTAGGACAAAGAGCAAGATGGAGAATAACGAACCCAAATGGTACTTCCCTGGTGTCTCAGCGGTAAAAAAAAAAAAAATCCACCTGCAACGCAGGAGATGCAGGAGATGCAAGTTCGATCCCTAGATGGGGAAGATCCCCTGGAGGAGGGCAAGGCATCAGATTCCAGTTTTCTTGCCTGGAGAATCCCATGGACAGAGGAGCCTGGTAGACTATGGTCCATGGGGTCACAAAGAGTCGGACACAACTGAAGCAACTGAGCACACATGTAAGCACAATGGACTCAAATGGCAAAAAGGTAATATCCATATTTGTTTTCTATGTCTGTAATTCCTTCTGTTATGGTTACCAAAGAGGAAACCAGTTGAGGGATAAATTAGGATGTGTGGATTAATAAATACACACTCCTATATAAAACATCAGTAACAAGCACTTACTGTATAGCACAGGGAAATATACTGAATATTTTGTAATAATCTCTAAAGGGAAAGAACATGAAAAAGAGTGTATATAAAACTGAATCAATGTGCTGCACACCTAAAACTAACACAGCATTGTAAATCACCTGTATTTCCATTTAAAAAAGCAAAGAAATAAATATATAAGAAACAAAAGAAAAAGAAAGAAAATATTCAACAGCTGAACATGAATTATACTCATGAGTATAGAGAATTGAAGCACTTTCACATACCCAGGCCAAAGGTGTGATAAACAAGAAGCAATATGTCTTATTCTCAAGGAAGCTTTAGTCAACAAGAACAAAGAAACTAATCAAACACAGTGCGGGCTGAGCTGTCAGCATCTGGGGGGTTGCTTTAGAAGAATGAAGAAAAAAGTTTCTAGAAGATGACTTTAGGTGTCACATGAAGGATCAATTTAGTATCAGGGAGTTCTAGCAGAGGTAATAAAGTAATACTAAAGGCAAGCACATACCAGTCATTTAAATTAGCCCCTTAACTCCAGATTTCATTATCATTTCTTTAGAGAAAATCAGTATCTCTCTTTATTTTTCATTCTTCTTCTTCTCTCTCTTTTTTTTTTTTTTCGCTTTTGTATTTATATTTAAACTGTTTGGTCTTTTTATTTTCCATTTTAAACTAGTAGTTGACCATAAAGAAAATCTGGAAAACAAAGAAAACTTGAAAGACGAGATCTATAAGCCATGATTCTACTTCTAAAACAATCACTACAGTCCCAACTCCTTTTCTTGGCACAATTCTACTTGCTCGATGGTTTTTCTAGGTATCATGTGTTAACTTATTTTACACACTTATAACCATCCTTTAGATCAGCAGTTCTCAAAATATGGTCTTGGGGCCAGCAGGAGGGGCATCACCTAGAAACTTGCTAGAAATGCAAATTATTGGGCACCGTTCCAGACCCACTGAAATAGAAACTGATGCTGAGACTCAGAAACTTATGTTTAATAAGCCCGCCAGGTAACATGATACACACTGAAGTGTAAAAACCATTTTATATTCAAAAACTATTTTATATTCTATAGTTTGCACTCAAAATCATCATATTCGTACTTTCTATATGATGATTAACATAATCATTTCAGTAATTGCTTGGGATTTACAATCTTGGAATTATAATTTAAATGTATAATCCTGGAGTGGATAATT
Source organism: Bos indicus (assembly GCF_029378745.1). Taxonomy (NCBI): domain Eukaryota; kingdom Metazoa; phylum Chordata; class Mammalia; order Artiodactyla; family Bovidae; genus Bos; species Bos indicus. The sequence goes on along the minus strand of NC_091788.1, from coordinate 13,918,382 downwards.
TTAAACAAATATTCATTTCTCCATTTATTTTGTAATATATACTGTGTACCTTCTACACAACAGATAGTGTTCTATCTGTATTCTAGGTGCTTGGGATATAATGTCAGAGTGAAGAATATTCTACTTAATCATTGATAACTTTGGTTATTTCCAATTTTTATCATTAAAATTAATGCTAAAATGAAATACCTTTTTTTAGTGTAAAGGCTTCCCCTGCCTGTTTATTTTAGAAAGAAGAAATGAAAGAATATCTAAATTAGTATGACTTTGCGAATATGTGCATGCTAAGTTGGTTCAGTCATGTCCAACTCTTTGGGACTCTATGGACTGTAACCTGCCAGGCTCCTCTGTCCATGGGATTTTCCAGGAAAGAATACTGGAGTGGGTTGCCATGCCTTCCTCCAGGGGATCTTCCCAACTCAGGGATTGAACATGTGTCTCTTATGTCTTTTGCATTGGCAGGCAGGTTCTTCACCACTAGCGCTGCTTGAGAAGCCCTGGTATGACTTTTAAGTACCTCATATTTTCACCAAAAGAATACCTTTTACTTTTCCATGATTCTCTTCATTAAAATAAAAAATATTTTGTCATCTCAGGAAGGTTAATAGTCCAATTCTGTCTTTCCCTGCTTGCGAGAGATGCATTAGAAACTTCACCTAATTCTGAGTAGGAATCCATTCTCTGCTATTATTATTGAAAACACATGGTCCCAACTATTTGATACAATTCTTGTCTCATTCAATCATGGTTATAGCATTTTCAACACTGCTGGCTAGCAACAATCTTTTATTTCTAAGTAAGAACTATCTAATTAAGCAATAATCTTTTATTTCTAATTATTTCATATCATTCTCTAATGATATTTCATATCATTCTCTAATGCTCTTGTCCACTGTGATCCCCAGTGTGTGCCTAGGCTCCCCACATGTCCATTAATTTGTATGTCTTCACACACTGTCCTCATGGCTGGATATGAAGACATCTTATAAGCCAGAGATGGTTCCAGGAGAATAGTATTTCTCTCAGACCCTTTAGAAAGAGGTTGAGCATGTTTGATTCTCCCCTTCCTTTCTGTGAATTTCTATCCCTTCTCTTCCAGCTGGTTGATCTAAGACAGGACTAACTTGGCCATCAAAGACATATAACAATGTTGGATCCCCAAATGGAAGCAATTCAATCCAGTTCACTCTCTTCCTAAAAGTCTGTCTGCCCTTTTGACAAAAAATAAAGGGCACAATCTATTAAGCAAAAATCAAGTAAATATATGTCTATCTGCTCAAATACTGAAGGTTAATTACAGCTACAAAACTGAAAAGGGGCATTCTAAACTTAACAGCCTATTATCCAGGATTGGTAGATATCTGCTTCAATAAATATAAACATGTTTAAATATTTTCAATGCCTTAACAAATATGTGTCGAGGTTCTAGCCACTAAATCATTCATCATACCAAAGCAGGCAAAAAGTCATGCCATTTTGGAACTTAGTGCTGATGGAAAACACGGATACAAACCAACTGAAACAAGTTACTGAAGTCTCAAAAAATAAAGTGATCTAGCCAGGGACGGGGGAGACTGGTGGGCTGCAGTCTATGAGGTAGCACAGAGTCGGACACGACTGAAGCGACTTAGCAGCAGCAGAGATCAAGAAGGTAGGGAACATGAGGAAGCCAACTGTGATTTTAAATATGATCCTCTGGAAAGGTTTTCCTAAGAGATTACATGGGATCTAAGTCCCAGAGGAGTTGAGGGAGTGACCCCATGGTTATTGGGGAAAGCAAATATGGGATCACCTTCCACCCAACACCCGGAACTCCACTGGGCAGCGCTCAGGCAGAAGCGGGGGTGGGAGCGGGAAGACTTAAGGAAGGACTTCCTGTTGAGGTATTGTGGGGATCTGGGTTTGTGGATCACATGACCTGCTCTACCATGTGTGTCTGGGGCTCCAAGAAGTTCTTGAGGTTGGAAGAGAGGAAGAGCCTGATGTGTGGGAGAGAAGGGAGGAAGCTGAGGTGGGGTCCCACCCCCAAATCTGTCTCTGTGGTCATTCTCTACTGCATCCAGAATTTGAGGTATAAGTGATCTTGATGTGTTTAGTAAATCCTAGGATCCTTGCATCTGAGGCAAAGCTGCACATGGCAAAATCTTAAATTTAGAAATTTGTTACACCCTGAAGAACCAAAACAATAATTTCAAGTATAAAATATAGAAAGAAATGAATGTTTCAACCATAATCTTTTTATTGATTACATGCTAAAATTATAATATTTGGGATAAGACAGTCAATAAATAAATAATAAAATATTCATTTTACTAATGTTATTTTTTTAACATTAATAAAATTTATTTAAATATTTAAATTGTTACCCATTTTTTAATTGTGTTTAATGTGGCTTTAGAAAATTTTTAATTATATTAATTTCTGTGGATAGAGTTGTTAGCTAGTGCCAAGGTGGCAACTATACTGCAATATATAAATGTATCAGAGCAACACAAAAACCTTAAGCTTATATATATGTCCAACATATCTCAAAAACATTTTTTTAATGTTTTATGTTTCAAATTATACTTCTAATGGATAGCACTGTTTTAAAAGCTTAACAATAGGCCCCTTTGAACCAAAGGGAGAGGGATATATGTCATGTATACTTGTGGCTGATTCATATTGAGGTTTGACAGAAAAAAAAAACAAAATTCTGTAAAGCAATTATCCTTCAATAAAAAAAAAAAAAAAAAAATAGGCCCTGCTCACTTGAGATCATCCTCATTTTGTGGAATATGTCTCTCTAAATAAATTTGCTTTCACTTTAATAAAAAAATCTTAATAATTTATTTTTAAATATTCACTACTTTTAATTTATTTTTATTTTAAATTTAATTTAATTTAATTTTTATTTTATTTTATTTTATTTTTAAACTTTACATAATTGTATTAGTTTTGCCAAATATCAAAATGAATCCGCCACAGGTATACATGTGTTCCCCATCCTGAACCCTCCTCCCTCCTCCCTCCTCCCTCCTTCCTCCCCATACCATCCCTCTGGGTCGTCCCAGTGCACTAGCCCCAAGCATCCAGTATTGTGCATCGAACCTGGACTGGCAACTCATTTCTTACATGATATTTTACATGTTTCAATGCCATTCTCCCAAATCTTCCCACCCTCTCCCTCTCCCACAGAGTCCATAAGACTGTTCTATAAGTTGCAAAAATAGTACAGAGGAGTTCAGTATACCTTTCACCCAATCTTGCTTATGTAAATATAGTAAAATATCAAAACCAAAAAATTGACATTGGTATAATGTTTGCGTATTTTAGTTCTATGCCATTTCCTAATGGCTCAGTGAGTAAACAATCCACCTGCAAAACTAGAGACAAGAGTCGAGATTCCTTAAAAAACTGGAAATAGAACTGCCATACGACCCAGCAATCCCACTGCTAGGCATACACACTGAGGAAACTAGAATTGAAAGAGACACGTGTACCCCGATGTTCATCGCAGCACTGTTTACAACAACTAGGACATGGAAGCAACCTAGATGTCCATTGGCAAATGAATGGATAAGAAAGCAGTGGTACATATACACAATGCAGTATTACTCAGCCATTAAAAAGAATGCATTTGAATCAGTTCTAATGAGGTGGATGAAACTGGAGCCTATTATACAGAGTGAAGTAAGTCAGAAATAAAAACACCAGTACAGTATACTAACACATATATATGGAATCTAGAAAGATGGTAACAATAACCCTGTATGCGAGACAGCAAAAGAGACACAGATGTATAGAACAGTCTTTTGGACTCAGTGGGAGAAGGTGAGGATGGGATGATTTGAGAGAGTAGTGTTGAAACATGTATATTATATGTGAAGCAGATCGCCAGTCCAGGTTTGATGCATGAGACAGGGTGCTCAGGCCTTGTGCGCTGGGATGACCCAGAGGGATGGGATGGGGAGGGAGGTGGGAGCGGGATTCTGGATGGGGAACACATGTGCGCTCATGGCTGATTCATTTCGATGTATGGCAAAAACCACTGTAATATTGTAAAGTAATTAGCCTCCAATTAAAATTAATTAATTAATTAATTTTTTTTAAAAAAGAGTCACAGGTTCCATCCCTGGAGAAGGAAATGGTACCCCATTCTAGTATTCTTGCCTGAAAAATCCCATGGACAGAGGAGCCTGGTGGACTACAGTTGACAGGGTTGCAAAGAGCTGGACATGACTGAATGATTAAGCACGCACACAGATTTGTGCAACTATCAAAATCAAGATACAGAACGATTCTATGACCACAAGGGCCTCTCTCAAGTTACACTTTTATAGTCACATCCAACCCCTCATCACACCCTGTCCCCTGGCAAGCACTAATCTGTTCTCCATTTTCATAACTGTGTCTTTTTTAGAACATTACATAATGGAATCACAGCATGTACCTTTTTTAGCTTGTTATACTTCACTCAGTATGCCATCATTTTTATTTCTCTTTTATTTTTGGTTATGTGTTTGTTAGAAAAAAATACTTTTTATTTTATTTTATTTAACTTTACAATATTGTATTGGTTTTGCCATATATCAAAATGAATCCACCACAGATATACATGTGTTCCCCATCCTGAACCTCCCTCCCCATACCCTGCCTCTGGGTTGTCCCACTGCACCAGCCCCAAGCATCCAGTATCGTGCATCAAACCTGGACTGGTGACTCGTTCCATATATGATATTATACATATTTCAATGCCATTCTCCCAAATCATCCCACTCTCTTCCTCAGTGTGTATGCCCAGCAGTGGGATTTCTGGGTCATAAGGCAGTCCTATTTCCAGTTTTTTAAGGAATCTCGACTCTTGTCTCTAGTTTTGCAGGTGGATTGTTTACTCACTGAGCCATTAGGAAATGGCATAGAACTAAAATACGCAAACATTATACCAATGTCAATTTTTTGGTTTTGACATATAGTGGCTGGACTAGTTTGCATTCCCACCAACAGTGTAAGAGGGTTCCCTTTTCTCCACACCCTCTCCAGCATTTATTGCTTGTAGACTTTTGGATCGCAGCCATTCTGACTGGCGTGAAATGGTACCTCATAGTGGTTTTGATTTGCATTTCTCTGATAATGAGTGATGTTGAGCATCTTTTCATGTGTTTGTTAGCCATCTGTATGTCTTCTTTGGAGAAATGTCTATTTAGTTCTTTGGCCCATTTTTTGATTGGGTCATTTATTTTTCTGGTATTGAGCTGTAGGAGTTGCTTGTATATTTTTGAGATCAGTTGTTTGTCTGTTGCTTCATTTTCTATTATTTTCTCCCATTCTGAAGGCTGTCTTTTCACCTTGCTTGTAATTTCCTTTGTTGTGCAGAAGCTTTTAAGTTTAATTAGGTCCCATTTGTTTATTTTTGCTTTTATTTCCAATATTCTGGGAGGTGGGTCATAGAGGATCCTGCTGTGATGTATGTCAGAGAGTGTTTTGCCTATGTTCTCCTCTAGGAGTTTTATAGTTTCTGGTCTTACGTTTAGATCTTTAACCCATTTTGAGTTTATTTTTGTGTATGGTGTTAGAAAGTGTTCTAGTTTCATTCTTTTACAAGTGGTTGACCAGTTTTCCCAGCACCACTTGTTAAAGAGATTGTCTTTTCTCCATTGTATATTCTTGCCTCCTTTGTCAAAGATAAGGTGTCCATATGTGCGTGGATTTATCTCTGGGCTTTCTATTTTGTTCCATTGATCTATATTTCTGTCTTTGTGCCAGTACCATACTGTCTTGATGACTGTGGCTTTGTAGTAGAGCCTGAAGTCAGGCAGGTTGATTCCTCCAGTTCCATTCTTCTTTCTCAAGATAGCTTTGGCTATTCGAGGTTTTTTGTATTTCCATACAAAGTATGAAATTATTTGTTCTAGCTCTATGAAGAATACCATTGGGTACCTTGATTTAGCTAACCATATTGATTAGTTTTCCTTTGATGGTTCTGCTGGTTTAAAGATGAGAAAGCCCTTGCACTTCCAGAGTTTCAGTAAAAATACTCTTTTATTTTCTTCAAGCTATATTATAGTTATTTCTTTGTTGTTTCATGTAACTCAAGGCAATTTGAGACTTATTTTAGTTTTTTTCAATAAAGAAACAAATTGTTGCAAAACTTTGCTTTAAAAAAAAGTTTTATATTACACATTTGTTTTTGATCTTCCTGAAATACTAAAGGCCCTCAGTAAATGCCTTCACCATAACCTGGGCTTGGTTTTGGAAACAAAAAGTTGATCACATGGAGGCTGAAATTACAAACCACTGGAAGCGATTTCACTGTAATGCTCATGTCCATCAAGTTCTGTCTCTAAATTTGCCTCTTTCTGTAATCCTACTAGTCAAGCATGTAGGGTACTGAATGCAAGACAGAGCTGCTTTGGGTCACAATCCAAGACAGCAATAAACACCAGACACAAGATACCTGAGGATTGAGCCAGAAATACTGTCAAAAATTCCTCCTGCAAATTCAGGAGGAATCTTCTTTCCGACCAGTGACATTGGGAGGAAAAGTCTATACCTACTAGAACGAGATTACCTTCCCATCTGAACCATTTCAGAATTCAATTATTTAATAAAATTAAATATTTAAAGAAACACAGAGAAGAAAATAAACTACCCTTATTGCAATATTTATTTTCTTAGGCTCAAAAATCACTGCAGATGGTGACTGCAGCCATGAAATTAAAAGATGCTTGCTCCTTGGCAAAAAAGCTATGACCAACCTAGACAGCATATTAAAAAGCAGAAACATTACTTTACCAACAAAGGTCCGTCTAGTCAAAGCTATGGTTTTTCCAGTAGTCATGTATAGATGTGAGAGTTGAACCATAAAGAAAGTTGAATGCTGAAGAATTGATGCTTTTGAACTGTGGTGTTGGAGAAGACTCTTTAGAGTCCTTTGGACTGCAAGGAGATCAAACCAGCCCATCCTAAAGGAAATCAACCCTGAATATTTATTGGAAGGACTGATGCTGAAGCTGAATCTCCAATATTTTGGCCACGTGATGCGAAGAACTGACTCATTGGAAAAGCCCCCGATGCTGAGAAAGATTGAAGGCAGGAGAAGGGGATGACAGAGGATGAGATGGTTGGATGGCCTCACTGACATGAGTTTGAGCAAGCTCCAGGAGTTGGTGATGGATGGGGAAGCCTGGTGTGCTGCTGTCCATGGGGTTGCAAAGAGTCAGACACAACTGAACAACTGAACTGACAGTAAGATCTGTGAATTGTCAGGTCAGTGTTTCCTATAACTCTTAAAATCTTTGATGGGCTGCCTAGGTCAGCAGATAAGAGAAGATACCAGGGGCTGAGGTCGGGAAACTTACTATGAGAAAGGGACAAATATATATATATACACACACACATATATACATATACATATACATATACATATACATATACATATACATATACATATACATATACATACATACCATGACCTAGGATGTAAGAGGAAAGAATTAACTCTTGATATAGTTTGTAACTTGTGGAGAAACATCTCTGATCCTCTGATCCAGTTATACAAATGCTTTGGCCCAGGAAAAAGAAAGAAAGGCTGGGTAAACAAAGGTGAGCACCGTATTACAGATTTAATGAATGAGGCTGGGTATGGACAAATGATCACTGAGTTCATTTCCAGTGTCCAGTTCCATACATATTATTGAGCTTTCCTTGGTGAGCTTGACCATGTGAAAATTACAGGCATTCTATATTCGAGTCTTTAGAACAACAGCAACTACTTTGCCAGTGAAATGAAGGTCTTCCCCAGTGGCTCAGCAATAAAGAATCTGTCTGCAATGCAGGTGACGCAGGTTTGACCCCTGGGTCAGGAAGATACCCTAAAGAAGGAAATGGCAATCCACTCCAGTATTATTACCTGGGAAATCTCATGGACAGAGGAGCCTGGCAGGCTACAGTCAAGGTGCTGCAAGAGCTGGACAAGACTTGGCAATATGTATCTATTTTTCCTAAAATTATATTCATTTATCCCTTCTCTCCTACTAGAATGAGACCATGTTTCTAAGGATAGGAACTATAACTTACTATTTTTCTATCTTTAATTTCTACCATGGTATCTAAGCCTCAAACAATGCTTAATGAATGTTAAACTGTATTCAAGTAATCATAAAAATAGAAATATTATTAGGTCCCTTTGCTCACCTGAAAATATCACAATATTTTTAATCAGCTATACCACAATACAAAATAAAAATGTAAAAATAAATAAAATTATGAAGAATATAAAATACAAAATAAAAATTAAAAAAGTATTATTAGGAAATACACATACTGTTACCTCAATACTATCCAATGCAGTATTTAAGAATAAGAGCTCTGGAATCATAAAGAGCTGGGTCTTGAGGCTTTGATATACTACTATTTATATGTGTAGACCTAACAGGCATAATAAAGGACAGAAATGGTATGGACCTAAACAGAAGCAAAAGATATTAGGAAGAGGTGGCAATGATACACAAAAGAACTATACAAAAAAGATCTCCATGGCCCAGATAACCACGATGGTGTGATTCCTCACCTAGAGCCATACATCCTGGAATGCGAAGTCAAGTGGGCCATAGGAAGCATCACTCTGAACAAAGCTAGTGGAGGTGATGGAATTCCAGTTGAGCTATTTCAAATCTTAAAAGATGATGTTGTTAAAATGCTGCACTTAATATGCCAGCAAATTTGGAAAACTCAAGAGTGGCCACAGGACTGGAAAAGGGCAGTTTTCATTCCAATCCCAAAGAAAGGCAATGCCAAAGAATGTTCAAACTACCACACAATTACGCTCATATTAGACACTAGCAATGTAATGTTCAAAATTCTCCAAGCCAGGCTTCAATGGTACATAAACCGTGAACTTCCAGATGTTCAAGCTGGTTTTAGAAAAGGCACAGGAACCAGAGATCAAATTGCCAATATCCATTCTATCATCAAAAAAGCAAGAGAGTTCCAGAAAAACATCTACTTCTGGCTTATTGACTACACCAAAGCCTTTGACTGTGTAGAAAGTGTAGAAAATTCTGAAAGAGATGGGAATACCAGACCACCTTACCTGCCTCCTGAGAAATCTGTATGCAGGTCAATAAGCAACATTTAGAAGTGGACATGGAACAACAGACTGATTCCAAATAGGGAAAGGAGTATGTCAAACTTGTATATTGTCACCCTGTTTATTTGATTTATATACACAGTATATCATGAAATGCCAAACTGGATGAAGCACAAGCTGGAATCAGAATTGCCAGGAGAAATATCAATAACCTCAAAGTGAAGAAGAACTAAAAAGCCTCTTGAAAAAAGTGAAAGAGGAGAGTGAAAAAGTTTACTTAAAGCTCAACATTCAGAAAACAAAGATCATGGCATCCGGTCTCCATCACTTCATGGCAAATAGATAGGGAAACCATGGAAACAGTGGCTGACTTTATTTTTTGGGGGCTCCAAAATCACTGCAGATTGTGACTGCACCATGAAATTAAAAGACACTTGCTCCTTGGAAGAAAAGCTATGATCAACCTAGACAGGATATTAAAAAACAGAGACAATACTTTGCCAACAAAGGTCCATATGACTTGTATGGATATGAGAGCTAGACTATAAAGAAAGATGAGCACCAAAGAATCAATGCTTTAAAAATTTTTTATTTAATTAATTAATTGGAGGCTAATTACTTTACAATGTTGTGGTGGTTTTTGCCATACATTGACATGAATCAGCCAGCATCAGCCTTTGAACTGTGGTGTTGTAGAAGACTCTTGAGAGTCCCTTGGACTGCAAGGAGATCCAACCAATTAATACTAAAGGAAATCAGTCCTGAATATTCAAATCAGTCCTGAATATTCATTGGAAGGACTGATGCTGAAGCTGAAACTGCAGTACTTTGGCCACCTGATGTGAAGAACTGACTCACTGAAAAAGATCCTGATGCTGGTAAAGATTGAAGGCAGGAGGAAAAGGGGATGACAGAGGATGAGACAGTTGGATGGCATCACCAACTCGATGGACATGAATTTGAGCAAGCTCCAGAGGTTGGTGATGGACAGGGAAGCCTGGTGTGCTACAGTCCATGGAGTCACAAATAGTTGGATATGACTGAGTGACTGAATTAAGACCTAAAAACTTTTCTAAGCACTTATCAGTCTTAATTTCCTCATTTTAATAGAAGCATAATGATAGTACTCATTTAGGAGTGATGATAGAAATATTTGTCAAAATAACGTATAACATGTTTAAACATAATGTCTAGCATATAGTATATATTCAGTGGTGGTGGCAGTTTAGTCACTAAGTCATGTCCAATTCTTGTGTAAATATTTGTAATTCTTTAGGTAAATGGAAAATAAGATAGAAAACACCTATTAGTAAGTACAAGTTTTAAGTGGAGATTCAATTTAATTAGAGTAAGTACACAATCACTGTAAAGTTATCACTGTAACTTTAAACTCAGGAAAGAACTGAGTAATTTATTCACTTGGAGATGAAGAGCAGTATTTAAGTGAATTCTAAAGTCAGCCTCTGGAGAATTGATTGTGAACTTCACTCGTGACGTGATTGCTAAATAAACAATTACTTATTAACTGCTGCCTGGAGGTTCCCATTTTAATCCCCTGAACCCGTGATAAAGTGAAGATTTGATGTGGAGGTTGAAAATCAGGCGGCAGATAATTTGCAGCTAAGGTGAGAAAGGAACAGGAAGCAGGAAGGCTTGGGTCAAATGGCAAACACATTTTAGTTGTTGACCAAGGAGATGGGCTGAGGAGACGTTTTTGAGGCGAAGATCACTCGGGCACTTGGGACAATTCACAGATGGATGATTGAAACGTGCCTCAGTAGCATTTAATGATTCATCCCCTGAAGGCACTACCCTTCACTGCACTGCCTTCCCCTGATTTGTCCTTTCCTTTCCATTGTGGGAAAGAGAGAGGATGAGATGGCTGGATGGCATCACTGGCTCAATGGACAGGAGTTTGGGTGAACTCCGGGGGTTGGTGATGGACAGGGAGGCCTGGCATGCTACAGTCCATGGGGTCACAAAGAGTTCGACACCTCTGAGCGACTGAACTGAACTGAACTCCCATTGTGGGAGCAGTACACAATTACTTGTGTTTTTAATGTTGACAATGTACAGCTTACTCAATTGATACTTTTCTGAGGGCTGTAGAAGAGGAATGTTTTCCACATTACACATTCCAAATGCACATGTTGTGAAGAGAAAATTCTGACAGAAAACAATCAACTCTCAAGTATCAGGTCCAAGCTGGATATTGGTAATAGAGTAAAATCAGATAGTCTGAGGTCTGTACTTGGTCACCAACTGCAGTTGATCCTTGAAAAACAATGGTTTGAATTGCACAGGGGTTTTTCAAATTTTTTCAAAACTAAATCCTATAGTACTTCATAGTCTGCAGTTAGTTGAATGTCTAGAAGGAGAATTTATCCAGAGGGCCAACTATAAATTGTACTTGGATAAATGTCACATTGTTTAAGGGTCAATTGTCATAGGATAACTTTGGACAAGTTCCTTCACCCCTATCACACCCCATTTCTTTATTTACAAGTTGGGAATAAGAGCATCAACCTCAAGAGGATATAAGTAGTCAGGATAGGGGTAGGAGATTAAGTCTTTTTTTGTATCTGTGCTTATTACTCCATTTATAATTAATGCTCCATTAATCTCCAAGAATTGGCAATACAAATAGTACTTAGCAAGGACAGTTTTAATATGAACCCCTCAGGAATGTCCAGGATCTTAAAGGAACATTTCTTAGAGTCTTTATGTGATCCTTCTATTAAGTCCTTAGAAGCACAATTGTATCACATAAGTTCAACTGTGCAGTTGCCCTTCCAAAGGAGTCCCCACCTCAACAACAACAATTCCAATTAAGAACTGGTGGAAATCCCAGAGATATCCTAAAGTACTCTGTCACTGCCTTTGCTTTGTCTTCCTCAGCTATTAGTTTCTGATGAGTCCTTTCCATTAAATCTGACAATGTCATTGTTTTTATACTCTGCTGCCATCAGAGGCAGAGAAGGCAATGGCACCCCACTCCAGTACTCTTGCCTGGAAAATCCCATGGACAGAGGAGCCTGGTAGGCTGCAGTCCATGGGGTTGCTAAGAGTTGGACACAACTGAGAAACTTCACTTTCACTTTTCACTTTCATGCATTGGAGAAGGAAATGGCAACCCACTCCAGTGTTCTTGCCTGGAGAATCCCAGGGACGGGGGAAGCCTGGTGAGCTGCCGTCTATGGGGTCGCACAGAGTCAGACACGACTGAAGTGACTTAGCAGCAGCAGCAGCCATCAGAGGACATTGACCCAAAAAGTATCCATGATGACTGCCCAAAAAATATTTCTTGACTTTAAAACAAATAAAAAATGTTTAGAACCTATTCTGCAAACCAGTGTTTTTCTGCCAAATTGCCCAGGGCATTTTGAATCTTTGTTCATTTGTTCAACATCAGATAAGGCACATTCATCCTGCCACAATCACTGATATTTGACAAATATAAGATTTAAATCTTATACAATAAGATTAGTTAAGATTTTCTCAATATCCCTTAATTTTTCTATTTCTGGCAAAGTGATTCTCTCAGGGTGTTCATAGAAAGTTACAGTGCAAGTGGAAAAGGCTCCTTTTTTTTTTTTTTTTTTTCCAGCACTGCTTAACTTTTACAGAGCCAAAGACACCACTGTGGAGAAAGAATGCCTTACTACATATCACACTAAATAGATTAGCTTTCCTTTCAAGTTCTACTCCCCTTTTCTGGGGCCAGGAAATTACAATGGCAAACATAAATGTCTGTCAGCTCCATGCCCATATGCACGTGCAACAGAAAGCATGCCCCTCTAAGACACATCTATGTGCAGACCCAACACAAAAGGAGTGCCTAAATGTTGCTCTCCAACATGTCAGGACTGGCAGTTAACTCATGGGAAGGACTAGATTTGATCCTAAACAAAGCATCTCTGTCAATTAGCCACAGGTAGTGCATCTCATGAGGCTGACTGTGATACCAAAGACATACCCTTTCTTTCCACCTCTGGAAACCTCAACATCAACATGAGGTTCTCTTGTTATCTTGGCTTTAGGTTATATTTAGGTTATATTGAACCTAGGTTTTTGAGGACTAAGGCACATCACAGCATGAATAAAAAAATGAGAAGTTTTTATTGGAAATATTCTAACATAAACATAATGTTAGAAATATTTCTCTCCTTTCTGCCAAACAACCAAAAAGTTAAGTTACTAGTTCCCCATGTTTTGTGACCTCATGTTATTCAAATTAAAAGAAACCACTAGTAAAACACCAGGGCTTATTCATTCTGTCATTCTGTGACCTCAAGGTCAGCACTTCAAAACTTGCCTTAGGTTTCAGTTTTGCCGATGTTGTCAATGTTGCCAATGTTTTGTTTTGTTTTTTCAACTTTTTCCTTCATTTTCCACTCATGATTCAATAATTCTTATCTTTCAGTAGCTGGCAGTATTAAAAATGTGGAAGCAGGCGTTGCCCTATCACTTGTACTGAGACGTCATACAAAAGCCTGGATCTGAATAGCCCCAAAGATTGGTCCATTTGGATACATCTATTATAATGATTCCTATTACGATAATCCCATTGCTCATGAATCTACCTTCCATCTTCAGAAACAACCTGTCTTTCCTTTAAAGTTTTTTTTTTTTTTCAGAACCATCTATACGCCACCTAACACTGGGGTCCTATGGGAAGTCAGGCACCAAAGCTGACAGCAACCTACCTGATCTCCTTCAAATACTAACCCATCTAGATGCCTTGTACATTCTTGGGTTCATGTCTCTTCTTTCCATCTTTCAAAGCCAGCGGTGGGGCATCTTCAAATCCCTCTCTCTTTCCCTCTGCTACTATCTTCACCATCACACTATCTTATGTCTAGCTCTAACTACTTCTGCATACCTCTTGCAGGATAACCTTTGGATTATATCATGCCCACCTAGAAAATTTATGATAATCTCTCCATTTCAATATCCTTAACTTGATCATACCTGAAAAGTCCTTTTTTTCTTTTTTGCTGTAAAAGGCATAACAGTATTTGTAGGTGCTGGGGATTAGGATGTAGACATCTCTTAGGGTGCAATACTCAGTCCATCATAGACAACTACATCCTTCCCATAGCCATTTATCACTTTGCTGACAAAATTTATAGTAGTCAAGTATGGATGTCCAAGTTGTTCCATAAAGAAGGCTGAGTGCTGAAGAATTGGAAATCAACCCTGAATATTCATTGGAAGGACTGATGCTGAAGCTGAAACTCCAATACTTTGGCCACCTGATGCAAAGAGCTGACTCATTGGAAAAGATGCTGATCCTGGGAAAGATTGAGGGAAGGAGGAGATGACACAGCATGAGATGATTGGATGTCATCACCGACTCAATGGACATGAGTTTGAGCAAACTCCAGGATATAGTCAGGGACAGGAAAACCTGGCATGCTGCCGTCTGTGCGGTCACAGAGATACATGACTGAATGACTGAACAACAGCAACAAACCAGTCAATCCTAAAGGAAATCAACCCTGAATATTCAGTGGAAGGACTGTATTTTGGCCACCCAATACAGAGCCAACTCATTGGAAAAAATCCTGATGCTGGGAAAGATTGAAGGCAAAAGAAGGGGGCAGCAGAGGATGAGGTGGTTGGATGGCCTCACTGACTCAGTGGACATGAGTTTGAGCAAGCTCTGCTGGATAGTGGAAGACAGAAGAGCCTGGTGTGTTCCAGTCCACGGGGTAGCAAAAAGTCGGACACAACTTAGTGAGTGAACAATAACAAATGAGTATATAATCAGGAGAGGAATTCACAGCAACTTTCATCATCATCACTTGGACTCCATACCCCTTCCTACCAAATGAGAAAAACAAAGCAATATTGCACCAACAGGGAGATTATCTGAGATTCTGAATATTAGTCATGCACTCATTCATGACTCAAAACTGGGGTTCCGATTCAGAGACAAAGCTAACACAAAGGAGATGGCAAAATTAAATAAGTGTGAAATAAATATTATTGAGAAAGCCCCCAAATCTTAATAACATGTGCAGAAGTTTAACGAGGATACAAAAAATGGGAGAGCATATAGTTGGCAGGGTGTGCGAATATTCATTACTAATGGATTTCTTTATATACTTGAGAAAATCCCCACCTATTTGCCTATACCCCGTGCTTCTGACTGTCCTGCAAGTCCTTTCCATAGCAACGTGACACAATACTCATCTCAGTCATTTTAACTGAAAAGACCTTTTAAAGTTTAACAGCTTTGCAGAGAATGGATGTTTTTACAATCTGCATATTTTGTGGCATTTGATTTAATTTACAGCTCAATGAACTTGTCTCTGACTGTCTGAAACTGACACTTTATATTTACTTCTTTCTCTTCTCTGCTTCCTATTAACAATCTTGAACAGTAATAAAGTTTTACAAGAGTTGTGACTTCCTAACAGAGCATAACATTGTTCACCAGTGATAAAGCAGAAGGGGAGTTGTCTACCTCAGGACCACACTGAATCTTGTAGAAGCAACACGTATTTTAGTTTCCATTTCTTTCCATTATTTTCAACCCATTGTTAATATTTTAACAAGTTCAAATAATTTCAACTATATATTCATAACAGTCTAACTATAGATTCAAGTTCCAAAATCAAGTTATCACCCTTAGACAGGCCCAGGTATATAACCCACTATGAATCAAATAGACAAAGAAAAGCAAGATAAAAAGGAAGATAGACAAAAGAAAAGCAAAAATACTTTCTGGATCAGATTTAGACCAATTATTTAAAAGGTTTGGCAAAACTAATACAATTATGTAAAGTTTAAAAATAAGATAAAATTTAAAAAAAAATTTTAAAAAGTGATGAAGGGAAAAGGAGGCAAGAGAGACAGAGATGGTGAGAGAGAATAAGAGAGAGAAAAATAGGATTATCAGATCATTGAATTTCATTCTATTGGGACTTTGACAAGTTCTCTGGATAATACAAAAGTACACCCAGGCAGATGGATGCTTTTACTCTTTAACATCTTGCTGGGGATACGGCTTCAGTGCATTTTCCAGGTAAGATAGTCTAAGCCATTGATTACCGATAAAGACACATTTTATATCCTGTCCTAAGGCTAACTTCAAAATCAGCATGGTTATTAGTTCTTTCTATCTAAACCATCCCATTTTGTTTTGTGCCTTTGGTATCTTATTACTCAGCAGGAGAGAATTAGAAAAACAAACACTCTGCCTACAGCATGCAAGAGAGAACCAATTCTAAGAGCTTAATATTTATACTCAAAACCCCTTTCACCTTTCCCCAGTTGACCAGAGCTTCAGTTTTAGTGCTAGGGACAGTGAAGGTGTTTGCCTTTCCATCTAGCCCACCCTTACGGGAAAGGTGGGTGTGTGTGTGTGTGTGTGTGTGTGTGTGTGTGTGTGTGTGTGTGTGTGCATGCACGGGCATGCATGCACGTGCACATCTAAATGGAAAGCTCAGAGGCATTACTGGAGGAGCAGGACCAGACTATCATGGAAATGATGGTCACACTAGGTTCAACACAGCATAAATGAAAAGCAGGCACTGAAGATATCAGAATCTTCTGCAATGCAAAACGTGCAAGTGTAACATTCTTTAAAAAATAAAAAAAATACAAATTCAGAATTGTGTAAACCTACAATGTCCAGCCAGTCCCTCCCACCAGGAAGATTCCACAAGCCTCTTATCCTTATCCATCAGAGGGCAGACTGAAATAAAACCAAAATCAGAAAAAACTATCTAAACTGATCACACAGACCACAGCTTTGTTTAACTCAATGAAACTATGAGCCATGACAGGTAGGGCCACCTAAGACAGACGGGTCATGGTGGAGAGTTCTGACAAAACGTGGTCCACTGGAGAAGGGAATAGCAAACCATTTCAGCATTCTTACCTTAAGAACCCCATGAACAGTATGAAAAGGCAAAAATATATGACACTGAAAGATGAACTTCCCAGGTCAGTAGGTGCCCAATAAGCTTCTGGAGAAAAGCAGAGAAAAAGCTACATAAGGAATGAAGAGGCTGAGCCAAAGCAGAAACAATGTCCAGTTGTGGGTGTGTCTGGGGGTGAAAGTAAAGCCAGATACTGTAAAGAACAATATCACATAGGAACCTGGAATGTTAGGTCCATGAATGAAGGTAAATTGGAAGTGGTCAAATAGGAGATGGCGAGAGTGAACATTGACATTTCAGGAATCAGTGAACTAAAATGGACTGGAATGGGCGAATTTAATTCAGATGACTATTATATCTACTACTGTGGGCAAGAATCCCTTAGAAGAAATGGAGTAGCCCTCATAGTCATCAAAAGATACCAAAATGCATACTTTGTGCAATTTCAAAAACAACAGAATGATCTCTGTTTGTTTCCAAGGCAAACCATTCAGTATCAGAGTAATCCAAGTCTATACCCCAACCACTAATGGTGAAGAAGCTGAAGCTGAATGGTTATATGAAGACCTACAAGACCTTCTAGAATTAACACACCAAAAAGAGATATCCTTTCATCACAGGGGACTGGAATGCAAAAGTAGAAATCAAGAAACACCTGGAGTAACAGGCAAATTTGGCCTTGGAGTACAGAATGAAGCAAGGCAAAGGCTAATAGAGTTTTGCCAAGAGAACACACTGGCCATAGCAAATACCCTCTTCCAACAACACAAGAGACAGCTCTACACATGGACATCACCAGATGGTCAATACCAAAATCAGATTGATTATATTCTTTGCAGCCACATATTGAGAAGCTGTATACGATATGCAAAAAAAAAAAAAAAAAAAGAATGGAAGCTGACTGTGGCTCAGATCATGAACTCCTTACTGCAAAATTCAAACTTAAATTGAAGAAAATGGGGAAAACCACTAGACCATTCAGGTATGACCTAAATCAAATCCCTTAAGATTATACACTGGAAGTGACAAATAGATTCAAGGGATTAGATCTGAAAGACAGAGTGCCTGAAGAACTATGGATGGAGGTTCATGACGTTGTACAGGAGGCTGTGATCAACACCAGCCCCAAGAAGAAGAAATGCAAAAAAGAAAAATGTTTGTCTGAGGAGACCTTACAAATAGCTGAGAAAAGAAAAGATGCTAAAGGCAAAAGGGACTGAATGCAGAGTTCCAAATAATAGCACAGCGATAAGAAAGCCTTTCCTCAGTGATCAGTGCAAAGAAATAGAGGAAAACAATAGAATGGAAAAGACTAGAGATCTCTTCTAGAAAATTAGAGACACCAAGGGAACATTTTGTGCAAAGATGGTCACAATAAAGGAAAGAAACAGTAAGGACCTAACAGAAGCAGAAGATATTAAGAAGAGGTGGCAAGAATACACAGCAGAACTATACAAAAAACAACAACAACAACAACTTAATAACCCAGATAACCACGATGGTGTGATCACTCACCTAGAGCCAGATATCTTGAAATGCAAAGTCAAGTGTGCCTTAGTAAGCATCACTACAAACAAAGCTAGTGGAGGGAATGGTATTCCAGCTGAGCCATGTCAAATCCTAAAAGATGATTCTGTGAAATAGTATCTTTTTCACTATGATTTGGCACTCAATATGCCAGCAGATTTGGAAAACTTAGCAGTGGCCACAGGACTGGAAAAGGTCAGTTTTCATTTGAATCACAACGAAGGACAATGTCAAAGAATGTTCAGACTACTGCACAACTATACTCATTTCACACGCTAGCAAATCAGTGCTCAAAAATTCTCCAAGCCAGGCTTCAACATATTGTGAACCGAGAACTTCCAGATGTTCAAGCTGGATTTAGAAAAGGCAGAGGAACCAGAGATCAAATTGCCAGCATCTGCTGGATCATAGAAAAAGCAAGAAAATTCCAAATAAACATCTACTTCTGCTTTATTGACTATGCTAAAGCCTTTGACTGTGTGGATTGCAACAAATTGTGGAAATTTTTAAAGAGATGGGAATACCAGACCATCCTACCTGCCACCTAAGAAACTTGTATGCAGATCAGGAAGCAACAGTTATAACCAGACATGGAACAACAGACTGTTTCCAAATTAGGAAAGGAATATGTCAAGGCTGTATATTGTTACCCTACTTATATAACTTATATGCAGAGTACCTCATGTGAAATGCCAGGCTGGATGAAGCACAAGCTGGAATCAATATTGCCGGGAGAAATATCAATAACCTCAGATATGCAGATGACACGACCCTTATGGCAGAAAGCAAAGAACTAAAGAGCCTCTTGATGAAAGTGAAAAAGGAGAGTGAAAAAGCTGGCTTAAAACTCAACATTCAGAAAACTAAGATCATGGCATCTGGTCCCATCACTTCATGGCAAATAGATGGGGAAACAGTGGAAACAGTGAGAGACTTTATTTTGGGGGGCCCTAAAATCACTGAATATGGTGACTGCAGCCATGAAATTAAAAGATTCTTGCCCCTTGGAAGAAAAGTTATGACCTACCTAGACAGCATATTAAAAAGCAGAGGCATTACTTTGCTGACAAAGGTCCATCTAGTCAAAGCTATGGTTTTTCCAGTAGTCATGTATGGATGTGAGAGTTGGACTATAAAGAAAGCTGAGCACCAATGAATTTATGCTTCTGAACTGTGGTATTGGAGATTCTTGAGAGCCCCTTTGGCTGCAAGGAGATCCAACCAGTCCATCCTAAAGGAAATCAGTCCTGAATATTCATTGGAAGGACTGATGCTGAAGCTGAAACTCATTCAGCTGAAGCTGAATACTTTGGCCACCTGATGCAAAGAACTGAGTCATTTGAAAAGACCCTGATGCTAGGAAAGATTGAAGACAGGAGGAGACAGAGAAGACAGAGGATGAAGTGGTTGGATGGCATCACCAACTAAATGGACATGGGTTTGAGCAAGCTCTGGGAGTTGGTGATTGACAGGGAGGCCTGGCATGTTGCAGTCCATGGGGTCACAAAGAGTTAGACACGACTGAGCAACTGAACTGAACTGAGTGACTGAACTGAACAGAACTGATATAGGACTTGCCAGCTATTAGGCACTATTATAATTATATATATTAAGATTAACAATATTGACAATAACTCTATGATAAAGAGAATATTATCATCTTTGTCTTATATAGATAATAATAGCCATTAAAGGTTATATCAAGAGAGCAGAAGAACCATGAATTGATGTCAGTGTCCCTATTCTGTCATCTTGAACAATTGCCAGTGAAGGTCTGTGAACCAATTTGTAGAACTATATTTAATTACTTGTGGTAAATTAATTACATTTACAGCTGTAGTACTCTCACTGAATTCACATCAACTGCTACGGAAGTAGAGCCCTGCTAGTCTGACAGGACATGTAACTTGCTCTGGCCATTGAGTTTTAGGTTTGAAAAATGCTTGTGTTATTGGGTTTACCAGAGTATCTTTTTTTTTTTTTTTTTTTTTTACATTGGTGTTCCCGGTTTGAGAACAGGGTTTTCTGGCAAATACATTATTCATTTGTTGTTGTTCAGTCACTAAACCATGTCTGACTCTTTGCTGTCCCATGGACTGCAGCACACCAGGCTTCCCTGTCCTTCAATATCTCCTGGAGTTTTCTCAAACTCATGTCCATTGAGTTGGTGATGCCATCCAACAATCTCATCATCTGTTACCACCTTCTCCTCTTATCCTCAGTCTTTCCCAGAATCAGGGTCTTTTCCAATGAGTCAGCTCTTTGCATCATCGGCCAAAGTATTGGTGCTTCAGCTTCAGTTCTTCTAATGAATATTCAGGGATGATTTCCTTTAGGATTGACTGGTTTGATCTCTTTTCTACCCAAGGACTCTCAAGTGTCTTTTCTGGAACCACAGCTTGAAAGCATCAGTTCTTTGGTGCTCAGCCTTCTTTATGGTCCAACTCTCACATCTGTACACAGCTACTGGTAAAACCATAGTTTTGACTATATAGACCTTTGTTGGCAAAGTGCTGTATCTGCTTTTTCATACACTGTCTAGGTTTGTCATTGCTTTTCCTCCAAGGAGCAAGCGCCGTTTAATTTTGTGGCTGCAGTCATAATCCGTGGTGATTTTGGAAACCAAGAAAATAAAATCTATTACTGTTTATACTTTGTCCCCAACTATTTGCCATGAAGTGATGGAGCCAGATACCATGATCTTAGTTTTTTGAATGTTGAGTTCATTCATAGACAGATGATAGGTAAATAGGCAGGCAGGTAGGTTGATTGATAGATAGATAGACTGACCAATAGTCATGCTTAATCCCATCAGTTCTCAGATGGCACAGAGGTCAGGCAGCAGGGGAGGGAAATGATATGTACTAAGCACCTATGGCCTGGCGTGCTGCAATTCATGGGGTCGCGAAGAGTCGGACATGACTGAGCGACTGATCTGATCTGAAGCACCTATGTACTATGTGTTGGTTATTTTTAATGTATTGTTCCTTTTAACTTTACCACCCTGGGAGATACAAGATAGTCATCTATTTTTTTTTTTTTTGGCCATGGCCACACAGCATGCAAGGACTCTTAGTTCCCTGACCAGAGATCAAACCCAAGCCTGGATCACCAGGAAGTCCCCATCTAAATTTACTCCAAAAAGTTAAGTGTTTTGTGTTCACACAGCTAGCATGAGACAGAATTGTCACTGTTTTTTCCTAGCATTTCTACTACACCAAGGGAAAGTGATTTCCTTCCATTTCCACATCAAGTTCCACATCAAGAATTAAAGGAAATCAGTCCCGAATATTCATTGGAAGGACTGATGCTGAAGCTGAAACTCCAATACTTTGGCTACCTGATGTGAAGAACTGACTCCTTGGAAAAGACCCTGATGCTGGGAAAGATTGAAAACAGGAGAAGGGGATGACAGAGGATGGGATGGTTGGATGGCATCACCAACTCAATGGACATGAGTTTGAGTAAGCTCCTGGACTTGGTGATGGACAGGGAGGCCTGGCGTGCTGCAGCCCATGGGGTCACAAAGAGTCAGACATGACTGAACGACTGAACTGAACCACATAAAGTTGAATTTAAGAATCACAATTAAGGAACTGATGTCTCATGGCTCCATGTGTAAAGGTTGTTCTGTATCTTACAAATTCCAGATAAATGGTGAAATGAATGTGGTGCCTGCAAAGACACCAAAACACGTAACAGAAATAACTGGAACCAATTAAAAGCACCAATTTCAAAACACCTCTTAATATATAGGAAGATAAATAGCATCATAAATACTAACATATTGCCAGCTTCTTTTGTTTGTTAGCCACAACTACTAGTGAATTCCACTCAATAAGCTTTTACAGTCATTAATTCAACAATGGACTTATCCTAAATCACAATGAGAAGCCATAGTTCTTTTATAGTCTCAGCAAGCCCCAGCCAGCTAAACAAAGATAAAGGAGCACAGGAAAAAAAAAAAAAAAAAAAAAACATAAAGAGCATAATTACAAAAAAAAAAGCTTAAATATGGACCATATGCCAAGTACAGGGCTATTATATTTATGTATAATTTTATTTGAACTTAATCACAACTCCTTCAGTTCAGTTCAGTCCCTCAGTCGTGTCCGACTCCTTAAGGTAAATTTATTAGTTCTGTTTTGTGTATATGAGGAAACTTCATCAAAGTGCAAAACTAGTCCATGTGAATCCATAAGTTGGCTCTAAAACATACTTTTATTAGCTCTGAACCTGGTTAAATTACTTATTTTTTCTGAACTAAATTCCAGATTTCAAAAAACAACATATTACTTAACCTTAAGTGTTTCTTTGGAGGATTAAGCGATATAGATCAAGTCTGTTTTCTAGTCCCCAGCAATAAAAGGAACATAAAATAAGAGTAAGTTACTAGTAATGATATTATCATTTTTCATCAATATTATTTGAATCCCTGAATAAATTTTATAATTCCTCTGAAGTTGTTTATTTTTATCCACTTAATGTCACTTGCTCACCTCCCACCTCTGCTTTCACCACTTTTACAGCTCTGCCCTGGTTCTCAGTGCCTTAGTTTGGGGCCCTCTCCCACTCTGGCCCTGCCTGCCTTCTTCCCAGGCCCTTATGTTGAATTCACTCCCTCCATTCTCCATCACCAACAGCATCTGTCAAGAGTCTATTTGTCATTATCATGAAGGTCATACCTAGCAGTCCAAGGTTCACAGAGAAGAACGTAAGCTCTAGAATCAGGGTATCCATGGTGGTGACTAGCAAGCACACTGGAGAACTCCAATTCTTGACTGTCTGACAAAGACTGAACACACAACAAACAAGAATCGGGCACTAAAGCTAATCTATAAACCAGTAACTAGAGATTCAGCTAAAAGGTAAGAAGCACTTGATTGTCGGAACTAGTATACAGATTTGAGGTGGACTAAGACAAAAGGCTTATTTTTGAAAACTGCAGGGCAGTAAGTCAGGCAAGAACATGAGAGGACTGGGAGACTCCTAGGAGGAAGACATTCTGTAGGTATTTGAAGTTAAGTAGAAGAGAATTCTCAAAGAAGGCAATGGTACTCCACTCCAGTACTCTTGCCTGGAGAATCCCATGGGGGAAGGGGCCTGGCAGGCTGCAGTCCATGGGGTCATGAAGAGTCGGACATGATTGAGCAACTTCACTTTCACTTTTCACTTTCATGCATTGGAGAAGGAAATGGCAACCCACTCCAGTGTTCTTGCCTGGAGAATCCTAGGGACAGGGGAGCCTGGTGGGCTGCTGTCTATGGGGTCGCACAGAGTCGGACACGACTGAAGAGACTTAGCAGCAGCAGCAGCAGCAAGACAAAGGCTATTTCGTGTTCACACCAAGAATGTTTTCTTGGAGCTTTTAAAATCTGTTTCTAGGATTGGCCCTAGGTTTTGAGTTGAATCTAAGCTAAGAGTGTTTTCAAATACATCCACATATAAGGAAGAACTTAAGACAAGCAGGGCCTAACTCCATATTGCCTTTTTTCTCCAATTGCTCCATTTGGGAATATGTCCCTTGCCCACCTCAAGGTATGCAGAAAGATCACAGCACACTATGTATGAGTAAGGGCTATCAAAAGTATAAAATTTGCATCTTAACTGGCTTTTTTTCACAGCACTTATAGACTTCCAAAAATCTTTGCATTCTGCTTATAAATTATGTTGATTCATTAGTTTCTGTGCCTCCTTACCAGATTCTGAGGTCCTGGAAGGTAGGAATCTGCATTTGTCTTGTCCATTGACCTGTCCCAAATAGATATCCATATAGAATGTTTAGTATATGTTGTATAAAAAATAAATAATTGTTAAATGAACAAATATGTTAATGCTTATTATCTTAATTGTATTGGTTAAGACTATCCATTTCAGTTGATGAAGTTGTTTCTATAGCAACTTTCTAGAGATGTAACTTTAACTCAAGGACTGGCTGCAATGGTAAGAATATCAGATCTGGGACTTCCCTGGTGGTTCAGTGGTTAAGACTTCGCCTTCCAATGCAGAGGGTGCAGGTTTAATCCCTCGGTGGGAAGCAAAGATCCTACCTGCCTCGAGGCCAAAAAAAAAAAAAAAAAACAACATAAAACAGAAGCAATGCTGTGACAAATTCAATAAAGTTTTTTTTAATGGTCCACATCAAAACATATTAAAAAAAAAATCTGACCTGATCTGATGCTGATGCTAGAGACAGACTTGTTTCTGGACTGCTAAACCCATAGAATTTGTCAAATTATGTAAAGTGGACAACAACTTATCTGCCTAAGAGGCTCGCTGGCCTCAGTTACAGCAAAAAATACAGAATTTCCAGCGTCCAAATGGCTTCTTTATTCCTAAATCCAGTGACAGCATGCACACACAATTTCACTTAACTGAAATAATTTTAAACATGATTAAATTCAGCCAAACAAATGTCTATATTGGACCAATAACACCAATTCCCTGAATCAGCTCTTTCCAGCTGGTCGATTTGGCTGCACACAATTACAGACTGGAGGAGATTTGGATGGGAAATTAGCATGTCATTGCTCCAATCTCATTGTTTAGGATTGGGCTTTCAATTCCCTCCCTTGTGGGTTACAATCTGCATTTGAAACAAGTACAAATAGATGTTTTTTCAAGAAGACAATAAAGCACATAATTTGACTGTTTAAGGATTAATTAAATGAGAGTAATAGAGATCACATACATAAGCACTTCATTCATCCATATATTTATCCACCCAATATTAGTGATGAGTTCACAAAGAGACAGATCTATGACAATCTATAGCCTGGAGTCACGAATGGCTTCTATGAAAAAGTGGTACCTTAAAGGTATCTTAAATGATGAACAGTGAACTTGATGAAGAGAGGACAAGAGTTTTCCAGCAAAGAGAACAGCATGTGCAAAGGCCCAGAGGTGTCAGAAAGAGTATTACAAATCCAGGGAAACACAGGTGTTCATCATGGCGAAAGAATAGGAGCATGCCAACTAATGCAGGACTTGCCTGTCATTGAGAGGCACTGCACAGCTATCCTAGGGAGCTTCATAGTTTCTGAGAACATGACAAGCCTTAAGGTGTTCTTTAAAATAAAAATAGCTGATATTTACTGAGGATGGACTGTGCCCTAACACAGAGGGTGAGGAACTTGCCCCAAGGTTACATAGCAAAGTGATGAAGCCAGGATGAAACTCAGTAGGTCTGGCTACAGAGGCCACATTCCCATCAAGTACATGCTGTCAGAGGCCCCAAACCTGAAGCCTGTGAAGGATCACTGCCATAGTGGAAAGGCACCTCCCTGGGGTTATTCTCAGTGTTAATCTCTTGCATGGGTAGAAATGTGATATATGCTCTTCCCCCAAAGGGCAGAGTGCACTGTCTTCTCTGTGGGCATGTGGCTGCATGTAAGCCTTCCCAGTGGCTGAGCAGATGTCCTGCCAGATGGTAGCCACTTGGACCTGAGCCCTCCTGTGGCAAGCGGCCAGGACAGTCGCCTTGTAATGGTTGTAAATGTCATCATTCTCACAGACCGGACAGCTGGACAGAATGTCCAAAGAAAAGCAGGTGGTGACCATATAGTACATGATTTTGCTGCCCAAAGAGAAGAGAATCACAGTGTTCCTGTGTACATCCAAGACTATGCCTTTAGAATAGTTTTCTTTACTGCATCAAACAACAGGCTCCATTATATGTGGGAAGTCAAAGAAACATCAAGGGAAAACGTTATTATTCACAAACATTTCTGCTGACATCAGCCCCTTGATTATCCAAGCTTTCCTGATTTACCTCCTGCCTCTGTTCTCTCTATCCTTCTATGTTCAACTTCGGTATGTCTTCCTCTGTGAAGGCTTCCCTGGCCTTGTCTAAAGGTAACTAATAAACAGGCTTGTCTTCTGGATACTCAGACTGGTAGGGGAAAAAAGACGTGTGACAAGCTGCAAACACAAAGTAATATGTGGAAAGTCCTACATGGCCCAGTGGAGAAAATGACAACTTCCATAGCAGATTCACAAAAAGCTTCACTAAGGAAGAAATGCTTGATTTGGGTCTCAAGCTTATAAGGAAGAATTCAGTGGGCAGATGAGAAACTAAAGGGAATCAAAGTAAAGAATTACCAGAGCAGAGTTTTCTGGCTTTGAGTAACATTGAGCAGTTGAATTAGGCCAGCATGTGGAGAACTTTACGGAAAATGTATCAGTTCACTTTTGCTGTGTAACAAAACCCAAAACTCAGAGGCACACCACAGTAAGTTGCAGGACTCTGGTTGTGTCATCTGGGCTTACTCACTCATTTGCAGAGGCCTCTGCACAGAAAACTAGTCAATCTAATCACACTAGGACCACAGCCTTGTCTAACTCAATGAAACTAAGCCATGCCCGTGGGGCAACCAAAGATGAGTGGGTCATGGTGGAAAGATCTGACAGAATGTGGTCCGCTGGAGAAAGGAATGGCAAACCACTTCAGTATTCTTGCCTCGAGAACCCCATGAACAGTATGAAAAGGCAAAATGATGGGATACTGAAAAAGAAGCTCCCCAGGTCAGTAGGTGCCCAATATGCTACTGGAGATCAGTGGAGAAATAACTCCAGAAAGAATGAAGGGATGGAGCCAAAGCAAAAACAATACCCAGCTATGGATGTGACTGGTGATAGAAGCAAGGTCCGATGCTGTAAAGAGCAATACTGCATAGGAACCTGGAATGTCAGGTCCATGAATCAAGGGAAATTGGAAGTGGTCAAACAAGAGATGGCAAGAGTGAATGTCGACATTCTAGGAATCAGCAAACTCAAATGGACTGGAATGGGTGAATTTAACTCAGATACCATTATATCTACTAATGCGGGCAGGAATCCCTCAGAAGAAATGGAGTGGCCATCATGGTCAACAAAAGAGTCCGAAATGCAGTACTTGGATGCAATCTCAAAAATGACAGAATGATCTCTGTTCGTTTCCAAGGCAAACCATTCAATATCACAGTAATCCAAGTCTATGCCCCAACCAGTAACACTGAAGAAGCTGAAGTTGAATGGTTCTATGAAGACCTACAAGGCCTTTTAGAACTAACACCCAAAAAAGATGTCCTTTTCATTATAGGGGACTGGAATGCAAAAGCAGAAGCCAAGAAACACCTGGAGTAACAGGCAAATTTGGCCTTGGAATACGGAATGAAGCAGAGCAAAGATTAATAGAATTTTGCCAAGAAAATGCACTGGTCATAACAAACACCCTCTTCCAACAACACAAGAGAAGACTCTATACATGGACATGACCACATGGTCAACACCGAAATCAAAATGACTATATTCTTTGCAGCCAAAGATGGAGAAGCTCTATACAGTCAGCAAAAACAAGACCAGGAGTTGACTGTGGCTTAGACCATGAACTCCTTATTGCAAAATTCAGACTGAAATTGAAGAAAGTAGGGAAAACCACTAGACCATTCAGGTATGACCTAAATCAAATCCCTTATGATTATACAGTGGAAGTGATAAACAGATTTAAGGGCCTAGATCTGATAGATGGAGTGCCTGATGAACTATGGAATGAAGTTCGTGACATTGTACAGGAGACAGGGATCAAGACCATCCCCATGGAAAAGAAATGCAAAAAAGCAAAATGGCTGTCTGGGGAAGCCTTACAGCTGTGAAAAGAAGAGAAGTGAAAAGCAAAGGAGAAAAAGAAAGATATAAACATCTGAATGCAGAGTTCCAAAGAATAGCAAGAAGAGATAAGAAAGCCTTCTTCAACGATCATTGCAAAGAAATAGAGGAAAACAACAGAATGGGAAAGACTAGAG
This sequence comes from Bos indicus, assembly GCF_029378745.1. Lineage (NCBI taxonomy): Eukaryota > Metazoa > Chordata > Mammalia > Artiodactyla > Bovidae > Bos > Bos indicus. Next base: position 13,890,111 of record NC_091788.1, on the reverse strand, counting down.
ATCTCTTCAAGAAAATCAGAGATGCCAAAGGAACATTTCATGCAAAGATGGGCTCGATAAAGGACAGAAATGGTATGGACCTAACGGAAGCAGAGGATTTTAAGAAGAGATGCCAAGAATACACGGAAGAACTGTACAAAAAAGATCTTCACGACCCAGATAATCACGATGGTGTGATCACTGACCTAGAGCCAGACATCCTGAAATGTGAAGTTAAGTGGGCCTTAGAAAGCATCACTACAAACAATGCTAGTGGACGTGATGGAATTCCAGTTGAGCTATTTCAAATCCTGAAAGATGATGCTGTGAAAGTGCTGCACTCAATATGCCAGCAAATTTGGAAAACTCAGCAGTGGCCACAGGACTGGAAAAGGTCAATTTTAATTCCAATCCCAAAGAAAGGCAATGCCAAAGAATGCTCAAACTACCGCACAATTGTGCTCATCTCACATGCTAGTAAAGTAATGCCCAAAATTCTCCAAGCCAGGCTTCAGCAATATGTGAACCGTGAACTTCCTGATGTTCAAGCTGGTTTTAGAAAAGGCAGAGGAACCAGAGATCAAATTGCCAACATCCGCTGGATCATGGAAAAAGCAAGAGAGTTCCAGAAAGGCATCTATTTCTGCTTTATTGACTATGCCAAAGCCTTTGACTGTGTGGATCACAATAAACTGTGGAAAATCCTTCAAGAGATGGGAATACCAGACCACCTGATCTGCCTCTTGAGAAATCTGTATGCAGGTCAGGAAGCAAAGGTTAGAACTGGACATGGAACAACAGACTGGTTACAAATAGGAAAAGGAGTTCATCAAGGCTGTATATTGTCACCCTGTTTATTTAACTTATATGCAGAGTACATCATGAGAAACGCTGGGCTGGAAGAAGCACAAGCTGGAATCAAGATTGCCGGGAGAAATATCAATAACCTCAGATATGCAGATGACACCGCCCTTATGGCAGAAAGTGAAGAGGAACTCAAAAGCCTCTTGATGAAAGTGAAAGAGGAGAGTGAAAAAGTTGGCTTAAAGCTCAACATTCAGAAAACGAAGATCATGGCATCCGGTCCCACCACTTCATGGGAAATAGATAGGGAAACAGTGAAAACAGTGTCAGACTTTATTTTTCTGGGCTCCAAAATCACTACAGATGGTGACTGCAGCCATGAAATTAAAAGATGCTTACTCCTTGGAAGGAAAGTTATGACCAACCTAGATAGCATATTCAAAAGCAGAGACATTACTTTGCCAACAAAGGTCCATCTAGTCAAGGTTATGGTTTTTCCTGTGGTCATGTATGGATGTGAGAGTTGGACTGTGAAGAAGGCTGAGTGCCGAAGAATTGATGCTTTTGAAGTGTGGTGTTGGAGAAGACTCTTGAGAGTCCCTTGGACTGCAAGGAGATCCAACCAGTCCATTCTGAAGGAGATCAGCCCTGGGATTTCTTTGGAAGGAATGATGCTAAAGCTTAAACTCCAGTACTTTGGCCACCTCATGCGAAGAGTTGACTCATTGGAAAAGACTCTGATTATGGGAGGGATCGGGGGCAAGAGGAGAAGGGGATGACAGAGGATGAGATGGCTGGATGGCATCACTGACTCAATGACGTGAGTCTGAGTGAACTCCGGGAGTTGGTGATGGACAGGGAGGCCTGGCGTGCTGGGATTCATGGGGTCGCAAAGAGTTGGACATGACTGGGAGACTGATCTGATCTGATCTGCTCTTTTGAGTGCTTGGCTGAGGCAATTTCGCTGGAAAGCTCTATTCCATTTGTTCATCATCCTTTCCCAGGACCAGCAGGAGAGGCTAGGAATCCCCTTCTCTTGGTGATGGCAAAAGTGCAACAGCAAATCAGGCCAACCATTCAAGCAGTTTTCAAGATACTGCTTACATCACATATATTAATATCTCTTTAGTCAAAGCATGTCACATGATGGACATGGAGTCAAGGAGTAGTGAATGCTCAGTAGGAAGACATTTTATTGCATGAGTACAGAAAGCATAACAGCATTGGAGAACCAACATACATAGGAAATAACCAAGTTATGGGCCTGGGGAGGCAGGTATGAACTAAATCATAGGATACACAGTAAATAATCTTAATAGAATTTTCCTGTAATCTCATCTTGTAGACAAAAGACACATTATTTTAAATAAAGAAATGACATGATTATATATGTATTTGAAGATGATCCCTTTCATCTCTATGTGGAAGATACGTTGAACGATATTTAAAATAGAGACAGAGAGAAGCTAAGAGTCTTAAAGTGAAGGCTTAAAGTAAGGCAGTGGTAGAGGACATAGTGATAAGGAGACTGAGGTGGCAAACAAAACAAAACAACAACAACAAAAAAACGGTACAATATGAGGTATTCACAGATGGGTATAAAGGCAGTGGGGATGGAAAGAGGGGAGCTTGAGAGCTCAATCTTATCTGCTCTGGCTAAAGATGTTGTTGTTCTTTAGTCACTAAACTGTGTCCAACTTTTATTGAGACCCCATGGACTGTAGCCCACCAGGCTCCTCTGTCCATGGGATTTTCAAGGCAGGAATACTGGGGTGGGTTGCCATTTCCTTCTTCAAGGGATCTTTCTGACCCAGAGATTGCACACATGTCTATTGCATTGGCAGGTGGACTCTTTATCACTGAGCCACCAGGGAAGCCCTGGCTAAGGATCAGATCAGATCAGATCAGTTGCTCAGTCGTGTCCAACTCTTTGCGACCCCATGAATCGCAGCACACCAGGCATCCCCGTCCATCACCAACTCCTGGAGTTCACTGAGACTCACATCCATCGAGTCAGTGATGCCACCCAGCCATCTCATCCTATGTCGTCCCCTTCTCCTCCTGCCCCCAATCCCTCCCAGCGTCAGGGTCTTTTCCAATGAGTCAACTCTTCACATGAGGTGCCCAAAGTACTGGAGTTTTAGCTCTAGCATCATTCCTTCCAAAGAAAGCCCAGGGCTGATCTCCTTCAGAATGGACTGGTTGGATCTCCTTGCAGTCCAAAGGACTCTCAAGAGTCTTCTCCAACACCACACTTCAGAAGCATCAATTCTTCGGCACTCAGCCTTCTTCACAGTCCAACTCTCACATCCATACATGACCACAGGAAAAACCATAGCCTTGACTAGACGAACCTTTGTTGGCAAAGTAATGTCTCTGCTTTTGAACATGCTATCTAGGTTGGTCATAACTTTCCTTCCAAGGAGTAAGTGTCTTTTAATTTCATGGCTGCAGTCACCATCTGCAGTGATTTTGGAGCCCAAAAAGATAAAGTCTGACACTGTTTCCACTGTTTCCCCATCTATTTCCCATGAAGTGGTGGGACCGGATGCCATGATCTTCATTTTCTGAATGTTGAGCTTTAAGCCAACTTTTTCACTCTCCACTTTCACTTTCATCAAGAGGCTTTTGAGTTCCTCTTCACTTTCTGCCATAAGGGTGGTGTCATCTGCATGTCTGATGTTATTGATATTTCTCCTGGCAATCTTGATTCCAGCTTGTGCTTTTTCCAGTCCAGTGTTTCTCATGATGTACTCTGAATGCAGAGTTCCAAAGAATAGCAAGAAGAGATAAGAAAGCCTTCTTCAGCGATCAATGCAAAGAAATAGAGGAAAACAACAGAATGGGAAAGACTAGAGATCTCTTCAAGAAAATCAGAGATACCAAAGGAACATTTCATGCAAAGATGGGCTCGATAAAGGACAGAAATGGTATGGACCTAAAAGAAGCAGAAGATATTCAGAAGAGATGGCAAGAATACACAGAAGAACTGTACAAAAAAGATCTTCACGACCCAGATAATCATGATGGTGTGATCACTCACCTAGAGCCAGATATCCTGGAATGTGAAGTCAAGTGGGCCTTAGAAAGCATCACTGCGAACAAAGCTAGTGTAGGTGATAGAATTCCAGTTGAGCTATTCCAAATCCTGAAAGCTGATGCTGTGAAAGTGCTGCACTCAATATGCCAGCCAATTTGGAAAACTCAGCAGTGGCCACAGGATTGGAAAAGCTCAGTTTTCATTCCAATCCCAAACAAAGGCAATGCCAAAGAATGCTCAAACTACCACACAATTGCACTCATCTCACACGCTAGTAAAGTAATGCTCAAAATTCTCCAAGCCAGGCTTCAGCAATATGTGAACCGTGAACTTCCTGATACTCAAGCTGGTTTTAGAAAAGGCAGAGGAACCAGAGATCAAATTGCCAACATCCTCTGGATCATGGAAAAAGCAAGAGAGTTCCAGAAAGGCATCTATTTCTGCTTTATTGACTATGCCAAAGCCTTTGACTGTGTGGATCACAATAAACTGTGGGAAATTCTTCAAGAGATGGGAATACCAGACCACCTGATCTGCCTCTTGAGAAATCTGTATGCAGGTCAGGAAGCAACAGTTAGAACTGGACATGGAACAATAGACTGGTTCCAAATAGGAAAGGGAGTACGTCAAGGCTGAATATTGTCACCCCGTTTATTTAACTTATATGCAGAGTACATCATGAGAAACGCTAGACTGGCTAAGGATAGCCCTATTCAAAATAATCAGAGGAGGCAAGAAGAAAATAAGTTATGGGAGGAAAGCTGTAGGGCAGTAAGTCAGGCAAGAACATGAGAGGCCTGGGAGACTCCTAGGAAGAAGATATTCTGTAGGTATTTGAAGTTAAGTAGAAGAGAATTCTTGGTGAAGGCAATGGCACCCCACTCCAGTACTCTTGCCTGGAAAATCCCATGGACGGAGCAGCCTGGTAGGCTGCAGTCCATGGGGTTGCTAGAGTCAGACATGACTGAGCGACTTCCCTTTCACTTTTCACTTCCATGCATTGGAGAAGGAAATGGCAACCCACTCCAGTGTTCTTTGCCTGAAGAATCCCAGGGACAGGGGAGCCTGGTGGGCTGCCGTCTATGGGGTCGCACAGAGTCGGACACGACTGAAGCAACTTAGCAGCAGCAGCAGCAGAGAATTCTAATGTGAAAATACAATTTAAGACCAAATGGTATTTACATGGTATTGAATGTTATAAGCATGATGGTGACTGCTCAGAGAAAAGTAATATTGTGGAATGAAAACTATAGGAATTCAAGTTTGTTATTAGAGACTATCTTTGGATGTCTTTGAGGTTCTGAAGCAAGTAGTGAATTCTCTCCCAGAAAAACTACAGAGGCACACATAAGTCAATTTTTGGATACAATTCCAGGTAGCGTGTAGGTTTCATAAAGTCTATCCAGGGATCCTTAAAGGACTGTAGAAGCCAGATTACAAAGCCCTCACTTAAAGGATGAGTGGGAGAAAACGGCAAATTAAAGACATGAAAAGGAAGAGAAGATTTGATCAGAGTAGAGAGACAAGAGCTCCTGGATCATGAACTAGAGTTCACTAAGTGCTGAAGTGCTAGTCACATTGAAAAGTTTAGAACAGACCTTCAGTAAAGAGGAAAGAAAAAAAAAAGGAGTGGAGGGCAAAGAACTGAAGACAAAAGACAAAATTAACAAGACAGTGGAAAACAATGATTTTTTCAGTCAGCACCCAACACCACCTGAGGCAGATGTGTGTGAGTCATCGCTCAGTTGTGTCCGACTTTTTGCAACCCCATGGATTGCAGTCCGCCAGGCTCTTCTGTCCATGAGATTTCCCAGGCAAGAATACTGCAGTGGGTTGCCATTTCCTGCTCCAGGGGATCTTACCAAACCCAGAGATCAAACCCAGGTCTCCTGCACTGAAGGCGGATTCTTACGTGTGGGCATTAGAGTAACTGCACCACCTGACTTGGCAGCAGCAGCACAGGATGCAGCTGTGAAACCAACCAGGAGGAGTCACATATCAGTAAATAAGGGCCACCTGAAGAGACCAGGGAAGGCCCAGGCTAAAAACAGAGACCTGGTGCAGGGTGTTTAAAGCTATCGTCAGTAGTCACAATTACCAGGGATTCCTGCAGTGGAAGCTGGACTCAGAAGTTTGCACAATAATCTTATCGGGACTGAAAGAGTCTATTAAACCCCTAATTTCTTAGAGGGCAAGAAGTAGCTCTTGTTCACTTCCCGGCACCTGGAACACGATCTGGCAAACAGTATGAGTGAATATGGATCACACGAATGAATGAGGACAACTCTTTCCAGGTGGCGCTAGTGGTAAAGAACCCACCTGCCAATGCAGGAGATGCAGGAGACTCAGGTTCAATCCCTGGGTCGGGAAGATCACCTGGAGGAGGAAATGGCAACCTACTCCAGTACTCTTGCCTGGAAAATCCTATGGAAGAGGAGCCTGGAGGGCTATAGTCCATAGATTGCAGAGAGCCAGACAGGAATGCAGCGACCGAGCATGCACGTTATTGAGCACCTGAGAGCTCCCACTCTTCAGGTCTACAAATGCCGCTCTTCTGAAACACGTTGGCTGCTCTCATGATCAGCCTGTTGTCTTTCTAGGAAAATACTTAGTCCTCTCTTATTAATTCATTTTACTGTTTGTATTCATCCCAAATGTGGAACAATTCAAAAACTCAGATACAACGCAGTGTTTTGTTATTATTTTCCAGTTCTCTCTGGCACCAAGCAAATTTGGTTCTAAACAAAAGCTAATAAACCCTGATTTTAAAGCTATAATGCCTCTAGTGTGTGTGCTAGAAGTACAACAAGATGATGCAATACCTCAAGGCCCTGTTTTAGTTAAAAGTCATGCTAATGATTTCATCCTTCATAGTGCCCAAAGAACCCTGAGAAAGAAACCTTCAACTCTTACATCGTTTTCTGTCTTAAGGGTAATGAACCATATGTGTAGACAGCTGCACTGTCTGTAAACTACGGTCATTAATTAGACAGGAGACAGGACACTTCCAGGGAGAGGCGGGTGAAGGGAAAAGAGTGAGACTTTGAAAAGTCACAGTGATTATTAATATCAGAAAGGGCAGGGAAAAGGGTAAAATGCTTGTTCTCCATATTTCAAATATATTACATTGCCCATAGCAATGAAGCAGCGGAAAGGTCTGGAAAGCACGGTGAGAGTTTGGGAACTATGCATGAGTCCAAAGTTAACCAGGCAGGTTCTACAGGCAAAAAGCCATACAGAGTCATCTATAGAACTCCAAAGAAAGTGCCAAGTCAGTGAAGCTTATGCCCACATGAAGCTTATGAGCTTAATGGTGCACTGGTAAAGAATCCGTCTCTCAATGCCAGAGACATTGGAGATGCAGGTTCAATCCCCGGGTTGGGAAGATCCCCTGGAGTGGGAAACAGCAACCCACTCCAGCATTCTTGCCTGGGAAATCCCATGGACATAGAGGCCTGGCTGGCTACAGTCCATGGGGTTGCAGAGAGTCAGACACACCTTAGCACACACACATCTGCCCAAGGGAAAAATGATAACTTAGTCTTAAGCAGATACAATTATATTGTACAAAGCAAACCAAAGAAAGAAATGAGTTTTCCCCTGAGCATCAGGTATAAATCCCTAACCAAGATGTACATCCCTAACTGGGATGATTGGGACTACAAAGTATGCGGCAAGAGTTCAAGTTATGTCAGGGCAAGCAAGAATGAAGGCTGTGACCACACAGACCTTGTAGCTTCCCAGATCCAGCCTATGGAGGCAGGGTGTGTGCCGAGAGTCCCATTTATTTTAGCAGATACATTAGCTATCTCTGAAAACACACCAAGAAGCAGAGAATATCTGGAAGGTGTATAAGCACCCCTGTGTCTTGAATCTTTAGTAATTATTACTAATTACTATACTCATTCTGGCAGAGGCTCGGGTCTGCGATAAGGAGCTAGTACATAAGCACTCATGGTTGTAATTTCTAGAAAAAGCACAGATTTAATGAACTAAAGGAACTAAAGCATATATGTAATGTAAAATGGAAATAACCTATCTATAAAAGACCCCAGAGAAGTATGAAAGAGAGAATGCTAAACTAAAAGGCCAGGTATGATTCAGTGATGATGATGTATCAATATAAGTTTAAGAACTGTAACAAATGAACCGCTGGTGAGGGATGTTGATCATGGGGGAGGCTGTGGGTATTTGGGAAAGGGGTCTAGGGGAAACTTATGCACTTCTGCTCAATTTTGCTGTCAACTTATAACTGCTCTAAAAAGTGAAGTCAATTAAAAAAAAAAATCAGAGAGGTGTGGATGAGAGTGACAAAAACATGATTTTTGCTTCTGCTCTACAGAATGGCAATAACAAGAAAGCTTATCAGAGCAGAAGAGAGCACTAGCATAGGAGCACCAGATACACTGACAAAAAGAAGGACCATTTAAAGAAGCAATGAAGAAGCCTGTACAGGAGAGTGGCGTGATCAGATTTAATGGGATAAGGATTCCTCTGGCAGTTGTACCATGGTTGGTTTAGCTGGTGTTATACTGTGCACTCCAGTGTTCTTGCCTGGAGAATCCCAGGGAAGAGGGGAGCCTGGTGAGCTGCTGTCTATGGGGTCGCACAGAGTCGGACATGACTGAAGTGACTTAGCAGCAGCATACTGTGCTCAGTCATGTCTGACTCTTCACGACCCCATGGACGGTAGCCCATGGGGTCCTTTGTCCATGGGATTCTCCAAGCAAATACTGGAGTGGGTTGCCATTCCCTTCTCCAGAGGATCTTCCCAACCCAGGGACTGAACTCAAGTCTCCTGTACTCCAGGCAGATTCTTTACCTTCTAAGCCACCAGGGAAGCACACCAGGGTTTAGCTAGTAGAATAAGTCAAAGTAGGAAGACCATTAAGACAACCTGTAGATTGTCTTAGATACAATATATATATATATATATATATACAGCTAGATATAAGATAGTATTGATAAGTACGTGACTTAGGATTGTGAGAATAAAGGGGGGGGGACAGATATTGATATCTGATACTGGTAAAACTGATCTGACTTTGTGACACTTTTGGTTAATAGGATAAGGAGGAAAAAATCTAGGGCAGTTTCCAAATTGCTAGTTTTATAACTACAAAAGTTGTTTTCTTAAATGCAACATTTATAAATGTTTCATGAATGAGCAAGCAAACATGCACATTCTTGAAATTATTGTCATAAAAACTGTGGTGATACAACAGCCAAGACATGGGAGAAAACTAAATGTCCATGGGCAGATGAATAGATATAAAAGATGCGGTACATATACGTGATGGAATATTACTTAGCCATAAAAAAGAATGAAGTAATGCTATTTGTAGCAACATGGACGGACTGAGAGATTGTCATACCAAATCAGAGAAAGGCAAATGCTATATGGCCACACGTATACATGGAATCCAAACTATGACACAAATGAGCTTCTCTAGGAAACACAGACAGACTCACACAGAGAAGAGACATGTGGTTGCCAAGGGGGAGGTCAGGTGGGGAGGGGGATGGGTTGAGAGCTGGGGATCAGCAGACGCAAACTATCATGTACAGAATGGATAAACAACACAGCCTACTGCTTAGCACAGGGAACTACATTCACTGTCCTGTGAGAAACTAATGGAAAACATGATGAAACAGAATGTATATAAATGTGTAACTGAATCACTTTTCTGTACAGCAGGAATTAACACATTGTAAACCAACTTTACTTTGATAGAATTAAACCTTTTAAAATATGTGGTGACATGTTTATGCTCTTTTTTTTTCACCCAGGCAGAATTTGTTGAGAACCACATCACTACTGAGTTAACTGCTGAACGAGGTTGAACAATAAATGAAAGGGGAAGGAGAAAGCACTGTGTAGATTATAAGCGTGGGCTGCATTTCGGGGGCTGCTCTACTTCAAACTTTCCTGTCCCACTTTTTCCAAGCAGATTAGGACCTGTCAGACATAGTCCTGATTTTGGTTCATAAAACACTGACCCTGTGATGGTGAAGAGCAGCTCTCAACCGTGTGATTGAATAGGCCTCACAGGCTCCTGTGCCAATGAATCTGTATCCCTGCCCCTTCTGAAGCATCAAGGATACAGGCTGGGTTATCAGTGTTGGAAATCCCCTTCACCAACATGTGGCAGACTGCCCCTTAGATTTATCTCCAAATTAAACCCCGTGGAGAAGGCAATAGCACCCCACTCCAGTACTCGTGCCTGGAAAATCCCATGGACGGAGGAGCCTGGTAGGCTGCAGTCCATGGGGTCGCTGAGGGTCGGACACAACTGAGCGACTTCACTTTCACTTTTCACTTTCATGCATTGGAGAAGGAAATGGCAACCCACTCCAGTGTTCTTGCCTGGAGAATCCCAGGGATGGGGGAACCTGGTGGGCTGCCGTCTATGGGGTCGCACAGAGTCGAACACGACTGAAGCGACTTAGCAGCAGCAGCAGCAGCAGCAGAGAACATTGAATCATGTCTTTCCTCTTTTATGTCACTTACTATTATCTGTATCTTACTAATCTCTATGTCTTAACATCCTTTAATAGAATGAAAGATCATAGGGAACCTTTAATATCACATCTATTTAACATTTCCCTCCCCCACCTTTTAATACATGAACTCCTTATACCTCATTTTTCAATCTTAAGTTTCAACCATTTGAGAAAATTGTATGCTTATGAAAATAGAGGAATCATCCTACTATTAAAATTATCCCAATAGATTCTTCAACAATTCTGCTCTTTAATTGCACCTTAATTAAAGAGCTTGAACATTAACAACTTTACTTATCATTAATAGAATCTGTTCTTTAAAGTCCAGCTTAACTAAATAAGCATGCATTGAACATTTATTATATGGGACTCAGGTGCTGGCTACTGTGTCTTTGAGAATGATTAAAGCATGGATGGGCTACCAAATTTTGTCTGAGAAAACAAATGTAAATAAACAATGCATAAACTGACAATACAATGAATTAAACATATGCAATTTACATGCAATTTATAGGTAAACCATAAATGTGGAGGGAAATGTCATAAGACTTGGATTTTGAAAATGAAATGGGAATCTGTGGCAGGTCCTTCCAGGAAGAGAGAAACAGTCATGCAAAGAATCAATGTGGTAAACATAAGATAGGATTTAAAACTAGGGTCTATCAAAAGGAGAAATAATGAAGAAAACACTTTTTTAAACATGCAGAAAGCCATCCTTATTAATCAGATCAGGATTCAAAGTATCAAATATTTTCCTGTGCACTCAGATATGTTCAGATTCCAATATCTGGGTTTGTAAAGAAAAGATGATCCTTTATGGTGGTCTTTCCTGGATGTAAATAATCAGAAGTTACAAAGTATAGTAGTCACGTATTAAAAACAAAGTACCTATTTGAGAGCTAAACCCATGCATAATCAGCCAAGACTAGAATTATGCTTGAGAGAGATTAGATTTCAACAAAAGCTAGAATAAGAATGTTAGGTCAAATTTATTGAACACTTATTGCATGACAAGCCTTGTTCTGGGGCTTCCCTGGTGGCTCAGATGGTAAAGAATCTGCCTGCAATGTGGGAGAACCAGGTTTGATCCCTGGGTCAGGAAGATCCCCTAGAAAAGGGAATGGTTACCCACTCCAGTATTCTTGCCTGCAAAGTTTCATGGACAGAGATTACAGTCCATAGGGTCACAAAGAATTAGACACTACTGAGCAACTAACACTTTCAAGCCTTGTTCTAAGCATGTTGTTACATAAATGGATTCACAGAATATAGAAACCAGAGAAAATGCTGAAGATTCCTACTATTATTCCATTTTCACAAAGAAATGGAAACAGGTTATGTAATTTTTCCAAGTTCAAAGAAAACACAGCAAAATCAAAATCTTACAGACAACTATCGTGTAGGGTGAAAGTGAAGTGAAGTCGCTCAACGTATCCGACTCTTCGCGACCCCATGGACTGCAGCCTACCAGGCTCCTCCGCCCATGAGAGGTGGTGTTGGTACTTTTTTCATCATTAAATAAGATAGAAACTCTAGGACGTGGTATAAGACATTCTTTGGAATGGATGGTTTCAGTTCAGTTCAGTTCAGTCGCTCAGTTGTGTCCAACTTTTTGTGCCCCCATGAATCGCAGCACGCCAGGCCTCCCTGTCCATCACCAACTCCCAGAGTTCACTCAGACTCACATCCATAGAGTCAGAGATGCCATCCAGCCATCTCATCCTCTGTCGTCCCCTTCTCCTCCTGCCCCCAATCCCTCCCAGCATCAGAGTCTTTTCCAATGAGTCAACTCTTCACATGAGGTGGCCAAAGTACTGGATTTCAGCTTTAGCATCATTCCTTCCAAAGAAATCCCAGGGCTGATCTCCTTCAGAATGGACTGGTTGGATCTCCTTGCAGTCCAAGGGACTCTCAAGAGTCTTCTCCAACACCACAGTTCAAAAGCATCAATTCTTCGGCGCTCAGCCTTCTTCACAGTCCAACTCTCACATCCATACATGACCACAGGAAAAACCATAGCCTTGACTAGACGACCTTTGTTGGCAAAGTAATATCTCTGCTTTTGAATGTGCTGTCTAGGTTGGTCATAACTTTCCTTCCAAGGAGTAAGTGTCTTTTAATTTCATGGCTGCAGTCACCATCTGCAGTGATTTTGGAGCCCAAAAAGATAAAGTCTGACACTGTTTCCACTGTTTCCCCATCTATTTCCCATGAAGTGATGGGACCGGATGCCATGATCTTCGTTTTCTGAATGTTGAGCTTTAAGAGGTTATTAATACATACGAGTTTTTGCAGTAGCTATTGGAAATGAACATTTGGATGTCAAAGAGAGGGTTCTACACGTGGGAGGTTCTGGGACAAAGGGAATGAGAGGGAATGGTTGGAAATCTTTTGAAGAGTTATTTAATCCATGAGGAGGAATACTCATAGAAAGCACATGTGTTTAACAGTTACTGTATGACAGTGCCATATCTCAGCTTGGGGAAATAAGAGTAAATAATGCAGAGACATGAAAAACCTTTAAAAAGTTCCATCCAGGACAGAAAATGGTATAAAATAATGATGAACAAAATGATGAGTGAGTTTGGTTAAAATAGCAGCAAATGCTCGCACAATGCTTATGATGTAACCTATGTCCTCCTGAGGGCTTTGCAAGTATTAATTCCTCAATCCTCACAACCCTAGGACAGAGGGACTACCATTACCTCCACATTCTACAGGTGAGGAAACTGTTGCCTAAAGAGATGGAGACATTTGCTTACGGTCTTGCAACTTGTAAATGACAAACCTGATATCTGAAGACAGGCCAGCTAGCTCTTAGCATTACATTAAGGACTCTCCCTTCCTATGGCTGGTGAAGGGTAAGAGGTGATATAGAGACTGTAAGTGCAGATTATTCATCAATTTTTTTCATTCATTCACCAAAACACTTATTGAGCACCTATTATGTGCCAGACACTATTCTAGGCAGCCTGGGTATAGCAGTGAACAAACAAACGAGACACGTCCTTGCACTTAAGACACGTACATTCATGAAGAATTGCTGTGGCAAATTAAGAAAAGTGCTTAAGCAATAGAGACACAGACATAGAGAACAAACATGGATAACAGGGGAGGAGAAGGGGTGGGACGAATTGGGAGACTGGGATAGACATATATATACTACTGTGTGTAAAATCGATAACTAATGAGAATATACCCAGTGCTGTGCAGTGACCTAAGTGGAAGGAAATCCAAGAAAGAGTGGATATAGGTATACGTATGGGTGATTCACTGTACTATAGAGTAGAAATTAACACAACATTGTAAAGCAACTATACTCCGATAATTTTTTTTTAAGTGCTTGAATGTGTTGGGCCACATCCCATATCTAATTTAACCCTCACAACCCTTTGAAATCTGTACTACCATCATCCTCATTTTACAGATAAGAAAACCAAGTCTTGGGGGCATTAAATAAAGTCACAGATTGTTAAGGACAGATGTAGAAACTCAGACCTAGATCTGCCAGATTCCAAAGCTCATACTTAAACCAGCTTACTTTAGCACTTAAAGAAGAAATAGAATCAAAGGAAGTATTTTTATGATGTAGTATATGAAAATTATTTTCAGCCTTAAGAATGAAAAGATTGGAGAGTAAAAAAAATGTGATGATATAGATGACATTTTAACTGGAGGCCAAGAAAATTATAAAAGATCATCAGCATGTTTTAAGCTGGACTTTCTCAAATGCTTGATCATAAAGGATTCAGTGCCATAAATGGAAATCACTGCCGTGTGTATTTTCTTTTTCAAACAAAAGTTTTCAAATACTGACGTCATCCCAGAACCCTCATAACCCCATAGCTAAGGACTGAAAACTTACAAAATGTGTTTTATACAATGAAAAAAAAAAAAAAAAAACAGCAAATCTCTGGTGATTCAACATACAGAAGATAATTTTTTTCCTGGAAGAATAGAAGCAGGATAAGACTAGGCTGAGCTATCTTTGAAGGATCCACCTTTTCTCCTTTTGAGTGAGGCTCTTTCTCTCCCCACCCCTCTGCACCAGAAAGATGCCTTTGTATCATCTGTTATCAAGAGAGACCACGCTGTTTCAAAGGCATATGATGTGTCAAAAATACCTGCTGGATGTCCCAATTCGGCTCTGAATTCCAGCTGCTGCAGTCTTTGTTCTAGGCAGAGAGAATACTCAGCACCGGATTAATAGTAATGTGATCATTTAAAAATATTATCCATCCCTGTGATAACGTCTTTTGGGCTGTTGCCATGTCAAAGTGATGGGTCAGTGCTATTCTGATCACTGGTGCCACCCCCACTCAAAAGGGATTTCAAACTGGGCGTTTAAAAATAAGCAGACAAGCTTGTGAATCCACAGTCTATTGCTATTCTGTGCCTTTTTCTTGGTGAAATGTCTTGAAGTCTTCACAACTATCTCTTCATACCCAGCAAGGGTACAATTGCTTTTAATAAGTCAGATCTTAATGATAGCATAGTAATCTACCACCTACCCAAGGAGTGAAGTTTTCTAACTGAAGGAAAAATAAAATCTTGTTTTTCATGCTTCTTAAACACTTTCAAAGTTTGAAATACTCTTTTATCTATGTCACATTTGATCATCAAAGCAATCCTATATGAAAGGCAAGGAGAATGCTATTATCCACATTTTAATATATGGAAACTGAGACTCAGAGCAAGGATGGGAATCAGTCTAATCAAAAATAATAAGACAGTGACAGAGCTTAGGTTTCAATGTAATGTTCCCTTTCCTTCTTTTTTTTTTTTTTTTTTCCTGAAGTCAAATTTAGTTCTGTATTGACACCGTGGAAAAAGTATATATAACAAAGCATGAAAACTTAGGGAGAAAAGTTTAAGAAAAATTATCATCAGTCACAGACTCTCTCTCTCTCTTATAAATACATGTGGTTACATAAAAGCCTAACTGCTTGCAGCATCTCACTCAAGTATATTTCATATCTGAATGTCAAATCTTAATGATAGGGATACAGAGAGAAGTGGCCCTGTAACCTGGATCAGCCTGAAGTTGAATACTTTTGGACAGATACAGTTTTCTCCATACCTAGGCAATTTCAAACATATCTTCTCCTTGGACTCTTTTGTGAAACCACGCTTATTGGCATTTGTTCCATTTTATTTCTAGGAAATCCTGCGCACATGAATTTTCATCACATCCTAAATGTGATGTTTGTTTGCCTCTGATGGATTCTCCTGATAGCACAATCTTGAGGAAGACAATGGCTTTCAGACAAATTCAGTAGCCCTTTTCATTTTCTTAGTCACACTGAGGCACAGAGAAGAAGTCTTCTCCAAGATTCCTTGTCAATAAAGTCTTTATGTATGGGACACAGATTATATGCCACAATCCACTGACTTACACATACTAACAGAATTCTTTGTGAAACATAAACTTACAAATTATTTTACCAGGCCAGAACATAACAAAATACTTCATTTGTTGTCAAAATAATGTACATTCAAAAATGATGTACTGTTTTAATCTACCTGATTAGCAATTTAAAAAAGAATTAATTTTGCCAATTGTGGCATAAAATGTTCATTAACAGAGAGAGTATAAATCTTTACAACATATGGAGAAGTATTTTGGAATATGTATTTAGATCCTTTAACAAGTTCATATAATAATTAGCTTGCAATTTCTTCTCTAGAAATAATTTCACACCGAATAACAGATAAAAACTAGATTAACATTTATCTGCCAATACATTTACTGATTAGCTATCTATGTTACAGATAAATAGGAAATGCTTTAAACTTTCCCAAAATAGAAGAAAGATTAAAGTAAAATATGGTCTATCTATATCAGAATATGATACACAGCTCATGTTTTCAAATAATGGTTCAAGATATAAGAAAAAGATCATAGTAAACTTTTAGGAGAAAAAACAGCCAGATACCAAGTTATCAAGTAAAAACACAAATGCAAGTGGTTTAAAGAAGGAAGAAACTCAACTCTTGAGTTTGATTATGTAAGAACTTCTGGAACTTCTCAAATTTTATGGTGACACTTCATCTTTCAATAGTATATAAAATCAGAGACTGAGACTGTTCTACCTAGATACAAAGGGAAAGAATGACATCTGGCATCTGAATGTGTTGATGTTAGTTTGGTTACTTCGGGTTTTTTTCCTTTGCAATAGAAGTAGAATAATTTTACTACCTGTCATATTCTGGTTTTCTGTGACATTTTCAAATGATGACATTTCATAATTTAATTATGACCTGATATATTGCCTTTACTGATTCATTCTTTCATTCAAATCATTAAGCATTCACGTGGACCTATGCCAACCATGAAAGTGAAAGCATTGGAGAAGGAAATGGCAACCCACTCCAGTGTTCTTGCCTGGAGAATCCCAGGGACGGGGGAGCCTGGTGGGCTGCCGTCTATGGGGTCACACAGAGTTGGACACGACTGAAGTGACTTAGCAGCAGTAGCAGCAGCATGCCAACCATGAAAGTTATGAAAAGCTCAAATATTGAGAGATTTATAAACACAGAAAATTATGTTTTTTTAGAATCAATAAAAATTACTTGAAATATGTTTTGTACTATTACCAAATATAAAAGGAAGCTTTGAATATTTTGTAATTCACAGAAAATTGAAGCTTCTACTTCAAGTAATTATAGGTTATGTCACTTGGAGCAACCCTTGCACTGAAATATTGTTCAAAGGTGAATGAAATTCATGTTGATGTATGGCAAAACCAACACAATATTGTAAAGTAATTAACCTCCAATTAAATAAATTTATATAAAAAAAAGCACACCTTTCATTAAAGTATCAAGAAGCTAAACAAACACTGTGCAGTTAGTAAGGTCAAGATCCAGGAGACACCACAATCCCAAGAGGAGGAGTCGGACTCTGAGAGTCACTTTAGTCCTCAAAGCATTTGGCTATTACTGTGACATTATTATTATCTATGGGGTTGTTCTGTGCTCTGGGGCGGCCTGCAGTGGCCAGGGGGACAGAAACTGGCATCTCAGCCCTGACAAAGGTATGCTAAGTCACTTCAGTCGTGTCCATCTCTGTGTGACCCCACAGATGGCAGCCCACCAGGCTCCCCCGTCCCTGGGATTCTCCAGGCAAGAACACTGGAGTGGGTTGCCATTTCCTTCTCCAATGCAGGAAAGTGAAAAGTGAAAGTGAAGTCGCTCAGTCGTGTCCGACCCTTAGCGACCTCATGGACTGCAGCCCACCAGGCTCCTCCGTCCATGGGATTTTCCAGGCAAGAGTACTGGAGTGGGGTGCCATTGCCTTCTCCTGACAAAGGTATAGAGCCTGATAAAGAATCTAAGTTTTATGATGGGACCAGAAAAGGCTCTGTGCCTTGTCAGTAAAGATAAACCATAAAAAAAAAAAAAAAAAAAAACAGGAAAACCCACACACCCTACCCCTTTTGTTCACATTATTTAAATCATGAGGAAAACTTTAAAGCTGTAACTTGGAAACATGGTTTGCACACTATCCTTGTCTTCAGGCACCCTGTGGACTTAAACACAATATAATCCCTCTTTTCTGGAGGAGGAGAATATCAAACTGTGCTCAAATTAATTTTCAAGTAAATTTTCAAATACAAGATCAAAGTCAATTCATGAAAGCTGGGTAACAGGTAACTGGAGGTAAAATCAGCAGGGGAAATATAAACAAGTAACATAAATAGACTCGGATATTGTAATTAGAAGATATATTTCATGAAACTTTTAGGCATGTTATGCTCAAGGAGTTAAAAACAAGCATAACAACTTCAGAAGGTAACTAGAAATTATATACAATGATAATATGTCAGAAAAAAGGGACACATGAAATGTGAGAACAGAAAATATATGGCTACTGAAACAAAGAACTCAATGGGTAAATTTAAAGCAGATTTAATTTAACAGGGGAAAAAAAGAATTATTGTACTGATCTATATCTTTTCACATCATTTTCCTTCTATGCATATCTCTCACTGGGTCCAAATTTCCTCTTTTAATAAAGACATCAGTTATATTGGATTACAGCCCACTCTAATGACCTTATTTTCTTAGCTAATTACATCTGCAGCAACCTGACTTCCAAACAGCCACATTTTTAGGCACTTGGGGTTAGAACTTCAACATTTCGATTTTGGGAGGATGCAATTCAATCCATGCCCATAACCACTTCTGCATATCTGTCTAAGAAAGTGTAGAAAATCATTGCTCTTTGGTGTCTTCTCTTAAACACGATTTTTCTATACAGCTATCAGTCAACTCCAGTCTAAAAGCTTTATAAACATCACATAATAATAAAGATTATTCTTTATTCTTTAAGAACTACATAGCACTCTTCAGTATTAATCCCAGAGGAATAAAATTTTATTTTCATATATAAAATGTATTTATGAATATTTGTAGCAGCTTTAAGCATAAAGTCAAAAGCTGTAAATAACCCAGTGTCCTTCAGCAGATGGAAAGTTAATCAAACTATGGTTACATCTGTACTATGGAATACTGCTTAGTAATAAACACTGATACATGCAAAACCTGGATGAATCACCAGAGACTTACTCTGCATGGAAAAGCCTATCCAAATGACTCCATAGAACATTTTTGTAATGATAAGATTATAGAAAGAGATTTGTGGCAGCGAGTTTAAGGAGACAGAGAAGCAGCTGAGGTGTGGCTTGACTATAAAAGGGCACTGAGAGAAAGTTCTGTGATGCTGGGAATGGCCTGGGTCTTGACTGCAACCATGTTGATACCCTGGCTATCATATTGGACTATATAGTTTTGCAAGAAGTTACAATGAGCAAAACTGAATAAAGGGACACAGCACCTCAAAAAAAAAAAAAAAGAACTACATAGCAGAACCTTTCACAAATGCTTGATCCCGCTCTGATTCCCTCAGTATATTCCCCTCTAGCTTGCATTTTTACACCCTAAAGCTATAGTAGCTAACTCAACATATGCAAAATTTTACACATCCTCTATAATTAAGTCTATTTTCTTATGTGTTCTTGTAATGTTTCTTGAAAAATCTTCCCTGAAACATATTTCTTTCCATCTGTTTGTCTGTACTTGTAGCAAGGATTGGCATTCCATGACTTTCCAAGATGCTGATGAAAAGCCATTTTGAAAAGACAGACCAGCCTTAGATAAGAATGTGACAATCAGATCAAATTCCCCACAAACTCAGATCAAATATTTACTTTTTTGGCTGCGCCAGGTGGCATGTAGGATCCTAGCTCCCCAACCAGGAATCAAATCTGTGTCCCCTGCATTGGGAGTGCAGAATCTTAACCATTGAACCAAGGAAGACCCTCAGATCAAATATTTCTAAAGATGAGTCTGGACCATAAAAATCAAATTGTGTAAGTTTGGCCTTTGGAGTCAGACACAGCTGAGTTACTCATCCTGGAGATGGAGTTTAGAATCTTTCTAACTCACAAAATGAGAATAATTAGATCTATTTCACAAGAGTTTTGAATGCATTGCATGGAATAATGAAGCACAAATGAGCATCTGACAGACAGGAGATACTCAGTAAATGGTCTTTCCTTCTCCTTGTGTGTAACTTCTCCTCAGTCACTAAGTCATGTCTGACTCTATGCAAACCCATGGACTGAGGCCTGCCAGGCTCCTCTCTCCATGGGATTCTCCAGGCAAGAATGCTGGAGTGGGTTGCATTTCCTCCTCCAGGGGATCTTCCCCACCCAGGGATGGAACCCATGTCTCCTGAGTCTCCTGCATTGGCAGGCTGATTCTTTATCACTGAACCACTTGGGAAGCCTTAATTACATATATGAATCAATCTCTAATTTAGGGAAGGTAAGTGTGTGCTCAGTCATGTCTGACTTTTCGAGACCCCATGGGCTGTAGCCTGCCAGGCTCCTCTGCCCATGGAATTTTCCTGGCAAGAATACTGGAGTGGGTTGCCATTTCCTACTCCGGGGATCTTCCCCACCCAGGGCTTGAATCTGCATCTCTTGAGTCTCCTGCATTGGCAGGCAGATTCTTTTACCCCTAAGCCTCCTGGGACTAAAAGTCCACAGAAATGAAATGAACACCTGATTATATCTGTTTTGGAATATTCTCCTGTTTGTGGAGGCTTGCAGCCCACCTCGAAATCAGACTCTGATCACAACCCACGTCTGTCATCCCAGCCGTGGTTTTCATCAACTGTGATGGGTGTCAGGATATAAACTTCCTAGTTGTATATTAATAGTTCACCAGGAGTACATGCTTAGGCATACTGTTTGATCATTATTACTTATGAATAATTAAAAATCAAAGCCAGTAGGTCTTTCCACTTACTTTGTTCATTTAAATAGGTCCTGTTTTCATTTTTCAACATGATTTATGATATTCGGGAGTTAACATTGTTTTCTCCTTCCAGGAGAATATAACTCCAAATTCATAATATCCTGAGTAACAAACCAGGATTGTCAGTACAACAAGCATTGGTTCCACTTTCTTTCACAACAGAAGCATGAGTTTATGTTCTCTTACAGAGGACACATCTTTCATGGAGGGCAAGATACCTTCTAGCCCCAGAGTGTGAATCTTCGTCATTCAAGCCAAACATGCTAAACTCACTGTCCTTGCCAGCTGATCTGTTGAGGCAGAAAAGACTGACTTTCATGAGCATATTTAGAAGGGCCTCACGCTTGGTTTGGGCTTCCCAGCTGATGCTAGTGGTAAGGAACCTGCCTACTGATGCAGGAGACATAAGAGATGCGGGTTCAATCCCTGAGATTGAAAGAAGATTCCCTGAAGGAGGAAATGGCAACCCTCTCCAGTATTCTTGCCTGGAGAATCCCATGGACAGAGGAGCCTGGCAGCCTATAGTGCATGGGATCACAGAGAGTTGGACATGACAGAAATGGATTGGCATGCACGCATACAAGTTTGGTTTAGTCCTTTGTCATCTTCATCTTGAAATTCTTAACTTTTAGCAAGGAGCCCTGAACTTTCATTTTGACTTTGGCCTTGCAAATTAAAGAACTGGTCCTGCAGGCACAGGCTTGTGACCCAAAGCTGGGTCATGAGATATGATGGAAAGACTGATGGGCACTCTTAGGGGAGTTAGAGTGGGGGGGTAATTCTTCTCAGCTTATGAATAGAGCAAACATCTCCTTTTTTCCCTCTGGAAATGGAAGTCTGCACATGAAGTCTGGAAATGAAACCCTGTGGAGAATTGCCCAAGTGAATATGCCAACATTGAGGGTAACACAGCCATGCTGAACTCTAAACTACCATGTCCAACTCTTTGCAACTCCATGGACTATACAGACCATGGAATTCTCCAGGCCAGAATACCAGAGTGAGTGTTGTTCCATTCTCTAGGGAATCTTCCCAATCCAGGGATCGAACCAGGTCTCCCACATTGCAGGCAGATTCTTCACCAGCTGAGCCATGAGGGAAGCCTCAACTACCATATTGACATTTATTGATTGATACCTGTAATACAAAAATAGTCTACTGCTGGATTCACTTTTAGTTATATTTCCTGCTATTCACAGACAAAAGTATCAGTTTATGGTAAACTTTTTCATTTTTCATGCAAAATCCATCTCTCCTCTTTCCTTAGTAGGATGATTCATTTTATTTGAGTCTGGGATGCATCTAATTATTAAATTCATCAGCCTCTCTTACCACTACTGTTGAACATGACAAGTTATAGCCAATGATATATGAATAAGAGTTGTATGGAATTTCTAGGAAGATTGTTTCAAGAGAAATGATTCAGTTGTGGGAAATGCCTTCTCCCTTTCCTTTCTCATTCATTCTGTTCAGAGGGCGTGTGCCTTTTGTCTTCAGAGTTTTGTGTAGCCTTCTCTATCTCTTAAGTTGCATGCCCTCCATATTAGAGCTTTTGGTTGTGACTGGAGAGTTTCTATGGAGATAGAGTCAAGGAATAATGGAAGATCATGTGCCAGGAGCCGGCATATTGCATATTGAGTGCAGCACTTTCCACAGCATCATCTTTCAGGATCTGGAATAGCTCAACTGGAATTCTGTCACTGCCGGTAGCCAGCGTGAGGAACTCCACCCATGACAAAGGTCATGAGGAAGGAGGCTCGGCATACGCAAAGGCAGGATCGAGCCTCAGGAGTCCCCCATCTACCCCCAAAACCAGAGTCTGCCTACTTTCTGCTTTGTGCTTTCACCTACACCTCTGACTTTACGGGGGGCTGTCCCCCACTACCTCTCTCTGAAAAAAGAGTTAGCTTACAGCTCCAGTTAATAATTCCTGGGTCCTTTGGAAATCCTCTAGCCTGCCTGAATAGGTTTTTCCGGCTACACGTGATTGTTCAGAGCCTCCCAACTGTGAGAGGCATGAGATGTTCTAAACTGTCTAAATACAGATTCCTTTGAGCAGTTAAAAGATTGATTAGAAATTGTATTGGTGAAGGGATTTTCACTTGTTGGGCCAATGTTTGCTGCTAAGTTTCCATATCCCTTACCTGGCAGTGTATTGATTAATATAATTGGTGTAAGTAGTAGCTT
The DNA here is from genome assembly GCF_029378745.1 of Bos indicus. Classification (NCBI taxonomy): domain Eukaryota; kingdom Metazoa; phylum Chordata; class Mammalia; order Artiodactyla; family Bovidae; genus Bos; species Bos indicus. Next base: position 13,867,271 of record NC_091788.1, on the reverse strand, counting down.
TAATGTTTGTAACCTGGGACCCTTGAGTTGATTCTTTTTCTTGTTATAACCCACCACACCTTTGCTCTGTAGGAATGCAACTTTATCTAATGCTTTTTTGAGGCTGGCGCCTGACTTTAGAATAATCACCTTTAGAGAAACAGGCCTCCGGGCCAGAAGATGATGCAAATCACCTAAGCTTTTGCATATAAGTTTGCAGGAAGAAAGCCTGGCTTGCTGCATGACTCTACCCCTTTCCCCATTATCCTCTATGCATAACTTAAGGTATAAAAACTACTTTGGAAAATAAAGTGCGGGTCTTGTTCACCGAAACTTGGTCTCACCATGTCGTTCTTTCTCTTACCTTCTGGCTGAATTATTCAGCCTCTTTTCTCCACTGAATTTCCTCACTGAGCTATCCTTATTCCATTACTCTTTATATCCTTAATTAAAGTTTAATTAAGCAGTTGTTTCCTGATCCTCGCCGACGCTGTCCCCGCTTCGAATTCCCTGGATCCACCGGGGCTGGACCCCGGCAATCATGAAAGACAGTCTTTAAGTCAGGGAGCTTCCGGGCTGGAGAGCCACTGATGCTAAACTCCAAGGATTGGCTCTCTGCAAACTACTCTGAGAGTTCTGCAGTGGGGTTGTGGGTTGAAAGGTTGAAAAGGCTGGAGCTCCAGTAGCCATAACGAAACAGGAAGTATTCCTAGTTTTGCAGGTCAGCACCAGGGTAGTTGAGCAGAAAAGCAGAAGGAGACCGGGGCCCTGAAGATTGCAGCTGCTGTATCAGCACTAACCTACATGCTTCTGGACCTATTTTATGTGAGAGAATAAATTCCTATCTTTTTTGTATTGACTTTTCTGTTTTGTACTATCAGAACTCATCCTAAAAGATATATTATATACTTTTTTCAAAACACAGATATTGACTTAACTGTCAAACCATATCCACATATCCACCCAAAATAAATTCAGATTTTTTAAGGAATACTTCTATTTTTCATAGTATATACCTATAAAAAGCATAATGCCACTTTCTCTCTCTCTCTGAACTCTCACTGCAGTGTTGTCCAATGTACACTTATGCACACATTAGGGCATTTTAGATTTGTAACCTTAGTTTGAAGACGATGTTTGGCATCTATACAATATAGGTCAGAATAGGAAGAAATGTGACCCAGAAAACTGGTTTTCAACAGAGGTTGAAAGATCTTTGGATTTCAAACCTGGTCTGAAATTGTATGGAAGACTAATTTCTCTTTTTCACACATGGATTTTTCCTCTTGAGAAATCTTTATTGTAAATAAATACAATATCTATTATTCCCCTCAAAGTAAATTGAGAGGTCCAAGTGAACAATCACAAAGCGAGGCAGATGTTTGAGAAAAGGCAGACAAATTCACATCTACTCTACTACGTAATGGGCTTCCCAGGTGGCTCGGGAGGTAAAGAATATGCCTGCCAAGGCAGGAGACACAGGAGACGTGGATTCGATCCCTGGGTCGGGAAGATCCCCTGGAGGAGGAAATGGCAACCCGCTCTAGGACTCTTGCCTGGAAATCCCATGGACCAAGGAGCCTGGCCACAGTCCTTGGGGTTTCAAAGAGTCAGAGACTGAGTGACAGAGCACACACCCTAATACATAATAGTGGATCAAAAAATACTCTGAGGCCGAGCCCACGCTTAACTTGTCAATCTAACCACTATCTTAAAAACTAAATCTAACTGCTAACTCCTCGAAAGCCAAGTGCATAAGTGCCAGCATCCTTCCTTTATATAAACTATGAAATGAAACGTCACGAAAGTTCTGTATACTAAAGTATTCCCTCAAATTGTGGACTGGTCCAAATTACGTATATAACCAGCCCTATTCAATCTGCTCCCATCTCTTACTAGTTCCATATGTCCAATTTTTTCCACCTACAATGGAATATTCTTCTGTACTCTTACAGCTTCTATCACTAACACAAGAGCACTTATTATTCAATACAGAATTGCTGATTTACAACCTTTTCTTGACAATCAGACAATGACCTCTGTGAGGATAAGGAGTTTGCTTTTTTTTTTATTCACTATTATTGATTAAGGTGTAACACAGTGCCTGACAAAACAGACAATATTTGTTGATGGAAAAATAAATAATTTAAAGAATCATTAAGGCAATCCAATGTCTCATTGTTTCTGTCTATATATTCAGTTCTGTTCAAATCTAAACCTGCCAATACATCTTGTACATTGTAGGATATTAATACTATAAAACCTTGGTAACAGGCTCAGAAATATTTTATATTAAAATGGTATATGATGGGCAATTTAGCTCCTCTGCCCAGCTCCCATTCTTAAATAGTGGTAGGCTAATATTGTCATCTTCAGAGATAGGAATGGAGGAAAGGCATAGAGGAAAAGGCCAGGCAGGAAAGTGGGTCCCCATATTCCCAATTTTTTTGTGCCTCCACTTCCCCATATCAGGATGGAGAAACTGTGCCAACTACCTCTGCGATCCCTGAAGTTTGCTCCCTCCATTCTAGAAATACCAGCAGCCAGGAGACCCAGCATCTTCCCAATAAACACTTCAGCTTGAATGAACAACTACAACCCAGCCGCAAGATACTGTTGAAGACTAACGTGAATTTGGATAACACACAGACAGCACCAAACTCTTGGTCCAGTGGCCTGACAGACCCAGCTTACTCATGCCATTAACCCGGCAATGCTATGAGTTCACATTTTATGCAATTCAATTATTTTGACTCTGATTATCATGTTACAGTGGGTTTACATATTAATTAAACTTAAAAGATGAATACAAAATAGAATTAAAGAGTCACATAATTAATTAAACCCACAAATCCATGACTGGCTCTGAAAATACTTCTAGATATGGTTGGAACTATGTAAACAAGTTCAGAAATAACAAACGTTGCTCATAGGGCTAAATTTTAAAAGACAAATATCTTAGTTTCTATCACCAGGAAAATATAAAAATCTACATAATCTAGGTAATATCATGTTTTCCAGCTATTTTCTCCACAATATGCTTTATGAATACAAAATGATAATTGTTCATTAAAACATATTTTTAAAGTTCAACAATGGGGGACTAGGAAGCATACCAACTAACCAGCCATTAAATTATAGCCCATGAATTTTAATAAATCTGTCTGTATTCAAAATATCAGAGCTATTCAGTGAATCACAAATTAATTGTGTGTGGAAGAGAATTTTGCATACTATAAATTTGGAACCATTTTTTAAATGGTCTCTGGTTTTAAATATAGAAATATTAACCTTTTCTAATTTAACAACATAATTATAAATTTCATAATGACAAGGAGATGAAGATATATATTGCACTTTTCTTGGTTTTTTAAAGGATGAAAGATGAAAGAATATTTAAAGTATCCCTTTAGGAATGTAACTGAATAAAATCAGGAATTTGATATCTTCAAACAAAATGCAAACCATGCCATGAATATAATTCGAATACAATAAAGTCTGAGCCCATATACATCTAGAACATAAATTGTCTAAAACACTATAGTCTTTTATTTTAAAATAATAATATCCATTAATAATAATGTAAAACTCAAAAATCACGAAAAATAAAAGGACTCTGAAGAAGAAAACACTTGTAATTTACCAAAAGTTATTCCATTTTGGAGTAGTTTCTTCTGATTTTCTATGTACTTTTCACATAGTTACAAATATTTTAAATCCATTTTTTTGTCCCAGCTTCACTCTTACTATTACATTAATTATTTTCCATGCTAATGAGCTCATCGAACTAAGTCATTTTCCAATATCCTTCATTAAAATTCAAGATGGTTGATACCAAAGATTGTTTTATCTTAATATCATTAAAATTCAACAGTTTTTGACCAAGAACTCAATATGTTTATCAATTAACCAACTAGACTCATTTTCCATCAAAATATTAATTTGCTAATTTTGTTATGGGTTAGATTCCCATTAATAATAAATACTAACACATAATAGTAACCACCAATATTATCAAATACTGATTTCTTACTATGCTGCTGGTATTAGACTAGGACTTCATTCATTCATCCCTGGGTGCATTTGTCCATGGAGGCCTTCAGCAAATGCTGGAGTGACATGGTGAATGAAACTGACGCTGCTTTTGCCCACATGGCGCTTTCAGTTCCGTCATAGTCAGGAGTGCATAGTCATGAGTTTCATATATATTTGTGGTAATCACAAATCAATACTATAAAATAAAACTATTTTGCCGTAGTGATTTATGCAAAATAGAACAAACTCCTCAGAAAGCAGACTTTGAGAGAGAGACTGGCATTACTGGGACATTTATTAGGATGAATCCTTGGGATCAACACATTTGGAGACAAGTTAGTAGGAGTGAGCATGAAACAAAGCTACAATACAGTTACAATTAAAGTCTCAGCTGATCTTATAAAGAGTTCTGGAGCTAGCATGGCCCTGCCTGCCAGAATCACTCAGCCTTGAGGAAAGCTGATCAGGACGCTACACACTTAGGTTAACCAGTCACTGGAGGTAGACTGCTCTTGGGGAGAAAGTGACATTGGGCAAAACTGCTCCATTTAGTGAAGATAAATTCATGAGAGGGACTCAGCTATGAGCAGCCACCATCTTCTCTGCAGCATCTACAGTCTCTTGTGTGCTTTATATGATAATTTCTGGAAACAATTTTTCCCAGATTCTGGTTGGTCTCTTTCCCAGGAGAAAATGTTTCCTTAGGAGAAACGAGAGTGAGACAATCTGTGCCGCTGCAGCTGGCCTTGAGTCTGCGCTGACACTCATCAGCTTCTCCCTCTGTTACTCATACTGGTACCTCTATTGATCCAAATGGCTTACCTGGTACAGAGACCCTTCATCCTTGAGAATTCTTAACTCTCAGTGATCATGCCCTTCTTAGACTCTGGGCACTATCCTTGGTTAAAATTGTATAAGAGATTCCCCAAAGATGCCTCAGTGGATTATCTCGATGTCAAATATATTAACTTTTGTTCTCACCATGTATCAGTAGCCCTAACTCTTTCCAATAGGGGAGTCATTACCATGTACCCATATCATAGTGTTTCGGGATCTTTCTTCCTGGGGGTTATGCCTCTTCTGTGGTCTGGGACATTCAAGTCTGAACTATCTCAGATCCAAAAACTAGGCAGGGGAAAACAACATATCACCGATGCATCTGCCCTCAGCTTCCTGATCATCCAACCTTGATATATGTTGATTATATAACTTGAGCATAACTGTTTCAACTTTTAATCTATCTTGCCCCTAAGGGTGCTGTGTTCTATTAGCCATCTCCACATCTCTTCAACAGTCAGTGTGCCAAACCCTGCAGCTACCACTTCAATCTTAGCATTCATGAGAGTAATCAGAGCCACTTTGTTAAACCCGGCCCCCAAGCCTCTATTATTTCAGGATTTTGTCACTGTCATTCTTATCAAGAATCCCAATTTTACCAAGTCCTACTATTAGCCCTTGCCTACAACAGAAGGAAATGGCAACCCACTCCAGTATTCTTGCCTAGAGAATCCTGTGGACGGAGGAGCCTGGTGGGCTGCTGTCCATGGGGTCACACAGAGGCGGACAGGAATGAAGCGACTTAGCGTGCATGCATGCATTGGAGAAGGAAATGGCTACGCACTCCAGTGTTCTTGCCTGGAGAATCCCAGGGACAGCAGAGCCTGGTGGGCTGCCATCCAGAGGGTCACACAGAGTTGGACATGACTGAAGCAACTTAGCAGCAGCAGCAGCTGCACAACAGACATGGGGCTTCCCAGGTGGCATTAGAGGTAAAGAACCCACCTGCCAATGAAGGAGACATAAGAGTTGTGAGTTCGATCCCTGGGTTGGGAATATCCCCTGGAGTAGGAGATGGCAACCCATTCCAGTTTCTTGCCTGGAGAATCCCATGGACAGAGCAGCCAGGCAGGCTACAGTCCGCAGCATCACAAAGAGTCGGACATGACTGAAGTAACTTAGCACACACGCACAAAAGACAGAGCGCCACCTCCGACTTCGGAGTGTCACGGGTGCCCTCTCACCTGCGCTGCTCCGGTAAGCAGAACGCATCTGTGTGCTCAGCTGTGTACAACTTTGCAATCCAATGGACTGTAGTCCACCAGGATCCTCTGTTCAAGGTATTTTCCAGGCAAGAATACTGGAGAAGGTTGCCATTTCCTACTGCAGGAGATATTTCCCACCCAGGGATGGAACCTGTGTCTCCTACATTGGAAGGCGCATTCTTTACCACTGCACCACTTGGGATGCTTTAAGATGCATCTGTGCGTGTGTGTGTGTGTGTGTGTGTGTGTGTGTGCGTGTGTGTGTGTGTGTGTGTGTGTGTGTGCTGAGTCACTGAGTTCAGTTGAGTCTGTCAGTCATGTCCAACTCTTTGCAACCCCATGGACTGCAGCCCACCAGGCTCTTCTGTCCATGGAATTTTCCAGGCAAGAATACTGGAGTTGCCATTTCCTTCTCCAAGGGATCTTCCTGGCCCAGGGACTGAACCTGCATCTCCTGTATCTCCTATACTGCAGGCAGATTCTTTACCACTGAGCCACTGGGGAAGCCCAAGGATGCAGCTAGGCTTTCCCAAAGAACACAGAACATTCAAGTGTTACATCTGCTCTGACATAAAACTCACTTCTCTTCACCTTCTGATCTCTTTTCATAGAACAGAATAGGACCATTGTGGCACCTGTGTTTCACTCTAGGGGCCATCACTTTCTCCAAACTTCTAAGAGCCATCCTAGCAATGGCTAAGTATCATCTTCCTACGTATTGCCTAGCATTTTAAGCAATGTAGCTTGGAAAAGTATTCCCATGAGCAATTTTTCTGTAACTCTCCCTCATTCCAATTTATTATTCCATCTCCAGACCCAGCCGTCTCAGAATACAAGCCTCAATATACCCCTGGATCCTGCTAATAGAAATTAACTAGGCTCAGCAAAATCTTGTCCCTTTCCTCCCTCATGGCTCCAGCACTTTCCTGTATTTGGTGGTGACTTGACTGTCGTCTTGTCATCAGAGGAGAACACATGCAGACTTGCAAGATGAAGGTGTCGGCATTGTTTGCAAGCTGGGAAGGACTAGCGTCTAACAGCGAGTAACTTCCATGGTGTAGAGTTCAGGGTGATGTGGCGTTTCTAGATTCTCAAGTACATCCACTGTATAACCATACCCTAAGTCTCAGCACCCCACATCTTTTATCCGGGGCTGTGACCCCGACTAAACTTGCTGGGACTAAAATTTCAACCCTTTTGGAGTACTGTCACTCTCATAATTAATTCCCTCACCTGCCCCTTAGCTTTTTTGGGACTTCAATAGATAAAAGTCACTCATATGTTATTTAAGAGGCCCTCTGGCTTTCGCCCTCTGTCTTCAGTTGGAGATTAATCACCCACACTCTTTCATTTAGTTTCTCCAATGCATCAACATCACTCAGCCAGAGCCATATAAATTCCATTCCCTGAATCTTCTTTCAGCTTTCTAGGGCAATTATATACCTTCTGCCAGAAGGAACTTGGGGGTAAATGCTTGCTACTGAGTTTTCACTCTAGCTGAAGATTATGCCAGAAGCTTCTCACCGACACACTTAAAGATAAGGAGTTTTTATATCCTTCACTTTCTGTTTTCCTTTTGAGTTCTCCCATCTCCCCTTGTTCAATGCCCATATCCCATTCTTTAGATTCTTTGCACTTACCTAATTGTTAGTAGCATTTGAGAATGAAGTAAGAGTTTGGCAGAGAGAGTTTGGGGGGTTCATCTCTATCCTCACTAAAAACTTTCTGCCTCTAAGCAAATCTCTAACCATTTCCCATCCTAAGACTTTCCCCTAGAGACTTTTACTCTATAACCCAAAATAATTATTTGATCATACCTGAGGCTATGATTTCTTTACTGGGAAGACTTTCATGATTAGGGACTCAACATAATCATTCAGATAGAGAAGAATGAAATATTAATAGTAGAATTCACAATCAAAAGCATATGTGTTTCCACTCCCCAACTGAGCAGAAAGTCATTCACCTAGCAGCAATTATTAGCAAAACCAACATACAACTTGGGGGCATAGCCTCTGTCCTAGGGGTGTGCTTTCTTATGCTAAGCAAAGTTATATCCAGGATAACTTCCCAGTAGACTTTCTAACTTTCTAGTTTTTTACCTCACAAATGAAGGAAGGAGAAGCAAAGATCTTTTTTAATAAGATATTTTCAATATCCACTTATTGAATTCTGCTCAAGGTACACTTTGAACTTTTTGCTCATATACAGTCATCTCATTTGACTTTTGGAAGAACAAAAGCAGATGGTATTATTTCCATTTTGCAAGTGAAAAAAAAACTGAATTCGACACAGTTTGATTTTGACTTCTCATTTACTATCTGTCCTTTCTTTAGACTATCTACTCCAAAATGGCAAGGTTTGGGTATGTCTCATGAACATGATTCCTGATACACAGAGACATTCAATGAATTCTTCTGGAATAGCTAAATGAGCAAATACATCTAGATCGTCCCTGGAAAGGAAGAATTGAGCAAACAAATTATTGGTAAGAATATTTTTTAAAGTGCATTGATTCATTATAACTGTAAAGCTTTATGCAAATTATTACCATGAACCATCCTTTGAAAATATTAATTCTTATCATGCATGTGTATATACATCCATATGTATGTATATAATATGGCTAATATATACATGTATGCATAAAGTATATTACGTAAACTTCTGTAAAAAGACCAACATGTTAACATAGGCCATTTCCTTGACTTTAAATCTAAAATGAGACTTAATGCACAGCATCAAAAAGTGTCTTTAATTAAAGCACCGAGAGAGAGAGAACGAGCCTCACTTTGTTTTGTTGAAAGTTGTATTTTATAGAAGCTCTCATTTCTGAATTAAAATAAAAACACAAGCTAACACTTCAAAGCTCTTGTATAAACAACGGACTTCAAAAAGCCAAATGTGTGTGAGCTCTGCTCTAAACCTGCTCCTTAATTACGTCCCACTTTGTATTCAAAACCATGCTTGTGTCACTTGAGTTCCGTTTCTTTCACCCTTTTGGGAGTATTATTCTCGAGTTTATTTTCAGGCTTTCTATGAATGATGACATTTTTTGATCAATGAAAAGGTTGGTGTTGTTTCCGAAAGTAATGGTATGTAGTAAAGCTGTTCTAGTTCAACAATTAAAAACATTTTATTATGTAATAAAATGGATCCCTTTTCTCTAGCTCTAGCTACACAACATTAATTCAGACACTAATTTGCACGTGAAATATTATTGCTAGTGCTGTAGGAGCATTTATCAGTAAAATGTATATATACACATATACGTATTAGATTATATATAGATGTAAAATATACATATCCAGTCTCAGCAAGTTTTTATTTCAATATACAGAGAATTTTTTTTTCCTTTTGTAGGTGTAAGCCTGCAAGTATAAGTCCAAAATCAGAAAAATAACTTAAGGTAATTTCACAAGGTGAAAGTATTTTGGAAAAAAAAAATGTAAGCCAAAGTTGAATAAGACAACTTGGACATCTAATCTACAGGACTTTGTGCTCAAAAGTTTGTTAGTTGCGATACAAACACAAAGTATTATTTATAAGTTTTCACGCACAATTCAAAGCACTGAACTAGAAGCTAAAACACGTGAGGTTAATCCTGGCTCTGACAAAATGTAATCGTTGCTCAACCTGGGGAAAGTCATCTCTCTTTAGAAAATTTCCTCCCCTGTTCAATGACAGGTTTGGGCTCAAAAGCTTCTTTTAGCAATGACATTCTCTGAATCTCAGAGAATCTGAGAGTTAGCTGGGTTACTCTTTTTTTTTTTTTTTTAATTTTTTTATCTCAGCTTTATTTATTTTTTTTACTTTACAATATTGTATTGGTTTTGCCATACATTAACATGAATCCGCCATGGGTGTACACATGTTCCCCATCCTGAACCCCCTCCCACCTCCCTCCCCATGCCATCCCTCTGGTCATCCCAGTGCACCAGCCCTGAGTACCCTGTATCATGCATCAAACATGGACTGACGATTCGTTTCACATGTGATAATTTACATGTTTCAATGCCATTCTCACATATCATCCCGCCCTATCACTTTCCCACAGAGTCCAAAAGACTGTTCTAAACATCTGTGTCTCCTTTGCTGTCTCACATACAGGGTTATCGTTACAATCTTTAGACCAGAAACTATAAAACTCCTAGAGGAAAACATAGGCAAAACATTCTCTGACATAAACCACAGCAGGATCCTCTATGACCCACCTCCCAGAATATTGGAAATAAAAGCAAAAATAGATAAATGGGACCTAATTAAAATTAAAAGCTTCTGCACAACAAAGGAAACTATAAGCAAGGTGAAAAGACAGCCTTCAGAATGGGAGAAAATAATAGAAAATGAAGCAATGGACAAAGAATTAATCTCAAAAATATACAAGCAACTCCTGCAGCTCAATTCCAGAAAAACACATGACCCAATAAAAAAATGGGCCAAAGAACTAAATAGACATTTGTCCAAAGAAGACATACAGATGGCTAACAAAACATATTAAAAGATGCTCAACATCAGTCATTATCAGAGAAATGCAAATCAAAACCACAATGAGGTACCATTTCATGCCAGTCAGAATGGCTGCAATCCAAAAGTCTACAAGCAATAAATGCTGGAGAGGGTGTGGAGAAAAGGGAACCCTCTTACACTGTTGGTGGGAATGCAAACTAGTACAGCCACTATGGAGAACAGTGTGGAGATTCCTTAAAAAACTGGAAATAGAACTGCATTATGACCCAGCAATCCCACTGCTGGGCATACACACTGAGGAAACCAGAAGGGAAAGAGACACGTGTACCCCAATGTTCATCACAGCACTGTTTATAATAGCCAGGACATGGAAGCAACCTAGATGTCCATCAGTAGATGAATGGATAAGAAAGCTGGAGTACATACACACAATGGAGTATTACTCAGCCATTAAAAAGAACACATTTGAATCAGTTCTAATGAGGTGGATGAAACTGGAGCCTATTATACAGAGTGAAGTAAGTCAGAAAGAAAAACACCAATACAGTATGAAAGTTAAGTCACTCAGTCGTGTCTGACTCTTTGCAACCCGGTGGACTGTAGCCCGCCAGGCTCCTCCGTCCATGGGATTCTCCAGAATACTGGAGTGGGTTGCCATTTCCTTCTCCAGGGGATCTTCCCAACCCAGGGATCGAACCCAGGTCTCCTGCATTGCAGGCAGATGCTTTAACCTCTGAGCTACCAGGGAAGCCCATATATGGGTTATTCTTTATTAGAAGAATATATATGGGTTATTCTTTATTAGAGGTCTTACTGGTCATGTGCATCAATGATCAGGGTTGTAAGCTAATCCTTCTGCTTTATGGTTATCAGACTGAATTGCTCTGCTCTCTTATGTGAAATCCATAAGTTGAAATTTAAATGCCGTCTCGTGACACACCATGTGTTAGTGACCTGCCAGATGCCTAACTCTGCAGCTTCCTTTCATGCCCTCCATCTCTGTGGCCCGGCGCTACTGCTGTTCCATGCTCCAATTCACTAAATCTATCAAGTTAGTTCCTGCTGCAGTTCCTTTGCACTTATTAACTCTCCTTGAATGTCTTTCTCTCCATTTACTGTCTCCTTCGTATCTATTCTTCAGTTAAGACTTTAGCTATTCAAGTAAATATTTATTTCACCACATATAGAATTATGAGTAATATGCACTTCAGTTTAGTCGCTCAGTTGTGTCCGACTCTTTGCAACCCCATGAATCGCAGCACGCCAGGCCTCCCTGTCCATCACCATCTCCCGGAGTTCACTTAGACTCACGTCCATAGAGTCAGTGATGCCATCCAGCCATCTCATCCTCTGTCGTCCCCTTCTCCTCTTGCCCCCAATCCCTCCCAGAATCAGAGTCTTTTCCAATGAGTCAACTCTTCGCATGAGGTGGCCAACGTACTGGAGTTCCAGCTTTAGCATCAGTCCTTGTTGTTGTTGAGTCACTAGGTTGTATCTGACTCTTTTGGGACCCGGTAGACTGTGGCCCGCCAGGCTCCTCTGTCCATGGGATTTCCCAGGCCAGAATACTAGAGTGAGTTGTCATTTCCTTCTCCAGGGGATCCTGCCAACCTAGGAATCAAACCTATGTCTCCAGTATCGGCAGGCGGATTCTTTAGCTCTGAGCCCCCAGAGAAGCCTCAATATGCAGTACAGGGAAACTGACCACAAAACCACCTGAAGAGTTGTTGAAAATGTAGACACATAAACCCATCTTGACTTCCCAAAATAAACTCAGACTAGGACCTGAGATTGTATTTTACCAGTGTCCCTAAGAGTCAGACACGACTGAGCGACTTCACTTTCACTTTTCACTCTCGTGCATTGGAGAAGGAAATGGCAAACCACTCCAGTGTTCTTGCCTGGAGAATCCCAGGGACCCGGGAGCCTGGTGGGCTGCCATGTATGGGGTCGCACAGAGTCGGACATGACTTGGGTGACTTAGCAGCAGCAGCTGTTAGTCTTAAACAACTATTCAATTAAGGACCCTTTAAGAAATATTGGCTATAACCACCCAGTCTGTGATATTTTGAGTTACGGCAGCATGAGCAGACTAGTACACTAAAAAATTGGTAAGCAAAGTCTTGAAGTAATATATTATCATGCTAAATCCCTTACCTGTAATAACGGGGTATCAAAAAATAGTTTCTATTTATATCTGCTACTGTTATGTTGGTAACTACCATAAAAAATAAAGTAGAAAATATTAAAAGAGATTGGGGACAGTATATGGTAAAATTTTTACTTTCATTTTTCATCCTTATATAAAAAGTGAAAGTGAAAGTCACTCAGTGGTGTCTGACTCTCAGTCCATGGAATTCTTCAGTCTAGAATACTGGAGTGAGTAGCCTTTCCCTTCTCCATGGGGTCTTCCAAGCCCAGGAATTGAACGTGGGTTTTCCGTACTGGAGGCAAATTCTTTACCAGCTGAGCCACCAGGGAAGCCCAAGAATACTGGAGTAGATAGCCTACCCCTTCTCCCATGGATTTCCCTGATCCAGGAATCAAACCAGTGTCTCCTGCATTGCAGGCAGATTCTTTACCAACTGAGCTATCAGGGAAGCCCCATCTTTATATAGTTTTTCTAAAACCATGTATTTTACTTTTATCAATCACTTTGAAGTTTAGAGTAATTTTTAAAGAAAAATGAGGTCAGACTTTCTTTCCTAAATTTCACTCATTTGCATTTACTTTTATGATATTAGGCAATTTTCAATCAACTTTTTAAACTTGTATTTATTTATTTTCTGAGTAACTTAAGTTACTCAGAGTTATATTTACATTTTTTTTCTGATACACATTAAAATATATAATTATTAAAAATGTTCATCCATGTACCACTTCAAATCATCTCATGTTCCAGGAGTGGTACAGAGGTCATAATTTGCAAAACATGGCTAGATACAAGACTGAATTATCTATCATGGTGGCATAAAACCATTTTAAACACATAACAGAATTTTTTTTTAAAAAGAAACATAGGTTATAAGAAACTTAAAAAATTTTTTCTGATATATGTTTAATATGGTTTCATGCCACCATGATAGATAATTCAGTCTTGTATCTAGCCATTTTGTCAGAGTTTTTTCAAATGAGTCAACTCTTCGCATGAGGTGGCCAACGTACTGGAGTTTCAGCTTTAGCATCATTCCTTCCAAAGAAATCCCAGGGCTGATCTCCTTCAGAATGGACTGGTTGGATCTCCTATCTAGGTTGGTCATAACTTTCCTTCCAAGGAGTAAGCGTCTTTTAATTGCATGGCTGCAGTCACCATCTGCAGTGATTTTGGAGCCCAGAAAAATAAAGTCTGACACTGTTTCCACTGTTTCCCCATTTATTTCCCATGAAGTGATGGAACCGGATGCCATGATCTTCGTTTTCTGAATGTTGAGCTTTAAGCCAACTTTTTCACTCTCCACGTTCACTTTCATCAAGAGGCTTTTTAGTTCCTCTTCACTATCTGCCATAAGGGTGGTGTCATCTGCATATCTGAGGTTATTGGTATTTCTCCCGGCAGTCTTGATTCCAGCTTGTGCTTCTTCCAGTCCAGCGTTTCTCATGATGTACTCTGCATAGAAGTTAAATAAGCAGGGTGACAATATACAGCCTTGACGTACTCCTTTTGTTGCAGACATAGAAAAGAAACAAGGCCAACTCAGTCTCTGCTCTTACTAAGATCTCTTATATCTGATGAAAAAGACATCACAAATTACTTATATAATTATTTGCTTAATTACAATGGTAATTAATATCATGAATGACTCCCCAATAGTCTCTGAGAGTGACTATCAGTGAATCTGAATTAAATCCTAGGTTAGGGATACTTTCCTAATGTATTTGAAAAAAAAAAAAAACATCACATTGATGAGCAGGAGTGAAATAGTCTATAGGGATATAAATATATAGACATTTTTAAAGCACAGTAAAGAAAAATAAATTGACAACGGAATTAGAGATGCCAAAGACCTTGACATTTGTACAATCTCTCCAGCTCCGGGATAGCTGATGTCTATGCAGTATATTGTTTTACTGTCCTTTTCAATTATTGGTACCTTGAATCTAATTCTCTCTCATGTAAGCAACATATAATTAGTTTTTTTTAATTCAGTCTGACAATCTCTGTCCTCTTATTGGGTTCATTAAGTCATTCACCTTAAATACTTTCTCAATATGTTTGGATTTGCATCTGCCGTTGTGGTTCTTATTTTCTTCATGTCTCATGGTGGTGGTGGTGGTTTAGGCACTAAATCGTGTCCAACTCTTTGGACCCATGGACTGTAGCCCACCAGCCCCCTCTGTCCATGGGATTCTCCGGGCAAGAATACTGGAGTGGGTTGCTATTTCCTATTCCAGGGGATCATCCCAGCCCAGGAATCCAACCTGGGTCTCTTCAATGCAGGCAGATTCTTTCCCAACTGAGCTACAAGGTCTCATGACTATTTTGAAACTCTGTTCTTCCTTTACCGCCTTCTTTTGCATTCAGTTCAGTTCAGTTGCTCAGTCGTGTCTGACTCCTTGCGACCCCATGAATTGCAGCACGCTAGGCCTCCCTGTCCATCACCAACTCCCGGAGTTCACTCAAACTCAAGTCCGTCCAGTCAGCGATGTCATCCAGCCATCTCATCCTCTGTCTTCCCCTTCTCCTCCTGCCCCTAATCCCTCCCAGCATCAGAGTCTTTTCCAGTGAGTCAACTCTTCACATGAGGTGGCCAAAGTACTGGAGTTTCAGCTTCAGCATCATTCCTTCCAAGGGACACCCAGGGCTAATCTCCTTTAGAATGGACTGGTTGGATCTCCTTGCAGTCCAAGGGACTCTCAGGAGTCTTCTCCAACACCACAGTTCAAAAGCATCAATTCTTCGGCACTCAGCTTTCTTCACAGTCCAACTCTCACATCCATACATGACTACTGGAAAAACCATAGCCTTGACTAGACGGAACTTTGCTGACAAATGTCTCTGCTTTTGAATATGCTATCTAGGTTGGTCATTACTTTCCTTCCAAGGAGTAAGCGTCTTTTACTTTCATGGCTGCAATCACCATCTGCAGTGATTTTGGAGCCCTAAAAGATAAAGTCTGACACTGTTTCCACCGTTTCCCCATCTATTTCCCATGAAGTGATGGGACCAGATGCCATGATCTTCATTTTCTGAATGTTGAGCTTTAAGCCAACTTTTTCACTCTCCACTTTCACTTTCATCAAGAGGCTCTTTAGTTCCTCTTCACTTTCTGCCATAAGGGTGGTGTCATCTGCATATATGAGGTTATTGATATTTCTCCCGGCAATCTTGATTCCAGCTTGTGCTTCTTCCAGCCCAGCATTTCTCATGATGTACTCTGCATGTAAGCTAAATAAGCAGGGTGACAATATACAGCCTTGACATACTCATTTTCCTATTAGGAACCAGTCTGTTGTTCCATGTTCAGTTCTAACTGTTGCTTTCTGACCTGCTTATAGATTTCTCAAGAGGCAGGTCAGGTGGTCTGGTATTCCCATGTCTTTCAAAGTTTTCCACAGTTTATTGTGATCCACACAGTCAAAGGCTTTGCATAGTCAAGAAAGCAGAAATAGATGTTCTTCTGGAACTCTCTTTGCTTTTTCCACGATCCAGCAGATGTTGGCAATTTGATCTCTGGTTCCCCTGCCTTTTCTAAAACCAGTTGGAACATCTGGAAGTTCATGGTTCGTGTATTGCTGAAGCCTGGCTTGGAGAATTTTGAGCCTTACTTTACTAGCTTGTGAGACGAGTGCAATTGTGCAGTAGTTTGAGCATTCTTTGGCTTTGCCTTTCTTTGGGATTGGAATGAAAACTGACCTTTTCCAGTCCTGTGGCCACTGCTGAGTGTTCCAAATTTGCTGGCATATTGAGTGCAGCACTTTCAGAGCATCATATTCCAGGATTCAGATCAGTCGCTCAGTCGTGTCCAACTCTTTGCGAACCCAAGAATCGCAGCACGCCAGGCCTCCCTGTCCATCAGTAACTCCCGGAGTTCACTCAGACTCACGTCCATCGAGTCAGTGATGCCATCCAGCCACCTCATCTTCTGTCGTCCCCTTCTTCTCCTGCCCCCAATCCCTCCCAGCATCAGAGTCTTTTCCAACGAATCAACTCTTCACATGAGGTGGCCAAAGTACTGGAGTTTCAGCTTTAGCATCATTCCTTCCAAAGAAATCCCAGGGCTGATCTCCTTCAGAATGGACTGGTTGGATCTCCTTGCAGTCCAAGGGACTCTCAAGAGTCTTCTCCAACACCACAGTTCAAAAGCATCAATTCTTCAGTGCTCAGCCTTCTTCACAGTCCAACTGTCACATCCATATATGACCACAGGAAAAACCATAGCCTTGACTAGACAAACCTTAAGTGAATATTATTTTGTATACTACTTTAAGCCCTTTAACAAATTTTAGCTCAGTTTTAGGTTATTTTCTTAACAATTGCTCTAGACCTTATAATATACACCACATCAGCACCTACTTCTAATTCACACTAACTCCAGTAAGATATAGAAACATTACTTATGCAGAGGTCCATTGTCTTCCCTTTTCCTGTGTCATCATTATAATAATACATATGAATCTTATATATGTTAAAAACACCCAAAATATGCTGTTTAAGTATTGTTTTATATAATCGAGCATTTTAAAGAGGCTAAGGGAACAAAGGAGGATTCAACAATATTGAAACAAAGATTAACTTTCTTATGTATCATCTGCAGTTCTCTTTATTTACCCCGGTAGATTTGAGTTACCATCTGTTGCTGTTTTCTTGTTCCAACATAGCTTCATCCCATTCAATCCTCTCTATGCTGTTATTATCAAGTGTATTAATATTCCTATATGTCTAAAGTCCAAACATAATTGTGTAAATATTGTTTTATGTGATTTATTTCCTAAAAACTGTACATTGGGAATATATTTATGCATATTTTATTGAAAAAGGAAACTAGATAGGTAATTATGCTTTTTGTGTTATTATCTTTACCAAATCTCTGGATTTTTAAGCAGATTTGAATAGTTGACCGGTGTCACTTCAGATATTTTCCCTTTGTTTTTATCCTTAGCATCGCTTCCTAGGAGTCACCTGGGTTCAGAATATACCATTTATGCCTATACAACAAGGTTGTGCTTAGGCCATCTGAGCCAGTAAGATTTCAGCCTTATTAAATCTCTAGGGGATTTGAAGATGGCTTTCACAGCTCAGGGAGTTTACCTTTTGCTTGCATTCAGCCAAAGTCTAACAGTTTAGAAGTTCCCTGAACTAATAGTTCAGGAGTCTGGCTGTTCCAGAGAGTGTTCAGCTTAGGGCTTTATGGCCTTCTGGACCATCAGCAATAAGTTCAGCTGTTTTTTTAATGTGTGTGTGTGGTTTTTTTTTTTTTTTTAAACTTTACAATATTGTGTTAGTTTTGCCAAATATCGAAATGAATCTGCCACAGGTATACCTGTGTCCCCCATCCTAAAGCCTTCTTCCTCCTCCCTCCCCATACCCTCCCTCTGGGTCGTCCCAGTGCACCAGCCCCAAGCATCCAGTATCGTGCATCGATACTGGCTGGACTGGCGACTCATTTCATATATGATATTATACATGTTTCAATGCCATTCTCCCAAATCTCCCCACCCTCTCCCTCTCCCACAGAGTCCTTAAGACTGATCTATACATCAGTGTCTCTTTCGCTGTCTCGTACACAGGGTTATTGTTACCATCTTTCTAAATTCCATATATATGCGTTAGTATACTATATTGGTGTTTTTCTTTCTGGCTTATTTCACTCTGTATAATAGGCTCCAGTTTCATCCACCTCATTAGAACTGATTCAAATGTATTCTTTTTAATGGCTGAGTAATACTCCATTGTGTATATGTACCACTGCTTTCTTATCCATTCATCTGTTGATGGGCATCTAGGTTGCTTCCATGTCCGGGCTATTATAAACAGTGCTGTGATGAACATTGGGGTACATGTGTCTCTTTCCCTTCTGGTTTCCTCAGTGTGTATGCCCAGCAGTGGGATTGCTGGGTCATAAGGCAGTTCTATTTCCAGTTTTTTAAGGAATCTCCACACTATACTCCATAGTGGCTGGACTAGTTTGCATTCCCACCAACAGTGTAAGAGGGTTCCCTTTTCTCCACACCCTTTCCAGCATTTATTGCTTGTAGACTTTTGGATTGCAGCCATTCTGACTGGCGTGAAATGGTACCTCATAGTGATTTTGATTTGCATTTCTCTGATAATGAGTGATGTTGAGCATCTTTTCGTGTGTTTGTTAGCCATCTGTATGTCTTCTTTGGAGAAATGTCTATTTGGTTCTTTGGCCCATTTTTTGATTGGGTCATTTATTTTTCTGGAGTTGAGCTGTAGGAGTTGCTTGTATATTTTTGAGATTAGTTGTTTGTCAGTTGCTTCATTTGCTATTATTTTCCCCCATTCTGAAGGCTGCCTTTTCACCTTGCTAATAGTTTTCTTTGATGTGCAGAAGCTTTTAAGTTTAATTAGGTCCCATTTGTTTATTTTTGCTTTTATTTCCAGTATTCTGGGAGGTGGGTCATAGAGGATTCTGCTGTGATGTATGTCGGAGAGTGTTTTGCCTATGTTCTCCTCTAGGAGTTTTATAGTTTCTGGTCTTACATTGAGATCCTTAATCCATTTTGAGTTTATTTTTGTGTATGGTGTTAGCAAGTGTTCTAGTTTCATTCTTTTCCAAGTGGTTGACCAGTTTTCCCAGCACCACTTGTTAAAGAGATTGTCTTTAATCTATTGTATATTCTTGCCTCCTTTGTCAAAGGTAAGGTGTCCATATGTGTGTGGATTTATCTCTGGGCTTTCTATTTTGTTCCATTGATCAATATTTCTGTCTTTGTGCCAGTACTATACTATCTTGATAACTGTGGCTTTGTAATAGAGTCTGAAGTCAGGTAGGTTGATTCCTCCAGTTCCATTCTTCTTTCTCAAGATCGCTTTGGCTATTCAAGGTTTTTTGTATTTCCATACAAATTGTGAAATTATTTGTTCTAGCTCTGCGAAGAATACCGTTGATAGCTTGATAGGGATTGCATTGAATCTATAAATTGTTTTGGGTAGTATACTCATTTTCACTATATTGATTCTTCCAATTCATGAACATGGTATATTTCTCCATCTGTTAGTGTCCTCTTTGATTTCTTTCACCAGTGTTTTATAGTTTTCTATATATAGGTCTTTAGTTTCTTTAGGTAGATATATTCCTAAGTATTTTATTCTTTCCATTGCAATGGCAAATGGAATTGTTTCCTTAATTTCTCTATTTTCTCATTATTAGTGTATAGGAATGCAAGGGATTTCTGTGTGTTGATTTTATATCCTGCAACTTTACTATAATCATCACGCTGCTGAATAACCAAATCACAGAAGAAATCAAAAAAGAAATCAAAATTTGCATAGAAACTAATGAAAATGAAAACACAACAACCCAAAACCTGTGGGACACTTTAAAAGCAGTCGTAAGGGGAAAATTCATAGCAATATAGGCATACCTCAAGAAACAAGAAAAAAGGCAAATAAATAACCTAACCCTACACCTAAAGCAACTAGAAAAGGAAGAAATGAAGAACCCCAGGGTTAGTAGAAGGAAAGAAATCTTAAAAATTAGAGCAGAAATAAATGCAAAAGAAGCAAAAGAGACCATAGCAAAAATCAACAAAGCCAAAAGCTGGTTCTTTGAAAGGATAAATAAAATTGACAAACCATTAGCCAGACTCATCAAGAAACAAAGGGAGAAAAATCAAATCAATAAAATTAGAAATGAAAATGGAGAGATCACAACAGACAACACAGAAATACAAAGGATCATAAGAGACTACTATCAACAATTATATGCCAATAAAATGGACAACGTGGAAGAAATGGACAAATTCTTAGAAAAGTACAACTTTCCAAAACTGGACCAGGAAGAAATAGAAAATCTTAACAGACACATCACAAGCATGGAAATTGAAACTGTAATCAAAAATCTTCCAGCAAACAAAAGCCCAGGTCCAGACAGCTTCACAGCTGAATTCTACCAAAAATTTAGAGAAGAGCTAACACCTATCCTGCTCAAACTCTTCCAGAAAATTGCAGAGGAAGGTAAACTTCCAAACTCATTCTATGAGGCCACCATCACCCTAATACCAAAACCTGACAAAGATGCCACAAAAAAAGAAAACTACAGGCCAATATCACTGATGAACATAGATGCAAAAATCCTTAACAAAATTCTAGCAATCAGAATCCAACAACACATTAAAAAGATCATACACCATGACCAAGTGGGCTTTATCCCAGGGATGCAAGGATTCTTCAATATCCACAAATCAATCAATGTAATACACCACATTAACAAATTGAAAAATAAAAACCATATGATTATCTCAATAGATGCAGAGAAAGCCTTTGACAAAATTCAACATCCATTTATGATAAGAACTCTCCAGAAAGCAGGAATAGAAGGAACATACCTCAACATAATAAAAGCTATATATGACAAACCCACAGCAAACATTTTCCTCAATGGTGAAAAATTGAAAGCATTTCCTCTAAAGTCAGGAATAAGACAAGGGTGCCCACTTTCACCATTACTATTCAACATGGATTTGGAAGTTTTGGCCACAGCAATCAGAGCAGAAAAAGAAATAAAAGGAATCCAAATTGGAAAAGAAGAAGTAAAACTCTCACTGTTTGCAGATGACATGATTCTCTACATAGAAAACCCTAAAGACTCCACCAGAAAATTACTAAATGTGTGTTTTTATTTTTAATATTTATTTATTTCTCTACACTGGGTCTTTATGTGTCATATGGGATCTAGCTCCCTGACAAGGGACTGAATCCAGGCCTCCTGTATTGGGAATGTGGAGTCTTAGCCACTGAACAATCAAGGAAGACTCCAGTTTTTATTTTTGAACCTGGCTTCCTTAAAGTCATCTTTGAGCCAGTGTTTAGTTGTTCAGTCATGTCCAACTCTCTGTGATCTCATGGACCGTAGCCTGCCAGATTCGCCTGCCCATGAGATTTTCCAGGCAAGACTATGGAGTGGGTTGCCATTTCCTTCTTCCAGGGGATCTTCCCAACCCAGGGATAGAACCTGTGTCTCTGGCATTGGCAAGTGGAGTCTTTATCACTGAGCCACCTGGGAAGTCCTTCCTTGAGTCAAAGTAACTTACTATACATCCTACATTTGATCAAAGATTGTGCTTAGATCCCTTAAGATAGTAAGACTCCTGCCCTCTGCTCATGAGTTTGTTGTGAATGCTTTCCACTCTTTCTGCTCTGATTATCCCAACCTTCCAGATCACCAGGCAGAATGTGACCCCAGGAGAGCCTTTCTCAGACACCTCTTTCCCTGGCTTAGGCATGAACTTCTCCATGCCCTGTTCCAAGCAAAGTCCAGGCTTTCAGGCAGAACCGTGCACTCAGTAGTCCTTAAGTCCTGTGTCTTACCTTGGTTAGAACCTCAGCACAGGTATTAAGGCTGGGGGCAGGGACAGCAACCTGCTTGTGCTGGAGTGACACCTCTACTCTATGAGTGGACACTGAAGTAAATAGGAGCCTCTGGTCTTCTCAGTTTGCCCCTCCTGGCATGAAACTTCAACCTTTAAAGCAACCTGGTAAACTCATGACTTTTAGCTGAGAACGCTAAGTTGCTTGCTTAATACTCACAATCACTTAGAGGTAAAATTCAAGTCTCCTGACTCCTACTTTGTGACTGTTCTACTACAGCTGTGTTTATTGTTCTGTTTCACAAAGAAAAGTCACAAGGAATCTGGTAATATAATGATACCTGCAATTACTTTAGCCTTCATTAATTTGATATGTATTGTTGCCCTGCTGAGGGTCTTAAATTTGAAGTATAGAATCACCAACAGCTAAAAATTCAGATCTCATCCCAGAGTTGGAGAACTTTTGAAAAACTGAAAGTTTGACAGGACTGGTTCCCCTTAGCAGTAACTGTCATAAACTAAGTATCGATTTCTCCCTTTATAAAGGGTCATATCCTCCAACTCCCCATAATTAACATTGCTGCAATTTTTTTCTACATTGGATTGATTTCATCCACTTAGGGATAATGACTAGTCCCAATAAGCATTTGCATTTGTGCCTAAAGACATATCTTACAGAAGAAGCTAGGAATAAAACACAACAAATAGAGTGAAAGACAGCCTTGCTCAAAGGCACAGTCTTAAAGCTGCTACTCTAGTCCACCTAGAATGGCTCTCCTTCTCATCCACACCTTCTCTACACTCCCCATCTTCTCTCTCTCTGGATAAGTTCCACTAATTTTTCCATCATCTCAGCAATCCTTTTGTGCAGGAAAACATCTCTAAATACCCAGAAGGTATTCAGGTTTAGACAGGTGCCCTTCTTGTGCTCCAATAGCATGCTATGTTCCCTAGAAGACAGAACCTCTATCTTACGATATAACCTCTTTATAATCACTTGTATATGTGTCCATGTCCTTACTACATCAGAGACCACAATTCATCTCTGCTGCTGCTGCCACTTCAGTCGTGTCTGACTCTGTACGACCCCATAGATGGCAGCCCACAAGGCTCCCCTGTCCCTGGGATTCTCCAGGCAAGAACACTGGAGTGCGTTGCCATTTCCTTCTCCAATGCATGAAAGTGAAAAGTGAACGTGAAGTCGCTCAGTTGTGTCCGACTTTTAGCAACCCCATGGATTGTAGCCTACCAGGCTCCTCTGTCCATGGGATTTTCCAGGCAAGAGTACTGGAGTGGGGTGCCATTGCCTTCTCCAACAATTCATCTCATCATCCATCAAAACAAATAGCTGGCATGTGTTGGACTCGAAGTAAAGGTTAATCAACAAAACTTGCTGAACTCAAGTTTTCAAACCTCTGGACTAAAGAAAATGGGGCAGGGAGGACATGAGGGTTTGTTAGTTCTAATCTGCACTCTGTAATTAACTCTTTGAGTGACCTTGGGCAAATCATATTTTCTCTCTGGGCTTCAGTTTCTCATATGGAAAATGGATAAATTTGTTAGACTTAAATTCTCTTTAGGGTCACAGTCTGTGATTCATCAATGATGCTCAAGCATCAGTGATGCTCCTCGTCAGGAGGTACTTAACACTATAAATTGACAGGGATGTCTTTAAAAGTCTCTCAAGATGATTCCAGCTACAGAACTATCTTGCCAAGTGTTCCATCAGAAACAGCACTATACTGAAGCCGGTCATGATTATCTGCAGGTGGTTATAATAATGCATAACCATCAAAGGAGACGTTTTGTTCGCACCAATTTTCATGTACACATAAACCTTTAAGAGGGCGAATTCTAAGGAAACATAAACTAGCCACAGAGCCGCCCACTTGCAAATTAGCCCATCAGTGGCCTCTAGAGGCCATTCTATTTTTTACAACAATATGAGAAATGAAGAAAACATTCAAAATCTATACATTCATTCTAGTGGAAGGTTTCTAATTAAGTTTTCCATTTGGAGAAAGGGAAATTGATAGTCTATACTTACACAAATTTCACATAGGGTTAAAAATAATCTGATGTTTTCTTAGGTTAGACTTTTAATCAGCTCTGCCTAGGTTGAAAATGAGGTAAGATATACAACATTGCTCCATTAGTTCAATAAAAAATTTAAATAGTGCAGGCAGTATGACTTGAGGGATTTTCTAAAGTCACTCACCTATCACCTCCAACCGCACACCTCCAGGGTTGTCCTTGTATCCTCACATAGTTTTGTAAATATCTCTGTGTGTTATCTTCTCTAGACATTTTTTTTTCCTTTTATGTTTCCCCCTTATTCCTGTCTCTTTCCACTTTTGTTTGCTGTCCACATTGCTTCAAAATGTATTTTTTAAACTTTTTATTTTATATTGGAGTATAGCCAATTAACAATGTTGTTATAGTCTCAGGTGGACAGTAAAGTAACTCAGCCATATATATACATGTGTCCATTCTCCCCCAAACCCCGCTCCCATCCAGTCTGAGCAGAGCTCCATGTGCTACACAGTAGGACCTTGTTGGTTATCCATTTTAAATATAGCAGTGTGTACATGTTGATCCCAAACTCCCTAATTATCCTTTCCTAGCATCATTCCCCACTGGCAACCATAAGTTCATTCTCTAAGTCAGTGAGTCTGTTTCTGTTTGCAAATGAGTTCATTTGTATCATTTCTTTTTAGATTTCACATATAAGGGATGTCATAGGATATTTCTCCCTCTCCCTCTAGACTTTTAACTATTGAACAGTAGGTATTAGCTCCACAACTCCAGTGCCAAACACAGTGCTTGTGTTAGAGGAGATTTTCAAAAGCAGTGACAACAATTCCTGTTCCAGAAGTCTGCCATGAGGACAGCACTGACTGAGGCGCTGCATGTGAGGCACTCAGCACATGAAGCGCCTCTGTAAGGCACTGTCCAAGTGCCACTGCATGTCACCGTCTATCCAGCTGGTGCACTCTGGGAAATAGAGGTGCCTCATCAAGAGCATCAGCAGCGTCTGTGGAAACAGCTTCTTGCGTGGTGCTGAGCTGGTCTAAATGTACCCCTGGCTGTAGTCAGAGTTCAGGTTGGGCAGACAGGATGCCAATGGTACCAGAAAAAAAAAAATGGAGATTGAGAAACCATGAAATTGATTAGAAAGGATTTGTTTTCTCTTTGGGTATTAGAAGTTCTGTAAAAGATGTATCTCTCCTACTGCCACAAGTCTTCATGAAGTTAGAATGTCTCCTTGAGATTTTTGTTAGAGTATTGCGTTTATAGCTTGTGGAACTCAAGCAACGCCTCATTAAATTCAGAATTGGGCACTAAGAATCCTCTAACAGACTTATGTGTAAACAAACTTGTTTAGAAAAAGGTAAACAAGAACAACCAGTTTAGGATCAAATACAAAGGAATGAGGAACCCACATTTACTGGTATGCACACACGTGGCTTACATCGTAACTTAACTCTGGATTTCAGAAACCTTTCTGAACATCTCAACTTGAATGTTCCACACACATTCCACACTGGTCACATCTAGTATGGAGGCATCATTAACCAAAACTGGCTTTTGTTCTGGAACATCCTACTTCAATGACAGATTCCATTCAGTCACCAAAGTCAGAAACATGAGTCATCTTCATTTCCTCTTTACATGTGACATGAAAAATTCTTGCATCCCTTCCCATTTCACCACCATATTTTTAGTTAAGGTCCTCCTTACTTCTCTTCTGGATTACTGACATAGTCTTCTAGTTGTTTTTAATTGTTTTCAATAACTAGCTACCCACCCCTTTCAATACACCTACTCAATTGCTGCCAGAGCAATAGTCCAAGAAACCAAATTTGCTCGTTTCTGTCTCATAAATATCCTTCAAAGTCTCATAACAGCTTACAGGACTACTCATAAACGGCTTAGCTGGGTGTATAGTGAAGTCGCTCAGTTGTGTCCGACTCTTTGCGACCCCATGAACTGTAGCCTACCAGGTTCCACCATCCTTGGGATTTTCCAGGCAAGAATACTGGAGTGGGTTGCCATTTCCTTCTCCAGGAGATCTTCCCGACCCAGGGATTTAACCCGGGTCTCCCACATGGTAGGCATTGTAGGCAGATGCTTTACTGTCTGAGCCACCAGGGAAGATCTACTGGGTGTATAAGCCTTTTGTCATTTGAACCTTTTCTCATCTCTCACCATGCCCTGATAAGGATCTCTTTTTTCTCATCTGTTCAGTGTTTCCTTTGCTGTTTTATGGCTCTTTGCCTAAAAGCGTGTTCTATTCTTTGTTTGGAATGTCCTCCCTCCCTTCTTTTCCTTGATAATTTGCATTTTCCTTGCGCATACACTGTGAGTTTCTCTTAAACGTCATCCTTGACCTTTCACCCCATGGGACTGTTCTAAATCTCCCATCTCCATGTTTCTTTAGCATGTCCTTTAAACCTCTAACATCACATGTCACATCATACATGTGTGCATGCATGCTCAGTCGTGGCCAACTCAGTGACCACGTGGACTAGGACCACCAGGCTCCTCAGTCCATGGAATTTTCCAGGCAAGAATACTGGAGTGCATTGCCATTTCTTCCAGGGATCTTCAACACGTTTTCTAAACTTCTAACATAAACGTAACACTGTCTTGCAACTAGTTAACTGCCTGCCACTCATTCTCTTTCAGAAGCGGTTGATTTTTTTTACCAGGCACTTTATGGATGACTCCCTGATGTCCTCAGGATAAAAATTTTAAAGAAACCTTAACACATTTTTGGACTCCCTTCCTATTCAGATCACCACAAAGGGAGGGGGTGTATGTCTATGTATGGCTGATAAGGACAGGGAAGTCTGCAGTGCTGCAGTCCATGGGGTCGCAAAGAGTCAAACACGACTGAGTGACTG
Organism: Bos indicus; assembly: GCF_029378745.1. Taxonomy (NCBI): domain Eukaryota; kingdom Metazoa; phylum Chordata; class Mammalia; order Artiodactyla; family Bovidae; genus Bos; species Bos indicus. The sequence continues at coordinate 13,840,345 of NC_091788.1, read as the reverse complement.
AACAACAGTGCTGTACATTTTGCTATACAGTAGAAATTAACACAACATTGTAAAGCAACTATAATATATTACAATAAAAAAGTAAGTTAAAAGTAATCTCCAGGATGAGAAATCTTAGCACCACATACTAAGTCCTTTATAATCGTTCTCCTAATGTTCTAGCATCATTTCCTAATAAACCACCCGCAGATTGGTCACACCCTATCCCCCAAGTCTAGTGAACCATATTCAGTTCCCCAAATAGTGTCTGTCTCTGCACATTCTCTTAACTCTGCCAGGAACACCATTTTCTGATTCTCTCTATTCAGTTTTTAAGATTTTGCTCAGCGACTTGTCAAGAACCTTTTCTTCTCCTGTACCCCAAATCAACAGCTCTCCCGCCAACCATGGTTCTCATTCCACTATATAGAAATCATCGGTTTCTCTGGCTGACCCAGTGAACCTGAAGGCACTCCTGGGAGGAACTGGCTGTGTTGAGGTCAGGATCCCCAGCACCTACTCCCAGCACTGCTGGCCAGGGAGCCCAGTGGTTAAGGCTCTAAGCCATAGGTTTTGGAGTTCAACAATGTCCAAGTTCTTCTCTGGCACTACCTAATCATGTGATCTTAGTGGATAACTGGAGTAAACATGTGTATCTCATAATATTTTTTCAAGAATAAACAAACTATGGTTTATTAATTAATAAACAAAACTAAGGCATGATTCTTGCACCTGGCACTTACCAAGTACTAACAGAATGATAGCATGTGTTATGAAGGGCATTCAGTGACATCACTGAATGAATGAAAGACTGAGTGAGCTGTAAGAACAGACAGTGATTGGTCAGCTGTGCATCCAAATCCAGAAAAGAAGGGGGAAAGATACTCCAGATGAGAAAAGCACATGAAGATGTGAAGGCAGGTCATACAGAGAGAGAGAGACAGCTGGAAAGGAGGAGTAAGCAGTGATCTGAATGCATGATACTGATGACAACCTCACCTTACTCTTCAAATGCAGCCTGGGTGCTGGACCACACCAAGGGTCTGGATGACCCCCCGAGCTTATTGATACTGAAAATCTAAATACTCATTCACAATGCTACCAGATTTTTGTTTTCTGATCACTCCAGAATTTTTAATAGCTGCTCCTCAATTTTCCTTCTCCTTTTACTTTTCACTGCAGTCCCAGGAGGACAGTCTCATGGACTGGCTGGGTTCCCATGGTTCGGATCACCTATTGCTCACTCCCCTGACTGCAGTGGCACTTCCCGTACCCTCCATGGGACAGACAGACCAAAAGGTAGTTAAGTGGAATGATGTTGTTTTGCAGAGGTGTTGTCTAAGGAAGAGGTACTCCTGGTCATAAACATCTTATATCTGTATCCTGAATGGCAGTTTTGAAGAAGAAGAAAAAAATTCAGCAAGATCCAAAGATTCTTATTTAGCTACTGGGCATCTCCAGGGTCAATCACGTGGGTATATTTTTCTTTCTCCTCTTTCACTTTTTTTTCTGTCCTTTATGTAGTTTCATCCTTTATGAATTAACAGGATTCGCTTTGCTATCGATTGCTTGCTCAGTTCTGTAGACCTGTCTCTCCCGTTTTTCACTGTTACATCAGCAGTATAGAAATTAGAAGTGGAGCACAATATTACAACCCAGCGCGCGCATGCACACACACACACACACACACACACACACACACACACGTGTGTGTGTGCAATGTCCAGGGATGCTCAAACCTATACACACTTTCAGAATCTATTGTTAGTCTGAAATACTGATCTTACTGAAAAGCTGGAAATGGACTGAACTGAAGCATTAGAGACTCTAGCCCACACAAAATGTACATGAATGATCTATGAAAAATGAATTGTCTTTTTCCCATTTCTTATATACCGGACCCTATGGAAGATGACAAAAACTTGTATCATGACCTCATCTGCTCCTATTGTGTGGAAGATGCCAAGTCAGCTCCTTCCTCAGAGTTGAGTGAACCAGCTGAACAAGGGAGTTATTTTTCCAAGCATCAAGGCATAAAGTCTCCATGTTTCCAGGAAAACATACTTTTCATGGTCCCCAATACTCTAGACCTCAACTTATATGAACATCAGGATCTAATATTTTTCATAATGCATACTTTAAAAATATATATTTATACACTTCTCCACCCCAGACAGTGAATGCTCTGTGGACAAAACAATCTCATTGTATCCCTATTCTTTTTAATTTATCAAACAATCGCATTATGTGCATGATGAGTTAGGCACTACACCAAGTGCTTTCCAAATACTGTAATCCATTTATCCTCATAACACCCTTATGATTTATAAACTTTTATTATCTCTATTTTTCAGGTTAAGAATTTGAGACACATAGAGACTAAGTAATTTGCCCAGGGTAATGAGCTAATAAAAGAAGGTGGAAATGAAAACTAGAAGCTGAGGCTCCATGACCTCTGCTTTGAAGAACTTTTCTTTGTTTTCTTTAATGACCGTCGCTTACACCCTAAGTGATAGCAACAAGGACCTTACATATCAGGTATTCAGTAAGTATTCATTGAATGAATCATGTATCTGTTCTGATCTTTAAGTTTCTCATGATTTAAATGTGTATATGTCTATTGCATGTCTTTCACTAATCTCTGAGCTCTCAGAGGGTAGGCATCTTGCCTGACTTACAGCTATAATCTCAGCTTCTGAAATTGTGCCTGGAGAAGCATTCAACAACTATTTGTTCAATAAACGGATCAGTGATTGTTTTAAAGATTTTTTTTTTTTTAATGTGGACCAGTTTTAAAGTCTGTATTGAATTTGTTACAATAGTGCTTCTGTTTTATGCTTTGGTTTTTTTGGCCTCAAGGTATGTGGGGATCTTAGCTCTCTGACCAGGGATAAAACCCACACCCCTTCCACTTAAGGGTGAAGTCTAACTACCGTACCACTGGGAAGTCCTGAGTCAGTACTTTTCATTAAAAACACAGATTTCCATGGATAGAAACTAGGCCGCCATATCCTTCTATTGTGGTTTCTATTGCTGCTGTAACAGATTACCAAAAACTTAGTGGTTTAAGAAAAAAAAATACATCTTACAGTTCTGAATGTTAGAAGTACAACATGGATCTCATTAAACTCAAATAAAAACGCTGGCCTGGCTGTGTAGCTTTCTGGAGGCTCAGAGAACACTGTTTCCACGCTCTTTCCAGTTTCCAGAGGTCACCCATTTGCTTGGCTTGTGGCCCAGTTCAATCTTCAAACCTGGCAATACTGTACCTTCCTGTACCTATCTCTATAGTCACATCTTTCTCTGGCTAATTCTCCTCTTCTGCCTCCCGTTTCCACTTTTAAGTGTCCCAGTGATTACACTGAGTCCATTTGATAACCCAGGATAGTTATTTGAAGATCAGCTGATTAGCAACCTTAATTCCATCTGCAACCTGAATTCCATTTTGCCATTTAAACTAACATTTTTATAGATCAGAGAAATTAGGGTGTGGACCTCTTTGGATGAGCATATTCTGCTTTCTGTATCTTTCCTCCTTTACAAATTTCTATGATTCAAAATGTGTATCCCCCTCCACTTCATCTACAAATAAATCCATCTCCTTAATTTTTTTTAACCTCTGCATGGTACTGATCTCTTTCCAAATTGTATTATCAGATCAGATCAAATCAGTCACTCAGTCGTGTTTGACTCTCTGTGACCCCATGAATCACAGCACGCCAGGCCTCCCTGTCCATCACCAACTCCCAGAGTTCACCCAGACTCACGTCCATCGAGTCAGTGATGCCATCCAGCCATCTCATCCTCTGTCATCCCCTTCTCCTCCTGCCCCCAATCCCTCCCAGCATCAGAGTCTTTTCCAATGAGTCAACTCTTTGCATGAGGTGGCCAAAGTACTGGAGTTTCAGCTTCAGCATCATTCCTTCCAAAGAAATCCCAGAGCTGATCTCCTTCAGAATGGACTGGCTGGATTTCCTTGCAGTCCAAGGGACTCTCAAGAGTCTTCTCCAACACCACAGTTCAAAAGCATCAATTCTTCAGCGCTCAGCCTTCTTCACAGTCCAACTCTCACATCCATACATGACCACAGGAAAAACCATAGCCTTGACTAGATGGACCTTTGTTGGCAAAGTAATGTCTCTGCTTTTGAATATGCTATCTAGGTTGGTCATAACTTTTCTTCGAAGGAGTAAGCGTCTTTTAATTTCATGGCTGCAGTCACCATCTGCAGTGATTTTGGAGCCCCCAAAAATAAAGTCTGACACTGTTTCCACTGTTTCCCCATCTATTTCCCATGAAGTGATGGGACCAGATGCCATGATCTTCGTTTTCTTTTTTTTTTTTTTAATTTTATTTTTAAACTTTACATAATTGTATTAGTTTTGCCAAATATCAAAATGAATCTGCCACAGGTATACATGTGTTCCCCATCCTGAACCCTCCTCCCTCCTCCCTCCCCATACCATCCCTCTGGGTCGTCCCAGTGCACTAGCCCCAAGCATCCAGTATCGTGTATCGAACCTGGACTGGCAACTCGTTTCTGAATGTTGAGCTTTAAGCCAACTTTTTCACTCTGCACGTTCACTTTCATCAAGAGGCTTTTGAGTTCCTCTTCACTTTCTGCCATAAGGGTGGTGTCATCTGCATATCTGAGGTTATCAATATTTCTCCCAGCAATCTTGATTCCAGCTTGTGTTTCTTCCAGTCCAGTGTTTCTCATGATGTACCCTGCATAGAAGTTAAATAAACAGGGTGACAATATACAGCCTTGATGAACTCCTTTTCCTATTTGGAACCAGTCTGTTGTTCCATGTCCAGTTCTAACCTTTGCTTCCTGACCTGCATACAAATTTCTCAAGAGGTAGGTCAGGTGGTCTGGTATTCCCATCTCTTTCAGAATTTTTCACAGTTTATTGTGATCTACACAGTCAAAGGCTTTGGCATAGTCAATAAAGCAGAAATAGATGTTTTTCTGGAACTCTCTTGCTTTTTCCATGATCCAGCGGATGTTGGCAATTTGATCTCTGGTTCCTCTGCCTTTTCTAAAACCAGCTTGAACATCAGGAAGTTCACGGTTCACGTATTGCTGAAGCCTGGCTTGGAGAATTTTGAGCATTACTTTACTAGCGTGTGAGGTGAGTGCAATTGTGCGGTAGTTTGAGCATTCTTTGGCATTGCCTTTCTTTGGGATTGGAATGAAAACTGACCTTTTCCAGGCCTGTGGCCACTGCTGAGTTTTCCAAATTTGCTGGCATATTGAGTGCAGCACTTTCACAGCATCAGCTTTCAGGATTTGAAATAGCTCAACTGGAATTCTATCACCTCCACTAGCTTTGTTCGTAGTGATGCTTTCTAAGGCCCACTTGACTTCACATCCCAGGATGTCTGGCTCTAGGTCAGTGATCACACCATCGTGATTATCTGGGTCGTGAAGATCTTTTTTGTACAGTTCTTCTGTGTATTCTTGCTATCTCTTCTTAATATCTTCTGCTTCTGTTAGGTCCATACCATTTCTGTCCTTTATCGAGCTCATCTTTGCATGAAATGTTCCTTTGGTATCTCTGATTTTCTTGAAGAGATCTCTAGTCTTTCCCATTCTGTTGTTTTCCTCTATTTCTTTGCATTGATCGCTGAAGAAGGCTTTCTTATCTCTTCTTCCTATTCTTTGGAACTCTGCATTCAGATGTTTATATCTTTCCTTTTTTCCTTTGCTTTTCGCTTCTCTTCTTTTCACAGCTATTTGTAAGGCCTCCGCAGACAGCCATTTTGCTTCTTTGCATTTCTTTTCCATGGGGATGGTCTTGATCCCTGTCTCCTGTACAATGTCACGAACCTCCATCCATAGTTCATCAGGCACTCTATCTATCAGATCTAGGCCCTTAAATCTATTTCTCACTTCCACTGTATAATCATAAGGGATTTGATTTAGGTCATACCTGAATGGTCTAGTGGTTTTCCCTACTTTCTTCAATTTCAGTCTGAATTTGGCAATAAGTAGTTCATCATCTGAGCCACAGTCAGCTCCTGGTCTTGTTTTTGTTGACTGTATAGAGCTTCTCCATCTTTGGCTGCAAAGAATATAATCAAGATGATTTCAGTGTTGACCATCTGGTGATGTCCATGTGTAGAGTCTTCTCTTGTGTTGTTGGAAGAGGGTGTTTGTTATGACCAGTGCATTTTCTTGGCAAAACTCTATTAGTCTTTGCCCTGCTTCATTCCGTATTCCAAGGCCAAATTTGCCTGTTATTCCAGGTGTTTCTTGACTTCCTACTTTTGCACTCCAGTCCTCTATAATGAAAAGGACATCTTTTTTGGGTGTTAGTTCTAAAAGGTCTTATAGGTCTTCATAGAACCATTCAACTTCAGCTTCTTCAGCATTACTGGTTGGGGCATAGACTTGGATTACTGTGATATTGAATGGTTTGCCTTGGAAACAAACAGAGATCATTCTGTCGTTTTTGAGATTGCATCCAAGTACGGCATTTCGGACTCGTTTGTTGACCATTTTGGCTACTCCATTTCTTCTGAGGGATTCCTGCCCATAGTAGTAGATATAATGGTCATCTGAGTTAAACTCACCCATTCCAGGCCAGGAGGAGCAACACCACGCCTGAGGCCAGGGGCGGTGGCCAGAAGGACCAACCCCATGTCCAAGGAGCCGTGGCTGCATGGGTGCAGGAGGGCCTATAGGGGCTATCCCACGTTGAAGGTCAGGAAGGGTGGTGGTGAGGAGATACCCCTTGTTCAAGGTAAGGAGCAATGGCTGTGCTTTGCTGGAACAGCTGTGAAGAGATACCCCACGCCCAAGGTAAGAGAAACCCAAGTAAGATGGTAGGTGTTGCAAGAGGGCATCAGAGGGCAGACACACTGAAACCATACTCACAGAAAACTAGTCAATCTAATCACACTAGGACCACAGCCTTGTCTAACTCAATGAAACTAAGCCATGCCCATGGGGCAACCCAAGATGGGCGGGTCATGGTGTAGAGATCTGACAGAATGTGGTCCACTGGAGAAGGGAATGGCAAACCATTTCAGTATTCTTGCCTTGAGAACCCCATGAACAGTTTGCAAAGGCAAAATGATAGGATACTGAAAGAGAAACTCCCCAGGTCAGTAGGTGCCCAATATGCTACTGGAGATCAGTGGAGAAATAACTTCCGAAAGAATGAAGGGATGGAGCCAAAGCAAAAAGAATACCCAGCTGTGGATGTGACTGGTGATAGAAGCAAGGTCCGATGCTGTAAAGAGCAATATTGCATGGGAACCTGGAATGTCAGGTCCATGAATCAAGGCAAATTGGAAGTGGTCAAACAAGAGATGGCAAGAGTGAATGTCAACATTCTAGGATCAGCAAACTGAAATGGACTGGAATGGGTGAATTGTATTATACCTGTGTTCATATATATTATTCCCCAACAACAAAAATGGATTTTTGCAGGAAGATACATACAACTACATACCACACAGAATTTAATATAGTGAGAAATTTGTACACAGATTTACCAACATTTATCTGTATAGAAATATCATACAGTTTACTTATTTCAGCCACAATTTCTAAAAGATAAACCTGAATATATAATAGGCACTAAGTGGAAAAATATAATTGAAGGCAGAGGAACAAGGATACAAAAGCAGGGTAAGAAGGACATGTGTGCCAGGACATGGTGCTCTGTGTGACAGGTGAATTGTGTTGTGACAACAAAAAAAATGATAAGAATAATTTGCACAGCTGCCACTCTCTGTGCCAAGTTCTGCACTAAGACATTTAATTGCAATATCTGATTTAAATTACATAAAAAGGTAGATCGGGGTTATGATATAGATTACAGAAACCGAAATTCATAAAACTTAAAAGACCAAGAAGAATACTTTGTGTAAATATACAATTTTTACATAAAATCTGACTCTTCTACTCATTTTATATCTGAATAAACTAAAATTCAGAAAAGTTGAAGACCACACCCACTTCCAGTGTCAGAGCCAGAATTAAAAGGTAGGTATTTGTAGCACAAAATAACGTATTCAGTCTGCCTCAGTGCTTTAGAGAATTGTAAGAAAAACTATTCTTGACATAAAGACGCATTAAAAAATGGAAGGCTGTAAATGATCGAACTTTTTAGTTTATAAATTCTGACAAGTTTATGATAAAAATGAACAATAGCTATATCCTAACCTTATTGGTAAAATGTTTTTATTATTAACATTCTATGAAGAAAATGTGACCATGCTTTGCATGATCCCTGAATAAATCAGTTTACAAAACAAATTAAGTAATCAATGTATCAATAAATCAGTGTGCATGCATATGTGTAAACATATGTCTGTGTATAAACATATAATACACACACACACACATGTGTGTGTAAATGCATATAGAGTTCGTTTTTTAAATAACAGCTTTATTGAGATATAATCCGTATATTATAAAATTCAGGCTTCCCAGGTGGCACTGTGATAAAGAATCCGCCTGCCAATGCAGGAGACACAGGAAGACCTGGGTTCGATCCCTAGTTCAGGAAGATCCCCTGGAGGAGAAAATGGTGACCTGCTCCAATATTCTTACTTGGACAATTCATGGACAGAGAAGCCTGGTGGGCTAGTCTATGGGGTCACAAAGAGTTAAACACAAGTGAGCGCACTCATACACATTATAAAATTCATTGTTTTAAAATATAAAATTCAATGTTTTTCAGTATGTTCACTAGTTTTGCAACCATCACCATGAATCTTGAAATACTTTTTACACCAAAAGAAACTCCTTATTCATTAGCAATCATTCCCTATTCACTGCCCAAACTATCACCTTCTCCCACCCCATCCAAACCATAAACATCCACTAATCTAACACATGTGGAGATATGCCTGTGTGCTATGTGACTTCAGTCCTGTCTGACTCTTTGCAAATCTATGGACTGTAGGCTCCTCTGTCCATTGGATTCTCCAGGCAAGAGTACTGGAGTGGGTTGTCATTTCCTCCTCCAGGGGATCTCCCACACCCGGGGATCAAAACCACTTCTCTTAGGTCTTCTGCATTGGCAGGCGGGTTCTTTACTACTAGCACCACTGGGAAGCCACCTAGATATGCCTAGTCTAGATATTTATAATGAATGGAATCATACAATATATGGTCTTTGAAAGCTGAATTTTTCACAGGTAGGTTTTTCAAGGCCCATCTATGTTGCTTTATGTATTAGTATTTCATTCTCTTTTATTGCCTCCAAATGTTTTATCAAATGAATGAGAGAGGGTAAGAGAAGGAAGATGAAAGAAAAAGAAGATGAAGAGAGGGGAAGTAAGACAAGGGGAGGGAGGGCTTCACTCTTGTAAAAGAGGCAATATAAGATGCGGTTACAGATACAGGTGAGTGAGGAAAGTGACTGAAATACAGGAGTGTAGTCCTGAATAGGTGGAGAGAGAGAGAGGAACAGCTCATCTAACCAGAGAAAAGTAGATAAGAACTGCTGTGGAAGCAAGATGAGTTTGGTAGCAGAAGGAATTTAGTGGAATATAAACTGCCTGGTTCTTAATTTTCCTAATGAGACACATATAAAGGAATTGAACTTACTCAACTTTGCAAGTGTATATTGTTGACTTATGCCATTTCTAGATCTATTTGAAACACTGTGAAAGATCCCTAAGAAGTGAAGTCTATGGCCCATGATATTTAACAGCATGTAGAATCATTAATCTTGTTTTCTTTTTTCCTGAAGCATTTGTATTTTAGGACTTATACAGAATAAGAAATTCAGTCTTGGAGTCTAACTTTCCTGTACACATATATGTGTTCCCTTCTACATAATTGGAGAAGGAAATGGCAACCCACTCCAGCACTCTTGCCTGGAAAATCCCATGGATGGAGTAGCGTGGTAGACTACAGTCCATGGGATCTCAAAGAGCCAGACACAGCTGAGCGACTTTAATTCTATATAATGCCTAGTGAGTGGGTTTTCAATTTGTGCTTGAATATTGAAGAGAGAGCAACTCTTTCCCTCCTAGGACAACTATCATAGGTACTAGGGGAACAGGTTTTGAAGCCATATATTATCTGGGTTCAAATGCTGTTTCAACCACTTAAAAGCTATGTGACCTTGCGAATCTTTCTGTGCTGAGTTTTCTCATCTATGAAGCAGGAATGATGAATATACTCAGCTCAGAGGACTGCTGTAAGGATTCAGTAAGTTAATATGTATGAAGAGTTTAGAATAGCCTGACATATATTGTGTGTTTTGTAAATGAGAGCTCTAGCTGTAAAACAGCAGGATCTATCTTTAAATTCTTTCTAATCTAGAACAAAATGTTGATCTATGTGGCTTCTAGCCATAGGTTCTAGTTCTAATTCTTCCTTCCTCGGCCCTGTAAGGCCTTAAATTTCTGTTTGATGTACACATATGAAATCCAAGAATTACAATGTATCCTCTAACCTAGAATACCCTAATCTCCAACACTGACTTGGTGAAATGAGTTTATACTATTCATTTTTATACCCATTGAGTAACACTATAGAATTCTTAACAAAATATTTTAATAACTCAAAGTATTGACACATGTAGTTTTACACTAACTTGTGTGGTACTTTTTATTTTGGGAAACATAGTTTTTCACTTTTATTATAAATAAAGGCATTATTTAAAGGTTTGGCTCTCTGGTTGTTTTACCATTTCCCAATTGCTATAAACAAAATTATTGTCTAGGAAGGATACAAAATTATTTTCTGCTCTGTCATCACATTCTTACACACAATGAATTTTGTACAGTTCAATGGTTCAGTCATCTCCAACTCTGCGATCCCATGGACTGCAGGACATCAGGCTTCCCTGTTCATCACAAACTCCCAGAGCTTGCTCAAACTCATGTCCATTGAGTCAGTGATGCCGTCCAACCATCTCATCTCTTCATACTGTTCATGGGGTTCTCAAGGCAAGAATACTGAAGTGGTCTGCCATTCCCTTCCCTGAGTTTTGTTACTCTTCACTTATTTGAAGGAAATTTTAAATTATGTTTTATGTCTTTAAATTATGTATTTAAAAAATGGACCCAAATTTTTCAATACAGTTCGTCTTAGAGCTTCACTATGTACATTAGCAATATCAAAAGGGAAAGAGTTATATTTTCTATGTCCAGTGCAGCTGCCCATGAAACTGCCTTTTCTGTATATGGAACATATTTCAAGGAATTCAGTATCAGAGCATTGAAATAATTCTCCAGGTGCAAACAGCAGTTACTTTCTTTATTCCTGTGTGTGACATCATTTCCTAGGGGATCCTCAGATAAAATTTTAAGTTGTACAACAAAAAATGATGTTTCCTGCAAGGTAATGAAAACAAAACAATTTAACACCTCAGAAAAAAAAAGGTGGGAGGGATTTACCAGAAGATCTATGCTAATAAACACTTAAGGAAGTAAAAATTAACATATGCTGGAACAATTATGTCTTCATTAAATGCTTTCCACAGATCGCATGGGAATGCAACAGCATAAGAATATTAATAATCAGAAAACACGGGCACATTTAACTAGAATATAACAAAATTTTAAGGCAGACATTAAGAATACTGCAATTAAATGGTCTCTGTAATCATCTCACTAGTGTTGAAGAAATTTCACATATGAGACTGTATTCTGAATAACCACAGACAAATAGTATGGAATTTATGGAAAAAACAGAACAGGTGTGGTTAACCTTTTAGTTTAGCCACAAGTCCTGGTGGTTCAGTGATAAAGAAATCCATCTGCCAATGCAGGAGACACACATTTGATCACTGATCTAGGAAGATCCCCTGGTGAAGGAAATGGCAACCCACGTCAATATTTTTGCCTGAGAAATCCCAAGGACAGAGATGCCTGGCAGGCTACCATCTCTGGGGTCACAAAGAGTCGGACACTATTTTGTGATTGAACAGCAACAATTGCTGCTATGACCCTGGGCAAGTCTTTATAGGCTGTTTCCTCTTTTATAAAAAGGGCATTGTAGCAGGGATCAATGCCTAAGAAGAAGCATGAAAAAGTATGTCACATACAACTGCAAATTTGAGTAATTGCTATTATTTTCTGATTATAGATGGAAAAAACTGGAAGAAAGTAAAGACTTTTTTCTGCATATTCAAAAAAATAGAATTCAAAAGGAAATAATTTCTTCATACTTTTTTTATTCTCTCCTTACTGGACCAAATCAGTATTTGCTCATCTGTATAAATTCAATTATGGAAGTATTTCTTGAACATTTTCTATGTGTTCAAATCTGGATTAATAACTGTCAAACAATATAAAAGTTCTGTGACTTGTGTCAAAAAATACAGGTGTGACTCCTTTCTTTGATCTTTTGGGGCTTCCAGGTGGCGCTAGTGGTAAAGAACCCACCTGCCAATGCAGGAGATGCAAGAGACTAGGGTTTGATCCCTGGGTCAGGAACATTCCCTAGGGGAGAAAATGGTAACCCACTCCAAAGCAACTTAGCATGAGTACTTGCTCTTTTAAGAACTAAAGACATTTGGACAAGTCACTTTGTTTCCATTTTACTAACCTATAAAATAATTTTAATAACAAATGTTTCCCCGCAGTCTTCTTCAAGGAACAAATCAGATAATGTACAAGAAAACATTTCATAAACTACATGATATTTTCAAATGTAAGTGATCATTCCAGGAAATTTGGGAAAAAAGACCAGTTTTGGTTCTAACATGGTTACCAAGTTCCTTTATAGTGAAATTGCTTAAAATCTAATTGGGAAATATTTTTCCTCCTGTTCCTAGAAGATGCTCACCCAAGCATGCAGTCCTTAGATAAGCCCTCACAGCTCCTTTTCCAGTCTGACTCAAATCTTTCTTGCTTCTTCTTTCATATCCATTAATCAAAACTGTGCCATCTCCTGTCTAATTTCTTCACTGAGTGATGCTGTTAATTGCTGTCATTATACAATATGTCATCCATGATAAAATTTTCCCCAGTGTCCCTGGATTAGAATAGTATCCACAGTGTTTGTACTGTGGCTTTGAAGGACCACTCATGCAAGGTGTAGAATATATTCCCTCAACCTGTTAATGTTGAACCTAAACCATATAACTTGCTTAGACGAATGACATGAGGAAGTTTCAAAATACCAATTCTGGCCAAGGTCTCAAAGGACAACATGTGTTCTTATTATTTTTCTTTGGGTTCTGTGATCTGCCACCAGAAAAACATGCTCTAGATACCTCTATTCCAAAGAGGACGTGGACCTGCAGAGGATGTTAGGAGTATGTTTACATTTTAAGAAACTGTCAAACTTTTCTATAATGGTCACACTGTTTTATATTTTCCATCAGCAATATATGAGCATTTCAATTGCTTCATATTGTAGATATACAATTTCACATCTTTTTAAAATTTCGTCATAAAATGAATGTATAATAGTAGCTCATTTGTGATTTAAATTTTCATTTCCCTGATGACAAAATGTATGAAGTGAAGTGAAAAATCACTCAGTCGTGTCCAACTCTTTGCGACCCCGTGGACTGTACAGTCCATGGAATTCTCCAGGCCAGAATACTGGAGTGGGTAGCCTTTCCCTTCTCCAGAGGATCTTCCCAACCCGGGGATCGAACCCAGGTCTCCCACATTGCTGGCAGATTCTTTACCAGCTGAGTCACAAGGGAAGCCCAAGAATACTGGAGTGGGTAGTCTATCCCTTCTCCAGCAGATCTCCCTGACCCAGGAATCAAACTGGAGTCTTCTGTATTGCAGGTAGATTCTTTACCAACTGAGCTATGAGGGAAGTGTATAGTCCACGGGGGTTGCGAAGAGTCAGACAAGATGTATAGCAAATTCAAATATGCTTATTGGTCCTTTACATATCCTCTTCTGTAAGGTATCTGTCCAAATCTTCTGCCTGTTTTTCCTTACTTTGTTTTCTTAGTGAGTTGTATTTTTATGAATTCTAGGTATAGTCCTTTATCAGATATAGATTATACACACACAGATGTGACACATAAGTTGGACTCTACAGTCACAGATATCTGAAACTCTGCTCATTCTCTCAATTTGCTTTCTTTTCTTCAGATTGCTTGCTTTCAATACATTATTTTCATGTTCACTAATTCTCCCATCTTTAAGTTTTTGAACCATCTGATTTTTTTTTTTCAGTTATTGTACCTTTCAGGTCTAGGATTTCTTATTTCCTTTTTTAATAGTTTCCAGCTATCTGTTAAAATTTCCTACCTGCTCAAAAAAACCATTTTAACTCTTTATACATAAATTCCTTTAATTATTAAACATCTTTGCAACAGATGTCAAAGTCTGTCTGTCAATGCAACATCTGTGACCCATCTGAGTCATTTCAGAAAGTAGCCAATGCAAAAGTCTCCATTTAAAACAGCTGTTTTTCAAGGTCAGAGTCCTTTCTCACCTCTGCCTGATTTACATTGGGCCCCTAGTTTCCCCTTCATTTGCATATTATAAAGAAAGCAAGAGATTTAGGCAACATTTGTGCACAGATTTGGATTTTTCCCTCCTTTTATATTTCTCTTATTTCTAAGGCATTATCCAGTCCTGATCTCTGTCCTTGTCAACTCAAGTTGAATGAGCTGTGGTTTTCTGCTGCTATGATCAAGAGACTGTGTGACACTCTTAGCCCTGAATTGTTGCAGCTGAAGTTTTTTAAGAGTAAATGCTTTTCCTGGTTCTATCTGCTTTTTTATATTCCAGTGGTTAAATTTTTTTCTATTATAGAAGTATAGTTGATTTACAATATTGCGTTAGTTTCAGGCATATAGCAAAGTGACTTATATAGATTTCTTCAGATTCTTTTCCATTATAGCTTATTAGAAGATAATGAACATAATTCCTTGTGTATGTGCAGTTGCTCAGTTGTGTCTGACTCTTTGTAACTCCATGGACTGGAGCTTGTCAGGCTCCTCTATCGATGGGATGGGATTATCTCAGCAAGAGTACTGGAGGGGGTTGCCATTTCCTCCTCTATGGGATCTTCCCAACCCAGGGATCGAACCCACATCTCCTATGGCTCCTGCAGTGGCAGGCAGATTCTTCTACCACTGAGCCATCTGGGAAGTCTACAGTTTCCTATGCTGTACAGTAAATCTTTGTCATTTATCTCTTTTATATACAGTGATGTGTATCTGTTAATCCCATGTTCCTAATTTATTCTCCCTCCATTTTCTTGCAGCAAATAAATATACAGACAAATAGAGAGTGGTCAATTAGCACCATGAGTAGAAAAAGTCTGGTCATCCATCAGTGGGTTTTACAGAGGATATGGAGACAGATAGTTAACTGAATAGCCTACTTAAATGGAGGTCTATTAATAAGACATCCACTTTATTACTCCCTCCATTTTATCTGAAGAATATAAGGTTCAGAGTGACAGTTACCCCAAGTTCATACAACTGGCCTGTGCCCACATGACCTCTTTCTGATCCTGAGCTTCTTAGATAAATAATATTTTATTGAAAGACTATTTTGTATTCTGTGTCTCTTTAGGGGCACAAAATAATTTTTTCTAAGTCACTATGGAAAAACATGTCTGAGAAAATTCAAAAGGTTTTTTTTTTTTTAATATCTGGTGTTCAATTAGTAAACAGATGAAGTTCAATATATGGTAAATTAGATTAAAAAAATGCACCAGGGACCCTTGTAATGCAGCTGAAAATTGCATTTACTTACATGAAGCAATTGACTGAATGACATGTTTTTCAACATAATATAGTTAAATCGAAATTATATCTTACAGACATTGGCCTTTCTATTTATTTTGCTATATTGAAAGTCAGCCAACTGATTCATTTCCTCTCCTACTAAAACATGTGTCTAAATGACTAAATACACACTGCATTTGACTGGATAATTATATGAATTTGACTTTAGAAAATGTAATACCAGCAAAAACATCCTCCTGAGTTACAAACTTTGCATTCATCTCTAAAGTCTATAATAATAAAAGGGTATGTATTTCTATCTGTATCTATCTATATAAATATCAGTATATTAAAACCAATCAATCCTAAAGGAAATCAACCCTGAATACTCATTGGAAGGACTGATGCTGAAGCTGAAGCTCCAATACTGTGGCCACCTGATGCGAAGAGCCACCTCACTGAAAAAGACCCTGATGCTGGGAAAGATCAAAAGCAAAAGAAGAAGAGGGCAGCAGAGGATGAGATGGTTAGATAACATCACCAACTCAATGAACATGAATTTGAGAAAACTCTTGTGAGACAGTGCAGGACAGAGAAGCCTGGCATGCTGCTGTTTATGGGATGGCAAAGAGTTGGACGTGACTTAGCAGCTGAACAACAACAAAACTTTTAGTTTATTTTTGTATGATGACTATGGAGACTAGTTTATGATATAAGATTGATAGTTCTCTTTAACCAAATTTTTCCATTCTACAATTTTCACTTATGGTAAGGATCCAAGATTAATGGATACTTAAAATTAGAAGATATTTCAAATAACAACTAGTCCATTTGTTTCCAGTCTTAGAATCCCATATTTCTAGTGATCTTTTAGTTAGTACTTGTATTCTGGAAGTGATTTTCAAATTTTCAAAAGAAATCTTGAAAATACTATATTTATGTCATTTAATGTCCATAAGGTAGGAAAAAAAATATCAAAAGAAAGTGAAAGTGTTAGTCACTCAGTTGTGGCTGATTCTTTGTGACCCCATGGACTGTAACCTGCCAGGCTCCTCTGTCCATGAAATTCTCCAAGCAAGTGTACTGGAGGGGGTTGTCATTCCCTTCTCCAGGAGATCTTCCTGACCCAGGGATCAAACCTGCATCTCCTGCATTACAGGCAGATTCTTTACCATTAAAGAATACTGATCTAAGTCCCTCATATCACTGTCAATTTTATGGATATAAACAGTGAGATAACACAATGACAACTACCTTCTCCGAGATTAAAAAAAAAAATGGCAGTTCAAAATCTGGAGCTGCCTGTATTTGACATATTACCTGAAACTGTAATTGATTATCAGCAATTCCTCTCTATGAGTACTCAAAAACTCACAAGTGGGCCATGAGCCACTTGTTCCATGATGCCATGTATATGAGAAGACTCAAAAGATTTTTGAGACACACACGTGCCGGCTTCCTTGATAACGTGATATGAATTGAAGTGGTGATCTACCATCCTTTAGTCTAAACTAATATCCTTTGTCACTCGTCTATCCCAACTAGTTTTAAGGACCATGTTAAGATCATGCTATAAAAATGTAGAAACACCAATCCTAGAGGAGATGTTCACACATTTCCTATTCACCTAGGGAGATTATCCCCTGCTTGCTTTATTTAACTTCTGTTATAGAGTTACTCATAGTCCATAATTTATGGCATATTATAACCACTGCACTCGGTATGACCTTAAATTGCATTTTCTTTACTTAAAATCCCAGGTTTCCATACATAATATCCTCCCTCACCACTTTAAAGTGCTAATAATAGCTTACACATATAAATGTATCTATATACCTTACATACTGCTGACAGAAGTATATGCATATTAATTATAAAAACTTCTTTGCCATATGACCCAGCAATCCCACTGCTGGGCATACACACTGAGGAAACCAGAATTGAAAGAGACACATGTACCCCAGTGTTCATTGCAGCACTGTTTACAATAGCCAGGACATGGAAGCAACCTAGATGTCCATCAGCAGATGAATGGATAAGAAAGCTGTGGTACATATACACAATGGAGTATTACTCAGCCATTAAAAAGAATACATCTGAATCAGTTCTAATGAGGTGGATTAAACTGGAGTCGATTATACAGAGTGAAGTAAGCCAGAAAGAAAAACACCAATACAGTATACTAACGCATATATATGGAATTTAGAAAGATGGTAACGATAACCCTGTATGTGAGACAGCAAAAGAGACACTGATGTATAGAACAGTCTTTTGGACTCTGTGGGAGAAGGAGGGGCAGGGGATGACTTGAGAGAATGGCATTGAAACATGTATAATATCGTATAAGAAACAAATCACCAGTCCAGGTTCGATGCAGGATACAGGAAGCTTGGGGCTGGTGCACTGGGATGACCCAGAGGGATGGGATGGGGAGGGAGGTGGGAGGGGAGTTTAGGATGGGGAACATGTGTACACCCGTGGCGGATTCATGTTGATGTATGGCAAAACCAATACACTATTGTAAAGTAATTAGCCTCTAATTAAAATAAATAAATTTAAATTTAAAAAAACTTCTTTGTTTAAATATAAATTACATAAAGGAAAGTATCAAGTCACAATGGAATTATCACAAAATAACACAGTCGTGTAATTAGTTTTACTATACAGCTCTTGAAATAGAACATTACTAGCAGTCCAAATGTTCCCTAATTCTCTCTTCTGATTTATACCTCATTTTCTTCTCCCCAAACCACCACTATCCTGAATTAAATCACAGTTTCATGCATTCATATGGGTTGAAAAATTTCCTAATTATAGTGAAAATTTCCTAATTATAATTTTTTTAATATTTATAGGATTATCCAGACTTTTTTTTTGTAACTTTATGTCAGTTTGAAGAATTGTGCTTTCCTCAGAATTTATCCAGTGTATATAAATTTTATCTGAATGTAATACTTTATTCATGATATATAATTATTATTTTAATAATTATTATCAGTCCTGTAGGAATACCCACTTTTCTGGAATGATGTTCACTTTTAATTTCTGATATTATTTTTAATCTTCTCTTCTTTATTTATTAATTCTTCTTTGCCCAGAGGTTAATAATTTATTTTGGTCTTCTCAAAGAATCAACTTCAGATTTAGTTAATTTTCTGTACTCTTAATAAATGTTTGTTTTCAGTTTCACTTAATTCTTTTTCCTTTGCTTTTTTGATTTTTATTATCCTTTGATAATTCCTTACAATGATACTTAGATAATTGATTCTCAACCTTTTTCATTTCATCACATATGCATTTTAAACTCCCTCTTAGTTTTATTTTACTTTCACCCTATAAGTTTTTGATATGAATGTTTTAATCAACATTCAATTGAAACTATTCTCTTATTTCTACTTTAAGTGAACTACAAGTTATTTAGACACTTAATTGACAAATGCTTAGGGATTTTTATCTTCTCAATATTGATCATAAACTTATTTGCACTGTGATCAATGAATACTCTGTAGGATTTCAATACACAGAATTTGCTGATATTTGCTTTGTGGTCCAGGATATGGTAGATTTTGACAAACATTTCAAAAGCATCCAAAATATAAATATATATATATATATATGGTAGATTTACAGATTTGAGATGGAGCATTCTCTCTGTGTGTGTGTGTGTGTATATATATATATATATATATATATATCAATTACTATGGCTTTAAATCACAGTTACCATATTCTATATGCAAACTGATGTTTTTGCTTATTTTATCAGTTATGAAAAACATACGATTAATTCTACACTACTACTCTGGACTTATTTTTACTTATGTTCCCATCAATTTCTCATTTTATATTTAAACCTATGTTATTACACCTACTCAAAAGTTTAATTGCTATATCTACCTGAAAATTGATTCTTTATAATTATAAAAGATTCCTTTTAACCAAAATAGTTTGCTTTGTATATTAAATACATTTTTTAATATACACCAAAATCAGATTTCTTTTGATTAATGATCACATAATATAACACTCCATATCCTTCAGCCTTTCTGTAACTTTATGCAAGGTATGTTTTTAGTAGGGGCTTCCCAGATGGCTGTGCGGGTAAAGAATCCATCTGCCAATGCAGGAGACTCAAGAGACATGGGCTTAATCCCTGGGTTGGGAAGGTCCCCTGGAGCAGGAAATGGCAACCCACTTCAGTATTCTTGCCCTGGGAAATCCCATGGACAGAGGAGCATCTGTGAACATCTTTGCATTAACACCCATTAATGGATCATTTTCAAATAAAAAATTACCAGTATATTTACTTTAAATACATTATCAAACTATTTTCTTTCTATTCATTACTCCTAATTTATGTTTTTCTTTGTCCTTGAATTACAATTTCATTTATCTTAAATCATATTATATATTAGATATTTGAGAATTTTTAAATTATTTTAGTTTTTATCCTAGAGTTTGGAACATACATTCTTGAGGTATTAAAATATAATCTAATTTAGATAAGAATCTTAGAATATGATGTCAATTATCTTCCTCCCGATGTGCTTTCTTTTGGTGTAGATCAATTCCATATATATATTAATATATTTTTTAAGTCTCACATTTTTTTAGCTTCACTCACATAATCACCTTTTCTGATGGTCTTCATTTTCTACTACATCTCTGAACATGCATAAAAGATCATTATACCCTTACCTGAAAAAATACCTTTTAAAAGTTTGTTTTATGCAGTTCTACTCATGATTAATACTGCCATATTTTGTTTGACTAAAGTATGATTTTGCATTAATTTATATATAAAATAATTGATGAGCATAGATTTCTACATAGGCAGTTATTTTCTTTATTATATTAAATATACTATTTCATTTTTTACTGGCATTCATTGCTCTTAGTGGGAATTCAGCTCTACATTTTACATTATTCTATTAAAAATATTTATATTTGTTTTAAAATGTTTTCTTTTTTTTTTTCAAAATAGCTTACATATCCATTTTTTATTTATCTTGATTTAAATTAATAGTAGTTTTTTAGGTGTGCATTTTGATGCCCTTTCTAGTTTAGGAAATTAACAGCCTTTATTACTTCAAACAAAAGAAATAAAAAGGATTATAACAGAGTACTATAAAATCATATGCCAATAGATTGGATAACCTGTTGATAGATGAAATAGACAAATGCCAAGGAGCACAAAAAATTTACCAAAACTAAATCACAAAGAAATAGAAAATCTAAATAAGCATACATCAGTTACATTCAAGTAAAGAGATTCAATTAGTAATGAAAAGAAATCTCCCAACAAAGAAAATTCTTAAATCTGATTTCATGATAGGGAATTGTATCATGCATTTAAAGAACTAAACGCAATTCACATTTAACTTTAAACAAAACTGAAGGTCCATTTTCTTATTCTTTGAAAACAAAATTACTCTGATACCAAAGCCAGATATACTAACCATTAGAAAAGAAACTACAGAGCAATATACTTTACGAATATTGATACAAAACTCAACAAAATTCTAGCAAGCCAAATTCAGTTGCATATTAAAACAGTTACACAGTGACCAAGAAGGATTTATTCCCACAATGCAAGGACAATTCAACATAGAAAAATCAATCAAGGTAATTCACATCAAACCTGGACTGGCAATTCATTTCTTATATATTATATATGTTTTAATGCCATTCTCCCAAATCATCCCCCCATCCCTCTCCCACAGAGTCCAAAAGACTGTTCTATACATCTGTGTCTCTTTTGCTGTCTCACATACAGGGCTGGTGCACTGGGACAACCCAGAGGGATGGTATGGGGAGGGAGGTGGGAGGGGGGTTCAGGATGAGGAACACATGTACACCCGTGGCAGATGCATGTTGATGCATGGCAAAACCAATACAATATTGTAAAGTAAAAAATAATAATAATAATAAATTAAATAAATAAATAAAAGTGGTTTAAAGAAAAAAAAGGGTAATTCACATTAACAGAATGAAAAGAAAAAATACATGAACATCTCAACTGATGCAGAAAAAACATCAGACAAAATTGAATACTTTTCATGATTATGAAACTCAACAAACTAAGACTAAAAGGAAACCACCTCAACCTAGTTTCTTTTGTTTGTTTGTTTAATGTATAAACATCCACAGCTAACAGTGTCCTCAATAATGAATGACTAAAAATTTCTCCTCTAAGATCAGGAACAAGGCATATATACCTATTCTTACAATTTCTTTTCAACATTTAGCAGTGGAAATTCTAGCCAGAACAAGTAGGGAAATAGAGAAAGAGAATGAAAGAAAGAGAAAGAGTATGCCAATCAGAAAGGAACAGCTAAAATTATTTGTTCACAGATGACATGATTTTATATGTGGAAAACTCAGTGCTCTACTAAAAATCTATTAGGACTAATAGGTGAATTCAACACATTGGTAGGATACAAATCAACATATAAAAAAATCAGTAATGTTTCATATGTTAACAGTAAACTATCTGAAGAGGAGATTAAGAAAAACATCCCATTTATAATAGCATCACAAAGAATGAAATACTTAGGCATAAACCTAACTAAGGAAGTGAAAGATTTGTACATTGAAATCTATATAACATTGATGAAAGAAATAAGATGCAAATGGAAAGATACCCAAGTTCATGGATTGGGAGGCTTCACATTGTTAAAATTATCATACAATCCAAAGCTATATGTAGGTTCAACATGGTCCCTATCAAAATCATAATTGCATTTTTTATAAATGGGAAAAAATCCTGAAATTTATATGAAATCCTTAAATTCAAATTCATATTGAATTCAGTATTTAGGATAAATATATCCTAGATACCAATATCATCTTGAGAAATGAAAACAAAGCTGAAGGAAGCCCTTGCCAATTTCAAAACATTACAAAGCTACACTAACCAAGCAGTATGGTACTAGCATCCAGAGTGAAAAATATAAGAGAATAGAGCAGAGAAACAAAACTTATGGTCAAATGATCTTAGTCCAGGGTCCTAAGACTACACAATGGGGAAAAGATAGTCTCTTCAACAAATGGTGCTGAGAAAACTTGACATCTATTTGCAAAAGAAAAAGTTTGACCCTTTACTTATACCATATAAAAATTAACTTAAAATCAATTAAAGGTTTAAATGTAAGATCTGAAACTATAAAATTTCTAAAAAAAAAAAAAAAAACTTAGGGGGAAAGTGTCATGACATTCACATTAGATTTGGAAACGACTTCTAGGATGTGACACAAAATCACAGGAAACAAAAGTAAAAATAGGACTACATTAGACTTAAAAACTTCTAGGTAGCAAAGGAAACAGTCAATGGAATGAAAAAAAAAAAAGCTACAGAATGGGAGAAAATATTTGCCAATCATATACCTAATAAAAGGTTAATAACTAGATTAATAACTAGAATATAAAAAGAACTCAGCAAAAAACAAATAACTCAGGTTTTTGTAAATGGGCAAAGAACCTGAATAGACATTTCTTCTGGAGGGCTACAGTCCATGGGGTCACAAAGAGCTGGACACAATGAAGTGACTGAGCACAGCAAAAAGAAGATGTACAAATGATCAACAAGCATATGCAAAGACACTCAACATCACTAATCACTTGGGAAATGCGCATCAAACTCAAAATCACATATCCTATTGTCTCATTATTATCCTTTTATGGTGGCCGGTATCAAAATAGTGTTTTGATACTGTTGTGTTGGCAAGCATGTGGAAAAAATGGAATTCTTGCACACTGTTAATGAGAACGTAAAATGGTATAGCCACTACCACTTCAGTTCAGTTCAGACACCCTGTCAGGTCTGAGTCTTTGAGATCCCAAGGACTGCAGCATGCCAGGCTTCCCTGTCCTTCACTGTCTCCCTGAGTTTGCTCAAATTCATGTCCACTGTTATATTATACACCTAAAAATGATCAAGATGGTAAATTTTATGTTGAATTATTACTATAGTAAATGTTTAAAAAGCAGATGACTGGTTGCTAAGAGATGGGTTGGGAAGGAAGGAAAGAAAGGCACACAAGGAAATGTCCAATATATACATTAAGCCACTTAGAGGATTTCCCTTTTTGCTCAACAGTAAAGAATCTGCTGCAATGCAGGAGATGTGAGTTCAAGACGCTGGTTCAATCTATGTGTCAGGAAAATCCCCTGGCAAAGGAAATGGCAACCCACTCCAGTATTCTTGCTTGAGAAATCCCATAGCCAGAGGAGCCTGGCAAGCTACAGTCAATGGAGTCAGACACAACTTAGTGGCTAAATCACCACCACCACACAGCAGAATTTACTTGAAAAATATCACTTTAAAATATTTTTTCAGATAAAGCTATCAAAGTATTAGAAGAAAACTTGGGGAAATTCTTTTATCTTCTTGAAATGGAGGAGTACTTTCTAGATAAGTCTCTTAGTTAAGAAACTATTAAATAAAGACTGATAATTAAACTAGCTGATTTTCTTTTCAATTACATGAACAAAAATGCCATAACCAAAGTCCAAAGACTATTTATAAACTGGGGGAAATGCCTGAAATTCCTATCACAGAAAAAAAAAGCTATCCTAATATATAAACACCTTCCAGAAATCTAGAAGAAAAGAAACACCCACTGAAAAAGAGTTTAAGAGACAAAGAGGCAGTTTACATAAAAATAAATATCAGTGACCATTAGCTGTATAAAGAGGAGTTCAACTGCACTCAGAATAAAAGATATGAAATTGAAATATTATTTTCCACCCTCAAATTAACAAGAATTGAAGAGTACCAACACATTGTTAGCAATGCTGGAGGACAAAGGAGCCAAGATATTACTTGCTTTGGGGAATTTGAAAAATGGAACGTATTCTATGCAAAGAAAATTGACAATAGCTTTCAAATAACACTTGAATTTACCCTTTGGCAATGGCGCTTCTTGAAATGTATTCTAAATATATGACCACTCATAAACAAAATATATGTATGAGGTTATATAGAGCAGTATTGTTTATAATAGCAAAAGGTTGGAATTATCCCAGTGTTTAGAAAGAGATTAACTATTCACCTCTCCTCCAAGATACACCCACAAACACACATCATAATTTACATGTCAGTTCCACCTTATCACCTCCTGTTTATCCTGATCAGATATTGTATCTCTTGAGACACCTTTCATGATTTCACAAACAGAATATCACTCAATTTTCACAAAATATAAGTTAAGACTTTCCTTAGCTTACTCTCAGCCTGCTGTTTCATTCAAAGTGAAATCAGAAGTCAAAAGTAGAGTCAAAGCAATTCACATATTTACTTTCATCTCTTACAGAATATGATATTCACTAACAATCTAGCATTATCTTGTTTATTTACTCTTCTGTAGGAACATTTAACATGAGAGGTACTCTCTTAACAAAAGTCTAAATATACTTTACTTACATTGACTACAGGTACAATACTGTATAGCATATCTCTAGAGCTTATTAATTTGCTTCACTGAAACTTTATGCCCACTGATTTGGTAACTCCCTATTTTCCCTTTTTTTTAGGCTCTACTAATCACATTTCTGCTCTTTGATTCTATGAATTTGATACTTTAGATACATCATACAAGTAGAATCATGCAGAATTTGTCTTTCCAAGACTGGCTTGTTTCACTTAGCATAGTATCCTCAAGGTTTACCCATGTTGCCACACACTGAAGAACTTTCTTGTCTTTCAAAGGCTTAATAGAGTCCCAATGCATGTATATACTACATTTTCTTTCTGTTTATGGACACTACTGGTATTTATACAAAATAACTGAAATCCAGATCTCAAAGAAATATTAGCACTCCTATAGTAATTGAAGCATCAGTCACAACAGCCAAGATATGGAAACAACTCAGCAGTAAATCTCAAAATTTGTTAAGACTATGAAGAAAAGTAAAGTAAGTTCAGAGCAAAGAGAATAATCAGGATTGCAGACTGGCAGACCTTTTCAGCAGAGAAGGCGGTGGCACCCCACTCCAGTACTCTTGCCTGGAAAATCCCATGGACGGAGGAGCCTGGTAGGCTGCAGTCCATGGGGTCACAAAGAGTGGGACACAACTGAGCGACTTCACTTTCACTTTTCACTTTCGTGCACTGGAGAAGGAAATGGCAACCCACTCCAGTGTTCTTGCCTGGAGAATCCCAGGGACGGGGGAGCCTGGTGGGCTGCCGTCTATGGGGTCCCACAGAGTTGGACACGACTGAAGCACCTTAGCAGCAGCAGCAGACCTTTTCAGGCAAGGTTGACTACCAAGACTATTTTTATATTGTTCCTTCTTTTGAGAGTAAAACAAACAGAAGATAGTAAAAATCCTTCCCATTCTCTCTCTATTCCTCAAGCCTTCCAAGTATCCTTTCATGTGTCAAAATCTCTCTGATTCCCCTCATCTTGTGTCCCTGCCACAGAGACCACTCGAGTCTCTATTTCCACCCATGCCCAAGCAACTGTGCTTCTGGTATCATTAGTGGATCTTGGCTTTATGTTTTTGGGTTCCTCTCTGCAGTGAATGGTGAGCACCATCTAGGAGTCCCTCATTATCATTTCTATAGACAATAAAAGTGCTTACCTGATTATCTTCACATGACATGGCATCTATACCATGTCAGTCACCATTGATAACAATAGTTTACCACTGATTCAATAGTCGCTCCTTGAACACAAACACCCTGTCACATTTCTCTATATAGCCTACTATTAATACAGCAGTCTGTGCAAAGCAGAAACCTAAATTTCAATGAAAGACCAACTTAATAAAAATGGAAGACAGAAAGCAGAACAAAAGCATGAGATTCGTTTGAGTGACAGATACATTTCAGTATGGGTGGCAGAGAAGAAATATGATGAATTATCAGAAAACTGCTTTCTAAAGCATCATGGTTCAAGAGAGGATCCATGGGCACTTTTTAGAAATAGGATAGACCGAAACATTCATCTTCAAATAATTACTTGCCTTAGGGACAGGGATCTAAAATGGCTTTTGGAAGGGATCATTTCACTCAGAAGAGCAATGCTGGTTCATACCTCCACTTCCTTCTCCATTTTGTCTATTTCTACATATGTCAGGCCATTCTTCCTGTGATCATAGCTCCTAGACATACAGGGGAACTCAATAACATAGACTTGTGCTTAAAAAAAAGAAAAAAAAAACATAATGGAAACATGCAGACATGACTGGGCAATCGGACAAGGCTTTACAATTAGTTCTAGAGAAAGGACAATAATAGTTATATATTCAGTTTCCCCAAACACTGAATCCGTTAAATATTGGGTTATAAATTCTAACATTAAAATTGTTAAAAATCAGTGAGGAAAAAATCATAGAAGGGTCTAGTGATATTTGTTATATTCAAATGTGTCCTTAAGAAAAACTAAAACATTATTTAACATTGCTTTTGTTTCATTATTACTCACTAGATTCAGTTCAGTTCAGTTGCTCAGTCGTGTCCGACTCTTTGCGACCCCATGAATCGCAGCATGCCAGGCCTCCCTGTCCATCACCAACTCCCATTAGCCTACCAAAAATTAGTCCATTTGTTTTACTCTTGTAAATCCTGAGAAATCTTTTCTGTATATAAACTGCACCAAAAGAAAGGAGCAAATTGCGTTCATGGTGGCTCAGACAGTAAAGAACCTGCCTGCAGTGCAGAAGATGCAGGTTCAATCCCTGGGTCAGGAAGATCGCCTGGAGAAGAGGCTACCCACTCCAGTTTTCTTGCCTGGGAAATCCCATGGACAGAGGAGCCTGGCGGGCTAAAGTCCATGGAATGGCCAAGAGTCGAACACGACTGAGCGACTAACATTTTCACTTTCTTTTTCATGCAACACTGTTTAACTGAGAATGCCCAATATTCTGTATCTTCAAGGTAACTTAAGAAGGTATTAATTCTTGTTGATAATTAGGTAAGATGAATAAAAACAAAATAGTAATTTGAAGTGAAATGTGATAGAACAGTGTAGTCAAAAAACAAATTAACTGGATATGACAATGTATGCCTACTAGTCACGTGAATGTTTCAGGGTAAAATGTACTGACCTAATTATTTTGAGGAATACAGTGCTGATTCAATAAAGGTAAAATAGTAAAAGGAAACAGCGTAATTTTCAGCAGCGGTTTCTCTCACATTTGTATTTTAAGATACCTTCATGTGTTTTATGTCTTTGATTATCCCAGCAACAGCGGGTAGTAATGATCATAAGCGTCCCTGTTTTACATGAATAGTATTAACACATACAGAAGTGAAGGTAACTAATACTAATGATGGCCATTCAAATTATAAGCCACTTGTGATGATAAAGCTTTTCCAGCACACTCTCTTGTTTTGTTTCACTTGAGTAAATTAACTTTGAGCCAAGAACTTACTAAAAGGCTCTCATTACCCACCACATTCCATGTGTCTCATCGTTTTTTCATATGAGTATTTTTCAGAAAAAATTAACAGAGTTGTAGATATTGTTATGTGTCTCCTTTGCCTTTAAGTGTATGTAGAAGACCAAACTTAGGGGGGCATGGTGCATTGTCCTTATTTCTTTGTACATTTATATTTGCATTCATTACATTGTACATTTCATTTATGTCATAGAATTACTGAACATCTAATATATACCTAATACCAGCTAAGATGGCTCCACATAAAGACGCAAATAAGAGACAATCTTGCTCCCTTGGGGCTCAAAATATGATGGAGGGTAACAGGTCCAGGAATATCTAAATTCATCAAAGCTAAATGGAGGTAGAAGTGAATAAAAGGAAGAAATTCATTCTTTTAATATCTGGGAGGAAACAGAAATAAGTAAACATTGAAGAATGAGAGAAAATTTAAGTAGATGAAGAAGGTCAAGGGCATTTTAGGAGAAGAAATGGCAGAAACAAAGGTATTGAGCAGAATCAAAGCTTCAGATGAATACTTTTTTGTATCTATGGCATAAATGGCACAGAAGGCTGTTTTATAATCATAATTGCTATTCCTTAGAAGCTGTCTTTCATAAGTGTTAATTTTACTCTCAAATTTCATTGTTGAATCATGCAGTCTTTCAAAAATCCACAGCCAAAATCCTGCTCCAAATTGAATGGCATATGCAGAGAATTGCATTCATCTGTCTGAAGTCCAGCTTAACAGAAAGTATTATTTAATGATGGAGCTGAGCATAAATCTTGGTTGGAGGTGGGGAAGCAGTACTAATAGCTCTGTTCCAAAAGTTTTCACTGATGTTAGAAATTAGTATTTAGTTATCCACTGATAGAGAAATGGAAGCTGAATAAGATGAGTAAGTTAAAAGGATATTAATTTAATCTGTATATTTGAGAAAAAGGATTTGGGACTTTCATTTAAAATCAGTTTGTCCTTATTTCAATTTTCATGAATAAAATGCTCAGCCATTTTTATGAATGCAAGTCTTAGAAGAGTTTTTAAATGTGCCCTGGATTTTTTTTTTTTAATGCACCACTAACAACAGAGAAATAGAAGAGAGAAATCTCAGGGAGTAGGTCTCTACACTAGTAATAAGCAAATGAGTTTCAATATTGGGACAAACATGAACTAACAGAAGGAAGAAAACAACCAAAAACAATGTATCTTTGGTGGAGGAATTCATTACAAAGTTTTGCCAGGGATATGAATGAAATTAGACATGTATATAAAGTATATGCAGTACATTGAAACAAGAATACTATGATTTGAAAACCAAGAATTTTGATTCTTTTGAACAGGGATTGATCACAACATGATGGGCCACTTTACTTCATCCTCCTCTGCAAATATACCAAACAGTGTTTGACAATTTGAATATCACATTGTAAGAAAGATATAAATGAAACAAAAGACTTCAAAGGTCTGTAAGGGAAACCTACTGAACAAAGTGCAGCAAAAGAGAGATGATAAATAATAAGAATATACTGATTTTTTACATTGTGTAACAAATTGGCACAAATATTGAAAAACCCATTTATTATCTCGCTATTTCTGTAGATCTGAAGTCTACACAACAGAACTGAATTCTCTGCTTTAGGGAATCACAAGAATGAAAGGAAAATGGCAGCTGAGATTACGTTTACTTTTAGAGGTTGGGAGTTTGCTTTCAAGCTCATTCAGGTTGTTGGCAGAATTCAACTCCTTGCAGTTGTATGACTAAAGTTCCTACTTTCCTGCTGGCTGTTGGCCAGAAATTACTCTTAGCTCCTAGAGGATGCCCACAGGTCCTAGCCACATGACCAATTCACAACATGGCAGCTAAATTTTTCAAAGCCAGCAAAAGAATCACATTCTAGTAGTCAAGGTCAGTCACATATAATGTAACCTAATCAATGGGGTGATTGTTCCATCATAATCATAGGTCCTAACCACACTCAAGAAGAAGAAATGGCATGAGAGTCTTAGAAGCATTCTGTATGTTTGGCTTCATTAAAAAACAACAACAAAAACAAAAGCCAAAACTTTTCCCAAATTCACTGTGCCATTATATACTCCTGTAAGCAATTTAAGTATTGATGGGTATTGAGTTTGGTTTTGGAATCTTTTTTTTTTTCAAGTTGAGCCACTCTAGTGGGTGTGAAGCAACATCACACTGTGACCTTAATTTGCATTACCCTAATGATGAATTATGAGAATTTTAAAGGGATTATTGGCCATTCATATATCTTCTATTGTAGTTTACAAGTATCTGTTCAAGTTATATCCTCATTTTTCAATTGGATTATATGTCTTTTATTACCGAGTTAAAGAAATTCTGTATGTATTTTGTATAAAAACTTTTGCCAAATATATTATTTATAATATGCTATTCTAGTTTGTGCCTTGCTTATTTATTTTTAATGGTGTATTTCATGAACATACACTTTTAATTTTGATGAAATCCACTTTATGAATTTCTTCGTTTATGGTTATTGAAGTCCTTTAGTTTCTAAGAAATCTTTAACTATCCACAGATTGTAAAGTTATTTTCATATATTTTGTCCCAAAAGCTTGATGGTCTTGGCTTTTATGCTTTTTCTTTTTTCAGGTTTACCTAGGTAAAGTTGAGATACAAAATTTCATATATTTACAGTGTACAATATGTTTTAATACACACACACACATATAGTGAAATAATTGCCACAATCAAGCTAACTAACATATTTATTCCCTCATATAGTTTACATTCCCACCAACATTATACAAACGTCCCCTTTTCTGTACACACTCTCCAGCATTTATCTGTCTTTTTTTCTAATAGCCATTCAACTGGTGTGAGGTATATGTTGGATTTGATCTGCTCTCCCCTAATGATTACTGTTGTTGAGAATCCTTTCATATACTTGTTGAACTTGTGTTTATCTTTCTTGGAGAAATTTCTCTTAGTCATTTTCTAATTTTTAGAATCAGGTTATCAAGTCTCTTGCTATTAAAAGCCTCTTTGGTTGTTGTTGTTGCTGTTGTTAACCCATAGTAAAAAACATGTGGTTTACAGATATTTTTTGCCATTTCACACGTTCTTTCTTCACTTTGTTGAGTGTTTCCTTTGCTGTCCAAGCTTTTTGCTATGATGTGATTGCATTTGTCTGTTTTTCTATTTTGTTAACTGTGCTTTGGGCTCATATGTAAAAAAATCATTGCCCAGGTCAATGTCAAAGAGCTTTTGCATTTTGTTTATTTTTACTAGTTTTACAAACATGTCTTACATTTAAGTCATGAATTTATTTTGAGTTAATGTTTGTATGTGGTATGAGACTAGGTTCCAGCTTCATTTTTATGCATTTGGATATCCAGTTTTCCAAGTATCATTTAACAAAGAGAATATCCTTTCACATATGTATTCCCAGAAACTTTGTTAAAGGTCAGTTGATTGTATGTGTTTATTTCTGGGTTCTCTATTCTGTTCTGTTAACAGGTCTATGTCTGTTTTTAATGCCACTAATACACTGTTTTTGTTAGCGTAGCTTCGTGGCATATTTTAAAAACAGACAGTATAATGACTCCACCTTTGTTCTTCTTAATCAAAATTGCCTTAATTACTCAGGGTCTTTTGCTAAAACTCCATATGAATTTTAGAACTTTTTTTTCCCTATTTCTGGGAAAAATACCATTAAAATTTTGATATGGATTGCATTGAATCTATAGATTACTTTTGTTAGTATGGATATTTTAATAATATTAATTCTTCTATTCCATGAATAAGGGATATATTTCCATTTATCTGTCTTTTTCAATTTATTTCAATACTTTATAGTTTTCAGTGCACATACCTTTCAGCTCCTTAGTTAAATTTATTCATAAGTATTTCATTTATGAAATACTTTTAATGCTTTATAAATGGGATTTAATGTATAAATATAAATGGTTTTAATGCTATTAAAATGAGATTATTTTCTTAATTTCTTTTTCAAACAGTCCATTGTAAGCATATAGAAATGTAACAAATTTTTGCATGTTGATTTTATATACTAAAATTTTACTCAATTTGTTTATTAGTTCTAACAGTTTTTTGGTAGTGTTCAGTGTTTTCTATACATAGTATAATGACATTTGCATAAAGATAAATTTTACTTCTTCCTTTGAGATTTGTATATCTTTTATTTCTCTTTTTTGCCTAATTATCCTGGCTAAGGCTTCCAGTACTATGTTGAATAGAAATGGTGAGAGCAGGCATCCTTGCTTATTCCTGATCTTACAGGAAAGCTTTTAGCTTCTCACCACTGAGTTAGCTGTAGGCTTCTCATATGGTTTTTACTATGTTGGGGTACATTCTTTCAATAAATAACTTAGTTTTTTTTTATTATGAAGGGATGCTGTATTTCGTTAGATGCTTTTCTGCATCTATTGTGATAGTTATATAATTTTGGTCCAGTGTAATGTATTACATTGATTGACTTGCCAATGGGAGCTGTTCTACATTTCAGGAGTAAATCCAACTTGATCACAGGATATGATGCTTTTAATATGCTGCTGAATTTGGCTTGCTGGTGTTTTGTTGAAGATGTTTGCATCCACGTTCATCACACATCTCAGCCTATGTGTTCTTTTCTTGTAGTACTCTTGTCTGGCTTTGGTATCAGGATATGCTGGCCTCATAAAGTTTGGAAGCGTTCCCTTCTCTTCAACTATTTTGGAAGGTTATGAAGACTGGCATTAATTCTGCTTTAAATGTTGGACAGAATTCACCAGTTCCACCATCTGGTCCTGGGCTTTTCTTTATTGGAAAGGACAGATCCATTTCATCTATGGTGTTATCCAAGTCCACTGTTTCCTTACTGATTGTCTGTCATGATAATCTATCCATTATAGAAAGTGAGGTATTAAAGTACCCTACTATTACTGTATTGGTATCTCTTTCTTTCTTTAGCTGTATCAATGTTTGTTTATATATTTAGGTACTATGATATTGAGTACCTATATTTATAATTGTTACATCCTCTTGATGAAGTGACTCCTTTTGGATGACATAATGACCTTCTTTGTCTCATGTGATAATTTTTGACTTAAAGTTTATTTTGTCTGAGAAAAGTACAGCTATTCCTGCCCTCTTTGGTTACTACATGCATGGAGTATCTTCTATTCATTCCCTTCATCTTCAGCCTATGTGTGTCCTTAAAACTCAAGTGAATCTCTTGTAGGCAGTATACTATTGGATCTTCTTTTTTTAATCCATTCAACCACTTTGGTTAGAAAACTTAATTCATTTAAATTTAAAGTAATTATTGATATGTAGGGATTTACTCTTGCCATTTTGTTACTTTCCTGGCTGTTTTGCTGGTTCTTAGAGGAAAGAGTCAGAGAAGGCAATGGCACCCCACTCCAGTACTCTTGCCTGGAAAATCCCATGGATGGAGGAGCCTGGTGAGCTGCAGTCCATGGGGTCACTAGGAGTCGCACGGGACTGAGAAACTTCACTTTCACTTTCATGCATTGGAGAAGGAAATGGCAACCCACTCCAATGTTCTTGCCTGGAGAATCCCAGGGACAGGGGAGCCTGGTGGGGTTCCGTCTATGGGGTTGCACAGAGTCGGACACGACTGAAGCGACTTAGCAGCAGTAGCAGCAGCAGAGGAAAGAGTATGTGGAGTGCTGGCAGCATGTGTGTGCTTCTAGGAGGACCTGCAGGTTAAGTATCCTGTGAGGTTCATGAGTGAGCCTCTTGCTTCAGTTTGCAAGGTGCTTAATAGAAATGCATCCAGTTTTTGAGTTCCCAAACCTGGATGCTGTGAGTTCCACACATTTTTCATGATTCTAGCTAGCTCAAGCTATTTAAGTATGCCCATCCTCTCAGTGATGAGTTGAGACAGAAATGGACCTCTTGAGCCATGTCCCGCACAGCTGGGGAAGCTGCTGCTGCTGCTGCTAAGTCACTTCAGTCGTTTCCGACTCTGTGCAACCCCATAGACGGCAGCCCACCAGGCTTCCCCGTCCCTGGGATTCTCCAGGCAAGAACACTGGAGTGGGTTGCCATTTCCTTCTCCAATGCATGAAAGTGAAAAGTGAAAGTGAAGTTGCTCAGTTGTGTCGGACTCTAGCGACCCCGTGGACTGCAGCCTACCAGGCTCCTCCATCCATGGGATTTTCTAGGCAAAAGTACTGGAGTTGGGTGCCATTGCCTTCTCCAGCTGCGGAAGCTAGGAGCTGACTAAACCCTCACGTGCCTCTTGGGAAATATCACAGGCTGAGGTCTCCCTTGGCACTGTGCTCTGCAGTCTTCAGGAAGGGGTGATGCAGGCAAAAGGAGACTGTTCTTCTTACCTTCTTTAATGAGCCTCTTCTCAGATTTTGTGTTTCAATAGGTTACTGAAATCCCTCCACTAGACTCCCAGGCTCCCAAAAAAGCACTCTCATCCATGGGTGGCTGTCAAAAATAGTTTTTTAGGGTGGGGAGGAATGATGGCCACAAATGCCTGGCCCACCATCTTGCTGACATTTCTGTGGGTTTCTTTCTCCCCCTCCCCTAGCTTTAAGGGGGCATAATTGACATGCAACCACTGTAACTTTCTTTTAGGCTTTGTTTATGGTAGAAGGGAGAGATTGAAGTTCATTTTTTTCTCATATAGATATCCAACTGTTCCTGAACCATTTGTCAAAAATAGCTTTTTTCCTTTGTCTAACTGCTTCTGTGTATTTGTGAAAAATCAGTTAAACAACGTATTATGAGTGTGTCTGTAAACCAAAATCTATCCCATTAATCTAAATATCTATCTTTTATACCTGTATGACAGTGTATTGATTACTGTAGATTTATACTATGTCTTAAAGTTAGACAATTTGAGTTCTCTATCTTTGCTATTTTTCATGATGATCTTGGGTAGTTTAGCTTTTGGCTTTTGCTTCTTTTGCATTTCAATACGAATATTAGAATCATAAGAGCCATCACAGACTGCTTTGGGCTGCGTTCCAATGCTTTCAGAGAGTGTTTGTAGAATAAATTTTAACCCAGGGTTTATAATTATTATGTGCAAGAAATTAATCTAATATAAGTCACTCTGCAATTAGAGATTTCACCTCTCAATTTTGTTTTTTAACTTTTTGACTAGGACTCTGTCACAGACCTAGCTCTAACCAGTTACTCTTACAGCAATTGAAAAAATAATAATAATCCAACAAATAAATTATTTATGTTTCTTTTCAAAAGTATTGCTCCCTTGAGAACTTCTATTTAATACAGTAACATAAGCAGGCTGCAGTCCATGGGGTTGCTAAGAGTCGGACACGACTGGGCGACTTCACTTTCACGCATTGGAGAAGGAAATGGCAACCCACTCCAGTGTTCCTGCCTGGAGAATCCCGGGGACGGCGGAGCCTGGTGGGCTGCCGTCTATGGGGTCGCACAGAGTCGGACACGACTGAAGTGACTTAGCAACAGCAGCAGCAGCAAGCAGGACCCAACCCGGCTTTACTGTTCTTTTTAGAACTGCACAAGGTGGTACTGAGATCTAACCATTTTTTTCAGCCCCCAAATACCCTTTTCTTTTATTAGTCCCCTTTCCATTATGCCTTACAACCAATCTTACCCAAGTTATAAAAGCAATCATCAAAAGCCATGCAGTTTGATATAACTACTTAAACTATTATCTCCTCATGCTTAGCAAATTTTTGTCACCAGTAATAAAACACCTATATATACATATACGGTATAATATATATGGTAATTTATATTACTATATTATTTATTGAACTGCACAATACACTCAGAAAATCAGTCTACAATTTTCTCAATTCTTACCATTCCCTGTTTTCTCGTTCCTTTATTTTTCTTGCTCTGTCGACATGACACATACTATTTTCAAGTGTAATCCGACAGCTCTCCTCCCGTATCTGCCTCCTAATATGGGTAACTCTTCTACAAATTACTTTGCATACAGCTCTTTTTGTTCCACCCTGTATTTAGCCTGAAACCCAAGTACAGATTCTGTTAACGTTTATTCTCAACCTAAGTCCTCTCCCCTCCAGGCTTGTCTTACTCTTGGGAGGATAATCTTGACAGGAGCTGCCATTTCTATTTTTCCTCTGAACTTCTACACTGGAAAAAATAGCATGTATAACATGTCTGGCTATACCAGTGGTTCTCAAAACTAGTTGAAATTCAGATTCCCAGGTTCATCTCTGAAATTCAATAACTCTGAGAAGTCAGTAAGTCTAGGTAAAGTCCGGCGACTGTTTTACAGAGGAAGTGTATCATGTTTTACTCCTGAGTCACCAACTCAAACTGTATACATCTAATACAAATTAGACCTTTAGTCATTATTTATTAAGTTAAATGATATTAAATAATTATGGTCCATGATTTAGAAAATATACTTCTCTTTGTTCCAATCATTAGTAAGTGCTGTTAGTACTACTTTTAAAATGTGTTGACCTTTATTTTGGATTTCAACAATGTTAGATAAAGCCATGATTATCTTCTACCTAGACTATGTCAATAACCGCCTAACTATTCTCCTCACTCATGCCTTCCAATAGCTAGAGGAATGCTTTCCAGTGAGTAAACCAGATGATGTCACCCACACCTTAAAGCATCAGCCTTGTCCGTTTTCTGCATCACTGAAGTCCCAGGGCCTAGAACAACTGAACAATTCCGCTCAGAGTAGGCACGCAGAAAACAAGTTTGCTCAGTAAGTAGAATGGAGAAAATAAGGGGAGGGAGGGAGGAAGGGAAGGGCTGGGGAAGAGACAGAGAGAGAGAGAAACAGACATGAGAGAGAGAATGATCAAGAGTTTATCAAAATCAAAACGTGTTCTTAAAGCACAGCAGAGTAACCAAGGAAAAAACATCATCCATTTGTGTCTTATAATTCATGGCCAC
The DNA here is from genome assembly GCF_029378745.1 of Bos indicus. Classification (NCBI taxonomy): domain Eukaryota; kingdom Metazoa; phylum Chordata; class Mammalia; order Artiodactyla; family Bovidae; genus Bos; species Bos indicus. The sequence continues at coordinate 13,803,456 of NC_091788.1, read as the reverse complement.
TCAACCAATTTATAAGAATAGGCCTATTTGCAAATATAACCAGCTAAGCATTGCATCTTCGCTGTGGTGCCATGTTTTCTAATAATGAAAAAGAAAAGTAAATATCACCATTTGTAAACACTTCCTGTAGCAAATAAAATATGGAGAAAGTGCAGTGGTGAGAAAAAAGGATAAGACTTCAGATATGGATCGAAATGAGTTTGAATAAAACATCACTGAGGTTGTACTAACAAGTTTAAAGGCCCTTGTGTCTACACTGGAGAAGGAAATGGCAACCCACTCCAGTATTCTTGCCTAGAAAATCCCATGGATGGAGGAGCCTAGTGGGCTACAGTCCATGGGGTCACAAAGAGTCAGACACGACTGAGCAACTTGATGGTGTCTACATTACACTGAGTGTAATTTTTTTTTTTATTTCACAAGGTGGTTATGGGAATCAGATGGGACAAGGCAGTTTGAGAACACACATGAGAACCTGGCACCTGGTAGGACTAATAAAGAAGAGTTGCTTCCCTCCCTCACTTAGTCCTATGGTACATTAATACCTTCCTGATATGCAGATGGTATCACCCTAAAGGCAGAAAGTGAAGAGAAACTAAAGAGACTCTGGATAAAGGTGAAAGAGGAGAGTGAAAAAGCTGGCTTAAAACTCAATATTAAAAATACTAAGATCATGGCATCTGGTCCCATCACTTCATGGCAAATAGATGGAAAAAATGCAAACAGTGGCAGACTGCATTTTCTTGGGCTCCAAAATCATGGAAGACAGGGACTGCAGGCATGAAATTAACAGATAATTGCTCCTTGGAAGAAAAGCTGTGACAAACCTAGACAGCTTATTAAAAAGCAGAGACATTACTTTGCTGACAAAAGTCTGTATAGTCAAAGCTATGATTTATCCAGCACTCATGTATGGATGTGAGAGTTAGACCATAAAGAAGGCTGAGTACCAAAGAACTGATGCTTTCAAACTGTGGTGCTGGAGAAGACTCTTGAGAGTCCCTTGGACAACAAGAAGATCAAATCAGTCAGTCCTAAAGGAAATCAACCCTGAAAATTCATTGGAAAGACTGATGCTGAAGCTGAAGCTCCAATACTATGGCCAACTGATGCAAAGAGCCAACTCATTGGAAAAGACCCTGATGCTGGGTAAGACGGAAGGCAAAGGGAGAAGGAGGTAACAGTGGATAAGAGGGTTGGATGGCATCCATCACTGACTCAATGGATATGAGTTTGAGCAAGCTCTAGGAGATAGTGAAGAACAGGGAAGCCTATCTTGCTGCTGTCTATGGGGTCACAAAGAGTCAGACATGACAGCGGCTGAACCACAACAAATACTCTGCAGAGTGAAGGAGTCCCTCCTCTACTGACACGTATAATAAATTGATGCTCAATTTATTAGAGCATCACTTCAACAACAAGAATGATATAATCAAAGATGCACATTCTATCTAGGAAGTAGTGTGACTTAGTGGAAGTAATCAAGTTTAAAGAGTACATTTGCACATTCAGGTTTCTCTATGGGTCTAATTCTTAATATCTGGAATGGCAATCCACTCCAGTGTTCTTGCCTGGAGAATCCCAGGGATGGGGGAGCCTGGTGGGCTGCCATCTATGGGGTCGCACAGAGTCAGACACGACTGAAGCGACTTAGCAGCAGCAGCAGCAGACACCATGTGGCTCTAGGTTATCAAAAGGAAAATTTATCAGTCCAACCACCTGTAACTGAAATAAGTAGGAATTTATTAAGAGTTTGACTATTAATTAAAGACACTGTAAAGAGTAACACCATGCAGACATCATGGTAATATAGGTTCCAACTTTTCATGGCTTTAGCACTCTAGCAATACCTTATATAATACAGACTCCTTCTTGTTCATTCTATACAAATAAAAGTGATACAGCAAGAAAGAGAGTTCATTACCATGGCAGATACAACAGCTTTTCTAATTTCCTTTTCTAATTTTCTCCCATCATGTTTTAGTGCTGTTTGCACTATATAAATAAAATCTAAGAGTGTGTGCTCTTTCGTGTGTGCTCTGACGTCCTCAGCACAATGCCTATGAGATTCCGTTGTTTCTTTCTAAACGCTAAGTGTTAGTCCATGTTGTGAATATACTGGGAGGTATTTTTCAATTTTCCTGTTAATGGACATGTTTCCACTTTGGGTTTTCAAATTCATTTTTCCCATTGAATTGCTTTTAATTGTTCATTTGACATCAACCAGTGGACAAGACTTGGCAACTGGACAAGAAACCAAATAAATGTTAGTCTGTTTCTTTCCATGAAATGCTACATTAAATGGATTTTTTAAAATTTTTGTTTCCCAAGTTATTACAACTCCATAGAAACACATTCTTTATAATAACCTCATATCTTGAGAACTTGTTAAATTTACTTTTCAGGATGTGTAGTTGTTTTGTATTCCTTCAGAATTTTCTATGTAAAAATTATATCATTTCTGAATACAGATAGTTTTCTTTTTTCCTTATTCATATTTTGGCCTCGTATACCTTGCCTTATTGTAATGGTTAAGCTTCCAGTATGGTGTTGAATGGGAACGGTAGACACCTTCTTGCCTTGAAAGAATCTCTGAGAGAAAGTGTTCAACATTTCACTGTTAAGTATAAAGAACAGTTTTGGGGGGTTTTTTGTTTGTTTGTTTTCTGTCTAGATGTTCCTTACCAGGTTGAGAAAGTTTTCTGGTATTCCTAGATTACTCTGATTTTTCATCATACAGGCAGTGAATTTTGTTAAACACCCCTTTTGCATCTAATGACATGATGATATTTTTTCCTTTGTTGTTAATAAAGTACATAGTGCTGATTAATTTTCAAATGCGAAATCAGACCTGCATTCCCAGGGTAAGTTTTCATGGCCGATAGAGGTTATAGAATCCAAGTTGTTAACGTTATAGTATGGGTCTTTGCATCTACATGTATGAGAAGTATTTTTCTATAAAAATACCTTTTCTTCTACTGTATTTTTCAGGTTTTGGTATCACAATTATGTTGGCCTTAAAAAGAAAGTTGCTTTCCTTCCTATTTATGAAAGAATATTAGTATCATTGTCGTTTTTTCCTCCTCACATGCGGAATAGAATTGCCCAGTGAAGACGGTTTACACCTAGAGCTTTCTTTATGTCATGGGCTTTGATAAATAATTTGATTCATATTTTCTATTTTATCTTGGATAAATTCTGGAGAGTTGTGTTTTTCAGGAAATAGAAACATTTTATTGAAGTTACCTAAGTTTTTATCTTTTAAAGTTGGTAGGATCTCTAATGTAACTCTCTCTTTCATTCCAGGTATTGGTAACCCTGATGTTTTCCCTTTCATTCCCAATCCTTTGTAAGGGAGTTTTATTGATATTTTTTTTTCAATGAACTAAATTTGGGGGTTATTTATTTTCTTTATGTTTTTGTGCTTTTATTTCATTGATTTCTGCTCTTATTTTTATTGCATTTACTTCTCTTTACTTACCTGGGCCTAATGTTTTCCATTAACTTAGATGGGAAATTATATCATTGCTTGTTTAAGCACTTATTAATTTTTCAATCTTTTTTCCTTTATTCTTTAGAATGAATATTTTCTATTGACCTATTACCAAATTCACTAACTCTTCTTTATGACTTATTCAATGTGACAGAAAAACTATAGCCAGGTGACATCAGCCAGTCTTTATGGACTCATGGTGTCATGATTAGAGAAAGCATAGTATCAGGGATAAAGACAAGGTATGGATTCAAGAATGACTCTCACTTGCCCAGGCTGATCTTGCAACTGACCTTGTCAAATATCCAAACTGCCATCAACCAACTAATGCTGAATTCCCAGGATGGCTACATGCCTCAAGGAGATCAACCACTTTGTCACAAATTCATTATACTGGGCTCCATCTGAACTGGACTAAGCACAAATTCACTATAACTAGAATCAAAACATATAAGGGGTATAATTTTGCTTTTCTTGCCAAAAGTGTCTCAGCCAGCACTTCTATTCAAGGGTACACACATAATATGCAAGTGATCTAACAACAACAGGATTTTGCATAATATTACATCATAAGGGGTTCACTTTACATCAAAAGAGACATGGTAGAGGGTTCCATTTAGATCCAATGGATCCACTGTTCCATCATCTGCCATACACCCTGAAGCTATCTGTCCGACCAAGCAAGATAACAGCTTTTTGAAAGTGTGGAAGTGTCAGTCGCTCAGTTGTATCCAACTCTTTGCAACCGCATGGATTGTAGCCCACCAGGCTCCTCATTCATGGGATTCTCCAGGTAAGAATATTGGAGTGGGTAGCCATTCCCTTCTTCACAGGATCTTCCTGTAATAGTTGAGGAAGTCGCTCAGTCATGTCCGACCCTCAGCGACCCCATGGACTGCAGCCTTCCAGGCTCCTCCATCCATGGGATTTTCCAGGCAAGAGTACTGGAGTGGGGTGCCATTGCCTTCTCGGTAGCTTGATATAATGGGGCTCTATCCTTTGAGGTGCAGAATATACCCTAAACAAATACTTATTATACAATGTTATATCTCTAATAAGTAGAATATAAGTCTAGGAGCCAAACAATGGAATCAGAAGAGATCATTCCCAATAATATATTGGTAAATATATACTGACCACTCCTGCATTTCTAATTTCTGTGGATCTATAGGTCCTGGTTCCAAGAGGAAGATTTACCTCATTATCATTTTTCTTGGGCTCCAAAATCAATGTGGATGGTGACTGTAGCCATGAAATTAAAAGACGTTTGCTCCTTGGAAGAATAGCTATGGTAAACCTAGACAGTATATTAAAAAGGTAAGACATCACTTTGCCGACAAAGGTCCATATAGTCAAAGCTACGGGTTTTCCAGTAGTCATGTATGGTTGTGAGAGTTGGACCATAAAGAAGGCTGAGCCGTGAAGAATTGATGCTTTCAAAATGTGATGTGGAGAGTCCCTTGCACAGCAAGGAGATCAAACCAGTAAATCCTAAAAGAAATCAAGCCTGGATATTCATTGGAAGGACTGATACTGAAGCTGAAGCTCCAATACTTTGATCACCTGATGTGAAGAGCTGACTCACAGGAAAAGACCCTGATGCTGGGAAAGACTGAGGGCACATCTCTGTGCCAAGAGACCAGAAGTCCAGAAAGGGAAGTTACTATCCTGGAAGGTGTAATTATCACCTATACTCAGAATGAAGTAAGTCTGCTGTTAAACAATGTGAGAGAAAATAAAACACTGGACACCCAAGTGATCAAGTGGACTTCCTATTGATAGCCTTCTGCCCAATTTTGAAAGCATATCAACAGTGAAGAAGCCATAACCTGAATAAGACACAATAATCAGGAGCTCAAAATCCCTCAGAGATGGATGTCTTGGAAATACCACAAGAGAGGCTAATTGAGGGGTAGAGTAATCTAAAAGTATAGTAACAGGGGAAAATGATGACTATCAGTTGTAGCCAGAGTATCTGCAGCAGCAGAGGCTATATTTCATCTCACCAACCTTCCTCTAGTAAGGAGTTTGGGTTCTCCAGAAAGTGATCAAACAGAATCTAGGCAAAGCTGTTTCTAGATGGTGTAAGCTGATTTGCTTCAGTTGTGTACAACTCTGTGTGACCCCATAGATGGCAGCCCACTAGGCTCCTCTGTCCCTAGGATTCTCCAGGCAAGAACTCTGGAGTAGGTTGCCATTTCCTTCTCCAATGCATGAAAGTGAAAAGTGAAAGTGAAGTCGCTCAGTTCTGCCTGACTGTTAGTGAACCCATGGACTGGAGCCCACCAGGCTCCTCCGTCCATGGGATTTTCCAGGCAAGAGTACTGCGTGGGGTGCCATTGCCTTCTCCGATTATAGGAAGCAAGTGGATCCAAATGTACAAGGGAAAGGCTATTCAAAACCAATGCATTCACCACCTGGCTGTCATATATGTGGTCTGCTTATAGCTCACAGTTGAGTCCCTCCCTAGAAACTGCTCTTGTCCCAAAGAAGTAGCCTTACCCAGAGTTACACACTCAAAGGCAGTCTGCATCCAGTGAGCTACTGAAGCAGTTGAACCAAGACCCAGATCTCTTGCTCCTATGTGAGACACCTTTGAAATGTGAGGCACTTGTGAAAAGCCATATTTGTGTGACAGCATTCCACAGGATCAGCTGAGGTCTCTGCTGCAACTACACTGTAGATCAACATGCTGTTCCGATAATCCACTTTTCTTACAGGTGGTATACATAAGACCACTCCCCAATAAGCCACCTGCACTCAAAGTTCCATCTTAGATTCTGCTTCTAGGACAGTTCTATGTTTCTAGAGAAGTGCTTAATGATTGCTTTTCAGATTAACAAAGATGGGCACAATAAAGGAAAGAAATGGTATGGACCTAACAGAAGCAGAAGGTATTAAGAAGAGGTGGCAAGAATACACAGAAGAACTATACAAAAAAGATCTTCATGACTCAGAAAACAACAATGGTGTGATCACTCACCCAGAGCCAGACATTCTGGAATGTGAAGTCAAGTGGGCCTTAGGAACCATCACCATGAACAAAGCTAATGGAGGTGATGGAATTCCAGTTGAGCCATTTCATATCCTAAAAGATGATGCTGTGAAAGTGCTTCATTCAATATTCCAGCAAATCTGGAAAACTCAGCAGTGACCAGAGGGCTGGAAAAGGGTCAGTTTTCATTCCAATCCCAAAGAAGTGTAATGTCAAACACTGTTCAAACTACAGCACAATTGCACTCATCTCACACAACATAATGCTCAAAATTCTCCAAGCCAGGCTTCAACAGCATGTGAACTCTGAACTTCCAGATGTTCTAGCTGGATTTAGAAAAGGCAGAGGAACCAGAGATCAAATTGCCAACATCTGCTGGATCATCAAAAAGGCAAGAGAGTTCCAGAAAAACATCTATTTGCTTTAGTGACTATGCCAAAGCCTTTGACTGTGTGGATCACAACAAACTCTGAAAATTCTGAAAGAGATAGGAATACCAGACCCCTGACCTGCCTCCTGAGAAATCTGTATGTAGGTCAATAAGTGATAGTTAGAAGTGGACATGGAACAACAGACTGGTTCCAAATAGGAAAAGGAGTACATCAAGGCTGTATATTGTCACCCTGCTTATTTAACTTATATGCAGAGTACATCATGCGAAATGCTGGGCTAGATGAAGCACAAGCTGGAGTCAAGATTCCTGGGAGAAGTCTCAATAACCTCAGACATGCAGATGACACCACTCTTATGGCAGAAAGTGAAGAGGAACTAAAGAGCCTTTTCATGAAAGTGAAAGAGGAGAATGAAAAAGTTGGCTTAAAACTCAGCATTCAAAAAACGAAGATCATGGCATCCAGGCCTATCACTTCATGGCAAATAGATGGGGAAACAATGGAAGCACTGAGAGACTTAATTTTGGGGGGGCTCCAAAATCACTGCAGACAGTAACTGTGGCTATGAAATTAAAAGACACTTGCTCCTTGAAAGGAAAGCTATAATCAACCTAGACAGCATATTAAAAAGCAGAAACATTACTTTGCTGACAAAGGTCCATCTAGTCAAAGCTATGGTTTTTCCAGTAGTCATGCACGGATGCGAGATTATATTGGATTATAAAGAAAGCTGAGTGCCTAAGAATTGAATCTTTTGAACTATGGTGTTGCAGAAGACTCTTGAGAGTAACTTGGACTACAAGGAGATCAAACCAGTCAATCCTAAAGGAAATTAAGTGTGGATATTAATTGGAAGGACTGATGCTGAAGCTGAAGCTCCAATACTTTGGCCATGTGATGCAAAAAACTGACTCATTGGAAAAAACCCTGATGCTGGGAAAGATTGAAGACAGCAAGAGAAGGGGACGACAGAGGATAAGACGGTTGGATGGCATCACCGACTCAATGGACATGAGTTTGAGCAAGCTCCGGGAATTGGTGATAGACAGGGAAGCTTGGCATGCTGGACTCCATGGGGTCACAAAGAGTCGGACACGACTGAGTGACTGAACTGAACTGAATAAATTCATGTCAATGGCTGTACTGCAAATTATTAAAGGAAGAGAAGAATGTCTAATGTTTCTCTTAGCCCAATCCCAGTTCTCTAACTCCACTGTAGCTACTTTCCCCAAAAACCCTTCCCAGTAAATGACCTGAATATACATTTATGTCCCAGAGATTTTTTCCTGGGGAACCTTATCTAAGGCAAGCCCAAAATATACATTATTCCCATTTTACTCATTAGTGAATTTAGACTCAGGTAGGTGAAGGAATTTGCTCAATAAATCCACAGCAGTAATTGACAGGGCCACTAACTCTAACCCAGGTCTGGTTGATTCCAAAGCCCTATTCCTTGGACTATATCATACCCGCTACCCTCTCTTCCCCAAATGGATATTACTTTTTTAATAAAAGAATCTGCAGTCTTTTCTGTTTGCTTTAAAGTAAAACATCTCAAGCTGACAGGTCTATCAGAACTTGTCACTTACAGTTTAATGCCATGCAGCCTGGTTGATGCTTGTCAGACTGACAGTAAAGCCCGAACGGATACTATGCCATTATGCATTTAATGAACTGCCCTCATGGAGCCAAACACCACGTTAAATACTTAATGCCAGTCAAATTTATTTACAGGATCAACTCTCTCCCCTTCAGATATTGCCGTTTATCCTTTAGGCTAAAGCCTCTGGGGCACTTTGGGAGTTGCTCGGCACTTCGTCCGCATGGGAAAATCCATAGCCAATGGTGACATTTTCCAGTCTAGGGTGAAAACTATTTAGGAAGAAAAATAGATCCCAAGGAACTTCAAGTTGAGAGAAAAGAGATGAGATACCAAAAAAGATATTGTTATAATGTAGAGCTTGTAGAAATAGATAAAAGAGCTCTTTTGTCCCATATCAAAATGCTATTTCTGCTGCCCAAAGCCATATAAAGACTGATTCCAAATCTATCAGCTTTGCTCCCTTTTCACCTTTTGAAATACTACTGATAGGAGGAGGGGAAGTAGAGAAGCTTACAGGATAGCATCTGTCTTACAGCCTAGTAGGATTTCTGGGATTACTCCAATAACTCTTCAGTAGCCTGATATTTTTTGTAAAAGTTCAGCTGAAACTTCCTCTATCCTCTGTTGGGGATTCACGGACATTGTTTTTTCCCCTAACACACCTACATGACTTATTTCTGTGCTGCTGTGTTGTTAGGAGCGTGTGGAAAGGAGACAAAGCCAAGCTGGAGCATGGCCAAAGGAGAACAGAAAGAGGGGTGAGAGTTTTGGGGTTCATGTCATGTGAGAAATGGCTCAAGGACCCAGAGACATATAAGGCGAGAAGATTAAGAGAGGTCAGCAATGCGCTACTGTGGGGAAGGGCAGCTATCCTAGTCCTAACCCTGAGCTCGTCCTGCTCATCAAACTCTTCTCACATATCACTCCCTGTCCAGAAAAGCTAGCTTTTCATTATCCCTACCCCTCAGTCTTGTTAAAAACAACTCATTCAGGCTTCCCTGTAGCCCAGTGATTAAGAATCTGCCTGCCAGTGCAGGGGACATGGGTTTGATACCTGATCTGGGGAGATCCCACATGCCAGGCGGCAACTAAGCCCATACACCGCAACCACTGAGTCCTCACTCTAGAGCTCACGTGCTGCAACTACGGAGCCATGCGCCTGGAGCCCATGTGCCACAAGAGAACACTTTGCAACGAGAAGCCCCTGTACCACAGCTGGAGAGTGGGCCCGCTCACCACAACTAGAGAAAGCCTATGCACAGCAGTGAAGACCCAGTGTGCCATAAAATTGAAAACTAAATCTAAAAACAACTCCCTCTTTACTTCCCAATTCAAATATCATTTCTTCAGGAAGTGTCTTGTCCACCAGCACTACTTTGATGAGTACTACAACCACCAGAATTGGTTATTTTTTTTTTTCTGTTATATGATCTCACAAAACTCCTCTAATTTAACTTTATAGCACTTACTACAATTTGAAACTTTATACCTGTTATGTGATTTTGCAATCACTGTTGATTCACCCGCTATATTCCACATCCTATGTCAGGATAAAAAAGTACTATGTTGTTTTCTATTGCATCCTTGGATTTAGGAGGGGAGCTTGGACAGAATGGGAACTTGACAAATTGTGCAAGGAAAAAACACATCATGCATACATGAATGAATGACTTAGTATAAAGAAATAGATCTTAGAAATAGAAATGAAGGACAGCCACATGACATTTCAACAAAGAAAAAATTTTAGTGTAATCAGAGTTATTCAGCAGTGAATCTGCCTACAAATGAGAGCTTAGCTCCCTGCCAGGGAAAGTACTCAAGAGCAGAGACCAAAACTTGTTTTTAAAGTGCATGTATATATAAATTAAACTTGGACCCCATTAACTGCTACTTAACATTCTAGAGTTTTAAGATTCTATTAATGTTTTCCTCTTTCCTTTTGCTTCTCTATAAGTTCATTCATTTTTATTAAATTTTGATTGACAAGTTCAATGACTACCTTACAAATCCCTCAGCTCTCAGAGTTGTGGCAAAACAAACTTGCAGATCCCATCAGGAAACAGCAGAAAAAGTGGTTTGCTCTTTGGAAGTCTAATCTTTGGGGATTCATTTATGAAAGAGTAATTCCCTATGTCCTGTCCATCAATCCTGTTTCTTCTGGGTACAACAGATGGCTTTGTATATTGAATATTTAAAACACACTTTTTGATGATTTTTTTCCACTCCCCTGAGAATGGTTCACATAGTTATTAAAGTGAAAAACACAAATAGCAAACTCAACAAGCAATCAAGAGTGATTTCTAGGGGGAACTCTTATTTCCAAGCCAGGTTTGCCTAATGCACACATAATGAATAAAAAAGAAATAACAACAATAACAACAACAACAACAAACTAGGTGGAAAGGAATTTTTCAATATACTAATAAAAATATAACTAAAAATAAAAATTTTATAATCAGGGATGCAGATTTTGATCCACTGTGAGAAAATACTTTGTACATATTAAGCAATGAGTTTCCAGATGCTAAGTGTTTCCATGGAGGATGACAGACATTTGGCAGAGATGTTTCAGCTAGGATTCATATATTGAATTGACTATGAGTTATAATACTGTTTAAATATCTTTCCAATTCTGAGATTCTATGATTTGTACCTTAGTTTGAAGAAGAGATAGATAAACAATTTGGAACTAAGACTGGGCCTATATCAAACAACCCATCAACTCAATTATTTTATCCAGTAAAGGATATGGTCATTCAGAGGAAATGATCTGCCTGCTGGTCTAGTTTAGAAATACTATTTTCTATTTAATAGATGAGGAAGCTGCTTCACAGACAAAACAAAACAAAAAAATCTTCCAAGGGGATATAGGTAATAAAATTCTAAAATTTTAACTCATGTGTTTCTGACTACAAAGAATAATGCTGTTTCCATTACCTCTAACTGAGTTTAGAAAGAAAATCAGAACTGGTAACAGAGGCAAATGAGTAGCAGTGTATTTATAGGGTATCAGACATGTCCAAAGCCTTTGACTGTGTAGACCACAACAAACTCTGGAAAATTCTGAAAGAGATGGGAATACCAGACCACCTGACCTGCCTCTTGAGAAATCTGTATGCAGGTCAAGAAGCAACAGTTAGAACTGGACATGAAACAACAGATTGATTCCAAATAGGGAAAGGAGTACCTCAAGGCTGTATATTGTCACCCTGCTTATTTAACTTATATGCAGAGTACATCATGAGAAACGCTGGGCTGGATGAAGCACAAGCTGGAGTCAAGATTGCTGGGAGAAATATCAATAACCTCAGATATGCAGATGACACCACCCTTATGGCAGAAAGTGAAGAGGAACTAAAAAGCCTCTTGATGAAAGTGAAAGAGGAGAGTGAAAAAGTTGGCTTAAAGCTGAACATTCAGAAAAGTAAGATCATGGCATTCGGTCCCATCATTTCATGGCAAATAGATGGGGAAACAATGGAAACAGTGGCAGACTTTATTTTTGGGGGCTCCAAAATCACTGCAGTTGGTGACTGTGGCCATGAAATTAAAAGATGCTTGCTCCTTGGAAGAAAAGCTATGACCAACCTAGACAGCATATTAAAAAGCAGAGACATTGCTTTACCAACAAAGATCCATCTAGGCAAGGCTATGGTTTTTCCAGTAGTCATGTATAGATGTGAGAGTTGGACTATAAAGAAAACTGAGCACTGAAGAATTGATGCTTTTGAACTGTGGTGGTAGAGAAGACTCTTGAGAGTCCCTTGGACTGCAAAGAGAGTTGGACTATAAAGAAAACTGAGCACTGAAGAATTGATGCTTTTGAACTGTGGTGGTAGAGAAGACTCTTGAGAGTCCCTTGGACTGCAAAGAAAGAGAGTTGGACTATAAAGAAAACTGAGCACTGAAGAATTGATGCTTTTGAACTGTGGTGGTAGAGAAGACTTTTGAGAGTCCCTTGGACTGCAAGGAGATCCTGTCGGTCAATCCTAAAGGAGATCAGTCCTGAATATTCATTTGAAGGACTGATCCTGAAATGAAGCTCCAATACTTTGGCCACCTGATGCGAAGAACCAACTCTTTTGAAAAGACCCTGATGCTGGGAATGATTGAGGGCTGGAGGAGAAGGGGACGACAGAGGATGAGATGGTTGGATGGCATCACTGACTCAATGGACATGAGTTTGAGTAAACTCCAGAAGCTGGTGATGGACAGGGAGGCCTGGTGTGCTGCAGTCCATGGGGTCGCAAAGAGTTGGACACAACTGAGTGACTGAACTGAACTGAACTGAGACATGTATAACATAGGCTGGGGAGGGAAGGGAAGTGATTTGAGAGCAGGATCCAAAGTCATGAAAGAGAGAGATCTCTTGAGGAAGGCAGGCATCCTTGACTCTGAGGCTTGGTAGGGAGGGATCCTGTATGACTGTTCTTCTTTTCTGGGAATCAGGGAGGGAGGTTGCATAGACCTGGCCAGGTGGTCATTAGATCAGGGTATTGCCATCTGCACTGAAGCAGAGTCAAGAGATAATCACTAACCCGAAGGGTAACTCATTGAGTCATCATCCCAAATAGGGTGGGTAAACCCTAACAGTTGGGACTCAAGCCACATGAGAGGAGGTTCGAAGTAGATGATGGGGAGAAAACAAGGGTTGATTCTGAAGCATGTGCAGGCTCCCGCAGTGGGACTCAGCTCTAGTTTCCATAGCCACAGACATGCCTATGTGGGGAAGGAAGGCAGGAGACACACTGGGGAGCGCTAGGCAGAGTAGCCAAGGCAGAAGGGAACTTGCATGGGGCAAATGGTGGCACAAGGGGGACTCACAAATGGTTTACAAAAACCAACCTTCTTTGTCACTGTGACCATGTCCCTTGAAACTTATGTTACCAAAAATCTGGGCAATACCAAAACTCCATATTCTATCATAAGAAAGGCCTGAGGCTGCTGAGCAATTGAAAAATCCACTTCCACACTGATCAGGACCCATTCAAGAACAAGATAAGCTGGATTTTCAGGGAGAGTTAGCAATGATTCCAGATGGGGACCACTGGGAAAGTCAGCAGCCATTTCCTAATGGAATAAAGGTAGATTTATATACATTTGAATTATCATTTCTATTATCAATCTCAGCAATTAAGATAGTTATTTCATTATAATAATACTAGGAAATATCATTGTAAGGTTGTGCATTTTTGTTTTCTTCTTGTTCAGTGATACTGTTTTTTTAACAGAGTAATACAACAGAGAACAATGGCAGTTCATCCCAGCCCAGGAGAGAAACATTTTCTTCCAATCCTGGTACACGTATAACAGTGTTTTTGTTTGTTTGTCTATCTGTTTGGATTTATTTTGTGAGTCTGAATGTACATTTTCTACTTGATTAACTGTGCTTTGATTCTCCTGCAGCTGGAATAGGGATTGTGATGTCATAAAACATGACAAAATCAGAAAAGAAGAAAACAATGAACAAGCAAACAAACTCCGCTCGGGATCTGAAAGGAGGCATTATTAGTCACTAAAGATTGCCTGCTACATCTGCGCTCATTTGTTTGGGCAAAAGACTTTGTGTCCAGACAGAGATTCCTAACTATTGTCTCCAAATCAGCACTGGCTTGGCTTCACTACCAGAATGCAAATTATGTTATTTGCTGCCATTGTGTGTCAATTAAAGATAAAATGTGAATTCCTAGTGCAATATGCTCCAACTGGCTTAACATCTGGGTTTACCTAAAATTCAGGGACCGGTTTCCAAAGATGTTCACTGCTTGGATGCAGAAGGTAGGAAGCGTTGGCTTCTCAGTGAAGCTGTAGAACATCTCTGGCAACAACCGAAGCATGGCTACTGGTGTGTGTTCCAAACGTGTTTTATAAAAGAGAACTTGTCTCTACTTTTCCCTGTTCTTCCTGTGGCATCTATGCTAATACTACTACTGTCTCCCCAATCACCAAGATTCATAGCTTAACACAAAATATGCTATTTCTCCCACTCCCGGTCCTGTCACTCTGCTGTCTGATAAAACACTTCATGGATTCCCATTTTGCTGTATCTGTTACCTAACCTTACTTCACCATTCCCACAGATCCTGTCTGGATTCATATCTTCTATACCCACTGGCCTAAAATATCTTAATAAACTTCTAATTGGTCCCTCTTCCTCTGGCATCTCCTGTGACTGTTTTTCCCTAATATATCTGTATCTGCCTCTGGAAATGACCTTCTGATCATGGCACGCTCCTTCCTCCAAGCTTCCCATGGCTTCCCAAATTAAAGACACAATGCCATGAGCAGACTGTCTGTAATTCTATGTCTCTCCTTGCTGTCCACTCTTGAATCTTATTTTCCCTCCACAACTTCATTCTTTCTAGTAGTTGCTACTCATTTTTCAAGACAGAGCTCAATTATTTCATCATCTCCGAAGCATCCCCCTAAACATTCAAGAAGAACCATGTCCCGTTTTTGTCATTTATTTCATTTATACTAGCTATCTCTGTTGTTTCTTTTATCTCCTACTTTTCCATTGTTTCTCTCCATATTCATTTACAAATCATTATCACAGTGTGTTTTTGAAAATAATTGGTTCTTCAATTTTAATCTCTATCCTTATGACTTAGTACATAAACAGGCATCCAACAATGTTTTTGTAATGAATGAGTGGTAAATCAGTCATTAGGTGTATACTTAAGCAAATTTTGGGGGCTAAAGAAAACCACCATTGCTTCTAAAATATTTAGTTGACTATCAGATCAGATCAGATCAGTCGCTCAGTCGTGTCCAACTCTTTACATAATTCTTAAAATAACTTTATAGCAAATTCTACTGAGCTTCCTTAATCTTAGTCATAAAGCTGTATCTTGCTGATGAAGAAAATAATGTGAATTTGGGAAAATTTGTAAGCTTTCATAGTTTTATGCAAGCAACTAAATTATATTATTGTTGGTATATCCCTTAATGGAAAAAGTGAAATATAAAGAGACTTATAAAGTCCTGTTCTCCTTTTAATGAGGTAATTTTGTGGTGTTTTCAGTCACTCTCTGACCAAGCGATTTTACTTGGATAGAGTAACTGCTATACAAATCAGCTCTTGACAATTTAAAATACTCTAGTAACAGGCTGACCTAATAGTGTTCATTCATCAGCATTTATTGGATACCTACTATGGAGACAATAGTTAGATGCTGAAGAAAAAATATAGGAAGTTTTGGTTTTAATCCTTGAGATTACAGTCCATTGGGGTAGCCTGACTTTTAATTCAATACCTACAATAGCAGAAAATGAGAGCTCCACCAAAGAGATGAAGAGCTTATTCAAGGAGGAAAAGAATGGTGAGATCAAGTCAAGCTGATAGTTCGGGAATGAAGGCCTAGGACATAGGTTTTCGGGAATAAATAGAAGTTTGACAAGCAGAACTGGGGGAATTTACATTTCAGGAACAAATTACCATCTTGGAAGTCAAAGGCATATGCATAAAGCCCTACTGGAGCTCCCAGCTAAAGTCAGCATCAATCACCAGACAAGGGTTTGAGCCATTGTGGATATCCAATCCAATGCAGCTGACGGTTACACAACTGTGAAGTAGGAAAACTAGAATATGAATACAGGTCTTATGACTCTAAATCCAGTGCTCCATACTTTACTCCACTGCTGCCCATCAAATGGAACTAGATAACATCTAGCATAGAATTTCAGGCCAGTACAACAGAATAGTTAAGAGCTTGTAATAAGTCATCCAAGCTCAGACTAGAGCCTCAGCTCTGCCATTTATCAGTGGTGTGAACTTAGATGAGCTCATCACTACTAACAGACCTCAGTTTCTCCATTTAAAAATAGCATTAACAATAGTCTCTCTTCACCCCACAGGATCATTATGATGGATAAATGAGTTAATGAATATAATACTCCTGGCACAGAAAAAATATTCAATAATATAAAGCTATTATAAAAAATAGTACCATCTTATGATTTTTTACCTTTAAACTCTGTAAACGTTGTCTCTGGCTCATTTTACCCCACTATGGCCTCAAACAGCATAAAGGCCTTCCCTTATAAATGGACTAAAATGTTTCCTTTGTTCCTTGAACACACCATCACAGCCAAATGTATGAAGCTGACTATAGTCAAATATCCCAATGTTATACAAATTTCAAGAGACTGAAAATTCATCTAGATAATACAAAACCAATGTTCATTATAGCTTTAATTAAATTCCATTGTGGTGTTTTATCTACCCACTTATCTGTCTTTGAAGTCTCCTGTAAGGTCAGAAACTTTATCGAGCCATAAAAACTAAATAGATTTGGATGACTCTATCAGAAAACACTAATGTCATTTCCTTATCTCTGTGAAATCGTCTTTTTCTCTATATACACCTCTAACAACTACAGGAAGCAACCTTGGTTGTATTATCTTCAATTTCCTTTGAGTACTTTCTCTCTCTTTTTTTTTTTTTTTTTCTGTCAGTTTTTCTGCTAAAAATTTAATTTTGCCCTTTTAGTAAGTATATAATTTTTTAAAAAACATCAGTACAAATCTTTGTATTTCCTCATCCTTCTGGATATTGCATGAAATGTTATTTGTACTTAGAATGCTTCCTCTACTTGTAATATTTAATATTACTATCTGAAAACTTCTTCTGAGAACGAGGTAAAGGGTAGCTGTGTACATTTAAGCATACAACATATTTCATATACCTGAGGAAGACTCTGAAAAGTCATGATTTTTCCACCCACGATTTGCTCAAGTCAAGACTAGCCGCAAAGCATCACTGTCCCTACTTGGAACCTCAATAACGTAAAACCCACCTCCTATTTGCTTAACTGAGACTTTAATCCAGAGAGCTGAGCCTCCCCTTTTCATATATCCAACTCCTGTTCTTCTCCAAAGCCCAGGTAGAGACCTACCATTGCTGAAATCCTTCCCTTCCTCTTTGAGCTACAGCAGAACTGCTCACATGCAGCGCTCCTTGCCATTTGCTGCCTTGGACACTACTTGGCCAAATTTTTACCAAAAATCAACTGTTCTTTACGAAGTGTGCACAGTACTATATGTGTATAAGCAGACTGCTCCTTAGAATTTTGAGAATGGACCTTATTTTAAAAGCATGAAGTATTTTGTCATGGTGAAAAGAATATGAACTTTGGCATTGCCTAGAACTTCAGCTCAAAGCTAGCACCAAAAATGTGCAACGCTGAGAAACGCAATTAACAGATAGGAAAGTGAATGTAACTTGCATCCCAGTAATGAGAGATAGGTCTGGGTTCTAAGATCAAGTATATCTAATTGCAAAGGTTTCTCACTTTTCACATATTACTAAGGAATCAGATGATAATAATAATAAATGATATTTTCATATCCATGTTCCTAGATTTAATATCATTCCTAAAATTCAGCTGGGCTTTCTTGGTGGCTCAGCAGTAAAGAATCTGCCTGCCATTGTAGGAGTCGCAGGTTCGATCACTGGGTCCACAAGATTCCCTGGAAAAGGAAATGGCAACCCACTCCAGTATTGTTGCCTGGAGAATTCCATGGACAGAGGAGCCTGGTGGGCTACAATCCATGGGATCGTGAAAAGTTGGACACGACCTAGGGACTAAAACAGCAACAAAATCCAGCTACTTTCTCCAAGTTTTACCAGCATATCTTGTTGTCAAACTTAGCATCTCTGACAGTAATTTTCATCACAAATCCCAAGATAAATATCTGCCCAGCCGCTCCTACTCAGAACATATTTGATATTTCTATTTCCCTTACGATCTTCCACCCAAACTAATCAGCCATCAGTTTATTAATAACTGTCACACTATTGCTAAAGCGACTTGCAAAACTACCTCAATTTTGTGACTGCCCTGTTAAGCCCTCATTACATGGAGTCCTGACTATGGTCAGAGTCTTGTAACCACCTTTTGACCTCCATCCAATATATCCTCCAGATGGTGGTCCATGCTACATTTATAAGATAATAAACTGGCCACATCAGGTTTCATGTTGCAATTATTCCCTTTCTACTGCTTTCAGAATAAAATCTAAATGATGCAGAATTCAAGTTTATTCACAACCCTCTTTGCTAGTGTCTTTTCCCCTCACATATACTCACACATCCGTACCGAAACAACCAGCCCTTTCCTAAAAACACCTTATAGTTTCACATATTTCTGCCTTTGCAAATGCTATTCCTTCTTCCTGGAAGCTGCCGACGCTGCATGAAAGCCACATAATTATCCTTCAGAATCCATCTCCTATGCCACTTCTACTCAGAAGCTTTGCACAACTCGTCTTCTGGACAGAAAAAAATACCACTTATTCCATTTACCCAATGCATACTTTTCAAACTACATACAAAAATAAGCTCAAGATGGGTTAAAGACCTAAATTTAAGACTGGAAACTGTAAAACTCCTAAAAGAAAACATAGACAGAATATTTTTTGACACAAGACACACCAATAATTTTTTTCTGGATGTATCTCCTGAGGCAAGTGAAACAAAAGCAAAAATAAACAAATGGGAGCTTAAAGCAAAAAGCTAAAAGCTTTTGCAAAGCAAAGGAAATTACTGACAAAATGAAAAGAAAATCTACTGAATAGGAGAAAATATTTTCAAATAATATGATCAATAAGGGGTTAATATCCAACATATTTAAGCAGCTCATACAACACATCACCAAAAGAAAAATAAAACAACCCAATTAAAAAATGGAAAGGATTGAATAGACATTTTCCCAAAGAGGACATGCAGATGGCCAGCAGGAAAACATGCTCAACATTACTATCATCAGGGAAATGCAAATCAAAATCACAATGAGATGTCACCTCACCCCTGTCAGACTATCATCAAAAAGAACATAAATAACACATTATGGTGAGAATGTGGAGAAAAGGGAACCTTCCTATACTGTTGGTGGGGATGTAAACTGGTACAGTCACTGTGGAAAATATTATGGAGTTTTCTCAAAAAACTGAAGCTAGAACTACCATGTGGGGCTTCCCTGGTGGCTCAGTGGTAAAGAATCAGCTTCCCAATGCAGGAGACATGGGTTCAAAGCCTGATCCGAGATTTCACATGCCATGGACCAACTACACCCACGCACGACAGCTACTGAGCCTGTGCTTTAGAGTCCAGGAGCCTCAACTACTGAGCCCATGTCCCACTGTTACTGAAGCCTGCATGCCCTAGAACGCGTGCTCTGCAACAAGAGAAGTCACCTCAATGAGAAGCCCGCGCACCGCAACTAGAGAAGAGCCCCCCGCCCCCCATGACGCAACTACAGAAAAGCCCGCACAGCAACGAAGACCCAGCACCGTCAAAACTAAATAAAAATATAAATAAATAAAAACATATTAAAAGAAAACTATCATATGAGGCAGGACTTCCATTACTAGGTATATAACCAAAAAATACAAAAATATTAATTAAAAAAGACACATGCACCCCAATATTCATAGCAGCATCATTTACAACTGCCAAAATATAGAAGCACCCAGTGTTCTTGCCTGGAGAATCCCAGGGACGGGGGAGCCTGGTAGGCTGCCGTCTATGGGGTCACACAGAGTCGGACACGACTGAAGTGACTTAGCAGCAGCAAGTGTCTATCACCAGATGAACAGCTAAAGAAGATTGGTATACACACACACACACACCCATACATAATGGAATATTAGCCATAAAAAAAGATTAAAGTTTTGCCACTTGCAACAATATGGATGGACCTGGAGGGTATTGTGCTTAGTGAAATAAGTCAGAAAAAGACGAGTACTGTATGTGATCACTTGTATGTGGAATATAAAAGATAAAACCAAACATAAACAGACTCAGAGATACAGAGAACAAACTTGTGGTTACCAGAGGGGAAACGGAAGTGGGAAGGGGCATGACTGATGGGGTAGAGAATTAAGAGATATCATCTAATACACATAAAATAAATAAGCTACAAAGTTACACTGTACAACACAAGGAATATAGCCAACATTTTATAACTTTAAATGGAATACAATTTATGAAAATTTTGAATCAAAATGGAATATAATTTATAAAAATCCTAGATTTCAAGGAACAGGGTATAGCTATCTTTAGAGGAAGAGCATTATTTTTTTGCCTACCAAGTACTCAAAGAATAGGAATTACACTTTGACCCTTCTTTTCAGTTGTTGGAAAATGTAAGCAAACATTTAGCTATTGATCTGCTTTCCTCTGATGGTGCTTAATAAGATTATCTAGGAAATTGCCAGATGAAGCAGGAAAAATTTTCCAAAAACAAAAGTCTATTATATTGTTTTCAGATAGACAGAGTTAGATTCTAAATGGATGAGGAACACAGATTTCGGTAATATGAAGAGATGGGTAAAAGTGTAAAATAAACTGTAACATGGATACAGCCTGTATCCTTCACCCCATCCCAGCTTTCCTTTTTGTGATCTGTTGCACCCAATCATGAAGATGACTTAAATCTATACTGACCTGGCAACTGACAAATCTCTTTCATCAATGCTACTATTACATCCTCAAAAAAGCCTGAAAAGCAAGAAATTTTTTATGAATTTCACTTCAACCACAGAACCTTAAGTTGTATAATCAAAATCCAAGGCCTGTGCTTTCTGCACTATGCTGTGTTCCCAAGATAAACACTGTCATCTTTCTTCCATCTTCTCACGTGTTTTTTGAAGCCTGAAAGTGAAATTCCACTTGTAGGAAGATGAAATAGGTATTTGTATTATTTCAGGCCTTTGTATAAATCTCAAGCCTTATCTAAAAATCAAATCAAAATGCAGCATTAACCATAAATGGAAAACATAAAAATCAAACTTAAAGAAAATATACAAGAAAATCTTCAAAATTGAGAGCAAGATATGAAGTTCTAGGCAAAGAATTCTTACACTTTATACCAATAAATAACTAGTCATCTTCAAAATTAAAATCTCTTACTTTGTGAAAAATTCTATTAAGAAGCTTAAAATAAAAGTTACTGACTGGGAGAAAATATTTGCAAACCACATATTATAAAAGGATCTCTCTGTTTAGTCACTCAGTAGCGTCCTACTCTTTGCGACCCCATAGACTGTAGCCCACCAGGCTCCTCTGCCCATGGGATTCTTCAGGTAAGAAGACTGGAGTGGGTTGCCATGCCCTCCTCCAGAGGATAGAACCTAGATATATAAAGACCACTCAAAACTCAACAGTATTAAAAAAAAAAAAAAAAGAGGTAAGAAAATAGGCAAGTGACATGTACAGATAGTTCAACAAAGGGAACATACAGGTGGCAAAGAAGCATATGAATGATGTTCAACATTCAAATCAGATCAGATCAGATCAGTCGCTCAGTCGTGTCCGACTCTTTGCGACCCCATGAATCGCAGCACGCCAGGCCTCCCTGTCCATCACAAACTCCCGGAGTTCACTCAGACTCACGTCCATTGAGTCAGTGATGCCATCCAGCCATCTCATCCTCTGTCGTCCCCTTCTCCTCCTGCCCCCAATCCCTCCCAGCATCAGAGTCTTTCCAATGAGTCAACTCTTCGCATGAGGTGGCCAAAGTACTGCAGTTTCAGCTTTAGCATCATTCCTTCCAAACACCCATGGCTGATCTCCTTCAGAATGGACTGGTTGGATCTCCTTGCAGTCCAAGGGACTCTCAAGAGTCTTCCCCAACACCACAGTTCAAAAGCATCAATTCTTTGGTGCTCAGCCTTCTTCACAGTCCAACTCTCACATCCATACATGACCACAGGAAAAACCACAGCCTTGACTAGACGAACCTTTGTTGGCAAAGTAATGTCTCTGCTTTTTAATATGCTATCTAGGCTGGTCATAACTTTCCTTCCAAGGAGTAAGCGTCTTTTAATTTCATGGCTGCAATCACCATCTGCAGTGATTTTGGAGCCCAGAAAAATAAAGTCTGACACTGTTTCCACTGTTTCCCCATCTATTTCCCATGAAGTGGTGGGACCGGATGCCATGATCTTCGTTTGCTGAATGTTGAGCTTTAAGCCAACTTTTTCACTCTCCACTTTCACTTTCATCAAGAGGCTTTTGAGTTCCTCTTCACTTTCTGCCAGAAGGGTGGTGTCATCTGCATATCTGAGGTTACTGATCTTTCTCCCGGCAATCTTGATTCCAGCTTGTGTTTCTTCCAGTCCAGCGTTTCTCATGATGCACTCTGCATATAAGTTAAATAAACAGTGTGACAAGGAAGTGCAAATTAAAACCAAGATGAAATGGCACTATGTAAATATCAGGAGAGCTAGAACAGAAAACAGTGACAACAGCAAATACTGGCAGGCATGCAGAGAGGCTGGATTAGTGAGACAGTGCTGATGAGAACATGAAATAGTTTAGCCATTACGGGAAAGTCCCATTTGTATATTTTGGATTGTGCTACCTTTGCTTTTGGTGTTATATCAGATGAAATAATTGCTAAGGCAAGTGTCATGGGGGAAGGGGAGAAATGAGCATGAAGTCTCAACTTTGCAAGGTGAATAAGTTCTAGAAATCTGCTATACTATTAGTAATACATTGTACCTAGAATTCACAATATTGTATTATACACTTAAACATTTGTTAAGGTGACAGATCTCATGATAAGTGTTCTTATCAATAATTTTTTACAACTGAAATCACATGTCACTTTGCTTTCTCTCAATGTCCCCAACTTATACAATATAGCACATGAATTCTATTAGAGGAAATCTTTCTTTAATGAAACTGAAAACCTACTATTTTGTGGTAAGAGGCTTTATAAATGAAAAAGTCATAATGAGAATTGTTATGAATGATTCTTCCATGGATATACCATCTTAAAAGTAAGATTTCACTGCCTGAAACTTAATAAGACTGTATTTTCCAATTACAAAGTAATATATTTGAATCAAATTATATTTCATAATAATTATATAATTAGCAACTGGGACATCTTGGCTTCATGTAATTTTGATTACCTATGGACAGTCTATTTCCCAGAATATCTTTCCACTTAACATTTCTTGGTAATAATAGAAATGTCACATCTTCTGTTAAATATATCAACCAATGTTAGGCAAGAACATTAGGCGAGAACAGAAGATCAAAATTTCAAATCCATAATCAGTTACAGTCACACACAGTTTCCCAGGCCCATGACTTCTATCTTATTTCTTTAACCAAGAAAGACATATCAATAGAATTTTATGGAAACAACCCTCCTTATTATTAATATCTAGCCATTCATTAAGTAAGTAACCACTGATTTCTATGTGCCTAACTAAGCACTACAGGTTTCTCTGGTGGCTCAGTTGGTAAAGAATCTGGCTGCAATGTGATTCCTGGATTGGCCCTGGAGAAGGGAATGGTAACCCACTCCAGGATTCTTGCCTGGGAAAATTTGTGAACAGTGGAACCTGGTGGGCTACAGTCCATGGGGTCACCAAGAGTCAGACACGACTGAGCAACTAACACTTTCACATAACAAAGCACCAAAAGCTGAAGACATTATAAATTTCAAAAGAAATTCCCTGTGCTGCTTGAGTTGGTACCAGCCTAGAGTATGTCACTGAGACAGCTCTTCTCCAGACACATGCATCTGTCCTTAGCACCATTTCTACCCTTCTAAGCTCTTACTGGCCACAGATGGAAACCGGGAAAGCTTTTCTTCCCAGATTCTTTACTGCCAGCATTGATTGCACGGTTAAACTCTAGCTATGCAGAAGGCTTAACTTTGTTTATCTACTGGGGGTTTTGTTTTTTTTAATCTCAACTTTTTAACTTTTTATTTTATATTGAACTATAGTTGATTTACAATGTTGTGTTAGATTCAGGTGTATGGCAGTGTTTCAGTTATACATAAACATTTTGTGTTTTATATTTCATTGACTTCTGCTCTTATATTTATTACTTCCTTCTCCTTACCTATTTGGAGTTTACTTTGCCATTTTTTTCCCCTAGCTAAAGGTAGAACTTTAGATCTTTTATTGTATAACTTTCTTGGAATACATAAACATTTAAAACTATAAATTTCTCTCCAAATTGCTAACATAAACATTTAAAATTCTCTCTGAAGTCTGATTGGTTATATACCACAGAACTTGGTAAACTGTGTCTTTACTACCATTCAGTTTGAACTATTTTCTAGTTTCCCTTCTGATTTCTTTAATCCATGAATTATTTAAAACAACATTGGTTAATACGCCAATACTTAGAAATTTTCAGAATATCTTTTTGCTTTGATGCAATTTATTTTATAGTATTTGTATTTTCAATATTTTTAAATGTATTGAGACTTTGTATGGCCTATCATAGGGTCCATTTTGGTGTATGGACCATTGGCTATTTTGTATATTTATTCAACTGCTGAGGACAATTTTTTCATATGTGTCTGCTTTTGGTTGGTCTCAAGTTCCTCTGTATCTTTTTTTTTTTTTTAGCTTGTTTTAGTGTTTTTTCAGAGTTAATACTTGTCATTTGTGGAAGGGTACAAATATAGTGGCTTTGCCAGAATTTTGCATAATATGTGAACAGCAGGATCAGAGCTAGAGTTATTATCTGTTCTTAAAATATATTTCAAGTTATTATTGCTTTGCAATAAAATCCTCAAAAGCTCAATGGCTACTATCAGAAGAGACCTATACCCACTTCTTTGGCTAAATACCCAAATGGCTAGCAAAACCCAGAGAAGAAATTGTCAGCTACTGTAGTATATTTTAGGCCAATAGTGCCTGGACACTCTCAAGAGTAAAATCTATCATTAGTGTTAAGTCTTTTCTACTGTGATCTCATGGGCAACTTGTTTTGAGAAGACAAAAAATGAGTGGCTGTTAATTTGCCTTTCTTATAGTAGACCCTGGATGCTATCTTCAGAGTCATCATACTTATACTCTGGAACCTTCGTGAACTCCTAAATTTATAAGTGGTGAATTTTCAGGCTTTCTCTTTTACCTCAAATTACATTTCTGTTGAGAGTAATGAGTTCCCTGGCACAGCTTCAAATTTTAACCACAGATCTCAACATTTACCAAAGTTTTATCTCTCCCTTGTCAGTAATATTTAATAAAATATTTTTACAAACTTAGGAGAATTTATAAGTATGTAAGGAGAAGGCAATGGCACCCCACTCCAGTACTCTTGCCTGGAAAATCCCGTGGATGGAGGAGCCTGGTGGGCTGCATTCCATGGGGTCGCTAAGAGTCGGACATGACTAAGCGACTTCACTTTCACTTTTTACTTTCATGCATTGGAGAAGGAAATGGCAACCCACTCCAGTGTTCTTGCCTGGAGAATCCCAGGAATGGGGGAGCCTGGTGGGCTGCCATCTATGGGGTCTCCCAGAGTCAGACACGACTGAAGCGACAGCAGCAGCAACAGCAAGGAAAATGAGAGAACAACCCAGCAGCAGTGGGATGTGAAAGACTAACATCATTCACTATCTTAGTAATTCACAGCTCAGTGTTCTGGTTTGTGCTTCAGCAAGGGAACAAACTGTTAGGGCAGCTCTTATCAAGCATTGTAATTAGATTATTTCTTTTTTGTATCTTCTACTGGATTATAAACTAAATTGTCATTTCATCGCTAGTACCTACCATAGTAGGCCTTGATTAACATTTGTTGAATGAATTAATGGAAAGATCAAACTAAGAACACTAAAGCTTTACTGAATTTACATGATAAAAAAAAACTCTGCTTTTCAATATTAGTGTCCATTATGAGAAAAAAAAAAAAAATATATATATATATAAATGAAGGTGGGTGGGTATATGTGTGGGTATGAGTATGTGGTTATGGATATGATGATTATTAATATTAGCTTAAAGCTCAACATTCAGAAAACTAAGATCATGGCCTCTGGTCCCATCACTTCATGGGAAATAGATGGGGAAACAGTGGAAACAGTATCAGACTTTATTTTTTGGGGCTCCAAAATCACTGCAGATGGTGACTGCAGCCATGAAATTAAAAGACGCTTACTCCTTGGAAGGAAAGTTATGACCAACCTAGACAGCATATTAAAAAGCAGAGACATTACTTTGCCAACAAAGGTCCGTCTAGTCAAGGCTATGGTTTTTCCTGTGGTCATGTATGGATGTGAGAGTTGGACTGTGAAGAAAGCTGAGCATTGAAGAATTGATGCTTTTGAATTGTGGTGTTGGAGAAGACTCTTGAGAATCCCCTGGACTGCAAGGAGATCCAACCAGTCCATTCTAAAGGAGATCAGCCCTGGGTGTTCTTTGGAAGGAATGATGCTAAAGCTGAAACTCCAGTACTTTGGCCACCTCATGCGAAGAGTTGACTCATTGGAAAAGACTGATGCTGGGAGGGATTGGGGGCAGGAGGAGATGGGGACGACAGAGGATGAGATGGCTGGATGGCATCACTGACTCGATGGACATGAGTTTGAGTGAACTCCAGGAGATGGTGATGGACAGGGAGGCCTGGCGTGCTGCGATTCATGGGGTCACAAAGAGTCAGACACAACTGAGCGACTGAACTGAACTGAACTGAACTGGACTGCAGTTGCCAGGTTTCCCTGTCCATCACCAACTCCCAGAGCTGACTCAAGCTCATGTCTATAGAGTTTTTGATGCCATCCAACCATCTCATCCTCTGTCATCCCCTTTTCCTCCTGCCTTCAGTCTTTCCCATCATCAGGGTCCTTTGTTCCCTGAAGGTCTCATCTAAATAACAATACAGTCAAGCTCTCCACCAAACAACTCAAACTCTTGGTGTGAGAGAGAGCTTGACTCTAAGGAAACAAGTGACCAAAAGGAAATAAACACTTATCAGTGTTCTTTAAAAGCTTCTGCTCACATCACAGATAACATTTGATAAATCTCAGGAGGCCATTAGTCACCTCTGGCTGTCACCAGAGGATCACTGACACAGTAGACACAGCAGACACAGCCTGCAGGCACTTTACAATTGTACCTTTTTTTACTTCTACTCTATGGAACTAAATTTCTGAGCCAACTCATTCCACCATTGAATTATACCAATCTACAAAGCAGTTCTCCCACCAAAGGAAATGCTAGGGTTAACAGACTTTCTCTTGAAACCCAATCAATAGTAGTCTTATAACATGTAACAGCTATGTTCCCATTGTTAGGGTTCTCACTGAACCCTAACCCCAAACTACAGCTATAAAGCTTTTCCAGAAATCTCCATAGCAATGAGCTCACTTAATGAAGTTTAGGTATAGGTATATACCTAATACCAATAGGCCAAGAAGAGTTACCAATATGCAAAACTGGCTGGAAGGATTTACTGCTTGGTCAATAATTGATTAGATATTTGCCCTAAAGAATGGCAGAGTGGGACATTTATATTTTAAGTATTTGTATTCATTATCTACTCTGTTCAGGCTTAGACTAGACATGGGGCACAAAAAGGAGAACAAGACCCAATTGTTAACCTTAAAGACTTCACAGGTTAGTATCGAAAATAAAATATACCATTTAAATACACCATAATAAATACACCCATGTAGCATGACGGGTGAAGGCAGTCATAGAATCCTTAGGGGTTACCCAAAAAAGTATGAGTGTTTGTACTGAAACTGAAATAGGGTAGGAAGTGGTAATGGTAGAGGGTTTTGAATAGAGTGTTCTATTCAGAGGGAAAAATATGCGCAAAGTTTTAGACAGTGATACTCAACATGAGTAAGAGAAAAAGATACTGTCCTTAGGCAGCTCCTAGTCAGTGTGGATGAACTAAACCATGTCGAGTTAATTTTTATAAGAGAAGGTGAATAAAATTCAAGAGGTCTAACACTCCTTGGACTGCAAGGAGATCAAACCAGTCCATCCTAAAGGAAATTAATCCTGAATATTCATTGGCAAGACTGATGATGAAGCTGAAGCTCCAATACTTTGGCCACCTGATGCAAAGAGCTGACTCATTAGAGAAGACCCTGATGCTGGGAAAGATTGAAGGCAGGAGGAGAAGGGGATGACAGAGGACAAGATGGTCGAATAGCATTACCGACTTGATGGACATGAGTTTGAGCAAGCTCTGGGAGTTGGTGAAGGACAGGGAAGCCTGCATGCTGCAGTCCATGGGGTTGCTAAGAGTCGGACATGACTGAGAGACTGAACTCAACTGCTGAACACTCCTTGGAAAGTCAAGAAAAGTTTTATAGAACAAGAAAATAATATTTGACCTTGATCTTCAACCTTCAGATGTCCTGTTCCCAAGTGGGTTATTTTAGAAGCTAGACAAATACCTTAATGTTTCTAGCAAAAGTATCCTAAAATATCTTCAGAGTAAAAATGAACATGAGCTGAACACTCCTTGGAAAGTCAAGAAAAGTTTTATAGAAGAAGAAAATAATATTTGACCTTGATCTTCTAGCTTCAGATGTCCTGTTCCCAAGTGGGTTATTTTAGAAGCTAGACAAAGACCTTAATGTTTCTAGCAAAAGTATCCTAAAATATCTTCAGAGTAATATAAAAATGAGCATGAGTATGGGCATTTTCTAAAGTATGCTGAAAACAGGAAGAAAGAAGAGGTCACTGTTGAACCAAGAGAGGGAGAGTGAAGCATTTCTGTTGATGTCTGGGTCAAAGATGAGTGTTGGTGGAAAACATATAAATATCAAATATCATAGGATCAGAAGTCCAATAAGAACTCAGTGCATTTGTTGAGTCATCAACTTATATTTAATGCATGCCTACTCCATAGGAATTTTGGACAAAGGAATACAGACATATAGATTAGAAAGACAGCACCTTATCTCAAGGCAGACATCGCTAGTAGAGGGAGTCATGGAAACATACAAAGTACAGTGGGATGAATAAGTGCCATGATAAGATATACAGAGGAGACTTAGAGGCAATTATCTTGGGGGAGAGGAGCAGAGTTGGGAAATTAGGTCAGAGAAGGTTTTCTGTAGGAAATAATACTATAAAGGAACTTGGGGTTCTGCGATAGTGAACCAGATTTGAAGCTATCAAATAAATTCATCCCTTAATACAGTCAACATTCCTATATGGTGTTAATATGAAGTTAGGGAGTCAGTGATTAAGACCCAAGTATGTATTAAGATACGTAAGGTTCTGCCTGAAGCAGGTGTCTTGTGACGTTCCTTCTCTTGAAGAAAATGATGTACAAGTTTATTTTGATAGTCAGTGACAGGCAGTGAAAGCCAACTTTAGCAAAGGAATTCAAATCATATTTATGCGGCGGAAAAACCCCCTCCATGTACTGTCTCTAGAGAATCTTAGAGAAATGACATTTAAAGACGTTTTAATTTCTGGTGTTCAGTGTTCTCAGTAGGCAAACTATGGAAGAAGCGACTGCTTAATTGGAGGTGTCTAAGGTATTCATGTAAGTGTAATTGGAAATATGAAATTTTATCTGTGGTATTCCCCCTAATTTTGTGCTAGAGACCAAGCACAAAATGAGATGACCGCAAATTGGTATTTACCCAACACAAATGTTTCACTATAGGACTGCTCTGTGCTAATGTGAGAACATGGCAAGACTTTGACTTTCTCTTGAACCACAGGCTGAACTTAACCTTTTAACATAGAGAAAATTGATCTTTTCAAACAATATCTCATTTACATTGAACATAATTAAATATAAACTTACAGAACAAGAAAGAAACTAATATTTTCAGTTATACACTTATGTTTACATATATCTTCAAAACCATTCTATGACATAGATATTAGACCCCTTTTAAAGATATGTAAATGAGAAGAATAAGCCTCTGATAGGTTAAATGACTTGTAAAAGAACATGCAAATGTGAAATGACAAAACTGAGATTTAAATTGAGACTTGTCCCTAGCCAAAATTCAAACTGCTCCTTTAGTTCAAATGTCATCCTCCTTAAAAAAAAAACCATCATAATAGTTTCTGGAGTAAGTAGTGACTGGGAGTAGAATCATAGTGTAAACATTACCAGCTTATCTTCTTAAAAAGTGATTGGTAGTGAAATTTAGGAAAACTAAAGTAGCAAATATATGTTACAAAATTAAGAATATAAGATAATGTTACCACAGCAACTTCACACCAAAAATACTGCTGTCTGGGTTTTGGAAAAGTAGATTATTTCAATAAAATAAAAAGAAAGTCAAAGCAAAGTCATGAGTCTCTTCAAAAATTAGCCCAAACTAATACCCTAAAAATGGACATAGTAGTAGTAGTTTAGTCTCTAAGTTGTGTCCGACTCTTGTGACCCCATGGACTGTAGCCTGCCAGGCTCCTCTGTCCATGGGATTTTCCAGGCAAGAACCCTGGAGTGGGTTGCCATTTCCTTCTCCAGGATAAATGCACATAACAATATTCAAGATAAAGGGCTTTCTAAAACCAAATTTACTTAATCTCTGCAGCATTTGACTCTGTTGACCGCCTTCTCTTACATGAGACTCTCTCGTTCCTCTTGTCTGTGATAACACATTTGTATTCTCCTCTTCAGTCCTGGCCTATTCTTCCCTAATCTTCTTACTTTGATCCCCTCTGCCTCTTTCTGATCCTACAGTGCAAGGACTCCCCTTAATTTCCCTTTGACCTATTGCTCATTTTACTAAGTAAGATTTTGTTAGCTAACCTCTACCATCAATGTTTTAACATTAAATGCCACGCTATTGTAATCCAAACTCCTATCTCCAACTCAAAGCTAGACTTTCAGTTCCTCTAACTCACCTATCTGTCCTCTTCTCGGTGCAGCATTATGTTCTTAGGTAAAACACAGCAGGTTGAGAATTCCAACTGGGAATCCTCAGACCACACTGGATTATTGATAGGTGACTACAAAGCCAAGAAACCAGATAGACCGAGTACGAGTGTCGGAGGTGAGGGCCGCCAACATTAATTCAATGAGTCTAGACAGATATGGTAGAGTTTGAATGTGTTTCTTTCAACTGCCAACTTCTTAGTCATTTACCCATCTTCAGCTGTGGCTTGTCTATTTTAAAGCATGAGCAATGGTTTCTAAGTGATCCCTTATCTCCCCTTAGATCTGTGAAAATCAAAGCAAAATGCCGCTGTCGAACAAATTTCCCTTCGCGTAGCCTATGTCTCTAATTCCCCATTCTCATTTTCCATCAAACCAATTTTCCTTTTACCGTCTGTCTCCTACAAATACATTTGAGGAATCTTTTCCTGCTGATTGAATTAGGCCCTGCAAATTAATACTCTGTGTTCCACTTTCTTTCACTTCCACTTCTCTCTCGAAAATTTGTTCAGCTTATTTGCCTTTGAATCTTCCCAATTCTTCCCATCACTGAAGAGCTGCGGTTTTCTTTTAAGGCATCCTACTTTCTAAGGCTTCTTTGTGGGGAGTGTCAGAGAGAAAATGGTCTCTTAAACTGTTTTATCACCAAATATTAATATGCTTTTAACGAAAGTTCATAAATTTTGAACTTTCATTTCAGTGCCTTCAGCCCTACCATAGTTTAATAAATATCCTAGTCATTTATTATTCAAAAACCATTCATTTAATCTATAACATGCTAGAAACTGAATTAGATCTTAGAGATGTTAAGATGAACTATACAGGAAAACTTCCTCAAGAGACCTAGGATCTTGAGAAAAAATATGTATAGAGATACTGTATAATAAACATACTTAATAAAAAAATTTTGTAGGTGATCACGTGAGAGTAACTATGAGAAATAGTTGGACAGAGATGATATCTTAGAAGTAACATTGGATGTGGAGTCTTCTGTGCAGATCAAAGGTAAAACTGCATTTAAGATAGCGGAAGCAGCATTCTAAGGTCACATATGTTCACAGTGGACCCTCTACAGGTGCCTGGACGGCTCACAACAATCCACTCTTGTCTAGGAAATATCTCCTTGATCTAGAATATTGACACAGATACGGATGGACCCCTGGAGCCAAGTTTAGACTTCATGATCCACACCACACTTCTGGCCACAGCTTCTTGGGCCAGAAATTCACTTTTAAATTAAGTTACACAATTTCTTTTCCACATATTTTTTTTTAATATTTACATGTTTGTTTTATTCCTAAACACTGCCATTGGGCTAAAATAATTTATGCAACTAACAAACATTAAAATATTATTATCCATGGATGTAATTCAAACAAGTGTATCACCTGTCAGTTGGGCCTTATGAAAACAAATTACAATTAAGACAAACATAGATTGATTTAATTTCTTTAAAATTTGTTCTTTTCCAAATAATTTTGATGCAGGGCCTTAGAAAAGGCCTATCACTCTTTTTATATAACTGGAACATTAGCACATGAAGTCAGCAGTTCTGAAATAGAAACTCTGTCCCTCCATGTGGTCTGAGGTTACAATGGGAGAAAAAAAAAATGAATTAGACATGGAGAATAAAGCAGAATAAAGATTAGGGACCTTTACTGCATTTTAAATATTAATTCCAGTCCTTCAGGGACAGAGATATATTCTAGCTCAAAGATTCTGGGAGATGCTCCTATAATAAATTTCTTCTTTCTGGTTTAGGCACCCCTGAGCTGGTTTCATTACTGATAGAAAATCAGTCTTTATAACCTAGGTACTCAAAAGTCTGAGCCAACCATTTCAAGTTCCCAGTGGCCAAAGCTGGAACACAGTGAGCAACAAAATAAATACTGTAGTACTGGATTATAATCCAAAGTAGAAAATGAATATACATAAGCTCATGCTGATATAAATATATGATTGATTAAATAAATGAATAAAGGAAAGGAGATAAATTGCATTTACAGAGGAATTCCAAATATACTGTTCCCTGGGGTGTGGGCTGACTTAGTGACTTACAAAGAATCAGGTACAGAAAGAGGAAACTAGTGGAGAAACCTGGCAAACCCGGTTTTAATCAAGAGGTCAAGGTTAACAGCACAGTGATAAGTCATGTTAATAGCATTTTCCCCTTGATACGATGTGATGAGCAGGGCATGTCACCTCTGTGGTAGACTTTACAGAAACCTGTAACTCCAGTCTAACCATGAAGAAAAACATCAAATAAATCCAAATTGACAGGCATTCTACAAAACACCAGCATTCCTCAAAATTCTCAACATCATAAAATACAAGAAAACAATCCGAGAAATGGTTACTTACCAGAGGAGACTAAGGAGATGTGATGATTAAATGCAATGTGGTGTCTTCAATAGGATCCTATAAGAGAAAAGGACTTTAGTAGAAAAATGGCTGCAACTCTCTACATAAAGCAGAGTTTATTGGTGATTTACTAATATTTGTTTTTTGATTTTGACAGATATAACATGGTGGTGTAACACGCTAAGTACAGGGAAAACTGGGCAAGGGTCTATGTAGAAACTCTATTCTATTTCTGCAAAGTTTCTGCAAATCTAAAAAGTAGAGACAAAATATTATTCCAAAGTAAAAATGATTTATGTATGGCTACAGTGCAGAATTCATGTAAGGGCATGGCAACAAACACTGATATCAAAGAAGGGAATGCAGGCCAAACTGCAAAACATAGTCTTTCCTATACAAGATAATGAAAGCTCAACAAAGGAGTGAAACCATCAAACCTGTTTTAGAAACAGCATTCTGGCATCTTTCGCACAAGCTATATTTTTAAGGAGGCAAGGCTTGGAGAAGAAAGTATAGTTGCAGGGCCATTACAAAGTCCAGGCAAAAAGTTTCAAGGACCTAAATTAAGATATCTTTGTTAATATGGTACTACTCATTGAGCAAAGTCCCAAATAAAAGTCCATTCACTCAACTCGGCACACAAAGTCATAAAAAGCAGTTTTGCAGAGTACTGAGCACAGTTCCCAGGGCTATACAGTAGGTTCTTCTTAGTTATCTATTTTACATATAGTAGTATGCATATGTAAATGATTTATACAGAAAAAGAATCTGAAAAAAAAAAGTTGATATATGTATATGTATAATTGAGTCACTTTGTTGTACAGCAGAAACTAACACAACATTTTAAGTCAACTATACTCCAATAAAATTTTTTTTTAAACAACTTTTAAAAAAGTGATTTTTCAAAGGCCAGAGAGACCTCTGATGTATTTAGGCAGGCTCTGGTTCTGAGACTGTATTACTGGTCTAAGATCATTAAAGAGCTTTAATTTTCTTTATTGATTTTAAAGAAGCACTTCAATTCACCTTTAAATATTCTTCCCCTCTTCCCCTTTACATTATAAAATTTCTATCAAAGATCCTTAGGGCTTTCCACACGTTCCTACAAAATCAACTTCCTTTAATGTTTCTTCCACTTAGCATTTAAAGTCTAATAATTCTGCGGTCACCGCCATTCCCCAAAGTCTAACCCATTATCATAGCTGGCTTTTTCCCTAGGATGCACTTAGAATAGCAACTGCCCACAGCCTAGGAAGAGCAGTCAGTTCTACCAGCATGCATCGAAGAATCCAGCCCTCTTCTCAAACTCTGCCTTCTGTAGTTGGTTTCCAGGTGTTTTGATCAATATCTGAGTAATTAAAATTTCTCATGATCAAAGTTCTGACCTTCACATTGGCCCTGCTTATCAGTAAAAACATGTCTTGATCTTGTCGGGAGCTGCCTAGAGAGTCATACAGAATACCTCTAAGCCCCTGTCTCTCTCCCTGTCCTTGACTTTGGTTCAGACTGTGTCTGCTGTGTCAGCCAAAATCATGCCCTTGGCTGCCTCAGGTAATCTTCAGCCAGTGCCAGTTGCCTTCCTTCTTCTGTAATGTCCCTCATACACTTTCTCAATTACTATTCTAAATCATCTGATATTTTGCTGGTTTAGCCCTGTATTTGGTTAGTCTTCATTTTATAAAATCTTAAAAAAATGGAATTCAAATCCAATAATCCAATTTTGTATGCTCTGGGTATTTGTAAAGAAATATATTCTCCACTTTGCCAACAGAGATAGAGACAGTCCTCTCTGTTTTAGGAAGTACTACACCACTCTAAGCCTCCACTTTCCAGCCCATAAATAAGTAAAGGCTCCCTTCAATGTTGAAATCTCTTTGACCCCTGAGTAAGGTTATTAAACAATCTTATTTTACATTGCCCCACCAGCTGCTTACTGAGCGACTATCACTATGGAAGGTGCCTAGAATAAAGCAAGAAATCAGAGAGATATGGTCTCTGCCATCATGAGTCTTAAATTGGTAAATGAGCAATTGTAATGAAAGTTGCAGTTTAAACAGAGGATTATCTGCAGCTGTGTACTGGTATATAAGCACTGTCCACCCAAGACACAAAATTAGAGCCTTAGAGAAAGGTAAAGATTGAGCTGAGTTCAGGAAAGTCACTGCTATCCTGAGGTCAAAGATAGCCAGTCACTCAACAAGGGTCTGAAGGTCCCCTTTCTCAGATCTCAGGAGCATTGACATCATCTCTACATTATAGTCCACTTTCTACATTGGATTTTCGTGGAAAAAATCCAAAACCACTTCTCTGGCCACTTTCTCAATCCAAGACATAAAATACACATGAAACCCTTCAGTGGATCAAGCATTCTTAGAGAACTAAAATCACCATGTGAATTCAGTCAGTCAGTTCAGTTCAGTTCAGTTGCTCAGTTGTGTCTGACTCTTTGCAACCCCATGGACTGCAGCATGCCAGGCTTCCCTGTCCATCACCAACTCCCAGAGCTTGCTCAAACTCATGTCCATCAAGTCTGTGATGCCATCCAACTGTCTCACCCTCTGTTCTCCCCTTCTCCTCCCATCTTTCTCAGCATCAGGGCCTTTTCCAATGAGTCAGTTCTTTGAATTAGGTGGCCAAAGTATTGGAGCTTCAGCATCAGTCTTTCCAATGAATATTCAGGGTTGATTTCCTTTAGGATTGACTGGTTTGATCTCCTTGCAGTTCAAGGAACTTTCAAGAGTCTTCTCCAGGACCACAGTTAAAAAGAATCAACCCTTCAGTGCTCAGCTTTCTTTATGGTCTAACTCTCACATCCATACATGACTACTGGACTAGATTCTGCCAACATTCACTTCTAAGTATCAAGTGATATGGTAGTGTAACTATATGGTTTCAACCCGAGTTATCTCAGACAGATTGGCAAGAGCTGCGCCAGGCAACACTGGTCTTCCCCAATCATCAACTCAGTTGGTCTTCCAATGTATTTTTATTGACCATCTATCAAATAGTAAGAGCAATGAGGTTAAGTAAACTTCTGAATCTGTCCATATAAAATGGCTAGCTTGATAATTCAGGACAATCCAAAAATTTTAATTAAAAAAAGAACTAATGGATATAGTTTTAAGTAAGTGTAGTCCACATGAGAATATTATAGAAAGAGCAGACCTTAGAGTTTACCACTCCTCCATCTAGCCTAGGGAAGAGAAAGTTGAGATCAAAGAATTTAACCAATATGCTCAATGTTGCATTAGTTAATAAGGAAGCTCAGACCGGAATCATTGTATCCTTGAATCTATGTTTCTACTGCTGCTAAGTCGCTTCAGTCTTGTCCGACTCTGTGCGACCCCACAGACGGCAGCCCACCAGGTTCCGCCGTTCCTGGGATTCTCCAAGCAAAAACACTGGAGTGGGTTGCCATTTCCTTCTCCAAACCATGAAAGTGAAAAGTGAAAGTGAAGTCGCTCAGTCGTGTCTGACTCTTCGAGACCCCATGGACTGAAGCCTACCAGGCTCCTCCATCCATGGGATTTTCCAGGCAAGAGTACTGGAGTGGGGTGCCATTGCCTTCTCCGTATGTTTCTGAAGAACAATAAAAATCTTACAAGACTAGCCATTGCCAACATTTATGAAATGTTTTCTAGGTTCAAGACACTATCCTAAGGCTGCCCCTCCCTACTTTATTGTGCTGTGATGGATATTAAATGTAATAATGTATGTGAAGAGCAGTATAAGATCTTCAGCACTTAACAATTATAACAGTAATTGCAATATTTGAAACATTACATGCTCCCCCATTTCCATTAAGGTGAGATAAAACTAAATCCCCTGAAGATATTTAGTAACTGAAGGAACTAGTAAAACAGTAAGAGGAACACAAAACTTTATCATAGAAATAATTTCCTGAGTTGTCTATTTATATCTTTTAATTTTGTTTGCCCTCTTACTTCACTGTAATTGAGTAGACATTTTATTCACCTTTCTCATTCAGCATGAAACAGCACCTTGGAGCCTCATAAATAATATCTAGCAATATAATCATATCAAAGAAGAGTATACATCAAAGCCTAAAGAAAGAACTGTTGAGAATTGTGTATAATCAGATGCACCAGAGAAAAAGAATATGGAATAACTATGTTGGGAAAGGAGCTATGTTGTTCATACAGTGTTATATTCTATCTGCTAACTATCTATTTTATGTGGAATAAAATCACAGCATGTGAGATTTAGAAACATAATGAGAAATAATATGAACCAATCCCATAACTTTTTAAGATGGGATTTGGAGAAGTTAAGTGTATTTCCTGTCCTCAAAAGGTTACCAAATCAGTTATCCAAGAATGAACTCAAGTCAGACAGACTGGCTCCAAAAAAAAGTGCTCAAGGATACTACAAGGTTATAAAAAAGAAAGAAAGATAGCATTAAGTCATGTCCAACTCTTTCAACCCCATGGGCTGTAGCCTTCCAGGCTCCTCTGTCCACGGGATTCTCCAAGCAAGAACACTGGAGTGGGTCACATTTCCCTCTCCAATGCATGAAAGTGAAAAGTGAAAGTAAAGTCACTCAGTCATGTGCGACTCTTAGCAACCCCACGGACTGCAGCCTACCAGGCTCCTCCGTCCATGGGATTTGCCAGGCAAGAGTACTGGAGTGGGGTGCCACTGCCTTCTCCCACCTTTACCCATTACCCAGTTCCAAATCCACTTTCACATTTTTTTGGTATTTGTTATAGCAACACCCTACAAAGAGAACAAACTTTGAGTCCTCTCACCCTTTCTGCCTTCGCACTACCTCCCACACATTTTATGCATATTATCAAATCTTACCAATTCCAGTTCCTAAATATCTTTCCAATCAGCCCACATTCCCCCATTTGGGTAGTAGTAGCCTTGTTTTCAGCTTCCCAGGTGGCACTAGAGACAAAGAACCCATCTGCCAATGCAGGAGACATAAGAGACACGGGTTCGATCCCTGGCTGGGAAGATTCCCTGGAGGAGAGCAAGGCAACCCACACCAGTTTCTTGCCTGGAGAATCCCATGGACAGAGAAGCCTGGTGGGCTACAGTCCATAGGGTCACAAAGAGCCAGATATGACTGAAGCAACTTGAAACAGCACACAGCCTTGTTTAAGTTGCCATCAATTTGTGCCTGTGTTTGAGTTTCCTATGGTTGATGTGATAAACTACCACAAACCTAGTAGCTTAAAGTAACATGAATTTCTTTTCTTACCATTCTATAGGTCAGAAGTCTGACAAGGGTTCCACTGGGCTCAAATCAAGGGATCAGCAGAGGTGTGTTCCTTTCAGTAGGCTCTAGGCAAGAATCCATTAATTTTCCTCTTTATCTTTCTAGAGATCATTCCCATTCTTAGGCTTGCTGTCCCCTTCTTCTATCTTCAAAGCTAGTAGTCTAGTATCTCTCTGACCTAGCTCAGTTCAGTTCAGTTAGTCATGTCCAGCTTTTTGCAACCCCATGTACTGCAGCATGCCAGGCCTCCCTGTCCATCACCAACTCCTGGAGTTTACTCAAACTCACATCCACTGACTGAGTCAGTGATGCCATCCAATCATCTCATCCTCTGTTGTCCCCTTCTCCTCCCACCTTCAATCTTTCCCAGCATGAGGGTCTTTTCAAATGAGTCAACTCTTCGCATGAGGTGGCCAAAGTATTGGAGTTTCAGCTTCAGCATCAGTCCTTACAATAAATATTCAGGACTGATTTCCTTTAGGATGGATTGGTTGGATCTCCTTGCAGTCCAAGGGACTCTCAAGAGTCTTCTCTAACACTGCAGTTCAAAAGCATCAATTCTTTAGCTCTCAGCTTTCTTTATAGTCCAACTCTGACATCCATACATGACTACTGGAAAAACCATAGCCTTGACTAGACGGACCTTTGTTGGCAAAGTAATGTCTCTGCTTTTTAATATGCTGTATAGGTTGGTCATAGCTTTTCTTCCAAGGAGTAAATGTCTTTTATTTCATGGCTGCAGTCACCATCTGCAGTGATCTTGGAGCCCCCAAAAATAGTCTGTCACTGCTTCCTCTCCCCCAATATTTTTCTCTAACAATAAACCAGGAAAAGCTTTCTATTTTAAGGGCCCATGTAACTAGATAGGGCCATTTGGATAATCATGGTTAATTTCCACATTCCAAGGTCCTTAATCACTTCTTCAAAGTCTTTTTTGCCACATACGGTAACATTCACAGGTTCTCAGTATTAGAACTTGGATAACGTTGAGGCCATTGTTCAACCTACCACTCTCCAGATTACTCAATTAGGCTTCTAATTGATATTTCCACATGTACACTTCCTAGCTCTAAAGTATCCCCAATGTGCCACCAAAATACTCTCCTACAGTGCAGATGCCTTTCTTAAACATCTTTTAATAACTTCCCACTAGTCTCCAGCCTGAGCACCCAGTTATGCTAGGTGAGTCCGACATAGCAAGAGGGCACCCAGGTAAGACAGCCATTTGTTCAGCCACTGTGCACATTTGTTTATGACCTCATATTGCTTTTAATCACCAAATGAGATTATTATCAGTTGTACTTTTATAAGATTATTACTCTTTCAGTGTAAACATTTTAAAGAGAATACAAATTTAAATATAAATGGCCTTGATTCAACACAGCTCAAAATCTTGGATTGAGCACTGTGGTGCTGAGAGAGCTCCAGGAAAATCCATCTAGCTCGAGGAAAAAGACCTGGAGGGGGGATCTTAACACACAGGAAGAATGCAAAAACCTCTCACATTTTTCTTTCTTCCCTCCATTGTCTTGTAACGCAGTTCCCAAGCAAGCTTGTAGAGGAGGGCACGGGGTAAGACAAGCAATAATGGAAACTCACAGGAGCCAAAATTTTAAAGGAAGGTAACTTTCCTTCCCCTTAAGTAGAGCTGCAGTTCCAACAGGATGGTACCCACACCTAAAGGAGAGCAATGGGGAACCAAAAAGTACTGCGAAGGTTACAAGAACAGAGGAGCTTGGAGAACTGACCCCATAAAGTTACTTATGAACTCTGGGCTTAAAGCCATGCCACAGATGCATGAATCTGATACAAATCAACAGCATACTTAAGACTTTGAGAACTGAACTAATGGATAGATCACTGCCCAGGTCCCAGGCTGTCCACTGGGTGGTGAGCACAGGAAATAAATGCAAAGATTTCTATAGTGGTTT
Organism: Bos indicus; assembly: GCF_029378745.1. Classification (NCBI taxonomy): domain Eukaryota; kingdom Metazoa; phylum Chordata; class Mammalia; order Artiodactyla; family Bovidae; genus Bos; species Bos indicus. The sequence continues at coordinate 13,762,806 of NC_091788.1, read as the reverse complement.
TGAAATCTAAATTGACTTTGAAATTTCAACCCGCAGAAGGAGATTTGGAAGTTGCAGCATGAACCTTTATCAAGTAAATTACCTGCTAAAACAAAAACATCAACATTTCCCATTGACTTTAAACAAGACTCAGAGTCTCAGAACACATATTTTCAATGTCCAGAATTTATTTGAAAATTCTATGGCATTGGGAGACCCTTGAAAGTCTGAAGTCACCTAAGAAAAGGCAATCTACTTATATCCATGTTAAGATGACACAACCATTGTAATTATCATTAAATGATTTTAAAGTCTATAAAAAAGACTAATTGCAAACATTCTTGAAATAAATTTTAAAGTAGAAAAAATTATCAAAGATATTTAAAGCTAAACAGATGGAAATTTGAGAACTGAATGGATAAGAAAGCTGTGGTACATATACACAATGGAATATTACTCAGCCATTAAAAAGAATACATTTGAATCCATTCTAATGAGGTGGATGAAACTGGAGCCTATTATACAGAGTGAAGTAAGCCAGAAAGAAAAACACCAATACAGTATACTAACGCATATATATGGAATTTAGAAAGATGGTAACAATAACCCTGTATACAAGACACCAAAAGAGTCACAGATATATAGAACAGTCTTTTGGACTCTGTGGGAGAGGGAGAGAGTGGGATGAATTGGGGGAATGGCATTGAAACATGTATAATATCATATATGAAATGAGTCGCCAGTCCAGGTTCGATGCACGATACTGGATGCTTGGGGCTGGTGCAGTGGGACAACCCAGAGGGATGGTATGGGGAGGGAGGCGGGAGGAGGGTTCAGGATGGGGAACACAGGTATACCTGTGGCAGATTCATGTTGATATATGGCAAAACCAATACAATATTGTAAAATAATAAAATAAAATAAATGCAAGTACTGAAATTAAAGAAAAATCCCACTGGGTGAACTCAATGGCAGAATGACAGTAACAGTAAGAAGAGTCGGTAAACTTAAATTAATAGATGTTATCAATGGAACCAACAGGTTTTTTTAAAGAGTTTTAAAAACAGTCCCAGGAGCTTGAGAGACAATAACAAAAGGTCTAGTATCTGTGTCACTGAAGTTACAGAAAAAGAGAATATGGCATAGAAAAACTGCATGAAGGAATAGTGACTAAAAACTTTAGACGTTGAATAAGGTAGAAACCCATGCATCTATACTGATGAAACAAAGAGGGAGAGAGACGGAGACAGACAAAGAGACACAGAGAGAGACAGAGAGAAAACATGAGAAAGTTCTTCTGGAAAAGGCAAAACACTGTAAGTAGAAGGAAAGATGGCTTTCAATAATCAACAAAGTGCCAACGCTAATAAGAAAAAAGCTTAATAAGGAATCATCACTCACAAAAACTCCCTACAAAATGCTTTTTTTAATTACAAAGAAAATAATGCCAACTTTACAGTGGAGAAATTTGATAGAAAACTCTTTAACTAAGTGATTAACATAACATCACCATAACTGGCATAATTATAACAGAGAAAAATTAAGAGAGAAAAACACCATTATCTATGGCACGTGTTCATCAGATCATTGCAAAACAATAAACCCAAACAGGACATCTAGATGTTCTTCCCTCTCACCGCTCTTCACTTGGCAAAAAAAAAAAAAAAAAGAACATTCTTATAGAGATAAAAAAGAAGTGTTCTTTCAGGGAACAGCAGAAGTGCCTCTTGTCAGCAGCTCTTAGATAAAATGCAAAATGAAGCTGAATGGAAAGAATTAGAATAGGGAGACCAGGTTTATATCTTAACTCAGTTACACACAGAGCGTCACTGTTTACATTATGAAGTGACTGACACTGTAATTTTTGAGAAACTAATGAAGTAAAATATGTAAAACTGCCAAACACATCACCTTTCATAAAGTTGATAAAGTAACTGAATTAGTTGGATATGGATACTGTGAACTATTTCCTCTGTAGGGATGAGCAGAAACTGTCATTTTGTAGGACTTGGGAAAGTTTCCATCAGTCATGAAGGAGGTTCCCTCTGGCCTTGGGAAGGATAATGTATTAACTAATTAAAGAGCAAGTATATGTATCTGCATGCTCAGTCTTATCTGACTCTGATCCCATGGACTGTAGCCCACCAGGCTCCTCTGTCAATGGAATTTGCCAAGCAGGAATACTGGAGTGGGTTGCCATTTCTTCCTTCAGGGGATCTTCCCAACCTAGGGATCTGACCCGTGGTTCCTGCCACATCTCCTGCGTTGCAGGCAGATTCTTTACTGATGAGCCACTGGAGAAGCCCTAAAGAGCAAAAGTATGGAGGGAATAATGAAGATTTCCAGAACTTCAAGAATGAAGTCATTTCTAAAGATTGCAGTTCTAAAGCCTGTATTAATCTCCGTTCCCTCTTAAAACTCTACTAAAGTAGGGGTAAAGAAATGTTTTTGAAGCCATCCAACCATGAGAATAAAGATGTGAGGGGACCCGAGAACAATAAAACTATGAAATCTGAAAAACAGATGAACAAGGTAATATGGGCAGGAAACCTGAGAAAGCTACGTCCTGAGTTAAAAGTAAGCTAAATATAGAAGCAACCTAATTTTCCTTTCAGGACTCACAGAGGGCTCAAAATTTGGTGGCCCTATTATCTCTAGAAACAGAGAAAAAACAGGGCTGAAATCACCCAAATTGTCTGAAAATATATTTGATAAATTCAACTCCAAATCTCATCTCTTATTCTCCACAGCTAGAAAACCATTTATTTCCATCCCAACAAACTGGCATTTTTCTGAAAATATAATACAATACGTCTCCAAACTGGGGGAAGTGAAGTCACTCAGTCGTGTCCAACTCTTTGTGACCCCATAGCCTACCAGGCTCCTCCGTCCATGGGATTTTCCAGGCAAGAGTACTGGAGTGGGTTGCCATTCAAGCACAATTTAGGCTTGATTTCTGTAGTACAGAGAGTACTAAGTGAAAATTCCCATACTAGATTTTGATAACCATGACTTCTTGTCTCATTCGACTCCCAGAATTCTGGCAGCAAAGTTATGTTCTATAAATAAGAATAAGCCAAACTAGTCTGTGGAACATCACTGGAGATATGCTAACATCAGAGTTCACGCAACTAATCAGAGTACAAAGGTCACTTTAATATGGATCCCAGAGAAGCCAAGCTTGATTCATTTAGAGTTCAATCATTTCTCCGAGGGTTCCAATGATCCCAAAGAACAACATGGAGCATACAAATAATGAGTTTAACAATGTTTGGTATTTTACCAGGAAGACTGAAAAGTCAAGAAAAGGAAGTCACGAATATTTGTAAGGGAGCATTTACTGTGTTGGATGGTGAAAACCAAATTGCTCAAAATGGAAGTTAGAAAGTGAAAGGGTGGTACATAAGGAGATGGAATTAGAAGCCTCTAAGCGGCAAAAGCATATTAGAGTGAGTATACTGAAAGAAAGAAGCTCGAAAGGCAGGATACGGTAGAGAATAAGATCCTTAAAATTTTGGTTTGGGAAGTATTGTTGAGGGTGGTGGCATGTGATATGGCCATCGCCATGGTGAAGCTGGATTTCATGGGAAAGGGGAAACCATGGTTGTAGGTGATGAGGTCATGTTGCAAGCGACAGACATTTAACTATCTTAAGCAAACCCAAATATTTTAAGCAAAATATAGGCCATATCGTCTCATAACTGGGAAGCCCATGAATGCAACTAATATCCAGGAACTGTCCAATAAATGGCATTAAATTCAGACACTCTCTCTTTGCTCTGCTTTCCTCTGTGCTGAATTCATTCTCAGGCAGCCTACTCTCAGTAAATATGTATTGATTCAATGGATAAAAAATAAATTGTATCAACTCTCTTCTTCCCTTTATTTCAAAATGTCTTTTTCTTACTCTGTTGCTTTCTTTGTTTATCAAAGAAAGGGTGTACATCCCTTTTTCTTTCTAAGCTTAAATTCTACATGTGTAATATAAAGTCTCATTTCTTCCCAGAACCTCTAAAACTACCTTCTACGAATTACCCTACTGTAATCTAAGCATCACTGCCTCTACTTGATCCTTCCTTGTAGAAACACACAAAATTTTATATTTTACTAACCTAAAAACAAAAACAATTTTTAAATACCTTAATTTTTTTACATATAAATTCATTTATTTTAATTGGAGGCTAATTACTTTACAATATTGTATTGGTTTAAGCTTCTTTCAAAGCCATTACTCCCTCACACTCCCATTCTCTCTTTTTCTTTGTCAAATTTCTGCTAAATTCAGTCTATATTCACCACTTTTCCCAAAAAACCTCTTACAATCCAACTCTTAATTCCAAGAGAGTCATGAAATTACTGTTTGAAAAGTCAATTATGATTTTCCACACGTATTCTATAGTCTGTCTGACCTTAGCTTTCATCTCATGACCCCAACCAGGCTTATAGTTTATTTCAAAATTTTATCCTTAATATCCTAGCAAATCTATTTCTGTATTAACTCACTGATTTCTGTCAGTGGTCCTCTCAATTTCCCAAGAACACAGATGGAAAGTCCAGAGTCAAATGGGAAGAAACCTTTGTCTTCCAACCTCTCCACAACTTACCAGTCACTAAACCATCTCATTTTTTGTCCCTTGCTGTCCCTCATTTTCCTTTCTCATTCCCAATAATTTACTTAAAACTCCTTGTGTAGTAACCAAACAATTTTATTTACCACACTTTTCCAGATCTAATTCGCTTTTCAATGCATCTTTCACAATGCCACAGATCTACATCTTTAAGGACAGTCAGTATTATATCATTCTTCTTTATAAAGGTCTTCCTTGGCTACCTGTGTCCTACAAACCAAAATTTCCAAACTCTAGCGAATAGTGTTTCTATTGTAATGGATTTTCCTCAGCTGAAATGAAAAGGTTATAGAAAGTGGAGTCAGAAGACCCAGTCTCAAATATACCTCTAACACTTTATTTTCAATAATACTTTAAAAATTAACATTGTATACATATAACATCTATAAAATATGCATAAGGTTTGTAGCTCAGCTGATAAAGAATCTGCCTGCAATGTGGGAAACCTGGTTCAATACCTAGGTTGGGAAGATCCCCTGGAGAAGAGAAAGGCTACCCAATCCAGTATTCTGGCCTGGAGAATTCCCAATAGTCCAGGGGGTCTCAAAGAGTCGGACACAACTAAGAGACCTTCACTTTCACTTTCAAGAAAGACAATTGAGAGCTAACGGTTAATTTGCCAAGATCGATCACTTAAAGGCCCACTTGCCAGCAAAAGAGCTTGTCTCCTGCCAAGTCCCACAGAAGTTGACATGACCAAGTGCTTAAAATAACCAGTCTTGGTCAAGAACAAGTCTTATCTGTAATTCATCATGTGAGGCGAGGTGCTCGAGCTTTCCCAAACATGAATAGATGACAGGATAAGGCTGGAGACAAGGTTACACAGCATCACATCCTTATTATATCTCAACTTCTGTTCACTCTACAGAAAAGGACTGGGAATTCCCTAATCATGCGGCTTCAAAGCATCATCACCAAGGGTCAAGGTCCCTCTCCTGCAATTTGATGTCTGGCCCTGCCAGATGGCTCTGCACTGCCCGTAATGCAATGAGAAACATGGGACTGGCACGCTCTCTGCTCTTCGGTCAGTATGATTCCTCCCAATAAAAACTGCCTCATCAAGTCTGATATGCCCTGCTTAGGCATCTTTCCCGACCGCCTGAAAGCCAGGCCATAAATACTTATATACTCCCAATTCTGTTCTAATGCTTTCCAGTTGGAATACTTCTGAATGTCACATAACACCTTTGGACTTCAATTTCCTTAGCACAGTAGAATAAAAATACATTTTTTTCTTTTTTTAATAGAATCAACTAGATTCAAAATATTGTGTTAAAGGGTATAGTACAGTGATTCAGTTATTTTTTTCTGATTATATCCCATTACGGTTATTACAAAATATTGAATATAATTCCCTGTGTGGTACACTAAAACCTTGTTGCTTATCTATTTAACACATAGCACTTTGTATCTGTTAATCCCATGCTTCTGGTTTATCCCTCCCTCTTGACCTCTCCTCTTTGGTAATCATAAGTTTATTTTCTATGTCTGTCAGTCTACTTCTCTTTTATTAATAAATTAATTTGTATTATTTTCTAGATTCCACATATAAGTGATACTGTATGGTATTTGTCTTTCTCTGTCTGACTTAATATGATAATCTCTAGGTCTATCCACGTTGCTTCAAATGGTAACATTTCATTCTTTCCTATGACTGAGTAATATCCCCTGATGTATGTTTTGCATACATACACATATTATGTCTTCTTAAGCTAATCATCTGTTGATGGGCACTTGGGTTGTTTCCATGTCTTAGCTATTGTAACTAGTCCTGCTGTGCCCATTGGGATGCATATATCTTTTCTAATTAGAGTTTTCATTTTTCTCTTGATACATACACAGAAGTGAGATTTACATATATACAATTTACCTATTTTTAGTTTTTAAAAGAACCTCCATACTGTTTTCCATAGTGGTTACACCAATTTACATTCCCATCAACAGTGTAGGAAGGTTCCCTTTTCTCCACACCTTCTCCAGAAGTTATTATTTGTAAACATTTTGATGACAATCTTTCTGTCATAATAAGGTATCATCACACACCAGTGTGAGGTGATATTTCATTGTGGTTTTGATCTGCATGTCTCTAATAATCAGTGATGTTGAGCACCTTTTAATGTGCCTATTGGCCATCTGTATGTTTGCTTTGGAAAATGTCTCTCTAGATCTTCTGCTTAGTTTTTATTGGATTGTTGGTTTTATTCAATATTGAGTTTTAAAATTAAAATGCTTTTGTGACTAAAAATTATAATGTACGAAAGTACCCATTTCAGTACTTATTATAAAGTTAGATTCAAAATGATTTTTGGATTGAATAAAATCCAATTCTATAAAATATTTTAGGCTATCAATAAGGGAAATAGAGTTTAATCAAGACAATTAATGGACTTTTTAAATACAGGAGGTCAGAGCACACCACATTAATCAAAGGCAAAGAACATTATCTATCATGGTTCTTACTTTTGCTGACATTAATATTAAAAAAAAAAAAACAAGGAATTACTTGTACTTATGCACAAGAGACATAATAAAAAGCTTTCTTTAAAACATAATAGAAGGTCATAAGGCATTTATGTTACATTTATTGTTCCACGTTCAGAGTTCTTATCTTCTCTAAGCATTGTTAAACCAAAGTGTCAAAATCATATGCTACCTGAATTAAAGAGCTATTTTTTATGAAATAAACATTTTTTTTTTCATTAAGAACTACTGTCTGCATTGCCTGGGAAAAGGATTATGAGGGATACAGATATATAAGAAGGGTAAAATGAGTCATGCTCATGAAAAAAATAGCATGGCTTTCCAACTTGATTTATAAACTCAATGTAATCCTAATTAAAATCCCAGCTAGTTATTTTGTGGATATTGACAATCTGCTTCTAAAGTTTATATGGAGAGGCAAAAAAAAAAAAAAAAAAAACCCTCTCAGAATTGCCCCAGGATAGCCAACACAATATTGAAGGAGAAGAACAAAGTTGGAGGACGGATACTACCCAATTTCAAGACCTACTGTGAAACCACAGTAATCAAGACAGTATGATATTGGACAAAGCATAAACAAATAGATCAGTGGAAAAGAACAGGGACCCCAGAGATAGACCCCATAAATATAACCAACTGATACTAGACAAAGGAGCAAGAGCAATACAAGGGAGCAAAGGTAGTATTTTCAACTAATGGGGCTAGAACAACTGGACATGCACATGCAAAATAAATTAATAAATAAATCTAGACAGAGAATTTACAACCATCATAAAAATGAACTGAAAACAGATCACAGACCTAAATATACAATGCAAAGCAATAAAACTAAAAGATAAGCATAAGAGAAAACCTAAATAACTTTGGATATGACAATGCCTTTTTAGATATAACACAAAGACATGATCCATTAAAAAAATTAAAAATAAGCAGAACTTAAGTAAAAGTTAAAACTTTCGAAAAGACAATATCAAAAGAGCAAGCCATATACTGGAAGAAAATATTTACAAAAGACATATCTGATAATGGACTATTATCCAAATTATATAAATAAAGAACACTTAAAACTCAACACTAGGAGGGAATGGCAAGACATACTTAAAGCGATGAAAGAAAATAACCTACAGCCCAGATTATTGTACCTAGCAAGGATCTCATTCAAATATGAAGGAGAAATCAAAAGCTTTACAGACAAGCAAAAGCTGAGAGAATTCAGCATCACCAAACCAGTTCTCCAACAAACACTAAAGGATACTCTCTAGACAGGAAACACAAAAACGGTGTATAAATTCAAACCCAAAACAATAAAGTAAATGGTAACGGGATCATACTTATCAATAATTACCTTAAACGTAAATGGGTTGAATGCCCCAACCAAAAGACAAAGACTGGCTGAATGGATACAAAAACAACACCCCTACATATGCTGTCTACAAGAGACCCACCTCAAAACAGGGGACACATACAGACTGAAAGTGAAGGGCTGGAAAAAGATATTCCATGCAAATAGGGACCAAAAGAAAGCAGGAGTAGCAATACTCATATCAGACAAAATAGAGTTTAAAACAAAGGCTGTGAAAAGAGACAAAGACGGTCACTACCTAATGATCAAAGGATCAATCCAAGAAGACGATATAACAATTATAAATATATATGCACCCAACACGGGAGCACCGCAATATGTAAGGCATATCAAGTGTGAAAGGAGAAATTAACAAAATAACACAATAATAGTGGGAGACTTTAATACCCCACTCATACCTATGGATAGATCAACTAAACAGAAAATTAACAAGGAAACACAAACTTTAAACGATACAATAGACCAGTTAGACCTAACTGATATCTATAGGACATTTCATCCCAAAACAATGAATTTCACCTTTTTCTCAAGTGCACATGGAACCTTCTCCAGGATAGATCACATCCTGGGCCATAAATCTAGCCTTGGTAAATTCAAAAAAATTGAAATCATTCCAAGCATCTTTTTTGACCACAATGCAGTAAGATTAGATCCCAATAACAGGAGAAAAACTATTAAAAATTCCAACATATGGAGGCTGAACAACACGCTGCTGAATAACCAACAAATCACAGAAGAAATCAAAAAAGAAATCAAAATTTGCATAGAAATGAATGAAAATGAAAACACAACAACCCAAAACCTGAGGGACACTGTAAAAGCAGTCCTAAGGGGAAAGTTCATAAAAATACAGTCATACCTCAAGAAACAAGAAAAAAGTCAAATAAATAATCTAACTCTACACCTGAAGCAACTAGAAAAGGAAGAAATGAAGAACCCCAGGGTTAGCAGAAGGAAAGAAATCTTAAAAATTAGGGCAGAAATAAATGCAAAAGAAACAAAAGAGACCATAGCAAAAATCAACAAAGCCAAAAGCTGGTTCTTTGAAAGGATAAATAAAATTGACAAACCATTAGCCAGACTCATCAAGAAACAAAAGGAGAAAAATCAAATCAATAAAATTAGAAATGAAAATGGAGAGATCATAACAGACAACACAGAAATACAAAGGATCATAAGAGACTACTATCAACAATTATATGCCAATAAAATGGACAATGTGGAAGAAATAGACAAATTCTTAGAAAAGTACAACTTTCCAAAACTGGACCATGAAGAAATAGAAAATCTTAATAGACCCATCACAAGTACAGAAATTGAAACTGTAATCAAAAATCTTCCAGCAAACAAAAGCCCAGGTCCAGATGGCTTCACGGCTGAATTCTACCAAAAATTTAGAGAAGAGCTAACACCTATCCTACTCAAACTCTTCCAGAAAAATTGCAGAGGAAGGTAAACGTCCAAACTCATTCTATGAGGCCACCATCACCCTAATACCAAAACCTGACAAAGATGCCACAAAAAAAGAAAACGACAGGCCAATGTCACTGATGAACATAGATGCAAAAATCCTTAACAAAATTCTAGCAAACAGAATCCAACAACACATTAAAAAGATCATACACCATGACCAAGTGAGCTTTATCCCAGGGATGCAAGGATTCTTCAATATCCGCAAATCAATCAATGTAATACACCACATTAACAAATTGAAAAATAAAAGCCATATGATTATCTCAATAGATGCAGAGAAAGCCTTTGACAAAATTCAACATCCATTTATGATAAAAACTCTCCAGAAAGCAGGAATAGAAGGAACATACCTCAACATAATAAAAGCTATATATGACAAACCCACAGCAAACATTATCCTCAATGGTGAAAATTGAAAGCATTTCCTCTAAAGTCAGGAACAAGACAAGGGTGCCCACTTTCACCATTACTATTCAACATAGTTTTGGAAGTTTTGGCCACAGCAATCAGAGCAGAAAAAGAAATAAAAGGAATCCAAATTGGAAAAGAAGAAGTAAAACTCTCACTGTTTGCAGATGAGATGATCCTCTACATAGAAAATCCTAAAGACTCCACCAGGAAATTACTAGAACTAATCAATGATTATAGTAAAGTTGCAGGATATAAAATCAACACACAGAAATCCCTTGCATTCCTATACACTAATAATGAGAAAACAGAAATAGAAATTAAGGAAACAATTCCATTCACCATTGCAACGGAAAGAATAAAATACTTAGGAATATATCTACCTAAAGAAACTAAAGACCTCTATATAGAAAACTATAAAACACTGGTGAAAGAAATCAAAGAGGACACTAATAGATGGAGAAATATACCATGTTCATGGATTGGAAGAATCAATATAGTGAAAATGAGTATACTACCCAAAGCAATTTACAGATTCAATACAACCCCTATCAAGCTACCAATGGTATTCTTTGCAGAGCTAGAACAAATAATTTCACAATTTGTATGGAAATACAAAAAACCTCAAATAGCCAAAGCTATCTTGAGAAAGAAGAATGGAACTGGAGGAATCAACCTGCCTGACTTCAGGCTCTACTACAAAGCCACAGTCATCAAGACAGTATGGTACTGGCACAAAGAGAGAAATATAGATCAATGGAACAAAATAGAAAGCCCAGAGATAAATCCACGCACATATGGACACCTTATCTTTGACAAAAGAGGCAAGAATATACAATGGATTAAAGACAATCTCTTTAACAAGTGGTGCTGGGAAATCTGGTCAACCACTTATAAAAGAATGAAACTAGAACACTTTCTAACACCATACACAAAAATAAACTCAAAATGGGTTAAAGATCTAAATGTAAGACCAGAAACTATAAAACTCCTAGAGGAGAACATAGGCAAAACACTCTCCGACATACATCACAGCAGGATCCTCTATGACCCACCTCCCAGAATATTGGAAATAAAAGCAAAAATAAACAAATGGGACCTAATTAACCTTAAAAGCTTCTGCACAACAAAAGAAACTCTAAGCAAGGTGAAAAGGCAGCCTTCAGAATGGGAGGAAATAATAGCAAATGAAGCAATTGACAAACAACTAATCTCAAAAATATACAAGCAACTCCTGCAGCTCAATTCCAGAAAAATAAATGACCCAATCAAAAAATGGGCCAAAGAACTAAATAGACATTTCTCCAAAGAAGACATACAGATGGCTAACAAACACATGAAAAGATGCTCAACATCACTCATTATCAGAGAAGTGCAAATCAAAACCACTATGAGGTACCATTTCACGCCAGTCAGAATGGCTGTGATCCAAAAGTCTACAAGCAATAAATGCTGGAGAGGGTGTGGAGAAAAGGGAACCCTCTTACACTGTTGGTGGGAATGCAAACTAGTACAGCCACTATGGAGAACAGTGTGGAGTTTCCTTAAAAAACTGGAAATAGAACTGCCTTATGACCCAGCAATCCCACTGCTGGGCATACACACTGAGGAAACCAGAACTGAAAGAGACACGTGTACCCCAATGTTCATCGCAGCACTGTTTATAATAGCCAGGACATGGAAGCAACCTAGATGCCCATCAGCAGATGAATGGATAAGAAAGCAGTGGTACATATACACAATGGAGTATTACTCAGCCATTAAAAAGAATACATTTGAATCAGTTCTAATGAGGTGGATGAAACTGGAGCCTATTATACAGAGTGAAGTAAGCCAGAAAGAAAAACACCAATACAGTATACTAATGCATATATATGGAATTTAGAAAGATGGTAACAATAACCCTGTATACGAGACAGCAAAAGAGACACTGATGTATAGAACAGTCTTTTGGACTCTGTGGGAGAGGGAGAGGGTGGAATGATTTGGGAGAATGGCATTGAAATATGTATAATATCATATATGAAACGAGTCGCCAGTCCAGGTTCAATGCACGATACTGGATGCTTGGGGCTGGTGCACTGGGACGGCCCAGAGGGATGGTATGGGGAGGGGGGAGGGAGGAGGGTTCAGGATGGGGAACACGTGTATGCCTATGACGGATTCATGTTGATATATGGCAGAACCAATAGAATATTGTAAAGTTTAAAAATAAAATTAAATTAAAAAAAAAAAACTCAACACTAAGAAAAAAATTCAAATAAAATGGATCAAAAGCCCTAACACAAACCTCACCAAAGAAGATATATAAATAACATATGAGAAAAGGTTCCACAGCATATATTATCTGTGAAATACAAATTAAAATAATGATGATATACCACTGTGTACCTATTAGAATACCCAAAATCCATTAACACTAACAACATCAAAGCTGACCCAATATTTAGGGAAAAGAGTATGGTCATTCTTCAATTCCTCTTTCATTATTTCTCACTGCCTACAATGTCACAGCTGAAAAAGGGGGAAAGAATTTTTTTGTTGGTTGTTTTGTGTTTTTTCTATTAACTCACCTCCCTAGTTAACACTAACTGGCATCAATGCCAGTGTGTGTAGGTATTCATGTTTGATCCTTTCTCAGTTATTAGATGGGTTATTTGTGGGGTCTCTGTGGACCTCTGACCTAGATATCTATTTTATAGACTATTTCGTGTCTCATCTAGATTATTTGCAAGGGCACATTCAGGATGTCTCTAGCCTAACTAGTTTTCACGATGCTCACTTATCCTATGGAAAATGTCCTGCTCTTTACCATTCTGATCTGTACTGACACAGACAGACTCAACAATGCTGACAATTAAGGCTACCTCCAAAAGTCTCTACCTAAAGAATTCTCTAAATTGGATTCTCCAGGTATTTATATGTGTCCCCTAATCCAAAGAGCATATATTAACCTCTATCTAGACAAATTTCCAATCATGTCCCAAAGAGAATAACCACAGGGCTCTATTCATTAGCATTAAGCTATAGAGTGAGAGGTCAATCATCCACTTTTTGCAGCTATTTACAACTGCTCTGAGTGGAATTCTTGAAAGACTCCTTACTTAGCTTTGGAAGAATATAAATATAAAGGACATTCTCTATCCCATTAATATCTTCAAACTCCTAATTGCCTCATATAATCTAATGGGGAAACTGTGGATGAAATTCATAAAAGTCTTATATTATATACTAGTAAATTATGTAAGGTGTTATCTGAAAAATATGTATTATCTTTATAATGTGGTGGTACACTAATGGGGTGTACATTAGTGGAGGTACACTAATATTACTTTGAGTTTTAAACTTGAAATTTCACCTAAACTTCTGCAATCAAGAAAATCTGCATTCTACAGTTTATTTTTAAACTGTAAAATAAATTTATGTTTATGAATAAGAACAAGGATTAGATTTAATTATTGAAACCATAATGTAGACAAAAAATGGATACTTTATGATACAGTTAACTTGAATATAATTACAAAATATACATACTGCACTCCTGGTGTTAATTTCCAACTCCTTCACACTGAGAACAAACACAAACATATCCAAGTATAGTTAAGGGAACTGCCTCAATTCAGGTCTTTATCTTCTTAGGTAGCTACTATTTTGTACTCTAAATCATCACACAATGCACTCTACTTCCTCAAAAGATTTGCTTCCACTTAATAACCAGAGAATGATAGTACTAATGAACAATTATCACATCTAATTATTCTTGAATCAAGCTGTCTCTGCATCAAACATAAATTATGTTGTATTTCTCTAGTGCACCTAATATATTCCATATTCAATTAAAAAAAGAAAAAAAGACAACCCACTGTCAATTTGTCTGGCTTTCTTATTATCCTGGTCTGAGAATGGTATTTCTTTCTTATGTGACTCTTTTCCTCCAAAATATTTACTACTGATCTTCTCAGCACTGTATCTTTCCGTATTGTCTGAGTTTGAGGCATGGTCTTAGTCAATTTATGCTGCTATAAGAAAGATACCATAGACTGAGTGTTCATAAACAACAGAAATTTAATTCTCAAAATTCTAGAGGCTGGCTGAGACTTCTAAGATCTAGGTAGGCACAGCACATTCAGCTCTGGTGAGAGGCTGCTTCCTGCCTCACAGATCGTTATCTTCTCATTGCGCACACATGGCAGAAAGGGAAGGGCGGGCTCCAGTGTCTCTTTTATAATGGCACTAATCCCATTCAGGAAAGCTCTACCCTCACGACCTAAAATCTTACTATAGGCCCTCCACATCCAAATACCATCAAAATTAGGGGTTAGAATTTCAATATATGAATTTTAGGATGACACAAACTTTCAGTCTATGGAAGATGTCTTTCACTCTGATTTTTGGTAGGAAAATTGTTTCCATTTGGGGGCTTCCCAGGTGGCACTAGTGGTAAAGAATCCTGCAGGAGATGAAGGAGACACAGGTTCAATCCCTGGGTTGGGAAGATCCCCTGGAGGAGGAAATGAAACTTCAGTATTCTTGCCAGGAGAATTCTATGGACAGAGGAGTCTGGTGGGCTACGGTCCATGGGGTTGCAAAGAATTGGACACACCCGAGCATCCTAGCACACACACAGATCCCATTTAGACCTTACTTGAAAACATCTCATCTCTGGAGAAATTATTTCCTGTCACTCTTTAAGAATTTCTTTTCAATACCTCCTCCTTAAATGGATCATTTTTCTTCATCCATCTGAGTTTTCCTAACTCATAAAGCCATGCTTATTATTTTAACTACTCCAGAGCTTTATAATATAATTCAGTTTGTAAGATATAAAAGCATGTGGAGTCTGTGATTGATTGCATAAATTTGAATAATCTGCCACCCTTTCCTACAGATATATTCTTTTGCAATAAGACTTTGAAGCTCTCCTCATTAAAAGGTGGTACCCATTTCTCTAATCCTTGAATCTGGCTAGGCTTGTTACTAGTTTTGGACATTAGAATTTTGCAAAAATGATGTTGTGCCAGTTCTGAGTCTAGGAACTATAAGGCTATGCATACAACCGCATTCTTTCTTAAGAACCTTCTGTACAGGTTAATCTGTTTTGTGATGAGACATGATAGTCCAGTCAGCTCCACAGGCCCAGATGACAGCAAGGCAATTAGAAGGTAAATGAGATCATCTTACACTCATGAGCCCAGCAGTAGTCTGGCAGTTGACTACTGAAAAATGATTAAAATTTGATGAGACCAGAAGAGCCCAGATTAGGAAAAAGCTCAAACTGCCAAATCATAGAATCTTGAGCAAAATAAATCATTGCTTATTTTAAGATACTAATTTTTGGTATGTGCTGTGCTGTGCTTAGTTGCTCAATTGTGTCCAACTCTTAGCAACCCCATGGACTGCAGCCCACCAGGCTCCTCTATCCATGGGGATTCTCCAGGCAAGAATACTGGAGTGGGTTGCCATGCCTACCTCCAGGGGATTTTCCCAACCCAGCAATCAAACCCAGGTCTCCTGTATTGCAGGCAGATTCTTTACTGACTAAGCCTCAGGGAAGCTCCAACAATATTCAAATAACCCATAGGAAGGCAGGAAAACTAAAACAAAGAAAGCAAAATGGTAACAACTAAAAAATATATAAAATAAAATGGAACAAATAGAGAAATCAGAAATAGACCCACAGAAATATACATAACTGATTTTTTTACAAAGGTACAAGAGCAATTCAATGGAAGAACGGTAGCCTTTTCAGTGAATGATGCTAGAACAATTAGATACCTACAGGAGGAAAAAAGAAAAAAGTCCTACATGTTTTACTATAATTAATTTAAAATGAATCATGGGATTAAATGTAAAAGGTATAATTATACAACATTTTTTTAGTCACAGAAAGTCCTTGGAATCTGAGGTTATGAAAGGAATTCTTAGATTTGACACCAAAAGTACAAATCATAAAAGAAAAAACTATCAACTGGATTCATCAAAATTATCATCTTTTGTTCCAAGAAATAATAAGCTTAGAGGATGAAAAGACAAATAACAATAAGATAAATATTTGCAAAATGTTACCACTGAAAGAGATTGGGAAAAGGGCACACGAGACCTCTCTGAATTATTTCTCACAGTTGGATGCCATCTACAATTAGCTCAAGAGAAAAGCTGCAATATTTTAAAAGTCATAGAAGTATTAGAAATTGCAATCTAGATATAAGGAAAACTCTATATAACAGGAATATCCATTGTTATGGCAACCAGTTGATTTTGTGGCTCCTTTTAAGACCCCCATGCTCACTGTATTTGAACCTGTTTCATAGAAAGAGCTCAATCAACTAAAGCTGTCCTTCTCAAACTCTTGCTAACTATATGCTCTGCCACCTCTGTCCTCTTTGTTTGCATGAGTTGCTGAAGATAATTAGAAACTTCAATGGCCTCTGTGAGAAAACTAATACCGCCCCAAACTAGTTCCTCCAAGAAATTCCCTTCCTGTTGCTTCCACTCCTCCTTCTTTTGTTTATCAACTTTTATCTTCCCTTCATCTATGAATCTGTAGATTTGTCCCCTGGTCTGGGATGTGCTTCAGGAGCCCAGAGGAAAGAAGACGGGTAGAGTTAGGGAAGACTTCAGAGAAGTAGGATTTGATCTGCCTTTTGAAGAAAGGAAACCTGTGAGGAGAAGTGCCTGAACCAACATGGAGAGTCAATCTTATTGGAGAAGAGAATTTGGATAAGAAGGTAGATTAATTAAATTTCTTCTTCCTGTCCCTGTATCTCTTTTATATATGAAGACTCATCTTTTGTCATATCTTTTCTTTGTACATCAAACTCCCTCATATATTTCTCTCATCTTCCCACCCCCTTCCCCTCTGACAACCACCTGTTTGCTCTTTTCCTCTTTGTATATTCTTGCCTCTTTGTTGTAGATTCAGTTCAGTTCAGTCACTCAGTCATGTCTGACTCTTTGTGACCCCAAGAATCGCAGCACGCCAGGCCTCCCTGTCCATCACCAACTCCCGAAGTTCACTCAAACTCACATCCATCGAGTAGTGATGCCATCCAGCCATCTCATCCTCTGTCGTCCCCTTCTCCTCCTGCCCTCAATCCCTCCCAGCATCAGAGTCTTTTCCCATGAGTCAGCTCTTCGCATGAGGTGGCCAAAGTATTGGAGTTTCAGCTTTAGCATCATTCCTTCCAAAGAAATCCAGGGTTGATCTCCTTCAGAATGGACTGCCTGGATCTCCTTGCAGTCCAAGGGACTCTCAAGAGTCTTCTCCAACACCATAGTTCAAAAGCATCAATTCTTCGGCGCTCAGCCTTCTTCACAGTCCAACTCTCACATCCATACATCACCACAGGAAAAACCATAGCCTTGACTAGACGGACCTTTGTTGGCAAAGTAATGTCTCTGCTTTTGAATATGCTATCTAGGTTGGTCATAACTTTCCTTCCAAGGAGTAAGCGTCTTTTAATCTCATGGCTGCAGTCACCATCTGCAGTGATTTTGGAGCTCAAAAAAATAAAGTCTGACACTGTTTCCACTATTTCCCCATCTATTTCCCATGAAGTGATGGGACCAGATGTCATGATCTTCGTTTTCTGAATGTTGAGTTTTAAGCCAACTTTTTCACTCTCCTCTTTCACCTTCATCAAGAGGTTTTTGAGTTCCTCTTCACTTTCTGCCATAAGCGTGGTGTCATCTGCATATCTGATGTGATTGATATTTCTCCCGGCAATCTTGATTCCAGCTTGTGCTTCTTCCAGCCCAGCGTTCCTCATGATGTACTCTGCATATGAGTTAAATAAACAGGGTGACAATATACAGCCTTGACGTACTGCTTTTCCTATTTGGAACCAGTCTGTTGTTCCATGTCCAGTTCTAACTGTTGCTTCCTGACCTGCATACAAATTTCTCAAGAGGCAGGTCAGGTGGTCTGGTATTCCCATCTCTTTCAGAATTTTCCACAGTTCATTGTGATCCACACAGTCAAAGGCTTTGGCATAGTCAATGAAGCAGAAATAGATGTTGTTGTAGATTACTTGACCATATAAATGTAGGTTCATTCTTGGGCTTTCTATTCTGTTGCACTGATCTATGTTTCTGCTTTTGTGTCAGTACCATGCTATTATTTTGTTAACACTTTAGCTTTGCAATAAAATTTGAAATCAGGGAGCATGATAATTACATCTTTGTTCTTTCTGAAGATTGTTTTGGCTATTTGGGGTCTTTTGTGTTCCTATACAAATTTTAGAATATTTGTTATAGTTTTATAGGAAATGTCATTAGTATTTTGATAGAGATTGTACTGAATCTGTAGATTGCCTTGGGTAATCTTAACAAGATAATTTTTCCAATCCATGAGCATGGTATATATCTTTCCATTTGTTTGTGTCATCTTCAATTTCTTTCATCATTGTCTTATAGTTTTCTGAGTACAAGTCTTTTACCTTCTGAGTCAGATATACTTCTAGGTATTTATTGTAAGAGCTTAGATATGTGATATATTACAGTCTTTAATTTCTCTGCTTATGATATAATCAATTGTTCACTCTTATTGATAAGGTCATTTGTGTAATTGTCCTCTCTTAAAACAAAAGTAAATACTGTATAGGCTCAGAGGGAACATATTTTTTCAATAATATATTCAGCAAGTGCAATGTGAATCAAGTTATCACAGCAAGAGGAAATACATCTGTAAACACCAGAGTAAATAATGATTATTTATGAAGAATTACCAAGTAATTCATGACATTTCCCTTTAAGTTTACAAAAATCAGAGTATTTAAATTTCACTAAGAAAATTAAATAAGACGCAAAATGTAAAATAAAAATATCCTGAACCCAACCAGTTAGGAGGCAGTTCAATTTAATAAAGAAGCATGTGTTTTTAGAGAAAATAATTAAACAAGTTTTCCCCTTTAAGTTCTTACACAAATTATTTAACTACTGACCTCCAGTTTTCTAATCTACAACATGGGGATAACTTCTTCATATAGGTTTAGGGAAGAATGAAAATAGGTGCACAAAGTTGCTAGTACATAGTAATTGCCCAATAAATAAATTTCCTTTTCCCTAAAATGCCCTAAAGTTATGTTGCATATTTAACCTAATTCAACAAATATTAATTTGACCATGAGTATCTGTAAAGCTTGTATTCAATGGTTTTCATATTATAAGGATTAAACTGCTATAAATCATGCCTTTAAGATTTTTGCATTGAGATAAAGATGGTACATTTATATTTCTGCGATTTCATATAAAAGTTCAAACAAGTTCTAGAAGTCGATTCATTCTGCCATTTCAGCCTTTTTATAGTTTCCGGTCTTGTATTATAGAGATGAGAAAAACAACATTTCTCAGACTCCGCTTCAGTGACAGTTACAATACAGCAGATGACTTAGTTTCTACCAATAAGACAGACACCACCATCATTTGGATGCAAACATTACCAAGCTGAAGTAATTAGTATTTGCTGATAATCATGACTGGAGAAGGAAATGGCAACCCACTCCGGGACTCTTGCCTGGAAAATTCCATGGATGGAGGAACCTCATAGGCTCCAGTCCATGGGGTCGCAAAGAGTCAGAACACAGTAAGGCTCTTTAGATACTGAAAGATATCTAGTGTATCTGGGATGACTTAAGTTGAGTCCTACAATCTATTTGTCCTATTATAGATGAGGTTGGAAGTGACTGCAGCCACAGTCGAGTATTGTTCTTGACTTCTCTAGTTCCAGCTGCTTATTTTTCTTGGCCCATTTTAGGATTCTGTAAGCTAGTTAACATCCTTTAATATGAGATCTAGTGTTGTCTGTCATCCACAGGTTAGAAGCCTGACAAATACAAAAACGGTGTGTTTTATTGTTCCTTGCCTTTACTTAAAGCTCTTAGGTAATTACACATGTGCTATAGACAGTCAGAGGAAGCCAATATGAATTACTGTGCAATTCCACGTTCCCTTGTTTTCTAGATTCAGTATATTCGCCATGATATGGAATGAGGAGAGACTAAATTAGGCACAAAGGTATAATTGCCAAACAATATTCAGTGGTAAAAAGCAGAAAATGGTCTTATGGAACATTTTCAGAGTATGAGCAGGAAGTGAATATTATCGCTGGAAGAGCTTTGAAATACACTCCTCTCAATGCTCTGAGATTCAGAACCAGGGTTATGACTGAGAAAGTCAAAGATAAACAGAAAGAAATGTAAAGGAAGTAGAAAAGCATACCCAAACCTGATTTCAAACATTAGCTCCACCACACTTACTAAATGGCCATCCTTAGGAAACATAGCTTACCTTTCTGGACCTCAGTTTCATCATCTTCAAAACTAAGATAACAATGGTGGTAATAAGGCCTATCTTTGATTAAATGTAATAATACATATAAAGTATTTTTTACAAAGGCTGCCAAGTTTTATCATCTCATTAATATTATGGTTATGACCACAAATTTTTAATAACTATTGCTATTCAAGGTACATGGGTATAAAAACTGAAATTATTTTCCATCACAAGTTCTTTTTTTTTTTTTATACTGTAAATTGTTGTGTTTATTTATTTGTTATTTTTACATGCTTTATTTTTTTAAATTTATTTATTTTAATTGGAAGCTAATTACTTTACAGTTTTTGTGGTTGTTTTTGCCATACATTGACATGAATCGGTCATGGGTGTACATGTGAACCCCTGTCCCAAACCCCTCAACCACCTTCCTGCCCATCCCATCCCTCTGGGTTGTCCCAGCGCACCAATTTTGAATTCCCTATTTCATGCAGGAAATGGAAGCTAATTACAATATTGTAGTGGTTTTTGCCATACATTCACATGAATCGGCCATGGGTATACATGTGTCCCCATCCTGAACCCCCTTCCCACCTCCCTCCCCATCCCATCCCTCTGGGTCATCCCAGTGCACCAGCCTTGAGCACCGTGTCTCATGCATCTAACCTGGATTGGTGATCTGTTTCACATATGATAATATACATGTTTCAATGCCATTCTCTCAAATCATCCCACCCTCACTTTCTCCCACAGAGTCCAAAAGTCTGTTCTTTACATCTGTGTCTCTTTTGCTGCCTCGTATATAGGGTCATCATTACCATTTTTCTAAATTCCATATATATGCATTAATATACTGTATTGGTGTTTTTCTTTCTGACTTGCTTCACTCTGTATAATAGGCTCCAGTTTCATCCACCTCATTAGAACTGATTCAAATGTATTCTTTTTAAAGTTGAGTAATATTCCATTGTGTATATGTACCACAGCTTTCTTATCCATTCATCTACCGATGGACATTTAGGTTGCTTCCATGTCCTAGCAATTGCAAAGTGCTGCAATGAACACTGGGGTACATGTGTTTCTTTCAATTCTGGTTTCTATGCCCAGCAGTGGGATTGCTGGGTTATATGGCAGTTCTATTTCGGGTTTTTAAGGAATCTCCACACTGTTCTCCATAGTGGCCGGACTAGTTTGCATTCCCACCAACAGTGTAAGAGGGCTCCCTTTTCTCCACACCCTCCCCAGCATTTATTGTTTGTAGGCTTTTTGATGGCAGCCATTCTGACCAGCATGAGATGGTACCTTATTGTGGTTTTGATTTGCATTTCTCTGATAATGAGTGATATTGAGCATCTTTTCATGTGTTTGTTAGCCATCTGGATGCCTTCTTTGGAGAAATGTCTGTTTGGTTCTTTGGCACATTTTTTGAGTGGGCCGTTTATTTTTCTGGTATTGAGCTGCATGAGCTGCTTGTATATTTTTGAGATTGTCAGTTGCTTTGTTTGCTATGATTTTCTCCCATTCTGAAGGCTGTCTTTTTGTCTTGCTTATAGTTTCCTTCGTTGTGCAAAAGCTTTTAAGTTTAATTAGGCCCCATTTGTTTATTTTTGCTTTTATTTCTATTACTCTTGGAAGTGGGTCATAGAGGATCTTGCTGTGATTTATGTCAGAGAGTGTTCTGCCTATGTTTTCCTCTAGGAGTTTTATAGTTTCTGGTCCTATATTTAGATCTTTACTCCATTTTGAGTTTATTTTTGTGTATGATGTTAGAAAGTGTTCTGGTTTCATTCTTTTACAGGTGGTTGACCTTTCTCAGCACCACTTGTTAAACAGATTGGTTTTTTTCCATTGTATATTCCTGCCTCCTTTGTCAAAGATAAGGCGTCCATAGGTGCATGGATTTATCTCTGGGCTTTCTGTTTCACTGATCTATATTTCTGTTTTTGTTCCAGTGCCATACTGTCTTGATGACTATAGCTTTGTAGTATAGCCTGAAATCAGGCAGATTGATTTCTCCAGTTCCATTCTTCTTTCTCAAGATTGCTTTGTCTATTCGAGGTTTTTTTGTGTTTCCATACAAATTATAAAATTATTCATTTTAGTTCTGTGCAAAATACTGTTGGTAGCTTGATGGAGATTGCACTGAATCTATAGGTTGCTTTGGGAGGTATACTCATTTTCACTATATTGATTCTTCAGATCCATGAGCATGGTATATTTCTCCATCTATTTGTGTCATCTTTGATTTCTTTCATCAGTGTTTTATAGTTTTCTATATATAGGTTTTCTGTTTCTTTAGGTAAATTTATTCCTAAATATTTTATTGTTTTTAATTGCAATGGTGAATGGGATTGTTTCCTTAATTTCTCTTTCTGTTTTTTCATTATTAGTGTATAGGAATGCAAAGGATTTCTGTGTATTAATTTTATATCCTGAAACTTTACTATATTCATTAGTTATCTCTAGTAATTTTCTGGTGGTGTCTTTAGGGTTTTCTATGTAGAGGATCATGTCATCTTCAAACTCCAAGAAGAGTTTTACTTCTTTTCCAATCTGGATTCCTTTTATTTCTTTTTCTTCTCTGATTGCTGTGGCTAAAACTTCCAAACCTATGTTGAATAGTATGGTAAGAGTGTGCAGCCTTGTCTTGTTCCTGGCTTTAGAGGAAATGCTTTCAATTTTTTGCCACTGAGGATGATGTTTGCTGTGGGTTTATCATATATGGCTTTTATTGTGTTGAGGTATGTTCCTTCTATGCCTGCTTTCTGGAGAGTTTTTGTTATAAATGGGTGTTGCATTTTATCAAAGGTTTTCTCTGCATCTATTGAGATAATCATAAACCAACTTTTCTATTTACTAGCTGTGTGCTTTGTGGCAAGTTAATTTCTGTGGTTCAATTGCCTGTAAAATGGGAATAATGATAATACCAATGTAAAGTCTACAGTGAGAAAACACAAATAAAAATACCAGCACAAAGTTCCAACTCAACAGCATTAGCTATTAAGATCATTTCATGATCTTCTGTACAACAGAGATATACATTATCTCCTCGGTTGTCTTAATTTGTGTAGTGGATATTATTTTCCTTGTTTACTAATTACCAGAAACAGACTTTCAGCAAGTATAAATTATTTGCACTATGTCACTCAGTCAGTAAGAGGGAGTATAAGATTTAAATCCAGGTCTCTAAATCCTCTTTGCACTCTAACCCAATGCAAATAATTATAATACTTTTAGATGGGATAAATATTCTGCCTAGAAATCAAAGTTAATAGGCTCAACCTAAAATATTTTAAAAATCTAACTTTTTATGAATTATCCATGCCCAAGAGTCTAATCACATCATCTTTACCTCACATTTTCCCTAGAAATCTCATTTAATCTTTATTACAGCTCTTTGAGTTGGGTGCAATTGGTATTATTTTACAGATTAGATAACGCAGTTTTATAACAGATTATCTACGATCACATAGCAGGCAATGATGGAGTAAGGATACGCATGTTTGCAAAGCTAACATTCTTTCCAATCCACAGTGATGCTTCAAGAGAGAAGATGATAACTTATATACAGAGAATGGTGTAACAGAAGGCTATCAAAGTGGGATGGGCTTCCCAGGTGGCGCTAGTGGGTAAAAAACCTGCCTGCCAATGCAGGAGACATAAGAGATGTGGTTTCGACCCCTGGGTAGGGAAGATACCCTGGAGGAGGTAATGGAAACCCACTCCAATATTCTCGCCTGGAGAATTCCATGGACAGAGGAACCTGGTGGGCTGCAGTCCACAGGGTCACAAGGAGTCAGACATGACTGAAGCAACAGACAGCACATCAAGGTGGGAAACCAACAAAGAGTCTACAATGTGAAAACTCGGTTTGGCAATAAGCCAGAAACCCAGAGTTTTAAAAGATTAACTTCCTTGTACAACAGAAACCCAGACAACATGGTAAAGCAATTATGCTCCAATTAAAAAAACAAAGTAGCACTCGTACAGAAACAAGTTCTTAATAAGTCAGCAGACTTTTCAGTGTGATAGAGATTCCTGAGACTCCCCCTTGCCTAAAGCCAAAACTGTCCCTAGAAACTTGGAAAAACTTTTAAAAGGGTTGTAGATAATGGTTCAAAATATTGTGGGAGTGTAGAGAGGCAAACTGTTGTATCAGAGCATCTGCAGGTCATTTGTGCCTCACAGCTTCTTCCAATTCTGTTATTCCAATTGTTTTATTATTCCTGATTCCCCAGGGATTGGGGAAGTGCCTGTAATATACCCATCACTACGTCAAGTGGTGCTAAGGAGACATACATCGAATAAAAACAGAAGACATTCGTAGGATAAAATAGAGCCTCTGTTCCATGGAATGATTAAACCCAATGTGAGAAAAAGACTACACATATGAAATGATCAGACATGAAAAATATAGTTAAGGTACAAAATTTTATAGAACAGATTATAAGCCTCTGGGGAACCAGATCAACCACCAACCAGATTGTTCTATAACCGCTGGACACGTTGAAAGGTTTTAAACAAATGATTGAGAAAATCATATTAATATTTCAAATAATTAAAACAAAATTTAATTAAAAAGTTATGTAGCTTGTTTTAAAGTTGAGTTCATGTATAATATCATGTATGAAACGAGCTGCCAGTCCAGGTTTGATGCACAAAATTGGATGCTTGGGGCTGGTGCACTGGGACGACCCAGAGGGATGGTATGGGGAGGGAAGAGGGAGGAGGGTTCAGGAAGGGGTACACATGTATACCTGTGGCGGATTCATTTTGATATTTGGCAAAACCAATACAATATTGTAAAGTTTAAAAATAAAATTTAAAAAAAAAAGTTGAGTTCAAATATGATGATGACATTTTTGGCTTTGATGTGAACTGCCATTTTAAAACAGAAAAGGAACATAAACCTTTGAAATAAAATTCAATATTTCTCATTATTATTACTATTAAGTTTTCACTGCTCACTTATTTTCTTTGCAGTCACGAGGGTAAGCTGCTTCAGTCCTGTCCAACTCTTTGTGATGCCATGGACTGGAGCCCGCCAGGCTCCTCTGTCCATGGGATTCTCCAGGCAAGAATACTGAAGTGGGTTGTCATGCCCTCCTCCAGGGGATCTTCCTGACCCAGGGATCAAACCCACATCTCATGTCTCTTGCATTGGCAGGCAGGTTTTAAAAATGATGCTATTAATTAGTTTTCAAAACACTTTCATAAATTAACTTAATGCTTTTTCACTAAAACCCTGAACTTGGGTAAGATACCCAACCTTGAGAGTCCCTTGGGCTGCAAGATCCAACCAGTTCATCCTAAAGGAAATCAGTCTTGAATATTCATTGGAAGGACTGATGCTGAAGCTGAAACTTCAATACTTCGGCCACCTGATGAGATGAACTGACTCATCGGAAAAGACCCTGATGCTGGGAAAGATTGAAGGCAGGAGGAGAAGGGTATGACAGAGGATGAGATGGTTGGATGGCATCACTGACTCAATGGACATGAGGGTTGGTGATGGACAGGGAAGCCTGGCATGCAGCAGTCCATGGGGTCGCAAAGAGTTGGACATGACTGAGCAACTGAACTGAGTGATCCAACCCCTCAGGATTAGGTTGCCTATCATACTCTGAACAAAAGGGGTTAACAATAAAAAGCAGACATTACTGTGGATATTAACTATGTCATACAGAATAAAGTTCTCATCTCTCACATGGTAAGTAATTAGTAAACAATAGCTGACTCTAAATATGAATTCTCAGTACTCCATTGTTGGAGCTGAGGCTTTAATTGGCTCAGTCTCCTGACTTCTTTTCCAGAACCCCTTTCTCTACAGCACACTTGTCTGACAGTCATATACCAAAAAAGAACTGCTCCTCAAACAGCTGCTCAGTGTAAGTCGGGATGCCCCAGTGCAAGTATAAAGAAGGAACAGGCAAAAAATGCTTAAAAAGTCTTTTCTGATTTTCAGATTCAGGTGGGATATTAAATTATTTTACTTTGCATTTATTTGATTCCTAAGATAGTTGGTCACTTTTCAAAAATTTGCTAATCATTTGTACTTCCTATTTGGGGGATTACTGGGGTTAGCTTTTCAGCTGTGAAGGAAGCACCATAATTTAATAACAGTACTAAACAGAAGTGCTTCAAGGAATGTCATAAAAATAGATTCATGAAAGATGCTTGGGATTTGAACATGCACAGAAGACAGTGCAAAATATATTTTTATTTTTCCTTTCCTGTTCTTTGCTTTCATCATATCTGACTTGCACCGTCTCCTTATTTCCACTTCTCTTTTTTTCCACAGGTAACTAGCCTGTCTTCTATTTGTAGGCTAATATTTTTTGGACTTTATTAAGATGCATTGTAATTGCAGTCTCCTTAATTGCTGCCTAATTGGTTCCTTCCTCCCCTTGGTGTATTTTTCATGCATTATTAAATTCCAACTGGCTTTCCGGAACTCATTTCGCATTCCTTCCAGACAGCTCTTCCAAAGTGAAGCTGTGTGTCTCTTCGTCTCTTGGTCACCCAGGAAAGAGCACTGGGGGAACTGAGAGGATCACTGGCAACTGCATGCTTCCTGCTATAACAATGACAGCAAGAGTATCTAGTATCCCAGTCCCTCACTGCAATTCACAAGTACTCTAACCAGTAGCAACGCATTCAGTCAGTTTCTTAAAGCAGGTGCAATTATTCCCATTCATCAAAAGAGGCATCTAAGGATCAAGGAGGTTAAATATCTTTCCCAGAGTCAAAAAGCTGTTTGGGGACTCACACCTATGTCTCCAAAGTCCTGTACTTATCCCACCATCATTAGCTGCTTGTGTACAAAGCCAAGTGGCAGGTCTATACCCAACGAAACTCATCAGTTCCTCTACATATTGCTCAAGAACTATTTTTCTTTTCTATGAAGTCTTTCAACAGGGAAAATGGATCATAGAAAGATGAAGTAATCTGAAGTCAGAAGGTCTGATTTTTAGTCTAACCAGCTGCAAAGCTACTAAACACAGTTGATCTTCAGTTCCCCCATCTGTAAAGCTAATTCTTAGATTTATTATGTCTCCAATGTGTGTGAGTTATATTTATAAAAACAGTATTGCTATCTGACTTATAAGGCTCAGTGCTAATCTGGGTTTTAGTAATCTCCAAGTATCTTAAAATAGAGTGCCAGCAGACTCTTTAAAGACTTAATGCCTTAAGTGTTTCAGCCGGAACTGCCATCTTCCAGTAATTCGCCAAAATGACCAACACAAAAGGAAAGAGGAGGGACACCCCCTACATGTTCCCTAGGTCTCTTAGAAAACATGGAGTTGTTCCTTTGGCCACATACATGCAAATCTACAAGAAGGGTGATATTGTAGATATCAAGGGAATGGGTACTGTTCAAAAAGGAATGCCCCATAAATGTTACCATGGCAAAACTGGGAGAGTTGACAATGTTACCTAACATGCTGTTGGCATCATTGTAAACAAACAAGTTAAGGACAAGATTCTTGCCAAAAGAATTAATGTGCATATCGAGCATATTAAGCACTCTAAGAGCCAAGATAGCTTCCTGAAATGTGTGAAGGAAAATGATCAGAAACAGAAGGAAGCCAACGAGAAAGGGACTTGGGTTCAGCTGAAGCACCAGCCTGCTCCACCCAGAGAAGCACACTTCGTGAAGACCAATGGAAAGGAACCCAAACTGTTGGAGCCAGTTCCCTATGAATTCATAGCCTGATGGGTGTAAAAATAAAGACCTGGACTGTACAAATGTTTCTCTTAATTGAGCAGAGGTGTTGTGTCCAGATTCAGTGGGAGACGTCTTTTCAAATTTAGTGTTTTTTCTTCCTGAAAGATGTAAGATAGTTTGTTGTTCAGTATGCTCCATTTTTTAATAAACTGCCAGATATTATTTATTTAAAAAAGACTTAATACCTGATATACTTTCTGGAAAAAATGGTAGAATTAATAAACTAATAAGTATCTCAAGCCAGCCAATAAACAATCAAGATCCATTCTGGAACTCTGGGGAATTTCACATTCTAAGGCCACTTATTGTTTATTGTACTCACATATATAGGGGGTTGCCAGGTGGCCCAACGGTAAAGAATCTGCATTCCAATGCAGGAGACCCAGTTCAATCCCAGTAGGGAAGATCCCCTGGAGAAAGAAATGGCAACTCACTCCAGTATTCTGCCTGAGAAATCCCAAGGACAGAAGAGCCTGGCAGGCTACATTCCATGGGGTCACAAAAGAGTTTGACATGACTTAGTGAGTGAAGAGGAACTAAAGAGACTCTAGACGAAAGTGAAAGTTAAGAGTGAAAAAGTTGGCTTAAAGCTCAACATTCAGAAAAAGAAGATCATGGCATCCAGTCCCATCACTTCATGACAAATAGATGGGGAAACATTGGAAACAGTGACAGACTTTATTGGGGGGGGGGCCTCCAAAATCACTGCAGATGGTGACTGCAGCCATGAAATTAGAAGACGCTTATTCCTTGGCAGGAAAGTTATGACCAACCTAGATAGCATATTCAAAAGCAGAGACATTACTTTGCCAAGAAAGTTCCATCTAGTCAAGGCTATGGTTTTTCCAGTGGTCATGTATGGATGTGAGAGTTGGACTGTGAAGAAAGCTGAGTGCTGAAGAATGGATGCTTTTGAACTGTGGTGTTGGAAAAGACTCTTGAGAGTCCCTTGGACTGCAAGGAGATCCAACCAGTCCATTCTAAAGGAAATCAGTCCTGAGTGTTCATTGGAAGGACTGATGTTGAAGCTGAAACTCCAATACTTTGGCCACCTGATGAGGAGAGCTGACTCATTTGAAAAGACCCTGATGCTGGGAAAGATAGAAGGCAGGAGAAGGGGAAAAGAGAGGATGAGATGGTTGGATGGCATCACTGACTGAATGGACATGAGTTTGGGTAAACTCCAGGGGTTGGTGATGGACAGGGAAGCCTAGCGTGCTGCAGTACATGGGGTCACAAAGATTCAGACACGACTGAGTGAACTGAACTGAACTAAACTGAAGACTAATTACTTGGCTCAGGCTTTGTGAGTGTGATTTATGCATTATAACATTTCCTTCACATATTGGTTTTAATACTCACTGATAATCTTTGCATAAAATTGCTCTTTCCCATTGGGGATTTCAAATGGCAACTTTCTCAATTATTTATTAGCAATAGTTCTACAAATTAGAATATTTTCTCCTCACTTTTTATTGCTCTATATTCCATCAGAAATAGTTTTTACTACAGTTAGGGACCTGCTAAATGTAGCTAGGGCTGATACACAGGAATCACTTGTATCACTTACATAATGGTCTTTCCTAGTCTCCAAGTTCAAAGAGTAGTACTTATGCTGAAAAGTGAAAACAACAGTCAAAGTAACTTCACTGTATCATAAAATCATAACTCCTAATCCTTTCTCTGTGTCTTTACTCATGCTGGAGCCCCTTCTACTGCTTTCTTTCTGTGTCCAGGTGTTATAAGATCTTATCAAAATGTGAATGTGTTCCCTCAGAGTGGGGAGTAAGGTGATCTGATATGATTATCAGTGATTAGTATTTTTTCATTCATTGGCAAGTAAATAGCAAGGCTTAGTCGATCAAAGTATACAAAATGGTTAAGTTTTGACCAGAAGGAGAGAGACCATTCTGAATAACTGAAATTCTAGTCAGGGTAATCACTGCAATAATAACCTTAAGATAACATTTACAAACTATGTCTGTGTTCCAGATTCTGGTATAAGCACGTTACAGACTTTAATTTATTGGGTTGGCCAAAAATTTTGTTCAGTTAGTGAACACATTGTTCAATAAAGCTCTTGGTAAAAATGAATAATGTGTCTCTTATTTCTACTTAAAACCTAATGAACTTTTGGGTCAACTCAATATTTAATCACAAAGACTCTGTGAAGTAAGTTTGATTATAATACACAATGAAGGATGAAGACAGAGGTCCTATAACAAGTGGTAGAATTGAAAAGGCACAGACAGTGGGGAGCTCTGAGCATTCGGCCCCAGTCTAGGAACCCGTTCCCTAATCATCTAATAAAAGAAGGAACCCGGAGGCAGTAAAGATGAAACTAACGTCTCTTTCAGCTAAATTTAACTTTTTGCCAATTTAACAAACCTGCCACCAAAGCCTAGACTGTTAGCTAAAAGAAGAATGGACAATTTGTCTCTTCAAGAGACCTCTTATAAACTGAGGTTCAGGGAGGGGACATTACTTGTCACTGAGAGCTGGATCAGTGCCAGATCCAGGGCCAGAACCCAGCTGCAGTGAGTCCCCAGGCTTTGTACTTTGTACTTTCTACATTCTTGTACCCACTTTCCCAACTTTTGATATGCAATTTCCCTGTCACACTTCTGCAGTTCTTCTAATTAAGATTTATAATTCCAATGACCAGTGTAGTATGGTAGGAAGAACAAGTCATTTAAGGCTAAGCAGACTTGTATAAGTCTAAGCAGATTCATATCATAAGGCTAAGCAGACTCATGGAGTGGAGAACCGCATGGCAATCCACTCCAGTATTCTTGCCTGGAGAATCCCAGGGACAGAGGCGCCTGGTGGGCTATGGTCTATGGGGCTGCAAAGAGTCAGACATGACTGAAGCAACTTAGCACACACAGACTCATATTTGTATGCCAGACACACAACCTCTTTGGATGTCCATTTTCTCATCCAGACATAATGAGTTCCATCAGATTTTTATGAGATTTTAAGATATCTATATGGCAAGCATCTAGTTGGAACTCAATTAATGCTTTTTAACTTGCCCTTCAAATCTCAAGTTTTTCAATGAAATGAAAATTTTAACAACATATCCTCCAGATAATTCCTAAAATGAGAAAGAGACAGACCTGAGGCATGATACTTATTCTCTCCTGATCCCCGCTTAATATCTCTTGCATTTGGGAAGACGTATGTTCCTGTCATTACCTGTATCTTATTATCCAGACTCATCTTTCGAAACGTCTTGGTGTTTATCTACCAGGAGAATTCCTTAACGCATGATACATTAATTGATGTCAAGTCTGCCATCCTAGTTTTGATTTCTAAATTGCTCCTTTATTTTCTTTGGAAGAGTTTAAGAACAGTAACAAAAAGTATTCTTCCTCAATTCGATTTTGTCATGAAATAAAGTTCCACGCAAAATTCTAAATTGCTGAGAAAGATGATTTGACTTAAGGAACAAACTAGCTTCCTTTCTACCCAGTGCTTAGATCTGAAGCAGCCCCCAACCCTGTGCCAGGCACTCATGACAGGTACCACATCACAAATCACTTGTAAACCAGTTCATCACTCTCGTTCCACTCACTTCAGCCGGTTCTCCTTCCCCATGTTTTGGGTCTGTTTGTTCTCCTTACACTCAGCACAATTTCCCCAACTACATGTGACCTTGCCTTCTTCTTGCCCACATTTCACGTTCTGCCTTGAATGGCGGTGTAGACAATTTTAGTGCCTTTGCTTGGGACACTTCAACTGAAGCAGGAAAAATAATGCATTTATGTAAAATTCAACATAGATGGACTGAATTTCTCGGAGATCATTGCCCATGACACCTAGCTGCAGACCCCAGTTATATTTCATTCATGCTCCTCTCTCAATTTGGAATGCCCTTCCTTCCTTTTTATTTACCTCACCAAAACTATTCATCACTGAAGATTAGGATGAATCATATCTTCTACAAAACCTTCCCCATTAGGTAACCCACCTTTATACTTCATTAACATGTTGTTCATAATTATATTATGGAATGTAACATAATTCATTGTAATTATGCTTTCAAATAATTAACATAATAGTCATCACATTTCTTACACTGGACTGTGAACTCATTCAGGATAGAGACACCTATCTTTTATTCTTTTATCACCTTATTCTTTTTCACACCATTCCATTTCTACCACATTACCCAGCACAAAGCAAATACTCAATTTATCAACTTGACTCAACTCTGGTGAAAGGTTCCTATGGAGAACTGGGACAGCAGGAAGGAGGTCCACAAACACACCAAATGGAAACAGAGATTTCCAAACTCCACAAAAACCTTACTTGATTAAAAAGTAAAACTTAAGAGAATGCTGGACATGTCTCATTTTCTTCATCTGTAAAATAGTTCTAGTGATGAATACCTTATACCCATGTTAATGACATTAAGTAAAACATAAGAAAGTAGAGTACGTGGCACAGAGTAGGTACTCTGTGGTAGAAAATAACTGCAAACTGTTGTGCAAGCTAGAATTTATCCTATAATTTGTATTAAAACAGAAAAAATAGAAAACAAAAGTTGATATCTTTAAGATATATAAAAGTTTTATGAGGCTATTTTATTTCCCTTTTACAGCTTTACTGGGCTATAACTGATATACAACATTATATAAGTTTAAAATGTACATGATGATTTGATACATGGATATACTGCAAAATGATTAACACACTACCGTTACTTAACACCTCCATTACTTTGCGTAGTTACCGCACACATGTATGTGTGTGTGTGTGTGTGTGTGTGTGTGTATGTTGAAAACATTAAAGATCTACTCTCTTTTTATGGTTGAATAATATTCTGTTGTGTGTATGTATGTGTATACCACATTTTCCATATTCCTTCATCCATCAATGGACACTGAGCTTGTTTTTAACTTTTGACTATTGTGAATAATGCTGCAAAGAACATGGGTGTGCAGCTATCTCTTCAAGATCCTGATTTCACGTCCTTTGGATATTCACCCAGAAGTGGAATTGCTAGATTATATGGTAGCTCTGTTTTTAGCTTTTGAGAAACCCTCATACTGTTTGAAAGTTGATATTTCTTGATCACAAATTTGTTTAACATATTCTGATCACCTATTTTGTGATCAACCATTTCTATGGGTGAAACGACTACACAGATCACATGATCTAATCTGTATCTCCTCTATGAACTCCTATCCTGAGCTCCAGAATCATTCATTTATTTCCTTCCAGATATCTAAAGGTAACTTAAGCCATGACCAAGAGGGAATATATCATTTTCTCTAAACTAGTTCCTACTGTAGTATTCCTCTCAGTAGTAACATCAATAAATCACCAAGACCCAGACTCTTCTCATATATATCCTTTGTGTCCAATTATCCCTCAGATCTTACCTTTTTAATATTCATTAATTCCAACAAATAATTAAATTCTTGTGCAAAGAACTATATTAGGCATTAAGTCTACAGTCGTGGTCAAAATAAGTAAATCTTACTCTAATAGATTTTACCTTCTGGAATCTTGATAGGTGAATAAATGCATGCATATATATACATATATGCATATATACTGTAAGGGGATGAATGAGAATGAAGAAAAATAAGTTAAGGTTAAAGGATGGAGAAAATTGGAGAAAGTTGCTGTTTGAGCAAAGTGGCCAAAGAATGGCTTTCTGCTAAAATAACATTTGAGTGCGGTGCGCTATTAGCAACTGGTGTCTGACTCTCTGTGACCCCATGGACTATAGCTGGCCAGGCTCCTCTGTTCTTGGGGATTCTCCATGGAAAGAATACTGGAGTGGGTTTCCATGCCCTTCTCCAGTGGATCTTTCCAACTCAGAGATCAAACCCAAGTCACCTGCATTACAGGCAGATAAATTCTTTACCATCTGAGCCAACCAAGGAAGCCCAAGAATACCGGAGTTGTTAGCCTATTCCTTCTCCAGGGGATTTTCCTGATCTAGGAATCAAGCCAGGGTCTCCTGCATTGCAGGTGGATTCTTATCAGCTGAGCTCCCAGGGAAGCCCTAACATTGATAGGGACCTAAATGAATTGAGAAGGAAAGCCAACATGGCTAGAACAAGTGGGTTAAAGATTCATTTTGATATTTGGCAAAACTAATACAATTATGTAAAGTTTAAAAATAAAATAAAATTAAAAAAAAAAAAAGGGAAATGGCACTCAGTGAAATCAGAAGGGTGATGGCAAATAGATTACGGGAGCTTTATGAACCACGGTCAAGACTTTGAAACTTTTGTGATATTTCTGGCAGCAAGTATCCTGAACTGACTTAAATTTTAGAAGAATCTCTCCTGTTCTAAGCTCTTTTTTGAAGCTAACTTCTATATCAAATATTCAACCTGAGAGTGAGCATCTTCACTTGAATATCTAATAGTAATAATACACTTAGCTCTTGATTTCCTATGCTCCAAACTGTTTTTTTTTTTTTTCATTATTCTCTACTCACACAAAAGCATATGGTTACTCAACACTCAACCTAGAAATCATCCTTAATCCCTATATTCTTTACTCTTCTCCCCCTCAACCCCAGTATCAGCAACTCATGTTAATGCCACCTCCAAGATGAATCACAAATCTAAATATCTCTATCTCTACTGCTTTCCTAGGTTTAAAGTCACCATAATTGCCAAAACTACTGCCTATTACTACAGTCTCTTGTCTTATCTCCCTGCTCTCTTGTCCACTTATGATTCATTCTCCACACAAGAAATATTATCTTTATAAAATGTATATTGGATCACGTCATTTCCTTGCTTAAAACTGCCTGGTAAGGTTTTTTGTTGAACTGCTCTTCGACTAACCAGGTCCTGTATGACTCAGTTTCAAAAAGCACCTTTCAAATAAGTGCTTATAACCTTGCTGCTATAACAAGTACCTATCAACCTGGTATTGGTTTTGGGCTTCCCTGGTGGCTCAGACGGTACAGAAGCCACCTGCAGTGCAGAAGACCTGGGTTCGATCCGGGTAGGGAAGATCCCCTGGAGAAGGACATGGCAACCCACTCCAGTATTCTTGCCTGGAGAATCCCCATGAATAGAGGAGCCTGGCCTGCTATAGTCCATGGGGGAGCAAAGAGTCAAACACGACTGGGTGACTAAGTGCAGCACATGTATGGAATTCAGCAATGGGCAGATGGTGGAAGAGTTTGGAGGAGCCTAACAGAATAAGTCTAGATTGCTTTGACTGTTGGTAGTAACACAGATTTTAAAGACAATGGGAATGAGGGCTCAGAAGAAATGAGGATAGAACTTAAAGCCTGTTGAGTCTTAGAGAATAACTGAATAGTCATAAATAGACTGTTCATAGAAATATGAACACTAAAGAAGATACTGCTAGGGACTCAGAAAGAAATTCAGTTCAATTCAGTCATTCAGTCATGTTGGACTCTTTGTGACCTCACAGACTGTAGCACTCCAGGCTTCCCTGTCCATCACCAACTCCCAGAGCTTACTCAAACTCATGTCCATCACATCAGTGATGCCATCCAACTATCTCATCCTCTGTCATCCCCTTCTCCTTCTGCCTTCAATCTTTCCCAGCATCAGGGTCTTTTCCAATGGGTCAGTTCTTCACATAAGATGGCCAAAATATTGGAGTTTCAGCTTTGGCATCAGGCCTTCCAATGAATATATTCAGAGCTGATTTCCTTTTGGATGGACTGGTTTGATCTCCTTGCAGTCCAAGGGACTTTCAAGAGTCTCCTCCAACACCACAGTTCAAAAGCATGAATTCTTCAGTGCTCAGCTTTCTTCATAGTCCAACTCTCACATCCATGCATGACTACTGGAAAAACCATAGCATTGATTAGACAGACCTTTGTTGGTAAAGTAATGTCTCTGCTTGTTAATATGGTATCTAGGTTGGTCATGGCTTTTCTTCCAAGGAGCAAGCATCTTTTAATTTCATGGCTGCAGTCACCATCTGCAGTGATTTTGGAGACAGGAAAATATGGCTGAGGAATAGGATGGGGAGACTACTTTCTCCCCCACAAATTCACCAAAAGATCATTAGAATGCTGAGCAACTTCCACAAAACAACTTCTCAACACTAGTGGAGGACACCAGGCACCCAGATAGGCAGCCCATTCTCTTTGAAAGGAGGTAGGGGAAAATATAAAAGACAAAAAGAGAAACAAAAGAGTTAGGGACAGAGATCAGAAGGGAATTAGGGACATGTTATTAGAAATTGGAGGAAAAGAATCCTTGTTATCAACTGGCAAAAAAAAAAAAAAAAAACCTCAGTATTTCCTACAGTTATGTGGAAAGCAGAACTTATAAGCATATGTGCTTGTTCTGAGTTTCAGAGCATTGAGAAGAGAGTACTTCAAGGCTGTTCCAGAGAAAATACTCACTTCCCGCTTGTACTCTGAATATGTCCCACAGGACCATTTTCTGCTTTTTCCCACTGAGTATTGTTTGGCAGCTGTACCTTGGTGCCTAATTTAGTCTCTCCACATTCCATATCATGGAGAATATACTGAATCTAGAAAACAAGGCAAAGTGGAATTGCACCGTAATTCATATTGGCTTCTTAAGAGCTTTAAGTAAAAGCAAGAAAATAAAACACACCATTTTTGTGTTTGTCAGACTTCTTACCGGTGGATGACAGACGACACTAGATCTCATATTAACGGATGCTAAATAGCTTACAGAATCCTAAAATGGGCCGAATAAGGAACACACTTTGATATTTAGCCGATGAGGTTTCACAGCAAATTGGTGAAGAAGCAGCAGCAAGTTGCAGCCTGGTTTCCTCTCCCACCCAATGTAAAATGTGAAGGGAAAGATATAAACTAAGAGAAAGAGTGCTGAGCAAAAAGGAAACAGCTCCAGGTGACCTGAAAAATTCTCAGCCTATCCAGATTTCAAAAGATGCCAAAATTAGCAGACTCACTGTCAGGGAAACATGCTCTGGGGAGAAAATCAAGGATGTGTCTGGATATTTTGCTAGTCTGGTGGTTTGGAATCCTCAAAGGCCAGAGTATTCGATTACACAGAGGGCCCTTTAAAGAAATTAAGCATGGGATTCATGGATCTCCTCAGCATCTAATGAGCAGCTATGAAAAAACATAAGACTATTCAGGAAATACTTATGGAGGAGCCTCTTGTCTAATGAAATAAATCCCTGAGGCATACATGAGAGACCTACAAGGCTTTTGAGAGTAGTCTACCAGCAGAAATAGTGCCATCTTAGACTAAAAGGACAGAGAAGAATGAAATGAAAAAGGTTGTTAGATTCTCTACAAACATAAAACAAGCTGATGAAACTACTCGTGCAAACATTTACTATCTTTTGTGAAAAAAGGATTAGAGGGCAGAGCCAGCAGCCCAGAAGACAAAACTGCCAAGTCTAGAGAAGAGAGCTATGGGCCAAGAGTTTACAGCAGCAACAGGAATCAAATACCAAGTCAAGAACTGAAATTATATGCATTCATTTGTCTGGTATCAGATTCCTTTTTCTCTTAGAAAGTAAGTTCCATGAGAATCAAAGATCTTGCATGTTTTATTCATTGTTATATCTCCAGGATCTAGAACAATGTTTAATATATTGTATAATTATAAATATTTGTCAAATAAATGAATTATATATTAACAAGATGCATATTAATCATGTAACTATGGAAAAGGGAAACAAGCTAAATTTCCATGCAATTCCCAGATCTAATACTAAGCATATTTCTTCATCTTTATAAAGTATAGCACAATGTACCACTAATATAGGAATACATATGAAACTAAATAATTTAAGAGAAATAAGTCATGTGCAGGTGTTAATATTTAATTATAAAAAAGTACTCAGCAGGAGGAAAAGGGGACGACAGAGGATGAGATGGCTGGATGGCATCACTGACTCGATGGACGTGAGTTTGAGTGAACTCCGGGAGTTGGTGATGGACAGGGAGGCCTGGCGTGCTGCGATTCATGGGGTCACGACTAGCAACTGAACTGACTGACTGACTGACAAGTGTATTTGTGATATACTTTACAGTGATCTGGACACACTAGTGTGTCACAACACCAAATTTTAGTAAGATCTAAATTTCACTTCTGAGATGGTGTCAAAAGTCTTGGGCTTTCTGTAGTTATTAACTATCCTTGAACCAACTGTCTCAACAGAAAGAAAAAGGTTTTTGATAGAACTCTGCTTTTGCTCAAAAATCCCAATGTCATTTACTGTTGAGCTGTGGCTATCCTTAAAGATTTTATCAAAGGAAGGTTTAAAGGTTGGTGTGTCCCATTGTAAAAGAACCCAGAAATAATCTGGAAGTTGGATCATTTTAAAACTCTGTATAACTTCCACACAATGCAATGAAACTGGGTTCTCCTAAACCCAATTTGATTTTCCAAATCCAGTAGTTCCCTCTGTGGAGCATTGTTGAAATCTGCTGCTACAGTTTTGTTCACTGAAATCATATCAGCTGATACCAAAACCAAGCCCAAGAGTCATGTATGTATTTTTTCTATAAATGCTGGTTTATATAAATGGGCTCAAAATACACCTGAGACAAGGGTTGTGTCTCAAATGGCATGTTCACCCCTGGAGAAAATCATTTGACTATGAAAAATAATCTAACTGAATATTCCATTAATATATGGTGTGCATGGGACAATTTACTAAGTAGGTTGAGAAAGGCGAATTTTAATAAGGAACTGATTTTGATTTCTGATTGTATTTTAGATCATTCAGATTTCTTCACCAGGAACAGAAAAAATGAACAGAAATAAGCATTAGTAGGTATTTAGAAAGGGTTCTTACTAGCATTCTGAAGTACTTTCATACTAATTCTTATGGTTATTGTTCCTATTCTCTGAAAAGTGCTCATTGAGTACCTATTAAGTATCCTGGACTTAGAAATTCCAGATTAAAACCCAAGAAGACTGGGCTTTCTTCATCCTCTCTCTCTCAATGGCATCACTGTATTCAGCAATAAATCCCCACTAAATTCCAGTGGAAAGAAAAAAGGAGTTCCTCTCAGACATAGATTTAAATTACAGACAATACAACGAAGGTTCCTGTGTTGATTATCTATGGTTATGTGACAAATTGCTTCCACATTTAAAACAGTAAACATTTATTATCTCATTTCTTTTCTGTGGCTCAGAGATCCAGATGTGGCTTAAATGAGCACTCTGACTCCCGGTCTCTCATAAGACTGCAGTCAACTTGTTCATCACTTGTTCACAACTTGCTCACGCCCCCTTGGTAGGTATAACTCTGCAATAGCTATTGACTGGAGAAATGAGTTCCATACCACAAAAGCGTCTCTATGAGACAACTCACAATAGAAGCTGTTTCCCTCAAGAGTAAGAGGCAAACGAAAAACACGACATGTACAATGGAAATCATGGTCTTTTTGTAACTTGATGTCTGAGGTGACATCCTACCACTTTTGCATTATTCTGTGTCTTAGAATAGGTCCAGTCCACACGCAGAGGAAGAGTTTTACACCAGGTCATGAATAATAAGAGGCAGCAATCATTGGAGAGCGCTACGGAGACTGCCTACCACACATTCCTGCTCAGAGATTTGAGATTCTCATATTATGATGGTTCATTTTACATGTCAATTTGATTCAGTGATAATGACTAGCTGTCAAACACACACTAGTCTAGAGGTTGCTGTAAAGGTACTTTTAAAATGTCATTAACATTTACAATTTTTGACTTTAAGTAAAGCAGATTACCCACCACCCCCAGCCCCCATAAGATATATAGGCCTCATCCAATCTGCTGATGGCCTCAAGAGCAAAGATTGAGAAAAAAGGAATTGTGCTACCAGCCTGCACCATAGAAACCCTGCCTGAATTTCCAGCTTTCAGACTCAGAATTGTAATATCACCTCTCACCTGAATCATCAGCCTGTTGTTGCCTTGCCTTACAGATTTTTGACTTACCAGACTCCATGATTATGGTAACTAACTTACTAAAAATATCTTTCTTTCTCTATCATCCCCTCCACCCTTCTCTCTCTCCGTCTTTCTCACTCTTTCCCGAGTATATAGACACAAAAGTCATACATACATACATATAGATACATACACATATATATACATCCCATTGGTTCTGTTTCTCTGTAGGGCCACGACTAATACATATGCAATACGAAAATACTAGCACCTCATCCAATTATTACTCAAGATTCTTGTGAAGTTGAAACATAGTAATCCAGTATTAAAACAATATTGACTTTGGATTCAGTGACACAGACCTGTGCTCAAAATCCAGCTGTCTACATAATCATCTTTTGACCTTACACAAACTATTTATTCTTCCTGAATTTGTATAACGCCCTGAAATAAAGATAATGGTACTTATACTGTAGAATCAAAATGAAATCATACAGGAAAAAGACAGCTTGAATATAAGCCATTTGACCAAAATTAGTTATAAACATTTTGTGTTACCAAATGTAAACTACATAACTAATATTTTAATATAACTATTGTTACTATTATCATCACAGTTTGCCATACTCAAATAGTAAAGACACCATGTGGATAAAAGAAGTTAACATCAGTTCTCTTTTCACTGTTTATGAGTTTCCTACCAACTGGAAACAAAGAAACAAAAAATAACAGCAAATAGGGCATTTACAGGTAGAAGGAATAAATCACAGTTTAAAACAGTCAATTAATCAGCTCATTTTCCTTGAAATCAATATGTTCTCACATTTGCCAGTGTGTTAATTATTGTGGCAGGGTTTTTCAAAGTTGCTTAGTAAATTTAGCCACATTTCAGCCCAGATGTGTGTTTGCCATAATATGTTTTCTATGTAAATATTGACAATATTTCTTTGGGGACTTTTGGCTGTGTAATGTTTCTGTTCAGTTTAACAGAGTATTTGGTCATTTTCCAGAGTGGATGTAAGCATTAACTTGTAATTCATGGCATGGTGTGATAAAAATCATGGATTGGGCAGAGAAGTGAGATGAAAAGTTCTTTACTTAGCCTGTTTAACAAGGGTGAACATTCTACTTGGAGAATATATTCATGATCCTGCCTTAATGAGTATAGACTCCAAGTCTTCTATTTGGTATCTGTTGTCCATTAGTACATATGACTCTTTATACTGTCCTCAGCATTTCTGGTAGTATACATGTATGGAAGATCAATGCAGTATTGCATGGTGCAAACTGCAGTGTTGTTGAGGCTCAAACAAGGATTGTACTAGTTTTCTGCTTGTAACCATGAGATTTTGAAGAAATCATATAACCTCTCAGAGCTTTAGTTTTCTCATCTATGTAGTGAACCAGTTGGAAAACAATTCTTCCATGAGCCTAACTAAGGATATCATAAAACTTCAAATTCTTCCCTTTGGGTAAAATAGCAATTTTGTTTACATTCCAAATAAATGATATTACCCCTTGCTTCATTTATCTGTAAGTCAATAATGACTGTAAGTTGAACAACAAATGGTTAGCTGTTGTTTATTTTTTAAACCAACTCTCAAGTTGGACTCTAGCAAAGCTCCAAGAAAATGAAAAACTGGACAGTTAAATGTAAATATAAAGGATGAATCAAGAAAATGCCAAATAAATTAACAAGTAATACAGTTCAATAATAAAGTATATATTTATCAATAATTATTTTATTATTATCATTAATAGTTGATTCATTTCAAGACTGAAATAATTTAATCAAGGTATCTTCATTTGCTCTTCCATCTCCCCTTATGGCAGTGAGGTTTTTTTTTATTTTTATTGAAGTATAGTTGATGTATATCATACATGTTTCAGGTAAACAACATAGTGATTCATAATTTTTAAAAGCTACATTCCATTTATAGTTATTATAAAATATTTGCTATCTCCCCTATGCTGTACAATATGTCCTTGTAATTTATTTATTTTATACATAGTAGTGTGTGTCTCTCAATCTCAGACCCCTATCTTGGCCCTGCCCTCTTTCCTCCTCCCACTGGATATATGAAATGACTGGATGAAAACAAGTAAGAGAAGAGAGTCTTTAGTCCCACACTCAAGAACTGGAACTAAACAGAACCCTGTTTGAGGACTGTCTTTCTTCTTCATCAGCTGTTCTAGAGACCACAGCATGGCTAAGAAGGCAGCTGCTACAGCAACATCAGGCGTGCATCAGACAAAGGACTTAGCACAAGCGCACAGTCTTGAAATGCAAATCTGACAATGTGAAGCATGGGATAAAAATCCATATGAATTTATTAAAAAATGCTGTGTTGGAATGATTTCCAAAATATGTTTCATAACTAACTACTCTAGTTTTAAGAACTAAAAAGAAGACAAAAATGTATTAGAATGTCTCAGTCCCATTGAGCCTCTCAGGGCATCCATTGAACATAATCCACAGCAGGTTAAAAATCTCCTGCAACACTGAGATTTCTCCTGCCTTCTTACATACTACCCCCCAGACATAGTATGTGTCTTCTTTCCCTAGATAAAGAAACCATCCTCAATATTCTGATGCACAGTATCCATCATGAAAAAGGATTAAAGTTCATCATTGGTATATCCAGGGATATCTCCAAAAACATTGGTAATATTACCAGGTAGAATCTAATCACTTGCTGGACCACTGAAAGGTTAATATACACCTTGAAGTTTGCAGAGGGAGAGGGGAAGGGAGGGAGGGAAAAGGGG
This sequence comes from Bos indicus, assembly GCF_029378745.1. NCBI lineage: Eukaryota > Metazoa > Chordata > Mammalia > Artiodactyla > Bovidae > Bos > Bos indicus. The sequence continues at coordinate 13,719,841 of NC_091788.1, read as the reverse complement.
AGGAAAAAATAGAGGAAGGGAAGGGAGGAAGAAACGGAGTAGGAAGGAAGAGAGGAGAGAAGAAAAGGAGGGGTGGAAAGGAGATAAAGGAAGAAAATGCAAGGTGTATTTTCTGTATGTCTTGCCTTCCATACAGTCAGCACAAATGGGCAGTAAGCCCACAGGACCTTGAATATTCATTCTCTCTGTTCTAGACACCAGACTGTGTCACTAAATCAAGTCAGTTCTACTGTTGGCATTCAACCTCACAAATCATGAAAGGCCAAACAAGAGGAGAGAGCCTTGGATGTCTCCCGGCTTAGGTGTGCTCTGTAATAGAGATCCCAGAGAGTCCTGATTTGAGACTGCACTTTTCTTCTCAATTATAAAGTGAGACTGTTCTCTATTTGGCTCTAGTTTTTCTGGTGTATACATGTTTGGCAGGAAACTAAAATGGGAGGCAGTAAGAGGCACAGAATTTTGGTAACAAACCTTCATCTACTGCTGCTGCTAAGTCACACCTGTCGTGTCTGACTCTGTGCGACCCCATAGACGGCAGCCCACCAGGCTCCCCCGTCCCTGGGATTCTCCAGGCAAGAACACTGGAGTGGGTTGCCATTTCCTTCTCCAATGCATGAAAGTGAAAAGTGAAAGTGAAGTTGCTCAGTCGTATCCGACTCTTAGCGACCCCATGGACAGTAGCCTACCAGGCTCCTCCGTCCATGGGATTTTCCAAACAAGAGTACTGGAGTGGGGTGCCATTGCCTTCTACAAATCGTCATCCTATACCTTTAAAATATCACTTACTCATACTTCCATAATACTGTCAAAGACACTCATTATATATTTTTTTAACCTTGTATTATAGATGTTTATAAAAGAGACTTTATCTTAATACTAAGGTTGTTTCTTGCTACTATACTGGGCTTCAATGAGCCCTACAACTAGATGTTAACATTTAAAAATGAGTTAATTACAATTAAATATATTTCCTGAATATGCCCAATTCTGTGTACAACTCATTTACATTATTTATAGTAAACAGTGTCTCTAGCATGTTATTCAACCTTGTAGGCAGAATGGTGCTTCTGACTCAATCCTTTTGCTTACATTTTCAAAATAATAGGTTAATCAGTTGTCTCTTAATTTTAAATGTAAATATAAACAACAATATTATACTAATTTGTTTCATGTTTTAGAGTAGTCATTCCCAATCACCAGACAAAAGACAAATGACTATCAAATTTTCAAATACTGCAAACTGAATTTTCAAATATTCAACTTATTGAAGGAGAAAAAAATAAAACCAGAACAAGGTGGTTTCCATTTTGGGTTAGGATGCAGAAGATTGAGAGACCTTTTCTCATATCATAATAATAAGGAAACACTGAATAAGATAGAAAAAAATCAGTGTTTGTTTTGATTATTCCACTAGGGAGATGATGATGTTAAAAGTATAAATGAACTAAATTCCAGAAAGGTATAATCCCTTTCAAGGAAACTCTTTACATTGTATATAGGGAACTTTGCTGATATAAGGAGAAACAAGCAAACTTTTAATGGCAATGCATGGGTCAGCATGTTATATATGAAATCTAAGGAGTTCCAGATTCAAAAAATCTATACGTGATTGCAAATTATTTCCCAAGGGGCCATGACCAAATGTACGGTGGCATATCAAACACTAAGAAAGATAAGAAGGGAGAGAGAGAGAGAGAAATCTCCCAAGGCTTAGAAATCCATGAGCAAAGTTAAAGAGCAAAGAGCTCTTCAAGCAGTCAACAGAGCTAACAGGTGAACTGTACAACAGACAGAACCACAATCCTCCTGATGTTTATATAACAAGCCCTGCTAATACGGGAATCCTGAAAATGCCTCCAAAACATTTATAATCAGTAGTGAACTGAAGCTTCTTAAAATTGGAACTCATCCCAGACTCCGCTCAGTATTAGATCAGATCAAAGAAATTAGCCCTTTAACCCAGCAGCCTCAGAGAGAAAACAGAAATCCTTTTTCTGGAAGTAAATATTAGATACTTCCATCTCTATCATTTATTTTTAAATGATGTCTGGCATACAATTAGAATAATGAGACATAAAAAGAAGGAAACTGTGACCCAAAATCAATATAAAATACTGTGCAGAAGCATAATCACAGATGAACCATATATTGAAATTAGCAGAAAAGGACTTAAAAACCAGTATTATAAATACATTAACGGATTTACCAAGAGGTGGACCAAAATACTTGAACACATAAGGAATTTCACCAGAGAAATACTAACCTTAAAATAAAACAAAAAATTTGATAAATGCAAGAAAACTAGAATTTAAAACACCTGGGACCTGCTACAACGAATATTAAAAACAGCCCATGTCCTAGCCAGATTAACATGAAATCCCACATTAAGAGCCTATTTACCTCAGTTTACATACACAATACATAACATATGGTTACAAACAAAAAATTACAAAGCATGCATAAGCACATGACCCAAAGCAATCAGAACTAGAATCAAAAATAGGACACACATGTTGAGAAAATCAGGCAGGGGATATTAACTATGACAAATGTATTAGAAGGTCAAATGTAAAAGGGAGAAAACATGCAAGTCTAGACAGGTGATGCAATTAGAGACATGAGAACTATAAGAAAGAACCAACAGGATATTCAACAAATCAAAACCAGTGCAACAGAAGTGAAGAACGCCTTTCATGGTCTCATCAGTATACTGGATGAGGCAGAAGAAAGAGTCAGTGAGCATGAAGATAGGTCAATGGAAACTCTCAGACAAAGAGAATGGATTAAAGAGAGGAAAAAAAGGATATTCAAAACTCATGAGACAGTTTCAAGTAGTTTAACTTATATATAATTGGAATACCAGAAGGGCAAGAGATAAAGGAGAATCTTTTTTGTAGAAAAAATTACTGATAATTTGAAAAGCATTGAGACATTCTATGACAGATTCAGGAAGCTCAGAAAAAGCTCAGATTCAGGAAGCTAAGCGCAAAAGAATGCTAATGAAAACTGTACTTAGTCATATCATATTCCAACTGCAGAAAACCAAAAACAATGAGAAAATACTGAAAAAAAACAGAGAAAGGGCAAAAAAAATTACTTCTAGAGGAACAATAAAAAGAATTACAGTAGACTTTCACAAGGAACCATTTAAGCAAGAAGAGATAAGTGAAACATTGAAGGTGGTATAAGAAAAAATGTCAATCTAGAATTCAATATCCAAAACATTAAGCTTTAAATTGAAAGAGAATGGCTTTCTCAGACAAAAAAAAAAAAAAAAAACAGGAAATCCATCACCAGAATGCCTTATGCATGAGAAGTGTTAAACAGAGTACTTCAGAGAAAAGGAAAATAAAATAGACCACAATTTAAGGTCCATATAAAGAAGGAAAGGAATCAAGGAATAAATGTAAAATAAAATATTTTATTTTCCCTTTCTTAACTTAAAGGTAACAGTTAAAACTAAAAACAATAACAATGAACTACTGGGTAATTACAGCACACAAATAAGTGAAGTGAATGACAGCAGTGTCATAAAGCGTGAGAAGGAGGAATTCAGAATTCACTGCACAAACTACCTTCACTACTAGGACTTCCCTTGTGGCTCAGACAGTAAAGCGTCTGTCTACAATGCCGGAGACCTGGGTTCGATCCCTGTTTCGGGAAGATTCCCTGGAGAAGGAAATGGCAACCCACTCCAGTACTCTTGCCTAGAAAATCCCATGGACGGAGGATCCTGGTGTCCATGGGGTCGCAAAGAGTCGGACATGACTGAGCAATTTCACTTTCACCTTCACTACTATTCACATGATGTGGTATGATGTTATTTAAAGGTAAACTTATATTAGTTAAAAATGTATATTGCAAACTCTATAGCAAACACCAAAAAAAGACTTTTAAAAAGAATAATTCATATATTAAGAGAAGAGAGAAAATTAAATTATATAAAATGCTCAATTGCAACCAGAGAAGGTAGGAAAAGAAAGGCAAAAATAATATTTCAGAAATAATTAACATAATAAAAATAAAGCAACCACATAGATGGTAGATATTAACTACATCAGTAATCTAATTAAATATGAATGGTCTAAATTAACCAAATAAAAGACAGAGATTATCAGAGTGGAAAAAATAAAGCAAGACCTACCTGGATTCTGGGTACTTTAAATGGTAAGATTCAGATAAAGGAGACATACTATCAGATCAGATCAGATCAGTCGCTCAGTCGTGTCCGACTCATTGCGACCCCATGAATCACAGCACGCCCGGCCTCCCTGTCCACCACCAACTCCCAGAGTTCACTGAGACTCATGTCCATCGAGTCGGTGATGCCATCCAGCCATCTCATCCTCTCTCGTCCCCTTCTCCTCCTGCCCCCAATCCCTCCCAGCATCAGAGTCTTTTCCAATGAGTCAACTCTTCGCATGAGGTGGCCAAAGTATTGGAGTTTCAGCTTTAGCATCATTCCTTCCAAAGAAATCCCAGAGCTGATCTCCTCAGAATGGACTGGTTGGATCTCCTTGCAGTCCAAGGGACTCTCAAGAGTCTTCTCCAACACCACAGTTCAAAAGCATCAATTCTTCCGTGCTCAGCTTTCTTCACAGTCCAACTCTCACATCCATACATGACCACAGGAAAAACCATAGCCTTGACTAGACGAACCTTTGTTGGCAAAGTAATGTCTCTGCTTTTGAACATGCTATCTAGGTTGGTCATAACTTTCCTTCCAAGGAGTAAGTATCTTTTAATTTCATGGCTGCAGTCACCATCTGCAGTGATTTTGGAGCCCAGAAAAATAAAGTCTGACACTGTTTCCCCATCTATTTCCCATGAAGTGGTGGGACGAGATGCCATGATCTTCGTTTTCTGAATGTTGAGTTTTAAGCCAACTTTTTCACTCTCCACTTTCACTTTCATCAAGAGGCTTTTGAGTTCCTCTTCACTTTCTGCCATAAGGGTGGTGTCATCTGCATATCTGAGGTTATTGATATCTCTCCCAGCAATCTTGATTCCAGCTTGTGCTTCTTCCAGTCCAGCATTTCTCATGATGTACTCTGCATATAAGTTAAATAAGCAGGGTGACAATATACAGCCTTGACGAACTCCTTTTCCTATTTGGAACCAGTCTGTTGTTCCATGTCCAGTTCTAAGTGTTGCTTCCTGACCTGCATACAAATTTCTCAAAAGTCAGGTCAGGTGGTCTGGGATTCCCATCTCTTTCAGAATTTTCCACAGTTTATTGTGATCCACACAGTCAAAGGCTTTGGCATAGTCAATAAAGCAGAAATAGATATTTTTCTGGAACTCTCTTGCTTTTTCCATGATCCAGCGGATGTTGGCAATTTGATCTCTGGTTCCTCTGCCTTTTCTAAAACCAGCTTGAACCTCAGGAAGTTCATGGTTCACATATTGCTGAAGCCTGGCTTGGAGAATTTTGAGCATTACTTAACTAGCATGTGAGATGAGTGCAATTGTGCAGTAGTTTGAGCATTCTTTGGCATTGCCTGTCTTTGGGATTGGAATGAAAACTGACCTTTTCCAGTCCTGTGGCCACTGCTGAGTTTTCCAAATTTGCTGGCATATTGAGTGGAGTACTTTCACAGCATCATCTTTCAGGATTTGGAATAGCTCAACTGGAATTCCATCACCTCCACTAGCTTTGTTCATAGTGATGCTTTCTAAGGCCCACTGGACTTCACATCCCAGGATGTCTGGCTCTAGGTCAGTGATCACACCATTGTGATTATCTGGGTTGTGGAGATCTTTTTTGTATAGTTCTTCTGTGTATTCTTGCCCTCTCTTCTGAATATCTTCTGCTTCTGTTAGGTCCATACCATTTCTGTCCTTTATCGAGCTCATCTTTGCATGAAATGTTCCTTTGGTATCCCTGATTTTCTTGAAGAAATCCCTAGTCTTTCCCATTCTGTGTTTTCCTCTATTTCTTTGCATTGATCGCTGAAGAAGGCTTTCTTATCTCTTCTTGCTATTCTTTGGAACTCTGCATTCAGATGTTTATATCTTTCCTTTTCTCCTTTGCTTTTCATTTCTATTCTTTCCACAGCTATTTGTAAGGCCTCCCCAGACAACCATTTTGCTTTTTTGCATTTCTTTTCTATGGGAATGGTCTTGATCCCTGTCTCTTGTACAATGTCACGAACCTCATTCCATAGTTCATCAAGCACTCTATCTATCAGATCTAGGCCCTTAAATCTATTTCTTGCTTCCACTGTATAATCATAAGTAATTTGATTTAGGTCATACCTGAATGGTCTAGTGGTTTTCCCTACTTTCTTCGATTTAAGTCTGAATTTGGCAATAAGGAGTTCATGGTCTGAGCCATAGTCAGCTCCTGGTCTTGTTTTTGCTGACTGTATAGAGCTTCTCCATCTTTGGCTGCAAAGAATATAATCAATCTGATTTTGGTTTTGACCATCTGGTGATATCCATGTACAGAGTCTTCTCTTGTGTGTTGGAAGAGGGTGTTTGTTATGACCAGTGCATTTTCTTGGCAAAACTCTATTAGTCTTTGCCCTGCTTCATTCCGTATTCCAAGGCCAAATTTGCCTGTTACTCCAGGTGTTTCTTGACTTCCTACTTTTGCATTCCAGTCCCCTATAATGAAAAGGACACCTTTTTGGGGTGTTAGTTCTAAAAGGTCTTGTAGGTCTTCATAGAACCGCTCAACTTCAGCTTCTTCAGCATTACTGGTTGGGGCATAGACTTGGATTACTGTGATTGAATGGTTTGCCTTGGAAACGAACAGAGATCATTGTGTCGTTTTTGAGATTGCATCCAAGTACTGCATTTCAGACTCTTTTGTTGACCATGATGGCCACTCCATTTCTTCTGAGGGATTCCTGCCTGCAGTAGTAGATATAATGGTCATCTGAGTTAAATTCACCCATTCCAGTCCATTTCAGTTCGCTGATTCCTAGAATGTCGACATTCACTCTTGCCATCTCTTGTTTGACCACTTCCAATTTGCCTTGATTCATGGACCTGCTAACACTAATTAAAAGGAAGTTGAAATACCTATATTAATTTCAGAAAAAATAGGTTTGAAAATGAAGTAAAATATTAGGGATAAACACATTATGTAATGATAGAAAGAGTAATCACCCCAAAGACATTGAAGTGCTAACCATGTAAGTACCTAACAATAGAGCATCAAAAATGCTATAGAACCAAAAGGAAAAATAGACAAATCACTATTACAGTTGGATACTTCAACACCCTTCACTCAGTAACGATATATCAAGCAGGCAGAAAAGAAGTAATACTACAGCTGGCTTGAACAGAAACATCAATCAATTTGATCTAATTTATATTCATGAAATACTCATACAACTAGAACAAAATACACATTGTTCTCAAGCTCACATTGAACATTCATATCGATAGACTACACTCTGGACCATGAAACACACCTTGAAAAACTTAAGGAAATAAAATTATATAAATTATTTTTTTGATAATAATGGAACTAAAATAGAAATCAATAACATAAATTAGCTAGCAAATCTGAAATACACAGAAATAAAACAGCACATTTTTTTATAAACTGTCGGTGAAAGAAGTATGAAGTGAAATTATTAACATTTAAGTAAACTAAAATGAAAAGATAACATGAACATTTGTGCTTAGAGAGCAATTCATAGCTTTATGTATACGTATTAGCAAATAAGAAAGATCTAAAATCAGTTATCTGAACTTCGACCTGAAAATATAGAATAAAAACTTAAGCCTAAATAAGCAAATAAATAAATAAATAGCTAAATGAAACTGAAAAGGGTTGGGGGGAGGGAATAGAAGCAAAGTTAGTACTTGTAAAAGATGCAAATTAATAAACCTCTAGCCATGCTAACCAGAGAGAGAGGGAGAGAAAAGACAAATCATCAATATGTGAAATAAAAGAGGGATATTGCTACTAATTCTATTGACATTTAAAGGATTCTGAAAGAAGGAATTCTATGAACAAACCTATCAACATAGATTTGATAACTTGGAAGGCTGGACAAATTATTTAAAAGACACAAGTTACTGAAAATCATTCATGCAGAAATAATCTGAATAGTTTACAATTCTTAAATAAAATTGAATGAGTTATAGTCTCCAAAAAAGAAAATGCCAATCACCATCACAGATAGTTCACTGATGAATTCTGCCACACATTTAAGGAAAAAGATGATAGCAATTCCCCACAATATCTTTCAGAAAATAGAAGAGGAGGGAATATTTTCAAACTCATTCTTTGAAGTCAGCATTACTCTAATGCTAAACCAAGGAAAGACACTGAAAAATATCAGAAAACTACAGACTAATATCTCTCATGAACATAGATGTGAAAACCCTCTTCAAAATATTAGCAAATCAATTACAATAAAATAAAAAAGGAATTATAAGCTTTAATAAGAGGGATTTTTTTCTAAAAGTTGTTAAACCAAAAAAAAAAAAAAAAGGAAACTTCTTTGCTTGATAAAGAGTATCTACAACAACTCTACACCTAAAATTATATTTAGCAGTGAGCAAAAGGATCTTTTCCCACTATGAAGGGCAAAAGGACAAGGTACTCTCTCACCATTCTTATTTGACAGTGTATTGGAAGTCCTAACTAGTACAATAAAATAAGAAGACAAAAAGGGAACTAAGTATGTACACAACTGAGAAGGAAGAAATGAAACTGTCTTTGCTCACAGGTGACACCATTACCTATATAAAAAATCCCAAAGAATTGACAAAAAAAATTCTTGGAATTAAGCAAGTATAGCAAGTTTGCAGGATACAAGGGAAATATATGTAAGTCATTTGCCCATCTATATGACAGTTTAAAAAGAATTTGGCAAAACTAATACAATTATGTAAAGTTTAAAAATAAAATAAAATTTAAAAAATAAATAAATTTTAAAAAGAGTACTACTTCAAAAATGAAAAATACTTAGCTATAAATCTAATAAAATATATATCATCTAAGTGTGAAAACTAAAAAACACTAATGAAAGAAATCAAAGATCTATAAAAATGAAGAAATAGACCATGTTCATGGATTGGAACTCAATATTGTTATATTTCAAATCTTCCCAAAATGATCTGTAGAGGCAATGAAATCTCAGTCAGACTCCCAGAAAGCTATTTTTATAGATATCTACGAACTAATTCTAAAGTTACTATATAAAAGCAAGATATATAGAATTGCCAAAACATTGCTGAAGAACAAAAAATTTGGAGGACTCATACTCCCTGATCTTAAGACCATTATAAAATTACAGTAATCAGACAGTGTGATATTGGCCAAACAATAGACGATGGTGCAGAATAGACATAGATCAGTAGTGCAGAATAGAGACACCAGAAGCAGATGCCCATGGGATTCTCCAGCCAGGAATACTGCAGTGGGTAACCATTCCCTTCTCCAGGGGATCTTCCAGATCCATGGATGGAACCCATGTCTCCTGCATTGGCAGATGGATTCTTTACCATCCAAGCCACCAGAGAAGCCCTAGAAGTAGACCCCACACAACTATAATTATCTGATTCTTGACATAGGATCAAAGGTAATTCAATATAGGTAGGATTCAAAAACTTGTTCTGAAGCAATTGGAAGTCCAACAAATAAACAAACAAAATCTCACAACAACAAAATTATACACACCTTGACAAAAACATTTCACTTTTCACAGTAACTAACTTAAAATGAATCACAAGTCTGTACATACAATTCAAAACTGTAAAATTTATAGATGAAAACATAGGAGAAAGTCTAGATAAACAGCTTTGGCAATGAGTCTTCAGATATTAACATTAAAATCACAATCCATTAAAAAATTACTAAGTTGCAATTTGTTAAAATTTAAGAATTCTCTGAAAAATATACACTTAAAATCAAAAGATAAATCATAGATAAGAAGAAAATATTGGCAAAATGCATATCTGATAAAGAACTGGCTTCCAAAATATACAAAGAACTTTTAAAACCCAGCAATAAGTGAGGAAACAACCCATTTAAAATGGACAAGTGACCTGAAAATTACCTCAACGAAGAAAATAGATCTATGAAAAATAAGCACATTAAAAAAATGCTCCACATCAGTTATCATTACTACCACTACTACTAAGCCGCTTCAGTCATGTCCGACTCTGTGTGACCCCATGGACGGCAGCTCAGCAGGCTCCCCCGTCCCTGGGATTCTCCAGGCAAGAACACTGGGGTGGGTTGCCATTTCCTTCTCCAATGCATGAAAGTGAAAAGTGAAAGTGAAGTCGCTCAGTTGTGTCCGACTCTTAGGGACCCTATGGACTGCAGCCTACCAGGCTCCTCTGCCCATGGGATTTTCCAGGCAAGAGTACTGGAGTGGGGTGCCATTGCCTTCTCCATCAGTTATCATTGGGGAAGTGCAAATTAAAATAACAATTTTATATCACTACACACTTATTAAAATGCCTAAAAATTTTTACAAACTGACAATAGAATTGCTAGTAAGTATGTAGAGAAGTCAGAGCTCTCGGTCATTGTTAGTGAGAATGCAAAATTGTTCAGCCACTTTGGAAGACATTTTTCTAGGTTTTTTTTTTTTTTTAATATGTTAATTATGTGATTTCTTTTTTTTTTAATTTTATTTTATTTTTAAACTTTACATAATTGTATTAGTTTTGCCAAATATCAAAATGAATCCGCCACAGGTATACATGTGTTCCCCATCCTGAACCCTCCTCCCTCCTCCCTCCCCATACCATCCCTCTGGGTCGACATTTTTCTAGTTTTTTAACAAAGTTAAACACAGTCTTACCTATGATCCAGCCACCATTCTCCTAGGCATCCACCTAACTAACTGAAAAACCATGTTCACACAAAATCCAGCATGTAAATCATTATAGCTGTTTTATCTATAATAGCCAAAAAATGGAAGCAATCAAGAGGTCCTATAATAGGTAAATGGGTAAACAAACTATAGTTATCAATAGAATTGAATTTTATTCAGTAACAAGAAGAAATGAACTACCAAGCCACAAGACATGGAGAAAGAATTATATTCTAGCTGATAATGTGTTCTCACAGAATATGGATCACTAATTCTCATACCACTATAGATGAATACTGAATTGAATGCAGGTGGTAATATCCAGGCTCCTTAGTGCCATGGAAATTTAGATAAGCAAAAGAAGAGGCTAGAATTATCCATGTGGTAATAAATTAGAACTGGAGACCTGGGTATGAACTCATGCTTAGCTTCATGTAGAGACACATGACTCTGTATAAATATTCATAGATACATCTGTATAGTTTTATACACACGAGTTTGTTACTATACATACTTCCTTCCTGTGTCAGCTGTGTCTTTAGATACAATGTTAAATATATATATATATATATATATGTTTGTTACTATACATATATTTCCTTCCTATGTCAGCTAGGAGAGCTAGAAGCAACAACACTCTAAAAACAGAAACATGTGTAGCAGTCAGCTCTTGGACTGTAATATCATTCTTCAATAAAAGGAACCAGAGGTCTTTGAGGACCTGTTGATTCTAGAATGTGGGGAGAAAATACACAAGATGAACTTGGAGCATCCTGTAGTGTCAATAAATGCTCAAAAATGTGCACACACACACAGTCACCTCCACGAGCATGTGGATATGTCAAAGGAATACAAGAATCAAGTATAAGAGCTACTAGGTCTAATTATGGGCTTCCATAGTGGCTCAGATGGTGAAGAATTTGCCTGCAATACAAGGTACCTGGGTTCGATCCATGTGTCGGGAAGATCTACTGGAGAAGGAAATGGCAAGCCACTCCAGTGTTCTTGCCTGGAGAATCCCATGGACAGAGAAGCCTGGCAGGCTGCAGCTCATAAGATCACACAGACAGACACGACTGAAGCAACTTAACACACACACACACACACATACACACAGATCTAATTATGAAAAACATCTGGCAAATTTCACTTGATGGATATTCTACAAAATACAAGTACATCTCAAAACTTCCAATGTCATCAAAAGCAAGGGAAATCTGAGAAACTGTCACAATCAAGAGGAGACTGGGAGAGCTGATGACAAATGTATAGTATCCTGGATAGGATCCAGGATCATATAAAGGACATTTGGTAAAAACAGAGACATTACTTTGCCAACAAAGGTCCGTCTAGTCAAGGCTATGGTTTTTCCTGTGGTCATGTATGGATGTGAGAGTTGGACTGTGAAGAAAGCTGAGCACGGAAGAATTGATGCTTTTGAACTGTGGTGTTGGAGAAGACTCTTGAGAGCCCCTTGGACTTCAAGGAGATCCAACCAGTCCATTCTGAGGAGATCAGCTCTGGGATTTCTTTGGAAGGAATGATGCTAAAGCTGAAACTCCAATACTTTGGCCACCTCATGCAAAGAGTTGACTCATTGGAAAAGACTCTGATGCTGGGAGGGATTGGGGGCAGGAGGAGAAGGGGACAAGAGAGGATGAGATGGCTGGATGGCATCACCGACTCGATGGACGTGAGTCTCAGTGAACTCCGGGAGTTGGTGATGGACAAGGAGGCCTGGCCTGCTGCGATTCATGGGGTCGCAAAGAGTCAGACATGACTGAGTGACTGAACTGAACTGAAGGAAATCTAAATATAGATTAGTTACAACATATCAATACTGTTTCATCAATTGTAACAAATGTGCCATTCTAATGAAAGGTGTTAATAATAGAGAAAACGGGTTGTGGAGTATTATGGGAATTTTCTGTACAAATTCACAGGTTTTCTATAAATCCAAAACTGTTGTAAAATTGAAAGTATTTTAAAAGGTAAATAAACCATTAATACCATGTAATTTCCTAAATTTTTGTCTCCTTATCTTTTTCTGACCTATGATATAAGCAAACCTGGGACTTCTATTTGAGACTATTAAGACCTCATACAAGCACTGACAATTCTGATGCTCGTAATAGCTCTCTGATATAATTAAAATAGCTACTATTGTTATTCTAATTTTATAGGCTAGGAAAATAAAATCAAGACATATGTGCTTTTCTTACTGGTATTAGCAAGGAGTTATAAAGATAGATTTCTGGCTTTATTCATTCTCCCCTCAATTACACCATTCTGTTAAACACTTACCCTCACACCAAATTACTGATATGTTCCTATACTTATGATCACTACCTTACAGAGGGTCTGATTAATAACAGACTCAGTAAAGAATATGTACAGTAATAAATGCTTCACATTTAGATTTAAAGAAATTTATAAGTGGAAGAAAATTCAGGGGATAATCTTTCCAGCTCAAGCTCTTTCATTTTGAGATAAGGAAAATGAATGAAACTCAGAAAGGTGAATTAACATGCCCAAGTTCATTGTTCAGCTGGTTAGTATCTGTATGCACGCATGCTCAGTCACTCAGTTGTGTCAGACTCTTTGCAACCTCATGGAGTGCGGCCCACCAGGCTCCTCTGTCCATGGAATTTCCCAGGCAAAAATACTGGAGCTGGTTGTCATTTTCGCCTTAAGGGGATCTTCCCAATCCAGGGATCAAACTCGCATATCCTATGTCCCCTTCATTGGCTGGTGGATTCTTTACCACTGAGCCACCTGGGAAGCCCCAGTTAATATCTGGACCAGAGCTGAAATCCAGTTCTACCTGATCCTAGATCACTGGTAATTACTTCAACAGTGTGCTACTTAATAGACCGTGGTATTAGAATTTTTTTTTTCCATCTATGGCAGAACACTTACGAAGCAAACTGCCAAAATAATTGTAATGTTCCTAAAAGTTCAAGAAAACTTCTAAGCAGATATTCCCCAAAGAGCAAGAAAACAAAAATTAATATAAACCAAGAAAGAACAGCTGTAGACGAATACTCCAGGGCATTAGGTTGAGCCATATGAAGTTGCTGATTTTAAACCTTTTCATGTGCAAAAATATCAGTTTCATACAGTTTAACTGAAGAGTTCCTGACAAGTGGATTAACAGAATAATAAAGGCCAAAGGTAAATCTGCCTATCATATTGGTATGCAAGTTAAATGGTACCAAAAATATATTAAAAATAACATTCATTCACCCATTCATTTAGTAAATATTTACTGAACATTTTCTGGGTAAGGCATCGAGCTTCATGTTGATAGGATTTAAAAGGTATACAAGGTAAAACCGAGCTGGAAAAGAAAGTTAATCTAGTCTTAGGACTAAAACATCAACATCATCATTATAAAACAATAGCTCCTCTTCATTAATCAAAATGTAAGAGGAACTATATTATCTCCTTATGCAGATATCTCATTTTAATTTTCTAATAATCTTCAGATTATACAAATATCATTTCATTTTCCAAGTAAGGAATCTGAGGCTTCAGTCAGTCAGTTCAGTCGCTCAGTTGTGTCCGACTCTGCGACCCCATGAATCCCAGCACGCCAGGCCTCCCCGTCCATCACCAACTCCCGGGGTTCACTCAGACTCATGTCCATCGAGTCAGTGATGCCACCCAGCCATCTCATCCTCTGGTGTCCCCTTCTCCTCCTGCCCCCAATCCCTCCCAGCATCAGAGACTTTTCCAATGAGTCAATTCTTCGCATGAGGTGGCCAAAGTATTGGAGTTTCAGCTTTAGCATCATTCCTTCCAAAGAAATCCCAGAGCTGATCTCCTTCAGAATGGACTGGTTGGATCTCCTTGCCGTCCAAGGGACTCTCAAGAGTCTCCTCCAACACCAAAGTTCAAAAGCATCAATTCTTCGGCGCTCAGCCTTCTTCACAGTCCAACTCTCACATCCATATATGACCACAGGAAAAACCATAGCCTTGACTAGACGAACCTTTGTTGGCAAAGTAATGTTTCTGCTTTTGAATATGCTATCTAGGTTGGTCATAACTTTCCTTCCAAGGAGTAAGTATCTTTTAATTTCATGGCTGCAGTCACCATCTGCAGTGATTTTGGAGCCCAGAAAAATAAAGTCTGACACTGTTTCCACTGTTTCCCCATCTACTTCCCATGAAGTGATGGGACCAGATGCCATGATCTTCATTTTCCGAATGTTGAGCTTTAAGCCAACCTTTTCACTCTCCTCTTTCACTTTCATCAAGAGGCTTTTTAGTTCCTCTTCACATTCTGCCATAAGGGTGGTGTCATCTGCATATCTGAGGTTATCGATATTTCTCCCAGCAATCTTGACTCCAGCTTGTGGTTCTTCTAGCCCAGCGTTTCTCATGATGTACTCTGCATATAAGTTAAATAAGCAGGGTGACAAAATACAGCTTTGACAAACTTCTTTTTCTATTTGGAACCAGTCTGTTGGTCCATGTCCAGTTCTAACTGTTGCTTCTATACCTGCATACAGATTTCTCAAAAGGCAGATCAGGTGGTCTGGGATTCCCATCTCTTTCAGAATTTTCCACAGTTTATTGTGATCCACACAGTCAAAGGCTTTGGCATAGTCAATAAAGCAGAAATAGATGATTTTCTGGAACTCTCTTGCTTTTTCCATGATCCAGCGGATGTTGGCAATTTGATCTCTGGTTCCTCTGCCTTTTCTAAAACCAACTTGAAGCTCAGGAAGTTCACGGTTCACATATTGCTGAAGCCTGGTTTGGAGAATTTTGAGCATTACTTTACTAGCGTGTGAGATGAGTGCAATTGTGTGGTAGTTTGAGCATTCTTTGGCATTGCCTTTCTTTGGGATTGGAATGAAAACTGACCTTTTCCAGTCCTGTGGCCACGCTGAGTTTTCCAAATTTGCTGGCATATTGAGTGCAGAACTTTCACAGCATCATCTTTCAGGATTTGGAATAGCTCAACTGGAATTCCATCACCTCCACTAGCTTTGTTCGTAGTGATGCTTTCTATGGCCCACTTGACTTCACATTCCAGGATGTCTGGCTCTAGGTCAGTGATCACACCATCGTGATTATCTGGGTCATGAAGATCTTTTTTGTATAGTTCTTCTGTGTATTCTTGCCACCTCTTCTTAATATCTTCCCCTTCTGTTAGGTCCATACCATTTCTGTCCTTTATTGTGCCCATCTTTTTTTTTTTTTAAACTTTACAAATTGTATTAGTTTTGCCAAATATCAAAATGAATCCACCACAGGTATACATGTGTTCCCCATCCTGAACCCTCCTCCCTCCTCCCTCCCCATACCATCCTTCTGGGTCGTCCCAGTGCACTAGCCCCCAGCATCCAGTATCATGCATTGAACCTGGACTGGCATCTCGTTTCATGCATGATATTTTAATGTTTCAATGCCATTCTCCCAAATCTTCCCACCCTCTCCCTCTCCCATAGAGTCCATAGGACTGTTCTATACATCAGTGTCTCTTTTGCTGTCTCGTACACAGGGTTATTGTTACCATCTTTCTAAATTCCATATATATGTGTTATTATACTGTATTGGTGTTTTTTCTCCTGGCTTACTTCACTTTGTATAATAGGCTCCAGTTTCATCCACCTCATTAGAACTGATTCAAATGTTTTCTTTTTAATGGCTGAGTAATACTCCATTGTGTATATGTACCATAGCTTTCTTATCCATTCATCTGCTGATGGACATCTAGGTTGCTTCCATGTCCTGGCTATTATAACCAGTGCTGTGATGAACATTGGGGTACATGTGTCTCTTTCCCTTCTGGTTTCCTCAGTGTGTATGCCCATCTTTGCATGAAATGTTCCCTTGGTATCTCTAATTTTCCTGAAGAGATCTCTAGTCTTTCCCATTCTGTTGCTTTCCTCTATTTCTTTGCATTGATCACTGAGGAAGCTTAGGAAAACTAAAAAGACTCAAGTATAATAGGCTATTATACAGAGTGAAGTAAGCCAGAAGGAAAAACACCAATACAGTATACTAACGCATATATATGGAATTTAGAAAGATGGTAACGATAACCCTGTATACGAGACAGCAAAAGAGACACTGATGTATAGAACAGTCTTATGGACTCTGTGGGAGAGGGAGAGGGTGGGAAGATTTGGGAGAATGGCATTGAAACATGTGAAACGTCATGTATGAAACGAGTTGCCAGTCCAGGTTCAATGCACGATGCTGGATGCTTGGGGCTGGTGCACTGGGACGACCCAGAGGGATGGTGTGGGGAGGGAGGAGGGAGGAGGGTTCAGGATGGGGAACACATGTATACTAATTAAATAATTTTCTATTAAAGAAAAAAAAAAAAAAGACTCAAGTAAATCACAGAGCTCATAAATGCCAGAGCCAGTATCTGAACTCAGGTCTACCTGCCTCCAAAACCTATGTTGTTAATTCTAATAAATCGTGTTGATTTTGTCAATAAGATGAAGAAGGTGAGGCTGTTGACAAATGCTTTCACACTACTGAGAAGGATATAAATTAGAAACTCTTGGTAATATTTACTCAATCTGCAGGAATGTATATTCTATGACCCGAGAGTGGTACATTTTTCGTAACCAACTTTACCATAGGTTTGTGTAACCTTTTGTAAACCTTTTCAAAGAACCAATCTTTGGCTTTGCTTAACTTCTTTAAATTTGTCTTTTCATTACATTAACTTCTATTTTTGTTTTTATTACTTTACTTTTGGGGGATTGAACTGTTAAGCTTTTATAAATGTCTTCAACTGAATGCTTGATTAAAATTTTCAGTTTTTCTTCCTAGGTTAATATAAACATTTGTGGATAAAAATTTTCCTCAAAATAATATTTTGATTGTATCCACAAGTACTATTGTTCGTGTTCAGTTCTAAGTATCTTCTAATTTTACTTAGGATTTCTTCTTTGACTTTGGATTAATATAGTAATGTGTTTTTGAACCTCTACCTGTTTGGGGATTTTTACTTAAATTGTTACTGATTTTTAAGTTAATTTCATCTTGGTCAAACAATACAGTCTAAATGGAAAAGTTGATACTGGAGCAATAAGAAATCCATGTCAGTGACCACATTTGGCTGACTAGTATCATTAGGAAAGAAAGGCCATCTCAAAAAGAAAACAAAGAGGAGTTAAGCTACAGAGAAACAACCTAACTGTCCACAGATAGATGAATGGATAAAGAAAATGTAGGGTATGGATTGATATAGCTATATAAGTGAATATTATTCATCCTTAAGAAATAAGGATATCCTGCCATTGTGACAACATGAATGAACCTGGAGGACATTTTGCCAAGTGAAATAAGCCAATCACAAAAACAAATATTATATGATCTAATTTATACATGAAATCTAAAGGATGTCCAACTCATAGAACCAGAGAGTAGAATGGTAGTTGCCACAGGCTGGGGATAGGGAAAATAGAGAAGGGAACTTATACTCAAAGAGTATAAGTTCTCTGTTATAAAATGAATAAGTTCTGGAGAGCTAATGTAGAGATTGGTGATTACTATTAAAAATATTGTATACTTGAAATTTGCTAAGACAGATCTTAAGTGTTCTAATCATACATACACACACACAAAGTTACTATGCGAGGTGATGGATATATTAATTAACTTGATTGTAGTAATCATTGTGACACACTACATTACTATGTATACGCACATTAAATCATCATACTGTGCACCTTTAAAAATTACATTGTATAGCAGAAATTGACACAGTAGTATAAAGCAACTATATTCTAATAAAAAATATTACATTTTACAACCTAAATATATAGAATTTTTGTCAATCATACCTCAATAAACCTGAAGCAAAACAAATATATAAACAAACAAAAGAGAATCCTTTCCTGGAAAACTGTTGCAGAACTGTCTGAATTGTCGACCTCAATAGACTAATGGGAAGCATTTATCTACTGCCTGTACCCACCATGGTCAAGGGTAGCCCCAATGGCAGTAGCTTCCCACACTTCCAATTTGCATGTGCAAATTGGATGCAAAAGAGACTCTAGGCTGTCAGAGAAGCAAGTGAAAGACACAGATTCAGGCCTGAGCCAAGGTACTGATCCATTTCACCTGCAAAAGTCTGGTCAATAAAACCTCAAGATACCAGGGTAAGAGGTGTGGCTGAGAGGATGCTGACGTGCCACAACGCAGATGCCTAACGTACTCCAAATATTAACTAAATTTCACTTTATATCCTTGGTCTTCTTTGTGCTGATGATTTCCATGCTTCCTTAGGAGGAAAAAGATTGGTTAGGCCAAAGGGTTCAAGGATTCCTAGCTCCTCCGGTTAGTTACCTCTTAGAAATCCAGATGGAACTACGTCATCTCCCCACTTTAAACCATTTCGTGGCTTTCTGTGAATCTTAGAATAAAGACCAGGATCATTTAGAGCCTTCCTATCTTGGCCAAGCCTCGTTTTGTGCCAGTCTTCCCGTCTCTGTGTGTTAGTGACACTGGTCTTCCTTCTCATCCTCAAGAGCCATACTTCTTTCTCCTCAGGGCCTTGATACACAGTTTTATCTTCCCCTTCTCCAGGTTAACCTCATTCATCTTTCAAATCTTATCTCAAACATCCAAGACTTCATTTCCGTTTTTACAGATGCTCCTAGGCCCTCCTATTGTTACATGCTTCAACACAATTTAATACCGTGTTTAGGTCATGCTTATATGTGACCCAGGGCTATCTCATTCATTAAACTGTACACACCCTGAGGAAAGGAAGGGGGTTTATAATTCATTATAATATTCCAAGTGCCTTAAACTAACTTGTATGCACATCAAAGAAATAGAAATATTAATAAAATCAAAAATTTTTAAGAAAATCAAAGTCCTTTCCACCATTACTGAATATAATCTAAAGCTCTTGACACTTATCATTCAATAATCCTTTCTAGGAAGTTTCATGTATTTAGACTGCTTTCATTTTGGATTCCTACAACACACTTTGTTAATTATTTTCTACCTTTAAATCTTTCTGTTTCCTCCATAATTGGAATGCCCTTCCAAGGTCTACCCATCATGATTCTTGCACACTTTGTGACCAGGTCCGTGTTGCTCCCAACAGGCTCACATTCGAAATCTTCCCAAAGAACTTCTGAAATCACTTGTCTCGCTTCTGTTTTTTGTTGCAACTCTGGACCATCAGTTCTTGTGTCTAATAAGCACATGTTAGTTTAGGACCTACACCAGAGGTCTACAGTCCTCAGTCTACAGACTGGAGCAAGTCCATTTTATATTTTCTTGAACCCAGAAAAAAACACTCTATTGACAAATGCCAAAATGAATAAAAATTGGCAGAAATACCTAATATAGAAAAATGAAGGTTAAATCAAACATGATTTACTTATTTAAATTGTATAAAATAAAATCAGCATAGCAGAAAATTAGCCAGAGTCTCCAACACACAAAATCATATACAGATCCCAAAACCTCTCAGTTGCAGACAACAACATCTGTATGAGCAAGAATCACATCAGAACCCTTGAAAGCATAGCAGTCACCTTTACACATAAACTAATCTGCATATGGACCCAAGGCAACCTCATCTTGGTCTGCAGCACCCATCAGTCACAAAGCTTTGCAATTCACAACATAAACTTGGGTTATACAATAAAGAGCCAAGATCTCAAATATCAAGCTAAATCAAGACTGATCCGATAACATTCCAGAGGTCAGTGCTGCAGAATAAGAAAAGGAATCAGTTTGGCAGACATCTTTGGGGAATAAAAACAATCTCTACTCATTCTGTGTGTGTGTGTGTGTGTGTGTGTGTGTGTGTGTATATATATATATATATATATATATATATATATATATATATATATATATATAAAACTTTGGGGGGTTTATTATTGTCCTTTTAGTTTCTAACACCTAGAAGTAAGATACAACACACAAAAATTTAGATTTTCTGTTTCTCTTAACAATTCTGAAGGCAGCAGTGAAGGACAAGCTTCCCTGAAGGATACAAAGTAGCAACAGTCCTTTTTAAAAGAAAAAAACGCATTCTCTGATGCATTTCAGAGAAATGAACTCTTATTTCCCACCATCTGCTGTGACTTGTCCATGAACAGCTGCCTTCATTTCTATTACCTATAGGCAATACAAATGCTTCAAAAAAAAAAAAAAAATCTGATCTAGACTGTAAGCTTTCTGTAGGCAGGGACCTTGCTTTACTGAGTTCAACTTTTTCCATGTCATTTAACACATAGTATTACCTGTAACAATGGAAAAAGTAGACTCGAGGTAAAAGCAGCGGACCTAGATTTCAAATCCCAGTTCTTCCCCTTGGCAGTTTTAAGGTCAGGGGGCAGTTTCTTTATTTGTCAGGTAGAAACATCTGTAACACCCATTTGATAGGGATACAGTGAATTAGATAACATTATGCAAAGAATCAGAAAGAGAGATTCTCACTTATCATTTTTATTTTTACTTGACTGATCATGGAAAACACGCAAAGAAAAGTGAAGATTAGATCATCAGGCCAGCAAGAAACACATTAAACAGATGGCAAGGCAACAAGGAGATGAGGTGCAAGAGAGCAATTTGAAGAAGTGAGGAATGGTGAGGTTTAATCAATATAGAAATGAAAGCACAAAAGGGCCTGGACAATGCTGAATACATTTTCTTCTCCAATAATGAGGACACAGCCACCCCAGCAGGCTGTGCAGATTTCCCAGTTTATTATACCAGGGTTGATCTTACCTTGTGTTATCCTGTAATTTACGCAGCAAATGAAAGTGGAGTCTGAGATAGGGACACAGAGACTGCCAAGGCTGATGCACTTCATAGGGTGGCTGACCCACCTGCAACATAAACTATTAATAATAGACTCACACCTTTCATATCTGTTCCCCTGAGGACAATTAGTGCAAACACAATAATTATATTTCTTTAGTTATTATCACTGTATGCACTGCTTATTCTAAATTATACTGAGCACTTGCTATGAGTTAGCTTTTATTTTAAATGCTTTACATATTTTGCTACAAATAATTCTCAATATGACTCTATAGAATAAGTTGGAATGTATACTATTGTTAGACTCCATTCATAAATAAGGAATCTCAGTTTCGTGGAAATTAACGAAAATTCTCCTATGGTTGGTAAGTGTTAGAGCCATGACTTGAACATGAACATGTCTGATTTTAGATATCTTGCTCTTATCAAAAAAAAAAAAAAAAGGAAAGAAAGAAAAAAGAAAATAAACCCTTTACTCCCTGGGAGAAAGATCCAGGGCACCCAAAGGCTAATTCTAGCTATTTATGAGTCATTTAAATTAAATATACTGATTTTCAAGACTAGATATTTATCATGTATACATAATTTTTTCAACTTTTTAATAAATTTATTTAATTGCAGGATAATTACAATATTGTGATGGTTTTTGCCATACATCAAGAATCAGCCATAGGTAAAACATGTGTCCCCCTCCAACCTGAACTCCCCCACTTCCCTCCCCACTCTATCCCTCTAGGTTGTCTCAGAGTACTGGCTTGGGTACTCTGCTTTATGCATCAAACTCCACAAAACCTTATAATCATTGATAGCATTGATGTCTTGCCATCATTACTGCTCACTTATTAAATTTAGTCACTAAATTGGTTTGTGATTTTCTAACAGAGAAAAAGAATGATTATAAATAAATGGCCATATGACTACACTGTCTTCCATCAGTGTTAATGGATATATTGTTTTTGGTATCATTTCTGTACCCTTTCCCCTAAAAAGGCTGGTAAAAAATCAGTTAACCTAAGGCCATCTGAAATAAAAATCCAGTCCTTTTGTCCATCTCTGCAACACTCCCACCAATATTCCTCCAACGATAACATTAACACTAACAGAGACTATACCACCTTCTAAGGCTAGATAGCCCTGGGAAGCTCCGACTTCTACAAAATATTTTATAAATTTGACATGGAATTTTTTCCCCATATAATGATCCTTAGTCTCTTTTCTAGGGTCTCATAGTTCAAATTTCACTGTACTGAGATAGAAGGAAGAGAAAATAAGTAAGCAGAATAAACAAAAAGGAAAAAGAAACACGTGCGTGCAGAAACTAGAACAATCTCTCCAAAATTACTATCTTTGGCAAATTAACCATAAGTATTGCATTAATGTATCAGTAGCCTTCTGCAGATACTCTGTAGGAACAAGCAAATAGTTATTTGGATAACCACTTTGAATTGTTCAATTGTGAAGACTTGTTTAGCCTATCAAAACCATGTTTACAATTCAACAGCATTCCTTTTTTTTTTTTTTTTTTTTTTTGCAATTTGTCCCAAGTACTGGTACCAATGCATTCAATATATCATTATTCCTTTCCTTTCCTGAGTCAATCTTGTAGTAAGCTCAGCAGTAGACATTAATTCAGTTATTAGCAAATATTTTTCAAGTACTGATAAGTGCCATGTTCTATGATAAGGGTCAACAATGAAGCAGTTAAAAAAATAAAAATATTGCCAATACTGGAGTATACATTCTAGAGGGTCAGACTAAAGTTAATAATACATATTTAATTTGATAGGTGCAACAAAGAAAAAGAAAATATGAAGAGATTGAGAATGAATGGAATGGAAATGCCACGTTATTGTGGTTTAATCAGGAACTTCCCTTGATGAGATGATATTTGGGCAAAGACTTGCAGAAAGAGAGGAAATTTCTGTGTATCTCCAGGCAGATGTATGAAAGATAAAGTGAGTACTTGAGTAAGAGGAAGAAGGAGTCAGCCACAAAGAGAGAGATGAAAGATACCTGAGTCAGGATGGGAAGAAGTGGGGACAAATCACGTTGCTGTTGTTCAGTCGCTCAGTCATGTCTGACTGACTGCAACCCCATGAACTGCACCACACCAGGCCGCCCGGTCCTTCATCATCTCCCACAGTTTGCTCAAACTCACGTCCATTGAGTCAGTGATGCCATCCAACCATCTCATCCTCTGTCATCCCCTTTTCCTCCTGCCTTCAATCTTTCCCAGCATCAGGGTCTTTTCCAGAGTCAGTTCTTCCTCTCAGGTGGCCAAAGTATTGGAGCTTTAGCTTCAGCATCAGTCCCTCCAATGAATATTCAGGATTGACTTCCTTTAGGATTAACTGTTTGATCTCCTTGCTAATTCAGGGTAAGAATTTTTTTATTTTATTCTGGGAAGCCATGAGAGGTTTTTGATGAGCCACTCTGGCTGCTGGACAGAAATAACTTGGAAGGAAAGCAGGGTTTTAGTTAAGATGGTATTCAAGTCATCCAAAAAAAGTTGTAGTGACATTGGAATGAGAGGAACATAGGAGGTGGTAGAAAATGATCAGATTTGGGTTATATGTTTTCAATTAAAATCAAGAGAATTTGCTGATGGATTAGATATCATATTAGTTTTCCAAGGCTTCCACAACAAAATACCACACATCAGGTGGTTTAAATAACAGGCATTTATTTCTCATAGTTCTGGAGGCTGAAAGTCCAAGATTAAGGTGTCAGCAGGATTCATTTCTTCTGAGATCTTCTCTTCCTGACTTGTAGATGACGATCATCTCTGTGTCTTCGTGCAGCCTTTCCTCTGTGAGTGACTGTGCCCTAATCTCCCATTCTTGTAGGGATCCCAATAATGTTGAATTAGAACCTATCCACATGGCCTCTTTTTACCCTAATTACCTCTTTAAAGAAGACTCTATCCCCAAATATAGTCACATTTCAAGGTACCAATGGATTAGTGCTTCAAAAGATGAATTTTGCCAGGGCATGATTCAGCCTGTAACAGATATAGAACATCAGAGAAAAAGAGGATGCCAGAATGACCTTACATTTTTTTTTTTCCACTCTGAGCACTGAGATTAAAGTTACAATTTACTGATAAAAGGACACAAGGTGAAAAGCAGGTTTGAAGGTAAACTCCATCCAGGTGGCATGTTGAACAAGCAGCTGGATATGAAAGTAGAATCTAAGTAAAGGTCAAGGATAAAGATATGCTGGGATGCCTGTCAGTGAATACACAATATTTAAAAGCATGGGATGGTTGAAGCTGCCTAGAGAATACATTTGGTTAGAGAATAAAATAAACATGCAGATGGAGAACTATGCCATTGCAATATAAAAAAATCCAATAAAAACCATTCTAAAACAATATAGGAGACAGAGGAGGAAAGACCACTGAGATAGAAGGAGGACCCTGAAAGTGTGCCCGAGAAGAACAGTGAACAAAATGTTTCAAGAAGGAGGGAAGGACCAAATGCATCTAGGTATGAAAATAAGACAGTAACACAAGGTCTCAGAGTAAATCACTGACTTCTTCCACCCAAAAGGTTATAAATGAGTTTGGCAAAAGCAATGCTGGTGACATGATAGAGATGAAATCTTAATTCCCCACATATAATAGGTGGTTTCTGCGGTTACTTCTTCTACTTCACTCATGGTGTCCAGAGCATGCAGGGTGGACAACAATCACCTGCATTCTGACCTGGACCGAGTTATCTCCTGACTTCACTGTGACTTGGTCCTTCATTCGACCAAGGACCTGGTAGCTCACCTACCTCTTGCCACTTTATTCTTGCCATGGAATGAAGTCAACTGCTGCTTGGTGCCAGGTGGTGACAGTGGTAAAAAACTTGTCTGTCAATGCAAGAGATGTAAGAGACACGGGTTCAATCCCTGGGTCAGGAAGATCCCCTAGAGGAGGGCATAGCAATCCACTTCAGTATTCTTACTTGGAGAATTCCGTAGACAGAGGAGCCTGGACAGCTACAATCTATGGGGTCGCACAGACTCGGACATGACTGAGTGACTTAGAGTGGAGGACGCCGCTTGGGATTCTGCTCCAAATTACATGAACCACAGTTTATCCACCCACTTCGAGCAAGTATCCCAGCTGTTTACCTAGAAACACCTGTTCCCACTGTAAACTCTCTCTACCAGCCAGTGTGTATCAGTGAGCTGATACTTCTGGAGAATTAGCTCAAAGTCATGCATCCAGAAAATGACTCTGGATACAACACATCTAGGAGGCTGAGACATTTCAAACTGCAAAGTCTCCTAAAAGAGATCTTATTTTCAAAATTGTCCATTTTATAAACTAAGTCTCTTTTAAAAATTAAATCATTATTTGCTGCACTGTGTGGTATATGAAAACAGATGGATGTGGGGGGGTGGCGACATGCACTTACTACCCAGTGGCTCAGTGGTAAAGAAGCCACCTGCAGTGCAGGAGCCACAGGAGACCTGGGTTCAATCCCTGGGTCAGGAAGATCCCCTGGAGTAGGAAATGGCACCCCACTCCAGTATTCTTGCCTGAAGAATCCCATGGACAGAGGAGCCTGATGGGCTACAGTCCACGGGGTTGCAAAGAGTCGCACACGACTGAAGCAACATAGCACGCGCGTGCGCACACACATTTATGAAAATAGAACCACCAGCCTGTGAATAACCCACTGGTGATGGCATGGTGGTTAACAATTACATGGGTATGGTGATGTGGGGACATGTACACACTGCTGTATCTAAAATCGATAACCAAGGAGGACCTTCTGGGAACTCAACTCAATATTCTACAATAACTTAAACAGGAAAAAGAATTTGAAAAGGAATGGATACTTACATGGGTAGAACTGAATCAGTTTGTTGTATACCTGTAACTAATATGTTGTTGTTAATCAAATATACTCCAATATAAAATAAATTTTTTTTTTAATTTTTAAAAATCATAGCAATGATTTCACACTGGTAACACACTGGTGGCTGGCAATTGTTAGTCATTTTATGTTTTGTCCAGTAAACTCTATTTTAAAAAATAAATTGCAATGATTTGTTAAATACAATATAATTATATAAAAATGATACGAATTTTGAACAAGTTAGGCCTATGGAATGCAATCAGAGGGAAGAAAGTGTTATCCTTTTCTTCCCCTTTTCCTGTTCATACATACAGGCCTATGTCATATCTGCTCCATGGATGCTGTTTCTAAATCATAAAGCAGTCACCACTTAGCAGTTCCTCATCCAAAGGTGTAAGAATAAAATAAATAAAATCTAGGCTTCATTTGGAGTTAAAAGGTCTGCCCTTTCCCAGCCTAGACCTGCTTTAAATGTTTGTGTTTGGTTTATTTTCTACTTCTCTGCTTCTATATGTCTTCTCCTATTTACCAGGTTGCTTCTGAAGACAGGGGATGTGCAAGAGGCTTGGAGGCAGGTCTGGAGTCAAGACATTTGACTGGCATGCCCTATGCTCATATCAGGGCTCTCTGGACTTAAGAGATTTTCAAGCTGATCTTTGTCTTGGGATGCTTTCATGGATTCTGTGGAGAAGCCCCCTCAATCAAGTGTTGTAATTTTCCTACATTCCCTAATATGGATATACACCTCCTTTCAACCTCTGGTTGTATGTAGAAATTTTCCCATATAATCTCTTATTGATTCTTGGTGTTTTAGCATCTCTCCAGGCACCCTGCCTGGACCATATCCCTTTAATATGGTCTCAGGTGCTCCCTCTCCCTCTGCCTTTCCCTCTCCTCCTTTCTCCTTTCTTTTCTCTCTTCCATCCTTTCTGTGTCTCTCTCTTTCTCTCTACCTTTCCCTCCATCCCTCCTCCCCCCACTGATAACACATACACACATACTTTTGATCCTCAGAAACCTCATCATTGCTAAGAGCACAGCACAAGCACTTCTACAATGGAGCTACCACCCTCCACTGTGTCAGGCAGGCCACTCCCTTCACTTTTAGACCTCCTGGTATAAGTCCAGTACCAGCCTCTGCATCTTCACAGACTCCAGGTGCAAACAATCAAGTTCTCCAAGTGGCCTCCTGGAAGCCCTTGAAGTTTCACTTGGCATAAAGAGAAGGGAGAATTTTCAACTCCACTGCCCCATGCGTCCACAGGACTACCAAACACCACTCTTGAACAAGCTGCAGCTCGAATTCCCAACCACTCTCTTCGTCTCTCCAACATCTTTCAGATAATTGAGGTCACAAGTGAAAAAAAAATTGGAAAAAACAGTTCTTGATCACCTACTTTGTAAGTTCCATTCAGGTAGATTTGCACCTCAGTTTGAAATGTGGGATTATTTGCCATCTATTTCATTTATTTTCTGGAGGTTTTAGCTAATAATGACCAATGAACTTTAATATCTTGCTACATTAGCATTTAAATATATTGTGTAATCAAAGCATTCTATTGGGTAATTGATACTAATAATATTAGGGGCTTCCCTAGTGGCTCACATGGTAAAGAGTCTGCCTGCAATGCTGGAAGCCTGGGTTCAATCCCTGGGACAGGAAGATCCCCTGGAGAAGGAAATGGCAACCCACTACGGTATTCTTGTGTGGAAAATTCCATGGACGGAAGAGCCTGGTGGGCTACAGTCCATGAGGTCGCAATAAAACTCTATTAAAAATGCTCAGTCCAAATGGATCAGGTCATTGACAGTTTATGTAAAGAAACTTCTCCTGGACTTTAAAATGTGACCTACTTATACAATGAAATACTAGACAGCAGATAGAAAATGAACAAACTGGTGATTCACACAACATGGATGAGTCTCCAAAGCGCTACACTGAGCAAAGAAAGTCAGACACAAAACAGTACATACTGATGAGTCTATTTACATGAAACTCTAGAAACCAATCTAAACCTTTAGAGATGGAAAGCACATCATCAGTGGTTTAGATGGTGTGAGGGAGACTCAGGGCACAAGAATTTGGGGGGAGATAGAAATGCTTGTGGTGAATACATGCATATAGGAGTATACAAATTTGTCAAAACTCATCAAAAGGTACACTTTAAATAACAAGCTAAATTTTTTTAAAATATATACATATACAGGTGTGTATATATTTAAAAACTTTTAATTGTCATTTAAAGTGAACCTAATTTACAGATATACATGGGCTTCCCTAGTGACTCAGATGATAAAGAATCTACCTGCAATGAGGGTGACCTGGGTTAGATCCCTGGGTTGGGAAGAGCCCCTGGAAGAAAGCATGGCAACCCACTCTGGTTTCATTACCTGGAGAATCCCCATGGACAGAGGAGCCTGGCGGGCTACAGTCCATGGGGTCGCAGAGTCAGACATGACTGAGAGACTAATAACACATATATACATATATGTGTATATATAACTAATAACACATATATACATACATATATATAGCCATGTGTATATATACATAGACTTCCCTGCTGGCTCCGTCGGTAAAGCGTCTGCCTACAATGCAGGAGACCTGGGTTCGATCCCTGGGTCGGGAAGATCCTCTGGAGAAGGAAATGGCAACCCACTCCAGTACTCTTGCCTGGAAAATCCCATGGATGGAAGAGCCTGGTAGGCTACAGTCCGTGGGGTCACAAAGAGTTGGACACGACTGAGCAACTTCACCTACCTACCTATATATGCATATATGTGCATTTGTATATGTGTATACACACACACACACATATATATATATTCCTAAATTACATATGGGAGCTAAACTCCTGGACTGCATCATGTTTGCCCTTGCAGAATTGCTTTCACTGAATTGTACTATATTTTATGCTTTGTCATAAGGCCCTCAAAGAGATAAAAATATAGTTTAAAAAAAAAGGCAGCCTCAATACAGGATGTATTTTCTGGAGAGATGCTTTTTAGTGTGTTGTTCACCATGTTATATATAATATCTTTTCTATAAGGAAAAACAAGAGAAATTTCAGTAACATGTGAGCTACCTGCAAACCATGTTTTTACCCTGTGGACACTAAATTGCATAATGAATCATTTTTTCCTTTCTCAAGTTACTGCTACCAAATTCAGAGCTTTGAAACTTCTGGGTTTCATGGCACCCATTCTGTATAGTAATGCATTGTTTTAGTTCTCTAATTTTTTTTTTCTCATTAAGATTCAAGGCTCCTGAATTGGCATTGATTTATTATTGCAGAAAGGAATAAAGAAAGTAAGTAAAAAGCAAATTCTTAAAAACATCTGTCAACCAAAGAGAAAGACTATAACAGACTAAAAATCAACCAGACTAATAATTAAATTCCAAATGCTAAAGACCTACCCAATCCCTCTTGTATACATGTAAGACACAAAAATTCATCATAGAATTCAGGTATATTTAAGGTAGAATCTGTTTTATGCCATGGTCATTGCTGAGAAATCTGAGCTGTGGATCAAGAGGAGACAATCTAAGGAAATAATGCTACTGGGAAGACTCTGAATCTCGTCTTACAAATCAAAGGA
Organism: Bos indicus; assembly: GCF_029378745.1. Classification (NCBI taxonomy): domain Eukaryota; kingdom Metazoa; phylum Chordata; class Mammalia; order Artiodactyla; family Bovidae; genus Bos; species Bos indicus. Next base: position 13,689,823 of record NC_091788.1, on the reverse strand, counting down.
AAGAATTTAAGAAAGTAAGTTCAATTCTATTAACTGGGAAAAAGGAGAATTAAAAAGTACTCATTTCACTGTGCTGTTTTAAGTAATAGTTAAAATAATGTATGTAAGAGAGTCAGCTAGTGTAGGAGTTTTTCTTAAGTTAATAAAAGTTAAATTATACAAACAGAATCTAAGAAAAATAGTCGGTGGCCTGTCAGTGAGGAAGAGAAAGTAGAGTGTGTGGTGCCACACACAGCTGCTTCTCAGACAATAGGGCTTGAGATGAAAAACAACATCCAACTAATTCAGTATTTTCCCCTCCTGGCAATTTCTGATTGTTATTGTTCTGTGTTCATTCCTTTTGCAGCTGTTCTCAAGTTCGCTAGTCATCTCCTTGTGTTTTATCCTGTCAACATGTTTCTCACATCTTCCATTTACCCTTCTCAAGCGTTCCCAGTAGAATCCCATACACACAAGAAACTCTCTTCACATTTTCCTTTTATTTCTAGTTGGCTCCCAGCATGTCTTCACAGAAAGGCGGCCAGCATTGCCAAGACTCTCTCCAGCTTGAGGGAGCAAAACTGTGAAGCATGCTCCAATTTTTCTCTCTTCGGGCCACAGGAGGTAATCTGTTCATCTACTGGCTCATTTGACAAGGAATAATTCAACACCTTCTACGCGCTAACTGCTGTGTAACCAATGGCTGCAAAGTACTCACTTTGCACAAACACTGCCTGGACGACCCTCAGTGTCATCTTGACGCCTTATTCATGTCTCCCTCTCACAAAGGGAAAACTAACTGAGACTAAATATGGCAGGGGCGACCCTCCCAACCTACAGATAAGGCACATATCAGCCACTCTCTGCAGTAGGGCAGTTTCAAAGAAACATCCCCTCACCCACCCCATGACAATATAGCTAATTCCTGAATGTACTGAAAGAAACTTTATAAAAAATTACAAATGCATAAGGAAGGAAGAGGGACGAAGAAAGGAAAGAATGAAAGAAAGAAAGGGAGAACAGCAGCAGCAACAGGGAGCTAAAACAAGATTTGAGGAAGACTGGCTGAAAGAGAACACAGAAACCAGGTTATCTCAGGATAAATGCTTATTATCAGTGTTGTGCTCTTTTGAGCCCACATGACCAGGTGGCGCTAGTGGTAAAGAACCTGCCTGCCAGTGCAGGAGACGCAAGAGATGCCGATTCGAACCCTGGGCTGGGAAGATCCCCTGACAGACAGAAGGGCATGGCAACCCACTGCAGTATTCTTTCCTGGAGAATCCCATGGATAGAGGAGCCTGGTGGGCTACAGTCCATAAGGTCGCAAAGAGTCAGACACAACTAAAGCGACTTAGCACAGCACAGAGGTTGAAGAGAAGTCCCCTACTTTAAGCCCAGATCCTCAAAGAGGACTGATGTGGTACTACATCAGCAATGCCCATCAGTTCCCAACAGAAACAAATGAAACCTCTAAAGGAAAGCATCCTCAAGTCATGCCATGAAGGTACATTCAGATTACACTGAACCAATAAAATATTAACAAAAAAGGAAACAGTCTACCATACTATTCAGTACATATGACAAAGAATACATTTCTTTAAATGACCCAAGATCTCAGATATCTATACCTCATTTTTATTTTACAAAAAAATTTTCCTTTGATATAGAATTTGTCAGGAGAAGGCAATGGCACCCCACTCCAGTACTTTTGCCTGGAAAATCCCATGGGCGGAGGAGCCTGGTAGGCTGCTGTCTATGGGGTCGCACAGAGTCGGACACGACTGAAGTGACTTAGCAGTAGCAGTAGCAGCAGAATCTGTCAACAGTTTTTTTCACCATTGTGATGATGTCATTCCACTGTCTTTTGTGATTCAATTTTTCTTATGACAATTCAATTTTGCTGTCCCCTTGTGGGTAAAGTCCCCCCCCCGAATATCTTTGAGATATATTCTTTATCTTTAACTTTAAATTAGTTAGTTATTATATGGTTTTATTTGCACTTATCCTGCTCTATTTGTGCTTCACTGATTTTTTTTTTTTTTTTATCAAATTTGAAAACTTTCTGGTGAATGATTTTTCAAGTAAACTGTCCTAGTAAATCTACTTTTAGGTAATAACCCAAGGGAAATGATAACATAGCTCCACAAAAAGAAAAAAATCATATAAGAAGCATTATAATAACAAAGATCTGAAAATAATCCAGATGTCAGGTAAATAGATAAACACATTGTTGTTGCATACTCAAACAATGGAATGCTACTCAGAACAAAAATGAATGAAGTACTAACAGACAGAATAATATACATTAATTTGAAAAATATAATGCTGAGAGTAAGTATCCAGATATAAAATAATATACTCAGTATGATACCATTTATATAAAATATTAGAGCAGAAGAGACAAAACTAAGCTTTGGTTGTCAATATTAGAACAGAGTGGCCTGGTGAAGGGATTAAAGACTTGAAAGAGACATGAAGGAATTTAGAATTTACTGAGGTATGGAAATGTTTTAGATTCTAATTGCAGTGGTGATTACACAAAAGTGTACATCTGTCCAAACTCATCCAATCATCCTTAACATCTTTGCTTTATACCCTAAAGTCTTATATGCATCCCATATCTAAATCAATGTGAAGGTTGAACAACTGTTTAAACATATATAAAGACAGAATTTGAGAAATGGAAACGAGATCAGAAACTACACCAAGTGAAACACAGAGCAAGAAAAGGAAACTATAAAAGAAAGTTAAGAAACATAGACATTATTTTCTCTTTCTGTTAATTTTATAGGTCATGTATTTGTATCAACTTTCTGCTAACAAATAGGTAAAGATTCAGGTTAAAATATTTTATGAATCTTCTAAATAGAATTGACAACAGACTTCGGAATTATTGCACCAAAATCTACACAAAGGTGGGACTCCAAGGAGATGAGTAATGAACTGACACCACATTAGATTTGATGGGTTTTGATGAACCTGTGAAAGGCTTAGATTTTTAGTCTCAGGGTTTAGAGTGAGAAAAGCTCAGGAGCAATTAAATATGTGCCTCAAAGGGCACTTCTCCCAGGTAGGAATGACCTAAACAAACCCATACAATCCTGTCCCAGTCCTAGGCAAATGCAAGGAAACTTGCCTTGACTCTGATGTTGATAAAGGTGGATGTCGTGTGGAAATGATTCTGCAAGAACTTTAGGCCAATAGGCAAACCTCAAGTTTTGTTGTTGTTGAGGTGCTGTCATGTCTGACTCTTTGTAACCCCAGGGACTGCAGCACACACACCAGGCTCCTCTGTCCTCCACTATCTCCCAGAGTTTGCTCACATTCACTTCCAATGAGTTGGTGATGCTATCTAACCATCTTATCTTCTGCCCGCCTCTTTGCCTTCAATCTTTCCCCACATCAGGATCTTTTCCAATGAGTTGACTCTTCACACCAGGTACCCAAAGTACTGGAGCTTCAGCTTCAGCATCAGTCCTTCACATGAGTATTTAGGGTTGATTTCCTTTAGGACTGACTGGTCTGATCTCAAGCTCATTTACATCTAAAATTCATATCATCTTTGTAAATCAAAATCTGAAGTAAAGGCAAGATAAAAGATAAGAAGGGCCCCTTGGTGCCTAGAATTAGCAAATTGAAAGGCTCTGGAGATAAAAGCAACTCATCCTAAGTCTCAAAGAATGCCCACAAATATTCCAGATATTACACAAAAACTCAAATGAACCTTTTGGCCCACCAAATACTCTTCTATGGACATTAAGCATTTCATAGCTAAAAATGACCCCAGGAGGAAACAAAGCACTATCAGGAGAATTATCAAAAAAGAGGAAAAAAAAAGATAAAAATAAATCAGCAGAAACAAATTTATACAAATTTCAAAAACTTTTTATAAGTTTGTAATTATCAAATGTAAATTATTTTAAACATATTTTGTAGTGTTTAAGAAAATAAAAGGAAACCTTTATAATAACTACAGGGAAAAAATAAACTGACTAGAAATTTTAGAAATGAAATTTACATATCCCAAAGGAAAAAATCAATGTACAGGCTTTATAACATGTTAGTCACAACTAAAAATAGAAATAGTTCAAATGAAATTATTCAGAAAGATTATAGAAGTGATGGAATATACAAGAGAGTAAGTAAGAGACAGGGAGGAGAGGAAGAGAAAGTCTAATGGGTGTCTATTTCAAGTTAAATAATGAAAAGATAGATACAATGGAACACAGGCAATATATGAAGAGACAGTATCTGAGAATTTCCAAAATAGATAAAAATACAGTTTCTCAGATTCAAGAAGCCCATGGAGTATGGAAAAAGAGCTACAGAAACCCACTTCTATGTATATATCATGACCCTGACACACTAAAGATGAAGAAAAGATATTGACAGCCTCTTGAGAAAGAGAGAAAATAGATTACCTTCAAAGAAGCAGCTGTTAGACTGACCACTGACTTACCAAGAGCCACTTCAGGAGCCAGACTACAGTGTACTTATATCTATCTTCAAGAGGCTGAAAGGCTACATTTGCAACCTAGGATTCTATACACCACAAAAATACCTTCCAAATGTTTAAAGGAATTAAAAATATTTAAAACAAACAAGTATATATATATATTTTTTTCCCCAGATAAACATCTATGTCTGCTTTATTGACTATGCCAAAGCCTTTGACTGTGTGGATCACAACAAACTGTGGAAAATTCTTTTTTTTTTCTTTTTTTAAATTTTTTTTATTATTTTTTAACTTTACAATATTGTATTGGTTTTGCCATACATCAACATGTATCCACCACAGGTGTACATGTGTTCCCCATCCTGAACTCCCATCCCTCCTCCCTCTCCATACCATTCCTCTAGGTCATCCCAGTGCACCAGCCCCAAGCTTCCTGTATTCCTGCTTTGAACCTGGACTGGCAATTCATTTCTTATATAATATTATACATGTTTTAATGCCATTCTCCCAAATCATCCCCCCCCAACAGAGTCCAAAAGACTGTTCTATACATCTGTCTCTTTTGCTGTCTCGCATACAGGGTTGTCATTACCATCTTTCTAAATTCCATATATATGCATTAGTATACTGTATTGGTGTTTTTCTTTCTGGCTTACTTCACTCTGTATAATCAGCTCCAGTTTCATCCACCTCATTAGAACTGATTCAAATGTATTCTTTTTAATAGCTGAGTAATACTCCATTGTGTATGTGTACCACAGCTTTCTTATCCATTCATCTGCTGATGGACGTCTAGGTTGCTTCCATGTCCTGGCTATTATAAACAGTGCTGCGATGAACTTTGGGGTACATGTGTCTCTTTCAATTCTGTATATTTTTAAAGTCTGGCACTATAGACCCTCAAAAAGGAAGCTCTATGGCACATGATCCAAATGAAAAGTCTGAGTTACAAGAAAGAATGAGAAGCAAAATAAGTTGTAAATATAGATAAATCCAAAAGAAGACTGACTACATAAAATAATTTTATAATGTTTCATAAAATAAATTAATTGAATTAAATATATAAATATACAAGCTGGAAGAAGAGAAATGAAGCTAAAGTAGTCTAAGACCCAATGTTGTACAGAAGAATGGTAAAGTTTTTGATTCACTTAAGATTTTTTAAGTAAAGGACACATGTGGTAACTCTCAGGATGACCAGTGGAAAATAAGAACAGCTTGTATAAATTATAAGCTAGTATAGTTCTGAATAAATGGCCCTGAAAGATACATTCTGAACCCTCAAACATATGAGTGTTATCTTATATGGCAAAGGGAATTTTGCATATATGGTTAAATTTAGGATCATGAAGTAGGAAGATTATTATGAACTGGGCTTTTATTTATGTATTTGGGCTATAAATATAATCATCAATGTCTTTTTTAAAGGTAGGACTCACAGATTTGAGTACAGAAAAGGAGAATGTAATATGATGATATTAGAACAAATGTAATAATGTGCTCTGAAGATGGAGTAGAGGCCAATGTAAAGAATACAGGTGAACATTTAAAAGTGAAAAAGGCAACAAAACAGATTATCCCCTCTTTACTTCCAAAAGTAATTATTCCTACTGACATCTTTACTTTAGACCAATGAAAGTGATTCCAGATTTCTAGATTCCAGAAATGTAAAAATAAATTAATTTTTTTCTTAAGCCACTAAATTTGTGGTAATTTCCTTTGGCAGCAAAGGGGAATAATACATATAGAAAACATGAAGTGATACAAGTTATTCAACCAAAAAAGAAAAAAAATAACAGGGAAAAAGAACCCATACAAATGGTGGAACAAAGAGAAAGGACAAAAAATGTAGATACAATCTCACATATATCTGTCATTATATCAACTATTAATGAATTATGCTCTTAAAAGATGAAGAATGTCAGATAATTTGAAAATATATCCACAACAAAATACAAGAACAAAAACAGCTGAAAAGTAAAGTATTGAGGAAGATACAGCATGCAAATATAAACCAAAGCAAATATTTAGCTATATACCAAATAGCAGAAAACTTTGCTAGAAATGAAGGTGACCATTCCATTATGATAAAATACAGTTCAGTGGCAACCCACTCCAGTACTCCTGCCTGGAGAATCCCATGGATGGAGGAGCCTGGTAGGCTGCAGTCCATGGGGTCGCTGGGAGTTGGACACCACTGAGCGACTTCACTTTCACTTTTCACTTTCACGAATTGGAGAAGGAAATGGCAACCCACTCCAGTGTTCTTGCCTGGAGAATCCCAGGGAAGGGGGAGCCTGGTGGGCTGCTGTCTGTGGGGTCACACAGAGTCGGACACGACTGAAGCGACTTAGCAGCAGCAGCAGTAGCAGCATCAGAAAGAAGCAAATTAAAAAATACTCAACATTGTTATTTAGGGATATGCAAACCAAAAACCACAATGAGGTACCATTTCACACACAATACAAAATAAGAAAATACATAAAACTGCTGGCAAGGATGTGGAGAAATTAGAACCCTCAAGCATTGCAAGTGGAAAGGTAAAATGGTGAAACTGCTGTGTAAAAGGTTGGTAGCTCCTCAGTAAATTAAACCCAGAATTACCAGATGACCCAGTAATTCTACTTTTAGGTGTACCCAAAAGAATGGAAAACAAGGACTCAAACAGATATTTTAATGCCAGTGTTCACTGCAACATATTGATAAAATTCAAAAGCTAGAAACAACCCAAGTGTCCAACAATAGATGAATGAATAGACAAAATGTGGTGCATACATGGAATGGGATATTATTTAGTCATAGTAAGGAATGGAATTTTGACACCTGCTATGACAAATATTGAGCTAGTAATGCTCAAAATTCTCCAAGCCAGGCTTCAGCAGTACGTGAACCATGAACTTCCAGATGTTCAAGCTGGTTTTAGAAAAGGCAGAGGAATGAGAGACCAAATTGCCAAGATCCACTGGATCATGGAAAAAGCAAGAGAGTTCCAGAAAAACATCTATTTCTGCTTTACTGACTATCCCAGAGCCTTTGACTGTGTGGATCACAATAAACTGTGGAAAATTCTGAAAGAGATGGGAATACCAGACCACCTGACCTGCCTCTTGAGAAACCTGTATGCAGGTCAGGAAGCAACAGTTAGAACTGGACATGGAACAACAGACTGGTTCCAAATAGGAAAAGGAGTACGTCAAGGCTGTGTATTGTCACCCTGCTTATTTAACTTCTATGCAGAGTACATCATGAGAAACGCTGGGCTAGAAGAAGCACAAGCTGGAATCAAGATTGCTGGGAGAAATATCAATAACCTCAAATGACACCACCCTTTTGGCAGAAAGTGAAGAGGAACTAAAAAGCCTCTAGATGAAAGTGAAAGAAGAGAGTGAAAAAGTTGGCTTAAAGCTCAACATTCAGAAAATGAAGATCATAGCATCCAGTCCCATCACTTCATGGCAAATAGATGGGAAAACAGTGGAAACTGTATCACTTTATTTTGGAGGGCTCCAAAATCACTGCAGATGGTGACTGCAGCCATGAAATTAAAAGACGCTTACTCCTTGGAAGGAAAGTTATGTCCAACCTAGACAGCATATTCAAAAACAGAGACAGTATTTGCCAACAAAGGTCCATCTAGTCAAGGCTATGGTTTTTCCAGTGGTCATGTATGGATGTGAGAGTTGGACTATGAAGAAAGCTGAGCGTCAAAGAATTGATGCTTTTGAACTGTGGTATTGGAGAAGACTCTTGAGAGTCCCTTGGACTGCAAGGAGATCCAACCAGTCCATTCTAAAGAAGATCAGTCTTGGGTGTTCTTTGGAAGGACTGATGCTGAAGCTGAAATTCCAATATGTTGGCCACCCACCTCATGCGAAGAGTTGACTCATTGGAAAAGACCTGGTGATGCTGGGAGGGATTGGGGGCAGGAAGAGAAGGGGACGACAGAGGATGAGATGGCTGGATGGCATCACCTATTCGTTAGACATGAGTTTGGGTGAACTCCGAGAGTTGGTGATGGACAGGGAGGCCTGACGTGCTGCGATTCATGGTGTCACAAAGAGTCAGACACGACTGAGCGACTGAACTGAACTGATGACACATATGAACTTTGGAAATATCACACTAAGTGAAATTAGATAGACACCTAAGGACAAATATTATATGACTTTCAGTTCAGTTCAGTTCAGTAGCTCAGTCACGTCCGACTCTGCGACCTCATGAATTGCAGCATGCCAGGCCTCCCTGTCCATCACCAACTCCCGGAGTTCACTCAAACTCATGTCCATCGAGTCAGTGATGCCATCCATCCATCTCATCCTCTGTCGTCCCCTTCTCTTCCTGCCCCCAATCCCTCCCAGCATCACCGGGTCTTTTCTAATGAGTCAACTCTTCACATGAGGTGGCCAAAGTATTGGAGTTTCAGCTTCAACATCAGTCCTTCCAAAGAACACCCAGGATTGATCTTTAGAATGGACTAGTTGGATCTCCTTGCAGTCCAAGAGACTCTCAAGAGTCTTCTCCAGCACCACAGTTCAAAAGCATCAATTCTTCAGTGCTCAGCTTTCTTCATAGTCCAACTCTCACATCCATACATGACCACTGGAAAAACCATAGCCTTGACTAGACGGACCTTTGTTGGCAAAGTAATGTCTCTGCTTTTGAATATGCTGTATGCTGCTGCTGCTGCTGCTGCTGCTGCTAAGTCGCTTCAGTCGTGTCCGATTCTATGCGACCCCATAGACGGCAGCCCAACAGGCTCCCCCATCCCTGGGATTCTCCAGGCAAGAACACTGGAGTGGGTTGCCATTTCCTTCTCCAGTGCATGAAAATGAAAAGTGAAAGGGAAGTCGCTCAGTTGTGTCTGAGTCTTCACGACCCCATGGACTGCAGCCTACCAGGCTACTCTGTCCATGGGATTTTCCAGGCAAGAGTACTGGAGTGGGGTGCCATCGCCTTCTCCTGAATATGCTGTCTAGCTTGGTCATAACTTTTCTTCCAAGGAGTAAGTGTCTTTTAATTTCATGGCTGCAGTCACCATCTGCAGTGATTTTGGAGCCCCCCAAAATAAAGTCAGCCACTGTTTCCACTGTTTCCCCATCTACTTGCCATGAAGTGATGGGACCAGATGCCATGATCTTAGCTTTCTGAATGTTGAGCTTTAAGCCAACTTTTTCACTCTCCTCTTTCACTTTCATCAAGAGGCTTTTTAGTTCCTCTTCACTTTCTGCCATATGGGTGATGTCATCTGCATAGCTGAGGTTATTGATATTTCTCCCAGCATTCTTGATTCCAGCTTGCGCTTCTTCCAGGCCAGCGTTTCTCTGGGCTGGATGTACTCTGCATATAAGTTACATAAACCCTCTTTATCCTCCATGATATCTCAGTGATTGATGTGTCATAGTGAAAGACTTCCAATTCAGAAAGATCTAAGATTCGATCCCCAATCTGCCACATTTTAGATTTGGGTTGCTGACCCAATCAACTAATTTCTCCTAGATTCAGTTTTCCAATCTGTTAAATAGCAGTATCATCTACCTTGAAGGAACTAATGATAATTAGGGATAATATATGTGCCAGATAATACATGTTCCAAGGACCAAACCTAATATTGTATAGGTATGGAATAAATCATAACATCTAATATATTCTACTTACTTATATGTTGTTTTCCTTGGCAATCATAGAGTATCTCTATAATTCTATTTCCAGTTTCTAACATATATATCTGGAATATAGCAGGTTTAACTGTAAGTCTGATACTATTGATAGGGATCTTAAAACTATGTTTTAAGATCTGTTTTTTAATCTTAGTTTCTGCAGGTCAAGAATCTAGGTGCAACTCAGCTGGGTCTTTTGGCTCAGGATTTCTCACAAGGTTGTAATCAAGGCTGTAATGCAGTGATCACAAAACTTGACTTGAGGATTAATTTACAAGCTCATTGACTCCTACAATTCAATAAAAACAACAGCAAAAATAATCTATTTTTTAAAATGGGCAAAAGACCTGAATAGACATTTCTCCAAAGAACATTTACAAATGTTCAACAGGTGTGAAGATGTTCAAAATGATTAATTTTAGGGAAATACAAATAAAAACCACAATGAGATATCATCTCACACCTATTAGGATGGCTATTATCCAAAAACCAAAGAATAAATGTTGTGAAGGATATGAAGAAAAGACATCCCTTTTACACTGCTGGTGGAAATATAAATTGGTGCAGGCAGTATGGAAATCAATATGAAATTTCCTCAAAAAATTAAAAACAGAATTACCATTTGATCCGGCAATCTCACTTCTGGGTATATATCCAAAAGAACTCAATCCAAATTTCAAAGAGATACTTAACTTTAAATATATCCCATACCTTGTCACCTATTCCATATCTACATTTTATTTATTTGGATAATAGCAAACAGTTTAGTTTATTAAGTTGGGATTCATATATCACCCTCCCTCATTCTCACCCAGAAGCAATAATAAATACAATACTTAATAAGAAGTCACTTAATTGTAAGGAATAATACAAGCATGGATTTACATAACACTATCAGAATAGTGCAAACCACACTGAATGCTGACGTTTCTTTAATATGCTAGCTCTTATATTTAATTTGAAGCTTTTTTTCCCTTCTTTTTCCCTCATAGTGTTTCTGTTTATATTAATTAATTAATTAATTTAATTGGAGGATAATTACTTTACAATATTGTGATGGTTTTTGCCATACAACATCATCTACAAAAGCATATGGAATTTTCAACACAAATATATTTTGTTGAATTTGTTTAGTCAACAGAATTTAGCAAATCATAGGTCCCTTCAGTTTGCAGAGGGCAGGGAGTAGCCTAGGCATTGATCATTACTCAGTTCAGTTCAGTCGCTCAGCTGTGTCTGACTCTTCACGACCCCATGGACTGCAGATCATTAATCTGTACTTATACACTTACAAAGCTATTCAGTTTTAACTGTGATAACAGCTGCCTTTTTGCAATGTAAGAATGCTGTAATGTAAGTGCATACAGATCTAACGGAATTGAACCATAACCAAAAAATAAGAGCTAAATAATTTTACTATAAAAAATAAATGAGAGTTATCTGTACCCCCATGTTAACTGCAGTATTATTCACAAGAAATTTATGGAAACAACCTAAATGTCTATCAGTGACCAAATGGATAAAGAAAATGTGGCATATATAGCTATATACATATATATGTGTTTGTGTGTATATATACACACACACATACATGCATGCAGGGAAATATAATTCATCTTTAAAAAAACAGAAGGAAATCTTGCTATTTGCAACAATATAGTATGGCATGGACCCAGAAGACATTATACTAAATGAAAAAAAAAAAAAAACACACATACAGAAAGACAAATACTACACAATCTCAAGTATATGTAGAATCTGATATAGTTCCTTCAATCTTAATTGCAGTACTCAAGCATTTTTATCACAAGCAATGTTGCTTCCTAATATCATTGACATTCTACCCTTTTCAAATTACCAGGAGAATAGAAAGCTCAATGTGGGAGACCTGGGTTGGATCCCTGGGTTGACAAGATCCCCTGGAAGAGAGCATGGCAACTGACTCAGTATTCCTGCCTGGAGAATCCCCATGGACAGAGGAGCTTGGCGGGCTTCAGTCCATGAGGTCGCAAAGAGTCAGACATGACTGAGCAACTAAGCACAGCACAGCATGGCCTGGTAACAGCTGAAAAGTGAAAGTGAAGTCGCTTAGTCATGTCCAGCTCTTTGCAACCCCATGGACTGTAGCCTACCAGGCTCCTCACTCCATGGGATTTTCCAGGCAAGAATACTGGAGTGGGTTGCCATTTCCTTAGACATATATAAGGCATGGGCCCTGACCTCTATAATCCAATGTGCTCATACTTACTGAGCTTCTTCTATCTGTTAGACATTATGTTTGTAGTTAAAGAGAAAAAGATAAGTGAGAAACAGTCTCTGTACTCAACGTATTTATGAACACATGAAGTAGACCTAAAAATCATAACATACAAGGCAGAAAGTGGCAGATATGAGGCAGAAGAGGCAAAAAGGGACAAAATAACAGAGGGCTTTTAAATGATGCTAAGGAGCTGATGGAAAGTCACTCAAGGTTTTCACTCAAGGCACTGATATTAGAAATATAATCCTTGCTGCTGTGTGGAAGATGGTACAAGAGAAGTAAGACGGAACCGTTAAATGTTTGTGGAGAGGAAAAGGATCTGAATTAAAGCAAGGACAGGAGAATGAGTACTTTCTTTACTTCAGCCTCTGTTCACTGAGACATGTAACTCAATCTACCTGTGCCTCCAATCACTCATTATAAACAAGCATCACTGCCTTGGCCCTCCCCATGCTGCCCCTATCTCTACTTCCCATTGATGGCAAGGTCCCAAACCATGATTCATCCAGGTAGACTCTTTGGCAGTGCCTGGTAAACAGTCGATACCCAAGACATTTGTTTCAGCTTGACCACATGAATCAGGGAAGCTGTGGACACATGCCTTGCCTCCTGTTTTGTTGGCTTGCTCCAAACTTGGCACAAGCCTGTGGCCTTGAGAAGAAGGGACTTGGGCTAAAAAACACTGAGGAGCATCTGTGCTCTCTGTACACAGCACTGTTTTGAAATCCCCTGTCCCTGCTTCAAGAGCTTGACAGCAGCCAGAACCAACTGTTTGGTCAATGAAACCACAAAGGCTAAAGCAAAAAGAAACCAAACAACCTGTAACTTCCTTTCAGAATATTCAGTGTTCAAATTGAACTGCATTGCTCAGAAATCCTTTCATTATACTGTTATTTCAGTACCTACTGCTTACCAGGTACTGTAAGGTCAAAAAAACAGAACCAGATGCAGGGCCTACCTTCAGTTCAGTTCAGTCACTCAGTCACGTCCAACTCTTTGCAACCCCATGAACTGCAGTATGCCAGGCCTCCCTGTCCATCACCAACTCCCGGAGTTTACCCAAACTCATGTCCATTGAGTCAGTGATACCATCCAACCATCTCACCCTCTGTTGTCCCCTTTTTCTCCTGCCCACAATCTTTCCCAGCATCGGGTCTTTTCAAATGAGTCAGCTCTTCACATCAGGTGGCCAAAGTATTGGAGTTTCAGCTTCAACATCAGTCCCTCCAATGAACACTCAGGACTGATATCCTTTAGGATGGACTGGTTGCATCTCCTTGCAATCCAAGGGACTCTCAAGAGTCTTCTCCAATGCCACAGTTCAAAAGCATCAATTCTTCAGCACTCAGCTTTTTTTATAGTCCAACTCTCCCACCCATACATGACTACTGGAAAAAACCATAGCCTTGACTAGACAGACCTTTGTTGACAAAGTAATGTCCCTGCTTTTTAATATGCTGTCTAGATTGGTCATAACTTTCCTTCCAAGGAGTAAGTGTCTTTTAATTTCATGGCTGCAATCACCATCTGCAGTGATTTTGGAGGCCAAAAAATAAAGTCAGCCACTGTTTCCACTATTTCCCCATCTATTCACCAAGAAGTGATGGGACCGGATGCCATGATCTTAGTTTTCTGAATGTTGAGCTTTAAGCCAACTTTTTTACTCTCCTCTTTCACTTTCATCAAGAGGCTCTTGAGTTCATCTTTGCTTTCTGCCATAAGAATGCCATCATAAAAAGACAGTCATGAAATTAAAAAACGCTTGTTCCTTGGAAGAAAAGCTATGACAAACCTAGACCATGAATTACAAAGCAGCGACGTCACTTTGCCAAAAAAGGTCCATATAGTCAAAGCTTTCCTGGTGGCTCAGATGGTAAAGAATCTGCTTGCAGTGCTGGAGACCTGGGTTTGATCCCTTGATCAGGAAGATCCCCTGAAGAAGAGAATGGCAACCCACTCCAGTATTCTGGCCTGGAGAATTCCATGGACAGAGGAACCTGGCAGGCTTCAGTTCATGGGGTCAGAAAGAGTCGGACACAACTGAGCAACTATCACTTTTACTTTCATGGCTTTTCCAATAGTCATGTATGGATGTGAGAGTTGGACCACAAAGAAAGCTGAGCACTGAAGAACTGATGCTTTCGAACTGTGGTGCTGAGAAAACTCTTGAGAGTCCCTTGGACAGCAAGGAGATCCAACCAGTCAATCCTAAAGGAAGTCAACCCTGAATATGCATTGGAAGGACGGATGCTGAAACTGAAGCTCCAATACTTTGGCCCCCTGATGCAAAGAACTGACTCACTGGAAAATACCCTGATGCTGGGAAAGATTGAAGGCAGGAGGAGAAGGGGATGACAGAGGATAAGGTGGTTGGATGGCATCATTAACTCAATGGACATGAGTTTGAACAAACTCTGGTAGATAGTGAAGGGCAGGAGAGACTGGTGTGCTGCAGTCCATGGGGTCACAAAAAGTTGGACCCAACCTAGAGACTGAACAACAATCCACCAACAACCTTACATGAGCTCACATTTCAATAAGGAAGAAAGATATGATAATTAGATGATAAATGATGATGGATAGACAGGCTAGATAGATGACAGAGAGAGAAATTGGTAAACATAGCAGGTTTTAAAATAAAAGAACTCTGTTAGTCAGAGGCTAGATCATCAACTTGGCATGGGGCACAAGGAGAGCCTTCTTGGAACAGGGGCTGTCAGAGTTGAGTATTTGAGCATGAAGAAGAGTGTAACAGGGGAGAGAGTGAGAGGAAAGCGCAAGTTTGCTTACTAAAAAGCAACACAGTATTCAAGTGTACAAGAAATACAACTGGAATCAAGGAAACTGCAGGCCAGATTGTGGGAAATGATGGGTTTACCAAGATAACACCCTCCTGAGAGCCAAGGCCTTTCTATATGCTTTTATTAAGATACTGGTGTGGGTATGCATCTTTCATTTGTAATCAGCCAGTGTCTAAATTGGGCTCCCCTGGTGGCTCAGATGGTAAAGAATCTGCTTGCAATGCTGGAGACTCAGGTTCAACCCCCAGGTTGGGAAGATCCCTTGGAAAGGAAAATGGCAACTCACGCCAGTATTGTTGCCTGGAAAATCCTACAGACAGAGGAGCCTGGAGACCTACAGTCCATGGAATTGCAAAGAGTCAAACACAACTGAGCAACCAACACAAATGGTGTCTAAATTATGAAGTACAGTGGCCTTGGTCTTGATTGTTCCTGTATTTTCAACCCATTTCTGCATCTTCATACTATTTGTTGGCTACTCCAAGTTCCCTAGAGAAAAGAATGAAAAACAGTGACTGAGAAACGGGATCTTCTTCAGAGAAAAGAAAGTCTGGTTGTTTTAGGTGAATAGTGCATTCAATGGGGAGGGAACACAAGAAGTTTTCATCATAAACTCAAATAAATCCTTTTGCTTTTCTTTCATGCCATGAGCAACATTTCCTGATCCCTGAGGTAGAAGTTGTAATCAAATCTATGGCACAAATCTGGCAAACACAGTGAGGCCCCTACCGTGTGGGCGGTTCGGGACCTGCAACATACGCCTCCAAACAGGTCTTTGAGTCAAGCCACAGATGGTGTGACAGCTCTGGCGCCGTCAACTGACCGGTCGTGCGCTGAACGTAAAATGTAAATAACCGCCTCTGTGATGACCAGAGAGTCCTTCTTTGGAATTCAAATGTACTGCAGCCCACTTAGCAATATGGCCATCCGTGCTTCCTGAGATAACAGAAGCCTTTTGTAATTGAAAAGTTCCAAATCAGTAGTCATTATTTTACTACTACAAAAACAACTGAAAATTGTTCCAGTCACTTGGAAAGCAGGAAAAAAGTCAAGAGTGTCAAGCATCTCACGCCCTAAAGTGAAGGGACAGGACACGGTGAGATGTTACAAAACGAGCCTGACAGCACTTGCCCCTCACTCACATGCAAGACACAAAGGGAAGTGAAGGGAACTATCTGGGAGGCTCTGAAGGTCATCTGTCCTTTGGGCATTTTCCCCAATGGAAACTGAAAATGTGCCTAGGCCAGTTGGCAGAATGTACCTTGCACTGCCATTAATCACATTCTTTGATGCATCTGGCGTTATCACCCACTGGAAGGGCCAAATGGGTGATGACTGATTTCTACAAGGGAAAGTGTAAGGAAAAAGAAAGAATTGAGCTTGTGGTATCATAAATTAAAAAAAAAACCAGAATCACTCCTAAAAAAATACAAGGAATATGTGTGGGTATTTGAGTTGGTAAAGCAATGGGTCCCATCTGGAGATCTGAGAGAAGAAAATAAAAATCAGGGCTTTCAACTACAGCAACAGGAAGGTGAGACAGTGACAATGGGCGCACATGGAAAGGAGGAAGCCTCTCTAAAATGGGGAGAGGGCTTCAGGACAGAGGGCTTGATAATTTTGAGCTTTGAAGGACCTGACTCCATCCCGGAAAGTCTGAAGAAGACAGGCAATGGTTAAATGATTATCTATATTTCCCCTGAAATATAGAATCAGGGATCCCCCTGGAAGGAGGACAGACGATCTATTTTACCACTGAAAGCGGAGCAAAGGTTTCAGATGAGAGTCAGGCTTGAGCATGCCCAGTGCAGCCAGAGGAGAGATGGGCCACAGCAGAGCAGTAAAACGCTGAAAGGCAAAGTCCACTGGGAAGTCATGAACAACCAGCATGAAGAGGTAAGAGACAGCAGGAGGGACGCTCCAGAGAACACAGAAAACACATCACGAGAAAAATCAGCTGTCAGCATCTTCTGTTAATGCATCCCACAACCACCGCGTCAGTTCTCAGTCCACGGCCTCTCAGTTGCCGAGTGCACCCTTTAATACAGGCTCTGGAATGAACAAGGAAATCCCTTTAAGCATGTCTTCTCTAAGATGAGAACGACGTTAAATTTTCTCAGTACAGGGTGCTGGGCGGACACTGCAGAAGGGGGACGCCATCCTGCAGTTTCCACCACGGGTCGGGGTGGGAGACGTGGGTCTCAGGTTATCTTGTCGCTCACCAGCCCCGACCGTGGGCCCTGAGGGCAGTCCCTCTGCAATCTTGTTCCCTTAGCAGGAGATAAGCTCTCTGTAGCCCTCCAGACCTGCAAGCCAGCGTCCCATTCAGCCTACACACTCTCAAGACCTAGATTTGCAAGGGAACTTCACCACACGCCCTCACCCCCACTGCTGTATCTTGCCATCCGGTCTGCACTCCAGAACGTTGCCTATTGCTTCCCAGCAACTCCCAACCCAGGTCTAAACTGGAAAAACAGGAAACTTTTTTTGTCATTCAATGGACTAAAACATTTCTTCCCCTGCAGGAAAGTCCAAAGTCTTCCATGTTCATCCTTTCTTGGGTACGCTCCCTAAGCCCTAAGGTACTACATAACTGCCTTTCATCTTCTACTGACACTTTTATCATATTCAATAGTTCTTTATATTGAATTTTCTCTGTTTAACCTACTGTGCAGTTTCTTTCTCCCAGACCCAGATTTCTACTGTCAACAATGCAATTTTATAATTATACAAATCAGGTAAGACCTTCTTCCTTTGACCTCTGTGTTCAACCCAGCCCCCTCCAACTCTGCACAGTCAAATGATTCCAGTGAGGGGAGGTGGGGGAGATGGTGGAAAACAGACAACAAAGTTGATGAAATAAATAAACCACAAGATCCCTGCTCTGCTGCAAGCTTCTGGAATCACTGCAAGTACGATTCAATTCAATATACCCATTAAATTATCTTACTCAGAGATGGGGATTTCACAGAACTCTTAGACTTGTACTCTGCTAACCTGTAAGCTACATGTGTTATTTTCACCACTACATCATTTCAACTATTAGTCAAGAAGATTGTCAATTCCTCAGTAACATATATTTTAATATTTTTGAAAGAACTGTTATAGTCAAGGACTAAAGAAAGTAGAAAGAAAAGATAACCTATGGTTAGTCAGAAAAGAGAAAACTTATCCAGAAATAGGAAGGGTCTTAAAATGATCCAAATTCAAGTGAATTTTTTAAATTCAATCCCAAAGTGAAATTATTACAAATATATATTTTTCAGATTACAAAAATTTTTAAGCAGAGGGTATTCCCTGACAAAGAACAACAAAATTAAGCTATCCTCTGGTCCTTAACCATTTCTCTGAAATTTCAATATCCTTTGCAGCATCCCTGTAGCTTCTTTTTAAATAACCAGGAATAAGCAATCCATCCCTCCCAAAAGAGATCAACCCAATTTCAGAGATGACAAATGTTCAGAAAAAGCTTCCCTTAATTGAATCAGGAGAAGCACAAAAAGGTAAAGGCCCTTTTCCTAGTGACAGCCTTTCGATACCTGAAGGAGATTCTTATATCCCTGGAGATTTTCTTTTCTCTAAGCTAAACAGCCAAGACTTTATTTTCCATATGGCTTAGAGTTCTGTCACTGTCCTCTGAACACACAGCACTTATAATGTCTTTTTCCTATTTTCTTTGCACATCTCCCTCTATATGTAATGAGAATCTTATACTCCCATTGGCATACTATGCCGGGAGCCAGCATATTGCATATTGAGTGCATATTGCATATTGAGTGCAGCACTTTCCACAGCATCATCTTTCAGGATCTGGAATAGCTCACCTGGAATTCTAACACTGCTGGGAGCCAGCGTGAGGAACTCCGCCCATGACAAATGTCATGAGGAAGGAGGCTCGGCATACGCAAAGGCAGGATCGAGCCTCAGGAGTCCCCCATCTACCCCCAAAACCAGAGTCTGCCTACTTTCTGCTTTGTGCTTTCACCTACACCTCAGACTTTACGGGGGGCTGTCCCCCACTACCTCTCTCTGAAACAAGAGTTAGCTTACCGCTCCAGTTAATAATTCCTGGGTGTGACAGTGTTTCAACCTACAAACTCCTTTGGAAATCCTCTAGCCTGCCTGAATAGGTTTTTCCGGCCACATGTGATTGCTCAGAGCCTCCCAACTGTGAGAGGCATGAGATGTTCTAAACTGTCTAAATACAGATTCCTTTGAGCAGTTAAAAGATTGATTAGAAATTGTATTGGTGAAGGGATTTTCACTTGTTGGGCCAATGTTTGCTGCTAAGTTTCCATATCCCTTACCTGCTGTGTCCCTGGCAGTGTATTGATTAATATAATTGGTGTAAGTAGTAGCTTTAATGTTTGTAACCTGGGACCCTTGAGTTAATTCTTTTTCTTGTTATAGCCCACCACACCTTTGCTATCTAATGCTTTTGGAGGGTGGCGCTTGACTTATCACCTTTAGAGAAAAATAAGTTTTCTGAAGAAAGGGTCTTAAAATGTTAACAGACCTCTGGGCCAGAAGATGATGCAAATCACCTAAGCTTTTGCATATGATAAGTTTGTAGGAAGAAAGCCTGGCTTGCTGCATGACTCTACCCCTTCCCCCATTATCCTCTATGCATAACTTAAGGTATAAAAACTACTTTGGAAAATAAAGTGCGGGCCTTGTTCACCGAAACTTGGTCTCACCATGTCGTTCTTTCTCTTACCTTCTGGCTGAATTATTCAGCCTCTTTTCTCCACTGAATTTCCTCACTGAGCTATCCTTATTTCAGCCTCTTTTCTTCACTGAATTTTCCTCACTGAGCTATCCTTATTTCAGCCTCTTTTCTCCACTGAATTTCCTCACTGAGCTATCCTTATTTCAGCCTCTTTTCTTCACTGAATTTTCCTACTGAGCTATCCTCATTCTATTACTCTTTATATCCTTAATTAACGTTTAATTAAGCAATTGTTTCCTGATCCTCGCCGACGCTGTCCCCGCTTCGAATTCCCTGGATCCACCGGGGCTGGACCCCGGCAATACTATATGTGTTACATGGCAGAACAGAGCCAAACTGGCACCTACAAGGCTCAGTAAGTCTGTATTTCAATGAAAGTAACTGAGTCACTGCTTGTACTCTACTCATGTTCCCTGGGCAAGCTCATCAGTTTTGGGTGGTTTTAACCACCACAAACATGAACCCCTGGTGCCTGGTCCATATCACCAGCTCAGGCTTCCCCACAATGTCCTGATGGTACACTACTATCTGCCCATCATCACTCCTGGATATCCCAGAAATGCTTCAACCTCAATGGGCTGAACACTAAAATCTCCATTTTACCCTATAAGTGTGCTGCTCCTATATTCTCTGTCTTCAGTTAAGAGCACTACCACTGACCCACACACACAAGCTAGAATGCATGACGCAAAGCAAACGTTAATCCTGTATTTTCTCCTTGTCACTCTCTAAACAACTCTAATGCTTTTTCACACTCCCACACTGCTTCATGATATTGTTGCCCTGATCTCTCCTATTAATCCCCCATCTCATTATTTCCTATTCCTCATTCAGTAATTAACCAGGGTATCATCACTTTCAAGAAGCTCAGAAGAGAACAAAGTCAAGACCTTCTCAAAGTCTAAAATACATATATGGATAACTTAGTGATTTTTCTACCACACTCCCCTGAAAATCATCCTCCCCTGAAATAAATGCACAGTACCCACTTCTCTCACCTCACCCTAAAATGCAGTTGATTTCTTCTTTGATCTTAGACTTACTATTTTTTCTTTTCTTTTTCAAAAATTTCCTAAGACTTTTTACTTTAAAAAGCATGTGAAGTATTTCTTTATTACTTTAAAATGAGATACCCATACCAGCGGCTGCGACGGTGCATGAGCACGGCAGAGAGGAGCTACCCCACGTCCAAGGTCAGGAGCAGCGGCTGCGCTTTGCTGGAGCTTCCATAAAGAGATACCCCATGCCCAAGGTAAGAGAAACCCAAGTAAGATGGTAGGTGCTGAGAGAGGCCATCAGAGGGCAGACAGACTGAAATCACAATCACAGACAACTAGCCAATCTGATCACGGGGACCACAGCCTTGTCTAACTCAATGAAACTGAGCCATGCCATGTGGGGCCACCCAAGAGGGATGGCTCATGGTGGAGAGGTCTGACAGAATGTGGTCCACTGGAGAAGGGAATGGCAAACCACTTCAGTATTCTTGCCTTGAGAACCCCATGAACAGTATGAAAAGGCAAAAAGATAGGACATTGAAAGATGAACTCCCCAGGTCAGTAGGTGCCCAATATGCTACTGGAGATCAGTGGAGAAATAACTCCAGAAAGAATGAAGGGATGGAGCCAAAGCAAAAACAACACCCAGTTGTGGATGGGACTGGTGATAGGAGCAAGATTTGATGTGGTAAAGAGCAACATTGCATAGGAATATGGAATGTCAGGTCCATGAATCAAGGCAAATTGGAAGTGGTCAAATGAAACGGCAAGAGTGAATGTCGACATTCTAGGAATCAGCGAACTAAGATGGACTGGAATGGGTGAATTTAACTCAGATGATCATTATATCTACTTATGTGGGCAGGAATCCCTTAGAAGAAATGGAGTAGCCATCATAGTCAACAAAAGAGTCTGAAATACAGTACTTAGATGCAATCTCAAAAATGACAGAATGATCTCTCTTCGTTTCTAAGGCAAACCATTCAATAGCAGAGTAATTCAAGCCTATGCCCTGACCAGTAATGCTGAAGAAGCTGAAGTTAAATGGTTCTATGAAAACCTACAAGACATTCTAGAACTAACACCCAAAAAAGATGTCCTTTTCATTATAGGGGACTGGAATACAAAAGTAGGAAGTCAAGAAACACCTGGAATAACAGGAAAATTTGGCCTCGGAGTACAGAACGAAGCAGGGCAAAGGCTAATGGAGTTCTGCCAAGAAAACACACTGGTCATAGCAAACACCCTCTTCCATCAACACAAGAGAAGACTCGACACATGGACATCACCAGATGGTCAACACCAACATCAGACTGATTATATCCTTTGCAGCCAAAGATGGAGAAGCTCTGTAGAGTCAGCAAAAACAAGACTGGGAGCTGACTGTGGTTCAGATGATGAACTCCTTATTGCCAAATTCAGACTTAAATTGAACACAGTGGGGAAAACCACTAGACCATTCAGGTATGACCTAAATCAAATCCCTTGTGATTATACAGTGGAAGTGAGAAATAGATTTAAGGGACTAGATCTGATAGATAAGAGTGCCTGATGAACTGTGGATGGAGGTTCGTGACATTGTACAGGAGACAGGGATCAAGACCATCCCCAAGCAAAAGAAATGAAAAGAAGTAAAATGGCTGTCTGAGGAGGCCTTATAAATAGCTGTGAAAAGAAGAAAAGCGAAAAGCAAAGGAGAAAAGGAAAGATATAAGCATCTGAATGCAGAGTTCCAAAGAATAGCAAAGAGAGATAAGAAAGCCTTCCTCAGCAATCAATGCAAGGAAATAGAGGAAAACAATAAAATGGGAAATACTAGAGATCTCTTCAAGAAAATTAGAGATACCAAGGGAACATTTCATGCAAAGATGGGTACAATAAAGGACAGAAATGGTAGGGACCTAACAGAAGCAGAAGATATTAAGAAGAGGTGGCAAGAATACACAGAAGAACTGTACAAAAAAGAGCTTCACGACCCAGATAATCATGAAGGTGTGATCACTGACCTAGAGCCAGACATCCTGGAATGTGAAGTCAGGTGGGCCTTAGGAAGCATCACTACAAACAAAATTGTAGAGGTGATGGAATTCCAGTTATGCTATTTCAAACCCTAAAAGATGATGTTGTGAAAGTGCTGCACTCAATATGCCAGCAAATTTGGAAAACTCAGGAGTGGCCACTCCTGGAAAGGAGTGGAAAAGGTCAGTATTCATGCCAATCCCAAAGAAAGGCAATGCCAAAGAATGCTCAAACTACCACACAATTGCACTCATCTCACACGCTAGTAAAGTAATGCTCAAAATTCTTCAAGCCAGGCTTCAGCTATACATGAACCGTGAACTTCCAGATGTTCAAGCTGGTTTTAGAAAAGGCAGAGGAACCAGAGATTAAATTGTCAACATTCACTGGATCATTGAAAAAACAAAAGAGTTCCAGAAAAAAACATCTATTTCTGCTTTATTGACTATGCCAAAGCCTTTGACTGTGTAGATCACAATAAACTGTGGAAAATTCTGAAAGAGATGGGAATACCAGACCACCTGATCTGCCTCTTGAGAAATTTGTATGCAGGTCAGGAAGCAACAGTTAGAACTGGACATGGAACAACAGACTGGTTCCAAATAGGAAAAGGAGTACGTCAAGGCTGTATATTGTCACCCTGTTTATTTAACTTATATGCAGAGTACATCATGAGAAACGCTGGGCTGGAGGAAAAACAAGCTGGAATCGAGACTGCTGGCAGAAATATCAATAACTTCAGATATGTAGATGACACCACCCTTACGGCAGAAAGTGAAGAAGAACTAAAGAGCCTCTTGATGAAAGTGAAAGAGGAGAGTGAAAAAGTTGGCTGAAAGCTCAACATTCAGCAAACGAAGATCATGACATCTGGTCCCATCACTTCATGGCCAATAGATGGGGAAACAGTGGCTGACTTTATTTTTCTGGGCTCCAAAATCACTGCAGATGGTGACAGTAGCCATGAAATTAAAAGACTCTTGCTCCTTGGAAGGAAAGTTATGACCAACCTAGATAGCATATTCAAAAGCAGAGACATTACTTGCCAACAAAGGTCTGTCTAGTCAAGGCTATGGTTTTTCCAGTGGTCATGTATGGATGTGAGAGTTGGACTATAAAGAAAGCTGAGGGCTGAAGAATTGATGCTTTTGAATTGTGGTGTTGGAGAAGACTCTTGGCAGTCCCTTGGACTGCAAGGAGATCCAACAAGTCCATCCTAAAGGGGATCAGTCCTGGTGTTCATTGCAGGGACTGATGTTGAAGGGAAACTCCAATACATTGGTCACCTGATGTGGAGAGCTGACTCATTTGAAAAGATCCTGATGCTGGGAAAGATTGAGAGGAGGAGGAGAAAGGGACAACAGAGGATGAGATGGTTGGATGGCATCACCAACACAGTGGACATGGGTTTGGGTGGACTCCGGGAGTTGGTGATGGACAGGGAGGCCTGGTGTGCTGCGGTTCATGGGGTCGCAAAGTGTCAGACACGACTGAGCGACTGAACTGAACTAAACCCACACTTACTTCACAAAGTCTGTCTCCTATCTTTTCTCTTGAATCAGAGAAACTGGCAACTTTTAGGACATGGAAGCAACATAAATGTTCATCAACACAGGAGCAGATAAAGAAGATGGGATACATATGTACATTAATATGTAATATTAATGGCCATAAAAAGAAACGAAATTGGGTCATTTGTAGAGACATGGATGGACACAGAGACTGTCATACAGAGTGAAGTAAGTCAGAAAGAAAAAAACATGGCTGATTCATGTGAATGTATGGAAAAATAACACTACAATATCATAATTAGCCTCCAATTAAAATAAATAAATAATTTTTTTATAAAAAGAATGAAACACTAAAAAAAGAAGAAACATGCTGTATATTAATGCATACATGTGGAATCTAGAAAAATGGTATAGATGATCTTACTTGCAAAATAGAAACAGAGAAACAGATGCAGAGAACATATGTACACCTGGGGGGAGGGGGAAGTGGGATGAATTGGGAGACTGGGATTGACATATACACAGAGAGCTGATTCCCTTTGTTGTACAGTAGAAACCAATACAACAATGTAAAGCAACTATACTGCAACAAAAAAATTTTTAATAACAAAAGAAAGAAACTGGCAACTTTTGACAACAATATTCTTAATAAATATCAGGCAGAAAGGGCCCCTTTCTCATATTATGGGAACTAAAGTCCTCGATTCCAAAGATTTTATAACACCATCATATGCATCAGCTCATCCAGGGATCAAGGAAAGATTTTTAAATAATCCAGAGACCCATAGCAAGTAGATAAAAAGCCCTTAGAGATTAGTGATTCTAACATAGACCCTCTCCTAACAGCTGAAGTCAAAATTCAGACTTTGGAATGACATTAACTGTGTTAGAGTACTGGATTCATTACTTAAAACTGTTCCTAGGCAAGGGTGTTAATTTCCATTTCTTCATGTATAAAATTAGGATAGTAATACTTCCTATCTCATAAGATTTTTTAATTGAAGTATAGTTAATGTATAGTTTTAATTAATACTGAACAAAGTGATTCAGTTTTATATGTATATATTTGTGTGTGTGTATACACACACATTCTTTTTTAAATTCTTTTGCATTATGGTTTATCACCAGATATTGAATATAGTCCCCTATGCTATATAGTAGGACCTTGTTTATCCATATATGTAAACTCACATCTGCAAACTCCAATCTCTCATTCACCCTTCCCCCACCGACCTCCCCCTTGGTAATCACAAGTCTGCTCTCTAGGTCTGTGATTCTGTTTCTGGTTCATCAGTTCAGTTCAGTCACTCAGTCGTGTCTGACTTTGCGACCCCATGAATCGCAGCACACCAGGCCTCCCTGTCCATCACCAACTCCTGGAGTTCACTCAAACTCACATCCATCAAGTCAGTGATGCCATCCAGCCATCTCATCCTGTGTCATCCCCTTCTCCTCCTGCCCCCAATCCCTCCCAGCATCAGAGTCTTTGCCAATGAGTCAACTCTTTGCATGAGGTGGCCAAAGTACTGTAGTTTCAGCTTTAGCATCATTCCTTCCAAAGAACACCCAGGGCTGATCTCCTTCAGAATGGACTGGTTGGATCTCCTTGCAGTCCAAGGAACTCTCAAGAGTCTTCTCCAACACCACAGTTCAAAAGCATCAATTCTTTGGCGCTCAGCTTTCTTCACAGTCCAACTCTCACGTCCACATGTGACCATAGGGAGGTTCATTTCTGTCATACTTTAGGATCCACATGTAAGTGACATATACTGTTTTATGAGGATTAAGTAAAACGTAAAGTATCAGTGAGAACTCAGAAGTGTTAACCATCCAGAATATTGAAGATCAAGGAACCAGTCAGGCATTTAACTGGGACTTCATCTCAAATCTTTCTATATCATATCCACACTATCTTTATAAGTACATAGTCTATTTTAAGAAACATGATATATGGTCAAAAAATGACTTTGGCCTGTTTTGTTTTTCCTTTTCTTGATTGTTTCAGCTACAATTTAAGACTTATCAAAATTTCCCAAGAAAATTTCCCAGTTAGAAATATGGTCTTAGGCTATAAAATATGGCACATACATTCTATCAAACTCTGAAATGGAATGAATCTTTAATGAAAATAAGCCTTCCTTCCTCCACCTTGGCCTCTTTAAGATGTAACTGTCAGAACAAAACCCTGCTGACTTAGACTTTTCTTTACCAGCCGAGCCACGAGGGAAGCCCATTCCTTATATTAGATGACTTCATATGTTTTGCCTCATATGAAAATTCAGGTTCTCTATGACAGTCTCACATTTTTTATTGAAATATAGTTGATTTATACAAAAATCAACTTTAAGAATACATGTAAGTATGTATATATATATTTTTTTCATATTCTTTTCCATTATGGCTTATTATAGGATATTGAATATAATTCCCTGTGCTATAAAATAGGACCTCATTGTTTATCTGTTTTATATATAGTAATTTTTATCTGCTAATTGCAGATTCCAAATTTATCCATCCCTCCTCCCCTTTGGCAACCATAAGTTTGTTTTCTGTCTTTTTCTGTTTTGTAAATAAGTTCATTTACAAAATCTAAATAGATTCTACATATAAGTGACATCATATATTTGTCTTTCTCTTGCTGACTTCACTTAGTATGATAATCTCTAGGTTCCTCCATATTGCTGCAAATGCTATTATTTCATTCTTTCAATGGCTGACGAATATTCTACTGTGTGTGTGTGTGTGTGTGTGTGTGTATACACACCATATCTTTTTTATCCATCAGTTGATGGACATTTTAGGTTGCTTCCATGTCTTGGCTATTGTACATAGTGCTGTTATGAATACTGGGGTTCAGGTGTTTTTTTGAATTGGAGTTTTCTCCAGATATATGCCCAGGAGTGGGATTATAGGATCATATGGTAGGTCTATTTTTAGTTTTTAAAGGAACTTCCATACTGTTCTACATAGTGGCTGCACCAATGTACATTCCCACCAACAGTGCAGGAAGGTTGCCTTTTCTCCACAAACTCTCCAGCATTTACTATGTGTAGACTTTTTAATGATGGCCATTCTGACCAGTGTGAGGTGGTCACATCGTTTTGACTTGCATTTATCTAGTAAATAGCTATGTTGAGCATCTTTGCATGTACTTACTGGCTCTATGTATGTCTTATTTAAAGAAATGTCTATTTAGGACTTCTATATATTTTTAATTGAGCTGTATTTTTGTTATTGAATTGTATAAGCTCTTTGAAATTTTGGAAATTAAGCCCCTGCCATTTGCATTGCCTGCTAATATTTCTCCCAGTCAATAACTTCTTTTTCATTTTGTTTATGCTTTCATTTCTTGTGCAAAAGCTTATAAGTTTGATTAGGTGCAATTTGTTTATTTTTGCTTTTATTTCTATTAAATTGGGAGACTAACCTAAGAAATTTATGTCAGAGAATGTTTTGCTTACCTTATCTTCTAAAAATTTTATGGGGTCATGTCTTATATTTATGGGCACCCCATGTGGTGCAGTGGTAAAGAATCCGCCTGCCAGTGCAGGAGATGCAAGAAATGCAGGTTCGACTCCTGGATCAGGAAGATTCCCTAGAGGAAGAAATGGCATTCCCTTTTCCAGGGAATCTTTCCTACCTAGGAATCAAACCCGGGTGCCCTCCATTGCAGGCAGATTCTTTACCATCTGAGCCACCAGGAAAGATCATTGCTGCATGATAGTTTTAATTTAAAAATTGCATACAACTTTCAAAATGTGCCATTTGATCTATTTCAATTCCATAAACATTTGAACCCCCATTGTGTGCAATGACCTGTATTAGGTGCTGCACTTCTTCCTTGAGCCTGTATATTATTTGCTACAAAGGCAGGCTGAATGTGCTTCTGTTGATGTGATTAACACATAATAAACCTCAACAATAATAATACAATTAAATAATATAGGAAGATTCAGCTACCACTCAAAATTTTTTCAATCTAATAATGGAGAAGAAGACATGGTTTGTTAAATAAGTATTGTTAAATCAGACATAAGTTTGTTAAATAAGACAATCTTATAAAGGTGCAAGCAGCTATGGAAAGAAAACTGATGAACTTCATTTAAATGGTCAATAAAGAGAGAAGGAAATGGCAACCCACTCCAGTGTTCTCTCCTGGAGAATCCCAGGGACGGTGGAGCCTGATGGGCTGCCGTCTATGGGGTCGCACAGAGTTGGACACGACTGAAGTGACTTAGCAGCAGGAGCAGCAGCAAAGCCATCCTAAATGAAGTGATATTTGAAATTGGCCTGAAAGTTGAAAAAATTAGATAAGCTGATGGAGGTTAAAGCTCCTAAGCAAAAGGAATAAAATAAATGTAAGCCCATGAACTTGAAAGTATTTGAGACTAGTAGATGAATTAGGAGGAGACACCCTTATTGGCAGCCAAATCCCAGAGTTTAATATCATAGATCGATATTCTATTCATCTTTGGGTACCTGAAACCTCTCATATATCTAGCACACACCCCACAGTAAATGGTGAAGGGAAGTAAGCAAGAGAGAGGGGCAGAGAAAGAGAAGGAAGTACAGAGAGAAAAAAAATATTGAGAGTAAGCACTAACCAGAAGAGATATTTTAGAAATGGGAATTTTGTTTGAATCCTGGTTCAACCAGATCAACTTGCAAAAGAAAAAAAGAAAAGCAATACCTAGGAAATACTGTTGTTATTCAGTCATGATGTCATGTCTGAATCTTTGTGATCTCAAGGACTGCAGCACACCAGGCTCATCTGTTCTCCACAATCTCCCAGAGTTTGCTCAAATTCATTACCAATGAGTCAGTGATGTTTATTTAACCATCTAATCCTCTTCCATCCTTTTCTCCTTCTGCCCTCAACCTTTCCCAGCATCTGGGTTTTTTCCAATGAGTCAGCTCTTCACTCAGGTGGCCAAAGTTTGGAGCTTCAGCATCAGTCCTGCTTATGGATATTCACAGTTGATTTCCTTTAGGATTAACTGGTTTGGTCTCCTTGCAGTCCAAGGGACTCTCAAGCATCTTCTCCAGGACCACGGTTCAGAAGCATCCATTCTTTAGCACTCAGCCTTCCTAATGGAAAAACTCTCACATTCATACATGATTACTGGAAAAATCATAGCTTTGATTATACAGACCTTTGTTGGCAAAGTGATGTCTCTGCTTTTTAATATGCTGTCTAGGTGTGTCATAGCTCTCTTTCCAAGGAACAAGTGTCTTTTAATTTCATGACTGTATTCACTGTCCACAGTAATTTTGGAGCACAAGAAAATAAAATCTTTCACATTTCCCCTTCTATTTGCCATAAAGTGCTGGGACTGGATGCCATGATCTTAGTTTTTTGCCTGTTGAGTTTCAAGCCAGCCTTTTCACTCTCCTCTCTCACCTTCATCAAGAGGCTCTTTAGTTCCTCTCCACTTTGTGCCAGTAGAGTGGTAGCATCTGCATATCTAAAGTGGTTGATGTTGCTCCAGCTTGTGAATCTTGATTCCAGCTTGTGATTCATCCAGCCCTGCATTTTGCATGATTTACCCTGCCTGTTGCTGTTGTTCAGTTGCTCAGTCGTGTCCGGCTCTTTGCAACCCTCTAGACTGCAGCACGCCAGGCTTTCCTGTTCTTCACCATCTCCCAGAGCTTGCTCAAACTTATGTCCATTGAGGCAGTGATGCCGTCTAACTATCTCATCCTCTGTTGTCCCTTTCTCCTCCTGTCTTCAATCTTTTCCAGCATCAGGGTCTTATCCAATGAGTCGGATTACTCTGCATAGAAGTTATATAAGCAGAGTGACAACATACAGCCTTGACATACTGCTCTCCAAATTTTGAACCAGTCTTTCCATGTCCAGGTCTAGCTGTGGCTTCTTGACCTGCATACAGGTTTCTCAGGAGACAGGTAAAGTGGTCTGGTATTCCTCTCCACTTTCTGCCATTAGAGTGGTATCATCTGCATACCTAAGGGTGTTGATATTGCTCCAGGTGATCTTAATTTCAGCTTGTGCTTCATCCAGCCCAGCATTTTGCATGCAGTACTCTGTGTATAAATTTAACAAGCAGAGTGACAAGATACAGCCTTGACATACTCCTTTCCCAATTTGGAACCAGTCCATTGTTCCATGTCTGGTTCTAACTATTGCTTCTTAACCTGCATACAGGTTTCTCAGGAGGCAGGTAAGGGGGTCAGGTATTCCCATCTTGAATTTTCCACATTTTGTTATGATCCACCCAGTCAAAGGTTTTTGTATAGTCAATGAAGCAGAAGTAGATGTTTTTTTCTGGAACTGCCACGCTTTCTCCATGATCCAACGAATGTTGGAAATTTGATCTCTGGTTCCCCTACATCTTCGAAGTTCCACTGTACATCTAGAAATTCTCAGTTCACATACTGCTAAAGCCTAGATTAAAGGATTTTGAGCATAACTTTGCTAGCATGTTAAATGAGTGAAACTATGTGGTAGTTTGAACATTCTTTAGCATAGCCCTTCTTTGGGATTGGAATGAAACTGACCATTTTCTGTCCTGTGACCACTGCTGAATTTTCAAAATTTCCTGACATTCTTTATGCAGCACTTTAACAACATCATCTTTTAGGATTTTAAATATTACAAACAAAGCAACTGACAAAAGATTAATCTCCAAAATACATAAGCAGCTCATACAGCTCAATATCAGAAAAAGAAACAACCCAATTAAAAAATGGGCAGAAGACCTAAACAGACACTTCTCCAAAGAAGTCATACAAATGGCCAATAAACACATAAAAAGATGCTCAATATTATTATAAAAATGCAAATCAAAACTACAGTGAGGTATCACCTCACTGCAGTCAGAATGGCCATCATCAAAATATCAACACACAATAAATGCTGCAGAGGCTGTGAAAAAAGGGAAACCTCCTGCACTATTGGTTAGAATTTAAACATACATTGCCATTACGGAAAACCGTATGGAGATTCCTTTAAAAACTAGGGCTAAATCTATCATATGACCCAGCAGTCCTACTCCTGGGCATATACTCTGTGAAAACCACAATTCTAAAAGACACATTTACCCCACTGTTCACTGCAGCAATATTTACAGTAGCCAGGACAAGGAAGCAACCTAGATGTCCATCAACAGATGAATGGATAAAGAAGCTATGGCACATTTATACAATGGAATATCACTCAGCTATAAAATGAACAAAATTGAGTCAGATGTAGTGAGGTAGAGCCTTTTATACAGAGTAAAGCAAGTCAGAAAGAGAAAAACAAGTATCATATATTAACTCACATATATGGAATCGAGAAACGTGGTACTGATGATCCTAGTAGAGAGCAGACTTGTGGACACAGTGGGGGAAGGTGAGGGTGGGAAGAACTGAGAAAGCAGCATTGACATATATATACACTATCAATCATGTGTGAAACAGATAGATAGTGGTAAGTTGCTAAATAACACAGGGAGCCCAGCTTGGGACTCTGTGATGACCTAGAGAGGTGGGATAGGGAGAAGGGAGACAGAGCGAAAAGATATATTAATATATATGATTGATCCACGTTGTGGTATGGCAGAAACCAATACAAAATTGTAAAGCAGTTTTCTACCAATTAAAAAATCTTTTTAAAAAATAAACTTTAAAAAACATAACAGATCTGCTGGATTCTGTCACTCCACTAGCTTTGTTTGTAGTAATGCTTCCTAAGGCCTACTGACTATATATAATTTTTTAAATTGCTAATTTTTATGATGATAATAGTATTGTGGTTATGTTTTATGTTTTAAAAGTCTCTATTTTAAGGAGATTCTTGTTGAAGTATCCATAGGTGAAGTAAAACAATGTTGGGTAGTACTTCAAAATAATCCAGTGGTGGAGGGTATAAATGAAACTCTATCAGCCATGTGTCAATGATTATTGAAAATGACTGATGGACACATGGAAGTTCACAACCTGTTTTCTTATGTATAAATTTGAAATTTTATAAACAAATAATAACAAAAATAATAAATGTCTCTAGAAGACATTTGATTCAAAAAGTTCTATACTAAAGAATTTTATTATGAAAAACTATTTAT
This sequence comes from Bos indicus, assembly GCF_029378745.1. Classification (NCBI taxonomy): domain Eukaryota; kingdom Metazoa; phylum Chordata; class Mammalia; order Artiodactyla; family Bovidae; genus Bos; species Bos indicus. The sequence goes on along the minus strand of NC_091788.1, from coordinate 13,657,347 downwards.
TATACAAATGACTTTATCCTTAACTTCAGTATTTTATCTTTATAGGAATATTTTCATGTATTTTACATAATAAACATTTAATTTTAGAAAATAAAACACCTAAACTGAAGTTAATTATTGTATCACCTTTTCTCCAAAATATTCTTCTACCTTCTTTATATATACTTTAAATTCATAACTAAGTTATGCTGGCCATAAGCAATTTTATATTATATTCTGGCCATAATCAGTAGTATTTACTCAATATTTATTCAACATCTCCTACTTGCCAAGTATTTGCATGATGTATGAATAACACGTAGCTCCTACCCTTAAATAATCCACCACACAATGGAAGTGCTTAGTGTTTATTAGAAATTTATAGATTTACTTATTTTAAGGACTGGATTGAATATGCCCCTAGATTCTTGCCAGTCTAACATGAAAATCTGGATTAACTGAGGTTAGTTATTAGAATCAAATGTCATCTTTTAGTGAAACTCATGGGTAGCAGTCAATCATTATCTAGAGAAACATTCTGAAAGCATATAGAGAGTAATTTTAACCTATAAAGTAAATTATACTTTAAGAGATATTTTAGAAACTTTTAGATTATTTCTTAGTTAGTTTGGTTTTATGTAAAAGGTGATATTTTACATCCAGCCAACTCAGACATCAATACAAGGACCAAAAATTAAACAATGAAGAATGCTACATTCCTAATTTAATTCTAACAGCTTTGGAAAATTTCAATTTTAGTTCAAGTACAATTGAAAGGAATTTTTTCACAGTCTTTCTAAAACAAACAAAAAAAAAAGAATAAAAACAAAGCCTATTTAACCTTTATTGTGCTAGTTACTCAAATTCTATACACAGAATTTAACAGTATGTCCCTGGCTCTTTTTGGGCTCCAAAATCACTGCAGATGGTGACTGCAGCCATGAAATTAAAAGACGTTTACTCCTTGGAAGAAAAGTTATGACCAACCTAGATAGCATATTGAAGAGCAGAGACATTACTTTGCCAACAAAGGTCCATCTAGTCAAGGCTATGGTTTTTCCTGTGGTCATGTATGGATGTGAGAGTTGGACTGTGAAGAAAGCTGAGCGCCGAAGAATTGATGCTTTTGAACTGTGGTGTTGGAGAAGACTCTTGAGAGTCCCTTGGACTGCAAGGAGATCCAACCAGTCCATTCTGAAGGAGATCAGCCCTGGGTGTTCTTTGGAAGGAATGATGCTAAAGCTGAAACTCCAGTACTTTGGCCACCTCATGCAAAGAGTTGACTCATTGGCAAAGACTCTGATGCTGGGAGGGATTGGGGGCAGGAGGAGAAGGGGACGACAGAGGATGAGATGGCTGGATGGCATCACTGACTCGATGGACGTGAGTCTGAGTAAACTCCAGGAGTTGGTGATGGACAGGGAAGCCTGGCGTGCTGCAATTCATGGGGTCGCAAAGAGTCGGACACGACTGAGTGACTGAACTGAACTGGCTCGTTGTCACTGCCCCCACCTTAGGAAAAAATAACCAGGGGTATTTTAGGTTTAAAAAAAAATGTCCTTCAACTTGTTAATTTGCAGGCACCACAATTCAAAGTGATTCATTGCAGCTGTGAATAAGGAATGTCACCAAAATAGTGAGACGGCCTGAACCACTTTAGAAATTAATGGACTGACTGTAATATACTGGTGCCTCCTTCATGCATCTATAATTGGAGTGCCAATTTATTTCTAATCATTTCAAGCACTGTAATTAGAGAGCATCATCGCTGCCTGTTTAACATTCATATGGGAAGCTGTCACATGAATGCTGGCCAGGGACCAATATTTTACTACTGAGATACATGAACAAAATATAAGGAAACAGAAAGAGGTCTGGTTTGTTTTTAAGGCCCAAGCCTTGGCCAAGGTGGGCAGAATTAAATGAGGCAGTAGAGGAGCTGATGGATTTTCAAATCACAAAAGTTTCTTTTATAAGTATCAGCATTCAACATGTGGTGAGAAAAAAAAAAGCAAAGAATGACAACAGGCGACTGTTGTTGCACAGATTCAATAATGATGTTTCAATAGGCATCCTCTGAGCAACTGCTACATGCCAGGCATTTTGCTAGACACAGGAGATGCTGAAATAAAATGAAACAACGCCCATTTACACACACATTCAGAAAGATGTTAACAGAGTGAGAGGTGGTTATACACTGCCCATCAGGAGGGTCCTTTTAAAATGGAATCTGCTGGATACTGTTGTTTTCAAGTCTGTTGATGCAAAGGCGTATTCTGCATAAAATTTTAGAAAAATTGTCTCATAATTCTGGAAACCAAATATGGTTTGAACTTCAAGTTTAAACAAAGTTTTAGCAAAAGAAATACTTAGACCTACCTACAAGCACTGCTGCCAGCTTTAGTGTCCCTTCATCTACTTCCATAATCACATGCTGTCTCAACCTCTATTAAAACACTTATATCATCATATTACCTCCATTTCACATAAAGCAAGGCAAGAAACATGTCTTAATCTCAATGCCAATCAGAGCTCTAGGCTGATACCAGGGACTCAATAATTGTTTTTTCCAAAAATAGAATAAATAAGGACATGAATGAAATTCCCTTTCACAACATCAGACACATGGATCAGGTCCTTTCCATCCCATTTAGGCAAGATCTTTAGCCTCACTGCCCTCTTGGCCTCTGTTCTCTATCTTGACCTTATTCAAAGATTAAATCTTTCCAAAACACCTTTGTGCATGTGGACATGCAAGTGGACAAAACTTTATCCACATCTCTCGATGATTCTTCATTATATGAAAAGTGAAATGTCATCTCCTTAGCCCGGAACTGAGCCCTCCACCACCTTGTGTAAATCTACCTCTGTAGGCTTATTCCTAATGTTACAGAATAAATGTTTTATAAAAATAAATCAATGTGTTATTTTTTGAATTACAACATTTGAAAACTTTAAACTTCAATTCATCAAATATTTAGTACCAATTTAAGTGCCAGTTTTTATACTCATTATGAAGTTGTAATTATGGGAATTTTATAAATTTTTTAAAATAAAAAATTTTATAAAATTTTTATGGGTACATAAAAATTTTAATAATGATAGCTACTTGAACAGTGAGTTAGAAAATAATTCTATGTTATTAAATCAATAAGGGGGAAAGCTTACAGGAGAGGGTATGAAATAGAGTTTGCCAGAGGATAAGCAGAATGGGGAAAAACAGAATTTCAACCAAATTTTATAACCAAAGCTCTCATTTCTTCTTAGAAGCAGTAAAATTGACTATGTGCTCTGGGCCCAATCATGGCTACTGGGAAGACAATAAACATTTCTTTTGAACTTGAAAGGTTATCATCAATTGTGTATTTCAGAGCCAAGCCATTAACATTGACTAGGTAGTGGTAGATTTATATAAGTAATTGAAACAGTGATTACTGACATCAATTTATATCAGGCATTTTATTATTGCCATTAATAAAGCACAATAGTAAATGTGAAATATGATTAATATGAATAAAACTATTATTGAACTAATACCAATGGTCTAATTAGAAAAGCAAGTCTGAAGTTATACATTTGCTATGAGAAGGGAAAGAAAGGAAAACAACAGTTAGTTAGCCCACAGTTGCGTTGTTTAGTCTCTAAGTCATGTATGGACTCTTTGTGACCCCATGGACTGTAGCCCACCAGGTTCCTCTGTCCATGGGATTTCCCAGGTAAGAATGCTGAAATGGGTTGCCATTTCCTTCTCCAGGGGATCTTCCTGATGCAGGATTGAACGTATGTCTCCTGCATTAGCAGGCACATTCTTTACCACTGCTCCACTTGGGAAGTCCCTTAACTCATAATGTGTTTCCCCAGTTCTGTTAGATACTTTGTATACATTACTTTATCTCACAAAAGCCCTAAAATCAGTATTATTATCAGAGATGAGTAAAAGCTAAATAATTTACCCAAGGTCAATCTACTAGTAGATTCAAAGCTTGCATTTGAATTCAAGTATCTCAGAATTCAAAGTTATGTGTCTCTCATTTCACTGAAATTGGGAGAAAATGAAAAACAACTGAGGAAAGAATTATAAAGTGAAAGGTGAACATCTCACATCTCATGCAGTAGCAAGTTCCAGGAGGTAAGTATTTTACAGAGTAAGCCTCATGTGGATTGTGTATTCACTGACACCAGGAGGTAAGTATTTTATAGAGTAAGCCTCATGTGGATTGTGTATTCACTGACACCAGGAGGTAAGTATTTTATAGAGTAAGCCTCATGTGGATTGTGTATTCACTGACACCAGGAGGTAAGTATTTTACAGAGTAAGCCTCATGTGGATTGTGTATTCACTGACACCATCACTGAAGTTTCCACGTGTTCCACAGACAACACCAAGCCACTCTAAAAGAATGGCGGTAAAGAAGAACTATAAATGAATAAAGGGCAATTGTGTGATTAGATGTGGACATGAGTGTGAACGCACCTCTGGATATGTGTGTGTGTGTCTGCACGTGCTCAATTGTGTCCAACTATTTTGCAACCCTATGGACTGTAACCTACTAGGCTCCTCTGTCCATGGGATTTCCCAAGCAAGCATACTGGAGTGGGTTGCCGTTTCCTCCTCCAGGGGATCTTCCCCACCCAGGGATCAAACCCACGTCTCCTGCATCTTCTGCATTGGCAGGCAGATTCTTTACAACTGAGCTACCTGGGAAGCCCACCACCTGTGGATAAAAGCAAATTTAAAACAAAAAACAAAACAGACAAAAGAAAAACCCCAACTGTCTAAAATTAGAATTCTAAATACTAGGCCCTCTTCTTCAAAGTTCTGAATTCCTGAGGGGCGGTCCTAAGATGGCGGAGGAATAGGATGGGGAGACCACTTTCTCCCCCACAAATTCATCAAAAGAACATTTGAATGCTGAGCAAATTCCACAAAACAACTTCTGAATGCAGGCAGAGGACATGAGGCACCCAGAAAGGCAGCCCATTGTCTTCAAAAGGAGGTAGGACAAACTATAAAAGACAAAAAGAGAGACAAAAGAGGTAGAGATGGAGATCCGTCCCCAGAAGGGAGTCTTAAAAAAGAGAAGTTTCCAAACACCAGGAAACACTCTCACCAGCAGGTCTGTGGCAAGCCTTGGAATCTCAGAGGGCAACATAACTGGGAGGAAAAATAAATAAATAAGTAAAGAATTAAAACCCACAGATTACAGGCCTAATGGCAACTCCCAGCGGAGAAGCATGCAGACTCTTGCATCCGCCACTAGCAAGTGGGAGGTGCTGGCTGCATTGCTTAGAGTAAGGACAGGGCCTGAATGCCCCGAGGGCAATCTGAAGGAACTAACTAGAGATAGCAACCCAGACTGTGGGATAGCTATCTCGTGAAAAGCCCTAACCTAAGACACTGCCAGACCCACTCACAGAACAAAGGACTGAGCAGAGCTAGCCATCTGTGGACCAGCCCATCCCCCATCAAAGACAGGCAGACGAGGGCAACCAGAGCTGGAAAGGGGCAATTGCGGCCCCAGAGAGGCATCCTCTACGAAACTGCAAGCAGGCTTCATTGCTAACCAAGACTTCTTCAGATTCTGAATGGTCGAGATCTGCCAGGAGGGTCGCAGCCAGAGATCAGCTCCCCAGAAGAGACACACAGCACACCTGAGAAGATGTGCCCATTGTACACCCAGAAATCCGAGCGGCTGGGACAGGGGAGGCGAGAAGACACAGCCTCCAACTGGAGGCAACTGTGCTCACCAAGCATCTGGTCACATGAGCTGCTCGGACCTGGGACGGGCACAAAACGCAGGCCCAACCAAGTCTGAGTCTTTGTGGACTACCTGAGAACCTGAACAGCTTAGACCTGGGAAGTGCATGCAACCCAGGGCCCGCCTCAGACAGTTCCCAGCAGAGCAACCTAGAGCCTGGGCAGTGTAGAGAGGGAAAGCACACACGCTGTGAGCGGGGGCAAACCCAGCGTGGCCGAGACACTGCGAGCACTCCCCACACACGCCAGTGATATTTGTTTGCAGTGTTCCTCCCTCCCCACAGCACGACTGAACAACTGAGCCTAAAAAAAGTGATCACCACTGCCCCCTTGTGTCAGGGCAGAAATTAGACACTGAAGAGACCAGCAAACAGAAGCTACAATAAACAGAGGGAACCACTTAGAAAGTGACAGGTGCAATAGATAAAATCCTGTAGTTAGCACCGACTATATAGGAAGGGGCCTATAGATCTTGAGAAGTATAAGCCAGATCAAGGAACTATCTGAAAATGAACTGACCCCACAGTTTCCTCAACAGCTCCAGAGAAAGTCCGAGGTATATTTTTACTATTATCATTTTTTAAATTTTTAATTTTTTTTATTTTTAAGTTATCTATCACTCCTTTAATTTTCATTTTTATAACCTACTATTACCTTTCAAAAAAAAGACCCTATTTTTAAAGCAAGCTTCATATAAATATTGTATAATTTTTGTGACTTGTGTTTTTTTAATATTGTATTTTTGAGAATCTAACCTCTACTCTATATTTTTGATCTTTACTTTTTGGTATTTGTTATCAATTTTGTACCTTTAAGAACCCAATCTTCAGTGCCCATTTTTACTTGGGAGCAAAATACTGGCTTGATTGCTCTCTCCCCCTTTTGACTCTCTTTTTCTCCACCAGGTCACCTTTATCTCCTCTCTCCCACTTCTCCTCTCTACCCAACTCTATGAATCTCTTTGTGTGTTCCAGGCTGTAGAGAACACTTAGGGAACTGATTACTGGCTAGATCTGTCTCTCTCCTTTTGATTCCCCCCTCTATCCTCGTGGCCACCTCTGTCTCCTTTCTCCCTCTTCTCTTCTCTGTGTAACTCTGTGAACATCTCTGAGGCATCCAGACTGTGAAGAGCACACAGGAAAGTGATTACTGGCTAGCTTGCTCTCTGCCCTTTTGATTCCTCCTCTTCTCTTCCAGGTCACCTCTATCTCCCTCCTCCCTCTTCTCTTCTCCATGTAACTCTGTGTACCTCTCCAGATGTCCCTCACTGTGGAGAAACTTTTCATCATTAACCTAGATGTTTTATCAGTGGTGCTGTATAGATGGAGAAGTCTTGAGGCTACTGTAAGAATAAGACTGAAAACCAGAGGCAGGAGGCTTAAGTCCAAATCTTGAGAACACCAGAGAACTCCTGACTCCAGGGAACATTAATTGATAGGAGCTCATCAAAAGACTCCATACCTACACTGAAACCCGCACCACCCAAGGGACAACAAGTTCCAGAGCAAGACATACCATGCAAATTCTCCAACAACACAGGAATACAGCCCTGAGCTTCAATATACATGCTGCCCAGAGTCACACCAAACCCACTTACATCTCAAAACTCACTAGTGGACAATTCATTGCACTCCAGAGAGAAGAAATCCAGCTCCACCCACTAGAACACCGACACAAGCTTCCCTAACCAGGAAACCTTGACAAGACACCCATCCAAACCCACCCACAGCAAGGAACCTCCACAATAAAGAGGAACTACAAACTGCCAGAATATAGAAAGGCCACCCCAAACACAGCAATATAAACAAGATGAAAAGGCAGAGAAATACTCAGCAGGTAAAGGAACAGGATAAATGCCCACCAACCAAACCAAAGAGGAAGAGATAGGGAATTTACCTGATAAAGAATTCTGAATAATGATAGTGAAAATGATCCAAATCTTGAAAACAAAATGGAGTTACAGATAAATAGCCTGGAGACAAGGATTGAGAAGATGCAAGAAAGGTTTAACAAGGACCTAGAAGAAATTTTTAAAAAAGAGTCAATATATAATGAATAATGCAATAAATGAGATCAAAAACACTCTGGAGGGAACCAACAGTAGAATAATGGAGGCAAAAGATAGGATAAATCAGGTAGAAGATAGAATGGTAGAAATAAATGAAACAGAGAGGAAAAAAGAATTAAAAGAAATGAGGACAATCTCAGAGACCTCTGGGAAAATGTTAAACGCCAAAACATTCAAATCATAGGAGTCCCAGAAGAAGAAGACAAAAAGAAAGACCATGAGAAAATACTTGAGGAGATAGTAGTTGAAAACTTCCCTAAAATGGGGAAGGAAATAGTCACCCAAGTCCAAGAAACCCAGAGAGTCCCAAACAGGATAAACTCAAGGCAAAACACTCCAAGACACATATTAATCAAATTAACAAAGATCAAACACAAAGAACAAATATTAAAAGCAGCAAGGGAAAAACAACAAATAACACATAAGGGGATTCCCATAAGGCTAACAGCTTATCTTTCAAAAGAAACTCTTCAGGCCAGAAGGGAATGGCAGGACATACTTAAAGTGATGAAAGAAAAAAACCTAGAGCCCAGATTACTGTACCCAGCAAGGATCTCATTCAAATATGAAGAAGAAATCAAAAGCTTTACAGACAAGCAAAAGCTCAGAGAATTCTGCACCACCAAACCAGCTCTCCAACAAATGCTAAAGGATATTCTCTAGACATGAAACACAGAAAGGGTGTATAAACTCGAACCCAAAACAACAAAGTAAATGGCAACAGAATCATACTTATCAATAATTACCTTAAATGTAATTGGGTTGAATGCCCCAACCAAAAGACAAAGACTGGCTGAATGGATACAAAAACAAGACCCCTATATATGTTGTCTACAAGAGACCCACCTCAAAACAAGGGACATATACAGGCTGAAAGTGAAGGGCTGGAGAAAGATATTCCATGCAAATAAAGACCAAAATAAAGCAGGAGTAGCAATACTCATATCAGATAAAATAGACTTTAAAACAAAGGCTGTGAAAAGAGACAGTGAAAGACACTACATAATGATCAAAGGATCAATCCAAGAAGATATAACAATTATAAATATATATGCACCCAACATAGGAGCACCTTAGTATGTAAGACAAATGCTAACAACTATGAAAGGGGAAATTAACAATAACACAATAATAGTGGGAGACTTTAATACCCCACTCACACCTATGGATAGATCAACTAAACAGAAAATTAACAAGGAAACACAAACTTTAAATGATACAATAGACCAGTTAGACCTAATTGATATCTATAGGACATTTTACTCCAAAACAATGAATTTCACCTTTTTCTCAAGTGCACACAGAACCCTCTCCAGGGTAGACCACATCCTGGGCCATAAATCTAGCCTTGGTAAATTCAACAAATTGAAATCATTCCAAGCATCTTTTCTGATCACAATGCTGTAAGATTAGATATCAATTACAGGAGAAAAACTATTAAAAATTCCAATATCTGAAGGCTGAACAACACAATGCTGAATAACCAACAAATCACAGAAGAAATCTAAATATGCATGGAAATGAATGAAAATGAAAACACAACAACCCAAAACCTATGGGACACTGTAAAAACAATGCTAGGGGAAGGTTCATAGCAATACAGGCATACCTCAAGAAACAAGAAAAAAGTCAAATAAATAATCTAACTCTACACCTAAAGCAACTAGAAAAGGAAGAAATGAAGAACCCCAGGGTTAGTAGAAGGAAATAAAACTTAAAAATTAGGGCAGAAATAAATGCAAAAGAAACAAAAGAGACCATAGCAAAAATCAACAAAACCAAAAGCTGGTTCTTTGAAAGGATAAATAAAATTGACAAACCATTAGCCAGACTCATCAAGAAACAAAGGGAGAAAAATCAAATCAACAAAATTAGAAATGAAAATGGAGAGATCACAACAGACAACATAGAAATACAAAGGATCATAAGAGACTACTATCAGCAACTATATGCCAATAAAATGGACAACTTGGAAGAAATGGACAAATTCTTAGAAAAGTACAACTTTCCAAAACTGGACCAGGAAGAAATAGAAAATCTTAACAGACCCATCACAAGCATGGAAATTGAAACTGTAATCAGAAATCTTCCAGCAAACAAAAGCCCAGGACCAGATGGCTTCACAGCTGAATTCTACAAAAAACTTAGAGAAGAGCTAACACCTATCCTGCTCAAACTCTTCCAGAAAATTGCAGAGGAAGGTAAACTTCCAAACTCATTTTATGAGGCCACCATCACCCTAATACCAAAACCAGACAATGATGCCACACACACAAAAAAAACTACAGGCCAATACCACTGATGAACATAGATGCAAAAATCCTTAACAAAATTCTAGCAAACAGAATCCAACAACACATTAAAAAGATCATACATCATGACCAAATGGGCTTTATCCCAGGGATGCAAGGATTCTTCAATATCTGCAAATCAATCAATGTAATACACCACATTAACAAATTGAAAGATAAAAACCATATGATTCTCAATAGATGCAGAGAAAGCCTTTGACAAAATTCAACATCCATTTATGATAAAAACTCTCCAGAAAGCAGGAATAGAAGGAACACACCTCAACATAATAAAAGCTATATATGACAAACCCACAGCAAACATTATCCTCAATGGTGAAAAATTGAAAGCATTTTCCCTAAAGTCAGGAACAAGACAAGGGTGCTCACTCTTACCACTACTATTCAACATAGTTTTGGAAGTTTTGGCCACAGCAATCAGAGCAGAAAAAGAAATAAAAGGATCTAGATTGGAAAAGAAGAAGTAAAACTTTCACTATTTGCAGATGACATGATCCTCTACATAGAAAACCCTAAAGACTCCACCAGAAAATTACTAAAGCTAATCAATGAATATAGTAAAGTTGCAGGATATAAAATTAACACACAGAAATTCCTTGCATTCCTATACACTGACAATAAGAAAACAGAAAGATAAATTAAGGAAACAATTCCATTCACCATTGCAACAAAAAGAATAAAATACTTAGGAACATATCTACCCAAAGAAATAAAAGGCCTATATATATAGAAAACTATAAAACACTAGTGAAAGAAATCAAAGAGGACATAAATAGATGGTGAAATATACCATGTTCATGGATTGGAAGAATCAATATAGTGAAAATGAGTATACTATCCAAAGCAATCTATAGATTCAATGCAATCCCTATCAAGCTAACAATGGTATGTTTCAGAGAACTAGAACAAATAATTTCACAATTTGTATGGAAATACAAAACACCTCGAATAGCAAAAGCAATCTTCAGAAAGAAGAATGGAACTAGAGGAATCAACCTGCCTGACTTCAGGCTCTCCTACAAAGCCACAGTCATCAAGACAGTATGGTACTGGCACAAAGACAGAAATATAGATCAATGGAACAAAATAGAAAGCCCAGAGATAAATCCACACACCTATGGACACCTTATCTTCGACAAAGTAGGCGAGGATATACAATGGACAAAAGACAATCTCTTTAACAAGTGGTGCTGGGAAAACTTGTTAAGCACTTGTAAAAGAATGAAACTAGAACACTTTTTAACATCATACACAAAAATAAACTCAAAATGGATTAAAGATTTAAATGTAAGACCAGAAACTATAAAACTCCTAGAGGAGAACATAGGCAAAACACTCTCCGACATACATCACAGGAGGATCCTCTATAACCCACCTCCCAGAATACTGGAAATAAAAGCAAAAATTAAAAAATGGGATCTAAATAAACTTAAAAGCTTTTGCACAACAAAGAAAACAATAAGCAAGGTGAAAAGACAGCCTTCAGAATGGGAGAAGATAATAGCAAACGAAGTAATGGACAAAGAATCTCAAAAATATACAAGCAACTCCTGCAGCTCAATTCCAGAAAAATAAATGACCCAATCAAAAAGTGGGCCAAAGAACTAAAAAGACATTTCTCCAAAGAAGACATACAGATGGCTAACAAACACATGAAAAAATGCTCAACATCACTCACTGTCAGAGAAATGCAAATCAAAACCACAATGAAGTACCATTTTACACCAGTCAGAATGGCTGCTATCCAAAAGTCTACAAGCAATAAATGCTGGAGAGGGTGTGGAGAAAAGGGAACCCTCTTACACTGTTGGTGGGAATGCAAACTAGTCCAGCCACTATGGAGAACAGTGTGGAGATTCCTTAAAAGACTGGAAATAGAACTGCCTTATGACCCAGCAATCCCACTTCTGGGCGTACACACCAAGGAAACCAGAACTGTAACAGACACGTGTACCCCAATGTTCATTGCAGCACTGTTTATAATAGCCAGGACATGGAAGCAACCTTGATGCCCATCAGCAGACGAATGGATAAGAAAGCTGTGGTACATATACACAATGGAGTATTACTCAGCCATTAAAAAGAATACATTTGAATCAGTTCTAATGAGGTGGATGAAACTGGAGCCTATTATACAGAGTAAAGTAAGCCAGAAAGAAAAACACCAATACAGTATACTAATGCATATAAATGGAATTTAGAAGGAGGGTAACGAGAACCCTGTATGCGAGACAGCAAAAGAGATGCAGACTGTATAGAACAGTCTTTTGGACTCTGTGGGAGAGGGTGATGGTGGGATGATTTGGGAGAATCACATTGAAACATGTATATTATCATATGTGAAACTAATCACTAGTCCAGGTTCGATGCATGAGACAGGGTGCTCGGGGCTGGTGCACTGGGATGACAAAGAGGGATGGGATGGGGAGGAACGTGGGAATGGGTTCAGGATGGGGAACACGTACACCCATGGCGGATTCATGTCATGTATGCCAAAACCATAAAATATTGTAAAGTAATTAGCCTCCAATTAAAATAAATAAATTTATATGAATAAAAAATAAAGTTTTGAATTCCTTAAAAAAATAGATCTTTACATTTTTACTTGACATGTACACATTATTCTAAATTTCAAAACGCAGACAAATAAAGCACAGAATGTCTTTAACACAGACTATGTGAAAAACAGAAAAAGCAATTAATAATCACTTGTATTTTGAAAAACTATGTAAACGTGGTTGTTCCTGTGTTCACTAGAAAAAAGTTTTATTTGAAATGACCCTTATTTTGAAAGTGCCATGAACTCAGAGACAGGGAATACCTTTAGCTAGGTGATACCTACCAAAATGTTATTAAGACTCCCATGCCATATTGTTAATATGGTAATATCAGTGAACGAATAAAGAAAGAACCCATTTAGAGTGCTAATTAACACATTTATACTTAAGAGGACTACAAACATGTCTGGTTCTTTGCTGGTCATTTTTTAAAAACCTATCACTGGAAGAAAACTCCTGAAGACAAGATTATCAAATCAAATTAAAAGAATGCTACTGGGGACAATAGAATTAAACATCTTAGCAGCCATGTAAAATGGGCCAAATTACTATGACGAAATTCAATGAAGATAAATATAAACAATCCACTGAGACTCTAAGAATCAAATACACAAGTACATGATGATTAAGATATTAAGTAATTGCCATTTATGTAGAAAAAGGCCCAGACAGAAGTTCAATATGAATCAATATTGTGCCATGAAAATACCTAGTTTAGTCTCAGACTTTAGTACTGGAAGTGTAATATCCAAACAAGAGATGAAAACCCCCCTATGCTTTGGGCTGATCACATATTAAGTACTGCTTACACTTACAAACAAAAGACTGAGGCACACTGAAAAACAACACCTAGAAATAAGGTCAAAGGACAAATAATTGAAAATGCCCAAGAAAAATACTAAAACTGTTCTCACATATTTGAAATACGGTAACATAGATGCTATGTTACCCAATACCAGAAAGCAGCGAGCATGCGTGCTTGGTCATTAAGTCATGTTCGACTCTTTGTGACCCCACGGACTGTAGCCCACCAGGCTCCTCTGTCCATGGGATTCTACAGACAAGAATACTGGAGTGGGTATTCCCTTCTCCAGGGGAGTTTCTTGACTCAGGGATCGAACCCAGGTCTCTTGCATGGCAGGCAGATTCTTTACTTTTTTAACCACCATGGAAGCCCCAACAGATAGCAGACCTAAGATTTAAAAAGATATAAGACTGAAGTGAAATCTGGACATCTCACCTTCTCATATAATAATAAATTTGAGGAGCAAAGTATTTTATAGATAGGAACCTTGAAAGGAACAATTCCATGTGGACCTTGCATCAGCTGACACCAGCAAGACAAGGGAACCCAATTTCACCAGACTCTACCCAAAAAAGTGAATTCCCAGAAATTAGCACAACAGGATAACCCTTGCTTTCCTTCACATGGTCAACTGACCTCATCGTGGAAACAGTCCTGAGTAAACCATTTCTGCAGGCAGGCCTGTGTGTTCTACAGCTTCCTTACCCCATTTCTCAGCCCTGTTCTAACATCCTAGCTTCTCAGTACTGCTTCTAGTACTACTTTTAGTTCAGTCGCTCAGTTGTGTCCGGCTCTGCGACCCCATGAACTGCAGCACACCAGGCCTCACTGTCCATCACCAACTGCCAGAGCCTACCCAAACCTATGTCCGTTGAGTCGGTGATACCATCCAACCATCTCATCTTCTGCCATCCCCTTCTCCTCCTGCCCTCAATCTTTCCCAGTATCAGGGGCTTTTCAAATGAGTCAGCTCTTCGCATGAGGTGGCCAAAGTATTGGAATTTCAGCTTCAACATCAGTCCTTCCAGTGAATATTCAGGACTGATCTCCTTGCAGTCCAAGGGACTCTCAAGAGTCTTCTCCAACACCACAGTTCAAAAGCACCAATTCTTCTGCACTCAGCTTTCTTTATAGTCCAACTTTCACATCCATACATGACTACTGGAAAAACCATAGCCTTGACTAAATGGACCTTTGTTGACAATGTAATGTCTCTGCTTTTTAATATGCTGTCTAGGTTGGTCATAATTTTCCTTCCAAGGAGTAAGCGTCTTTTAATTTCATGGCTGCAATCAGTATTTGTAGTGATTTTGGAGCCCAAAAATATAAATCAGCCACTGTTTCCACAATTTCCCCATGTATTTGGCATGAAGTGATGGGACTGGATGCCATGATCTTAGTTTACCAGACCTTAAACTACTGGAGGTTTATCAAAGCCTAAGTGACAGGAGGAAAGAGAAATACCCAACTCCAGCCAACTCTGGTCATTCTGACCCAACTAAGTGTGTGTGTGTGTGTGTTGGGGGCAGGAGGGAGGAACAAGTTTATATTATCAAGAGCACAGGCTTATTAAAAAACTGAGACTTATTCACAGGACTACAGATTGCTTCTCTTTCCCCAATACCTAACCACAATATGACTAAAGGTCAATATTCTACAAGTCCTTTCACCCCATACCTTAGGCTTGGCTTGTAACAAAAACTTACAAAGCATACTAAAAGGCAAAAGGTACAGTTTGAAGAGAAGGCTCAAACATCAGAACCACAAACAGATATGGCAGGGATGCTGGAATTATTAGACCAGGATTTTAAAACTGTAATTTAAATAATAATGGCTTTAATGAATAGAGCTGACAAAGTACAATGATAGAATGACAGTTTAAGCAGACAAATGAAATTCTTATGATGAAAAAAAAATTCTGGAGGTCAAAAACAACACTGTAACAGAAATAAAGAATAACTTTGATGGGCTCATTAACAGACTGGGCATAGCAGAGGAAAGATTCTCTTCCTTGAGAATGTCAATAGAAACTTCTAAAACAGAAAAGCAAAGAAAAAAAGGACAGAATATTCTAAAACTATGGGACAAAAAAGGTATAACATATAAATAATGAAAAAGAGAAACATAAAATAAATATTGAAGTAATAATGAATGAAAATCCCCCCCTCCCAAAATCAATGTCAGACACCAAACTAAAGATGAAGATTAGAGAACACCAAGTAGGGTAAATGCAAAACAAATAAACAAACACTGCTGTTGCTGCTGCTGCGTCACTTCAGTCGTGCCCAACTCTGCGCGACCCCATAGACGGCAGCCCACCAGGCTCCCCCATCCCTGGAATTCTCCAGGCAAGAACACTGGAGTGGGTTGCCATTTCCTTCTCCAATTCATGAAAGTGAAAAGTGAAAGTGAATTCGCTCAGTCATGTCCGACTCTAAGAGACCCCATGGACTGCAGCCCACCAGGCTCCTCCATCCATGGGATTCTCTAGGCAAGAGTACCGGAGTGGGGTGCCATTGCCTTCTCCTAAAAAACACTACAATTAAGCATATTGTAGTCAAACTGCAGAAAATACAGCTCAACTCCAGAAAAATAAATGACCCAATCAAAAAATGGGCCAAAGAACTAAATAGACGTTTCTCCAAAGAAGACATACAGATGGCTAACAAACACATGAAAAGATGCTCAACATCACTCATTATCGGAGAAATGCAAATCAAAACCACTATGAGGTACCATTTCATGCCAGTCAGAATGGCTGTGATCCAAAAGTCTACAAGCAATAAATGCTGGAGAGGGTGTGGAGAAAAGGGAATCCTCTTACACTGTTGGTGGGAATGCAAACTAGTACAGCCACTATGGAGAACAGTGTGGAGATTCCTTAAAAAACTGGAACTAGAACTACCTTATGATCCAGCAATCCCACTGCTGGGCATACACACTGAGGAAACCAGAAGGGAAAGAGACACGTGTACCCCAATGTTCATCGCAGCACTGTTTATAATAGCCAGGACATGGAAGCAACCTGGATGCCCATCAGTAGATGAATGGATAAGAAAGCTGTGGTACATATACACAATGGAGTATTACTCAGCCATTAAAAAGAATACATTTGAATCAGTTCTAATGAGGTGGATGAAACTGGAACCTATTATACAGAGTGAAGTAAGCCAGAAAGAAAAACACCAATACAGTATACTAACGCATATATATGGAATTTAGAAAGATGGTAACAATAACCCTGTGTATGAGACAGCAAAAGAGACACTGATGTATAGATCAATCTTGTGGACTCTGTGGGAGAGGGAGAGGGTGGAGAGATTTGGGAGAATGGCATTGAAACATGTATAATATCATGTATGAGACGAGTCGCCAGTCCAGGTTCGATGCACCATGCTGGATGCTTGGGGCTGGTGCACTGGGACGGCCCAGAGGGAGGGTAGGGGAGGGAGGAGGGAGCAGGGTTCAGGATGGGGAGCATGGGTATCCCTGTGGCAGATTCATTTTGATGTTGGGCAAAACTAATACAATATTGTAAAGTTTAAAAATAAAATAAAATTTAAAAAATAAAATAAATAAAAAATCTTCAGTGAAACCAAAGGGAAAAAACATCTCATCTATTGAGAAGTAAAGATAATAATTATATCCAATTTCTCCTCGGAAACTATGCAAGCAAGAAGAGCAAAGTGAAACATTAAAAGTTTTGAGAGAAAAAACAACCTAGAATTATGTATCCTATGATATTATCCTTCAAAAGTAAAAAAAGAAAATAAAATTTTTCTCAGAAAAACAAAATTTGGAGGAATCTGTTGCCAGTGGACCTGCCTTACAGAAAATGTTAAAAGAAGTTCTTTAGAGAGGAGAAAAATAATATAGTTCAAAAATTTGGATGTATATAAAGGAAGAGCACTGAATAAGGAGTAACTGAAGATAAAATAATAGCTTTTCTTTCTTATTCTTATTTAATGTAAACAGATCAGTTTGTTCAAAATAATAACAGCAACAATATATTAGAAAAAATATATATAGATAGATTTGCTTATGTATAAATAAAATAAGTGACAGCAATGACATGAGAATAGGATGGAAGAATTAGAAATATTTTGTTATTATAATGTACTACTTGCAAAGGAGTAGAGTGTTATTTATTAAAAGGGAACTTGGA
Organism: Bos indicus; assembly: GCF_029378745.1. Classification (NCBI taxonomy): domain Eukaryota; kingdom Metazoa; phylum Chordata; class Mammalia; order Artiodactyla; family Bovidae; genus Bos; species Bos indicus. The sequence continues at coordinate 13,639,702 of NC_091788.1, read as the reverse complement.
TTATTTGTAAATGTATTTTGGAAAATTCAGAGCAACCATTTAAAAAGTATAATTGATATGAAAAGACAAGAGAGAAAGTTAAAGTGTATTAAACCTCTATTAAAACCACCAAAGTGTAGAAAACAAAATAGGAACAAAGAACAAGAGCAATGAATAGAGTAGCAAATACGACTGCTATTGATTCAAGTATATCAGTAATTACTTTGTCAATGATCCTAATACACCAATGAAAAAAGAAAGATTGTCAGAGTGGATCAAACAACAAGACCCAAATATAAGTTGTCTGCAGGAAATCCTCTTTGAGCAAAAAGAAGCAGGTCAAAAGTAAAGAGAAAGACATACAATGTGAACAGTTATGACCAACCTAGATAGCATATTCAAAAGCAGAGACATTACTTTGCCAACAAAGGTCCGTCTAGTCAAGGCTATGGTTTTTCCAGTGGCCATCTATGGATGTGAAGTTGGACTGTGAAGAAAGCTAGGCACCGAAGAATTGATGCTTTTGAACTGTGGTATTGGAGAAGACTCTTGAGAGTCCCTTGGACTGCAAGGAGATCCAACCAGTCCATTCTAAAGGAGATCAGCCCTGGGTGTTCTCTGAAACTCCAGTACTTTGGGCACCTCATGCAAAGAGTTGACTCATTGGAAAAGACTCTGATGCTGGGAGGGATTGGGGGCAGGAGGAGAAGGGGACGACAGAGGATGAGATGGCTGGATGGTATCACCGACTCTTTGCACATGAGTTTGAGTGAACTCCGGGAGTTGATGATGGACAGGGAGGGCGTGCTGCGATTAATTGGGTCGCAAAGAGTCGGACACCACTGAGCAACTGAACTGAACTGAACTGAACTGAACTGAATCCAAAGAAAGCTAGAGTAACTAATTTCAGACAACACATACTTTAGAGTAAAGAAAGCTATCAGAGGCAAAGAAGGTTATTATATAATGATAAAAAAAGGCCAATTCTCCTAAAAAGTACATCTTTATATAAAGATGATATATATATGTGTGTGTGTGTGTGTGTGTGTATACACCCAACAACAAAGCATCAAAACACAAGTGGCAAAATCTAAGAGAACTGCAAAGAGAAATAGATGAATCCATGACTATAGTTGGAAATATCACCCTGCATAAGAAATGTGCAGATTCATTAGAAAATCAGTAAAGATACAGTTGAACTCAACAGCATCCTCAGTCAACTAAATATCATTGACATCTACAGACTCTTTCATTCAGCAATAGCAAAATAAACATTCTTCTCATTCTCCAGCTTACAAGGAACATCACCAAGACAGACCATGTTCTGAGTTATAAAATGCACCTTAACAAGATTAAAAGAATAGAAATCAGACAATAATTGCTCTCAGACCATAGTAGAATTAAACTAGAAATAAATAACAGAAACATATAAATACAGATTTAAAAATAAATAGCAGAAAGATAACTGAAAAGTTCTAAAAATACTTGGAGATTAAACAACACACTTCTAAATAATGAATCAAGAAAAAATAAGAAATATTTGAACTAAATGAAAATGAGAATACAACATATCAAAATTAGTGAGATGCAGTGAAAGCAGGGCTTAGATGGAAACTTAAAGTATTGAAAGTCTATATTAGAAAAGAAGAAAGATCTAAAATTAACCATCTAAACTTCTAACTTAGGAAACTAGAAAAGAAGAGAAAATTAAACTGAAATTAAGTAAGAAAGAAGAAATATGTAAGTTAAATTTAAAAATCAATGAATTTGAACACAGGAAATAAACAGGAAAAAAAAAAAACACACAAAGAATCCAAAAGCTTGGTCTTCGAAATATCCATAAAATTGACATTTCTAGCCAGGGTAACTTTTTTAAATAAAGGAGAAAAAATACATATTACTAGTATCAGAAATGAAAGATGTAACATCATTACAGATCTCATGGACATTAAAAGGATAAACAATAGGCATTATGAGTAACTCTAGGCCCTCAAACTTGATAACATAGATAACATAGACCAATCTCTGAAAAGACACAATCTGTCAAACTCACACAGAAAGAAATAGGCAATCTGAATAGGTCTTTACTCATTAAAGAAACTGTACCAATCATTAACAATCTTCCAAAACAGAAAGCATCATATGGGTTTGCTGGTGAATTCTACCAAACATTTAAGGAAAAAAATATATCAGTTTTTCTACAATCTCTCTCAGAAGATAGGAGAGGAAATATTTCCTAACTTTATTTATAAAGCCAGCATTCAGTTCAGTTCAGTTCAGTCGCTCAGTTTTGTCTGACTCTTTGCAACCCCATGAATCGCAGCAGGCCAGGCCTCTCTGTCCATCACCATCTCCCGGAGTTCACTCAAACTCACGTCCATCGAGTCGGTGATGCCAGCCAGCCATCTCATCCTCTGTCATCCCCTTTTCCTCCTGCCCAAAATCCCTCCCAGCATCAGGGTCTTTTCCAATGAGTCAACTCTTTGCATGAGGTGGCCAAAGTACTGGAGTTTCAGCTTTAGCATCAGTCCTTCCATAGAAATCCCAGGGCTGATCTCCTTTAGAATGGACTGGTTGGATCTCCTTGCAGTCCAAGGGACTCTCAAGAGTCTTCTCCAACACCACAGTTCAAAAGCATCAATTCTTCGGCACTCAGCTTTCTTCACAGTCCAACTCTCACATCCATACATGACCACTGGAAATATCATAGCCTTGACTAGATGGACCTTTGTTGGCAAAGTAATGTCTCTGCTTTTCAATATGCTCTCTAGGTTGGTCATAACTTTTCTTCCAAGGAGCAAGCATCTTTTAATTTCATGGCTGCAGTCACCATCTGCAGTTTTAGCCTATACCAAACCCAAAGATATTACAAAGAAAAGTATAGATCAGTATTTCTCATAAATATAGATGCAAAAATCTTCAAGCAAAATATTATCAAATAAAATCCAACAATGTATTATAAGAATTATACAATACAACCAAGTAGTATATACCCGTTATGCTAGGCTGGTTCAACACTTCAAAACTGGTATAACCCATCACATCAAAAGACTAAAGAAGAAAAATCACATGATTATATCAACAGATACAGAAAAGCAAAGCATTTGACAGAATCCAGCATGGCACCCACTCCAGTATTCTTGCCTGGAGAGTCCCATGGACAGAGGACCTGGCGGGCTACAGTCTATAGGGTTGCAAAGAGTTGGACACGACTGAAGCAACTGAGCATGGCACAGCAGCACCCATCCAAAATAAAGACTGTAAGCATCTTCCTCAACTTGACAAGGTATATCAGCAAAAATCCTACACCTAACATCATACTTAATGTGAGAAATTTGATGATCAGGAACAAGGAAAGATATTCCCTCACCACTGCTTTTCAACATCATACTGGTTAGTTCTAGATAATTATGCATTATGCAGTCATGGATGGGAAACAAAAGATGTACATATTGGGCAAGATAAAATAAAACTATCTTTGTTCACAGATGATGTAATTGTATATTCAGAAAACTAGAACGAATCAACATAAACACTCCTAGAATCAATACACAATATTGCAAGGTTGAAGAATTCAATTTTTTTAATACACAAAAATCAACAACTTCCCAATAAACTATCAATGAACAAGTGGAATTTGAAACTTAAAATATACTATTATATCAGCATCCAAAAATGAAATACTTGGATATAAATTCAACCTAAATGTAGATAATCTGCATGAGAAAAACTAAAAAACTCTATTTTTAAAAAGTCCCAAAATTAAATATGTTCAGCCTTAATATCTACATGTTCCATTTTCACAGATTCAACCACCTATGGATCAAAAATATTAATTAAAAAATTCCATAAATTTTCTAAAATTAGAACTTGAATCTGCTGCACACTGGCACTATCTACATATCATCTACATTGTATTTACAACTATTCACATAGCATTTATATTGTATTTGGCATAAGCAATCTAGAAATGAATTAAACAGGAGGATGTACATAGGTTATATACAAACACTATGCAATTTTAAGATTCTTGAGTATCTATGGCTTTTGGTATCCTGGAACCAATCCAGATATCATGGTACAACAGTATATGAAAAGATATTCCATGTTAATATATAGGAAGATTTAATACTGTAAAGATGTCAGTTCTTCCCAGCTTAATCTATAGATTTGTTGTAATCCAAATCAAATCTCAGTAAGTTATTCTGTGGATATCAACAAGCTGTTTCTAAAGTTTATATGGAAAGGGAAATGATCCAGAAGAGTCAACACAACATCAAAGGGGAAGAAAGTTGGAGAACTGGCACTACCCAACTTCAAGACTTACTATCAAGCTACAGTAATCAAGGTAGCATGGTAGCGGCAAAAGGACAGACAAACAGATCAGAAGAGAGACCCCCAGAAATAGACCCACATAGATATAGTAGCCTCATATTTGACATATCAGTAAACTCAATAAAATGGAATTAAGACAGAGTTTTCAACAGCTGGTATTGGACCTGGAAATTCACATGGAAAAAAAAAAGAAAAGAAACTAAATGGCTTAATCCCTTTACTGTTCACCTGAAACTCACAACATTCTTAATCAACCATATCCCAATACAAAACAAACAGTTTAAAATAAAAAAGAAACTAAACTAAAAAGGAATCCAGACAGACCTTACACCTTTCACAAAAATTAATTCAAAACGGATCATAGACCTAAATATAAAAGGCAAATTTTTAAAATTCCTAAGGGATAGCATAAGAGAAAATCTAGATGACCTTGGACAAGGCAATGACTTTATAGATAGCAAAGGCATTATCCCTAATAGAAATAACTGATAAACTGAGCTTCATTAAAATTAAAAACTTCTGCTCTGTGAAAGACAATGTCAAAGGAATGAGAAGATACACCAGAGACTAGGGGAAAAAAAAAAAAATTTGCACAAGACATCTGATAAAGGACTATTATCCAAAATATATTTTTAAAAAAAACCTTAAAATTCAATAATTAGAAAATGAACAACCCACCTAGAAATGAGCTAAAGACCTGGCACCTCACAAAGATATACAGATGTCAAGTTTTTATATGAAAAGATGTTCAACAGCATACATCATTCGGAAGTTACAAATTAAAAGTGAGACCCCATCACAGAAGATTGAGTATGTGCTCAGTAATGTCTTTGTGAGCCCATAGACTGTAGCTCACCAGGCTCCTCTGTCCATGGAATTTTTCAGGCAAGAATACTGGAGTAGACTGACTTTTCCTACTCCAGGGGGTTCTTCCCAATCCAAGGATCAAATCCATGTCTCTTGTGTAGCCTACATGGACAGGTGGATTCTTCACCACTACGCCATGTGGGAAGCCCATCCTATAAGATTAGAATGGCTAAAATCTAAAACAGTGACAATGCCAACTACTGATGAATGTGTGGAGCCCAGGACTTTCATTGATTGCTCGTGGGAATGTAAAATGGTATAATCACTATGGAAGACAGCCTGGCAATTTCCTACAAAAGTAAGCACACTTTTACCATACGATACAGCAATTGTGCTTCTTGGTATTCACTCAAATGAGCTGAAAACCAATGTCAACACAAAAACCTGCCCAGAAAATATTTATATCAATTTCCTTCATAACTGCCAAAACTAAGAAGCAATCAAGAATATCATTCAGTAGGTTAATGGATAAAAAACTGTGGTACCTCCAGACAGTGAAACATTATTCATCACTAAAATGAAATGAGCTATCAAGCCATGAAAAGATTCAATGCATATTACTAAGTTAAAGAACCCAATCTGAAAAGGTTACAAACCATATGATTCCAAAGAGATGAAATTCTGGAAAAGACTGTCAGGGTCTTTTCACTTTCATGCATTGGAGAAGGAAATGGCCACCCACTCCAGTATTCTTGCCTGGAGAATCCCAGGCATGGCAGAGCCTGGTGGGCTGCCATCTATGGGGTCGCACAGAGTTGGACACGACTGAAGCGACTTAGCAGCAGCAGCAGCAGGGAAGAAGGATGGATGTGAATAGGCAGAGCACAGAGGATTTGCGGAGCAATTAAACAAATTTGTGTGCTATTATAATGGTAGATATATGTCATTCATTTGTCAAAGCCCATAGAATGAACAACACCAAGGATGAACTCTGGTGTAACCTATGGACTTTATGTGATAATCATGTACCCATGTAGGTTCATGGATTGCTAACAAATGTACCTTCCTAGTGCAAGACCTTGACACTACAGGAGGCTGTGTATGTGAAGGATCAAAACTCTGGACTTGCTGCTCAGTTTTGCTAAAAACCTAAAACTACTCTAAAAAAATAAAGTTTACTAAGCTAAGAGTACTTTTTTCTTTAGCTTGCTGTGAGAATTAGATCTACTATACATCAAGTATCAAGAGCAGGGTCTTGTTGGCACATCATAGTTGAAAGGTATGAGTATTAAATCGATCTTCAAACACCTTCTTTTGCCTCTTGATTCATATTTTATAGATAAACATCAAATTCCCTTAAGAAAGTTTTCTCTGGACTCTGAGTTTCCCCCTAGCTAACAAGTATCCAATTGAAATTACCTCAAGACATGATATTGGTTCTTTTCCATCTTTATTAATGGACTCTAGTGGTAGTAAAAGCCCATAGCTTGACCCCTAACTGCAGAAGTTGCTTTTGTCTAGAATCCCTGCTCGAGAATTAGACATTTTTTTCATAATCTTGACACCTTAGTTATCACTGATTAAAACAACTAGATGCATTTTCCAGAAATCCCTCTAAGACCCTTGGTAGGTTATTAAATTCTCAACTTCTCTATACTCTGTTCTCCCCCTTTTGAAATGAGGTTGTGAAAATACTCTCAGGAATAAAAAACAGAGAGAGCAGTAGGACATTAAGTCCCTGTGAGACTCTGGAAGAGAGACTGAGAAAGTATCACCCAGGCCTGGTAACCCTAAGAGCTTAGCAGCTTAGTATAACATCTCTATGTCATCATAACTTTCCCTACAGTAACACTGTCAACTGCTTGTCTCTCTACAGTGTTTAGAAGCACAGTGCAGGGAAAAGATAATGTACTTTCAAGTTGACAGACGCATCCATTCCTGTGTGACTTTGGATACACAAATTCTTTAAGCACCAGGTTCCTTATTTCCAAGCTGATGATAATACCTACTCCCTTAGGTGTCTATGAACACTAAAGAAAAAATAATGTGGTTGAGTTACAGTCAATACCCAATATTTTTTTCCTGGATAATTAAAATCAGAGAATCTTCAGGTATGTTGCTCTATTTTTTTCAAAGAGATAAAAAGGAAGGAACCAAATGTTTAGCACTAAGACTGCAGTCAAGAGAAGACATTAAAAAAAAAAAAGTGACTCCATTTCTGTATGAACTTTTTGGCCAACCCAATACATTTACAGCCTGAAAAGATCGTGAACTCTGGCTTGATCATGCAGATTTCTCAGAGCACAAGGAATGTTCTCAATTGGCAATCAAGTGTGGAGTAAGAGACCCTGTAAAGACAGGAGAGGATGCTCTGTAAAGTTAGCCTGTGGTATGTAATTGATTTCATTTGTTTTATTTTAGCTGGAGCTTAATTTGAATTGTCTACATCAATAGAAGAGTTCATATTGATTTCTTTAAAATGTAAATGAACCTCCTGTGTACCTTCCAGGTTTTTTTAAAGTTAAGATGAATATTGGTTTTTTATGTTTGCAATGAAAGGTACAAACAGTGAATTTGGGATTTTATAGCTTGAGGTTAAAATATGGTTTGCATGTGCAAATATTAGAAGCTAGTTAAATCTATTCACTCTTCCTCAGCACAATACTTGTAAGATCCAACTGCTTTGCACCAGCATGCAAGGCCTCTCACCATCTGAAAGATACCTCATATTTCCCTCTTCTTGGAATCCTATACCGTAACCTTTCCAAAAAGTTGAAGTTCCTCAATTGTATCTCGCATTTCTCACTTTCCTGTCTGCAAATACCATGCTTCCTCCTTGTAAAGTTTTCTCTTCCTTCCCTCAACCCCTCATTATTAGGACAGAGGATGCCTATTCATTCCTTAGGTTCCAAACATAAAGTGCCACCAACTTGATGAAGCTCCTATGAACTCTAGTTCAATACTTCCTCCTTTGTGTCTCACTGTGTACCACACACAATGCTGACTTCGGCTTCTCTTCCACTTAGTGCTGCTGCTGCTAATTCACTTCAGTCGTGTCTGACTCTGTGTGACCCCACAGACAGCAGCCCACCAGGCTCTTCTGTCCCTGGGATTCTCCAGGCAAGAATACTGGAGTGGGTTACCATTTCCTTCTCCACTTAGTGCTATGGATTGTCAAAACACCACTAGCCAATAGAAGAGGCAGAAAAGGAAGTCTAAGAGGAAGGTTGCCACATGTAGGAATGGGCCATGTTATGTTTAGGGTTTTATAGAAAAATGCGTTTAATGAAGAATCACGCTGGTTGGCCCAGCAATGCATGTACTTGATCCCTTGATTCACGTAGTCCACTATTCTTCCAGTATCTTTGTTTGTTCTCTTACTCCATAAGTTTTTACTAACATCTACATTTCTCTTTTGCTTTAGATTTCCTAGCAATTCATTTATGTCTGCTAACACTGACAGCTGCCCCATCTCCTATAAGATAGAGTTTCCCACTGAATTCTTCTTTTGATCAGTACTATATACTCCACGTTTCTAAATTTTACATACGTTTCAAAGCTTTTCACCTTAATAAAAACACTATGTCATTACTTTCCAAATCTGTATGCTCTGATCAGAATTCCTCTCATTTCTCATTTGACCATTATTTCTGATTAATAACCAACCTGTTAGTCTAAAATCCAGCTTAAAACTCACAGAATTTAAGTTGGTCCACATATGGCATGTTTACACACAGTATTGGAAAAGCAATCTTTAGCTCATCTGTGTTAACATTGTTATTTCTGCTTTATCATGAATTCATGGAGCATTCACAAGATTCAGTTTAACTCCATTGACAGTAATTGTCGTTTCCTGTTTTCAAATGATTATGATTCAGCCACTAGGATCATATGGCAATTCTATTTTTAGGTTTCTGAGAAACCTCCATATTGTTTTCCACAATGGCTGCACCAATTTACATTCCCACCAGTAACATTCGAGGGTTCCCTTTACTCCACATCCCAGCCAGCATTTGCTGTGTTCTTTGTGATGATGGGCGTCCTGACAGGTGTGAGGTGATACATCATTGTGGTTTTGATTTGCATTGCCCTGATGACTAGTGATGTTGAGCATCTTCGGTCTAATGCTCTCCCAACTGAGCTATTTCGGCCACCCGTCAATGTTGAGCATCTTTTCATGTTCCTATTGGCCGTAAACATGTCCTCTTTGAAAAAACATTTATTCAGGTATTTTGCCCATTTTTTAATTGGATTATTTGCTGTTTTGTTTGGTTTTGACATTCAGTTGTATGAGCTGTTTACATATGTTGGATATTAATCCCTTATTGGTCACGTCATCTGCAAATATCTTCTCCCATTAAACAGGCTGATTTTGTTTTGTCAACGGTTTCCTTTGCTGTGCAGTCATTTTTAACATTGATTCCCATTTCAGACGCACTGAGAATCACAATATCTAGTATCTGCAATGTTGCAAAATTATAATTTATTTCGCAGAGAGTGTGAATTGTCAGCAAAACTAAGACCACAAAACAAGGGAAATTTTTAAAATGTCAACAGTTTAGAGGTTAATGAAGTAGGTTAACAAAAGCTCTGACTTCGTTGATTGTTTTCCAAAAGATGCTTTTTAAAGCTGGTTACAAGTCAAAATTTAACTGTTAATATTTTGTCATAAAATGTGTCTGTGTTAAATCTCTCTCCTTCCAGGCAACAAGAAGCCTTGCAATTCTCATTTGTACAAACACTGGAAACTAGTTGGATTTTAAAAAAATATTGTTTAACGGCTTCATAGTTGAATTAAGTGGGAACATAGCATTGTCACTGATAAGCTGTTAAATATCATTTAACTGAACTTTGTTTATAAAAGGTGTGTGGTTGCTGTGGTCTAGCTAGTGGTTGCACATGTGAATGTTTGTGAAATTAAGAGATTTACTGTTTTTAAGAAAGCTCATACTTCCCTAAAATACTAAATTGAGATGATCTTGGTATAATGAGGATATTATTATATGCCATGCCCTATTTGATGTCACAGTATTTTATTAATATGTTTCAAGCACACGTGTATTATGAATAACAAACCTGCTGAATTAGAGCTAAGAGAGAGTAGGAGGAGTGGATAGACAAGAAGAACAATAATTATCAGGGTTATTATTCTCAAAACTAAAATTTTGGAAGAAAAAAAATTATCTCTGGGATAATTTTAGAGTTTTTAGAGTTTATCTGTGAAGCTGTGACGCCGCCTCCCCTGGAGTCTCTTGCTCTTTCTTACCCTGAACTCCTTCATGAGGACCAGTAGTCCCAAGTCAGGGAGGCAGGGCTCAAGGAATCTGCCAGAACATCTACCTTATGGCTTATAGACTACCTCCCTGCTCTCATGGACACTGCCTGGGACTGTGTCAGCTGGTTTTTCATCCTGGGTTGATGACTACACTCAGAGGTCAAGACTAACAGGTATATATACTTCCTGGCCATGAAAACTTCCATAAAAATTATTCTCCCCTCCAGGGATGCTCCTTTCCAGTTGGTCCTCCTATACTTTCTCTTAGACTCAGCACAAGATCTTCTTGAAACTGGTGATGTGGACACTGGGCTTACAAAGATGCTATCAGTACAGTCAGCCCTGGCTTTCTTGTCTTACAGTAATTTTTGACTCATTCTAATTATCATATTGTCCAAACCTTGCAGACAAATCCTATTAACTTGCTGCCACCCTTCCCCACACTTTTCCATGTATGAGAGACCCTTCACTTGCTATCAGTTCAGTTCAGTTGCTCAGTCGTGTCTGACTCTTTGCGACCCCATGAATTGCAGTGCGCCAGGCCTCCCTGTCCATCACCAACTCCTGGAGTTCACTCAGACTCATGTCCATCGAGTCAGTGATGCTATCCAGCCATCTCATGCTCTATCGTCCCCTTCTCCTCCTGCCCCCACTTGCTATAAATAATTACAAATCTATTCACTGAATTAACTCTTTGCAGGTCTCTTTATGGACGTGAAAGCTACATGCATTTCCAAAACCAAATCTGTATTAAATCAAACATATATGGCTTGAGAGAGAGTATTCCTATGAGAATTCCAGATGGAGTCATCCCTAAGATACCTGCACGCAAGTTAATTGCATCTCTGGCAGCTCCTGTTGGTTGAGCTGGGAAAAGCATCTCTCCTCAGTGATCAGCTCACACCCTACTCAAACACCAAGTCAAGTATGCCATTATCTAATCATACATCCCCATTCAGATGATTCCCGTTTACAAGGACCAATGTAAGGGACAACGGGGTCAATAAAAGGCTGCTGATATCAATTATTTCCCGAGCAAATTATATAGAAGTGCCAACAAAGGTCCCCTAGTCAAGGCTGTGGTTTTTCCAGTGGTCACGTATGGATGTGAGAGTCGGACTGTGAAGAAAGCTGAGTGCTGAAGAATTGATGCTTTTGAACTGTGGTGTTGGAGAAGACTCTTGAGAGTCCCTTGGACTGCAAGGAGATCCAACCAGTCCATTCTGAAAGAGATAAACCCTGGGATTTCTATGGAAGGACTGATGCTAAAGCTGAAACTCCAGTACTTTAGCCACCTCATGTGAAGAGTTGACTCATTGGAAAAGACTCTGATGCTGGGAGGGGTTGGGGGCAGGAGGAGAAGGGGATGACAGAGGATGAAATGGCTAGATGGCATCACTGACTCGATGAACGTGAGTTTGAGTGAACTCTGGGAGTTGGTGATGGACAGGGAGGCCTGGTGTGCTGTGATTCATGGGGTCGCAAAGAGTCAGACACGACTGAGTGACTGAACTGAACTGAACATCAAGAACTGTTTAGGCTTTCTGTATTCTCAAGTCCATTCCAGGTACCAACCCCAATGGAAGGGATAGGCAAGAACACATCAATATATATTTTCTCTGACTTACTGACTCTCCATGTAACCAAATCAACGGGAGGAACTAAAAGCAGACACTATTTACAGAGGCCTCCAGTCAGACAAGTTAACCTTTTAGTGTATCATTCACATTATCCCCTACCTATGCTCTGTGGCAAGTTTCTCCTAAACCTGTTATCACTTTTTATCAAAACAGTTTTCTTTAGCACATGCCTACACTCTCTTGCATTCTTCACTGGCATCTCACCTGTCTTATTATAAGATTATCATCATAAGTTGGAGGACCCAGGGCCAGGGCAATCAGGAATTGTTGTAAAGGAAAAGAACAAAGCTGACTCCATACTTGATGTTTCTTTTACTTTAGTTTTTGCGCTCTATTGCTTTTGCTTAGAGTTAAGAATATTGCCTATAGCTTGAAATGTACAGGACAGACCATTCTCAAGGCTCTGACCTTTAAAGGTAGGACACTTTTCCATCCATATAGAGATTAAAAGTTGCAGAACAGAGAACATTTGTCTTGTTAGAGTTTTATAGGAAAATTGCGATCTGACCTCTATGAATATCTACAGAAACAAAGGATTCCCACACTAAGAAGTTCCCTACAACCAACCACACCACTCCCTCACCTTGCCTTTAAAAAATGCTTTCTTGAAACCCTTCAGAGAGTTCAGGATTTGGGGGGAAGCATGAGCCAACGTCTCCTTGCATGGCTCTGCGATAAACCCTTTTCAGCTCCAAACTCCAGTGTTTCAGTTGGTTTGGTCTGGCCTCACCAGGCCCAAGAATTTCCACCGGGTAACATGGTGTATGACAGTTCAGAGATTATGGAATTCTTAATTATAGTCAGTAAAACTGCATGACCCTGTTCCCTTCAATCACACCGTTTGAAAAAAGTAAGACATCCTTCTAGCTTTGTTTTTATCTTTCTACCAGGTCTTATAAACCTGTTCATTTTTCATAACTTATTACTTTAATTCATTATGTTTCTACTGGATAAATTCAATGCCTTCTTTCCTACTACAAAAGAGATTCCTTCTCCAAATTTCCTCACTGATCAATATAGTACAGCCAACTTCTATCCTCAGTTGGGCATCTGTTACAATTTCTGTGTCTGTCACTGGTCTAGGAACACTTGAAGAATCATGCCTTATTCTTTTTTATACAAATAGAATAATTTTCAAAACATAATTTTAACGTATCAATTAATTAAGTGGCCAATTTTCTAGAACTGTGGGAATGGTACCAAAAGATCCTAATGTGAAATTTATACAATGTATAATATTTTCACAGTCCATAAATTCAGGAATGCAAAAACATTAAACTTTACTTTTCTATTTCTGACCTTGAAGTTTACCTCAAGGACACATTGGACTGAAGATAAAGAATGGCTTTGGTCCAGTTCTTCTTGTTTTACCCTTCAATGAATTAAGAATTTGAATGATAAGACTTCCTTCAATTCATTGAGTTGCATATAAGTGTGAGAGGAAAGCATGAGTCACTTTCAAATTAAGGCCCTGGAGGTGAACACTGACTGGACCTGAAAATATTCTGTCCACATGGATGTTCACTGAGATGTAGATAATGTGATTTTTTTTTTTTTTTTTTTTTGCCTGCTGTCATCTGCTCACTCTGGCATCTGCACATAAGAGTGCATTTGCATCTGCTCAATGGTTTTTAAGTTGACGCTTTGCTTCATCCTAACCAAGAACTTGCTAAGGCCACCAAAGCATAGCAGCCCATGTCTGCTCTACCCAGAGCTATAGAAGGTGGGGAAGGATTGGAAGGGACATCCGTGTTTAAGTCCCTTTTATATGGAGACAGACACCAGCCCCTAATGATATTCCTTTTTTCTTAGGAGGAAGAGAAAGAATAGGAGATGACAGTAGGCATTTCAAGGGAAAACCATCTTCTCTGTGCAAATAAATTTGTCAGCTTAACCTTTAAACAAAACTGAACAAATTTTCCTTACTTTGACATTGCTTAGAAGCTTTTAGATGCTGTTGTACATTATGAATCTCCCAAGAGGGGATGTATCAATGCAGCAAGTATCTCGTTTATTTGACAAGTCCCTAGAAATCTATTTGGGAAACAGTGCTCCGACATGTCCTGCCATCACTGGCCTGTTTTGTTATTCAATCAACAACACAACTCAGGGTACAGACCAGGGTATGAAGCAGTGTGACACTGTCTTAAGAATCTAGCCTTTTATTTCAATTCAAAAGTCTCCTTTATAGCACCTCAAACAATATGCACATGGGAACCTCCAGGGATAAATAAATGGGAATAGAGAAGATTGAGCAATGTCCAACTTCTTCCCTCTTCTCCTTTTCTGACTAACTGCTCATGTCAAGACAGAGTACTAGCAATAAGGCTGGAAGCAGGGTGTATGGGCAAGAGTACTGGACATGAAGTGGAGTAACCACTCCTGGTTTCTGTCACTAATTGTGTGGCTCTGGTCAATAATGTACTTCACCTTTCTGGGCCTCCATTTCCTCATTTTGTCCTGAGGACTTTTGAGTAACAAAGGGAGAGGTTGGGATTAACTTTCCATCCTAATGATCCTCCGTCTAGTGACCATTGTCATTGTCTAGTGGATCTACCTAGAAGGCTGTCAGATAATCATCCCTCATACCGCATCTGCAGCAGGAGATGCGGTATTAACAACTTCATGTGTTTACACTGCACTTTATAGTTATTTAATCCCTTCACCACCATTACTTCATCTGATCCTTAGAATATCTGATATAGAACAAGAATTACTGTTCTTACAAACAAGGAAACCAAGCTTCAGATATTTATCCAATGTCATCTAACTGTTAGGGCTTCGCAGGTGGTGTCATGGTAGAGAATCCACCTGCCAATGCAAGAGACATGGGTTCGATCCCTAGGTCCGGTCAAGAAGATCCCCTGGAGTAGGCAATGGCAACCCACTTCAGTATTCTTGCTTGGAAAATTGCACTGACAGGGGAGCCTTGTGGCTTACAGTTCATGGGGTTGCAAAGAGCTGGACAAGACTGAGCAACTGAGCACACACACACATCTAACTGTTAAGTGACAGAACTGAGCTTGAACTCTGACCTTTCCACTTAGAGTCCCATGAGTATTTCATGATGTGGTGTTTCCTTTCCACTCTGAAACTCCAGCAGCAAGTAATTTGTTCCATCCTCCATTGCTGCCAGACAATCACTCCAGGGAAAGTGGTATTCATTATTTTTCTGAAGGGAAAACACAATGTTAATTCAGACAACGTAATAATTTTATGGTCTGAATGAAAAAAAATTTTTGCTCCTGTCAAATTCAATTTATATCATAAGACTAAATAAAAATTTTATGCACTGGGTGAAGGAAAAATAGAGAGAAAATGTCCTCGGTGGTCAGGCTTAAATTATCTCCCATTTGAATGAGTTCATTTCCCAGAGAGTTTCATCAGGCTTTTTAATTAAGAGCAAAGTGTTCATCTAGAGTCAGTAATTTGCCAGTGACCTCTTCTTAGCACTCTGGTCTAAGGTGACATAAATGACAATGGGATTTTCAAATAAAAGACATCAAGCTCTTGCAAATACTGGGCCCTTCAGTTCAGTAACTGGGTCAGGGAAAGGAGGTGACCTAGGCAAAACATTGATATTTTAACCAAATTTCTCCCCTAAGTGTAAAGGTCTGAAGTTTGACAGAAAATAACATTGGAGATTGAAGACACCTGGTAACATGTATAAGCAAGAATATGTATGTAAATATACCTATAGATATAGATATATGTGTGTGTATACACACACACACGTGTGTTTATATAATATGAGCATGGAAAAAATCCAAAAAATCCTAAGTTGTTAATATGATGTTATTATAGAAGTAGTTGAAAGTAAAGTGGAGGGAAGGGAACATGGGAAAAAGAGAGGAGAGCAAAAGAAAAAAAAAGAATTGAACCCCAAACAGAAAGCATGAATACTTAACTTTTATTCATTTAGTAACTTGTATATAAGCGTGTACAAATCAAAATTTAAGGAAAATAATGCAGCGGGAGATTGATGAGATACTAAAACATTTGAGAATCCGGAAGAACACACACCATGGCAGGTGGTTGCAGAAGACGGAGCTGGAGAGCTGGGCAGAGGCCTGAGTAAATGAAAGTAAAAGTGAAGTCGCTCAGTCATGTCCAAACTCTTTGGGACCCGATGGACTGTAGCCTACCAGGCTCCTCCCTCCATGGGATTCTCCAAGCAACAGTACTGGAGTGGGTTGCCATTTCCTTCTCCAGGGGATCTTCCCTGACCCCAGGGATCGAACCCAGGTCTCCCGCATTCCAGACAGACGCTTTAACCTCTGAGCCACCAGAGAGCCTTGGGCATGGGTCTGAGTAAGGAAGGCTAAATGAAGACTGTGAAGGAGCCAAGGCTTCCTCCTGAAGTCAAGGGAGGGCCTCCAGGAGAGTGACTGGTTCAAACTCAGATTTTACACAAGGCATTCTGTCAGTGGTGTCAGAATTAGATAGGGTGGGGAGGAGGGAACTAATGCTGTAAGTGAGAGGTGGTGAGTTCCTATACCAGGGCAGTGGTAATGGGTTTGGTTGGAAGTATAGAATTCAGGAAAAAAAAAAAAAAATAGATGCTATAACCATCATTATTTCACCTAGTAATGCTTTACACATTTACTACTATTCCTACATTATTACTACCACTATAACTTAACTGCTACTATTTAATCACACTGTGTACTAGGCCCTGTGTCAAGAACTATATTTTTTGTTATCTTAACAACTTTAGCAGTAACCTTACAAGACAGGAACTAGGCTGCTGATTTTTTTTAAGTTTTAAATAACATATTTTAATTATTCAACTACTAAATCAGAAAACAGATCCAATGATGACTAACAAAGGCCGGGTAAAGTGAGGGGAAACGGAGACTCACAAGACGGTGTAAATTTGTATACAATTTTATGTAGATCATTTTGGCAATATGTACCAAGTCTCAAACTATAAATTTCATTTACCAGTAATTCTAGTTTTAAGATGTTTTGAGGATATCACTAGTAGGCTGCCCATTATTATACAAAGAATCACTTGAGGCATAAGAAAGTGACCCTGGCAAAGAAAAGAATCAAACAGATACCACAATTTGCCAGACAAACATGGCTTGCAAACCAAGCCATGATGAGGGACAGAAACTACCTACACTCAAATTATTTTAACACAAACTCATTCATACCCAAATATTTCCCCCAAAGATCACTGTTCTACAGCAAATTCCCCCAAATTCATGTATTCCCAAGGTAAGATCCCAAGTTATTCTAGCAACTCACTTAGTTTACAAATTGTAACCCTGCCCAGATATACATATTAGTTTATACCCTAAAACCTCTACAAGACTAACTTCAGCCTCTAAACTCCACTGAGTCCCATCATTTATCATTAGAAAAATTCAAATCAAACCACTTATGTGGTATCACCTCACACCAATTAGGATGACTATTACTGAAAAAACAAAAAATAATAAGTGTTGGTGAGGATGTGGAGAATATGGGACTCTTGTGCACTGTTGGCAGGAATGGAAAATGGTATGACCATTATGGAAAACAGTATGGTGGTTCCTCAAAAAATTAAAAATAGAATTACCACATGATCCCAAAATCCCAGTTCTGGGTAAATATCCAGAAAAATTGAAAGCAAGATTTTTGAAGAGATATTTGTACACACATGTTCACAGCATTATTCACAATCGCCAAGAAGTAACCCAGCTGCCCATCTACAGATGAGTAAATAAACTGGAAAATAAAACACATACAATGGAATATTCAGTTCAGTTCAGTTCAGTAGCTCAGTTGTGTCCGACTCTTTGCGACCCCATGAATCACAGCATGCCAGGCCTCCCTGTCCATCACCAACTCCCGGAGTTCACTCAGACTCACGTCCATCGAGTCAGTGATGCCATCCAGCCATCTCATCCTCTGTCGTCCCCTTCTCCTCCTGCCCCCAATCCCTCCCAGCATCAGAGTCTTTTCCAATGAGTCAACTCTTCACATGAGGTGGCCAAAGTATTGGAGTTTCAGTTTTAGCATCATTCCTTCCAAAAAAATCCCAGGGCTGATCTCCTTTAGAATGGACTGGTTGGATCTCCTTGCAGACCAAGGGACTCTCAAGAGTCTTCTCCAATACCACAGTTCAAAAGCATCAATTCTTTGGTGCTCAGCTTTCTTCACAGTCCAACTCTCACATCCATAGATGACCACTGGAAAAACCATAGCCTTGACTAGACGAACCTTTGTTGGCAAAGTAATGTCTCTGCTTTTGAATATGCTATCTAGGTTGGTCATATCTTTCCTTCCAAGGAGTAAGCCATCTTTTAATTTCATGGCTGCAGTCAACCATCTGTAGTGATCTTGGAGCCCAGAAAAATAAAGTCTGACACTGTTTCCACTGTTTCCCCATCTATTTCCCATGAAGTGATGGGACCAGATGCTATGATCTTCGTTTTCTGAATGTTGAGCTTTAAGTCAACTTTTTCACTGTCCTCTTTCACTCTCTTCAAGACGCTTTTGAGTTCCTCTTTACTTTCTGCCATAAAGGTGGTATCATCTGCATATCTGAGGTTATTGGTATTTCTCCCGGCAATCTTGATTCCAGCTTGTGCTTCTTCCAGCCCAGTGTTTCTCATGATGTACTCTGCATATAAGTTAAATAAGCAGGGTGACAATATACAGCCTTGACGTACTCCTTTTCCTATTTGCTGCTAAGTCGCTTCAGTCGTGTCCGACTCTGTGCGACCCTATAGACGGCGGCCCACCAGGCTCCCCCGTCCCTGGGATTCTCCTATTTACTCAGCCTTAAAAAAGAAAGGGAATCCTAGCACATGCTACAACATGAATGAACCTCAAAGACATTATGCTAAATGACAAAACCCAGTCATAAAAAAAAAAAAAAAACCAATTGCCGAATGATTTGCTTATACGAGATATCTAGAGTAGTGAAATTCACATAAAAAGGAAAATTGGTGGTTACCAGAGCCTGGAGGAGAGAAGGAATGGAGAGCTGCTGTTTCATGTGTATAGAAGTTTAATTTTGCAAGATGAAGAAGTTCTAGAGATTTGTTGAACAATGTGAGTGTACTTAACACCACTAAAGTACACACTTAGAAAGGGGTGAAATGGTACATTTCATATTATGTGTTCTTTGCTACAATTAAAAATTCAAAACACACTCTAAGCCCCTGTCTGTAACCTCCCTCTTTAGAGACACTACTGACACTATCAAGACGGTGCTGTCTCACTCACAACAAGTTCATAAACCCAGTGCTTTATTACCCGTGGCCCTCCATAAAGTCTTGGAGGGGCTTTGACAGTGTGCTGAGCACACAGGCAGGTCACGAGTTCTCAAGTGGCAGGGGTCAAGAATATTTATCCCTTTCCCTCTTTCCCTTTTGGTACATAAGTTTGTTTCCTTTGTCTGTGAGTCAGTTACTATTTTGTGAATAAACTCATTTGTATGATTTTTTAGATTCCACAGGTAAGTGATATCATATGATTTTTGTCTTTGTCTGACTTACTTCACTTAGTATGGCAATCTCTAGGTCCATACATGTTCCCTTTAGGATGGACTGGTTGGGTCTCCTTGCAGTCCAAGGGACTCTCAAGAGTCCTCTCCAACACTACAGTTCAAAAGCATCAATTCTTCGGCGCTCAACTTTCTCCAAAGTCCAACTCTCACATCCATACATGACCACTGGAGTAAGAGTATTTTAATTTCATGGCTGCAGTCACCATCTGCAGTGATTTTGGAGCCCAAAAAAACAAAGTCTGACACTGTTTCCACTGTTTCCCCATCTATTTCCCATGAAGTGATGGGACCAGATGCCATGATCTTCGTTTTCTGAATGTTGAGCTTTAAGCCAACTTTTTCACTCTCCTCTTTCACTCTCTTCAAGAGGCTTTTGAGTTCCTCTTCACTTTCTTCCATAAAGGTGGTATCATCTGCATATCTGAGGTTATTGGTATTTCTCCCGGCAATCTTGATTCCAGCTTGTGCTTCTTCCAGCCCAGCGTTTCTCATGATGTACTCTGCATATAAGTTAAATAAGCAGGGTGACAATATACAGCCTTGATGTACTTCTTTTCCTATTTGGAACCAGTCTATTGTTCCACGACCGGTTCTGTTGCTTCCTGACCTTCATATAGGTTCCTCAAGAGGCAGGTCAGGTGGTCTGGTATTTCCATCTCTTTCAGAATTTTCCACACTGCTGCTGCTAAGTCACTTCAGTCATGTCTGACCTTGTGCGACCCATAGACAGCAGCCCACCAGGCTCCCCTGTCCCTGGGATTCTCTAGGCAAGAACACTGGAGTGGGTTGCCATTTCCTTCTCCAATGCAGGAAAGTGAAAAGTGAAAGTGAAGTTGCTCAGTCGTGTCCGACTCTTAGCAACCCCATGGACTGTAGCCCACCAGGCTTCTCCATCCATGGGATTTTCCAGGCAAGAGTACTGGAGTGGGGTGCCATTGCCTTCTCCAATTTTCCACACTACTATATATAAAACAGATAAACAAGGACCTACTGTATAGCACAGGAAACTATATTATCTTGTAATAGTCTCTAATGGAAAAGAATCTGAAAAATTATATATATGTGTGTGTGTGTGTGTGTATACATACAGATGTATCCATGTGTATAAAGCTAAATCACTTTACAGTATACCAGAAACCATTGTAAATCAACTATACTTCAATTTAAAAATAATAATTCCACCAGTTCAAATTCTTGTCAAGAAGATAATCCAGAAACAAGAGTGTGACTAGCCTTGAGACTTTTCCTCTGCCTTCTCCCAAAAGAGGGAAGAAGAAAAAGAAAATGAACTAACTGGGAACACCATGAGAAACACTTGAATATGATCTTCCATCTTTCTTCATAGCACCTCTGCAAATGGAGGTGGTGTTACCACTTTCCAGATGATGGAAAGGAGGCCGAGACATCCTACAATCTGTCCCATGTCACACAGCTGCTCAGAGTAAGAGCTCAGGTTGGTATGACCTGAATCCTGTGTTAATTCCAATCTCTCACCCTCCTAGGAATGTGACAGCTCTTCAGCTGTAGGTGTTTTATTATTCTCAAATTCTTCAGGAAAAAGAAAAAAGACAGTTCCAAGAGTAATGTATTTTGGAGACACTTTTCTAAATTGGAAAGCGAGGACACACAGTGACAGAAAATCTTAAATTTGCAAGCATCCCAAGTTTTGTAACCAAATATTTCACAAAAGAAAAGCTATTATAAATATTGCAGCAAGTTAAACTTTCTTTCAGGATAGTTCTGAATTCCATGCCCATGAATATCTAAAACCTGGGAACTGCGAATTGGTATCCATATGATGTGTTAACAGTCACTGTTCATTCTGTCTCCTGCTTCACTGGTGGAAAAGATTAATATATCATTCAGTTAATACCAAGTATAATTTATTCCCGAAGTGGTATGTTTCCTTTACAACATCAAATCTGGCAGCTCTATGCTGTGCTGTTCTGTCAGCTGGAATAATGCCTTTAATGAACTTGTCTCTGGAATATCAAATGTGTAATCTGCTACATGACTTGCAGCTCTACTGCTCAGACCCTCGTCATCTGGCCTCCTGGCTCCCGCAATCAAGAGAAAGAATCTGTCCCATGACTCTGACCTTCAATAAGCCAGAAAGCAGTTATCAGAATATGCAAGGTTAGTTCTAGTTTACTCATGGTGCAACTCTAAGCACAATAGTGAACACAAACTAGGCAGGAATATCTCACCAGCCATGAAGTGCTCTGCCCTGCACAGAGAATATTCTTCAGACCACTGAACTCACCTCGCCTCCCTTACTCCAAGAAGTTGAGCATGGTCACACGGGGTCCTAACACTCTCTCTCCTAGGGCCCTTGATACTCTCCTTGATGCTTGGATGCTCCAACACCAACACTTTGGCCAGCAACTAGGCTTTACATTCTGCCATATTTCCCCAGTCCTTTAGGACAGTTTAATCCATCTCGCCATCATGCTTTTAAGAACCAATAAAGGCAAGCCAAAAATATATGCTCCACCAATATCAATAATTGCATATATTCATTCATTCATTCATTCATTCACTCCATCTGATCCTTTTCTCACTTGAATACCACCAGACCTCAAGATTGACCTGAGGTCCCAGAGCTTGAACTTTGTGTCTGATCTCCCCCAGTGAAAGCTCACGTTGACTAAAGAACTCTGTAAATTTGGCTCAACCAATTTATATAACAAAAAAAGTTATTGAATACTTGTATGTTCCAGCATTATTCTGGGTTGCAAAAAACAACAAAAAACAGGAAAAAAAGAGCTGTTTATCTCATGGAGTTTTCATTCTGTGGGGTGGAACAGATCATAAATTAAATAATTAAGTTATATAAAGTGATGGATGATAAACAGAAAAACTAATGCAGGAAAGTGGATGGGGGAGGAGAACTCAACTCCAAAAGGTATCCTCAAAGAACACTGTAAAGCAACTATACTCCAAAGAAGTCAAATATTAATAAAAAATAAAATAAAAACATAAGGCCTCATTTAGGAAGTGATACTTTAGCAATGATCTAAATGAAATGAAGGAAAGGCTGCTAGTTGAGCTACTTCAGGTAGGAAGCACTGTCAGATGGAAAAGTCATGGAGAGCAAGAGTTTTTGAGTCACGTGTCTCTACCACTGGCTAGTTTAGACAGGGTCAGCATATTGCATCTTCTCTGAGCCTCCATGCCCTCAACTAAAAAATAGAGACAACAGCAGTTTTCTCAAAGGATTTTTGAGATTTCAATGTGATAATATACATAAAACATCTGTCTCTTCATAGTAGCTCAATCAGTGTTATAGGCAGATAATTCATAAGTGGAGAGATGGGCAGATTTACAATAGGATGTAATCCTCGAAGATACAATGAGATAGGACAGGATAAGATAGAAGAGGGGAAGACAGGACAAGACAGGATACCCAAAGATGAGCACACAGGTTTCTAGAGAGACAATAGATATCTAGGTCCACAAATTCCTGCTTTATTATTTGGCCTCTCCACAGCTGGGGCATCCAGGTATTGTACCCATAATTAGATTTCTGATCTATTCCCTAGACCTAGCTTTAACTCTAAAAATTAGTGTGACCTTGGACAAGTCACTCAGTGTTTCAGGATTTTACTCGCCTCATCATTTAAAGTGAGCAAGGCATACTAAATAATTACTACGCCTTCACCAGATCTCTTAATATAGGTTTCAATAAGGTCCAAAATTTGTTTTTATGGACTTTACTACTTCTAAATAAAGAAGTCATAATTATTTATTCAAAAGGATGAAAGTTTCTCCTTTTCCTAAAAACAGTGAGCTACTTAATATTTATTGAGCACCAACTATATCTATGACCTCTTTGTAGGATAACAGGAAGAGTTAAAGAAATATGCAACAGTAAAAACAATTAAAAAATTTTAAACAAATATGCATGGTCCAAGACATTTTTGTTAGGTATTTACACTGCTATATTTAAAATGGATAACCAACAAAGACCTATTGTAGAGCACATGGAACTCTGTTCAAACTTATGTGCCAGGCTGGATAGCAGGGGGGTTTGAGGGAGAGTGGATACATGTATATATATATGGCTGAGTCCCTTCACTGTTCACCTAAAACTACAACATTGCTAATCAGCTACACCCCAATACAAAATGCTCTTAGTGTTAAAAATATTAAAATTTATAAAATAAAAGAAAGTCTATATCCTCACCTCTTGCATTTGCAAATTTTAGCATTTGGAAATATCTTCTATGTCAGTTTTGCATACATGTACAAGTGTAAAGTTACCTGAATTTCAAGTTTTTTAAGTTTACACTAGGCAATAAAAATTAATTCCACTTGATTATCTAATAATCACAAAAACCTTTTGAATGACCATCTAAAATATGAAACAAACAAATATGAAAAAATATGCCAGCACATTTCCCTTATCTCTGTAAGATGACATACTATAAATTATAAACTTATGACCATTCATTTATTCATACTTGGAAGTAATTACAGAGAGACTTTCAAATATGTCAAAGCTATGATTTTTCCAGTAGTCATGTATGGATGTGAGAGTTGGACCATAAAAAAAAAGCTGAGCACTGAAGAATTGATGCCTTTGAACTGAGGTGCTGGAGAAGACTCTTGAAAGTCCCTCACACAGCAAGGAGATCAAACCAGTCACTCCTGAAGGAAATCAGTCCTAAATATTCATTGGAAAGACTGATGCTCAAGCTGAAGCTCCAATACTTGGCACCTGATTTGAAGAACTGACTCATTTGAAAAGACCCTGATGCTGGGAAAGACTGAAGGCAGGAGGAGGAGGAGATGACAGAGGACGAGATGGTTGGGTGGCATTACCAACTCGATAGACATGAGTTTCAGCAAGCTTCAGGAACTGGTGATGGACAGGCAAGCCTGGCGTGCTGCAGTCCACGGGGTTGCAAAGTGTCAGACACGACTGAGCGACTGAACTGAGAGACAAGCATGTAAGTATCCACATTCAGGGAACACAAATAAGCCAAGGCCCTTGCCTTGAGAAAGCACAGTTAATAGGAGAGGCGAGGAAAAAAAACTGCTAACATACTCAGTGATAAATGCATAACCAATGTGAATATATGATACAGGTTTACCATTAAAAAAAAAAAAAGGTTGATAAATCAGCCCATGGGCAATCAAAGATTTCACAGAAGCAATACATTCAAGAAATTCTCAAGAATTAGCTTGTCAGGAAGACAGTTTTTCAGCAAATGTGTATTACACTCAAAAATTTTTAAAAAGTGATAGTCATTATTTCAAGGTGATGGGAATACAGGTAATTATCTTTTCTCTTGGTCCTTTTTCCAGATTGTGTCCAAATCATGTTTTATTTCAGTCATCAGAAAGTGATGCAATAATAACGCAAAATGAATTATGTTCTGTTTTGTTGGGGGCCAGAGTGAGGTACTCCGCCCATGGCAAAGGTCATGAGGAAGGAGGCTCGACATACGTAAAGGCGGGATCGAGCCTCAGGAGTCCCCCTGGAAATCCTTGAGCATCTACCTCCATAACCAGAGCCTGCCTACTTTACTACTTTGTGCTCTCACCTACATCTCTGATTTTACAGGGGGCTGTCCCCCACCACCTCTTTCGGAGAAGGAGTTAACCTAGAGCTCCAGTTAATAAAAACTCCTGGGCGTGATAAGAGTGTTTTAACCTACAAACTCCTCTGAAGGTTCTCTAGCCTGCCTGACAGGCTTGTCCAGCCACATGTGATTGCTCACAGCCTCCCAACCGTGAGAGGCACGAGATGCTTTAAACCTTCTAAAAACAGGTTCCTTAGAAAAGTTAGAAAACTATTAGTATAAGTATAATGGGCTGATTAGAAATTGTATTGGTGAAGGGTTTTTCATTTGTTGAGCCAATGTTTGTTGCTAAGTCTCCATATCCCCTGCTCTTACACACATTAATGAATATATAGAAGAAACAAGTATTAACCTTTGATATTAATCACGTTAGACCTTAGGCTAAGTAAATTCTTTCCTTAACTAAAACCCACTACACCCTCACCCTATAGGAGTGTAACTTTATTTGGGTAGTGTCTGTTTTAAGAATAATCACCCCTGGAGAAATAAGTGTCCTGGTTGACTGACCGCTGTCACAAGGAGAGGGTCATAAATTGTCAGCAGGCCCCCCTGACCAGAAGATGATGTAACACCCCTAAGACCTCTGTATACATTTGTATGAAGCACCTGACTTTGATAAAAGTCAGGACTGCTGACCCCGCATGACTTTTGCATAACATCTCAGTGTATAAAAGTAGACCATGGAAAATAAAGAACTGGGATCAGTTTCTCGAAATACTGGTCTCCCCATGTCGCTCTCTCTCTCACTCTGGCTGAGTCTCCATCTGGAGCGCGGAACCCACCATGCTTACTAATTATGCCTGGGCTTCTAAGATCCGACCGGGGAGGCCTCAGTGTCTCCTCTCCTTTGGGAGAACGGAAGGACGCCTGCGGCCTACATAAGTGGTGCAAACTTCTTGTCTTGAAGTTTTATTGGTCTCCCGCGTAAACCAAGCTACTCAGCCTCTTTTCTCCACTGTATTTTCCTACTGAGCTATCCTCATCCTATTACTCTTTATATCTTTGATAAAATATTTAAATAAATAGGTCGCCGACGCCGTCCCTGCTTCAAATACCCTGGATCAGCCGGGGCTGGACCCCGGCACTGTTTGTGTTTAAGGTCCAAATTGTTATATAGTTAAAGCTAATTTTTCTCTAATTCATCTGAAGTAATAGCTGTCTGGTGACTAAAAAGGTAGAAATGTAATCTTTAGTTTCCAGGTAGAGAAGTAATACAGTATTAGGTAGTAGGTATTACCATGTACTAGGTAGAAAGCTGTCCAGAAACTTCTGCAGGTTCCGGTAAGCGCTATCCCTTAAAGAAGGTGAGACTTACACAGATCTAAGTCCCTGCTCATTCTCCATCCTAGGTCTTGCATCTTACCCAGCCCATGTACCTCATACTTCTATCATCTCTGAATATACTGTGCTGATCAGTGCTCTCTCCTGTGACTGCAGTTTTTAAATTGTTTCCCAAACTTCTACACATGCTTCAAAACCTACCTCCAACTTCCAAAAAGTGAAGTAGAAACAAGACATGTCTATTCACTTTCTTCCCATAAAGAGAATCAAAGAGCCTTAAGAAAGGGCAATTCGAGCAGGGCTACCTCAGCTCACTGCCTTGCATTGGAGAGCCCTTTGGACATGTTACTCCTGCAACTCTGTTCCCCAGTGATCCCTCCTAATATATTGTGTGATTCAACTCTTGTCTTCCTTACTTTCTATTGAGGGTAAGTAAGCTACACTCCTCCTCTGGCCTGGCCTAAGGGATTCCTAAAATACCCACACTCCCTGTGAGAACAGTCACTGGGCAACTTAAACACAAGAATACCCATTCTGTGTAGTGATATTGATTCTATCATACTGACTAGAAGCTTTGTCTGACTAGAGAATAATTTTGTGATTTTACTTCAAGCTTTGTTATATAAGTCCTCAATAAAAATGGAAAAATCATAGTTATGATTCAACAAATACAATTTGTAAAACAAAAAGTATTTGAGACACAATCCAAATTTTATTGAATTCTTACTACATGCCAGGCATTATACCTCATGGAGTATGTGCTCTAGCACAGGAAACAGAATAATTATTTACAAATAAAAAGGGGATTAACCATTGGATAAAGATCTGTCTCTGGCATGAAAAATGAGTACTTGGTGTCTTCTAGAGAAACTCCTCATAGTTTAATCCATAAATGTCATCCTGACAATACCAGATTTGGCTGAGCACCCCTCCACTATGCTCGCAACATACCCTAACCCTATTAACACATTTCTTGTTATTTTGAAATTATCTATTTATATTTCTATCTTTCCTGATATTGTGAGCGTCTCATAGACAGGAGTCATATCTCATATGATTTTTAGGATTTAACACGTTAATCATCCGGCGATAGGTCGTTGTAAACAAATACACCGGCTTTCCCTGGTGGCTCAGTGGTAAAGAATCCACCTGCCAATGCAGGAGACATGGGTTCGATCCCTGATCCAGGAAGATCCCACACACAGTGGAGCAACTAAGCCAGTTGGCCACAACTTTGAGCCTCTCCTAAGAGCCCAGGAATTGCAGCTACTGAGCCCACGTGTCCTAGAGCCACTGCTCCACAAAAAGAGAAGCCACTGCAACCAGAAGCCCACACACCCCAATGAGAGAGTAGCCCCCACTTGCTGAAACTAGAGAAAAGACCGTGCAGCAATGAAGACCAAGAACAGCCAAAAATAAATTATAAAAAACCAAATACAATGACTATAAACTATCAAAACCATTTACAGTAGTAGGATCATGTCCTGACCTCTATAAAATGCCCATAAACCTCTACACACATTGATTAAACATGTAGCCTCAACAGACTCTGAAGAAAATACTTCAACACACACAAAAATGTTGGCAAATATTGATCTACATTATGAGAGCTGAGTAGAGATAAAATCCATCTGGGTCAGTTCTATTTGGTCTTCCTCTTTCCTATCAACTTTCAAACTGGGATAGGCTAGCTATAAAAATCTATATGAATATGCACGAGGAAGGGAAAAAAATGCAAGGTAAACAGATGATTCATCCTATATCAAGAAAGCCATGTTAATTTCAAAATAGGTGTATTATTTCAGTAGAATTCATAGTTTGTGTATGTTTTGAAGATAAACCGAAGACATCTGAATAATGTACTGCTTTCATGGGATCATACTGAATAACATCCTTGAAAAACAGGATGGGGAGGGTAGAAGGAGAGAAACGGGAAGGAGCCACACTATAAACCACCCTAGATAGCAGATTCAAAAGCAGGGACGTCACTTTGCCAACAAAGGTCCGTCTAGTCAAGGCTATGGTTTTTCCTGTGGTCATGTATGGATGTGAGAGTTGGACTGTGAAGAAAGCTGAGCACCGAAGAATTGATGCTTTTGAACTGTGGTGTTGGAGAAGACTCTTGAGAGTCCCTTGGACTGCAAGGAGATGCAACCAGTCCATTCTGAAGGAGATCAGCCCTGGGATTTCTTTGGAAGGAATGATGCTAAAGCTGAAACTCCAGTACTTTGGCCACCTTATGTGAAGAGTTGACTCATTGGAAAAGACTCTGATGCTGGGAGGGACTGCGGGCAGGAGGAGAAGGGGATGACAGAGGATGAGATGGCTGGATGGCATCACCGACTCGATGTACGTGAGTTTGAGTGATCTCTGGGAGTTGGTGATGGACAGGGAGGCCTGGCCTGCTGCAATTCATGGGGTCGCAAAGAGTCGGACACGACTGAGCAACTGAAGTGAACTGAACTGAGCTGAACACTATACTCTGCCATCAAAGAAAGTCTAGTGAAAAAGCTTAAGATCCTCTAGTCAAAATCCATCCCTCATTTGAGAAAGCAGGTACATCATTTTACAATACCATAAATGACAATTATTTGATGGGATAGGATGGGGAGGGAAGTGGGAGGGGGGTTCAGGATAGGGGACACATGTGCACCCATGGCTGATTCATGTCAATGTATGGCAAAAGCCACTACAATATTGTAAAGTAATCAGCCTCCAATTAAAATAAATTAATTAATTAAAAAATAAAATCAATTTAAAACCAAAATAAATAAATAAATAAAAGTATACTAGCTCCAAGTAATATGATTTAAGTTCTTCAATAACAATTTCCTTTTTTAGAACATGAAAAGAGCCTCCAAGAGATAATATGGGATAGACCGGTTCTATCAAAAGAGAAATAAGAATAAATAACAAAGTCAACTTTTTTTTTTTTTAATCTTGATACATTTAAAGAGAAATAGCATTCATAATCATACAATTTGCCCTAACCTGGTACTGAACATTCAAGGTTTTGTTTTTTTTTTTCATATTTTCAAATATTTAAAGATCTAACCAAGAAAAAGAACAGCAAGGTTTTGTAAAAAAAAAAAAAAAAAAAGTCTCAAGTCTTTTCCTTTTTATCATATATACTGTTCTTTTACATTTCACTCCACTTCCCACACAATATAAAAGAAAACAGAGTTTACACATCTCCAAAAAAGTAAGTGGGGGGGTGCATGAAAAGAAAAATATTATTGTTTTTGCTTTGGTAACAAAGTTAAAACATGCATGAATTGAATGTACAACAATCTTGAAAATATTTTAAAATTTTTAATATTTAAAAGAATTGAGCGCTAAAAAATAAGAGAAGGAAAACAAAATTTAAATGATCTAACATTTTAAAAAGGCATAAAAGATAATCAATGAAAATATCAGCCTAAAACAATACTGGTCATGCTCTAATAGCAAAGTTTTCTTCCCCAAAGTTTCAAAAATACCAACTGTCTCCCTGAGTGTGCATGACAAGTCATGTCTGACAAATTATGCTGCCTAACATGGCAGCCAGAATTCTTAGCAGGCAGCTGTGTTAGGGTTGTCAGTACAGACCAAAGTCTGCCAAGTCAAATCTAAAACCATGCCAATTAAAAGATACTGATACTTAGTCTTTAATTATACATTAAAAAGTGAAAGTCATTTGTTCACAAGAATTTTAAAATGGATTTTATTTTTTTTATTTCAAGCACCTAATACTTAGTTGACCAAGAGACCACAGCAACACTTCAAGTCTCTCTAATATAATCAAAAAAGGTCTTTATAGAGTGATTTTGTCAAATTTGCTTTTGTCCTCTATAGTGCTTTTCCCCAGCAGTACTTTCTACCTAGAGAACTCAGGAAACCCTGTCTGTCTGTTCAACCACATCCAGCTTCATCTGTGCCATTTATGCAGACTACCAATTAAATCAGCAATGGAGGATTAGTCAATTAAGACTGCCATCCCATGGTAAAACTGTAGGATAAATTACATTTCTCACAAAAATTTTATACAGCATTTTTTATAGTCTTCACAATAGTGCAGACTGTAAAGATGAGCAAGTCTATGAGTGAGGATTCTTTACATGGGCACAGTATAGTCAAAAAGAAGCAGGACTTAGCTATCAAAAATATACCCCAGTGGCTAATAGGTTGCCTAGATAACTCTGTCTTGAAGTCTAATTCCAGACCCCAGGTACCTACACAAATACTCCTTGTTTATTAACTTATTCCTAAAACCCTCACTGCTAAGTGAAAAGCCATTAAATAAGAGAAAAAAAATCCCACTAATTTTAATGTGAAAATGTTAATGTTTCAACTCAACCAAAAATACTGAGACAATTTTCACATGTAGGAGATAAATTAATACAACCACTGAGCAATAAAAGCATTAAGTTGTTACCTGAAAAATTCTCTTTGTTGATCCCACCCTATTTCTGACTTGCTTCTATCATTATTCAGCTGCTGACATCTTGATTCTGCTCATGTCCTATTTGGGATGAAATTTCAGCAATACCCCTCCTTCCCTGGTTTAGCTCTGATTTCTAACTTACTGATCATTTTATCTCTCTTAACCCTTCACATTAGCAGAGCTGGTGCTGGTATGAATACTAACTTTTGAATCCCATTCTTCCTGCAAAAAAACCCAAATATTACATCCTCTTTGAACATTTTACTATCAGTCCTGCATCTGACATATATATCATTCCAAATACAATGATAGGCACAACCCTTATATTCCCAGGGAATTATGTGGCTATCTTAGGGCTTTTCTAACTTTATTTATGTGGCAGCCTCCATACCCTAGGTTAGGATCTCCTTGAACATAAAAGCAATGTTTTGTTCATTTTTATATCCTCAAACCTTTATACACAACTTTGTTATATTATTTATTGAGAGCTTACCATATATTCATACTCTAAAGTAGATGCTAGAAATAATACAGAGAGCAAAAACATTCATGTGTTTGCTCTCATGAAGCTTACAGTCTGATAGGAAAGAAACATTAATCATATCACCTCAAAATTAATTGTAAGTTGCAACCATGAAGGAGACATACACGGAGCCATGCACCTATCATTCAAAGGCCAGACTCCATCAAGATGGCTTATCTGAGGAACTGACATGTCCACAGAGCTCAGAAAGATGAGCTAATTGGATGAACAGATGAGAAATGAGCATCACAGGTGGAAAAGGCACAATGAGTGAAGAACTCGTAACAAGAGAGAGATGACTGCATATGAGGACTGAAAGAAATTCAATCAGGCTGGGGTGCTAGTACAAACTGAGGCTGGGGATGTAGGTAAGGGTCAGACATTGTAAGGATTTACAGATATGGAAGGATTTTTGTCATTTTTTTTTAAAGAAAATTGTGAAGTCACTGAAGTTGGGAGGCAGGAAGATAACATGACTAGATTAGAGGTACACATATAATTGGAGAAGGCAATGGCACCCCACTCCAGTACTCTTGCCTGGAGAATCCCATGGACGGAGGAGCCTGGTGGGCTGCAGTCCATGGGGTCACTGAAGGTCGGACACGACTGAGCGACTTCCCTTTCACTTTTCACTTTCATGCATTGGAGAAGGAAATGGCAACCCACTCCAGTGTTCTTGCCTGGGGAATCCCAGGGACGGGGGAGCCTGGTGGGTTGCCGTCTATGGGGTCACACAGAGTCGGACACGACTGAAGTGACGCAGCAGCAGCACATATAATTGAGAGAGTCTTAGGAGGAAAGTGCAATAAGAATGGATAATGGGTTGAAGGCGAAGGTTTATGCATAAGGGGGTATATCAAGGATGATCCTGGTTTTTTAGCCTCTGCAACTAAAACGTTAGCACTGCCATTAGCTGACACTGAAAATAATAGAATGAAGTTTGGAGGAAAATCATGAGTTTAGTTTTAGGCATGTTGACTTTGAGGTACTTGAGTGATACACAGGAGTTGGAAGTAAATGGTCAACAGATTATGAAGATCTAGAATTCGATGAATGGTCTTAACTATAATTACAAATCTGTCTATCATCTGAAATCAGAAGGCAATTGAATCTGTAGCTGTGAACAAGATAAAAAGTATAGAACAAGGAGAACAACAAGCCTAAGAATGAGATTTCAGGGGCCCTGGTATTTTAGAGTACAGGACAGGAGTATTTAAAATAGTTATTACTGGGAGTATAAGAGCAAGATGACCAGAAAAAAAATAATTGCCCTGGAAAGCCAAGGACCCATTTGTAAAGGCTGATGAACTTAAATTTATAAAGAAATCAATCTGTCTCTAGTGGGAATTTCTCTAGGAGCATTAGCTGCTCCGATGTAGGCATGGAGAAGAAGAAATGATTGGGTTGATGGAGTTTATCCAGGGCTGATGTTCTGCCAGTGGGTTGTGATAAAATACAGCAGCACAAGGACATTTAGGTCATTATCAAAAGTGTTATTTAAATAATGACATCATAGAATCAAGCCTGAATGAGGAAGAAAATGAATAAAGGAAAGGTTTTATGGTTGGATGAAGGCAGAAGGGTCAAGGCAATGCAGATCTTTCTGAAGTTGAAGAATGGTTCTAGGGTGAGGAGGACAGGCTGGAAGCAGATAAGCTTGTGCTTAAAAAGTGGGAAATTTGAACTAACCACAGTTTTAGGTAAGCAATTATAGGTAATAGCAAGGCCCAAATTATTACCTTGTCATCATGGGCGTGAGAGTCCAAAGTGGAACAAAATAGTGGGCCACTGAAGATGAGAAGGTGAGGACAGGTCATCTGCAGAAGGACTGAAGTCATTGAGGATGGTGTTGGGCTTGTGCTAAAGATCTGACAAATGAGAGTGGGCTGAACAGCTTTGCTTTTGACTAAAATTTGAAAGATAAACCAAACAGTGGTTTTAACACTGAATAAAGTGAGACCATAATTTTGAAATTTCTAACATTCAATGTATATCTATCCTGTGAAAATAATATAGTTTTAAACATCACTATTAACCTATTTTTTAAGATGAGGAAACTGGAGTTTTGATTAACTTCTCCAAGTCACAAATACTCTAAATGAATGGCTGAATTGACAGTCCAACAAATCTAACTCTGGATCCTACAACCCC
Organism: Bos indicus; assembly: GCF_029378745.1. Classification (NCBI taxonomy): domain Eukaryota; kingdom Metazoa; phylum Chordata; class Mammalia; order Artiodactyla; family Bovidae; genus Bos; species Bos indicus. The sequence continues at coordinate 13,606,196 of NC_091788.1, read as the reverse complement.
AAATCTAATTCAAACTTGATAGCCTCTAGACACTTAAAGGTACATGTCTAGCTCATTTAGTTCAACATTAGACTCACCCAGAACAATTGATGAATTTGGCCCCCACATTATGTGTGATACTTAGAAAAAGCATACAGAGCAAGAATGTGAAGTCCTTTCTAAATTAGATGTTCCATTTCAGTGACTTCACATGTCTTTGAGATGAGTAAGTTTAATAAGCTTGACCTTTTTCCACAGTCCTAGAAAAACTTAGGCCCAGACGTGTCTCCTGAGGTTCTTAATAATACAAGTGATAGTATCACGATGAAATATCCTCATAAACAGTAAATGTTGTAGAAACTTGTGTGTTACTTAATTTTCTGGTTATTCTTTGTCATCACACACTACAGAATTTAATTCTTCATTTAACTATTTTCAAGAATGTAAGTTGAAAAAGAAGAAATTTGATCTTGGTCCATTGACGAAAATGATTCTACACCCAGAATTAGATTCCTCACTTTGCATAAATCCTATTTTGTAAGAGTGAATTAATTATCCATAAAAAGAAATGAGTAGCTTCAGTTCTATTTTAAAGCTAGATATACCCTCACCAGAACTGGAAATTGAAAAGATCAATCTTGCAGCAAATAGGAAGTTGTCTTCAAGCCATAAAGGAGGTTTTTAGATTGACTGAGTAGCTCAAGGAGGCACAAGAGAGGAAAAAAAAAAGAATGGAATTTTGCAACAAATGGGCACTTGCCACATACTTTCTTGAGTCATGGTCTTCTTAAAAAGAACAAAAAAAAATTTTTTTTTCCCCCATTAATCTCCAGACTCTAGAGGCTTAAAAGTTACCATAGTTCATTTCATTCAAAGTCCTACCTGACACCATGACTCAGCACCTATTGGCCAACTAAACATCAACATTCTAGAGATGTATGCTGGATGAGGAAAACACAAGGATATGTTATTCTAAAACTGTGGTTTCAAGATGCTCAATTATCTTCAAATTTTAATCAGGGTATGCTGTGATTTTGAAGGCCACTCCCCTGTAAAATAAAACTAGGTAGGTGATTTAACCTCAGTTTCATCATCTGCAAAATGGGAACAATATTAGTATTCTTTCATGGAATTATTTTAAACTTTGACATTATATGTTCCACTTCTAGAACACCTAGAACAGACATATTCAATGATCAGTCGCTATTATTTCTTTTGGTCTGTATAGCTCCCCCATGTTGTTCATTAAATTACTCAAAAGTATCTGCTTCTCTACACTGGCCCCGAGCCTTCCACTAACTAGGTAGTCATTAATTGTCTACTGAGTGCATGAGTTAGTGAATAGTCTGTACTCTGACAGACTCAGTTCTTTTAGTCTCAAAAGTGTCCTTGTTTGGATGATTGTTGTTGTTCAATCACTAAGTTGTGTCCAACTTTTTGTGACCCCATGGACTGCAGCATGCCAGGCTTTCCTGTCCTTCACTATCTCCCAGAGTTTGCTCAAACTCATGACCATTGTATCAGTGATGCTATCCAGACATCTCATTCTCTGTCGTCCTCTTTAGATGGTAAGTTATAAGGCTTCCCTGATAGCTCAGTTGGTAAAGAATCCACCTGCAATGCCGAAACCCATAGGATAACCCTATTTATACCGTCCTTATTCTCTATTGCTAAGCCAATTTCTCCAGCTTTAATCTATGTAGGCTATCTTTTACTTGGCCTTCCAAGGACAGAAAGGAAACTTAATTAGAAAACTTAATTATCCTACAAATATTTTTGTCAAATACAAGCTAGCTTTTAAATTTTGTAAACAGGGGCAGATTTAGTGGTAGAGGATCCAGAGCAATGGATTCAGACTCTAAAAGACTTGGAAAGTCCTAGTCCCCTTTCTGTGAGACATTGGGCAGGTCATGAAATTTCATTTTCCTCGTTTGTAGTAAAATAAGATTAATAATCCCCACCCAATGATGATTTTAGAGTGTTTAAATGAAATAATGTGAGTGAAAGAGTGCTTTGAAAACCCTCTAACACTGTATCAATAAGTATGAATAGTGCTTTGAATTAATATGAGGAAAGGTCTTATTATCCTTTTCTTTCTACCTTGGATATAGTTGATCAAAAATTTTAATCTTGAATTGTTTCAAGAGTTGAAAAAGGGCATGGCTGAGTTTTAGATTTTAGTAAGAGTTTTATTATGAAATGGGAAAAAAACAGATGGAAAAAGAGAAATGACTTTCACAGATGCCATTCCCTGGATGTTTCCTCTCTGTAATCCACCAACCCCATCCATCCCCCCAGGCCCATGTGATGTTTGCCTGCGCACCATGAAACGTTTAGATCACCCATCATTCACTACAGAAAAACTTCCTTCCTCCTCAGAAAGAGCTGCCACCAGTTCTGTGAAGTCCTCATCGTATGTGGTGCTGTTTCTATGTTTGCACCTATTACAGTAAAAATAAGTAAAAAAGCACTTATTTGATTAGACGCTCATCTGCCCAGCTAAGCTATAATCTCCTTGAAATAGGGAACTGTTTATTACTTCTCTTTGTATTACCAACAATTCCCATAGACACACACAAAAATAGTCTGAATTCATGTTTACTGAATTGAATGGAATGAGCACTTATTAATCACAGAGTGTGGATTAGAAAATATACTAGATGCTTTACATACATTCTCATTTAATACTTAAAATGACCTAAAAAAAAGACATAATTTTTACCACTTTAAAATGGAAAAAACTAGGGTTAAAACCACCCAAAGTTCATTCCATAATCTTTCAGATGAGCTAAGTTTAAAACCTATGCTCATTATTAAAAATATGAATTATAGAAGTATAATAGCTATTCATTTATCCTTATCACTATGACCTGCATATAACCATGGTGATTGATAAAGACCATTCTCAATTCTCTGAGCATGTCTAGACCTGTTGATTAGCTAGAAAAGAGAACTATCATTTATCAGATTTTGTGACACTAAATGTCTGATCATTCCCAACAGCACTGGAGGAGAGGTTCCTGAAACATTATAGCAAATAAATATAAGTATAGAAGCTTTATCTGAGAAATCTAAAAGCTAGTAATGCCCCTTATCTATGGGAGAAGAGCAGTAGTTAATAAATTTGAGCTAGGAGCTACAGGATCAACACTTCCCATAAAATAATGGCACCCTACAGTAACTGAACCAAGAATGAAGCATGGGGTAGTAAAAGATAAGGAAGACATATTCAGATAACAGGACTGTAATTATAACTGACTTTTAGCCTCAGTAAAATTAATTGAGAAACTTCTGATAGATGGTTAAGACTGAGCCCTAAATGACATTGACTGTGAGTTACAGCTTTCTGCTGAAAACTCTGAAAGAATTTCCCTGAAATGAGTCAAAGCTAGATCTATCCCAGTAACAATGCAGGAGATGGATCGGAAATGTGTCAAATGATGGATCAGATGCTTGACCACAGGGTTGCTGACTATAATTTTTAGAAACTGAAAAGCAGTTTTTACAAGAAATTGGGTTCTAAACCATACCATATAGGGAGGAAAAAGGCAGGCTGCAGAGAATAGATCAATCTCAGTGGGAGGTGATAAATGAGTCTCTGGATAATTTTTAAATTCTCCCATGATGACCAATCACTAGCTTCTGAACATCCCATCCAACCATCACATTGTCACAAGCAATATCATTTTCAAACACAGAGCTGCTCAAAATATTTTAGAGTTCCCAGTTTCCCCCAGGATAAAGTCCAACCTTCCTCGTGTGCCATGTATTATCCTTGACAATGTTGACCAGACTTAACATTTGCAGGGCTAGCTCCTTCATTCCTAAATCATTTTATACTATTTCAAAAATATAGCACCTTTTGCATGATATACCTGTAACTGAGATGCTCTTTCCCCTTCCTGCTTTGTGGTGAATCCTACATATTTCTCAACACCTCACTCAGGTGTTGCCTCCTCTGAGAATTCCTCCTCTCAGATCAGATCAGATCAGTCGCTCAGTTGTGTCCAACTGCTCCTAAATAGGACAGTGATGTCATCTGAACACTCATCTGTATAACATCATCCTGTCACCTTAAAAATTATCCATCCCCCCTCCAAATGCCAAGCAGAACCATGACTTAAAAGCCTTTGCTTATACTTCAGGGTTTAATATTGGGGACTGTGACCATCATTATGTGCTCTAGGCTCCAGAATATGGTACTAAGAAGAACAAAGCCTTGCTTAATTTTACAGAGGTAAGGAAGAAGGAAAAGTATAAAGTTAAACAAATACATGCAAGATGACAATAGCTGCTATGAAGAAAAATAACAGAGGGTAAGGGGATAAAAGTGAAACGAGGGGGTTGTCAGCTTCACTTACAGTGTCAGGAAAGACAACCTGAAAAGTGATAGTTGGTACTTATCAGAGTTTTTCAGCAGAGACACTGAGAAAGTATGCCATCATCATCTGCTGCTGCTGCTGCCAAGTTGCTTCAGTCGTGTCCGACTCTGTGCGACCCCACAGACGGCAGCCCACCAGGCTCCCCCGTCCCTGGGATTCTCCAGGCAAGAACACTGGAGTGGGTTGCCATTTCCTTCTCCAATGCAGGAAAGTGAAAAGTGAAAGTGAAGTCACTCAGTCATGCCCAACTCTTAGAGACCCCATGGACTGCAGCCTACCAGGCTCCTCCATCCATGGGATTTTCCAGGGAAGAGTACTGGAGTGGGATGCCATTGCCTTCTCGGTGGTACCCAAATGGGGGTGTAACTGAAGAGAATTATCTAAGCTTCAGAGGAGCAAGAAAAGCTGGATGGAGAAAATAAGCCACATCCTATGATGGGTTAAAGGTCAAAGCTGAGGAACTGGTATAGCATGAGAGACTTGATTCTAAACTTCAGTCACCCAAGTTGGTATCTGTGTTTGAGTGTGTGTGTGTGTCTGTCTGTCTGTCTGTGTTTGGAGAGACTGTGAACAGAGGCTGTGGATACTCCTTGAATTCTGAACTTCCAGGAGTCAAACTCAGAATGCAAATAGATTTGGATTACAAGGGATACTTTCATTTTCCTATAACCAGTGCCACAGTGAACACCACATGGAGATCTCAGGGTTGAGAATAAGTTAGCAGATCAGGATCCCTGGAGCCAAGGGTTTCTCAAGAGTGGCACTAATGACATTTTGGACCAGATGATTACTTGCTGAGGGGTGCCGTCCTGTGCATTGTGAGATGATTAGTAGCATCCCTGGACTCCACCCAATCTCCAGACACGCTACAGGTCTCCCAGGGATGGGGCAGGGCAGGACAACATCACCCTCAGTTAAGAAACATCGCCGTAGACAAAGGGAACAGAGTGGAGAGAGAGGCAGTGGTAGCCACGAAGACACAATCACAGATAGTGAGTAAATAGGTCTGCAGAGTTTAAATCAAATTTTTCTTTTTTTTTTAATTTTATTTTTAAACTTTACATAATTGTATTAGTTTTGCCAAATATCAAAATGAATCCACCAAATTTTTCTTTGAATTTTCCTTTATGAGATAGTGATAACCAGAAATATCTTCATAACCCTGATCCTGAACTCTTGAAAATCTTAATTATCTATGAGTCAGCTAGCCATGCTTATTTTACAAACTAAATAGATATAAATAATTTATTTATTTTAAAAGAATTTTGAACAACCAGGTTTGAAGAGATAACAAGCACTCATCAAATCCTCCTTTCTGACATATTGCAATTAACTAAGATTGTGTCAACTTATAACAAATCTCAACCTTGTTTTTGTGGTCCCTAAGGACTAGATTCTTTCTGGAAGGTATTGCTTTTATTCCTTGATTAGACAAGCCTATATTGAACGATTACACTGTGTTCCTATATGGTACTCAATAGGAAACAGAGTTTTTGAACTTCAGGATACATAGTGAAAAAGACAGTTGTATAAGTATTCTACTTCTGATTAGCTCATAATTTGGGAAGAAATAGCATGGGCTGTGCGTATGTGTGTGCACTGAGTCACTTCAGGCTTGTCTGACTCTTTGTGACTCCATGGACTGTAGCCCACTAGGCTCCTCTGTCCATGGGATTCTCCAGGCAAGAATACTGGAGTGGGTTGTCATTTCCTACTCCAGGGGATCTTTCCGACCCAGGGATCGAACCCATGTCTCCTGCAGCTCCTGCACTGCAGGCAGATTCTTTACAGTTGAGCCACCTGGGAAGCCCACAGAATGGGATGCTGACTCTCTTTCCCAAATCCTAAAGATAACAAAGAAATGACAGGGAAGTTGATGGACTCTAGATACTAATCCAAAATCTATGAAAAACTCCTGACTAGACAGAACGGCTGGCCTGATATGGTGTGTGTCTGCCTGTCTGTCTGTCTTTGGGAGTGAGGGATAATGAGAGAATGCAAATCAAAACCACTATGAGGTACCATTTCACGCCAGTCAGAATGGCTGCGATCCAAAAGTCTACAAGCAATAAATGCTGGAGAGGGTGTGGAGAAAAGGGAACCCTCTTACACTGTTGGTGGGAATGCAAACTAGTAGAGCCACTATGGAGAACAGTGTGGAGATTCCTTAAAAAACTGGAAATAGAACTGCCTTATGATCCAGCAATCCCACTGCTGGGCATACACACTGAGGAAACCAGAAGGGAAAGAGACACGTGTACCCCAATGTTCATCGCAGCGCTGTTTATAATAGCCAGGACATGGAAGCAACCTAGATGCCCATCAGCAGGTGAATGGATAAGAAAGCTGTGGTACATATACACAATGGAGTATTACTCAGCCATTAAAAAGAATACATTTGAATTAGTTCTAATGAGGTGGATGAAACTGGAACCTATTATACAGAGTGAAGTAAGCCAGAAAGAAAAACACCAATACAGTATACTAATGCATATATGGAATTTAGAAAGATGGTAATGACAATCCTGTATGCAAGACAGCAAAAGAGACACAGATGTATAGAACAGTCTTATGGACTCTGTGGGAGAGGGAGAGGGGGATGATTTGGGAGAATGGCATTAAAACATGTATAATATCATATAAGAAACGAATTGCCAGTCCAGGAAGCTCGGGGCTGGTGCACTGGGATGACCCAGAGGGATGGGATGGGGAGGGAGGTGGGAGGGCGGGGGGGAAGAGAGAAATCAAAATCTAGAGCAAAAATGGGTTGTGTGCAAAAAGATTTCTTCCTCTCTGCAGACAGACATTCCCTAACAAAGTAGCTAATACCTTCATGAAAAGAGGCATTTTAAAAAATAGACCATAAAACATTTACAGAATACAAACATTTTAAAAGAACAAAAAAACTGAACAACCTACATTATTTGAGCAATACTAATGAACCAATCAGAATAACAATTCAAAATAAGCATGATAAATATTCCCAAATATATAAAGGAAGATGCTGAGGAAAGCAAACAGGTACAAGAAAATTGACATTCAATTCAGTCACTCAGTTGTGTCCAGCTCTTTGTGACCCCATGGACTGCAGCACACCAGGCTTCCCTGTCCATCATCAACTGCCAGAGCTTACTCAAACTCATGTCCACAAGTCAGTGATGCCATTCAACCATCTCATCCTCTGTTATCCCCTTCTCCTCCTGCCTTCAATCCTGCCCAGCATCAGAGTCTTTCAAATCAATCAGCTCTTCACAACAGGCCAAAGTATTGGAGCTTCAGCTTCAGCATCAGTCCTTCCAATGAATATTAAGGACTGGTTTCCTTGAGGATTGACTTGTTTGATCTCCATGCAGTGCAAGGGACTCTCAAGAGTCTTTTCCAACACCACAGTTTAAAAGCATCAATTCTTTGGCACTCAGCTTTCTTTACAGTCCAATTCTCACATCCATACATGACTATTGGAAAAACTATAGCTTTGACTGGATGGACCTTTGTTGGCAAAGGAATGTCTCTGCTTTTTAATATGCTGTCTAGGTTGGTCATAGCTTTTCTTACCAAAAGCAAGTGTCTTTTAATTTCATGGCTGCAGTCACCACCTGGAGTGATTTTAGAGCCTAAAAAAATAAAGTCTCTCACTGTTTCCATTGTTTCCCCATCTATTTGCCATGAAGTGATGGGACTGTATGCTATGATCTTAGTTTTCTGAATGTTGAGTTTTAAGTCAACTTTTTAATTCTCCTCTTTCACTTTCAAGAGGCTCTTTAGTTCTTCTTCATTTTCTGCCATAAGTGTGGTGTCATCTGCATATAGGAGGCTATTATTTCTCCCTGCAATCTTGATTCCATATTGTGCTTCAACCAACCCAGCATTTCACATGATATACTTTGCATATAAGTTAAATAAGCAGGGTGACAATATACAGCTTTGACGTACTCCTTTCCCAATTTGGGACCAGTCTGTTGTTCCATGTCCAGTTCTAACTGTTGCTTTTTGACCTACATACAGATTTCTCAAGAGCCAGGTCAGATGGCCTGGTATTCCCATCTCTTTAAGAATTTTCCACAGTTTCTTATGATCCACACAGTCAAACGCTTTGCCGTATTCAATAAAGCAGAAGTAAATGACTTTCTGGAACTCTCTTGCTTTTTTGATGATCTGACAGATGTTGGCAATTTGATCCCAGTTCCTCTGCTTTTTCTAAATCCAGTTTGAACATCTGGACGTTCACAGTTCACGTACTTCTGAAGCCTGGCTTGGAGGATTTTGAGCATTACTTTGCTAACGTGTGAGATTAGTGCAATTGTGCGGTAGTTTGAACATTCTTTGGCATTGTTTTAGGATTGGAATGAAAACTGACCTTTCCTAGTTCTGTGGCCACTGCTGAGTTTTCCAAATTTTCTGGCATATTGAGTACAGCACTTTCACAGCATCATCTTTTAGGATTTGAAATAGCTCAACTGGAATCCCATCACCTCCACTAGCTTTGTTCATAAAGATGCCTCCTAAGGCCCACTTGACTTCACATTCGAGGAGGTCTGACTCCATGAGTGATCACACCATCATGATTATCTGGGTCGTGAAGACTTTTTTGGTATAGTTCTTCTGTGTATTCTATCCACCTCTTCTTAGTTTCTTCTGCTTCTGTTAGGTCCCTACCATTTCTGTCCTTTATTGTGCCCATCTTTGCATGAAATGTTCCCTTGGTGTCTCTAATTTTCTTGAAGAGATCTCTAGTCTTTCCCATTCTATTATTTTCCTCTGTTTCTTTGCATTGATCACTGAGGAAGGCTTTATTACCTCTCTTTGCTATTCTTTGGAACTCTGCATTCAAATGGGTATATCTTTCCTTTTCTCCTTTGCTTTTTGCTTCTCTTCTTTTCACAGCTATTTGTTAGGCCTCCTCAGACAACCATTTTGCCTTTTTTCATTTCTTTTTCTTGGGGTGGTCTTGATCACCGCCTCCTGTACAATGTCATGAACCTCCGTCCATAGTTCTTCAGGCACTCTGTCTATCAGATCTAATCCCTTGAATCTATTTGTCACTTCCACTGTATAATCGTAAGGGATTTGATTTAGGTCATACTTGAATGGTCTAGTGGTTTTTCCCTACTTTCTTCTAATTAAAGGACATTAGGAAAACCATAATAGTTGAAATTAAAGTTCAACAGATTGGTTGAATCACAGAATGTATACAGACAATGAATTAACTGGGAAACTTGACTATCAGGATGAAGAACTCTACTCAAGGGCATCTAGATCATTTTTAAGAATTAGCTGCAGAAGGATAGAAAAAACAAAGGGGAAAATACTTTAATTACAAATTAGAATTTGATAGAGTGACAAAAAATAGTTTAAAATGTTGTACTAATTACAGTAAGATATAGAAAGATAAAATTATAGTTGGAGATTTTAACACACACCCACTTAAAATCTAATAGAATAGTTGGCAAAAATTTTTAAGAAACAATACTTGTGGCATTTAAAAGTAACCATAGACTAATGTCTTGAAAATATATAGCATTTCAGCCTAGCAAGAATACGGAAGAAAACTCAAAGGGAAAATAATGAAAGAGCTAAATATGTAATATTCACAAGAGAAACCTAAAAAGCTATAAGTAATGAAGAGATGCCACAGCACACCAGTGATCAGAGAAATTGCAATGTATTATCTTTCTTCACATTTCTTTCTAAAGCAATAGATTAAGGATATATACAACAATCTGGATAGACATTAAAGTCTAAACACACAGTGATAATGTAGGAAGATATATTTTAATACACTGTGAAATACATGAATTTAAAAATGTATAAACCAAATGACACTGTATAATCTCCTAAGGAAATAAATTCACCAGAATAACTGTGTTTGGTAGAAATTACCAGTAAGTAAAGAACTAGGATAGAGAATGGAATAATAAAGTGAAATAAAAGGAGAGGACTCAATGATCTGTGGTGACCAAAACGGAAAGAAAATCTAAAAAGGAGAGGATGTGACCATATATACAAAGTATGTGTATGTATAAGCGACTGACTTTGCTGTGCAGCAGAAGCTGACACATAAGTGGACTGTAAGGCAACTGCACTCCAATAACAATTAATTTCAAAGAGTAGAGGGCTGTTACATAGGCCAATGATGATTATACCCCCATGAATGAATGAATATGACTTAATCGACACTATGAACCAGATAAAAATAAATCATACTGTCTTGCAAAGACAAATTAGCAAAAAAAAAAAAAAAACTAGTTGTGTGGGAAGCAGTGGTAAATGCTTCCTAGAGGCAAAGACAACTAAACTGAGTCTTTCAAGGAGCTTCACCTCCTGTATGATTACAGGAGGTAAAGAATGCAGGGAGGATGTGATTTCAAGGTTAAGAAACCGCATACTCAAAGACACAGTCAAGCAAGAGATCATTATGTTCAGAGAAGAGCAAGTAGTCTGGTGGCTATAGATTGTAAGATTTGGTGGATGAGGGATGAGAGCTGGAGAGATAGGAGACGCATGGGTGGCTTAAGGTAAGTAATAGATCGGGTCCAAATTGTGAAAACCCTCATATGTCCTAGGAAACCATTGGAAACCTACAGCGCTGGGAATAAGGGATAGATTGACCCTTGGTCGCTCATGAAAGCTACATGAAGAATTTCCAAGCTGTCACAAACTAGCCAAGCTGTCAAGATTCCTGAACTAGAGAGTAGTAAAGCAGTTAGCTAAAATGAGGCTCCCGTGAAGAATGCCCCTGTCACTCTGTCTGGGGTGGCATCTGCCGTAACTGGAGACTGGCAAGTCAACAGACCCTTTGATCGTCAAATGATTTATGTCAGCCGTCGAGTGTTGAAGTGGCAGCCACACATCTGTCATCAGGACAATGTTGTATAAAAGCGATTTTAATTGCCTCTGGATTATAAATAAAAGAGCAGCGCGTCACAGAGATAAAGTATGCAATCACTGCTAATTTGCAGATTGTGTTGTGAAGGACAAAGTAAACCCCCAATGGGCCGGGGGTGAGGGTAGGAAGTTAATTCACTGATAGGAGGTGTAGGCAGGAGTGTTTTAATAACAAATGGCAACATTCGCTCCATGACAAGAGCCTTGATTCAGAAAAATGTCAAGCTGATGTATTCGTTTTCTGTCCTGTATTTAATCAACTGTAGAAGGTATTGATGGAAGATTCAGGCTAGAAAAAAAAAAGGACTTATGAATGTCAAATGTTAAAAGAAAGACTCACGTTTTAGGTCATCTCTGCCAATTTGCTATGCATATTAGCCACAATTAATGTCTCCATAACTGCATTTTACTTGCCTCTCTCTGACATTTCCCTCCCCTTCATCGCCTACTGCTTCTTTCCTCATGGAAACCCTTATCTTCCTCTGCCTCACTGCCTCTCTCTCCTGACACTGCAGAATGAATCTTCCCAAAGCAGCCTTCAGATAATTCAAGTCCCTTGCCCAGAAACTCCTCTAGGATAACCACTGGTATTGATGGAAAATTCAGGCTGGAAAAAAAACGGACTTGTCAATGTCAAATGTTAAAAGATTCACATTTGAGGTCATCTCTTCCAATTTTCTATGCATAATATCCACAATTAATGTCGCCATATCTACTTTTTGCTTGCCTACAGAATCCAGTTCCCCCTCCTTTTCTTGAGGTCCGTGATACCCACTCACTGATTTAATTCATTCTGTATTTGCTGAACACCTACCATTGTTCTGGACATGTAGGACATATTAGTGAACAAACCTGATCAGTACCCCTGCCCTTCTAGAATTTACATTCTGTGAGAACCACAACCTAACATTTCAAACCAATTTCCCATCCGACTTCTCATAAAACACAACCTGGGTTACTCATAACCGAATATCATAAACCCCAAACATTTTTCCAACTTTTTACCTTTGCTTAATCTTTTATTTATGTATTCAATAAATACTTTTCTATGAAATGTGTCTTTGATGTCCATAAACAATCCTTCTAATTCCTTGAGCTCTCTTTTCCCCAACCTTTACTTCCAATATCCCTTCCTCCTCTTAATCCTCCTACACTGCTGGTAGGAATACAAACTGGTGCAGCCAATGTGGAAAACATTATGGAGGTTCCTCAAAAAGTTAAGGTTGCCATATCATCCAGCAATCCCAGTCTGGGCATATATCCAGACAAAACTGTAAGTCAAAAAGATGCATGCACCCCAGTGTTCACAGCAGCATTATTTACAACAGCCAAGATGTGGCAGCAACTTAAATATCCATCGACAGATGAATGGATGAAGACAATGTGGTACATATATACAATGGAATATTACTGAGCCATAAAAAAGAATGAAATAATGCCATTTGCAGCAACATGGATGAACGTAGAGATTATCATATCAAGTGAATTAAGAAAGACAAATTTCATATGATATTACTTATATGTGGAATCTAAGATGACACAAATGAATTTATCTGTGAAACATAAACACTCTCTCAAACATACAGAACAGACCTCTGGTTGCCAAGAGGGGTGGGAAGTTAGGGGAAGGATGGATTGGGAGTTTGGGATTAGCAGATACAAACTATTCTAAATAGAAAGGATAAACAAGGTCCTACTCGATAGCTCAGGGAACTATATTCAATATCCTGTAATAAACCATAATGGGAAAGAAAAAAATTTTTCTTAAAGTAGTAACAGACAAAGAAAATATGGAGCAAAAAAAAAAAAAAAATCCTGTCCTCCTCTCCACCTCAGTTACCATCTCCCATGGTCTTTTATTTGACTTCTCAAAACAGTACCCCTCTCAACTCTACATGTTGTGCCCCTGATGGCCACCTTCTAATTTTCCAGCTCTCCTCTCTAGTGATCCAGCTTCAATAACTCTTTGACATCAACACTACTAATACATTCTTTTTTATTGTCAGTCCTCACCATCATGTCCTCACTGAACTCATTCAGATTTAAGAACACATTAACACATTTTTATATCACACCCTCATGTCTCCATCTCCTCACATGTATATTTTTGTCACTTTATCCCCAAGACCCAGAACAGTAACCAAAATAATAGCCACAACTAATCTTTTGAATATTCATAATGTGCTAGGCTGGGTTGTAAATGCTTTCATGTGTGAATATGTATATAATTTTCACAGTGACTTTACAATAGATTCCTTATTTCTCACCTTTTTAACCAATGGGAAAACTACCATTTTTCAAGTTTCAAATCTTTTAATGGTTTCCCTAGAGATTATAACAAGAGGCCATGAAAAATTAAGTAAACTGCCAAAGTTCACACATGGTGCAAGTGGCAGAACAAGAATTCAAAATTTAAACACAGAAATCCTAGTTCCAGTCCCATTTAGTTAACTACTACACTATCATGAAACATTCTAAGTGCTCAATACATATAGAGAATGCATGAATGAATGGTTCCCCCAGGTCTAAGTCATGCATTCTCTCTGTTTTCTGAAACCCTTTCAATCAGTAATGCCCCACATTGACTGTTATGTTCTTCAGGGAGACTTACTTGGTAAGCCCTCCCCTCCCCCAATTCATAATGGAAAAAAATTTTAACAGCTGGATCATAAATATTACTTCATTTGAACCTGGACAAACATCATATGAGGTGGATATTAGGTTTATTTCTAGATAACAACAACAGTAATGGTAGCAGCAAGCATTTTTGCATACCCACCATATTCTAGCATTAAGTTAATCCTAACTTAATTAAGAGCTCTGTATCTACTGACCCATTTAATACTCATAAATTTAACACTCATAAATATCTCCTAATATTCTTATTTGATAAGCATTATTAAAGTTGGCTTAAAGCTCAACATTCAGAAAACGAAGATCATGGCATCTGGTCCCACCACTTCATGGGAAATAGATGGGGAAACAGTGGAAACAGTGTCAGACTTTATTTTTCTGGGCTCCAAAATCATTACAGATGGTGACTGCAGCCATGAAATTAAAAGACGCTTACTCCTTGGAAGGAAAGTTATGACCAACCTAGATAGCATATTCAAAAGCAGAGACATTACTTTGCCAACAAAGGTTCGTCTAGTCAAGGCTATGGTTTTTCCTGTGGTCATGTATGGATGTGAGAGTTGGACTGTGAAGAAGGCTGAGCACCGAAGAATTGATGCTTTTGAACTGTGGTGTTGGAGAAGACTCTTGAGAGTCCCTTGGACTGCAAGGAGATCCAACCAGTCCATTCTGAAGGAGATCAGCCCTGGGATTTCTTTGGAAGGAATGATGCTAAAGCTGAAACTCCAGTACTTTGGCCACCTCATGGGAAGAGTTGACTCATTGGAAAAGACTCTGATGCTGGGAGGGATTGGGGGCAGGATGAGAAGGGGATGACAGAGGATGAGACGGTTGGATGGCATCACTGACTCGATGGACGTGAGTCTGAGTGAACTCTGGGATTTGGTGATGGACAGGGAGGCCTGGCGTGCTGCAATTCATGGGGTTGCAAAGAGTCAGACACGACTGAGCGACTGATCTGATCTGATCTGATTATTGTTATCCCCATTTTATACACAATAAAACTAACAGTATCTTCAGAACATGGTGATAAAGAAGTCCAAATAAAATTATAGCTGAATGTGTGGTTAGTATAATTCAATCCCAATGCAATAGCAAGCCACATCCATTTGTGGACAGTCTTACCCACTCATAGCATTTGTGTTAGTAAGTATCAATATCTTTTGTCCACATCACAATCTTCCTTTGACTTCCACATAACTGGAGCAGGGTTGGCACCAAAACCATTATGAGAAAAAAAGTTATCCAAACTCCTTAAATGTAATTTGATTCTGGATCCAGCCCACACCCCAGACTACTGGCTTATATATGACAAGGTCACAACTCAAAGACCAAAAATCATGATCAAAGATTGACCCAGAGAAGGCCCATCCTGCCTCTTGGGGGATGGCACTGACAAATACCTTAGTGACTTTGGGAATGGACCTCAACTCTTCCAATAAGTCTTGGCTCCTGTAACTTGGTTTACTAAACAGTGCACATGAAGTCAGAAACCTAGAAGTAAAATTCTGGCTCTACTGTTTGTCCTCAGACAAATTCAACAGCATCATTCTTCTCTTCATCTGAAAAACATGAGACAAATTGTGTCTATCCCATAGAGTTACGGTCAGGACTATTTGAGCTGATACAGCAGCACTCTATAAACTAGGAAACGCTGTCACCATTTAAGAGATTACTTGATACTGACGTCAAAATTCTAGTCCACAGAAAAAACCACCTAGCCACTAATCCACCGAAAAATCCAACCAAAAAAAATTCTCAGTGAACCAAATCTGGAACAATGTGGGCAACAAAATAAACAATGATGGTACTGGATTATAAGCCAAAAAATAAATATCCATAAGTTGATACTGACATAAATTATTAAATAAAAAATGGGGAGGAGGAACAAACCTACCTTAAAGAAGAATTACCAAAAAATAAATAAATAAAGGGAAAGAGGATAATAAAAATTACCAATGGAATACCACAGCAATCATTGTTACAAGTAAGATCCTCTGATGAGGCTTCCCCTGACCATCACCAACTCCCAGCGCTTGCTCAAACTCATGTCCATTAAGCAGGTGATGCCATCCAATCATCTCATCATCTGTTGACCCCTTTTCTTCCCACCTTCAATCTTTCCAGCATCAGGGACTTTTCCAATGAGTCAGTTATTCACATCAGGTGGCCAAAGTATTGGAGTTTCAGATTCAACATCAGTCCTTCCAACAAATACTCAGGTCTGATTTCCTTAAGGATTTACTGGTTGGATCTACTTTCAGTCCAAGGAACTCTCAAGAGTCTTCTCCAGCACCACAGTTCAAAAGCATCAATTCTTTGGTGCTCAGCTTTCTTTACAGTCCAACTCTCACATCCATACATGACTACTGGAAAAAGTATAGTTTTGACTAGACGAACCTTTGTTGGCAAAGTAATGCCTCTGCTTTTCAATATGCTGTCTAGGTTGGTTATAGCTTTTCTTCTCAGGAGCAAGCATCTTTTAATGTCATGGCTGCAGTCACCATCTGCTGTGATTTTGGAGCCCAATAAAATAAATTCTGTCACTGTTTCCACTGTTTCCTCATCTATTTGCCATGAAGTGATGGGACCAGATGCCATGATCTTAGGTTTTTGAATGTTGAATTTTAAGCCAACTTTTTCACTCTCCTCTTTCACTTTTATCTAGAGGCTCTCAAGTTCTTCTTCGCTTTCTGCCATAAGGGTGGTATCATCTGCATATCTGAGGTTATCAATATTTCTCCCGGCAATCTTGAGTCCAGCTTGTGCTTCATCCAGCCCAGCATTTCTCATGATGTACTCTGCATATAGGTTAAATAAGCAGGGTGACAATATACAACCTTGACATAGTCCTTTCCCAATTTGGAACCAGTCGGTTTTTCCATGTCCAGTTCTAACTGTTGCTTCTTGACCAGCATACAGATTTCTCAGGAGGCAGGTCAGGTGGTCTGGAATTCCCATCTCTTTAAGAATTTTCCACAGTTTGTTGTGATCCACACAATCAAAGGCTTTGGCGTAATCAGTAAACAAATGTTTTTCTGGAACTCTCTTGCTTTTTCAATGATCCAATAGATGTTGGAAATTTGCTCTCCAGTTCCTTTGCCTTTTCTAAGTCCAGCTTGAACATCTGCAAGTTCATGGTTCATGTACTGTTGAAGCCTGGCTTGGGGGATTTTGAGCATTACTTTGCTAGCATGTGAGATTAGTGCAATTGTGCTATAGTCTGAGCACTCTTTGGCATTGCCTTACTTTGGGATTGGCTTTAAAACTGACATTTTCCAGTCCTATGGCCACTGCTGAGTTTTCCAAATTTGTTGGCATATTGAGTGCAGCACTTCCAAAGCATCATCTTTTAGGATTTGAAATAGCTCAAATGGAATTTCATCACCTCCACTAGCTTTGTTCATAGTGATGCTTCCTAAGGCCCACTTGACTTCACATTCCAGGATGTCTGGCTCTAGGTGAGTGATCACACCATTATGGATATCTGGGTCATGAAGATCTTTTTTCTATAGTTCTGTGTATTCTTGCCACCTCATCTTAATATCTTTTGCTTCTGTTAGGACCATACCATTTTTGTCCCTTATTGTCCTCATCTTTGCATGAAATGTTTCCTTGGTGTCTCTAATTTTCTTGAAGAGATCCCTAGTCTTTCCCATTCTATTATTTTCCTCTATTTCTTTGCACTGATCACTGAGGAAGGCTTTCTTGTCTCTCCTTGTTATTTCTTGGAACTCTGCATTCAAATGGGTATATCTTTCCTTTTCTCCTTTGCCTTTCACGTCTCTTCTTTTCTCAGCTATTTGTAAGGCCTCTTCAGACAACCATTTTGCCTTTTTGCACTTCTTTTTCTTGGGGTGGTCTCGATCACTGCCTTCTGTACAATGTCATGAACCTCAGTCCATAGTTCTTCGGGCACTCTATCAGATCTAATCCCTTGCATTTATTTGTCACTTCCATTGTATAATCATAATCATAATGGATTTGACTTGGGTCACCCCTGAATGGAGTTAAGTCTGAATTTGGCAATAAGGAGTTCATGATCTGAGCCACAGTCAGTTCCCGGTCTTGTATTTGCTGACTGTATAGAGCTTCTCCATCTTTGGCTGCAAAGAATATAATCCATCTCATTTTGGTATTGACCCCCTGGTGACATCCATGTGTAGACTATTCTCTTGCGTTGTTGGAAGAGGTGTTTGCTATGACCAATGTGTTCTCTTGGTGAAACTCTGTTAGCCTTTGACCTGCTTTGTTTTGTACTCCAAGGCCAAATCTGCCTGTTACCCCAGGTAGCTCTTGACTTCCTACTTTTGCATTCCAGTCCCCTATAATGAAAAGGACATCTTTTGGGGGTGTTCGTTCCAGAAGGCTTTGTAGATCTTCATAGAACCATTCAACTTCAGCTTCTTCAGCATTACTGGTCGGGGCATAGACTTAGATTACTGTGATATTCAATGGTTTGCTTTGGAAATAACAGAGATCCTTCTGCCATTTTTGAGATTGCGTCCAAGTACTGCATTTCAGACTCTCTTGTTGACTATGATGGCTACTCCATTTCTTCTAAGGGATTCTTGCCCACAGTAGTAGATATAATGGTCATCTGAGTTAAATTCACCCATTCCAGTCCATTTTAGTTCACTGATTCCTAAAATGTCAATGTTCACTCTTGCCCTTTCCTGTTTAACCACTTCTAATTTGCCTTGATTAAAGGACCTAACATTCCAGGTTCCTATGTAATATTGCTCTTTATACCTTTGGACTTTACTTCCATCACCAGCCACATGCATAACTGGGCATTCACTGCTTTGGCTCCATCTCTTCATTCTTTCTGGAGTTATTTCTCCTCTGATCTCCAGTAGCATATTGGGCACCTACTGACCTGGGAGTTCATCTTTCAATGTCCTATCTTTTTGCCTTTTCATGCTGTTCATGGCATTCTCAAGGCAAGAATACTGAAATGGCTTGCCATTCCCTTCTCCAGTGGACCACGTTTTGTCAGAACTTTCCACCATGACCTGTCCATCTTGGGTGGCCCTATATGGCATGGCTCATAGTTTCATTGAGTTAGATAAGGTTGTGGTCCATGTGATCAGGTTGGTTAGTTTTCTGTAATTGTGGTGTTCATTCTGTCTGCCGTCTGATGGAGAAGGATAAGAGGCTTATGGAAGTTTCCTGATGGGAAAGACTGACTGAGGGGGAAACTGGGTCTTGTTCTGATGGGCGAGGCCATGCTCAGTAAATCTTTATTCCCATTTTTCTGTTGATGGGTGGGGCTGTGTTCTCTCCCCTATTGTTTGACTTGAGGCCAAACTATGGTGGAGGTAATGAAGATAATGGTGACCTCCTTCAAAAGGTTCCGTGCAAACACTGCCACACTCAGTGCCCCCGACCCTGCAGCGGGCCACTGTCAACCCACGCCTCCACTGGAGACTCCTGGACGCTCACAGGCAAGTCTGGGTCAGTCTCTTGTGGGGTCACCGCTCCTTTCTCATAGGTCCTGGTGCACACAAGATTCTTTTGTGCCCTCCAAGGGTCTGTTTCCCTAGTCCTGTTTAAGTTCTGGAGGCCTATGGTGGGGTTAACGGCGACCTCCTCCAAGAGGGCTTATGCCATACCCAGATCTGCTATAGGCAGACCTGCATCAGGCAATTGCTGACCCGTACCTTTGCAGGAGACACTCACACAGTTCTGGCTCAGTCTCTGTGGGGTCTCTGGGTCCTGGTGCACACAAGGTTTGTTTGAGCCCTCTGAGAATTACTGGCAGGTAAGGGGTTTGATTCTAAATGCAATTTTGCCCCCCTACCATCTTGCCGGGGCCTCTCCTTTGCCCTTGGACATGGGGTATCTTTTTTTGGTGGAATCCAACATTCTCCAGTTGATGGTTGTTCAGCAGTGAGTTGTAGTTTTAGAGTTCTCACAGAAGATGAGCACACATCCTTCTACTCCACCATTTTCCAGGTTAGGCTGACACATATGGTTAGTTCTGTGCTTTTGTCAGAGTGTATCAGTCATATAGGCACTTTGAATCAGTGGGCTTTTAACTTTATAGATTTCTTTTGGGTATTTGGAATTTATATAAATGGAATAATATAGTATGAACTCTTTTGTGTTCAGTTTTGTTTACGCCACATTAAGTATGTGAAATTCATGCATGTTTTTGTTGTAGTAATAGTTTATTTATTCTAATTGCTATATAGTATATCATTGAGAAAATATACCACAATTTAAAGTCATTCTACTGTTGATATACCCGAGTTATTTCCAGCTTTTGGCTGGTACAGAAATTGCTTTGAACACTCCTAGTCAGGTCTTTTGATGACCATATGCACACATTTTTGTTGGGTAGATATGGAAGAATGATATTTCTATTTCTACCTTCTGAAAATAGATACTAAGAACATTAACCCTCAACTTTCTTTTCTATTATATGCATTTAAAGGCACTACTTCCTCTCAACCCATGGCTTTAGCTGCTGTCTACAAGTTTGGGTATGTTTTATTTTTATTATCATTCAGTTCAGAATATCATCTTTTATTATTTCTTCGACCACAGTTTATTTTGAAAAATATTTCTTGATTTCTACTATATTTTCTAGATTTTTTTATTTCTAGCTTTCATTTCTGTAGAGGGAAAACATACTCTATTTAATTTCAATCTTTAAAAATATGTTAATTGTTTTATAGTTCAGTAAAAGGCCAATTTTGTTAAAGTTCTATGGGTAGTAAATATATATATACTTTTCAGTGTGCTATATGTCAACTAAGTCATATTTATTCAAATGTACTTCAAATCTTCTCTATCTGAAGAAATCATTTTTGTCTGTCTGCTCTATCAATTACAGAAGAATTTGAATCTCTCTCCATATGACTATTAATTTTTTTTCTTTTAAATTTGCTGGATTTTTCTTTAAATACTCTACACTTATTTCATTGGGTGCTGACTCATACTGTAAAGAATCTGCCTGCAATTCACCTAGAGAAGCCATAGAGAGAGAGAGAGAGAGAGCGAGAGAGAGAGAGCGAGAGAGAGCGAGCGAGCGAGCACAAAGGATTTTTAGGGCAGTGGAAATATTCTGTATGATACTATAATGATGGATAGATATGTCATTCTACATTTTTAAGCCCATAGATGTACACCACCAAGAGTGAGCTCCAAGGTAACTTACGGACTTTTAGGTTCATCCTTCATTAAAATAATGTACCATTCTACTCAGTGATGTTGTCTAATGAGAGTGCACGTGTTGGGGGACAGAATCTATGAGGAAAATATCTGTACCTTCCTCTCAGCTTTGCTGTGAACCTAAAACTGCTAAAAATTAATATCTAAAAAAATACATGTATTTGGCTTCTTTAGGTCTTAACAAGCTCCTAGACAAAGCAAACTTTCCTAGGGAAAAGTGGTCCTGAATAGTAAATGATTAGTCCAAATTACCCATTCTGCCATTACTGGGAACTGCAATCATAAATTGCTTTTTATCACCCAATATATTATCTCAAATATATTCTCATATCAATAGCCCAAAGTTAATTGAACTAATGCACCTTCATTGCACATTTACATTGTTTCCTAATTTTTATTATTCTAAACCCTCTAAAATAATAATAATAATTAAAATATATGTGATTAAAAGGATCCATACATTATGCTAAGTGATTTATCTCTATTTTTTCTATTTATTCAAAACAACCTTATCCTACAGATGAAGTACTGAGATTCAGGAGAGGTAAACATACACTAGAAGGTTATAGGGTCAGATTTTTAGTTACCACTGGCTGAGGGACTTGCTGGAGGGAAAGGGAGGGCCCTGACAGCCAGAACACACATTGGTCATACAGTACCTGATTAAGGGGTAATTGCCACACAGAATACAGCAGAAAGAGATCCTCTAAGAAAGGGTCTAAGTCTAAATAAATGAAATTTTAAGATTAGATATCAATCTAGATATAGATGTTGGTATAGATACAGAAGAACCTAAGAAACAGCTAGAGCTAGTAATAAATGGTATCAACTGACACAGATATAAATGTATAGACCAATCTCTTGCAAAAGTTACACCAAATTCTCTGTCCTAGCAGTGTATATAGTGGCGATTTCAACATCTTCTTTCATCAGTTGAATTACCTTCCCTTTTTTTTTCAGTAGGAGTCTTAGTGTTTTCACACATCCTCATATATACAGTACCTTCCTTGAAGAAATAAAAACTGCTTTTTCACATAAATTGGCCTTTATAAGGAAGCCAACTGGCAGGAGTGATGATGGAAATGAAGACGCCTAGGAAATGGATGGATCTCAGCCAGAACATAGAAGTTTGAGATAAATCAAATAGCAGATGGCCTCATTTAATGGCAAATAAAAGCGCATGAGGTTGGGGGAGGGGGAGATTATTCGTCACCAAGGGAGGAGGATAATGAGTTCTATCCTTGAAAACAGGAAAGTGATGGACTGAGTGGGGAGGGGATACCACGTCATCCAAAAATGGAGAAAGGCAGGGAGTCCAGAAGGAAGTAGAGCTAATCCAGTCCCATGTTAAAGATTAGGAATAACATTAGCTCAGTAATTTAACATTCCTTCAACTTTTTAGCAGCTTGAAGGACAAGTGTTTAACCACTACAAAGAAACAGAAAAAAGAGAAAGGCATTGTCCAAAAGACAATGGGAATCGTATCTTCCTCTTCCAAGGGATGAGAAGAGGAAATATATTTATTAAAGTGTGTATTTAAAATGATTAAATTGTATTCCATATAAAGTATCCCTCAATAAACCTCATTTATAAGATAAAAACTTCAGGGCTTCCCTGGTGACTCACTGGTAAAGAATCTGCCTGCCAGTGCAGGAGACACAGGTTCAATCCCTGATCCTGGAAGATTCCACATGCTGTGGAGCAACTGAGTCCAAGCGGCACCACTGTTGAGCCTGTGCTCCAGAGCCCACGAGTGCAACTACTGAGTCCTGAAGCCTGTGGACCTTAGAGCCTCTGCTCCGCAGCAAGCGAAGCCACCACGAGAAGCCGGCACGCTGCAACCAGAGAGTAGCCCCCACTCGGCGCAACTGGAGAAAAGCCCATGCAGCAACCAAGACCCAGAGCAGCCAAAAATAATCTTACAAAAATTAAAAATTAAAATAAAACTACAATTTTTTTTAAATGTATGCAAAAAAATTAAAACTTCTGTAGCTTCATATCTGATCCAGAGTAAAACCCAAAATTCTTCAATTGTCTTCAAGGTTCTAGAAGATCCTGTACCAGCCCCTGTCTTTTACCCTTTCTGGTAATTCTCTGCTTCAGCACCCCCCACACTGCATTCCTGCCATGCCAGCTGTCTCCCTAGTTCTTGAACACTTCACACACCTCCCCGTGAGAGGGTAACAGGTAGGAAGGCCAGGGGTCTCCAAACAGAGGAAATAGGCTGCAAGTGTCAGACATTTTTCTCTCTCTTAAGGGGCAGGAGGAAACAAACTAGCGATATTTTTTTCCTTCCCTATACAAATTTAAAAGGAGGTTTCTCTTAAAATACTGTGTTGCCATAATGACAACTGGTTTCACCTTAAGTTAACTATTCTCAAACCTTGAGTTAACCAATGCATTTTTCTTATGGAAATGTTTGTCTTAAGCTATGTTAATGTACTATGCATTTACCCCAGACTCTGTCTTCAAGTCTGTTCCACCTAATGGCTCAGAACCTACTTGACAAACCAGTATGTTATACTCAGACATTGTTCCCCTAATCTATGTAAACAAAACTATTTGTATGGTAATCTGCCCTTCTACAAGATTCAAGTCAATCGTTTTATGGCCCAGGATGAATCATCTGGTGCCTAGATTATCCCAAAATACATCTTATGGATGAGGGGCCTGGTGCCATTCTGAGTTTTAAGACATTCCTTTCTTTCATTAACAGACTGCTGCTGCTGCTGCTGCTAAGTCACTTCAGTCATGTCTGACTCTGTGCGACCCCATAGACAGCAGCCCACCAGGCTTCCCCGTCCCTGGGATTCTCCAGGCAAGAACACTGGAGTGGGTTGCCATTTCCTTCTCCAATGCATGAAAGTAAAAAGTGAAAGTGAAGTCGCTCAATCGTGTCTGACTCTTCACGACCCCATGGACTGCAGCCTACCAGCCTCCTCCATCCATGGATTTTCCAGGCAAGAGTACTGGAGTTCGGTGCCATTGCCTTCTCCGACTGCTAGTGACTATATAACATCCAGCTGAAGACTAGCAGGGGGGTACTCTTTCTGCCCCCTTCTGATGCCTATGTCAGAAGCTTTCTCTATCTTCTTTATACTCTAACAAAACTTTATTACACAAAAGCTCTGAGCGATCAAGCCTCATCACTGGCCCCGGATTGAATTCTTCTCCTCCGGAGGCCAAGAATCCCGGCATCTTTTCGTTAAGCAACAACCTTTCACCCACTCAGGGCCTCTTCAGCTATTTTCTTCCCCCCAACATCCAAAGACTCACTTTTCCCCTACTGAGGCCTTTACTTACCTGTTACCTGCACAGTGAGGCCTCCCCGGGTTACCATGTAAAATTACCTTCTCCCTATCCTGCTCCCCAGAACACTTCCCGTTTTCTGTACCAATTTCCTCCTTCAATCTTGTTATTCATATACTATTATATTTTTATTATCTTGTTTTGGTCTACATTTCCTTCCAGAATGTAGGTTTTTAACATAGTTTGTTTTTTTTTTTTTTTTTTTTTTTCCTGTTTTATTCAACGTCCCTGGTGCCTGGAGCAATACCTGGCTCATAGGAGGCAACAAATATGCATTTCCTAAATAAATGAAATTAACATTCTTCTTTACTTTTTTCTCCAGAACTTCCCATCAGTTTCTTAAAAATTCAAGATGCATGAACCACTCCTTAATCTTGAGTCAAGATTCTCTCCACAAGACATCAGAATGCCTTGTCTGGATCCCTGCTAAAGGGTCAGCAGTTACTTAGAGAAGATCTTCCAGAGAGCAGAGCAAAAGGTCCTAAGTGTAAATTCAGAGGTCATTTTCAGTGTCTCCTGTCCTCAACTTTGAGCTTCACTGTTGGCTCAGACAGTAAAGAATCCACCTGCAATGCAGGGGACTTGGGTTCAATGCCTGGATTGGAAAGATCCCCTGGAGAAGGGAATAGCTACACACTCCAGTTTTCTTGCCTGGAGAATCCCATGGACAGAGGAGCCTGATGGGCTACAGTCCATAGGGTTACAAAGAGTCAGACATGACAGAGTGACTAACACATACACACACACACGCCCTTAACTTTGGATCCTACTGATCGTGTCTCAGCTCTCACACTTGGTACTTGGCCTTTGAATAGGCCTAAAGTAGGTTCACTTTCTCAGCAGCAACCTCCCTCAATCCAATGACTGCCTGCCTGCTGAACCTTTGTACTCCTGCCTCTGGATGCTTCTCCCTATCATCTGACGAGGGCAACATTGACCAGCCCAGAAAAAACACCTGGTGTAAGCCCTTCTTATCCCTCATGTAACATACTGAAGGATCCCTTTATGACAATCCACAGCTCCAAAAGGATGCCACTTTTTGTTAGAATACATATATAGATGTGCTATACATTGATATAGATATGCAAAATGTTGCATAGTACTAAGATATATTAGTGATTTATTACAGCAGGGGCATGTATGTTTGAGAGGGCATAAGACGTGACTACCAATGCATACAGAGGTTTGGGGGGACAGCAACGAAAATGGTCTAAACTTAGGTTGTGGAAATGGCTGAATGACCCTAAATATATTATACTAAAAATCACTTTAAATGGATGAATTTTATGGTAGGTGAATGATATCTCAATAAAAAATGTTAATTTTTTACTCACTGAATAAAAGTGAATGTTAATTCACGTTGTTGTTTGGTCACTCAGTCATGTCTGGCTCTTTGCGATACCATGGACTGTTCCTGTGTCTCCTGCATCTCTTGGATTAGCAGGCAAATTCTTTACCCCTGAGCCACCAGGGAAGCCCCTTGTCTCCTTGAATATCCATCAACTACTATTCTGATCTTTAGCTCCAAAGTACTTCTTCATTCATTCAGTAAATAGTTAGCAAGGGCCTGTTTCCCGTCAGATACCGTGCTAGGTACTAGGCATATAAAGAGAACAAAGAAGCATGACTCTCACTACTACTTCTTACAATTTCTTAAGCAATAGATTGGGCATAAAGAGAATGAATGGGTTTCTGAGAGGCAGTATACAGAGGGCTATGTGTAAGCCAACAGTGGTCACTGGTGTAGTTACCATGGTGGTTATCATGGTGGTTACTCAATGAACCCAGAAAAAATGCCGGCTGTTTTTCTTCTCTCTTCAGTTCTTGGCACCTCCATACAGACACCTGGAAGTTGTTTCTGCTGCCAGAGAGCTGACATGGCCCACTGCGTGTCCAGAAAATACCCCCAGGCATAGTCTTTTCTATGGCTGACACATTACCTCCTGGCATCCCACAACACCTTAGATTTTTCCATGCAAAAGCTCATTATTTAAGAAGAATAATGCTTTAAGAGGATAATTCTTTTAAGTTCAGTTCAGTTCTATTGCTCAGTCGTGTCTGACTCTTTGCAACCCTATGGACCACAGCACACCAGGCTTTCCTGTCCATCACCAACTCCCAGAGCTTGCTCAAACTCATGTCCATCCGGTCAGTGATGCCATCCAACTGTCTCATCCTCTGTCATCCCCTTCTCCTCCTGACTTTAATCTTTTCCAGCCTGAGGGTCTTTTCCAATGAGTCAGTTCTTCGCATCAGGTGGCCAAAGTATTTGGAGTTTCAAAAATTACCTCAAAAAATCAAGCTCAGGGAATTCCCTGGCGGGCCAGTGGTTAGAACTCCACACTCACCACAGAGGGCACGGGTTGATCCCTGGTTGGGGAAAAAAGATCCCGCAAGCCATACAGCACAGTCACAAAAAAAAAAAAAAAAATCAAGCTCAAAATATCCTACATTGTTGTACCAACCAAATCCCCACGACTTGGCATGAGCGATTTCCTCCTGGCACTCTGCTTCAAAACAGCATTGACTTCCTGCTTCTGTGCTGAAAATATATGTTCTCAACAGAACGCTCATCGAACAGAATCTTTTGCTTCAAAGAGGATTAAAAGGCCAGGGAATTCAGGAATTGAGTTCTTCCAGAACAAATGCTACACTTCTGAGATTTGAAGCAGTTTTCAAACATGGGCATCAAGGTGCCCTTAAGTGATTTTCTTCCACTCCAGTTTGGGAGGGAAATCAGAATGAAGTCTCGTGTTGCCTCTCCAGCTGTGGTCAGCTGTGTGCCCTTAGTTGCGAACCTTTATAGCTGAGGTTTGAAACATTTTTTGTTTATTTCTTCTGTATTGGCTTCTTCTCAGCTGGAGCAAATCAATGAAGAGAGGCTTGACAAAACCCTCAAGAAATTAAACACAGTTCAACTAAGCCACCCTTGCAGTCTGATTTACCCAAAAAGAGTACATGATTGTTTAGAGATTAAAGTAAGTTAAAAGAGCCAGCTATATCATAGCAGGAAAACACCTGGAACCGAGGTTAAAAGACCTGTGCTTGAGCCTGACCTGGGCAAAGCACTCTGGGCCTTAGGGAAAGGGTGGAGTAATCTGTAACACACTTGCAGATGGAAGCCTTTAACCTGAAGGTACCTTAATAATCAAAAATGCTTTGCTATTATTTCATGCTAATTTTCCAACATTCCCATTACATACACAGAGCATCAATAAATATTCTCTTTTAAAGTTAAGCTCCTGGATCACAAAGTAAAGATAACCCCCTTTTGTGAGCTCCAAACTTGCCTCAGGCTCCTCTTCTACCCTGGTTAATCCAGCATCTTTCCCCACCCCTACCCACCCACCCCACCACCTCCTCTCTTCCACACCTCCAGTGCCCCTGTTTGTTCTCATGCTGGTCCCCCTGCCAGCAATGCCTCCCGTCTTCCTTGTCACATATCTTGCCCCCATTGATGCCTTCAAGTCCAAAATAGAGCATGCCCTATCCATGATACCTTTTCTATCCTCTCCAATAGATACCATTCTCTTTTTCTAACTCATTTTGACAAAAATATCACACACACACACACACACACATGCATATCTTCGCAGGTCGCCTTCTGTTTGTGTCAGGTCCTTCAACCTCAGGAGACTAGGCTGCTCCTCGGAAGGCGTGGTGGGCAAGTTTGGGGAGGTCAGCTGGGATGAGATTGAACTCCAGGCCTCTCTAAGGGTCCTGGAAAGATTAGAAGATTTTAAGCAGAAGAGTGGCATGTCAGGGCCATATACAGGGAGATCAAAGACTTTAGGGACTAGAGGCTACTGCAGCAGTCTAGGCAGGAGATGATGAGGACAATGACGAGAAACTTGGCAGTGGATGTAGAGAGAGGTGAATGGTGAAAAGGCGAGGCATGGGGCCTGTGACCATGTCCAGTGGTCCTCATCTCCCCAAGAAACTTGCTCCTATTGAGGGCTCTCTGCTCAGGAACTTAGGCTATCATCCTCTCAATCACAGAAGGACAGGGAGCTCAGCTCGGTGCTCTGTGATGACCTCGATGGTTGGGATGGGAGGTGGGTCCAAGAGGGAGAGGGTGTATGTATACATATAGCTGGTTCGTTTTGTTGCACAGCAGAAACTAACACTGTAAAACAGTTATGTTCCAATTAAATTTTAAGGCAGAAATCCAGGAGGCCGCCTTCTTCTACACACCACATTCCATCACATCAGCAAGTTGTGCCAATTCAGCCTCCTTGGTTGCATCCTTCTCTTCTCTCCAACCATTTGCCACCACTAGGACTAGGGCTTCAATATCTCCAACCTAGACTACTCCTCCCTGCTATCCCCGCTTCAAGTGTGCCCCTCCAATCCATCCTCCTAATCTCTTCAATAGATGGATCTACCTGAGCTGCTGCTCTGATCCTTTCATTATCATATTTAACAGATAAATGATGCCTTCCTGTCCAAAACATTTATTCCAGTTACCTTAATATGGCTGAAACATCCATGTGATCAAGCCCTGTGCCAGTCCCCCTTGCCTCTCTATGTTCTAGCCTTCCCTGAACTTTTCACACTTCTTAATAGGATCTAATCATGAACACTTTGCTCATACATTCCTTTTCCCCTTCCTCTTTTTCTCTCCCCCAAATTATTTTATAATTACCTCACTCTTCATGTATTCAAGAAAGCACTCAACCTTGGTGCTTTTCTATCCTCTCCAATAGATACCATTCTCTTTTTCTAACTCATTTTGACAAAAATATCACACCCACACACACACACACACACACACGCATATCTTCGCAGGTCGCCTTCTGTTTGTGTCAGGTCCTTCAACCTCAGGAGACTAGGCTGCTCCTCGGAAGGCGTGGTGGGCAAGTTTGGGGAGGTCAGCTGGGATGAGATTGAACTCCAGGCCTCTCTAAGTGTCTTGGAAAGACTAGAAGATTTTAAGCAGAAGAGTGGCATGTCAGGGCCGTGTACAGGGAGATCTTCCATGGCTGTCCTCTGTGTTCCCAGACCACCATGATGATGTCTGTTGACCTCAAAAACCCCAATAAATTGTAATTATCTTTATTGTGTTCTACTGGACTCAGTTCCTGGAGGACAAAGACTAGGATTCTCATCCTGTTATCCTCAGTAGTGGTTGTGATTTCAAGACACAGAGCTGACAAGTCATAAACGTTGAACAAATCAACAAATCAGTGATTGTGTGACATTGTACACTCCCAAAATACAGAAAACTGCAAAAGCAGGCAGAGGCAGAAAGTCCCAGATATTCATATCCTGACCAAGATCATTCATGCCCAAGTCAGGACTGGGCCTTCATCCAAGGTAAGAAATCTTGCTGAAACCAGTGACTTGGAAGCACATGAGAGCTGGTATCTGTCAAGCTAAGTTTATGAACTCAGTCATGCCCTTGATTTTGAAGGAGGAGCCATAGTGCTGAAGTGAGCTTGGCCAACTTGTTATGTGGCAGAAAAATCACTGGGCTTATTATCAGAAACCCTCAGTTCACTTATGATCCTGTCTCGTCAGTCGGTCAGTCAGTCAGTCAGTTTAGTCGCTCAGTTATGTCCAACTCTTTGCGACCCCATGAATCAGAGCACGCCAGGCCTCCCTGTCCATCACCAACTCCCGGAGTTCACTCAAACTCATGTCCATCAAGTCAGTGATGCCATCAAGCCATCTCATCCTCTGTCATCCCCTTCTCCTCCTGCCCCCAATCTCTCCCAGCATCAGGGTCTTTTCCAATGAGTCAACTCTTTGCATGAGGTGGCCAAAGTATTGGAGTTTCCACTTCAGCATCAGTCCTTCCAATGAACACCCAGGACTGATCTCCTTTAGGATGGACTGGTTGGATCTCCTTGCAGTCCAAGGGACTCTCAAGAGTCTTCAACATCCAGTTCAAAAGCATCAATTCTTTGGCGCTCAGCTTTCTTCACAGTCCAACTCTCACATCCATACATGACCACTGGAAAAACTATAGCCTTGACTAGACAGACCTTGTTGGCAAAGTAATATCTCTGCTTTTCAATATGCTATCTAGGTTAGTCATAACTTTCCTTCCAAGGAGTGTCTTTTAATTTCATGGCTGCAATCACCATCTGCAGTGATTGTGGAGCCCCCAAAAATAAAGTCAGCCACTGTTTCTACTGTTTCCCCATCTATTTCCCATGCAGTGATGGGACCAGATGTCATGATCTTACTTTTCTGAATGTTGAGCTTTAAGCCAACTTTTTCACTCTCCTCTTTCACTTTCATCAAGTACTAGCATGTAAATGAAGCTTAGCATTTCTGTGAATAAATTTTATCCTCTTTAAATGGAGAGAGTAATCATTACTGCCTTACACAACTGACATGAAGTTTAAATGAGATATTTATACAAAGTACCTGGTACAGTGGCTGGTTTCAAATGGAAACTATAATTATTATGATTATGTGAGAGTTCTAGTCACAATAAAAACTTTCCATATGTTTGTTTTAAAGGAGTTTGACTCCTCTCAAGCTTAACCCATATTAGAGACTCATCTTGATGGTTGGTGATCAGTGTACACTGTGTAAGACAAACATAGAAGATGGACGATTTCAAAAACCAGATGCTGCTTTCACCCATGCCGGCACCAGTTACGGAGCAATGACTACAGCCAGACACATTGCTTTCAATCTTCACCACAATGGTAGAAGGTAGATGATATTATCCCCATGTTACAAATGAGGAAAGTAATGTTGCGAAAAGTTAAGTAATGTGTCCAAAGTCACACAGAAGTGGAAAAACAAAGATCTGAAACTGTTCTGTTGGCTCCAAAACCCATGTGCTTTCTATTCATGCTGCTTCTTCCCTGAGCTTTGTTCTACAGTTCAGAGGGCAAAAAGTATATTTCATATACATCATGTCTTTTGACTTGACCCAATTCCCTATGAAATAACCAAATAAAAAAACTGAGACTCAGGACATTTAAGGTGCCTGTGCAAGGTCACAAAATCAGTAAACAGCTGCCCAAGAACTCAAACTCCTATCTTGCGACTCTTATCTGTTGCACATTAATACAATGGAGTAACTGCTATTTGGCCAGATTGAAGATATAGAAATAATGAGAGAACTGCTTCTTCTTGAACCTAGTGTTATAAATTTACATAAGACTTTCTCCTGGTGGAGCAGTTAAGCTACACTTCTGTGAGAAAAAGATTATAATACATTACATGTAAATTTCTTCCCGACTTCCTCCTACTATCAGAAGAAATTAACCAATATATGCAATGCCATGCATTTACCAAAGAGTCCACCTGAGACTGAAGGAATTTGCTCCTAGACCATGAAGCCGTAATACTTTTAAAGTGGTTTCTATTTATGCAGAAGATGGGACTTCTCTAAAAACTACAGAGTTTTGGATGACAATGAAAACGTGTTAAACACGGTTTTAGTTTTAGTGATCCTTGTTATATTAAATGAATTGAAAAAAATCTAATATTCAAACACAGCATCTATTCCATTTGGTTGACAAGTTGATCAAGTATTTATTAAGCTGCCTCTTCATCTCTGAGACACAGAGGTGATTAAAACACAGCTTCACCCTCAAGGAGCTTCTGATGCAATAAGTGAACCTGAACTATAAACAAATGGATATAATAAATTATGTTTTATTAGCCTCCATTATCATACTAGAAAGATGAACACGGTGCATGGAACAGCCAGTTATATGCGAAGATACAAATAGACTCTGCAAATAAGTGACACTTGGAATGGGATAGTATTACCAGGGGAACAAGGGAATATGAGTGGCTGTCCTGGAAACTTCAAATCGTGTCACAGAACTCGTGTTTAGGGGAC
Source organism: Bos indicus (assembly GCF_029378745.1). Lineage (NCBI taxonomy): Eukaryota > Metazoa > Chordata > Mammalia > Artiodactyla > Bovidae > Bos > Bos indicus. The sequence continues at coordinate 13,574,015 of NC_091788.1, read as the reverse complement.
AAGAGAAGAGACGTGGTAAGACTTAGAATGCAGACCCAGTAAGAGCCTAAACTACAGCAGGAGCAGTGAAGATGAACAGATGATACCTCACAGATGTCAAGGATGTAGAATCTTAGGCCTGTCTTTATATATGAAGGGTAAAAGAGAATGCTTTCTGCTTTGGTGGATGTCAATAGCGGAGATGCAGAATAGAGGAGGAGCATATATATGGGAAAAGATACCAAGTTCTCTCTTTGACCATTTTCTGGAGAGTCTATGTAATATCAACATGGAGATGGGAAATAAGTAGGCACTCAGCTAAATGAGACAGGATCTCAAAAGAAGATGAGATCATGAAGATAAAGTAAATGTCAATCATATTTGGGTGGATGACAAAAATCACATGGATGAATGGTTTTGTCCAGAGAGGACAGGCAGAGTAAGAAGAGAAAAAGAGCTAAGGACAGAGTGTTAGGTGCCAACATATAAGGTTTGGTTTAATGGTGAGAAAGATGAAAACAAACCCCAGGAGAAAAGGAAAAGGATAAATCATAAAAGGAAAAAGAAACCGACAGATGCAACATCACTAATTATTAGAGAAGTACAAATCAAAATTTCAGTGTGGTATCACCTCACACCAGTCAGCATGGCCATCATAAAAAGTCTACAAATAATACATGCTGGAGACGATGTGGAGAAAAGGGAACACTCCTACACTCTTAGTGAGAATGTAAACAGGTGCCGTCACTATGGAGAAAAGTATGGAAGTTCCGTAAGAAACTAGATTGCCATATGATCCAGCAATCCCACTCCTGAGCATATATCCAGAGAAGACAAAAACTCTAATTCAAAAAGATACATTCACCCCAATGTTCACAACTGTACAAAAACCAAGACATGGAAGCAACCTAAATGCTCATTGACAAATGAATGGATAAAGAAGATCTGATACATATATACAATGCAATATTACTCAGCCATAGAAAAGAATGAAATAATTCCATTGGCAGCCATGTAGATGGACTTAGAGATTATCGTACTAAGTGAAGTAAGTCAGACAGAAAGACAAATAGCATATGGTATCCCCTACATGTGGCGTCTAAAAATATTATACAAATGAACTTATTTACAAAATAGAAGTAAACTCACAAACAAAGGAAACAAATTTATGGTTACCAAAGAAGAAAGGAGTGGGGAGGGATAAATTAGGAATTTGAGATTAAAAGATACACACTCTACGCTATATAAAACAGATAAGCAAGGACCTACTGTATAGCACAGGAAACTATATTCAGTATCTGGTAATAAACTATCACAGAAAAGAATCTGGAAAAGAATATATACACACTTTGCTGTACACCTGAAACTAACACAACATTGTTTAAAAAAACAACAACAACAACAAAGAGAAAGTGATTTCTTTTTTTTTTTAATCTGCATTCTGAAATTTTATTTTATTTTTTTTAATTTTATTTTATTTAACTTTACAATATTGTTTTGGTTTTGCCATATATCAAAATGAATCTGCCACAGGTATACACGTGTTCCCCATCCTGAACCTCCCTCCTCCCTCCCCATACTATCCCTCTGGGTCGTCCCAGTGCACCAGCCCCAAGCATCCAGTATCATGCATCGAACCTGGACTGGTGACTCGTTTCATATATGATATTATACATATTTCAAAGTGATTTCTTAAAAGTCAATGGAAGACAAAGAATAAGAAGGGAGCAGTCAGCAGGTCCAATGTCACAGCAAGCTCAAGGAAGAAAAGAGAGAGCGAGAGAGGGCAAGTCTTCTGCAGAAGAGAATTAAAACTAGCATTTAACAGACAGACAGAAGATAAGGAAGATATACATCACTACAAGAATGAAGGGATGATGGGATGATGAGAATGCAAGAAATAGAAGAGACCCAAATTCATGATGTGTCTTCAGTATTTAATGGGTATGAGCGTTATGAAGAGTCCAAAAATCTCCTCTCCAAAGTTTCTAGCTTGTGTGACACAATTTATCTAAACAAAGAACACAGAAGGAGTGAGTCTGGTAACAAAAAAACCTGAGCTAAGTTTCGGAAGCTTTGTGTTTTAAGTGTCGCTGGTACATCCAGCGCAGATTCTATGGAAATAAAAGGAGAAAAAGGCATTAATTCTGTTGAAAAGAAAGTGAGTGGCTAGAAAGATGCACCAGTGGCCTAAGGGAACAAACAAAGAACTGAAGTCATGAAGAGGAAAATACTGAAAGAAAATGCAAAGGAAAGAGGGAATGCAGAGCTGCAGAGATTACTGTAGTTTAACATTTCAGGAGTTGAAGGGGTACCCACAAAAACTACAATATGACTTTGGTTGTGAAACAGTGGGAATATGGAGAAAATTATTGGAATCCATGAGGTCAGGGTTGGGAAGATCCCCTGGAGAAGGGAACGTCTACCCACTCCAGTATTCTTGCCTGGAGAATTCCATGGACAGAGGAGCCTGGCGGGCTACAGCCCATGGGGTCACAAAGAATCAGACACAACTGAGAGACTTTCACTCACTCATGAGGTAAGTAGTTGGGCCATAGAGAAGGCTGAGCACTGAAGAATTGATGCTTTTGAATTATAGTAGTGGAGAAGACTCTTGAGAGTCTTATGGGCTGCAAGGATCAAAGCAGTCAATCCTAAAGGAAATAAACCCTGAATATGCATTGAAAGGACTGATGTTGAATCTTCAGTACTTTGGCCACAATATGAAGAGCCGGCTCATTGGAAAAGACCCCGATGTTGGAAAAGACTAAAGGAAGAAGCAGAAGGGGGCGACAGAGAATGAGACGGTTGGATAGCATCACTGACTCAGTGGACATGAGTTTGAGCAGACTCCAGCAGATGGTTAAGGACCAGGAAAGCCTGACATGCTGCAGTCCATGGGGACACAGTCAGACATGACTGAGCGACTGAACAGCAACAAGTGAGGTCAGGAAGATTTGAGGCTAATACAGTTCATCCACTTGGGTATGAAAATTATCTAAAATGAAAACAGGAGCTGAAAGAGAAATGGAAAAATAATGGCCAGGAGTAAAAAAGTCCTTGATGAATAGGAAGAAGTAACTAAGAGGTCAGGAAACGAGAACCATCCAGAACTACAAAAGTGACATAACGACCAGCATGACCCTTACACACAGAGCTGTTTTATAAAAGGCAACAAACAGAACAAGAGTTTGTGCATCGTAGTGAGAAAAGAGAGGAAAGTTGACAACCACCAGAAACTTTCAGGCACATGATAGAAGATAACAGATAGGTCTCCCTAAGGAGGCTGCAGAAAAAAGTGTATCCATGCTGAAAGGCTAGAGTTCCAGAAAAAGTTTGAGAGTGAAGATCCCACGAAAAGAACAGGGAGGTAGACCCAGAAGGGAGTAAGCACTGTACAGAGGAAGATGGCAATATTTTTAGAAAGTAGGCTGAAGATAGAGGCTCTTGCCTTTTATTCACACGTCTCTAGGATAGGATGACAATAGCCTTCAAATGGGCAAGGGATGTTGGGGACTGATGAGGTTGGTGGTCTTCATTTTACATGAAGTACTCTTTGCAGCACTGTTTAGGTCCTCCTGAAAGGAGTCTGTAGTGACAAAGAGTACATGTTCTCTGGTCCCTGCCTCGGAGGAGCCCATGGAGAAGGAAGAAAGACAGCCTCAGAAGGCATACCTACTCTCACAGGGCTGCTCCTGCTATGGAGTCACTGTTGTGTCCAACTCTTTTTGCAACCCTGTGGACTGTAGCCTTCCAGGCTCCTCTGTCTATGGGATTTCCCTGGCAAGGATACTGGAGTGGATTGCCATTCGCTTCTCCAGGGGATCTTCCTGACTCAGGCATTGAACCAGGGTCTCCTGTACTGCAGGTGGATTCATTACCACTGAGCTACCAGGGTAGGATGATGTAATTGCTCTGATATATTCAAGAATTCTGTCCTCATCTGGTATCTCCTACCATGCTTCAGCACATGGAAATGTTGCCAGTCACAGCCTTCACCATCCTCCCTTTTTAAAAGATCAAGTTCATGTGCGTGAGCAGTGAGGTAGGTAGCAGGGAAGATGAAGCATCAGGTGACAGTAGCAAGTGACTGGTCATAAAATACAGTTGCTATCACACCACAGACATTCACCATCCTGGATGTGAAGTCATCAAGAGTGACAGCAGGAAATGGGACAGAGATGCAAATCATGATCAGGTGCCAAAGCCCTTAGGACCTGAAGTGTGAGAAATTCCAGTTCATTTCCCTTCCTTTGAAAAGAGAAATGGCACTTTTTGAGGGTCACTTTCGCAGTAGGGGAGAGGAGGTGGCAGCAGCGAAAACAGATTCAGAGGCTCAGTTTCCTTATTGGAAAAATGAAAAATTATAAATTATATATCGCAGGGTTGTTTTGAGGATTTGATAATATGTATAAAAATTCTTGCCTTTCTTAACATGATGCCAAACGTGTTGCAGATTCTTGAACCTGATGAGGCAGAACATGTATTTTTATGTAACTCTTCTCTTTCAGTTCAGTTCAGTCACTCAGTTGTGTCCAACTCTTTGTGACCCCATGAACTGCAGCACGCCAGGCCTCCCTGTCCATCACCAACTCCCAGAGTTCACTCAGACTCACGTCCATCGAGTCGGTGGTGCCATCCAGCCATCTCATCCTCTGTCATCCCCTTCTCCTCCTGCCCCCAATCCCTCCCAGCATCAGAGTCTTTTCCAATGAGTCAACTCTTTGCATGAGGTGGCCAAAGTACTGGAGTTTCAGCTTTAGCATCATTCCTTCCAAAGAAATCCCAGGGCTGATCTCCTTCAGAATGGACTGGTTAGATCTCCTTGCAGTCCAAGGGACTCTCAAGAGTCTTCTCCAACACCACAGTTCAAAAGCATCAATTCTTCAGCGCTCCCTTCTTCACAATCCAACTCTCACATCCATACATAACCACTGGAAAAACCATAGCCTTGACTAGACGAACCTTTGTTGGCAAAGTAATGTCTCTGCTTTTGAATATGCTATCTAGGTTGGTCATAACTTTCCTTCCAAGGAGTAAGCATCTTTTAACTTCATGGCTGCAGTCACCATCTGCAGTGATTTTGGAGCCCAGAAAACAGTCTGACACTGTTTCCACTGTTTCCCCATCTATTTCCCATGAAGTGATGGGACTAGATGCCATGATCTTCGTTTTCTGAATGTTGAGCTTTAAGCCAACTTTTTCACTCTCCTCTTTCATTTTCATCAAGAATAGTTCATTTAAGTCCTACAGATGGGGTAGGATCCAAAGACTTGAAATGGTTTTGGTGGAGCTTGATAATCTACAAATCACTGCCTGTTTAGTTGACTTAACCATTCCCAATTTATCCTTGTCTCTCTTTCTATGAACTCTAAATCTTTAGTTCTTTCTAGCTAACATTTGTATCATTCATTCCCCAAATTAATACATAAATGCTAATATGTATAACATAATCCATATGTATATATTAAAATATATGTGCATGTCATGGTAGGAAATTATTTTTCCTTCTATTACCCTAAACTCATTTTTTTGCTTGTTTTCAATTTCCTTTGTTCATTGGATTTTTAAACCAATTTACCGATGTGTCATCATCATTCTAGAAAGTAAAAGCTTAAAAAAAAAAAAACTTTTTCTTACATGAGAATTAAACTTGCATCAGAAGTTTTGTGAAGTTTTTGTGATCTTTGAAGTTTTTTCAAAGGGATCATATAACTGCATAATTCAATGTTTATCACATGGCTGGACCTCAATATTATTATAAATATAATTACTTTTCCTCTTGAGATAGAGGCAGCATAAAGACAGAAGATACAGTATGAGTTTTGACCTCTAAAAAAACATGAGGTAAAATCAGGGCTCTGTCTTATCAACCACATGACCCTAGCCAAGTTAGTCAACATCTCTAAGCCTTCTTCATAGGGTCATTATGCAAATAAAATGAGACATCTGGAAATAGTCTGGAACAGTGCATGACACATTTAGTTGCTCAATAAAGCTGTTTTTTAAACAACTGCACAGATTTCTAACTGCATTTTTTTAGAGATTTTTATTCTTCATTTGAACCCTAAAGAACAGCAATTTAATCTTTATGATTAGGAAACACTGGCATTTCTGAGCTGTCACATTTCAATGTCAAAGAAATTAGAGCCTTCTCAAGGTTACATTTGTTTGGGGACTTCTGCCATTTCTCAATTCATTTCCCAAAACAAAAGAAACAAAAGAAATAAATAAACAAGTTGGATCTAATTAAACTTAAAAGCTTTGGCACAGCAACACAAGCCATCAACAAAATAAAAAAGACAATCTACTGAATGGGAAACGAAATTTGCAAATGACATGAACAATAAAGAGTTAATATCCAACATATGTAAGCAACTCATACATCTCAACACCAAAAAAGAAAATTTAAAAAGGACAGAACTGAATAGACATTTTTCCAAAAAGGAAGTGCGGGTGGCCAAAAGGCACATGAAAAGATGCTTAATATTGCTAACCATCATGAAAATGAAAATCAGAACCACAATGAGTTATCACCTCACACCTGTCAGAGTGACTGTTGTCAAAAAAAACACAAACAACAAACGTTGGCAAGAATGTGCAGAAAATGGAATGTTGGTGGGAATGTAAGTTGGTGCAGCCACTGTAGAAAACAGTTTGGAAATTTCTCAAAAAACTAAAAATAGAACTATCATGACTCAGCATTTCTACTCCCAGGTATATATACAAAAACACACTAATTTTAAGAGATATATACACCCCAATGTTCATAGCAGCATTATTTATAAGTGCCAAAGTATGGAAGCAACTCTAAGTGTCCATCAACAGATGAATGAATAAAGATGTGGTACATATACACGATGGAATACCACTCAACCACAAAAACGAAGGAAATTCTGCCTTAGTAAATGGATGAACCAGGCACTACACAAAGTGAAATAAGTCAAAGATAAATATTATTTAATTTCACTTATATATGGAATCTAAAAAATACAATAAATGTGAATAAAACAAAAAGGATCACAGATAAAGGAACAATACAGTAGTGACCAGCAGGGAGAGGGAAGCAAGGAGCAGCAATGTAGGGGTGGGGTGTGGGGAGTGGGGTGGGGTGTGGGGCGGAGAGTGGGGGTGCAGCGGGTTACACAATCATATGAAACCATGTGTGTGAAACTTTTGAAAATTGTAAAGTACTATAGAAATTAAAAGAGGCTTACTCCTTGGAAGGAAAGTTATGACCAACCTAGATAGCATATTCAAAAGCAGAGACGTTACCTTGCCAACAAAGGTCCATCTAGTCAAGGCTATGGTTTTTCCTGTGGTCATCTATGGATGTGAGAGTTGGACTGTGAAGAAAGCTGAGTGCCGAAGAATTGTTGCTTTTGAACTGTGGTGTTGGAGAAGACTCTTGAGAGTCCCTTGGACTGCAAGGAGAGCCAACCAGTCCATTCTGAAGGAGATCAGCCCTGGGATTTCTTTGGAAGGAATGATGCTAAAGCTGAAACTCCAGTACTTTGGCCACCTCATGCGAAGAGTTGACTCATTGGAAAAGACTCTGATGCTGGGAGGGATTGGGGGCAGGAGGAGAAGGGGATGACAGAGGATGTGATGGCTGGATGGCATCACTGACTTGATGGACGTGTCTGAGTGAACTCCGGGAGTTGGTGATGGACAGGGAGGCCTAGCATGCTGTGATTCATGGGGTCGCAAAGAGTCAGGCATGATGAGTGACTGAACTGATCTGAACTATAGAATTTTAAGAGCCTTTTTTATCAATCCTCCCGCTTGGCCCCTTTTAATCAATACTAATTCCTTACATAAGTATAGTGATTTTCATGTCTACAAAATGCTTTCAAACCATTCACGTTATAATATTCACAAAATATCCACTCAGTTGAATCATTATCATCTTCAGTCTATAGATGAGGAACTGAGGATCAGAAATGAATTCCTCAAAGCTAAACAGCTGCTAAGTGTCAGAGCTGAGATCTGAATCTGGTCTTTCTAGCTCCAAGGCCTATACTCTGATCAGACAAGGAGTTAGAGTGACAGAGCCCAAATTAAAATTCTGTCTCCACATTCTAATTTCACAGATTGTTCTATTAGATTATAGCTGCCTCTCACATCAGTTAACAGTATTTTCAGAGGGCAAACTTTCCCTGTGTAACACCACTGAAATTAACAATTAATCTAAGGCATGGGCAATCCAAGGCATGGACTGTATGTAGCCTGGTGGGCCACATACAGTCCATAGAGTCACAAATAATTGGACATTACTGAGCACACATGCACACACACATAAAGTCACAGAAGGTCAAAAATGGAAGAGCCCATAAAAATCATCTAGTTCAATCTTAGGCCAAGAATTCCAACTCAAGAATGTTTGGTGACTTGTTCAAAATCATCCTGATTAATATCAAGTCACAGTCAATCATGGGTCTCTGACTCCTCTCCAACAGCCCTTGCAATCACTCTATACTGAGCTCTCAGAAAAAGACAAGAATGACATCAAATTTCTTTTCTTTACTAAACTACTTGTTTGCTTAGCATTCCTGAGAGAATTCTGTCTTCTATTAATTCAAAATTAGATTGTTAGTAGGGAAACCAGAAACTTCATTTAAATTTGTTGAGTATTCTCTTTAAGAACTGTTCAATATGCAAAGGAGTACTGCTCATTCAAATGTATCACTTTATTCTGTAAGTCCAGATTTAAGTAAATACCCGTTTTAATTAAAAGGAGAAAAATGAGAGCAATTCTCTGTCATTCCTGAGGTTTAAAAGTATGTGCCTGAAGCAAATTTCACTTCAGAAGTGAAATCTAGAGTACTTTGTCTTGATGCTGCAAGTAATGGAAAATTTTCCCAATTATTCTGCCATCACAAATGTGTTAACGAGACACATTTGACACTGTCATGATATATGATTACAATAGAACTATTAATACATCAGAATCTGTTACAACATTCCCAGATCAGCATTTATTTTATTTTTACCTTTCTATCAAAGCAATAGACCATTAACATAAAAATTCATTCTTTTCCACCTGCATCTTTGAAACACTAGTTTATAGAATTGTCCTTTCTTGTAAAGTTATTTTCTTGTGCTTGCAGAAAGCTTCTGGGACCTGACCTATACCATCCCTCTTCCTTTTGGGCAATTTAAACTTTAGAATTGCTTTAACACAAAACTAAAAGTTACAACTTATAAGTGTATTACTTGCCTAGGAGCTAGGATATATGAAGAAAAGTGTCAGCTTTCAATTCAGATACATAGAGGGTTAAGTCCTCACATACAAACTATATGACCTTGAATTAGCCTAATTTCCACACTTTCAGACTGTAAATAATAAAACTTATCTTAGATATAAATTGCAATTATGGAAGGAGATAAGGTTTATAAAGAAATTAATGTAATATTTACTACACATTCATAGCATGTGTGCTGTGATCAGTCGCTTCAGTCATGTCTGACTCTTTGCAAACCCCTGGACTGTAGCCCACCAGGCTCCTCTGTCCATGGGATTCTCCAGGCAAGAATACTGGAGTGGGTTTCCATGCCCTCCTCCGGGGGATCTTCTGGACCCAGGGATGGAACCTGCATCTCCTGTGTCTCCTGCATTGCAAGCAGATTCTTTACCACTGAGCCACCAGGAAAGCCTTCAAGAAATTTGAAATAAACTAATGGTAATGAAAAACTAACATAACAAAGAAAAGGGCCACTAAATTGGAAACATGGCATCCAGACTATGCTGTCAGACTGTATTACCTTTTCCTAAGTTTGAGGTAAATCATCCAAAAGAAGGGAGCAAATAACTGGGGATGTTGTCCCTATTCTTTAACTGCTCACTCAGTAGTGACTTAATGAGCATCTCCTAAGTCTAGACACTGCAAAACCCAGAAATTAGAGGAGTGAGTTCTAAAACACTGTCCTCATGAAGTTAAGTACATAGTAAGTAGAAAAAAATGAGGAACAGCAAAGTAAACATGAAGATATCTAGGTGGGCTTCTGTCAATAAGAGACACTGATAAGGATTTGAACGTGTCTGTTATTTTCAAGGTAAGAATCTTTTCTGCAGGCAGTTTTGCCATACAACTAATTGACAGTAAGACAATTTTGCCATAAAAGATTTACTGATGAAAATAAAAGAGGAACTAAATAGGACATGATGAAGCATGAAAAATAACAGAATTTTAAACTAAAAGATGAGGAATGCTGCTCTTTCTTTTAGTGTAAGTAGTATATATAACAGACAAAATATATCTGGATATTTAAATTTTCCCTCACATTCCCAGTCATTGTATGCTAAGTCACTTCAGTCGTGTCCGACTCTTTGTGATCCAAAGACAGTAGCCTGCCAGGCTCCTCTGTCCCTGAGATTCTCCAGGCAAGGATACTGGAGTGTGTTGCCATGCCCTCCTCCAGGGGATCCAACTCAGGGATTGAACCCACATCTCTTATGTCTCCTGCACTGGGTTCTTTATCGCTAGCACCTATTTCACTAAATCATCTAAGTCCAATTCTGTCCCAAATACCAAAATTCTGTCTACATCATGTTCTCTGCTTGTTTAGTCACTAAGTCCAACTCTTTGTTACCCCATGGACTATAGCCTGCCAGGCTCCTCTGTCCATAGGATTTCCCAGGCAGGAATACTGGAGTAGGTTACCACTTCCTTCTCCAGTGTTCTATGCTAGCGAATACCAAAAAAAAATTGTACCATTTTTAAGAAACTTATATTCATTAGGAATCATGTAACCATTTCTTCTGGGGGGAGGTTGGAGAATCAAGAAGGACCTTGATTCTTTTGCCTCCAACTTCTAATACTACATGATAAATTTGGTAAAGACAGCTTTAAAGAACAAGTTGTTGTATCTAAATTATCTAAAGAATCAATAATTAGGGTTCTCGAAGACTGTTGTGAATTACTAGCTGCTTGTTTCATATTTGCATAACTTGGCACATTTTGAGTTCTGATGTGCCAGAGGGATGATGGTACTGACCAAAGGATTTTGCAAACTGATTTCTTATCATTTTCTAGTAGAGTCTGCAGTCTGGCTTTACACCTTCTTATTTCACACTTTCAGTAAGTTTTCTTATCATCACATTTTCTATCAAGTCGATATATATAGATGAAACCAAACTATCAACCAGTTGTTTTATCTTCAAAGGCAAAATTGCCTTGAGACCAATTAGTTGTGCAGCAAAACTGCTTACAGCGAAGATTCTATGGTGAGAGAATCTAGAACCAGATTTGGGTACAAGTAGTTTATTTGGTATGTGATCACAGGAAACAAGGAGAGAGAGGGGGAAGGGAGAAAAGCCAATAAAGAATGCCTTAAACAATACTGTATTGTAAAGAAATGCAAATCAAAACTACCATGAGGTATCACCTCACACTAGTCAGAATGGCCATCATCCAAGAAAATCTGTAAACAATAAATGCTGGTGATGATGTAAAGAAAAGGGAACCCTCCTACACTGTTGGTGGGAATGTAAACTGATACAATCATTATGAAGAACAGTATAAAGATTCCTGAAAAAAACAAAATGAAGCTACCATATGGCCCAGCAATCCCACTACTGGTCATAAATCCTGAGAAAGCCCTAATTCCAAAAGACACATGTACCCCAAAGTTCATAGCAGCACTATTAACAATAGCAAGGATATGGAAGCAACCTAAATGTCCATCAACGGATGAATGGATCAAGAAGATGTGGTACCTACATCCAATGGAATATTGCTCCTAAGTCACTTCAGTCGTATCCGACTCTGTGCGACCCCGTAGACGGCAGCCCACCAGGCTCCCCCGTCCCTGGGATTTTCCAGGCAAGAACACTGGAGTGGGTTGCCATTTCCTTCTCCAATGCATGAAAGTGAAAAGTGAAAGTGAAGTCACTCAGTCCTGTCCGACCCTCCCTGACCCCATGGACTGCAGCCCACCAGGCTCCTCCATCCATGGGATTTTCCAGGCAGGAGTACTGGAGTCGGGTGCCATTGCCTTCTCCGAATGGAATATTACTCAGCCATAAAAAGAAGCAAAACTGGGTCATTTGTAGTGATGTGGATGGATCTAGAGTCTGTCACACAGACTGAAGTAAGTCAGAAAAACAAATATCATATATTAACATATATATGCATAATCTAGAAAAATGGTACAGATGAACCTATTTCCAGGACAATAATGGAGACATAAATGTAAAACAACAGACATGTGGACAGAGAGCGGGGAGGCGAAGGGGCAGGTGGGATGAATTGGGTGTAGCACTGACATATGTACACTTCCATGTGCAAAATAAATAACTAGTAGGAAGCTGCTGTGTAGCACAGGGAGCTCAGCTCGGTGTTGTGTGGTGACCCAAAGGGATGGGATGGTGGAGGATGGGTGGGAGGCTGACGAGGGAGGGGATATATGTATACTTAAAGCTAATTCACCTTGTTGTATAGCAGAAACTATTTATAACACAATATTGTAAACAAATTACACTGCAATAAAAATACTGTATTGTATACTTGAAATTTGCAAAGAGCAGATCTTAAGCGTTTTCAACATATAACACACACACACACACACACACAAAACGGTATGAGGTGATGCAAGTATTAACAAGCTTGATTGTGATAATCATTTCACAAATCATCACGTCATACATTTTAAATATATACAAGTTTTATTTGTCAGTTATATTTCAGTAAAGTGGGAGGGGTTTGTTCAACCTCTTCCCACCTCCAAATAAATGCCTGTGTGTATCTCCACGTGAGGGACTGGGGAACCTCAGAGAGGCAGTGTAGCACATACCTTGCATTGCTCCACCAAAAGGAGAGACAGCTAGGGTACATATCCACCAAATTCTGCTCCTAGCTGGTTGAGGGTTGCTCCTTCAGACAGTAACTCTAGTACTTTCAGCCCACCCCACCTACAAGCCAAGCAAACTCTTGTGGCCTGAGAAAACCTTCTTGCAGAGATACAAATAGAGGGAACAAGCTCTCTGCATGTACAGGAAACTGTCCACCAAGGCTGCAGAAGACGTCTGGGGTAGACTGAGAGGATGCGGATGGGGTCCAACAGCATTTCCTATAGATGGCCTGCCAGTGAAAATAGAGCAGTCAACTCGTCCTTTCTGAGCAGGAGAAGTTGGATAAAAGATACAAACAGAGTAAGGAAGTGAGCCACGCAAACATCCAGGTACAGAGCACTCCAAGCAAAGGGAAAACAAATTAAAAGACCCTGAGACAGAAGTAAACTTAGCAGGCTCAAGAAAGCTTGGATGGCTGGAATAAAATGAGCAAGAGAAGACTGCCGGGAGGTGAGGGTAAGCAATGATTCTCCAAGAGCCAGATCACACCTTGGAAGGGAGAGAGACCTTGCACTTTATTCTAGATGAGATGGAAATCCATGGGAGACACAATAGGCCAAAGTGAGATATAAAGTAACTTACATTTTAAGGGTAAATTCTGGTTTCTACTTGGAAAATGGACTAGAGAGAGGTAAGAGTATAAGGAGGGAGACCTGTTAAGAGGTTAACATACTGCTAAGTTACTTCAGTCGTGTCCGACTCTGTGCGACCCCATAGACGGCAGCCCACCAGGCTCCCCCATCCCTGGGATTCTCCAGGCAAGAACACTGGAGTGGGTTGCCATTTCCTTCTCCAATGCATGAAAGTGAAAGTGAAGTTGATCAGTCGTGTCTGACTCTTCGCAACCCCATGGACTGCAGCCTACCAGGCTCCTCCGTCCATAGGATTTTCCAGGCAAGAGTACTGGAGTGAGGTGCCATTTTCACAAAGAAGATTTTAGAATTAGTGGAAACAGTGAAAAGAGAACAGATTTAGATACGTGTCATACAGGATAGCCAATAGATCTTTCTAATAAGAGTCAGAGTTCTATGACTGAAAAGTAGTCATAAAATTGAAAGTCAAAATAAGAATTTTTTGGTTGTTGAGAAACTGAAAAACTCCCATATTTGATGGAAGACCTATAGCTGCCTGTATCACACACTGTTGGGAAAAACAAGGAAGGAAAAAAGTCACAACTTTGCATCACAAATGCAAAGGGAGACAGCCATCTCTCCATATTAATGGCAAAGACAAGAAAGTTTGTCTTAAAACTAAACCACAAGAATGTGAAACTTAAAAAGATGTTTGGAAAGAGTAACAGGGAAACTTTCATTACCATATGTAAAATAGACAGCCAACAGGAATTTGCTGTGTGGCTCAGGAAACTCAAACAGGGGCTCTGTATCAACCTAGAGAGGTGGGATGGGAAGGGAGATGGGAGGGAGGTTCAAAAGGGAGGGGATGTATGTATACCTATGGCTGATTCATGTTGAGGCTTAATATAAAACAACCAAATTCTATAAAGCAATTATCCTTCAATAAAAAAATAAAGAGGAAAAAAAAAAAAAGTAATGGACAAAAAAAAAAAAACAGACCATGAAGGATTGATTCCCAGTAAGGACCTAGGAAGAAATAGGATGGTAGGAACAAATAGGATGGAAGTAATCTGCCCTGGAAGAGAGGAGCATGTATCAGTGACACTATTAGAACTGCTAGTCCATGGCGACAACAAAACGTAGTTTTATTAAAACTTTGCCAGTTTTATTACTGTCTGTGTATCCTTATTATGTATGCCTTTTTTGCCTGCACCAGGGGTGAACTGCTCACACCTATCCTCTGTGGTAGCCACTGCCAGCTCATTCCAGAAAATGGAAGTGTGTAATGCAATGATAATAACAGGTAACCTTTATTAAATGCTAACTAGGTGCCAGAGGCTCTAAGTGTTTTACATTTTTATAAACAATATCTAATACACTAATTAATTCTTATAATAACACTAAGCAGTAGATCCTGTATTCTCATTTCATACATGAGAAATCTACAGTTAGGAGAGCTTAAGAAACTGGACCAAATTCACACAATTGCCAAATGGCAGGGCCAGGGATACAAACCCAGGTCTGAGCAACTCCAAAACACGAGATCTAAACCAACATTTCTTTGAGAATGATACAGCCTGTTTGAACATTCATAGACTGAAAATCGTTTCAACTTTCCACAAGCGAGCCCAATGACTTGGTTACACTGAATGCTGTTGAGGCAGCAATTGAATCACCGGTCCCGTGCCTGAGACTGCGTCACGGTGTTCATGACTGAGCCTGGTCTCAGCCAGCGACCCCATCTCAAGGACAGGATGGTCAGCTTCGCTCATGGTTAATGAGTAAGTCGTGTGAAGTAACACCAACTTTTGCTTCTTTGTGGGGGCAAAAAAAAAAAACGGACTCTCAAAGAAGACAACAGCTTGTTATTGTCAAATGTTAAAAGGAGCTGAAAATATCCAAGTAAGTAATAGTTTACCAGAAAAGGAAAATTTTGAGTAGCTTAAAGCATGTATTGGGTTGGCCAAAAAGTTCGTTCAGGTTTTTCCATAAGATGTTGCAGAAATACCCAAATGAATCTTTTGGCCAACCCAATACCACACTGCACCTAGCAGTCTTCACATCTAGGGTGGGAATAATTGCAGCCAGCCCTCTGAAATTGAGAGACATAAAGGAACTCGTCAAAGGCTAAGGAACTGTTAAGTAGCTAAAACAATTGCTCAAAGTTCCAGAAACTATCCAGGGCCACTGTATGTTAACAGAGCTACAGCCTGGCAGCAGGCTGCTTTCTACATCTATGAGTAAAACACCTCAGGCAGGGGTTAGCCCCGAAGAGGGCTCTGGGTCTCTCTCACACCTCCTCCACACCATCAGTCAATTAGCTGAGTACAGCTGAAGTCTACCAGTGTGGCTCAGTGGTAAAGAATCCACCTGCCTGTGTAGGAGACGCGGGTTAGATCCCTGATACGGGAAGATCCCCTGTAGGAGGAAATGGCAACCCACTCCAGTATTCTTGCCTGGGAAATCCCACGGATAGAGGAACCCGGCGGGCTATGGTCCATGGGGTCGCAAAAGAGTCGGACACAACAGAGCGACAAAGAGCAGCAACAAAAATATACATCACTCACATGCCCATGCAGCCAGCCAGAGGGGTGCTGAGAGCCTGGTTAAGGTCTCAAGCTGAAGCCGAACCCCCTACCTGAACATTACCAGAGGTTTATATTGGAGAATCAGGTACTCGTACAGCTAATGACAAAGCGGCACTTTGCTTCCCAACCTGCTAGAGTCCCCAGTGTATACAGCCCTCTTGGGAGCCTCACAGAAGCAACTACTAGCAACTCAGGATTTCCAGCATAATGCCATCAACATCCACCCCAAATGATGAAGCCAAAGTGGCAGGCTGTTTTCCAAGTTACTACCAAATGCCATATGTGAGTTAGTGATAATTACTACTTAGGATAACACCAACGGAAACAATGATAATTACACGGTGAGGCAACCGTGTTATCGCTCCCGCACCTGGAATACAATACCTGTCATCACAGTGGCAACAAGAGGGATTAGGTTTCCCTCTGCTCCAAAGCTCTCATGGCGAGGTTTTCATCTACTAGATAACAGGGTTCCCTGTCATTTTAATAATACAGCTTGATGGGTTGTAAGCGTTACGGAAGAAGATGCTGGGCATTTTTATATCATCCTTCGATTTTAAAAAGGTTACAGTTGTTTTCTTTTTTTTTTTTTCCTGAAGAGCAAACATAAGGAAACACAAAAATGATGACACAAGGGGGCCCTTTCTGTCTAATCTCAGGCCTTGGGCAGACTGGTAGTGCACTCGGGCTCTGGATTTCAGGAAAAGTGACAGCTGTTCAATGTGTCCGACTCTTTGAGACCCCATGGACTGTAGCCCGTCAGGCTCCTCTGTCCACAGAATTCTCCAGACAAGAATACTGCTGTAGGTTGTCATTCCCTTCTCCAGGAGATCCTCCCCACCCAGGGATCGAACCCAGGTCTCCCACAATGCAGGCAGATTCTTTATCATCTGAGCCACCTTCAGTGAAATCTGCACTCCATCACCTGCCAGCTGAAAGACCCCGACAGAGAGCTAGAGGCCCTTGTCACCTCATGGCCCCAAGTCTTCTCCCTCAGTTATAAAGGAGACACAACAATAACTACTTTCCAAGATTGCTGTGAAGAGTATGTGAGATTATGCTTCATATTGAAAAGCCTGACACAGAGTGGGCACTCACAGAATATTAGGTTACTATTACAAAAGCTTTGCTCTAGATCTTAAGGGAGACCCCCATTTCTCCTTTTCCTTGGTGCATTTTTTTCTTGTGTTAGTCACTGAGTCGTGTCCAACTTTCTGTGACCCCACCAGGCTCCTCTGTTCATGGAATTCTCCAGGCAAGAATACTTGGGAGGGTAGTCATTTACTTCTCCAGGGGACCTTCTCAACTCAGGCATTGAACCTGCATTTCTTATGTCTCCTGCATTGGCAGGTAGGTTCTTTTCTTTACCACTAGGACCACCTGGGAAGCCCTAGTATTTTCTTAAATTTGTATAAAATCTAAACACCCAAGAAGGTCCATCTGTGGGTTGAGGGGAAAGAAGACTAGAAGTTTGCTTTGTCTGCTCTTTAAAAAGTCCTTTGATCTGCCTCAGCAGCCATGAAAGGATTCCTCATGGTTCTGCATAGTTCATCTCAGCCCACCAGGAGGAACATGTGTACTACAACTTGGAACCAAACTTGAGCTAATAATTACGAACACCCCCATTACCAAGCGTTCACTTGCCCCATGCAGCACTCCATAGCCCTGAGCAAGGGATCTGGGATCTCAAGCAACTGACATCCTAAATCACCATCCTACTGTTAACAGATGGCAGGTAGTTAGGTATGAGCAGAGAAAAGGGGGCAGGGAATCAGGCATCTTGTAAATAGCCAGAATCCAGGGGCAAAGAAAAACAGGACTCTCCAGATGGACAGGAAATCACACATTTTGGAAGATTAGTGTCCTGGAGACAGACAAAGAAAGGTGAGGAAAGGTGGAAATCTCCTGCATCCAAAGGCAACCCATTGTCCAGTCTGTTTTCATTACGATAAAATTACCCTTGCAGATAAGTTCTCATCATGCACCAAAGCCTTGACACTTGTGATGTAACCTGAAAAAGAACAAGAATCCCTCCTCCTCCCCTCAGAAGATGAATCTGGAATGAAAATCAGAGACTACAACCCCCAAAACTCCTTCAGCTCCAGTGAACATTCCACTGCTTCATTGTATGCCCCTCATAACCAGCGCTCCTGGTGGCTCAGACAGCAAAGAATCTACCTGCAATTCCGAAGACCTGGGTTTGATCCGTGGGTTGGGAAGATCCCCTGGAGGAGGGAATGGCTACCCACTACCCACTCCAGTATTCCTGCCTGGAGAATCCCATGGACAGAGGAGCCTGATAGGCTACAGTCCATGGGATTGCAAAGAGTCAGGTATGACTGAGCAACTAACCCTTTCCTTTCCTTTTCATAACCAGCTTATCAAAGAAACCCAGGGCAGCAGTTCCTCACCTGTTTACCAGCTCTCCCTCTGAAAGCATGTTCTTGCTCCATCTCCCTTTCCTTTCTTAACCTCCTTTCCTCATTTCTGAATTCTTTCCACGATGTGGCAAGAACCTTAAATACACTGAGAACACTACCAACATAATGCCTTCATTTATATGAAGTTACAAGACTGACAGTTAAACATTAGGATCCTCCTTTCATAGGGAGAAGGAATCTGAGACTCAGAAAAGTCCTTACACACCAAAGGCCACATCGTCAAGAAGCTGAGATTCAACCCAGGTCTTCTGTCTACAGTCCCAAGTCCTTCCTTTGCTGCTTGTCCACACGAGATTCACAGCACTGAGGACGATTCATTGACCAAGTCAAAGGGACTAGGTAATCTTCAATAAAAGCAAAGACACCGTTCCCTAAAAAAGCCACTCAAATTCATCATGTTTGTTTCTAATGGTCATCAAGCAAAAAAGTTTAAGTACAGCAGATTTAGGGCTCCCCTGGTGGCTCAGTAGTAAAGAATCCACCTGCCAATGCAGGAGACATGGATTTGACTCCTGGTCCAGGAGGATCCCCTGGAAAAGGAAATTGCAACCCACTCCAGTATTCTTGCCTGGAAAAGCCCATGGACAGAGCCTGGTGGGCTACAATCCATGGGGTTGCAAAAGATTTGGACACAGCTTGGTGACCATACCTCAACAACAAAGCAGGTTTTTAACACCCTCGAGCTAAAACATAGAAACAGCATTTAGCTCAAATAGTTACATCTATATTGGTTCTAGGAAGTCTATTTATGAGCCAAATCAGAGCAGCAGGGCATGGTGACTGAAGCAGCATAATTGCCTCCTGTTCCCTTTTCATGGGTTTCCACTTTCCCGTCATCCAGCCTGAGCCCATGTCTCCTCCTCCCCAGAGAAGAGAATGATGAGCATTTCAACAAAGACCTTTCATATTTTTGTTATTTCTCCAGGCATTTTCTGTCGCTTTTATTAATATATATTATGCACCACTAGAATCAGCAACTCCATAGGTCACAGATACTGTCAAGGGAATGCAATGTTTGCTCAAAAGTGGACCAGATTTATCAGGCTAACAGGTGTAGATGGAATTATACAATTCTGGAAATGTCCTTAGGTACAGTCTGAACGGTTTTAAAAAGTGATAACATTTTCATTTCCTAATCCTTTCCTGAGCCTCTCTCCTCCAAAGCCAGCTCCCTGACACCCTGCTGACCCCCTGGTCGAAGGGGCCACCCTCTTTCAGATAGAGAATTTTCCTGCTCCTTTGTCTTATCTGCAGTCAGGCCTCCTACAGTTTTCCTGCACATAATAAATGCCTAATAGATGTATGTGAAAAAAATATGGATGTGGATAAACATAGTGGAGGGAAATCAGGTTGGTGAGTGTGTATCTGGCAAATTTGCTAAAATTTGCTAAGACATATGTAGGCAGTTTTTAACAGACCCCTGGGCAAGGCTCAAGAATATAAAACTGAGGAAATGACGAAAAGCTCCCGACATTGATCTGCGGGTTCACAGATGGTAGAAGTTAGAGGGCAGGAACGGTGACAATGAGGTGTAAACAAGCATGACAGTGTAGTAAATGCGATACAGAATGATCTGTACGACGCCACAGGATTACAAAGAAGCACGTTACACTCCCTGGGGAGGCCAAGAGAGCCTTCACAGTGGAAGCGAACTGGGTTCAAAAGACTGCATAATATTTTTAAGGCAAACAAGGAGAGGCAAAGACCCTCTAGGCACATGGTACTCCATATGCAAAGAAGGAGTGGTCCTTAGAAAGAAGAGTTCGCTGTATTTCAGTGAGACTTGAGCGTGAGGCATGAGGGAAAGGGAAAGACAGAAGAGAAATAGGTAGGGAGTGGTTCATGAGAGAGCTTGTATTGGGCTGACTAAAAAGTTCATTCGGGTTTTCCACTGGCCGTGATGGGAAAACCCAAACAACCTTTTTGGCCAACCCAATATATCATCTAGAAGTTCGAACATAATGCAGAGTCCTTGAAAGGGTTCAAAGGTGCTCACCAATTGCTAGTGTGTAGAATCTGTGTACACACATTGGGGTGTGGTACCCGATCTCCCTCAGAAGATAAAGTAGTTCCTAGAAGGGCAATGGGTGAAGACACGAGGAAGTGCCATGGATTAGCCTAGTTCATGAAGCTCAGAGGGGAGCCTGTCCTTGGAGGCATGGAATAGGTCTGCAGTCAGACCCCGGAAATGCGCTACAAAGAGGACCAGAGCACTGAGACCCTAGCTGTCATGGAGAGAAGCAGCCTAGGAGAACGGGAACGGAGGACACCAGGGAGCAAGGATCAAAGGAACACATTAGTCTTCACCCTTCAAAAGCCTATCTTCAAGGTCCCTCAGCCAAGGCTTCCAAGAACATGACTCAAAAGAGGGCGCTGCTATTCACCAGCTGGCAACTGCATATAAAACAAGAAAAGGACGTCAGAAACTAGAAGGGACCATTGTAGGTCATGTCCAGGATCTCTGCAGCATAGTTCATATCCAGATCTTAAGAAGTCTGAATTTGTTTTGTAATTCATATCTCAGGTCAAAGGTTACTTCCTCACTGACCCCTCAACATTTAAAACAGCCCCTACTCATCCTCAAGTCCCTTTCTGGGGATTTGCCATCATCTTCATGGTGAGAAATGAAAATATCAAGAAATGAAATATTTCCTGCCATACCAGTAAACAAGGATGTCACAATCATCAGTGATTACAGCCTTCCAATGTGAGCTGGTGAGCCCTGAGGAAGCTCAGGATGTGAAAACACAGGGTACTGGCCCCAGAAGGCTGAGGTTCATATCAAGGGTAAGATTTCAATAAAACCAGACTCTTGCATCTTCCCATACATAGAAAAGCACTAAATTTCTTATCTAACTTGATATATCTGGTTTCCTGGATTAATAGTAATCTATTGATGTTCCCAACTACCTGCCCTTTGTTGCAAAACTCATATCTATCCTACCTCCTCACCTTGCCTCCTTGGAGCAGTTTCCCAGAGCTATCTGAAGCACTGTCTCCAAGGCTGCAGTCCTTATTCTGCCCAAGTAAAACTTAACTCCCAATTCTCACGCTGTGCAAACTTTTTTCAACACTAGCACTCACCAGTATCTGAAGTTATTTATTTTATTTATGCCTATCTATTTCTGTCTCTCCTCACTAGAATAGTGACCACATATGTATACTAATCCCAGGACTAAGAAAAGTTTATGGCATGTGAAAAGTACTCAAAGAATATGGAATTAATTAAGAGTTCAGAAGCACCTTCACCATGCAGGGCTACTTCTGATGAAGCAAAATGACAGACAAGCAGTTGATAATGTCAAATTTGCCTTCTATTTGCAGGAAAATTACTTTTACTCAATCTTCTCAAGCTGAAGATAAGACAGCATCTACTTTTACAGCCTCTGCTGATTTTAATACTAAGCAGCAAGTGAAATAAACATCAGAGGAGGAAAACTGCAGCTTTGATTATTTGTTGGAACTGTCAGGGCACTGGACTATCAAAAGATGTTTAGCCAAGTTCATTCATTCACTGGGCTTCCCTGGTGGCTCAGTGGTAAAGAATCCACCTGCCCATGCAGGACACATAGGTTTGATCCTTGAGTCAGGAAGATTCCTTGGAGAAGGAAATAACAACCCACTCCAGCATTATTGCCTAGGAAATCCCATGGAGAGGGGAGCCTGATGGACTTCACAGTTCATGGGGTCACAAAAGAGCTGGCTTGGCAACCAAACAACAATAACAACAAATTCATTCACTAACATCAAGAACGATGAGCACCTAGAATATGCTAGCCTCCAGGACATACATAGAACAAAGCATGAGTAAATAAATCCTGTTGGTAGTGGTGCTTAGTTGTTACGTTGTGTCCAACTCTTTTGTGACCCCATGGATTGTGTAGCCTGTCAGGCTCCTCTGTCCATGGGATTTCTTCCCAGGCAAGAATACTGGAGTGGGCTTCCCTGGTGGTCCAGTGGTTAAGAATCCGCTTGCCAATGCAGGGGACATGGGTTCGACCCCTGGTCCTGGAAGACACCATATGCCTGTGCACCACAAGTCCTGAGCCTGCACGCCTAGAGCCCATGCTCTACAGCAAAGAGAAGCCACCATAATGAGAGGCACGTGCCCCACAACCAGAGAAAGCCCAGGACAAAGACCCAGCACAGCCAAAAATTAAAAAAAAAAAAAAAAGAGCCCTGGAGTGGGTTGCCATTTCCTTCCCCAGGGACTCTTCCTGACCCAGGGATCGAACTCTTATCTCCTGCACTGGCAGGCAGATTCTTTACCACTGAGCTATCTGGGAGGCTCAAACGACTACTACGCGATAACCAAATGTGACAAATGCCAAGGAGATTCAAAGATGGGAAAGGCAACTTCTAGCCACTGGGAAGAATTGAAAGACAGCATTTTCAAGTTGACATTGAAGGATAAGAAAGATTCCACTAGGTGCAAATTCAGTCATGCTTGCTCTCTTTAGACGAACATTTATTATTAATATCTTTCTATGTGTCAGACACTGGCTAGATCCTGGATAAAAACAGATTTTTTAAAGAACAGTCTTATATTCAATCAGTTCAAAAATTAATGGAGGGAAAAATACCAGAGAAAATTAAAACAGGATAAGATAAAAGCTATAGTAAATAGACATACGGTATATCATGGAAACACAAAAAGAGGGTAATGGGCAGATGATGCTTGATAGAGGGACGTTTTAAGTGAGTCTGAAAGGATGCAGAGCAGTTCGCCTGACAGAGAAGCAATCATCAAGACTGCATCCAGAATCCTAATGTATCCCAATCCCCCTAATGAGGGGGATGCTGTGAGCAATTTAGAACACCTGGAACCAACCTTGTAAGGAGAGTTCTGAAGAGTGAGGCTAGAGGGGCAGGTAGGCCAGATCAAGACCAACCTAGACAGTGTACTAAAAACCAGAAGCAGCACTTGGCTGACAAAGGTTCGTATAGTCAAAGCTATGGTTTCTCCAGTAGTCATGTACGGATGTGAGAGTTGGACCATAAAGGAGTCTGAGCACCAAAGAATTGATGCTTTTGAACTGTGGTGTTGGAGAAGACTCTTGAGAGTCCCTTGGACTGCAAGGAGATCCAACCAGTCCATCATAAAGGAAATCAACCCTGAACATTCATTGGAAGGACGGATGCTGAAGCTGAAGCTTCAAAACTTTGGCCACATGATGCAAAGAACTGACTCACTGGAAAAGACCCTAATGCTGGGAAAGATTGAGGGCAGGAGGAGAAGGGGAAAACAGAGGATGAGATGGCTGGATGGCATCACTGACTCAATGGACATGAGTTTGAGTAAACTCTGGGAGTTAGCAATGGACAGGGAGGCCTGGTGTGCTGCAGTCCATGGGGTTGCAAAAAAGTCGGACAGGACTGAGCGACTGAACAACAACAAAACAGACTGAGAAGAGAAAACCAGAAATGCAAGAGCACATAATCAAAAAGAGGCCGAGGGTCATTAGGAGGAGGAGGAGAGCCATCCTAGTGGAAGCAGCCTGCCATTTTAGGGGAGTCACATCTGGCAGGAGGGCAGAGACTTGATTATGTAGGATGCCAGGCTACAGAGCACAGGGTTTCTTCACTAAGCAACGTCAGGGAAGCTACTGCAAGTGCGTTCAGCTTTCTTACTGCCCCTGCAGCAGCATGATAACATCAGTTGGCTTTATTCATGGCATTGGATATCTCAGTTATTTTGCTTTCCTGAGGAAAAAAAAAACACAGTTATGGTTTTATAGCCATTTATTTTTTCAACTGAAATTATCTTCCTGATTTTTTTTTTCCCCAAAGGTGAAATATGACAAAAGTTTAAACAGTTTTTAGCTCTTTACATATATAACTGTCTGGTGCTCCTTACCCTCAGCAAGAGTGTGCTTATTTCTCTAAATCTTAATTAGCATTGAGATGTACCATATATGCTTACTTTGTTAAATTAAAAGGTACACTTTAATGATATTTGAACTCATGCTTAGATATTAATGGTAAGAGAATAGATTTTTTCAATGTGATGGTATTCAATATTTTCTAAGTGAAGGCATCTTAGTGCTGAGGGAAGGTTATAGACACGTTATTCCAGGAAGGAGCCGATGAAGACGAGGGACACAGGTTGCCACGGTGTCCCCAGCCCTGGTTAGTACCTGCTCCCATGGGCATCGATCACTATGTGTCATGTTGATCAATGAATAGACCAGTGAAATGAATCTGTAGTTAGAAATAAATAAATAAAACTTCATTTTTATAAAATAAAACCAGAAACAAAACTTCATTTTCTGTGACTCTGTGCTCTTCAACATATTATTCAACAGGATATTTAGAACAGTGTTTCTCAGACTTAAACGTGCATATGCTTCACCTGAGAGTCCTGTTACAATTCAGATTCTGACTCTGTGGGTCTGAGATCGGGCCTGAAAGAGAAAGCAAAAGTCGCTCAGTCGTGTCCACCTCTTTGCAACCCCATGGATTGTAGTCCACAGAATCCTCCAGGCCAGAATACTGGAGTGGGAAGCCTTTCCCTTCTCCAGGATATCTTCCCAACCCAGGGATTGAACCCAGGTCTCCCACACGGCAGGTGGATTCTTTACCAGCTGAGCCACAAGGGAAGCCCAAGAACACTTAAGTGGGTAGCCTATCCCTTCTCTAGCGTATCTTCCCGATTCAGGAATCAAACCACCTGCATTGCAGGTGGATTCTTTACCAACTGAGCTATCAGGGAAGCCCTGAGGTTGGGACTAGGCTTCTATATTTCTTATAAGCTCCAGATGTCATCAACACTGCTGGTCTGAGGACCCCACTTTGAGGAGGAAGGCTTTAGAAGATCTAGAGAAGTAAATAAACATTATGTAAGCTGTTAGGTTGGGCTTCAGTCTCAGTGGTGACTCAGAAGGTAAAGAATCTGCCTGCAATTCAAGAGACCTGGGTTCAATCCCTGGGTCAGGAAGATCTCCTGGAGAAGGAAATGACTGCCTACTCTAGTATTCTTGCCTGGAGAATCCCATGGACAGAGGAGCCTGGCAGGCTACAGTCCAAGGGTTCACAAAGAGTTGGATATGACGGAAGCAACTTTCACAGGAATTCTACAGGAAACAGGAATTACATAACAGTTGCTGCTACATATTCAGTTAGTAGTTTTTTATCAGTTATGTTTTCCATATATCCAGCTTTCTATCTTTGCAATTTTTCTTTTATTAGATAATGGCTTGAAAAATGTATCTTCCATCCAAAGCTAGCATCATTATTTCACGTCCTTCTAGATTTTTTCTGGCTCTGAAAGAAATATTTAACTCTCTTATCCCCCTGAAAATTCTTAGCATATAAAATAAGGAATGAATTCAAGTTTATATAGTTTTATACTGATAGTCCAGTGCCCAAAAGTAACTTAATAATCATTTCTTTTCTCATTATTGTAATACTTTGGCTAAATCTTGAGGTCCCAGTCATATGAGTCTCTCTTTGATATGTTTAAACATATACTAAAGTAACAAATCTGTTTCTGAATTTTTCAAAATTTCATCTCCCTAACAGTTACTTTTGATACCTGTCATTTTCTAGAAAGGTTTAAAATCTATCTAGCAAAGACCTTGTTACTGCCTTAAAGTTTTTTCTTAAAAAGCTTTTGATACTTTTGCCCACCCTTATGTTAAGATTCACATTTCAAAACAAAATTTTTTTACAAAGTGGAATATCCTTGTGTTTTTGTATTTTGTCACTCAGTTGCGTCCTACTTTTTGTGACCCTCTGGACGGTAGCCCGCCCAGCTCCTCTTTCCATGGGGTTTTACAGGCAAGAATACTGGAGTGGGTAGCCATGTCCTACTCCAGGGGATCTTGCCAATCCAGGAATCGAACTCACATCTCCCGTGTCTCCTACATGAAGGTGGATTCTTTACCTGCTGAGCTACTGCAGAAGCCCCATGGAATACCCTGCAAAGATTCTAAAACTGCATGAGGTATAACACTGAACGAGGAGATATTACCATCTTTACAATAATTAGTTTTATTTGCCAGGAATAGAACATAGTTCTCTTTTTATTCATATCTTCTTTTGCTTTTCCCACTGAGACAACACAGTTTGTTTCTATGAAGAAAAAAAAAAACTATTATGTTTTAGGGAAAAATATAGAAAATAAACAAAGAACAATGTGAAAGTGTCTTTTCAGTAGTTTCCAAGCTCTACATTAATAAAAGATAAGGAGGGATGGCACGGACTGTTGCATATTTGTTGTATGTCTATGTCACTGCTATCAATAATTTTGGTTGAATGTTTAGGGGTATCACCAAGACACCTGCAAAAATGACTCGTTTCCTATAGTCTCTTCTTTCAACCACTGAAAACACTTTTGCTGAGTACCAAGTACACGCTAGACACAAGGGAATCACACTATTCTGTGCTACAAACAAAAGATGCATAAACAACAACAAAAATCAGCCCTCTGAATTCTCGAAAACCTGGAGAGGAAAACACAAAAGCAAGCTAACAACACACAGCAGAGGATGGTAAGGAGAGTTCCTTTTTAAGTATAGGACATATTTTCTGCAGCAAAGAGATGACCAGCGTCTTGGACCAGCATCTGCAGGAGAAAGACTACCAGCTGTCCTAATACCAGTAACTTCCTATATCAGGCAGTGGCTTCTGAGGCCAACAGCAGTGAGCTGCAGGGGCCACTCTGGAAGGCCACACAGATACTCCTTCAAGCCTGGGACACTCATCTCCCAGCCGCCAGGAGTGCTGGCTACTGAGGCCTCACTCGGGAGTCCCTCCACTAAAATGAGCTGTCTCTCCCAAGGTTATACCCCCTCTCTGGTTACCTCCCTGCCCAAATGAACAGCGCAGGGTACAAAAGTCACAATGCAACACGTCTCTGCAGGAGCACTGCAGCTCTACAGCGTCCAGCAGGTTTGACCACAGCCTCTATTGTAACAGCCTCCCTGTAATCTCCCCCTCTACTCAGTCTCACTCCCACACCTGGTCCTCCAGGCAGATCTCCATCCCAGAGCCCCTTTGGCGAGACTCTGATCTTTCCTAGTTCTGTATTTGTTGTTGTTCTGCCTTTTATTTATTTTTCCTCTTGCTTGCATTGTCTCCCCTCTGGTCTTGGAAGAAGGGCTCTTTGCTATCATTATACTTACATACCTCCAAGAAATGATACAGATGAACTTATTTACAAAATACAAACAGACTCACAGACTTAGAAAATGAAGTTATGAAAGGGGGCATGGGAGAAAGGGATAGGGAGTTTAGGATTAACATGTACACCCACTGCTCTATTTTAAATGAATAACCAAGAAAGACCTACTGTATAGCACAGGAAACTCTGCTCAATGGTGGCAGCCTGGATGGGAGGGGAGTTTAGAGGAGAATGGATATATGTATATGTATAGCTGAGTCCCTTTACTGTCCACCAGAAACTATCACAACATTGTTAATTGGCTACACTCCAATATAAAGTTAAAAGTTTTGAAATAAATAAAATACTACTTGGCATGTGAGTGCATGCTCAGTTGTGTCTGACTTTGCAGGCCCACCAACTGTAGCCCACCAGGCCCCTCTGTCCATGGGATTTCCCAGGCAAGAATACTGGAGTTAGTTGCCATTTCTTCCTCCAGGGGATCTTCCTGACCCAGGGATCGAAACTGTGTCTTCTGCATTGCAGGTGGATTCTTTACCATTGAGCCACCAGGGAAGCACTCGGCGTGTAGGTGTGCTCAGTCTTCCTGAGTAAACAGAAGTGGGCCCCTTCTTTGCTCTTTCCAGTTACACCAAAGACTGGAGCCCTGCCTCTGAACTTAAGAGGGCAGCTAGGAGCGGCTGCCTGGAAGATTTCCTGGGTCTGACCGTCTACCACTCTGTGCGGACCTTGGGGCGTGGCCTGCTCCCCCTCCAGACAGCCCTCTGCTTGAGGAAATCATTACTTCCTGTTTGATCTCTCTGCTGCTGACAGCTGTCTGAACCTGAAGTTCGTGCCCTTCTCTCCAATTACCTTCTTCTTCCTCCTGCTTGTACTCCACTTCATCACCCAGAGTCAATTTCCTCCCAACTTACACCCACCACCGGGTAAGAGACAAGCCGAGGCAAGATTCAGATCCAAAGACATGGGAGTTCAAAATCAGGTTCCGTCTACTAACACGCTGCCATTCAAGACACAAAAACTGCAACTGTTCTTCTAGAACCATTTGTGAGCACTTTACAGTTTAAAGGGCTATTATCTCACAGCGCGGCCAGTGCTAGTGACATTACCTGCACATACACGTGCTTTGTTGTCCATGTCACCACGTCTACCCCTCCTGGAAAGAACTCACATTCCGGAAATCTCTGCTAACTACAAATCTACTTCAAGATAGATATAATTAAAATTCAGATATGAAAAGTAGCAATAATCTGACTTTCTTGGTGGTCCAGTGCTTAAGACGTCGCCTTCCAGTGTGGAGGGTGTGGGTTCAATTCCTGGTCAGGGAGTTAAGATCTCACATGTCTCACAGCCAAAAAAAAAATAACAACAACAACATAAAACAGTAGCAAGACTATAACAAACCCAGTAAAGATTTTTCAAATGGTCCTCATCAAATAAAATATCTTAAAAACAACAACAAAAAAAAACCAATCAAGTTGGTAGCATCACACAGACCCCAGAATGCCCCCTGCTAACTAGTCTTCCATCCACACCTTCCCTTTTCTGGACTCAGGTTGCTGAGGAGACAGGCAGCCTCCTGGATTCTCTTCCCAGAGCCCCAGTCTTAAACACCATCTAGATTCTTCCTCCCACCAGTGCCCCAGCTGCACACATGGTTTCTGGGTCTGTTTTTCAGATTCTGCTATTCTCCCTTCCTGTTCTCCTTGTAAAGGGAACAGGGAGTAATTGTAGTCTTTTCCCTGCTGATGCCAGTCTGTTGTTCCTAGCTCATTATCATCATCTTTCTCCGCAGCTGTTTCACCCTCTCCAGACAGTCACCTCTGGCGTTCCTTGGCATGGTTTTGCCTAAGGAGATTCTCAGCCTCTCCATTCACATCTCTGACATTACAGCCATGTTAGTCTCTATACACGGAGAAGACGATGTCACCCCACTCCAGTACTCCTGCCTGGAAAATCCATGGACGGAGGAGCCTGGTAGGCTGCAGTCCATGGGGTCGCTGAGGGTTGGACATGACTGAGCGACTTCACTTTTACTTTTCACCTTCATGCATTGGAGAAGGAAATGGCAACCCACTCCAGTGTTCTTGCCTGGAGAATCCCAGGGACAGGGGAGCCTCTTGGGCTGCCATCTCTGGGGTCGCACAGAGTCGGACACGACTGAAGAAACTTAGCAGCAGCAGTCTTATACAGGACTCAGAAAAGTCTTCCAAGGTGCCTGGTGCTGCAATTATTACATATTGATTGGCATTTTCAAGAAGAAAACTAAGTCAGTGATTCACCCAAATTCACATCGTCACTAAGGAATGAACAGAAAACAGATCTTTTGGCCCAACCACTGGACCATCCTGACATTTAATAGCAACAGTATCAACATCCAGGTGGCACAGTGATACAGAATTTGCCTGCTGATACAAGAGAAGCGTGTATGATCCCTGAGTCGGAAGATCCCCTAAAGGAGGAAATGGCTACCCACCCCAATATTCTTGCCTGGGAAATCCCATGGACAGAGAAGTGTGGTGGGCTACAGTCCATGGGGTCGCAAAGAGTCGGACACAACTGAGCAACTAAGCATGCAAGAACAACAGACATTTAAAAAAAATTGCTTCCTATGTACTAAACACTCATCTAAGCTGCTTTCTCATGCTTCCTCATTCAACCCTCAAAACAATCCTACTTCCATGGAATAGGTAAATGATATTTTATGTATTATCATCCAGTTTTACCAATGAGGACACTGAGGTTCGGACAGGGTAGATGCACTCTGCAGCCTGGTCACATAGTTAGGAAACATTGGAGCTGAGATCTGACCCAGACCTGGGTGATCACTCTATCATGGTTCAAAATGTAGCAGTTACTCTAACAGAAGTCATTCCCAGTTGTCGGTTTCATTCGTGACATTATGCCCACAGGATGGACTGTCCAGGGCCACCATGACTCATATGGTATTTGTCTCCCATCCTCACCTGTCATTTTATAAAACTTCAAATGCTTCATAAAAACACAGCTGCCTCCCTATTCTCACTTGTTTTTCAAGTAATATTGAAACATTTATTTCAGACAAATTCTCACTTGAAAACTTACGGATATCCATAATCGTGAGTCATCTCCCATTTCTTCCTATTCAGCATGTTAAAAAGAGGAATGGAACTAGTATTTACTAGTTATCATAAGCCCATTTTATCAAAGAAGAAATAAGGTTCAGAAATTTTAACTCACCCAAAATCACACAACAAATAACAAAGATTTCCCATTCAGATCTTCCTGACTCCAAAGCAGAATGAGAAATCAGAGAATTACCTATTAAGCAACAATATAAAATTTCCAGACTGAGTCTTATGCATTTCATCAGGATTTCCACTTCTTATTTATTTTCCCCAAGACCTCACAGACCTCTTAGACATTTTTATCCATGAAGCAGAGGCATTCTGAATATTAATAATTTTTTAAAACTTAAATACATGTAACTCCTAAGTACCAGAAAGCAGACGTCTGAAGTCATCAAATTTGTTAGACTGTTTGTTACCTTGTACTTAGAGAATCATGTTTACTGTGTATATTGCTGGGGGGGAAGTAAAAAGATTTATTTTTTTTTTATTGAAGGATAATTGCTTTACAGAATTTTGTTGCTTTCTGTCAAACCTCAACATGAATCAGCCATAGGTATACATATATCCCCTCCCTTTTGAACCTCCCTCCCATCTCCCTCCCTACTCCACCCCTCTGGGTTGATACAGAGCCCCTGTTTGAGTTTCCTGAGCCATACAGAAAATTCCCCATTGGCTATATATTTTATATTTGGCAATGTAAGTTTCCATGTTACTGTTTCCATACATCTCACCCTCTCCTCCCCTTTCCCCATGTCCATAAGTCTGTTCTCTATGTCTGTTTCTCCACTGCTGCTCTGTACATAAATTCTTCAGTACCATTTTTCTAGATTCTATATATATGCATTAGAATACAATATTTAACTTTTTCTTTCTGACTTAGGAAGTAAGATTCCAAAGTTAATTTCCCCTTGTAAATAATACATGGTAAAGTCACACACACACACACACACACACACACACACGGCAAAGCCAATAATACACACAAACGCGCGCGAGCACACCACATACACAGGCCTTCCCCTCCGCAGCATCTTTGGCCCGCTGGCGCCACCTGTCGGCTCTGTGCCGCCTGTAGCAGCGCCTGGAGCGGGGAGCTGTGGACGCAGCCACGGTCCCAGCACGCGGCTTGTCTGCTGTGATAACGGCTCTCCGGACCAGAAAAGAATGCAGCTTAATGTCACACCAGATGTCCTTTAAAGGGATTCATTTCAAAAGACTGCTCGTGTTTTTCTTCAGAAAGGATGTCTTGTTCCCAACAGAGTGGCCATAAGGCGGGGAGATCTCTCCATGGAGGACAAGTACGATGAAGATGTGAGGCTACCACAGAAACACAAGCAGAAAAAACAGGAGCCAGAAAAGAAGGCTTTGTCCAAGACACCCTATGAAATGAGTAAGAAAGGAAGGAGAAAGCAGGGTTCTGCCATGCAGCCAGCTCGAGTAGTAAATCCTGATGGAAAGAAAACTTGTTATCCAGCAGACATATGGGAGCTGTTTGCACATCGTCAGGGCTCTCAATCTCCTTCCTAGACGGGCTTCAGGAGTCCTGTGAACTCCCTGAAATTTCATGCAAAAGGACTTTTGGGTGCTTTTTTGGTTCTCAGTGGCAGATTTATAAAGTTAACTGTGTGCATGCTTCAGTCGTGTCCAACTCTTTGCCACCCTGTGGACTGTAGCCCACCAGGCTCCTCCGTCCATGGGACTCTCATGCAAGAATACTGAAGTGGGTTTCATGCCCTCCTCCAAGGTATCTTCCCAACCCCGGGGTCAAACCCATGTCTCTTATGTCTCCTGTGAGTTCTTTACTACCAGTGCCACCTGGGAAGCCCATTAAATTCACTAGTTTATCCAAATTGCAACATATCCAAAGGTTAAGAACCGCCACTGTTGCCACCGAAGACAAAACCAGGTAGACAAAGTGCCTGGGCCACAGGTGAACCTCCGCTGCTACCTTTTAGCTGTGCGACCTTGAACATGCACACACGGACACACAAATGCTCTGCCTCTCAGTGTCTCCATTTCAGAGAATGCAGCTAATCTGCACCTGGGGAAAGGGAAATGACTCGCCAGAGCTTAGATGTCAGTGGATGTTGGAGCCAGAGATCTAACCACGTGGTCTTCCCAAGCCTAGCAACTGTTTCACTGGTTTTCATTTCCTTCGATGAGAACTCTGTCCTGCCCTTCCCGGTCAGCACCAAAGGAGTGTCTCTCCAGGAAGATCAGATTCGTGGGCTCATAACCTGCACACTTCTGCAGGGTTCCAGGCTCAGAAAGGCCCCTGCACTTGGAGTTTAATGCTCGGTAGTCACCATCTTGAGGTTCTTCATAACTGTGTCTATGTGTGCTTCTTAAGTGATGTCTGATGAAATGGAACACGCAGAAGGGGAAAGGCCTGGAGCCTGAGATCACACAGCACAGACTCCTGCCTCTTGCCACCTCCCAAGGAGACTTAGGCTTCGTGCCCAGAAGCTTCATTGCCTCCTCACTCCCCAGCCCCGCTCCCTCCTTTCCCGCCCCAGTTGGCTGCTAACAGACCTCCACTCGGAAACAAACCTTCACCCAGGGCAACGATTACTGCATCTCAAGGCTTTGTTCTTTGGTCCCTTTTCTCCATCTCCTTTGAGGAGCCTGGGAACAGAGGAGGGGAGGGTACCAGGAGGGGCTGATCTGGGGGTGGGACAAAGCAATGCCCATTCCAAACCACAGTGAGTTTGGGGGGCACAATTCAAAGAGGGCCTCTCATCCAACCCCAATCCCAGTACCAGGCACTGCATTTTCATTTTGCATTGAGCTCCACAAATCATGTTGCAGCCGTGTCCTTAAAGGAAAACATATGTATATTTTAATATTGAAGAATAAGTGCTAAGAGGCTGCTATTACTTGACCTCATACTTTAAACTTCTTCCTGCTGAATCCTCTATCTGCTGGCATTAGCACTCTGGCTTCACATTTATACATCATCAATTATTTGGGGATAAAAGTACAAACAAATAAAAAATTCAACTGTAGCAGAAAAGAGACTTATATATAACACTACATTAAGATGTCCTATCGTATGGAACCATATGGGATTTCTATTTTAAAAACTGAGGGGAGAGAAATGGGCCAGTTGGGATAATGCTAATACTTCTTTCTCGTCCTTGCCTTCTCTTTCCCACCGCAGTTCTGCTCTGATAGTTAGCACTGACAGGAAGGCCTGCTGGGGATTAGTTCATTTTACAGACTAAAGAGCAAAAAGTCTTTCTTTCTTTTCCCATTTTTTTCTGGAGGAAATTGGCTGCAAGTTGTATTTTCTGGTCTCAGCCAGAATGCTCAGTGCATGGTACTTAAGAAATAACATGCATCCATTCACATCACAGGGAAAAGTCAAAGATGCACCTACTTTCTTCTTTCTTCTTTTTTCCCAATTCACATCTCAAAGGACTTGTTCAAGCAAAATTAGCAGCACGGGAAGGTGTTTCGATGGCCTGGTTCTCCCAGTTCCAAGTCATGCATTTCTACCTCAGATCTTTTATCTACATTACTACCCAAGTGACCACTTTAAAGACAAATATAGTCACCTCACTCGTGTGCCTATAAACCCAGTGGGACTCCCGTGCTTCAAGAATCTGCTACCACTAACAGAACCTTCCTGCCTCAGCCTTTGGGGAGTCCTGGAACAACTTACTAGGAGGTAAGCAGAATATAGATTTTATTAATTGCACAAATTCCATAGGAGCTAGACAAGGTCACAGTCCAAACCTATCTCAAAGAGAAAGGCTTTCACAAAACAAACAATATGCTAATTCTGTGCCTCTCTGGAATCCATCCAACAAAAGGATCAAAAGGAGAGGTCTCTGACCCTATCTCTTCAATATTAGAGACATTAAACAGCTTGGCTTTATTTTTCAAAGAGAAGGTAAACAAGTATCTACTGGGTTGGCTGAAAAAGTTTGAGTTTTTCCCATAACATCCCATGGAAAACCCCGAATGAACTTTTTGGCCAAGCCAGTACTTCAGTGGGCCCTGGTCCCTTGGTGGGAATACTAGAGATAACTAACACAGGCTAAGTAAAGCAATGATTAGCTGGAACAGCAGAAGGGCAAAAAGAGGCATCTGTGCACAAGTCTGGCAGGCTAGCCCTCCAGCCTGTAGGAGGACCAAGAAAGGAGGACAGCAAACGGATCAGCAGTGATGACAGCCAGCTAGGGACAGCCTGAAGGAACTCTCTTTAGTGGCTCCATTACAGCGCTCCTCATACTTTATTACACTAACACGTTCCACTGTCCGTCACCCTACTAGACTGTGGGTTCCTTCAGGGCAGACTGCTTACTTCTTTCTGCCCCCATGCCCATGAGAAGTGTGGGCTCTATTCCCAGCTGTCGGTGGGGGTGGAAAGAGCTTCCTTGGTGGTTCAGACAGGAAAGAATCTGCCTGCAATGCAGGAGACCCCAGTTCCGTCCCTGGGTCAGGAAGATCCCCTGGAGGAGGACATGGCAACCCACTCCAGTATTCTTGCTTGGAGAATCCCCATGGACAGAGGAGCCTGGTGGGCTACAGTCCATGGGGTCACACAGAGTTGGACACAACTGGAGCGACTTAGCATGCACGCATGCAAATGAACCTTAGACGCTTCAACCAATTCTGCAGCCCTACCCAAGTATACATCCTCCACCATCAGAAGCCGTGTCCCTCCCTGATAGATGAGCTGGTGTATTTCATCGGCAACCAGTCTCCAACAGCCTGATTCCACCTGAGGCAGGCTATTCCGAAGAACAGGATGAATGGGGCATCAGCGAGGCACTCCTTCCCCATGATTTCTGCCCAAAATACCAATATAGACCAACTGTCCAATTTTCTATGATCCACACCACAACTGGGGAACATTCCACTGCCCATCTGTCACTTTTTTTCTGTCAGATTTCTTGCAAGGCAAAGGAAACTGATTGTGTTTTTAACATATAAATTAAACTGATACTGGTAATAAAAACACCTGACTGAGGTGTGCAGCTTCATAAAGGCAGCCTGTTTGGGATAACTGTGTCTGCAAGAGATGGAGTGGCCATCATCCATCAGGCATGGCAGGCCCTGCTGCCTGCCTACTCCCAGCCTGGGGCTGATCTCAGCGACCTTTGGAGTGTCTACCGTTCTCTCTGTCCTACACATCTGCTTCCTCTAGAGTATGGATGTCATGGGGATGCCAAACCTTGTCGAGGGCCCAGCCTCCGTCTGGCAGTGAATTACAGTGGGGAGAGCACCTGCTCTGGGGCCAGGCACAGCTGGGTACAGATCCCCACTGTCAAAGAAAAATACACACGAAAGCTGCACATTTTAAGTTTTACTTGGGGTCTTATTGAGATCTGTAGATGGATGGCTCTGAGCAACTGCTCTGAAGAAGTAAGCGGTGGAGCCATGGTATATATGAATTTTTTGGCTAGGAGATACATGCAGTCAAGCGTGTGTGTGTGTGTGTGTGTGTGTGTGTGTGTGTGTTAGTCACTCAGTCGTGTCCAACTCTCTGTGACCCCATAGACTGCAGCCTGCCAGGCTCCTCTGTCTATGGAATTCTCCAGACAAGAATACTGGAGTGGGTTGCCATTTCCCTCTCCAATGTGAATTTTAGTAGTAGTAGTTTAGTTGTAAGTCGTTTCCAACTCTTGCGACCCCACAGACTGTAGCCTGTCAGGTTCTTCTGTCCATGGGATTCTCCAGGCAAGAAGACTGGAGTGGGTTGCCATTTCCTTCTCTAGAAGTCAAGCATGCATCTGGGTAAAAGATTATTGCTAAGCATAAAGAACAACTATCTCAGGTTAACAATTTTAGTTCTTTTCCGTGCATGGGAAGATGCAAGAACCTGGGACCACTGACATTCTTCCCAAGATATGTATCTAACTATCTAGGGGACCATCTATCCAAAGCACAGAGTGCCTCATTCTGAATTCCTCTCAGGGTAAAGTGTAGGTGGGCGACTGCAGTGGGTTGCAACTAAACCCTTGTAGAACTAGATGAGAGTGATATTTATTATTTATTTTTGTTGTTGCTCACAACAACAAAATAGTAAGATGCAGTTAGACAGGTCACTGGTCTTCTCTAAGCCTTGGCTTCCTCAGTATGTGATTCAAGCTTTGCAGTACCTACCTTTGAGAATTGTATGGGATTAGAAATAAGGTGTACAAAGCCTGTGGCTTGCTGTTGGCCATCCGTAAGTGGTAGCATAGTAGGCTGTAAGAAGTCATGTGCGTCAACTTCCACTTAAAACTACATCTGTATCGTCGTTGTTGCTGTTATTTTTAATCATTTTAGTATATCCTTTAGTAGTAAAGAGACTCTTCCAGAATAAGATCGGCAGGACTAGAATATAAGGGGAATAGCCACTTGATGGCATAAACTAAAGAATCATCACTCAGATATTATTCAAGCAGCCTTTCTCCTACGTTAGCTAGGTTCCTTTCATTCATTCCAATCGCCTTATCTACAAATGGAAATAAGGCAAATGGGAATCTTAACAGTAGAACCAGACCTCACCTAGAGGAGAACCTTGCTAAAAGCCTGAAGGTTCAGTCAAAAGTCAACAACCAAGCAACCAAGCTCTCCTGCCACTCCCTCAACAACCACTGACGCCAGGCCTCTGCCGCCACTGACTCAGCACTCCCCTGGGCCTCTCCTTTTGATCCCCTTATCCTAACTGACACCATGTTGCCCGTCTGCCTTTCTCAAGGTTTCTGCTCGCACAGAGCTTCTACTTGTTCTCGGCTCTGGCTGCTCATGCCTCCAGCCATTTCACGAAGCCTGTTTATACACCTCATGATGCCCTCTTGATGTTCTCCCCTCCACAGACAACTGCTGGTTATACATCTCATGTTCACGCTCCCCAGTGGAGAGCAACTTTACAGTTCCGTTCATCACTGTCAAAGATAATCACCATCACCCAAGTGGGGAATAGCTTGTATCGGGCTACCTCAAATCAGATACCTACCAGCTTAGTGGACAGAGGAAAGTATCTGAATTGAGGCTGGCAGGACCTCTGAATCAAATTCTACGTATGCACAGGAACCCCTAGGGCTGCTTCCATCCACAGCAGGCTGCGGACTTGGCAGGCAGTCAGCACAACAGATTTCTCTCCAAAACATCTCTTTCCTCAGGCATTTTTATTTCAGATAGAGGGCTTGTTACATGAAACAAAGAATTGATTACTGCACCAGAGATGCTACTAATTATACCGGATGGCTCGTTTCAGAAATTTCAGAGTAATCAGAACAACAAAACAGCATTCCTAAACCATGTCCTTTGGAACAGGGAGCTTTTGAATCATAGAAGATTTTGTATTTATTTGCAAATGCAACCAAGTTAATACAAAATCCATTTTCAGAGGTGGGATAGAAGGTTCCTAATATTATCAAGATAACTGGGAAATGTTCAAAACACTGTGTCATAGCACCAGGGTGTGATACCTGACTTACTCTGATTCTCCATCCTAAACCGGCAGCTCCTCCATTTAGTAAGTACTTACGGATCAGAGACCAACAAAAAAGCAACTGCTTGCTGTTTCAATACCTATGGATGATGAGGGACAGTCTCAAAATAGCTTTGTGAATGCCAGGTGGTGAGCCTTGCACAAACTGTTAAAACAATGGCATTTCATGCCTGAAGTTCACACCTCTGTGAAGTTCCACTGCTCTATTTCCTGGCAACACACGCTTAACTCATTCCCCTGCAGCACAAAAGACTCACAATTCAGCAAAGCCAATTCTCAGTGCTTGTAATCTGGATGAATTTGTTTTGTTCTGTCAAGAAAGAGGTGTGAGGGAGGGAAGAAGAAGTTGGCCAAACCGGGAGCATCTTTTTATTAATGTTTGGGAGCATCACATTGCACTTAACGGTAGTTCCAGGCAATTTGCATGACTTATTAAATGATGAAAAGCAAAGTAACATTGTTTTAAGAATGATCACAAGGTCAGAGGACTCAAGAGAGATATATAGCAGCAGGAACAATCTCGCCTGTGAAATGCTGCTGAGGGCCATTACCCAGATGTCACTCTTGCAAAAGAATTAATCCAACGATTTCATGTCTTACACCGGCTGGACAGGCCATATCTGAGCAGCCCCAGGGTGGTGCTTTTGTTATACAGAAGTGGTTGAATACAGAGCATGAAGAGGCTTAGCAGGTACCTTCATGGTATCCCAGGAACACAATCATTTTGCTTAGAAGGATAAATTGAAATGATCTATTTAAGGGGCTGTCACTCCAGTTAGAAGAAGGGAACCCTTCTCTATTGTCTCAATACCTAGTACAGAGTAGATAGTCAATGAAATCTTGTTGAATTACATGGGGTAGGGTTCACCCAGCTCAGACATCTCTTAGGAGGGGTTACCAATAATAATTTGAAACAAAAGAGTTAACTAAGCATGACTTACTGTGGTGAGTATATAGTTTCTCATAAAAGCATCAGTTCAGTTCAGTTCAGTCTCTCAGTCGTGTTCGACTCTTTGCGACCCCATGAATCGCAGTACAACAGGCCTCCCTGTCCATCACCAACTCCCGGAGTTCACTCAGACTCATGTTCATCGAGTCACTGATGCCATCCAGCCATCTCATCCTCTGTCGTCCCCTTCTCCTCCTGCCCCCAATCCCTCCCAGCATCAGAGTCTATTCCAATGAGTCAACTCTTCACATGAGGTGGCCAAAGTACTGGAGTTTCAGCTTTAGCATCATTCCTTGCAAAGATCTCCTTTAGAATGGACTGGTTGGAGACATATATATATATATGATTATATATATATATGATTATATATATATACACGATTATATATATATACGATTACATATACACGATTTTACATATCACATGGGCATGCTAAGTGGCTTCAGCCATGTCTGACTCTTTGTGACCCTATGGACTTCTGCCTGCCAGGCTCCTCTGTCCATGGGATTCTCCAGGCAAGAATACTGGAGTGGGTTGCCATGCCCTCCTCCAAGGGATCTTCCCGGTCCAGGAATCAAAACCAAATCTCTTACATCTCCTGCATTGACAGGTGGGTTCTTTACCACTAGTGCCACCTGGGAAGCTGTTATGTATCACATATGTACATATATACCACATATGTATTTACATGTATTTATATATACATATGGTTCCCCTGGTGGCTCTGTGGTAAAGAATCTGCCTGCTAATGCAGGAGACACAGGTTCAATCCCTAGGTCAGGAAAAACCCCTAGAGAAGTAAATAGCAACCCACTCCAGTATCCTTGTCTGGGAAATTCCATGGATAGAGGAGCCTGGCGGGCTACAGTCCATGGGGTCACAAAGAGTCAGACGTGATTTAGCGACTACACAACAACAGCAACACAGACTATAAAGTGGGCTCTCCTGTCACCAGGATGATTGAGTCTATTTGAGGCTCAGTCCAAACTGTCTCTCTGCTCATTTACTGTTGATTTCCTTACTATAGACTGTCCTGTACTTGAATTGCCCCCAAACTGGCTTGAAATCTCCATCTTCAGCATTCCTAAGGATTGTTCCACTGTCACTAAGGTGACACTTTTCAACCTAACTTCTTAGCTCAAGAAGCTAAGAAGCTGGGTCTTTAACCAGGTCCTCCTGAAAGTACATCACGCAAAATGCCAGGCTGGATGACTCAGAAGCTGGATTCAAGGTTGCCAGGAGAAATATCAACAACCTCAGATATGCAGATAATGCCACTCTAATGGCAGAAAGCAAAGAGAAACTAAACAGCCTCTGAATGAGGGTGGAAGAGGACAGTGAATTAACCTGGTTTGAATAACTCGACATTCAAAAAACAAAGGTCATGACATCCAGTTCCATCACCTTGTGGCAAACAGATGGGGGAAAAGGTCCAGATTTTATTTTCTTGGGCTCTAAAGTCACTTTGGACAGTGACTGCAGCCACGAAATTAAAAGACGCTTGCTCCTTGAAAGAAAAGCTATGACAAACCTAGACAGCATATTAAAAAGCAGAGACATCAGGGCTTCCCTGGTGGCCCAGTGGTAAAGAATCGGCCTGTCAATGCAGGAGACACAGGTTCGATCCCTGGGTTAGGAAGATCCCACATGCTGTGGAGCAACTAAGCCTGTGTACCACAACTACTGAGCCTGAGCTCCAGGGCCCGAGAGCTGCAACTGCTGAAGCCCACTGCTCCATGAGAGAGCAGCCACCACTTGCCACAAGCAGAGAAAAGCCTGCACAGCAACAAAGACCCAGCAGTCAAAAGTTAATTAAAAAGTAAAATCATAAATAATTTTTTTACAAGAAGAGATATCACTTTGCTGACAAAAGTCCATAGAGTCAAAGCTATGGTTTTTCCAGTATCAGGTATGGATATGAGAGTTGAACCATAAAGAAGGCTGAGCGTCAAAGAATTGATGTTTTCAAATTGTTGCTGGAGAAGACTCTTGAGAGTCTTTTGGACAGCAAGGAGATCAAACCAATCAATCCTAAAGGAAATCAATCCTGAATATTCATTGGAAGGACTGATGCTGAAACTGAAGCTCCAATATTTTGGCCACATGATACGAAGAACTGACTTATTGGAAAAGACCTTGATGCTGGGAAACATTGAAGGCAGGAGAAGGGAGCAAGAGAGGATGAGATGGTTGAAGAGCATCATTGAGTCAGTGGACATGAGTTTGAGCAAACTCCGGGAGACAGTGAAGGACAGAGAAGCCTGCTGTGCTGAAGTCTATGGGGTCAAAAAGAGTTGGACATGACTTAGCAACGAACAAGTCCACTCTAAGAGGTTGTGTAAAGAGTTAGAAAGAACAGGGCCTTGGAAAATACATAGTAAAGGACTTGTGTTCCTAGTTACTTAATTTCTTTACATTTCTATTTCTTCTTCTCTAAAATAAGCATAATAATAGTGGCTATCTAGTACAGGTATTGTAGAGATTAAATTAGATGATATGTAAAGTACTGAATGGGGCTTTCCCATGGCTCAGTGCTAAAAGAATCTGCTTGCAATGCAGAAGATGTGGCAGGAGCCACAAGTTCGATCCCTGGGTCTGGAAGATCTCCTGGAGAAGGGAATGCCAACCCACACCAGTATCTTGCCTGGAGAATCCCATGGACAAAGGAGCCTGGTGCACTACAGTCCATGGGCCTCAAAAAAATCAGACACAACTTAGCCACTAAAACAAAAACAAAGCACTGAATAGAGTTTAGAGCATAGAGTAAACCATTTAAAAAAGAAAGTGAAACTGAGAGTCGCTCAGTCATGCCCAGCTCTTTGCAACCCCATGGATTATACCGTCCATGGAATTCTCCAGTCCAGAATACTGGAGTGGGTAGCCTCGCCCTTCTCCAGGGGATCTTCCCAACCCAGAGACTGAACCCAGGTCTCCCACATTGCAGGTGGATTCTTTACTAGTTCAGCCACAAAGGAAACCCAAACCATTTAAAAGCAGTAGTTATCTTTAATTACCATTTTTTCACATGATTTTCTTCTCTGAACATTCTGAATTATACATCATGGTGCTAAATCCCTTTCTGTTCTTCTGAGAGGGTGAGGTGAGCAACATAGCTACTTTTTCATTAGCAAGCAAATTAAAAACAGAGCCTCTTCCAGGCAGAGACCACCTGGTATTCCTTCTCTAATATTATGAAACACAGTTCCCATTCCTAATTGTATAACTGCTTCAGACTCCGTGTGGTAGGGGTTACACTTAGAGGGCTCAGCAAACAGGATTGTTAATTGTTCATATGATCATGTAACTTGTAGATGAGAAGGAAAGGTCTTGAACTCTGACCCTTAAGGACAGTGAGCCTGATTCTCTTATTGTTTAGTCCTAAACTGTACGACAGAGGACGAGATGGCTGGATGGCATCACCGACTCAATGGACAACTCCGGCAGTTGGTGATGGACAGCGAGACCTGGCGTGCTGCAGTTCATGGGGTCACAAAGAGTCGGACACAACTGAGCAACTGAACTGAAACTGTACTGAACTGAGCTGAAAGTGAACTGAACTTTTTGCCACCTCATGGACTGCAGCCCGCCAGGCTCCTCTGTCCATGGGATTCTCCAGTCAAGAATGCTGGAATGGGTTGCCATTTCCTTCTCCAGGGGATCTTCCCGACCCAGGGATCAAACCCATGTCTCTTGTGTTACAGGCAGGTACTAAACCACTGAGCCACCCAGGAACCCCCTGATTCTCTTTGAGTCAGTCTAAATCATAAATCTCAAGGACAGATATCCTCAGGCATTTCCTCAGGCAGATATTAAAGGAGTGCCCATTCTATGTAAAACACTGTACTGGGTCCTTCTCTGATGCCCCAGGTTGGGTCACCTGTCCTCCTCATGTCCCACAGAAACCAGGATACGGCTGCACGGACCTATCACATATGCTGCATCAGAACTGCCTGCCTACTTGTCTGACCCTCCTTCTGTAACAGCTCTTTTAATCGATCTCTACTTCATCAACTCTCAAGTTAAACATTCACCTCCACAGCCTGCTGAGAGAGGACCAAGACCACTTCCGACTGTTTGCATTGTGTTCACATAATTTTTGCTCCCACCATCTAGGCTGTGACTTTGCCAAGAGCCAGCGATGCTTGTTCCCAAATCTTTTTCTGCTTATTATAGTTGATATTGTAATACGTAATTTAATTAGCTGACATAAGCCCCTTAAATATGGGTTCAAAAAGCGAGCTGTTATACCAATAATACTAAATAGAATGTTTGGAAAGGGCTCAATGAAGTTGAGTCATCTTTGAAATGCTATTAGGTTAGCTATGAGAGAAAG
The DNA here is from genome assembly GCF_029378745.1 of Bos indicus. Taxonomy (NCBI): domain Eukaryota; kingdom Metazoa; phylum Chordata; class Mammalia; order Artiodactyla; family Bovidae; genus Bos; species Bos indicus. The sequence continues at coordinate 13,530,613 of NC_091788.1, read as the reverse complement.
GTTCTTAAAAAATGAGGAGGAAAAAAATGTACAAATTTTTTTAAAGACTGCTCATCTGGTTTGCTTGGCAAGCATATAAATTTTATCTGTACTTTAAACAAACAGAATCGGGGTGGGGGAAGGAGGGGTTGGATGAATTGGGAGATTGGGATTCACATATATACACTGCCACTGGTAAAAGAGACAGCGAGTGGGAAAGAGCTGTTTAGTTTCCCGCTGAATAGCGAGCTCACCTGGGGGCTCTGTGGTTGATCTAGATGGGTTGGGGGCAGGGGGAAAAGGTTGGGAATATATGTGTGTATATAGCTGATTTACTTTGTTGTACATCACTGTAAAGCAACTATACCCCAATTAAAAAAAAAAGAAATCGAATCTGGAAATTGTAAGCAATGCAATGTGGGTGGGATCTGTACATGTAACATGACAAGGACCTCCTATCAGTGGACTCAAAGAAAAAAGTGACCCTACACTAAAAGATCGGTGATTAAATATGCCCTTGACTGCTGTAAGTGAAAATAAAATGTTTTAGTTGTGTATGTATTATTTTAATGGTACTTTAAGCCATTGTTTCAATTAACTGAACAATAACTTCTGTGAATCTCATGGTCTCATACTACCTTGGTTACACAGTATATCCCAAGCCTAACATAGGAACTAAACCATGGAGGGCAGGGGTAAGCAAGTGAGCGAGAGAGAAAAGAGGAAGGGACAGAGGAAGGAAAGGGAGGAAGGGAAGGAGATAAAGGAGTGGCTTTGAGTGATTTAAGTGAAAAATTGGTTTTCAGGCTGCCAAAGTGACAGGTCAAGAAGAAGCAACACCTTGCAATCTCATCACAATGTGAAAGGGCTTAGTTTGCCCCCTACTCTTCCTGCCACCCCCACAAAAAAAAAAAAAAAGTCAAAATCACTGCAGATGGTGACTGCAGCTATGAAATTAAAAGACACTCACTCCTTGGAAGGAAAGTTATGACCAACCTAGACAGCATACTAAAAAGCAGAGACATTACTTTGCCAACAAAGGTCCGTCTAGTCAAGGCTATGGTTTTTCCAGTGGTTGTGTATAGATGTGCGAGTTGGACTAGAAAGAAAGCTGAGCGCCGAAGAATTCATGCTTTTGAACTGTGGTGTTGGAGAAGACTCTTGAGAGTCCCTTGGACTGCAAGCAGATTCAACCCGTCCATTCTAAAGGAGATCAGTCCTGAATGTTTATTGGAAGGACTGATGGTGAAGCTGAAACTCCAATACTTTGGCCACCTGATGAGAAGAGCTGACTCATTTGAAAAGCCCCTGATGCTGGGAAAGATTGAAGGCGGGAGGAGAAGGGGACGACAGAGATGGTTGGATAGCATCACCGACTCCATGGACATGAGTTTGGGTAAACTCTGGGAGTTGGTGATGGACAGGGAGGCCTGGTGTGCTGCAGTCCATGGGGTCGCAAAGAGTCGGACACGACTGAGCAACTGAACTGAACTCAAACCAAACTCTCAAGAAGTTTGAAAAGATTCTCTCCGACTATGCTTCTCCTGCATTTACTGTTTATGCTCTTCTTCCAAACTCTTGCCAATGAGCCCGCTGTGTAAGCAGAAGAGTAGATTTTACACATCTCCCCAGGCACAAGAAGTTGAGAGCAGAGTCTACAACTAGCATAGGAGGATATAATCCTGACCTGACAACACCCAGCTCCAGATGTGTCTAGGTTAGGAAGTTCCTCTTTATGCAGAATTGTTGGGATGACTGTCCCCAAAGAGAACAGGAAACTATGGGAAAAAACCCTGATTAAGCCTTACTGCACTCCAAGCCCTGTACCTGTCCTTTGCTTACTGAATCCTACAGCGATCCTTTGAGGGAGGCACTGTTACTCTACTTCACAGAAGAGAAAAAGGACCCCTTGAAGTCAAGTCATTTGCTCAGGATGGCACAGCTGGTGAGAGTGAAAGTGAAGTCGCTCAGTTGTGTCCGGCTCTTTGCAACCCCATGGACTGTAGCCCACCAGGCTCCTCCTCCCATGGGATTCTCCAGGCAAGAATAATGGAGTGGGTTGCCATTTCCTTCTCCAGGGGATCTTCCCGACCCAGGGAAGGAACCCAGGTGGCACAGCTGGTAAAAGGAAGTAAATACCTGCACCTTCCCTGATCCCGCCTTGCTCCCCAGCCTCACCCCTGCTATGCTTGGGCCAGCAGGAACTGGTTTGCATTAAGTGCTGTGCCCAGAAGAAAGTCTAGAGGTTTAGTTTTGTCTAGTCATGACTCGGAGCAGAAATCTAAGGAAAGAAACTGTAAAGGACACCCAGGGTCTCTATCCTCATTGCAATGCAAGCAGCGTCACCGTCTGGCACTCCAAATTATGTGAGGCGTGAAGGAGCACTCGAGTACAGTGGAGGGCCCTTACACACATTTGGGTAATTAGGGCTGGGACTCTTCTAACCACTCAGTGACCAAAGCAGAAGCTTCTGCTCACACATTTTTGTTTTGTTTTTAAATCTACATGAAAATGATTTCCTGGGATAAGAGTTCCACCTGGAGGATGATAGAAAATCTGGACCACCTTCCACAAAACTACACAGGAGATAAGCTATACAAAGGCTGAATGCAGAACAAATGCTCAAGAAACTGTGCTAAGTATGAACTTTATGCCATGAAAATACTGAATCTTCAATAATAACTCTTTGAGAGAGATACTACTATTATTCCCATTTTGTTGATAAGGCAAGTAAGGTTTCCCACACAGCCATTCATTTTTCTGAATTCACTCTGCTACTAAACACTGAAGAGGGAACTGAAACTCAAGAACCCATGAACAAATGTTGGACTTCTAAGGGACATTATATACTGCATATCCAAGCAATCGAAACACTAAAAGATTGACACCCAGGCTCAGAAGTCAAAATGTTATCCTTTCCCTCTAGCCCCAGTCCCAACAAACTCTGCAGCCTGGATGTTTCCTTCACCCCTTTCGTGCACCTATGCTCTCCCTAGAAACTATTAAATTCCTCTCACAAGCCATCTGACTTAAGCCCATTCCCACTCAAGTGTAAATAAAGCTTAATCGATAAGGCTTAAGCTTTAATCATTCATTCATTTAAATTGATTATTTAAGCTTAACAAATCAAACTTAAGCAAAAATTCATTATTTCTTTACCTAGGCAATTAATTATTCACACCTAATTTAAGACAAACAAGGCTTCATATATCAGCCCTTGATAGAAGGCCCCCAGCAGGTCTGGGCTGGCCCTGGGTTCCCCTCCTCTCTGTCTCTGTGGTCTACTTTTCTCCTTTCCTCTAGACTACCACCGCCCATCCCATCCCTCAGGGGTCTTCCCCCCCAAGCCCAGTGCCAAGGTCGGACACCATGTCCCTAGCAAGCCCAGTGTTTGTAACTTTTGAGAGAAATTCACATACCCTTTGTGATTTAAGAATTTCCTTATGCGGTGTACAGGATAAATAAGCAGAAGGTATTATAACAAGGTAATGTGGCAGTTTTTATTATCTAAGATAGCCACAATATCTCCCAGCCCACAGACTCTTAAAATGTGACCAGGGCACTCTCTCCACTAAGCAGCAAAGTCTTGCGTCTACTTCTTTGAATATGAGTAGATCTCTGTGACTGCCTGACAAAAAAGAATGGTAGAGATGATGCTGTGTGACTTCCAATTAAAAGAAATGCCATAAGTTTTCTTCTTGCCTAGGACAATTGCTTTCAGAACTCAGACACCATGCTGTCCATAATCCCAGACCAACCCATGGGGAATGGCCATACTGAAAAAGTCACAGGTAGGTATTCTGGTCAACAGGTCAGCCAGACTGTTCTTCTGTCCTCTACATTCTCACCGTCCATTAATGACTGTATCAGCGGACACTGTAATATTATTGCCTTCTCATCTCCCAGCAGGACTGAACTGATTGAAAGTAATCAGATTTAGACCCTAGTTCAATGTATATATAGTAGCATTGTTGAAATGCTTTATTTATTCAATAACTAAGTGAAATAGTAATTCTTCATTGTTGGTCAAAGAAGGCTACCTAACAAAGGCAAAATTTGAGCTCGGTACAGAAAAATGGGTTTCACTGGAATATTCTAAGGAGGGAATTCTGTTTGAGTAAAAGCAGGGACAGCAAAGTAATGGACACATAGGAGGGACAGAAAGGTATGTGAAGTAGGAACGCAGATCATATGGGAAGAAATAGTGAGAGAGTGTGGTAAGGTAGAGTGTGATGAGTCACGCAGTGATATAAATCAGAGTCTTTGGAATATCACCTTCATTGGGTGGCCACTGGGAGACACTGAAAAATTCTAAGAAAGGGAATATTGGTATGTTTTCCCTAAGCCATGCTTCCAAAGTTTAAATCACTTGTTTACTACATAAGCATTGATCTAATTGATCATGTCTTACATAAATGTTTAGACACGCTGTTTCCATACTTCATAGTCAGTAACATTAGGATGCCTAGTCAAAATCATGTTCCTGAGTTGAATAAGTGCTAATCCTTCCCTTTCTCTGAGAACCTGGAGGTGTGTTTAGAGATAACTGGCACCTTTAGAGATAACTTCATGTCCCAGTGCAACGGAGCTCCAGATGGAATCACCAGCCAGGCCTCCCTGTATCTCCCCGAGCAAAAGTAATGTGATGAAAGAATCATTACCCAGAGAGAAGCAGTATTAGCTCCAGCCACACCTCAGACAGTTGATGTTTGACAAGTGCAGGCTGGAGTCATCTTCCCTTATTTCTGGCTCTAAAGGAAAACCTTGACTCATAATATGACTTCTAAATGATATGCCAGGATTATCACTAAAAACAGATGCTTCTTGTAGATCAATTCATGTGTATTCCAACATGTAGAGTAAATCTACTCTAAGCTAGCCATTTTATATACACTTCTTCATTTAACTCTTTCTTATGAGAAATGGGTCAGTTACAACACCAGTTTTAGAGATGATGAAGCCTAAGTTCAAGGCCAGTAAACAATTAGGCCAAAGTCACATAGTCAGCGAAAACTAGTTTCAAACACTAGCTGGCTATGTTTTTTCCTCCCTCATTAACCAATTCTGTCTCAATGTGACAGGAATCAGACTCATATTGGGAGTACAAAGGCAAATAAGACGCCATCCTTCCTAACAAGGACCGTGCAAACTACGAAGGAGACAACAGGTAAGCAGAGAAGCAATAATTAAGAGCCAAATGGAAATATCAATAAACATTTTACAAAATGAGTGATTATTTCTAGTCACAAAAGATCCAGGAAGGCCTTAAAAGGAGAAAAATTCAACATAGATTCTCATGAGTGAATAGGATTTTGATTGATGGGGCACTAGAGAAGATCACTAATAACCATGCGTGGAGTTTTGAACTGGAACTGAGCTGTCAAACAGACCTGAGTCCAGAGAAATCTCAGCATCAATTCTAGACATTGGAGTTGTCAGATAAATATCCAAAGAAACATTTATTGTGCATAAACTGTAAAACAATGTTTTGGAAGTAAAACTAGGAAAAACAATAGCACTAATGGTAAATTTAAAATCAAACAAAATTAGCAAACCCAATGCATCAATTCATAACGAGGGTTAGAAAAGAAAAACCCAGCTAGCATGACTAATTTTCCTTTGTTCTAGGAATGCAAAAAGTCCCTTAACGTAATCCACCAAACCTAAATATATACAGAACACTTTGAACTGCGGTGTTGGAAAAGACTTTTGAGAGTCCCTTGGACAGTGAGGAGATCAAACCAGTCAGTCTTAAAGGAAATCAGTCCTGAATATTCATTGGAAGGACTGATGCTGAAGCTGAAGCTCCAATATTTTGGCCACCTTATGTGAAGAACTGACTTATTGGAAAAGACCCAGATGCTGAAAAAGATTGAAGGCAAGAGGAAAAGGGAATGACAGAGGATGAGATGGATGGATGGCATCACGGACTTGATGGACATGAGTTTGAGCAAGCTCCGGGAGATGGTGATGAACAGGGAAGCCTGGTGTGCTGCAGTCCATGGGGTCACAAAGAATCAGACACGACCCAGCAACTGAACTGAACTGATACACAGAACACAATTTTAATTAATATTCCTTTTGATTAAAACTCTCAGCAAATTAGGAATTGAATCAGTTCAGTTCAGTTATTCAGTCGTATCCAACTCTTTGTGACCCCATGAACCATAGCACACCAGGCCTCCCTGTCCATCACCAATTCCCAGAGTCCACCCAAATCCATGTCCATTGAGTCGATGATACCATCCAAACATCTCATCCTCTGTTTTCCCCTTCTCCTCCTGCCCTCAATCTTTCCCAGCATCAGGGGCTTTTCAAATGAGTCAACTCTTCGCATCAGGTAGCCAAAGTATTGGAGTTTCAGCTTCAGCATCAGTCCTACCAATGAACATTCAGGACTGATCTCCTTTAGGATGGACTGATTGGATCTCCTTGCAGTCCAAGGGACTCTCAAGAGTCTTCTCCAACACCACAGTTCAAAAGCATCAATTCTTTGGCACTCAGCTTTCTTTATAGTCCAACTCTCACATCCATACATGACCACAGGAAAAACCATAGTCTTGACTAGACGGACCTTTGTTGATAAAGTAATGTCTCTGCTTTTCAATACGCTGTCTAGGTTGGTCATAACTTTCCTTCCAAGGAGTAAGCGTCTTTTAATTTCATGGCTGCAATCACCATCTGCAGTGATTTTGGAGCCCAGAAAAATAAAGTCATCCACTGTTTCCCATCTATTTGCCATGAAGCGATGGGACCTGAAAGATGATGCTGTGAAAGTGCTGTGTATGCCAGCAAATTTGGAAAACTCAGCAGTGGCCACAGGACTGGAAAAGGTCAGGTTACATTCCAATCCCAAAGAAAGGCAATGCCAAAAATGCTCAAACTACCACACAATTGCACTCATCTCACACGCTAGTAAAGTAATGCTCAAAATTCTCCAAGCCAGGCTTCAGCAATACATGAACCGTGAACTTCCAGATGGTCAAGCTGGTTTTAGAAAAGGCAGAGAAACCAGAGATCAAATTGCCAACATCTGTTGGACCAGGGAAAAAGCAAGAGAGTTCCAGAAAAACATCTATTTCTGCTTTATTGACTATGCCAAAGCCTTTGACTGTGTGGATCACAAACTGTGGAAAATTCTGAAAGAGATGGGAATACCAGACCACCTGACCTGCCTCTTGAGAAACCTGTACGCAGGTCAGGAAGCAACAGTTAGAACTGGACATGGAACAACAGACTGGTTCCAAACAGAAAAAGGAGTACGTCAAGGCTATATATTGTCACCCTGCTTATTTAACTTATATGCAGAGTACATCATGAGAAACTCTGGGCTGGAGGAAGCACAAGCTGGAATCAAGATTGCTGGGAGAAATATCAATAACCTCAGATATGCAGATGACACCACCCTTATGGCAGAAAGTGAAGAAGAACTAAAGAGCCGCTTGATGAAAGTGAAAGAGGAGAGTGAAGAAGTTGGCTTAAAGTTCAACATTCAGAAAACTAAGATCATGGCATCCGGTCCCATCACTTCATGGCAAATAGATGGAAACTGATAAAAGATATCTACCAAAACAAACAAAAATAAGTAGCACTGCAGCAAACATATTCAAAGGCAAAATGTTAAATGCATCCACCTCTAAAATCAAAACGACATTTTGTTGTGCAACAGAAACAACATTGAAAGCCAACTATACTCCAATAAAAATTTTGTTAAAAAGCTGTATACAAAATGACAAAGAGGAACTGAAACAATGCCATCAAAAAAATCACAATTATTGTGAAGAAATAAAATAAAATCAAGAAGATAACAAAGACACCTGTTATCAATGTTAATCATTGGTATTTCAATTAAGGAACTATCCAGAATAATGATGAAAGAAAGAAAAAGAAAGAAGGAAAAAAGATATATAAGCATTGCAATGAAATGTAAGAAACAAAACTATCACACCGCATAAGAAATTAAGGGGGAGCTCTTACATCCTACCACAAGAGCAGAGCCCTAAGGGAAGAGAAAGGCCCCTTTCAAAGTCCTGGCAAGAATTCAGCCCTGGATTCTATTTACTATAACTCTCCCAACTTCCTTTCTCTCTCAAGAATTCTACTCTCCTTTTCGGCTACAGACTTGCACATGGCTCTTCATGGTTGCAGACCCCAAATCACAAATCCTGCTGATTGCAGATAAACCCTTTTCTTGTTGTCATTGTTGCTAAAAAAGTAACTGGCAGTCTGTTACTTCTAGATTTGAGATTATCTACTTAGAAAACTCAAAAGAAACTTCAGACACATTAGCAGCATGATTATTCTATTAATTTGAGAAGAACAGAAATTTGGCTCGATTTTTAAAATTTGACTCAATATTATAAAGTTGGTTTTCTCCAAAATTACCAAATTTTAATCGAATCTCAACAAGTTTTTCATATGACTTTACAAGCTAATTTTCAAATACTGGGTTGACCAAAAAGTTCATTTGGGTTTTTCTGTAAGACGTGACAGAAAAACTGGAACAAAGATTTTGGCCAACCCAATATATCTGGAAGAACAAAAGCTAAGAAACCTTATCCTAGTATGCTATAGGAAAACAGAGTTGCATTATTACTGATCAGTAGGGAAAATGTAGGCAAAACTTTCTTACAACAAAACCCATGAACTACAAAATCTTACACAACAGTATTAATAAATTTGATTACATCATATTTAATGCATCTTACTCAAAAGAAGCTATAAAGGAAATTTGAAAATAAACTATGAACTGGCATAAAATATTTGTTCTAAAAAATTATCCAGAATATCAGGTTGAAAAATATAATACTGTCGTTTTTAGAGGTGAAGAAATGGTCACACATTAGCAATTCATTTGTTTAAATCTAACAAAGAATTCCTCTGAGTCATTCAAAGAAGCTAAGCCGGAAGTGACAACAGCATCATGGCTTCATAAGGTGCCCCTCACTTTCTGTCCACTCACCCTCCCAACAAGTACCAGCATCTTTCTAGAAACAAAAGTGTCCATGAGGGAGGTGAGGCATTTAGTACCCTACACCCACAAACCCAGAGAAGTCTCACCCACCTGTGCATTGGGTAATAAGCCGAAAGACCTCGGCACCAGCTGTGAACCCTGAAAGGAACCAGCTGAGCCCCTCTCCGCTAAAGTCCAGACCCTCGGAGAACCCTGCATGAGACAATCACCCACCGTGGGGCAGAGAGCCTTTGTGGAAGTCCAGGTTTCCAGAGAAGAAACAGCAAAACAAAACAAAACAAAAACCCACTCCAGGAAGCAGTGGAGTAGGTAATGTAATAGGGAAAAGAAAACTTCTAACTCCACAATAGATCTGTTTATTTCACTTTCACCATTGTATTCTATTGCTTTTGCTTCCAGTTAAGAATTTTGCCTGTAGCCTGAAATATACAAGATAGCTCAGTTCCCAAGGCTCTGACCTTTAAGAATGTAACATTCTTCCATTCATATGGAGATTAAAAGTTGCAAAACAGAGTAACATTTGTCTTACTGGAGGTTTATGGGAGCATCCTGAGCTGATCTACCTGGACAGCTGCAAACAAAGGATTCTGACACCAATTAAATTTACAACCACCAACCTCACCCTGCCCTCTCTTTGCCTTTGAAAATGCTTTGCTGAAACCTTTAGATTAATTTGGGGTGTTTTGGGGCTCTGGTCTCTTGCTCTCCTCGCATGGCCCTGCAAAGACAACTTTCTCTGCGCCAAGCTCTGAAATTGCGGTTTGTTTGGCCTCATTGTACCTCAGCACATGAACCTGCTAAATTTAGTAACAGTAAAAGAAACAGTCTGACTTGACCTACATCACCTCTCCCTGAAGTCAGCAGAACTTAGGACTAAGACATCTTCCTTGGCCCCTGATTTCTCCCCAGGTGGGAAAGAGAGCCCTTGAGTAGCACCTGGCTTCCCCAGATCTGCAGATGCCACCAACCCACTGTGGACCCCAGAATCCAGGGAAGCTCAAGTCTCTTACATGAAATGGCAGTTACGCTTGGCTATCCGCATCAGTTACGCTTGGCTATCCGCATGAGAGGGTTCTGCATCCGTGGTTCCACCGACAGTAGATTCAAATTCAATCCAAGGTTGGTTGAATCCCCAAATGAAATACAAGCTGATACTGAAAACTCACTGCATTGAGTCAGGAGCACCAGGACTTGGGATGCGGGTTGCCAGGGGAAGCCTGGGAAAGTACTCAGGACTCTCATAGGGCATTAAAAGGACACTAAGCTTACTAAGTGTATGGAGGACTCCACCCAGAAGCCTGCCCCCAAAATGCTATGAGAGCCACCTGCAATCCCCCGGCAGATCCACCCACACTCCCAGCCCCCCTCATGCCTCGATCACACATACCCCAACTCTGCAGCGGATACCTGTGTGCCTTCCTGAAGGTCATGGCGTGGGAGAGTTCTAGGAATGACCAGCAGAGATCACTTGCAGAAAGCAGGCCCTCATCTGTGGGCAAACTTGACACCACAGAGCTGCGCTGTAGTTCCACCTATGGAAAACAAAAGAGGCTGTCAGTGCTGGCCTGTTGCAGGGTGGAGAGAAGGTATGCAAGCCTAAAACATTCTGCCGCAAGCTTAAAACATTCAAGCCTGGAGCAGATGTAGCCACAGCAAGTCTAAGAAACCCCCAGAATCTTTAGCAGGGCAGATGGAAGATACTTCCTACCCTCAAGTCAGTAAAAAAAAAAAAAAAAAAAAACTGAAGAAGGTAACTACTAATTCAACTCTGAAGACAGTGGTGGAAAAGCCAAAGGACTATGAAACATCAAAGTAATGTGACAACAAAGGATCACAATAATCATTCAGTAATGGAACCCAAGGACAAGGAGAACAGCAACTTACTCAAAAAAGAATTCAAAGTAGCTGTTTTAAGGAAACTCAATGAGTTGCAAGAAAACACAGACAGGCAGTTCAGTGAAATTTGGTATGTATGTGGTACGTATAGACAATGGAGTATTATTCAGCCATGAAAAAGAAGGAATCCTTGCCATTTATGATAAATCTATGGACCTTGAGGGCAATATGCTAAGTGGAATAAGACAGAAAAAGACTAATAGTGTATGTTATCACTTGTGTGTGGAACCCTAGAAAGCGAGTAGAGTGGTAGATACCACAAGATGGGGCGTGGGGGAAATAAGAAGGTACTGACCAAGGGTACAAACTTTCAGCTATAAGATGAAAATGTTCTGGGAATCTGAAGTATGGCATGGTAATTATAGTATCATATTCATATATTTATACTTGAAATTTTCTCAGTAGATCTCACCACAAAAACCTGTGCAATGTGTTGGGGGTGTTAGCTAGGTGGTAATGATTTTGAAATACATATCAATACACTGTACACCTTAAACTTACACAGTGTTATGTATCACTTATATCTAAATAAGATTGAAAAATGAAAAAGCTAAGCAGACTTACAGGAAAATGACTAACAGACAAAACCAGCATTTTACAAGAGTGTAAGCAATCAGCCAATCGATAACTGAACAGACAATAAACTCTAGAATCAGGAAAATGAAAATTAAACCTAGAACTATATGCAATCTCATATCCATTAGATTGGCAGAAATTATAAAATCTGACAATGCCAAGAAACGCAGGGTGGTCCAAGCCCTGCAGAAGTAATAGGACAAAGAGTATTTTCATTTGGTGCTGGTTTTCCATCTTGGAATTAGCCACCATTATTTTCCCTTGCCCACTTAATCCCATCACTCTCCAGGATAAAAGCAAGAAGAGAGGGAACACCTGGGCATTACACTGGAGAACTGAATTCTTGTAACCTTCACATTTTTTTCAGAGATAACACGAACAATAAAAATAAAATTGTTGGACTCTAGACAGGCAGTCTATATGGTAGGGCAGTGTCATGTACCAGAATCACCTGGAGAAATACACTGATCACGTGGTTCCATCCTCAGAATTGCTGATACAGGTGTTGGTGATAGGGCCCAATAATCTGCATTTCTAACAAGCCCCTAGGTGATGCCAATGCTGCAGTCTGTCATGATGACGAGTGTTCTGGGGACCACACTTTGAAAACTCTGGCACTGGAGAATGAACTTTGATGTATTATAGGCTAAGAAGAAGGGAATGATTCAATGGAAAGAAAGTAAGCCTTTGTTTGGGGCCCACTGTGTGCTAGGCAATGCGTTTTTAAGAAAGTTGCTTTAATAGTCACAGAAGGGCGTCCCTGGTGGCTCAGTGGTAAAGAATCTGCCTGCCAATGCAGGAGACGTGTGTTCAATCCCAGATCTGGAAATATCCCACATGCCTCGGGGCAACTAAGCCTGTGCACCACAACTATTAAGCCTGTGCTCCAGGGCCCGGGAGCTGCAACCACTGAGCCCATGCCCCCTAGAGCCCATGCTCTGCAACAAGAAAAGCCACTGCAGTGAGAAGCCCACACACCCCAATTAGAGAGTAGCTCCCAACTGCCACAACTAGAGAAATCCATGTGCATCAACAAAGACTCTGTGTAACCAAAAATAAATAAACAAATCTCCTTTTAAAAATATCACAGGAAATCCATGAAGGTGTTGTTAATCTCATTTCACAGATAAGGAAATAAGCCTCTCAAAAGTTAAGTAATTTTTCCAGCATCCCACAGGTAATATATGACAGAAAGGTGATTAAAATGTAGGTCTGTCTGACTACAACTCTGATTTTCTTTGCCCCATACTCCATGATGTTCAATGAGACAAAACATGCTCTACTATCAGTTGTTGTAGTTGATTAGGTGCTAAATTGTGTCTGACCCTGACTGTAGTCTGACAGGCTCCTCTATCCATGGAATTTCCCAGGCAAGAACACTGGAGCAGGTTGCCATTTCCTACTGCAGGGGATCTTCCCAACCCAGGGATCGAACCCACATCTCTTGTGTTTCCTGCATTGGCAGGCAGATTCTTTACCATTGCAGCACCTGGGAAGCCCAGCTAACTCTAACTGTGAAGGGGCATACCAGGGAAACAAAAACTCTAGCCCAGCCCTAAGGGCGATCCTAATGCCAATGTGAAGAGGGAGAAAGAACATTTTAGATATTTTCTTATATTTTTTCAGTTTTATAGAGATCTCTGAACATACGATTATGCTGATTTAAGCTATAAGCATAATTAATACAATTCATTTCAGTTTATGTTAATTTCTTGTTAGCAAATACTTATGTTATTTATGTAAAGTCTCGATGGATTGAAACAGAGGTTATTGAGAAGACATCCCTCATTGAAATGGACCCAATATCTTTATCCAGTCCTTCTCAAAATAAACTCAACTCTTAACTCTTAATGTCTCATGTTTCCACGAATATAAGCACTATGGAATACAATAAGGAGTGACTTTTTTTTTTTCTTTTTTGTTTTGCAGCTAGAGGGATCTTAGCCCCCCAACCAGGGATTGAACCTGGGTTGGGCAGTGAAAGCATCAAGTATTAACCACTGGACAGCCAGGGAATTCCCAGGAGTGACTACTTATGCCAGATTCTTCAGATGCTTCTTAAAGACTCTTCTTAAAGTAGAAAGCCCTCCTCAGGGATTTTTGAAGTTGGAACTGCCAGCCAGAACTCTTTAGGGTTTCACAGTTTCTGAATAGGATTATACTACACCTTGCGTACATAACTAGCATTTCAGAAGAGGTAAGACATTAAACAATGCAATTACTATTTAAACTTTACATTTAACATCACTTACATCTCTGCAACTCTACAAAAACCTAAAAGGATCAAATAGCTCACTTGAATTTGTAGCACTTGGTAGCATGAAAAACATTACCTCTGTTATCTCTTTAAAGCAGGAAAAAAGAAAATCTTCCTATGTGAATATAACCCAGACTTACAAGGAAACATAATACAGCAAACTGCTATTCAAATTGCTCTCATGGTCCAGGTACCGATGCAAAGGTAATCAGCTAATTACACTGTATATAGATGTTCTGATCAATTCCAGTGTGTCTTTTGAGGGGAGAGGGGGGCACAGTTTCCATACTAATAAGCAATGCTCAACACATTAGCTGGGTGTCCCATAATTCAACTCAATTCTGACACTATCCATTCAGAAATAGCATCAGGTTACACAGGCTGAGGGCTACCTCCCACCCACCCCTGACCAACACACATACACACTCACACTTCGGGTATCAATAGCAAGTCCAGGCTAATACCTGTGTTTTTTGACCAACTGGCTATAGATCAGAGGTTCACACAATCTCAATTTAGTTGCTAGAGTAGCTCACAGAACTCAAGAAATTCATTTGCCTACTAGTTTACTAGATCACGGAGAAGGCAATGGCACCCCACTCCAGTACTCTTGCCTGGAAAATCCCATGGACAGAGGAGCTTGGTAGGCTGCAGTCCATGGGGTCACTAAGAGTCACACACAACTGAGCGACTTCACTTTCACTTTTCACTTTCATGCATTGGAGAAGGAAATGGCAACCCACTCCAGTGTTCTTGCCTGGAGAATCCCGGGGATGGGGGAGCCTGGTGGGCTGCCGTCTATGGGGTCGCACAGAGTTGGACACAAGCGACTTAGCAGCAGTAGCAGTTACTAGATCAACAAGTTATAAAAAGTTTTAATTCAGAAATAGCCAAATGAAAGAGATGCATAGGATAAGGTATGGAGAAAGGTACAGAGCTTTCACGCCCTCTCTAAGTGCCATGTTCCCCAAATTCCCATGCATTCTCTCACCTAGAAGTTCTCCAAACCCTGTCCTTTGGAATTTTTATGGAGGATTCATTGTATAAGCCTGATGATTAAATCATTAACCATTGGATCATCAAAAAAATCTACAAACAGTAAATGCTGGAAAGGGTGTGGGAAAAAGGGAACCCTACTAAACTGTTGGTTGGATTGTTAACTGGTAGAGCCACTATGGAGAACAGTATGTGGGTTCCTTAAAAGACTAAAAATAGAACTATCATTTGCTGTTGAAATTGTTGTTCAGTTGCTAAGTCATGTCCAACTCTGTGACCCCAAGGACTACAGCACACCAGGATCCTCTGTCCTCTACTATCTCCCAGAGTTTGCTTAATGTTCACTGAATTGGTGATGCTATCTAACCATCTCATCCCCTTTCTCCTTTTGCCTTCAATCTTTCCCAACATCAAGGTCTCTTCCAATGAGTGAGCTCTTCACATCCAAAGTATTGGAGCTTCAGCAGCAGTCATTCCAAAGAATATTCAGGACTGATTTCCTTTAGGATGGACTGATATGACCTCCTTGTAGTCCAAGGGACTCTCAAGAGTCTTCTCCAGGACCACACTCCGAAAGCATCAATTCTTTGGCACTTAGCCTTCATTACAGTCCAGCTCTCACGTCCATACATGACAACTGGGAAATCCATAGCTTTGATTAGATGGACCTTTCTTGGTCAAGTGCTGTTTCTGCTTTTTAATAATATCAGTTCAGTTGCTCAGTCATGTCCGACTCTTTGGGACGCCATGAATCGCAGCACGCCAGGCCTCCCTGTCCATCACCAACTCCCAGAGTTCACTCAGACTCACGTCCATCGAGTCAGTGATGCCATCCAGCCATCTCATCCTCTGTCATCCCCTTCTCCTCCTGCCCCCAATCCTTCCCAGCATCAGAGACGTTTCCAATGAGTCAACTCTTCGCATGAGGTGGCCAAAGTACTGGAGTTTCAGTTTCGGCATCATTGCCTCCAAAGAAATCTCAGGGCTTATCTCCTTCAGAATGGACTGGTTGGATCTCTTGCAGTCCAAGGGACTCTCAAAAATCTTCTCCAACACCAGAGTTCAAAAGCATCAATTCTTTGGCACTCAGCCTTCTTCACAGTCCAACTCTCACATCCATAGATGACTATTGGAAAAACTATAGCCTTGACTAGACAGACCTTTGTTGGCAAAGTAATGTCTCTGCTTTTGAATATGCTATCTAGGTTGGTCATAACTTTCCTTCCTAGGAGTAAGCGTCTTTTAATTTCATGGCTGCAATCACCATCTGCAGTGATTTTGGAGCCCCCAAAAATAAAGTCTGACACTGTTTCCACTGTTTCCCCATCTATTTCCCATGAAGTGATGGGACCAGATGCCATGATCTTTGTTTTCTGAATGTTAAGCTTTAAGCCAACTTTTTCACTCTCCTCTTTCACTTTCATCAAGAGGCTTTTGAGTTCCTCTTCACTTTCTGCCATAAGGGTGGTGTCATCTGCATATCTGAGGTTCTTGATATTTCTCCCGGAAATCTTCATTCCAGCTTGTGCTTCTTCCAGCCCAGCATTTCTCATGATGTACTCTGCATATAAGTTAAATAAGCAGAGTGACAATATACAGCCTTGACATACTCCTTTTCCTATTTGGAACGAGTCTGTTGTTCCATGTCCAGTTCTAACTGTTGCCTTCCTGACCTGCATACAGGCTTCTCAAGAGGCAGGTCAGGTGGTCTGGTATTCCCATCTCTTTCAGAATTTTCCACAGTTTATTGTGATCCACACGGTCAAAGGCTTTGGCATAGTCAATAAAGCAGAAATAGATGTTTTTCTGGAACTCTCTTGCTTTTTCCATGATCCAGCGGATGTTGGCAATTTGATCTCTGGTTCCTCTGCCTTTTCTAAAACCAACTTGACCATCTGGAAGTTCACGGTTCATGTATTGCTGAAGCCTGGCTTGGAGAATTTTGAGCATTACTTTACTAGCGTGTGAGATGAGTGCAATTGTGTGGTAGTTTGAGCATTCTTTGGCATTGCCTTTCTTTGGGATTGGAATGAAAACTAACCTTTTCCAGTCCTGTGGCCACTGCTGAGTTTTCCAAATTTGCTGGCATATTGAGTGCAGCACTTTCACAGAATCATTTTTGAGGATTTGAAATAGCTCAACTGGAATTCCATCACCTCCATTAGCTTTGTTCGTAGTGATGCTTTCTAAGGCCCACTTGACTTCACATTCCAGCATGTCTGGCTCTAGGTGAGTGATCACACCATCATGATTATCTTGGTCATGAAGGTCTTTGTTGTACAGTTCATATGATCTAGCAATTCCATTCCTGGGCATATATCCAGAGAAAACAATAATTCAAAAGAATACACGCACTCCAATGTTTATTGCAGCAACATTTACAATAACCAGGACATGGTTATTAAATGTCTATCAACAGAGGAATGGATAAAGAAGATGTGGTACCTATATGGAATGGAATATTACTCAGCCATATAAAATGAAATAATGCCATTTGCAGCAACAAATATATAAGCAACTGCTTATATGTAGAATCTTAAAAAGGTGCAAATGAGTCTATCTACAAAACAGAAATAGAATTACAGATGTAGAAAACAACTTCTGCTTACCAAGGGCAAGTGGGGGCATAGGAAAATTGGGAGATTGGGCTTGATATATACACACTGCTACATATAAAATAGATAACTGGTAAGGACCTACTATAGAGCACAGGGAACTCTACTCAGTACTCTATAATGGTCTATATGGGACAAGAATCTAAAAAAGAGTGGATATGTATATATGTAACCGATTCACTTTGCTGTACACCTGAAACTAACACAACATTGTAAATCAACTATACTCCAACAAAAATATTTTAAAAAATTATTGGCCATTTAATCATGTAGTTGGTTTTCCTGGCAAGAAGTCCCCCATCCTCAGATGACTGAGAGGCAGCCAGAAAGTCACTTCATTAACATAACAAAAATATCTTTATCACTGTGCACACTTAAGAAATTCCAAGGGTTTTTGGAGCTCTGTGCCAGAAACAGGAGGAAGACCAAGTATTTCTTGTTATGAATCACAGTATCACACACTGTCATAACATGCTAGGATATAATATGCTGTCCACTGCAAACTACACAATTTTATTAGATTTGAGTTGAGAAGAATCACACAAATATTCACCTATTTAGAATTAACAATAATTGATATTCATCCAAATTTTTTCTTCTGTGGCCTAATCAAGTTTGGAAGCTAAGTTTTGGATATACTTTGCATATACTACATCCATGATAATGGCCTTTTCAAATCTCAGGGATTAATAGTGTTATTTGTAGGCATAAAAAAGAATATTGATGTTTAATTTGCATAGCCCTCATAACTTCATTCTTTTTTTGAAAATGAAGGAGGGATCCTGAAAGTTAGTCAGTTTCTCTTGAAAGTCAACCAAAAGTTCTTAAGAGAAAGCTGCTTGCCATCAAAACCACACTCCTTCAAATACATAAATTGGTCACCCCAACTTCTCTAAGATTCTTATGAGCTATTCTGAGAAATTTTGGAGTTCCTTTTTGCTTTCATTGCATTGCCTGACATGTGTAAATTATTCTTCCAGAGACAAAGTATTTTATTTTAATGCTGCATCATAATGCAGTATTTTTGAAGGCATTTAAACCAATAATTAGGATCCAAATTTAAGCTGAAAATGCAAACTCCCTGTAATGATACTGATATGAAACTTTCAACTAAATTATCAAGTGATTAAATAGCCTCCATGTGTAGACAAGTTCATATATCTCAGTCAACATAACAATTCAATAACTAACTCTTCTGTTTGGCCACTGACAGAATATATTAATTTTGAGACACATCTCAACCACAGAAATATTAATATACAGGGGAAAGTAGCTCATTGTCAAGGGAATATTCATAAAAATAAGGAAGGGCTGCCACTTATTGAGCACTACTTGAAAGATATTTTGTAACCCTGTAATAGAGGTATTAAACCTTTATTACAGGTGATAAAACTGAGGTCAAGAAAGGTTATAAAATTTTCCCAAGATCCTCAATAACAGATCCAGTGTGACCAAAAAGTCTATAAATCTCTTTGTCCTACAACCATGTTTCCCTAATCTGAGGCTACAGGTGAGAATCACCAGTGAGTGTGGGTTTTGTCCAGGTGGACAGACCTACTAATCCTTCCTAAGAAACTGGCAGATCGTCAGAAGATCAGGCTTTAGGATCCACCAGATTGTCCCATGCTGGTAATAATTTGCCTGTGCCTTCTCATATGGTTGCTATAATCCACAGGAGTCTTGTTCTGCCAACTATGAAAGATTGGTTGTCTAAAACACAGGGTAATGAAAAAAAAATTTTTAAGAAAATCAAAAAATAAAACAGGGTAATCAAGAAAAATGTTCACACAATCTTAAATGTAGTGTGGGTCTACCTAACTTCACAATAACTGTGATCCATGCAAATATAACATTCAGGTGATCTTTCAGAACTGAGCATTTAATCACAGCTAAGCATCATATCCCTTGAGCAGTGTTTTCAAAACACACAACCAAATAAACAGAAAATAAAAGAACAGATAAAAAGAAAGGCTAAGTTATTTGTTCAAGTTCAGAAAATTAGGAAGTGGATGATTCAAAACCAGATCTGTCTTACAAGACAGGCTGGCTTATATAGTATGCCAGCTAAAGTCAACCATTTTTATGAATGTGGATATAAAAATCCCAAATAAAATTGTGGCAAAGGGAATTCAGAATCCATCACAACCAAGTAGAGTCTATATCAGGAATTTAATGATGGTTTAAAAATCAAGAAATCCATTAATGTGATTAATGTATTACCTGATTTAAAAAGATATGCCAGTGTAAGAGATGCTGAAGTTTTAATAAAATTTAATACCATTCACAAACCAACAACCTAAATGTTCAACAGAAGGAAAAAAGCTTACAAATTATGATCTATCCATTCAATAACTACAAGCAATCATTAATAACTCCTTTTTGGAAGCTATCTTTTCTGATAGAAAATATTCTATCTTAGAATTTCTATTTTCTAAAATAGAAAATGTTTAAGATATTTTCATTGGAAATTTTCATTGGAAAAGCCAGTGAATGAAAATGCACATAAGATGACAATTATACAAGGGGACAGCCTACCAAAAAAAAAAAAATTTTAACACACAAGCCAAAATGCTAAAGGGATATGATCACATGCAAGCATTTTGGGTGTTTTTCTTCTTTTCAAGGTTTCAGTTCTAAAATATAATCTAATGTAAATAAAAATCATAACCATAAAAAAATGTGTTGAAGCCACTTTCATCTTTCTTCTGACTACTAGCATTTATTTTCTTCCTCATCCTCAGGGCAATCTGGTATATCATGTTTTCCAAGAATTGAAAATATTTCATTCTGTACATTGCCTGTTTCATCACTCATCAGGGACTGCGTGCAATACAGGCACTATTTATGTTTATTGGGTTTTTACTAGTGGTCACATGGAGAACAGCACTTTATCTACTGGTATATGCAATCCATTCCAGAAACAAAACTGCATTCTGAATGTAGGATTTGCCAACTCTCCTTTGGATGGCAGAACAAGCTTCTTTAAATTAGTTTTGTTTTCGCATTCCAAAACTCAAAACTCTCCTGACCTCAGGATGTGTAAGAATAAAAAGTGATGTATTATTTGTTTTCCCATTTGTCAACTGCCTGTCTTTCCTCCTGCAGAAACTTACATGACACTTATTTTTAGTTTTTTTGAGAAACCTCTATACTCTTTTCACAGTGGCTGTACCAATGTACATTCCCACCACTAAAAGTATCTGGGTGTGTCCTTTCCTCCACATCCCTGCCAACATTTGTTATTGTGGTCTTTCTGATGTGTTTTGACTTGTGTTTTTGATTTGTACTTCCCTAGATCACTGACCCAGAGCCAGACATCCTGGAATGTGAAGTCAAGTGGGCTTTAAAAAGCATCACTACGAACAAAGCTAATGGAGGTGATGGAATTCCAGTTGAGCTATTTCAAATTGTGAAAGATGATGCTGTGAAAGTGCTGCACTCAATATGCCAGCAAATTTGGAAAACTCAGCAGTGGCCACAGGACTGGAAAAGGTCAGCTTTCATTCCAATCCCAATGAAAGGCAATGCCAAAGAATGCTCAAACTACCACACAATTGCACTCATCTCACACGCTAGTAAAGTAATGCTCAAAATTCTCCAAGCCAGGCTTCAGCAATACATGAACCGTGAACTTCCAGATGTTCAAGTTGGTTTTAGAAAAGGCAAAAGAACCAGAGATCAAATTGCAACATCCGCTGGATCATGGAAAAAGCAAGAGAGTTCCAGAAAAACATCTATTTCTGCTTTATTGACTATGCTAAAGCCTTTGACTGTGTGGATCACAAGAAACTGTGGAAAATTCTGAAAGAGATGGAAATACCAGACCACCTGACCTGCCTCTTGAGAAACCTATATGCAAGTCAGGAAGAACTGGACATGGAACAACAGACTCATTCCAAATAGGAAAAGGAGTATGTCAAGGCTGTATATTGTCAGTCTGCTTATTTAACTTATATGCAGAGTACATCATGAGAAATGCTGGGCTGGAAGAAGCACAAGCTGGAATGAAGATTTCCGGGAGAAATATCAAGAACCTCAGATATGCAGATGACACCACCCTTATGGCAGAAAGTGAAGAGGAACTCAAAAGCCTCTTGATGAAAGTGAAAGTGGAGAGTGAAAAAGTTGGATTAAAGCTCAACATTCAGAAAACGAAGATCATGGCATCTGGTCCTATCACTTCATGGGAAATAGATGGGGAAACAGTGGAAACAGTGTCAGACTTTATTTTTTGGGGCTCCAAAATCACTGCAGATGGTGACTGCAGCCATGAAATTAAAAGACACTTACTCATTTCCACTAAAGTCAGGAACAAGACAAGGGTGCCCACTTTCACCATTACTATTCAACATAGTTTTGGAAGTTTTGGCCACAGCAATCAGAGCAGAAAAAGAAATAAAAGGAATCCAGATCATAAAAGAAGAAGTAAAACTCTCACTGTTTGCAGATGACATGATCCTCTACACAGAAAACCCTAAAGACTCCACCAGAAAATTACTAGAACTAATCAATGAATATAGTAAAGTTGCAGGATATAAAACCAACACACAGAAAGCCCTTGCATTCCTATACACTAATAATGAGAAAATAGAAAGAGAAATTAAGGAAACAATTCCATTCACCATTGCAATGAAAAGAATAAAATACTTAGGAATATATCTACCTAAAGAAACTAAAGACCTATATATAGAAAACTATAAAACACTGGTGAAAGAAATCAAAGAGGATACTAATAGATGGAGAAATATACCATGTTCATGGATTGGAAGAATCAATATAGTGAAAATGAGTATACTACCCAAAGCAATTTATAGATTCAATGCAATCCCTATCAAGCTACCAACAGTATTCTTCACAGAGCTAGAACAAATAATTTCACAGTTTGTATGGAAATACAAAAAAACCTCAAATAGCCAAAGCAATCTTGAGAAAGAAGAATGGAATTGGAGGAATCAATCTGCCTGACTTCAGGCTCTACTACAAAGCTACAGTCATCAAGACAGTATGGTACTGGCACAAAGACAGAAATATAGATCAATGGAACAAAATAGAAAGCCCAGAGATAAATCCACGCACATATGGACACCTTATCTTTGACAAAGGAGGCAAGAATATACAATGGAGAAAAGACAATCTCTTTAAGAAGTGGTACTGGGAAAACTGGTCAACCACCTGTAAAAGAATGAAACTAGAGCACTTTCTAACACCATACACAAAAATAAACTCAAAATGGATTAAAGATCTAAACATAAGACCAGAAACTATAAAACTCCTAGAGGAGAACATAGGCAAAACACTCTCTGACATACATCACAGCAGGATCCTCTATGACTCACCTCCCAGAATATTGGAAATAAAAGCAAAAATAAACAAATGGGACCTAATTAAACTTAAAAGCTTCTGCACATCAAAGGAAACTCTAAGCAAGGTGAAAAGACAGCCTTCAGAATGGGAGAAAATAATAGCAAATGAAGCAACAGACAAACAACTAATCTCAAAAATATACAAGCAACTCCTACAGCTCAACTCCAGAAAAATAAATGACCCAATCAAAAAATGGGCCAAAGAACTAAATAGACATTTCTCCAAAGAAGACATACAGATGGCTAACAAACACATGAAAAGATGCTCAACATCACTCATTATCAGAGAAATGCAAATCAAAACCACTATGAGGTACCATTTCACGCCAGTCAGAATGGCTGCGATCCAAAAGTCTACAAGCAATAAATGCTGGAGAGGGTGTGGAGAAAAGGGAACCCTCTTACACTGTTGGTGGGAATGCAAACTAGTATAGCCACTATGGAGAACAGTGTGGAGATTCCTTAAAAAAACTGGAAATAGAACTGCCTTATGATCCAGCAATCCCACTGCTGGGCATACACACTGAGGAAACCAGAAGGGAAAGAGACATGTGTACCCCAATGTTCATCACAGCACTGTTTATAATAGCCAGGACATGGAAGCAACCTAGATGTCCATCAGCAGATGAATGGATAAGAAAGCAGTGGTACATATACACAATGGAGTATTACTCAGCCATTAAAAAGAATACATTTGAATCAGTTCTAATGAGGTGGATGAAACTGGAGCCGATTATACAGAATGAAGTAAGCCAGAAAGAAAAACACCAATACAGTATACTAACGCATATACATGGAATTTAGAAAGATGGTAACGATAACCCTGTATACGAGACAGCAAAAGAGACACTGATGTATAGAACAGTCTTTTGGGCTCTGTGGGAGAGGGAGAGGGTGGGATGATTTGGGAGAATGGCATTGAAATATGTATAATATCATGTATGAAACGAGTCGCCAGTCCAGGTTCGATGCATGATACTGGATGCTTGGGGCTGGTGCACTGGGATGACCCAGAGGGATGGTATGAGGAGGGAGGAGGGAGGAGGGTTCAGGATGGGGAACACATGTTTACCTGTGGCAGATTCATTTTGATATATGGCAAAACCAAAACAATATTGTAAAGTTAAATAAAATAAAATTTTTTAAAAATATATAAATAAATAAATAAAAGACGCTTACTCCTTGGAGGAAAAGTTATGACCAACCTAGATAGCATATTCAAAAGCAGAGACATTACTTTGCCAACAAAGGCCCGTCTAGTCAAGGCTATGGTTTTTCCAGTGGTCAGGAATGGATGTGAGAGTTGGACTGTGAAGAAAGCTGAGCGCTGAAGAATTGATGCTTTTGAAGAAGCATTTTGTTGGAGAAGACTCTTGAGAGTCCCTTGGACTGCAAGGAGATCCAACCAGTCCATTCTAAAGGAAATCAGCCCTGAGTGTTCTTTGGAAGAACTGATGCTGAAGCTGAAACTCCAGTACTTTGGCCACTTCATGCAAAGAGTTGACTCACTGGAAAAGACTCTGATGCTGGGAGGGATTGGGGGCAGGAGGAAGAGGGGACGACAGAGGATGAGATGGCTGGATGGCATCACCGACTCAATGGACGTGAGTTTGAGTGAACTCCAGGAGATGGTGGTGGACAGGGAGGCCTGGCCTGCTGTGATTCATGGGGTCGCAAAGAGTCGGACACGACTGAGCGACTGAACTGAACTGAAGGTTAGTGATGCTAAGCATCTTTCCTTATGCACAATTTTTTAAGTTATAATAAATTTACTTTAAACCTGAAGCCCATAGATTATATAGCCATACCATCATCCCAAAGAAATCGACTGACATCTTTGTTCTGGCTGACAGGCAATCCAAAGGCCACCTGCAGCCAACAGTTTGTCAACTGCTTTATTCCAGCCTTCTCCTATCTTGCCTTACCTAGTTATTCTCCTTTCCTCTGAATTTTTTTTCCTCATCTCCATAGACCCAAGAAGCCAATCCTCAGAGGTAGCATCATATTTGGAAAGTGTGGGCGATTCTCTAATCAGAGAGACAGAGGAGAGGCTGGAGCACTTACTAGCTGTGTGACTGTAAGTTGTGTCACCTCTCATGACATCATCAAGGGGAACAAGGTCTGCTCATAAGATTGCTGTAAGCATTGGAGAGGATCATCGACATGAAGCTTGCCCAGAGTGAGGGCGCAATTCATACATGCCAAATAGTAAGGTATTACTTACTGCATAGCAGGAGAAGTAAAATGAAAGAACTGGAAGAGTGTGATAGAAAAATTATTTGCCCCTTTGTCTGAATTTGGGTTGTAAGCCCTTCTCAGATACTAACTAACCATGTCACTTTGGGGCAAAGCATTGTCCTCTATTGATGCCAACAGGCCCTGTGAGGCTCCCAGCTACAGATGCCCTTTTTATCTCCCTTTCTTGAAGGCAAGACTCCAGCCTCCACGATCTTCTCTGAGTTCCAAAGGGCAGATTCAAAGTTGCTAATTAGGGGAGGAGCAGTCAGAAAGAATTGATGTTTTCGAACTGCTGTGCTAGAGAAGACTCTTGAGAGTCCCTTAGACTGCAAGGAGATCAGACCAGTCCATCCTAAAGGAAATCAACCCTGAATAGTCATTCGAAGGACTGATGCTGAAGCTGAAGCTCCAATTCTTTGGCCACCTGATACAAAGAGCCGACTTATTGGAAAAGACCCTGATGCTGGGAAAGACTGAGAGCAGGAGGAGAAGGATGAGATGGTTGGATGGCATCACTAACTCAACAGACATGACTTTGAGCAGGCTCCAGGAGATAGTGAAGGACAGGGAAGCCTGGTGTGCTGTAGTCCACGGGGTCACAAACAGCCAGACGATTGAGAGACTGAACAACAAAGCCAGGGAACCACCTGTTCAGTTCAGTTGCTCAGTCAGACTTCTGGTGAAACCACCTGAGGCAAGATTAAAGAGACTAGAGAAGTTCATCAAGATCGGGAGACCACCTGGGACCCCACACAATCCCAATCTCATCAGCCTCCCCACCCTTTTGAATCCTTGAAGAAGAAAGAATGCTAGACTGTTACTGCCTTGATCCTTACCACACACCCCAGCCTGACTATATCACCTCTCCCTATTCCCCAGGGGCATCCCAGGTGGCACTAGTGGGAAAGAACCTGCCAGTGCAGGGGATATATGAGACACAGTTTCAGCCCTTGAGTTGGGAAGACACCCTGGAGGAGGAGACCCACTCCAGTATCCTTGCCTGGAAAAGCCCAGGGGCAGAGAAGACTGGTGGGCTACAGCCCATGGAGTCAAGAAGAGTCAGACACGGCTGAAGTGACTTAGCACACAAGCATTCCCCAGGGAAGAGGGCACAGTTCTTGAGGCACCAGACTGTCGTGTTCCCCCTTTACCTGGCAAAATAATAAAGCCACTCTTTCCTTCTTCCCTATAACTGTCTCCATACTTCTGTTTGGCATCAGTGCACGGAGAGCTGAGATTTTGGCATCACTATGGGCACCAGTTTCTTTGCCTGTAAAGGTGCTGAATCAGATTCCATGATCTCTTAGACCAGTGGTCCCCTACTATTTTGGCACCAGGGACTGGTTTCGTGGAAGACAATTCTTCCACGGATTGGGGTGGGGTGGGTGATGGTTTCCGGATGATTCAAGCGCATTACATCTTTGCGCACTTCATTTGTATTATTATCATTCCATCAGCTCCACCTCAGATCAGCAGGCATTAGATCCCAGAGGTTGGAGACCCCTGGCTTAGACTCCTTTCTGCTGTAATGCTCCATGTTCTTTTGTTGTCTTTCTTTTTTAATCACACCAAGTGCACAGCTTTCAAACCCTGCTCATTTTCTTGAGAGAAATCCTCGTCTCTTTTCTTTTCACCTGATATTTTTCGGCAGCTGTCACTTCCCACACAGAGCTACAGAAAGGGCTTGTCATAGCCCCGAGCAAGCATGGCTGTTTGGCAGCCAAGGTGCAGAACTGAGTGAACAGGGCAAATTTTCCAACCTTCCCACCTCCAACAGGGCAGCCACGCACAGCGTTTGATCAGACAAAGCTTCCTCCAGCCCTTCAGCCTGCAACTCCCTCTGTGTTCAACCAGGCACTCACATTCTTGTTACAAGCTCCCCACGAGCCAGCAGCAAGTTGGAGACAAAGGGTCTGAGTGCTCTGTGCACGTGGGAGTCTTTGCCGCCTGGCCATGCCCACCGACCTGCCATAGTTCATCGACAGCGATATGCATGCCTGGTCAGGGCTCGCTGGGGAAGCTGCGGCAGACATTTTATCTGGGAACAAGGGAAGGGAGATCCCTGCTCACTGAAGCAAAGGCTATTCCCGCAAATGGCTTAAAAGGGTCCTTCCTCAAGCAGAGGAGCAGCCACAGAGAACCCCAGGAAAGGGCAGGCAGTGGGGTCACATAACAGACAAGAAGAATTCTAAAGGAGTAATTCAGTTGCATTGGAGAGCTGGATCCCAACATCAGTTTGAATCAATCAATCTGGGTTATTCTCCTATGACACAGAATAAAAAGTCACCCCTCTATCTGCTACTAGCAGAAGGCCTCACAATGCCCTTAGTAGTAATTGCTACCATTTACTGAATAACTACGATTCCATAACCACGTGTGGTAGCTGATACAACCTTCCTTTTCCAGATGAGGAAAATGAGCTTCCTTGTGAGTGAATCACATTCCCTAAGTTGGCCCAGATGAAGTTCCCTCCTCCCGAGATGAGAATTATGTGCAAGTCAGTGGTGAAAGAGGGGCGCCCAGGAGAAACCAGGAACTGAGCTGGGAGTAGGGGAGGGGAGGATAGGCCAGAGGAAAGAGACAAACAAGGGTGGGATTTCAGACAAAATTCCGATCCAACGGGGAAAAGATGCAGAGTTGATTTTGTCTCAGAGTCACACCCCTCACAGCAAGGGAGCTGGACTGACATACTAGTCATCGGTTAAGGGCCTCCAGAGGGCTGTACCTTTCCAGCACTTGGCAATCCTCTGAAGATCACAGATGCAGGCCATTAGCAGCAAAAGCCTACCAAAGTGAGGAGAGGGGCGGGGAAATGACAGAAAGAACTGTGCTGTGGGGGCCTGGGTGACACTGAGTGTACCCTGCATAAGGAAACCAAGGAGAGCTCAGACCCAGCTCTGTCTTCATCCTCAGCCCCTTCATCACAGCTTCTTTTGTTCTTGACAGCTACTTGGGAAAAAAGACAGATCAGCACAGATAGATAGGAAAACGATGCTCAGCTTAAGTAACCAACCCAAGGTCATCTAGCTGGAAGGGACCAGCCAGCCCACAACCTGATTCTGACTCCAGATCCCCACTCTCTTATCACCACACTGGGCTGCTTTCCTGAGTAGAACAGAGAAATAGCCTGGCAGTGTCACAGGAGGGGTACTTGAAGCCATTCTTGACACCAAGTGTTCCCCCCACCACCTCGGAGTGCTTATAAATCCACAATCAGGAAGGGATTCCTTTGAGCAAGCACTGCCTCTCCACGGGGTCTCTGTTGAAATGCCAGGAACTGCAGACAGTTCCCGAACATCCACGCCATCCCCAAGAAGCAGCAGACAGGGGCGAGATCGGTGCTGGAGCTCTCCACCCCTGCAGAGACACCATTTGTGTATAGAACACCGGGGGTTCCCTTGGGCCCTCCCGGTAGCCACACTCAATAGTTGGGTGAGGAGCTGTATCCTCATCTTGCAGTTGAGAAAATCGAGTCTGACAAAGGTGACTTCTCCAAGTTACAGAGTACAGAATAGGAGAGGCAGAAGGGGAAGCCCTCCATGTCTTACCATCTTGAATACTGTCTTATCCATGAAATTCCTGAGTACAGTGTGGTATCTCTGGGCTTTTCCTGTGCAGAATTCTGTGTGTCTCTCCTATCTCTTGATCACAGCACCTATTTCTCTTTAAGGGACAACATTCCCCTCACATACAGTCTTGGAGGGAGTGGGAAATTGGCGGGAGAGGCACTTCACCTACCAAAGCACTGGGCTCCTGATCCCAGCTGTCCAACCGAGTACCCTATTCACACTCATCTGCTCACAAAAGGGCACGTGATCCAAGTAGGAACAATCAATGATTTGGAGAACAGTGATATGGATGCTAGGAGATGGCTACAATTATTGCTGAGATTGTAAATGCTAAAAGCCATGCAGATTTCAAGATTCCAAAACTATCTTTACAACTAAAAAAATAAAAATTACCTGTAAATAAATCCAGTGCAGAATAAAATAGAGATGAAAGAGTAAGTGATGGGAGGAGAAAAATAAGATGAGATGACAAGAAAGAGGAAAGGAAGGGAGAAAGAGGAGTATTGGAATCCCCTGATTTAGCCAAGGCTAAAGGGAACAGTAACCACCTTAGACGTTCTAGTTACATGGAACACTGAAAGCTCTTGTCTTCAGAAGTATTACATTCAGCTTCTGTCACTTCCAGCCAAAGGATTCTTACAAATATCACACTAAAAAATGTTTGGGTATATATCAATATATTCATATTATTGATATACAGTAGTAGATTTCAGTCAATATAAAGAAATTTTTTTATTTATTTTTACTTTACAATATTTACAAAAGTATTGGTTTTGCCATACATCAACATGCATCTGCCAAAAAGAAGCTTTTATTAAATCCATCCAGAGGAAAAATAACAAAGCAGGAGGCATAACCCTCCCATACTTCAGACAGCACTATGAGGCTACAGTAATCAAAATAGCATGCTACTGGCCCAAAAACAGACATACAGATCAGTGCAACAGAGTAGAGACCCCAGAAGAAACCCACACACCTATAGACAAATTAATCTTTGACAAAGGAAGCAAGAATATACCATAAGAATATAAGACAGTCTCTTCAAAAAGTGGTGTTGGGAATGGTGGACAGAAGCATGTAAATCAGTGAAGCTAGAACACACCATCATACCATGCACAAAATTAAATTAAAATGGCTTAAAGACGTACTATAAGACACCATAAAACTCCTAGAAGAGAACACAAGCAAAACATTCTTTGAGAACATAGACAAAACATAAATTGTACCACTGTCTTATTAGGTCTCCCAAGACAATAGAAATAAAAGCATAAATAAACAGATGGGAACTAATCAAGCCTTTAAGCTTTACACAGCAACCATAAAGTGAAAAGACAATCTACAGACTAGGAGGACACATGTGCAAATGATGCAACAAAGGTTTAATCTCCAAAATACACTAACAATTCATACAGCTCAATAACAGAAAAACAAACAACCCAATCAAAAATGGGCAGAGGACCGAAACAGACATTTCTCAAAAGACCACTGAGCCACCTAGGTAGCCCAAAGACGACATACAGAAGGATGACAGGCACATGGAATGATGCTCATCATTGACAATTATTAGAGAAAAGCAAATCAAAACGACAATGAGGTACCACCTCACACAAGTCAGAATGGCCATCATTAAAATGTCTACAGATAATAAAATGTTGGAGAGGGTGTGGAGAAAAGAGAAGCCTCCTTCTGTTGGTGGGAATGTGAATTGGTGCAGCCACTATGGAGATTCATCAGTATGGAACCTCCAAACAATATGGAGATTCATCAGTATGGAACCTCCAAACAATATGGAGATTCATCAAAACACTAAAAGAGAGTTGCCATATGATCCAGCAATCCCACTCCTGGGCACATATTCCAGAAAAACTATAATTTCAAAAGGTACATGCACCCTTATGCTCATAGCAGCACTATTTACAATAGCCAAGACATGGAAATGACCTAAACGTCCATTGACAGATGAATGGATATGGACGTGGTACCACATCCATACAACGGAATACTGCTGCTGCTGCTGCTGCTGAGTCACTTCGGTCTTGTCCGACTCTATGACCCCATAGATGGCAGCCTACCAGGCTCTTCCATCCCTGGGATTCTCCAGGCAAGAACACTGGAGTGGGATACTAGTCAGCCATGCAAAAGAATGAAATAATTTCATTTGCAGCAACTTGGATGGACCTAGAGGCTATCATGCTAAGCAAAGTAAGGCAGAAGAAAGACAAATACTATATGGTATCACTTATATGTGGAATATAAAATATGATACAAATGGAACTTACCTATGAAACAGAAACAGACTCACAAAGAGAACAAACTTGCGGTTACTGAAGGGGAGGAGACGTGGGAGAAAGACGGACTGGGAGTTTGGGATTAGCACATGCAGAATATAAAAAAGCACACACACACATATATAAACACATAACTGAGTCACTTTGCTGTATAGCAGAAATTAAGCACAGCACTGTAAATCAACTATACTTCAATAAAATTTAAAAATAAAAAAAGACTAGGAAAAAAAGAATCATTTATCCATATAGTGAGTAACAGACTGAGAAGCTGCTGACACTGCAATAGTAAACAGTTTTAGATGTGGCCTCCGAAGCTGCAGTTCCATCTTCAGCTCCACAGACAGACAGCAAACTTTATCTAAGAGCCAATTCAATCACTCAGGACCCCTGCACACTGACTCTCAGAGAGGCTAGAAGATTTGTCCAGTCTCCTTACCTGTGAAACAGGACATCTGCCTGTCTCTCTCATACACCAGAATTATTAGGGAATTATTAGGAAAAAGATAGAACTAAAGAATACTGTATAGATATGAGGGATTTATTAACTGAGGTTACAGACCCTGCTGAACTACTGACTCTTTGCTAAATTGTGTGTGTGTGTGTGTGTGTGTGTGTGTGTGTGTGTGTGCGTGTGTACACATGTGCATAGGTACATGTTGTCTGGTATAAATACAATCATATCTCAATGACCCCTCTCTTTATCTTTGGAGTAAGTACTTTGAGGAGTTGGTTGGTTTTCATGGATGCTTTTTGGGTGACTTCCCCCACCAGCATCACAGCAAAAAAAAGAAAATGGACTTTGACAGGCTCTGAGTTAAAGCTGTCTGGATTGCTCAATACAAAGTTCAAATTCTATATGGACTCTTTCATCCTTGAATGCAAATGCTCCTGACAGTCCATCCTAGTGGCTTTCAGAGGTTCTGCAAAATGCATGCAAGACTCGGCCTCTTCAAAATCCAGGTTACTTAAATCAGTGCCCTGGGTGTTCCCTTCTCTCCCTCGACTCTGTATCTCATCAGTCCATCAGCCTTGTTGATCCACTTCATTCCTCCTGACCCAACAGCACTGCCGGCTCCGGAACTCAGCCTTCCTCCTGCCAGGGCCCCAAGCCCAGAATGACTTGTTTCTAAGACAACTACCTGACTATTGATGCTCCCCATCTAAAATCTTGTGAATAAGTTTCTATTACTTACTAAATCAATTATTAATATCTTAATTAGACTCATAATTTCTCCACCTCTATCTCTTCAGCTTTTCTCTTGCTTTTCCTCATATGCACCTTCTGTTCTAGCCATATAAAAATTTAACTTCAAATTTTCCAAACTGC
Source organism: Bos indicus (assembly GCF_029378745.1). Classification (NCBI taxonomy): domain Eukaryota; kingdom Metazoa; phylum Chordata; class Mammalia; order Artiodactyla; family Bovidae; genus Bos; species Bos indicus. The sequence goes on along the minus strand of NC_091788.1, from coordinate 13,498,535 downwards.
CAAGCTCTCTCATATTTCTAGGCTTTAGCACTTGCTGTTTCCTCTCCCCAGAACTCCTCAAACCCTTCCCAGCCATGCCTTGTCTGGAAATTTTCAAATTATTCAAAAAGAATTAACTCAAGCATCAGCTTCCTTGTGAAGCTATTTCTGGGCATGCCGGCCTTTGGAGCCTTTTGGAGGCTCAAATCTGTACATTATTATCATCATTAAAAAGTGAAAGGGTTAGTCACTAAGCCATGTCTGATTCATGCCCCCATGGGCTGTAGCCTGTCAGGCTCCTCTGTCCATGGGATTTCCCAGGCAAGAATGCTGGAGTGGGTTGTCATTCCCTTCTCCAGGAGATCTTCCCAACCCAGGGATCAAACCCAGGTCTCCTGCATTGTAGGCAGATTCTTTATTTGTTTATAGAGCACTTATCATGTTCCAGCTACAATGCTAAGCACTTTACGTCAGCTAATCTCATTTAGTTTTCTCAACAACACTATGAAATGTATGTTGTTTTTATTCCCATTCTACAGATAGGGGAAATAAAACATGGGACTATTATTACCCGAAACTACAGAGGTAATTAGTGGTAAAACCAAGACTGGAATCCAGGCTGTCAGACATCAGAACTCATGTGCATAATTTCCATTATACCACACTACACTACTGGCATATTTGTATGGTAGCATTTATTCTAGTACACTTTATTAACATGCCTGTTTTGCTTTGAAAAAGCCTTGAGCTGACTGTGAATCCTTAAGATCAAGATGTGTCTTCATTTAGTCAATCTCTTGGTCATGAAGGTGATACCTGAAAGTGACAAATACAATACCACGTGGTAATGTATGATGAGGGGGATGAGAACGGGATGCTATTGGGACACAGAAAAGCAGGGCCAAGAAGAAAGGGAAGGCTTCTTAAGGAGATGGAATGGTGCAGACCAAGTCATGGAGTCTGAGAAACCGCGGAAGATTTCAATCCTTTCCTGAATTTGCCCTGCAGTTGGCTAGTGGTTCAGTGAAGGTCAGGAATCCAGTGTGCTGCAGTCCATGGGATCTCAAAGAGTCAGACACAACTTAGTGACTGAACAACCTCCTGCACCGGTAATCTAGCCCTCAGGGTCTTCTGAGCAGCCCCTGGGAGAGGAAAGAGCAGCCCCAGGATCTGGGGAATAGGAACCACACCCTCTGGTGGAAGAGAAGAACACTCACTCGATGGAGTGCACAGTAGAGGAAGCAGTTGGCCCTTAGCACAGCCCAGACTGTGTCTTCCAGTCTGTCTTTATCAGTCATTTAACCTTAAAGATGTCACTTAACTTTCCTGAATCTGTCTCCCCAACTAATTGGGACAGTCTTGCATGCTCTGTCTTTGGAAACTAAATTTGAACCTAAGCCAGGAAGGAGATCTGATCCTGATACACAAGACAGCACCCAGTAGGACTGGCATAGTGAGAATTTCATTCATTCGTTTGTCTGTTGATTCAAAATATGTATTGAGCTTTTTTCATTTTCAGGAGTTGTGCTTGGTCATGGGGCATAAATCGGAGACAGACAATGACCCATTGTTTGTCTTGAAACATAATGGGAAGACAGGCATTTAAAGAACAATTAACATTAAAGTATGTTGAGTGTTTTTGTAGAGATTATAGGGTACCTTAGAGTATTCAGCAGGTAGACTTGACCCTTTCCCAGGGAGTCAGAGAAGGCTTCCTTGATTAAGGAGATGTGGTCTGCATAAGCTGAAACCTGAAGGATGAATAGAACCAGCCAAGTGAAGGGAGGAATGTGAGAAACATTTCAGATACACGGAAAAGCATATAAAAGCCCAAATCCAGAGAAGACGTAGAACAGCATAGATTTCAAGGACACAACCCAGTATGCTGCTGCTGCCGCTGCTGCTGCTAAGTCGCTTCAGTCGTGTCCAACTCTGTGTGACCCCAGAGATGGCAGCCCACCAGGCTCCCCCGTCCCTGGGATTCTCCAGGCAAGAACACTGGAGTGGGGTGCCATTTCCTTCTCCAATGCATGAAAGTGAAAAGTGAAAGGGAAGTCGCTCAGTCGTGTCCAGTATAACTGGAGCATAAAGTATGAGAAGCAGAGTAGCATAGACAACACTCAAGAGGGGAGTAGTGGTGAGATTTAGAAGGCCTTAAACCACGTTGAGAAACTGAGGTTTTAATATTAGAATAATGGGGAGCCATTGATAGATATTAATTAGAAAAGAGACATGATACATTTTGAGTATAGCTATATATGCACACACACACACACACACACACACATATATATATGATATTTATACTATATCTTAGGGCCCCTTTCATAGAATAATATCCAGGTCTTTTGAGATTGATCCCAAGAGACGAGTTCCAGGAGCAAAGGGAAAGCTGGAAAATGCCTCTTCTCTGAACCTGCCAAATCACTCTTACCTTCTCAATATTCCTCTAATGGCAAATACCACACCCTGCTGGCCCCACAAGGCACTGTTTCCCACATAATGGTCCAGCCCAGCTGGAACTAGGAAGGATATTTAAGCAACATTTAATTGAAAATGGACAATAATAAAAGAAATATGGTATTTACAAAGTGTAACACAGAACATGGACATCTGGCTCAAAAGCTCATCCTCTGTCGTGGAACCCCTAGGGGTCGTCACAAACTCCCTGTTCTTACCTTATTTCTCCCCACACTCTCCAGGCCTGATTTCGAGGTAAATTATACACACATGACTCAAAGCCCACGTCTCTGCCCCCTGCCTGCTCCCTAAACTACAGACTTGTATATTCAGCTCACATTGTTGAATCCTTGTTACCTCCTCAGTCTCCTACCTGACACCTTCAACCAGCTATCTAAGGAGCACCCTAAAATCAATAAAGTTAAATAGAAATGCTGATTCTACCTCCTCCCTAAAAAATGTTCCCCCTAGTCTTCCTCATCCCTCGAAAGACATACTATGATCGGATTTTGTCCTCATTTATCATCTATTCCTTGCCCCCGCAACTAGGTATAAGTCCATGAGAGCAGGGGTCTGGCTTATTGTATCCTTACTCCGCATCCACAACTGTAGCTGGCACACAGCAAGACGCTCATAAATAGCTATAGAATGAATGCATGAATCATCAGATTAGGGCTTGGCATAGCATACTTCACCTACCAGCCCCTGGCAGCTTCCAAGTGACAGACTTTTTGCCATCACTTTACTATTTTTTTTAAAAGCTGACTTCACCCTCACAGTGACCTGACCATTCAGCTGGTTTGACCAGATGTGCCTACAGGTAGTCATCAGGGACTCAGGATTTCTTTTATTCCAGGGATTAAGGTCATTCACGTTAAGAAAAGGCTTATTTTTCATTCCATCTATTTAGACAAGGAACTAAGATGCCACCCCTGCACCCCTGGAACCCTGATTCAATTTAGAGAGACAGACACACACCTAGATGGCCCTCATAGGAAACAGTGGGTTATATGCTCTGACTGAGGTACAAACATATATAGGATTTAAGGGTAATTTTAATTGCACCTTGGGAAGAAACGGGAATCTAAAGGAACGTGGAATTGAGCTAGGTGTCAGGTAGTGGTAAGGACAGGGAGGAATTACAAATTAAAGCATGTTTATGAAGGATTCTCAGAAGCTTTCAAGGACAGTTAGTAAAGGTCTCTACCTTGAGCTCTGAGTACACAAGGTGAGGAAAAGTCAAGATGGTACATAAATTAGGTGAGCATATATTATGAACAAAGAATTTGTTATTATGTTATTATATGTTATTATGTATATATATGTTATTATATATATATAACATATATGTTATTAATATTCATAATATTATTATTATGAATTAATTCTCAGGGCACATGAGAATTAATAAATCACAAGAGTATCAACTTTGCCATCAGAAAATCTGGATTCTAATTCTGGCCCTATCACTTCCTATTTTTGTGACCTTGTGAATACAAATCAACCTCTCTAAACTATACCCAAAAATGAAATGGTAGTAATACCCATCTACTGAAGACCATTGCAAGAATGAAATGAGATAATAAATATAAAGTTTCTGGAACATAAGATCTTCATTTTTAACTTTAGGTATTTTTACTATTATCATTGTCTCAAAAACTTGCTTTCTCCTGGCTTTAAATTTGTTTCATATGCTTAGAAGAATCGAAAAGTTAAACTCTGTGATCTGTTTAATAAACTGCTTTTATTGAAGGTATAAAATGAAACTGAATACAGATTCATGTAGAAAATACTATATTTAGTGTGCAAGGAAGAAGAGGGAAGTGCATTGAAAGGTAAGAGTGGTGAAAAGCTAATAGCAACCCAAATCTTCTGAGCACTTATGATGCCTTGAAATATATGCCAAGCACAGGTAATTCCTGGTTCTTCATTGCCCCACGTTCCCTACATCAAGAATGAAGTGCAATTAAGCTTAAATCACAGATATTCTTCCATAATGTAAAGGGAATATCCCTTCCACTGATAATAGCCAGGAAAAGAGGAAACCAGAAACTTAGAGGTGTTTTTCCTCAAGCCCAAAGCAAAAGGAAAAGGTTATTCCTTCCAGTATAGGAAGAGAGTGGAATTTCTATTTAAGAGGAAGAAGGAGGCAGATACCATGTCAAAAAGCCAAAATCTCAGGGCAGAACATATGAGTGGTGCTCTGCTCTCCATTGGGAATTTGAGGACAGTGGTGAGAGGCAACATGCAAAGTAGTCCCTTTTCAACATGGAGTAAAAATGGTCACAGAATCATTTTAGGTGGACAAGAGCCTGAATCAGCATTTCTAAAGCTGCCTCAGCTTCAGTGTTGTATAGAATCCAGGATTTTCCCTCAGGATCATGGGCTATGCTGTGGCAACAGCACAGCAACCCTATAGATGAGGGCTACAGAACGGGCTGCCTTCAGAGTTCCCAGCCGCATTCTCAGCACCAGTGAAAGGGGTGCAGCTAGAAAGGCGGCAGGGGGCCCACCCGCTGGAGGGCAGCCAGTCGTAAACTTCGGCCTCTATGCCAATGTCCAGGTGGAAGGAATAACAAAAAGCAAAACCAAAACCGTTTCAATAAAGTGGCCTGTGTGTGGGGAGCCAGGCCCCCCCTACCTGCTGCAACAGGTGCATCAATCCCAGTCTCTCAGACTTAGAGAACAGCTTGGACAAGAGCAGAGGAGGCTGGGTTTAAAAGAGGAGCATTTTCCAAGGAGACCCAATCACCCACAAGCTGGGTTTTTGGGGGGGTTTTTTGTGTTAGTATCCAGAGCAGACTTCAAATACGTGTTCATTTTTTTCTGAGAAATATGAAAACAATTTTGAACAGCTGCAGTAAGGCAAAAATCAACATACAATAAATTGGACGTTCAAAATATTCAAGTTGCTAAATTTTGACAAATGCATACATCTGTGAAATCACTCTCACTTATAAGGGCCAACTTGCCCATTAGCCATACACATACAAAAAGGTTTCAGCTTATTCTTTTTTTTTTTTTTTTTTTTGCTATATGCAAAATAGATAACTAATAAAGACCTATTGTATAGCCCAGGGAACTCTACTCAAAATGCTGTAGTTGCCTATATGGGAACAGAATCTAGAAAAGAGTAAATATATGTATACATGTAACTGATTCACTTTGCTGTATACCTGAAACTAGTACATTATAATAAATCAATAAAAAGTAAAAATTAAAAAAATAAAAGAGGTTATTTAAACTGGAGACAATTGAGATAATAGTAACTGGAAATTCTGAGCACTCTCCCCCACAACCCTTCTTTCCAGCTTCCTAATAGCACAGGGGTTTTGAGGAAGATGAAATTAGTTATAAAAAAAATTAAGTCCTTCCTATGAGTAATAGAATAAAATTATGACCCTAAAACACATGCAATATTGCATCTATTCTTGCAACAGTTTTATAAGACAGACACTAGCATCACCTTATTTTACAGACAAGTAAACTAAAGCTTAATGAGGTTAAGTAAATAACCCAAAGTCAAGGGCCTGGGGGAGAGAGATCAACAGGATGGAAACAGACACAGGGCTCACCTCCCCTCACAAACATATCAAAAGGACGACTGAATACAGAGCAACTCTCCCTGAAATCAACCTTGGAACTAGCAAGACAGGTCTTCTACAATGAAAGCTTTGAAGAAAGAGCCCCACAGAGTCCAGTAAAGGAGAAGTGATCTAGTTAGAGCTGCACCTCTAGCAGGGGGACACATGAGAAGAGGGGGATAACACAGGCTCAGGGGTCCTCCCTGGGCAGTGAGGGGTTCTAGTCACACATTAGGCACCCCAGCCCTGACATCCAGCTCCAAAAAAGATGAGCCCCCTTAGCCAATTTGAAAACCAGTGAGGCTTACTGGAGGGCTGAAAGATGGCTCTTCAAGAGAGCAAGCACACCCTTGATTACTCCCAGTCATCAGTGCACACTTGGAGGCAGCAAAACTAACTCCAAGGTGAAGACCACCATCAGAGTGTGCACACTTTGAGAGGAGCAGAGACACCGACCCTTCCTCTCCAACTCAGCCTCTAACCAAGGCAGGCACACCAGGGAGAAGTAAAATCAGCAAAGAAATGCAGATCCAAACTCTCAGGCCTTAGCCATGTCCAAAACCAAGGTTTCCACTGCCATCACACTCCAGAGATACCCATTCTCACAGGGTTCCTACTCCAGCCTATTGAACCCTAGCCCTGCCCCTGATACTGACAGACAGTGAGTGTAGAAGCCCGGTTCACACCTGACTCTGGCTGTAGCCCTTCCAATTACAGTGCTACCTCCCACCAAGGCAGCTGTCCCAGGGGAAGACTCGGGCTGTGCTCACTTCAGATTCAGGTCTCCCACCAAAAGCCACTGGGCACAAAGACTGCATAGGGATGCTCCCACACAAGGACAGCCCTTCAAGACCAGAGAAGTAACTGTTTCACCTAACGAAGATCAAGATATACAAACAATAATAAGAGAATACTACACAGTTATATCCCAACAAACTGAACAAACCAGAAGAAATGGATGAAACATATAATCTTCAAAGACTGAACCAGAAAGAAATGGAAAATCTGAACAGACCAGTTACAAGTATTAAAATTGAGTCAGTAACCAAAAAACTCCCAACAAAAGTCTAGGATCAGATAGTTCCTTGGTGGAAATTCTACCAAATACATAAAAAAAGAGTTAATATCTATCCTTCTCAAACTCTTCCCCAAAAAATGAAGAAAAGGAAACACTTTCAATTCTCTGAGGTTACCATTAGCCTGATGCCAAAAACCATACAAAAACACTACAAAAAAGGAAAATTACCAGTCAATATCCCTGATAAATATAGTTACAAAAATATTAGCAAAATATATTCAACAATATACAAGAAGGATCTTACACCATGATCAAATGAGGTTTAATCCAGGGATGCAAGGACTGCTGAATATTAACAAATTAATGTGACACAACATATGAATAAAATGAAGGATGAAAATCACATGATCATCTCGGTAAATGCAGAGAAAGTATTTGACAAAATTCAATACCCATTCATGATGTAAACTCAGAGTTGGCACAGTGGGAACATATCTCAACATAATAAAGGCTATCTGTGACAAACCCACAGCTAACATCATACTCTATGGTGAAAAACTGAAAGATTTTCCTCTACAATCAAGACAGGGATGCCCACTCTTTCTGTTTATATTTAACACAGTCTTGGAAGTTGTAGCCACAGCAATCAGACAAGAAAAGGAAGCAGAAGTCACCCAGATTGGAAGAGAAAAAGTAAAGCTGCCGCTACTTTCAAAGGACAGGATATTATATATTAAAAAGCCTAAAGTTTCCATACACAAAAACCATTAGAACTAATACAAGAATTAAGCTGTAGGATATAAGATTAACAAACAGGAATCTTGCTTTTCTATACAGACATAATGATTAATCAGAAAGAACGCAAGAAAACAATTCCACTTACAATTGCATCAAAAATAATAAAATACACACACAAACTTCATCAAGGAAGCAAAAGGGATTGAAGAGGATATGAATAAATGGAATGATGCACGATACTGGATGCTTGGGGCTGGTGCACTGGGACGACCCAGAGGGAGGGTATGGGGAGGGAGGAGGGAGGAGGGTTCAGGATGGAGAACACAGGTATACCTGTGGCAGATTCATTTCGATATTTGGCAAAACTAATACAATATTGTAAAGTTTAAAAATAAAATTAAATTAAAAAAATAAGTATACCAAAAAAAAAAGAATAAATGGAATGACATCCCGCATTCATGGATTAAAAGAATCAATAATGTACAACATCCTTACTTCTCAAAGCAATCTACAGATTCAAGGCAATATCTATCAAAATGCCTTTGAATTTTTTACAGAACTAAAACTAAAGTTTATATGGAATCACAAAAATCCCCTGTTGGGAAGTGCAGCGCAAAATAGCCTTAAAGGAGAAGGTCCTTGGGAAAATGGCAGAGGGCCAGAAGCACCCAGGCTTTGAGATAGCTGAAAAACATCTCCTGCTTTTAGCTGTGCTTGGCGCCAAGATTTAATAATATTAAAGATGTTGCTTGAGAAAATGGATGGGATAAACACCTGAGTCATTTAGAATGCGCTGTCCTTGAAATATCTTTTACTGATTATGTCTTAACCCTGTACGCGCTCTGCTGGCCATATACTCTAAGCTCTTTGTTCCTGCTTCTATAAAAAGGTTCGACTGCAGAAATAAATTTGTCAGTCCTTGCAAGAGACTGTCCCAGTGTTGTTCTTTCAGGTTCATCGTTTCCAAGTCCCGGGGAGAAAATCCCCACACCCCCAAATAGCCAAAGCAATCTTGAGAAAGAAGAACAAAGCTGGAGGTATCATGCTCCCTGACTTCAGACGATACTACTAAGCAGAATAATCAAGACAGGGTGGTACTGACACAAAAACAGACACAGAAGTCAAAGAAACAGAACAGGGAGCCCATAAATAAAACCACACATTTTTTAAGACCAATCTACAAGAAAGGAAACCAAAACACACCATGGGGAAAAGGCAGTCTCTTCAATAAATGGTGTTGGGGAAACTGGATAGCTACATATGAAACGATAAAGTTAGAACACTTCTAAAACCATATACAAAAATAAACGCAAAGTGGATTAAAGACCTAAATATAAAACCAGAAACCTTAAAATTCCCAGGAAAAAACATAGGCAGTACACTCTTTGACTTATGTCTTAGCAATATTTTTTTGGATCCGTCTCCTCAGGCAAAGGCAGCAAAAGCAAAACAGTGTTTGCACAGTGAGGGAGGCTATCAACAAAACTAAAGCCAACCTTCCGAATCAGAAGATATTTTCAAAAGATATCACTGATAAGGCATTAATATCCAAAATATAAGAGCTCATAGAATTCAACATCAAAACACAATCTGATTCAAAATAGGAAGACCTGAGTAGACATTTTTCCAAAGAAGTTATATAGATGGCCACAGTCACATGAAAAGATGCTCAACATCACTAATTATCAGGGAAATGCAAATCAAAACCACGAAGAAATCACCTCCCACCAGTCAGAACTGGTATTATCAAAAAGATAACAAGTAATAAACATCAATGAGAATGTGGAGAAAAGGCAACTGTTGAAAACAGTATGTAGGTTCCTCAAAAAACTAAAAATAGAACTAACATATGATCCAGCAATTCCACTCCTGGATATACATGCAAAGAAAATGAAAACACTAATGTAATAACATCCATGCACCCCAATGTTCATAGAAGCATTATTTACATTGGCCTAGATACAGAAGCAGCCTAAGTGTTCACCAACAGATTAATGGATTAAGAAGAGTGGTGTGTGGATAAAGAAGAGTGGTATGTATACCCAATACACCCAATATGTATACTTACATACATACAATGGAAATATTACTCAGCTGTTAAAAAGGAATAAAATTTTGTCAACAACATGGATGGACCTAGAGAATATTATACTTAGTAAAGTAAGGCAGACAGAGAACAAATATTATATGTTTTCACTTATATGTGGAATCTTAAAAAAAAAACGAATATAGCAAAACAAAAACAGACTCATAGATAGAACAAATAAGCAGTTACCTGTGGGAGGAGAGGCAAGACAGTAGAAGGGGATTAAGAGGTACAAACCAAGAGGTATAAAATAAATAGAATCCAAGGATATAATGTACAGCACAGAGAACTATGTCTAATATTTTATAATAACTAAAACAAATTAAAATCTATAAAAATATCAAATCACCATGTTGTATACCTGAAACTACTGTAACATTGCAAATCAGTTACTCTTTTTTTTTTTAACTATTTTTGATGGATACGCAAAAAAAAAAAAAATTTGAACAGCCTGGAATCAATCCCATATCTGGCTGATGCCAAAGTCTCCTTTTTAATCACTATGCCAAAAGGAAAGTTAAAGTCCAGTTCTGGAATTTTTGAATATTAGTCTCTGAACTCTGAGCTTCACTTTATAGAAGTGGTGAGAAATAAAAAGTTTTGCAAGAGAGAAGCAGGTTATTATACTTGAGATTTACATGAATCCTTCTCATGGTGATGCAAGAGGTTGAATGGCGGAGACTATTGCATGAAACCCAGATGAGAGGTTTATAAAAATTAGAATGAGAATTAAATTCCAGGTCTATTTGATGTAAAAGCCAGTGAATTTTCCTCTGGGCTAGCCTGCCTCACCAAGATAACCTCCCAAGTTGGAGACAGAGGGAATTCAAGTTCAAGTATGGTGTTACCATCTATTTAGTGATGGTAGTTGTGTCAGTAAGAAAGAAAATATAATATTAAAATTTGTTTTGGATATGTGCCTTCCCTGAATAGTAATCTCCTTGAAAATAAACAGGATTCCATAAATTCCAAGAACCCATTTTCAAACCTCTTGATACTTGAAAAAAGAATCATCATTATTCCCATATATGTCTCAATATTTTCTCAGCAGGACTCTTTGCTGGTATTGCCTCAATCACTCTAAACTTTAACATAGTTCATGAATTTACTGGAAGTTTCTGTAAAATTATCATCACTTTGGAAATGTAGAAAAATATATTTAACAGATAGATGACCTAGGTAAGTCCTAGGAAATGATCCTTTGACTTTTTAATACAGTCAACACACCTACAATTAGAATTATAAACAGGAATGTAAAGACAGTAATAAGTTAATCATTTGGCTCAATTCAATCCAATTAAATAAACTGTTATTGAAACTATTATTACAGTGCCCCTACCAGGGCAGTCCGCTAGGTAATAGGATTACAAAAAGGCTTGACATAAAGTTGCTCTTTCCTAGGACTCAGAAGTCTCTCTTGCAGAAACAGTATGGCCTTTACAGTCACAATGTCTTGGCTTTGAACCCTGGCTCTGCCTTGCAGTGGTTCATATCCTGGCGTAAATCACTCAAACTCACCAAATTCCCACTTATTCCCCCTTAAAGCAAAGTAATAAGCTGTATCTAACTTTCACAGTTGCTGTTAAGAATTACTAACAAAGTAGGAAATCCCAAAAAACATGAGCTATTAGCTTTAGTAGATACGACTAGTTTTTAAATGACTGTAACAAACAACACTGTAATAGAAATTTATAGTATAGAGAAACAGAGTGATGAAGCTGAGAGTTTTTTTTTTTTTTTTACTTTTTTAATTGAAGGATAATTGCTTTACAGAATTTTGTGGTTTTCTGTCATACATCAACAAGACTCAGCCATGAGTACATCCATGTCCCCTCCCTCCTGAACCTCCCTTCCATCTCTCTCCCCATTTTTAAGAGAGACACGTGGATAGAAGTGAAGCTTTCTTCAGTTATTCAATAAATGTTAGATAGCAGATAGCCCAACTGAAAAAGGAAACCAGACATTTACCAACTCAAGCACATTCTGATGTGTTACATTATTTAATCCTAACCACAATCCCATCAGATCAGATCAGATCAGTCGCTCAGTCATGTCCGACTCTTTGCAACCCCATGAATCGCAGCACGCCAGGCCTCCCTGTCCATCACCAACTCCCAGAATTCACTGGGACTCACGTCCATCGAGTCAGTGATGCCATCCAGCCATCTCATCCTCTGTCATCCCCTTCTCCTTCTGCCCCCAATCCCTCCCAGCATCAGAGTCTTTTCCAATGAGTCAACTCTTTGCATGAGGTGGCCAAAGTACTGAGTTTCAGCTTTAGCATCATTCCTTCCAAAAAAAATCCCAGGGCTGATCTCCTTCAGAATGGACTGGTTGGATCTCCTTGCAGTCCAAGGGACTCTCAAGAGTCTTATCCAACACCACAGTTCAAAAGCATCAATTCTTTGGCGCTCAGCCTTCTTCACAGTCCAACTCTCACATCCATACATGACCACAGGAAAAACCATAGCCTTGACTAGACAAACCTTTGTTGGCAAAGTAATGTCTCTGCTTTTGAATATACTATCTAGGTGGGTCATAACTTTCCTTCCAAGGAGTAAGCATCTTTTAATTTCATGGCTGCAGTCACCATCTGCAGTGATTTTGGAGCCCAGAAAAACAGTCTGACCCTGTTTCCACTGTTTCCCCATCTATTTCCCATGAAGTGGTGGGACCGGATGCCATGATCTTCATTTTCTGAATGTTGAGCTTTAAGCCAACTTTTTCACTCTCCACTTTCACTTTCATCAAGAGGCTTTTGAGTTCCTCTTCACTTTCTGCCATAAGGGTGGTGTCATCTGCATATCTGAGGTTATTGATATTTCTCCCGGCAATCTTGATTCCAGTTTGTGTTTCTTCCATAAGGATGTATTATTTTGTTAATTTTACAGATAAAGAAGCAAGACTCAGATTATGTCTAAGATTGCACAGCTAGCAAGTAGAACTAGAACGCAAGCTTCTATGTGCCCTATGTCTTGCATGCTTGTACCACTCTCAGCCTATCTGGAGATGCCTAAACAAAGGACTGTAGCACTCCATGAATGTTTGCTCATCTGGGTGGAGTTGAAGGAGTAAGCTGGATATAAAAGGAGCACAGGGAGATGTCTTTCTAGAGGGGCTGCTGAACTCAACAGGATTTTGAGATCTTTGGGATAAGGAAGGCAAGGAGTTACCAGGTGCAGAGATAGTCATGAATGGAACCAATCCGTCTCCAAGTTCTTTTTGGAATGTTGGTAAAATGATGTTTCTGTATACCCTCTTTCCAAAACGCAAAAAAGAGTGTAAGATTTATTAGTACAAGTCTAGTTTCTTCAGATGTTTCTCAGTGGTCACCATCTAGGTTTTTTCCCCATTCCAATTTACCTCTGAACATGCTCCTTCAAGAATACGTTGTATCCTTAAAATCACAAATCACAGAGATGAATGCAATGACCCAAGTTGTGGTCAGTTTTTAAATGGGCTGAAAAGCACCATAACCTCCTTCACTGCGAATACTATCAAAATTAACGTGGCCCAAGACAGTATAGTTATTTTGTTGTGTTTTTAGCAACCATGGACCATTTAGTGACCATTGTAGTCTATACAAGTTTCATCTAAGAAACGCATATTTTTAATTGACAAAAAAAAAAAAGCCAGCCTGGTATTTATCAAAGTCTTTAGAAGGTACTCAACAAGAAGACTTCCTGTTTCAGACTGTGACTAGGGATAAAGAGGTTTCAGAATCAGAGCACCATTTCCTAGGTAGAGATGACAGCTAAAATGTGTCACTTTCATGAGTCAAGAGGAGCTAAGCGACCACCTGAAGAACAAGTCCATCCTTGGTGGTAGCTCTTTTCTTCCCCATTTGCTTTCTGTCTGCATCACAAACTGCATACAGCTTTTAGGGGCAGGTTCTCTAGGAAAGAAAATTGATGAACATGGAAAGGTTGGCCAAAAAAGAAATCCCTGAATTCAAGATAACTTTTTTTCTAATAAAAATAGATGAATGAATTACTCCATGGTTCTTCATCAATGGTTTCACATTTCTGGACTGAGGCTTTCTGAGAAGTTTTTGTCAAGGTTTGTGAGAAGGCTTTGATGTATGAGAAAGATGTCACCCATATCGATTGAGGCTTCTTCGTAGGATACTGCCTTAGTAACAGAGAGAACAGGGTGCCCCTTGGCCCCATCCGGGGTTTCTGCAGAAACACACTATGAACTAGAGTATTACATAGAACATAAGCATCATGATCTGTAAGACCAAAACCAGATAAAAGAACCTAAATGCTTGTGCAAGAGAATTAATTTAAAGTTTTATTAGTAGGCAGAAATATGAATAAGTTGGAGAAGACTCTTGAGAGTCTCTTGGACTGCAAGGAGATCAAACCAGTCCATCCTAAAGGAAATCAATCCTGAATATTCATTGAAAGGACTAATGCTGAAGCTGAAGTTCCAATACTTTGGCCACCTGATGCAAAGAGCTGACTCATTTGAAAAGACTCTGATGCTGGGAAAGATTGAAAGCAAAAGGAGAAGGGGACGACAGAGGACAAGATGGTTGGATGGCATCACCCACTCAAAAGACATGAGTTTGAGCTAGCTCTGGGAGATGGTGAAGGGATAGGGAAGCCTGGCATGCTGCAGTTCATGGGGTTGTAAAGAGTCGGACACAACTGAGCGACTGAACAATATGAATAAATAGAGGGAAGAATATAATTCTTGAAGAATATAATTCTTAAAGTAATTTAATAGTTATATTAAATGAAAAAGAGAACCAAAAAGCAGCTTTTCCATTTAAATTCAGAATTAAAATAAATATTAAAAATATTCTTTAACTAGACTAATCGTGCGGAGAAGGCAATGGCACCCCACTCCAGTACTCTTGCCTGGAAAATCCCATGGACAGAGGAGCCTGGTAGGCCGAAATCCATGGGGTCGCTAAGAGTCGGACACGACGGAGCGACTTCACTTTCTTTCACTTTCATGCATTGGAGAAGGAAATGGCAACCCACTCCAGTGTTCTTGCCTGGAAAACCCCAGGGACTCAGGAGCCTGGTGGGCTGCCGTCTATGGGGTCGCACAGAGTCGGACACGACTGAATCGACTTAGCAGCAGCAGCAGCAGACTCATCATGTGCTGATTTCTCTTCTGATCCTGTTTTCAAGAATTAAACATTTACTGAGAACCTATTCATCGCCAGGTTAATAACTAAGTATTGGGAATCCAAAGGAAAATGGGACAGTTTCCTGACCTCTTGTAATGATAGCTCTCATTTCAGAGTGGTATAAAATGACAACACAGCACATTGGCCAGTAGGTTTGTCTTGTCCCAGAGTCTCTTTGCATGAAAAATCTGTGTAGTTGTCTTCGAGCTTCTCTGCTTTTCCTTTTATGTAATATTTTCCTGTTCTCAACTATCACCTTACCACAGACTCCCAGAGCTTGTAATTGCTAACATGAGGAAATCTGACCACTCATGAGCAGATATCAAATTTGCAATCACAACTCCCAGACCCTAATCATGGATTTACATACTAATAAGCTGTGTGAGTCTGGGCAAGTCATTTCTTTTCTCTAGACCTTCATTTCCTCACTTATAAAATAGAGAAAGCATCTGAAGAGTCTTCAGGGCCCTTCAAGGTCCAATATTCCATGGTAGGCTCTCCACCTACCAGGAGCTTTTGAAGAAAAAAAAAAGTCGTGCTTAACCAAAAAGCAGCATGGAGTGATGGAATTTCAGATACTGTGCTGCTCCCTGGGGAGATAGAGAGGCTCAAGGCTGAGGGTATCAGGTCCACCTGTTCCCAATCAGTGCAACCGGCATGTGACGAGGGTATGCTATGGCCAGGTGAAGAAAATAGCTCCTGACTTCCAGGAGCTTTGGTTTTGATGGCAGAAGTAGACTTGCAAAGACAATGATCGTGTAGAAAGTTGAGTGCCACAAGAGGAGATGGCACAAGACAATGGGTACAAGCCAGAGTACCTAAAACCACCTAGAGTTTCAGGAATGGCCTCTCAAAGGCCATGACAAACAAGCTGAAGCAAGAAGGACAAGGGAAAAGGTCTTACAGAAGGAAAAGGGTGGGTGGGATTATCTTCCAGACTCAGAAAGGCTTAGAAGTTCAAATGAGCAGGATGCCTTCAGAAACTTGGAGGTGCTCAGTGACGCTAAAGCACAAGGTCCACATTGCAAAGAAGTAGTGCCTAAGTTTGGAGAAGGCAATGGCACCCCACTCCAGTACTCTTGCCTGGAAAATCCCATGGACAGAGGAGCCTGGAAGTCTGTAGTCCATGGGGTCGCTGAGGGACAGACACGACTGAGCGACTTCACTTTCACTTTTCACTTTCATGCACTGGAGAAGGAAATGGCAACCCACTCCAGTGTTCTTGCCTGAAGAATCCCAGGGACGGGGGAGCCTGGTGGACTGCCGTCTATGGGGTCACACAGAGTCGGACACGACTGAAGCGACTTAGCAGCAGCAGTGCCTAAGTTGAATATGGAAAAGAGGGCAGGAGCCAGAACCCGGGGGCCTTGGGTTTCATGCTAAGGAGTTTAGCCATTATCCTGTGGATCTCAAGGGAGAAAAAAAGGTTTAAGTGGACATGGATGATCCATAAAAAACTCCTCCTTCAACCACATCTTGGACCAGCTTGTCTGCCTCAGAGAAACCTCCAATTTGGGATCTGTCTGCCTACCTTTTCCAGTTTGTTCTTGAAAATCTCCTAAACTGCACCTTCTACACCCATACCGCTAATATTCCCTGCTCTGCAGACCCCAGGAGAATTCATGCCTTACAGGCTAAACATTTTTGCACTGGCTGCTTCCCAAGCAAGACAGCCAAAAGCGGAGCACAAGCCCCAGACAAACTCGGCAGCTCCTGCATTATTCAGGGCGCTATTAAAATGAGACTCACAACTCACAAGGCAAATTAATTTTAATTTTTAAACAGGCAACATTTTAAACTGTTCATTTCCTTGAAATGTATCCATCCTGGCATTTTTATCATCAGAAGAGTAAGTAAAGCTCACAGCAAAAAGAAAAAAGAACTGGCATGTGTGAGACTGGGACTCCCTAATAGCCAAGAAGGAGCCCTACAGAAAGAGCTGGTCACATCTGTTCTCAAAGAGTGTGGGTCTTGATAATCCAGCATCGGGCTTTCCTGGTGGCTCAATGGTAAAGAATCCACCTGCCAGTTTGGGAGACGGGTTCACCCCTGACCTGGGAAGATCCCACATGCCATGGAGCAACTAAGCCCGTGCATCACAACTATTGAGCCTGTGCTCTAGAGCCCAGGAACCGCAACTACTGAAGCCAACTCACTTTAGAGCCCATGCTGTGCAATGAGAAGCCACACACCCCAACAAGAAGGTAGCTTCCACTCGCCACAGCTAGCGAAAAGCCCATGCAGCAACAAAGACCCAGAGCAGCCAAAAACAAATAAATTTACATATATATATATATATACACACACACACACCTATATATAAAGAAAATCCAGCATCAGTCTAAGAAATTCAGTTCTAGAAAATTCACTTTCCTCTTGCTTTTGTCAGAATAATGTGTAGTCAGTAGACTGCAAAATCAACACCCTCAGCCCGAGGGCTGTAACTCAGCAGCTGATTTCCACGCTGAAGCAAAAGGAGAGCCGAGTCAATGGCTTATGGAATTAAGACCTAAGCGCATGCTTCTGAACTGTAATCTTCTCTCTAGAACAAGGACTGTGTGTTGCCATCCTTTGTTAGGCTCTCAGCACCTAACACACAGTTGTGCAGTTAAGTTTTACTCCACTGAACTGAAAATTCACATGGGAAAACCTTGTCAAACACAGGATGTCTTTCATGTTTTTCCTTTTCTTAGGAGCTACCTCTATTCTTAGACTAGGCATTTAAGTGTCCTCAAGATGCAGTGGCCCTGGGAACAAAATTTAGTACCATCACTGCTACCTAAACTTTGCCTTGAAAATGACCAAATTGTCCTTCAGACACCCAGGAAGATCAGGGTGGCTGCCACAATTAAACTGAAAGGAGGAGGCTATGTTAGGAGGACAAGACTGGTCCCCAGGCTTTATCCTTTCCAACTCAGGGCTTTTATCATCATACTCCATGGCCTGAAATTCGGAGGCTTCTCAGACACTCAACCAACTTCCTCCTCTACTCTCTCCTTTCCTGACTGCTGGGAATCATAGAATTAAATGTGAAGCAGAAAAAGAAAGAAGAAAAAAAAAAAAAAGAGCATTGCAAACCATCTAGTTCTACATGGATTTAATCTCAACCCACCATCCAAAAGTGCACCCTGAGAGGACTTCAGGATGAGGCACTCTGTGTTTGGATAAATAAACCCCCAGATAGTAAGATACACATCTCAGGAACAACGATTTCAATGACTCCAGGTTCGTGCATCTTCTCACATATAGAAAAGCACTAAACTCATTACCTTGAGATATCTGTCCTTTGTGCTTAGCAGTAATCTTTCACCAAGAAGTACTCTTCACTACATATATTCCACAGCTAAAAACATTACATATATACAGGTTCCCCTCTACCTCTTCAGAGCAGTTCCTCAGAGCCAGCTCTGGCCTGTAGTCCTAAGTGAGACCCTGAATAAAACTTAAACTCACAACTCTCCGGTTGTGTGTCTTTTTTTTTTCAAGGCAAAAGAAACTAAGTGAATGTTTTGAGACTTCTTCACTACAGGCCCACCAATCTGACAGGCAATTTATATACAATATAATATTATTTAATCTTTTCAATAAGTCTTTGAGGAAAAATTAATTGGCATATAATTGACATATAACATTGTGTTCATTTTAGGTAGAAATACTAGCATGATATGTTTATGTTGTGAAATAATCACAAAAAGTTTGATTACTGCTAAATCACTTCAGTCATGTCCGACCCCATAAATGCAGCCCACCAAGCTCTGCCATCCCTGGGATTCTCTAGGCAAGAACACTGGAGTGGATTGCCATTTCCTTCTCCAAAAGTTTGATTACTATCTGTTAATATTCATCAACACACATAGTAAGGTTTTTTTTTCTTGTGGTAAGAACTTGGACTGCAAGGAGATCCAACCAGTCCATTCTGAAGGAGATCAGCCCTGGGATTTCTTTGGAGGGAATGATGCTAAAGCTGAAACTCCAGTACTTTGGCCACCTCATGCGAAGAGTTGACTCATTGGAAAAGACTGATGCTGGGAGGGATTGGGGGCAGGAGGAGAAGGGGACAACAGAGGATGAGATGGCTGGATGGCATCACTGACTCGATGGACATGAGTCTCAGTGAACTCCGGGAGTTGGTGATGGACAGGGAGGCCTGCCACGCTGCGATTCATGGGGTCGCAAAGAGTCGGACACAACTGAGCGACTGATCTGATCTGAAGAACTTTTAAGATCTACTTTCTGAAGAGATATCATATGATACCCCTTATATGTGGAATCTGAAAAGAAATGGTACAAATGAACTTATTTACAAACTGGAAGCAAACTCACAGACTTGGAGAAGGAACTTATGGCTTATCGGGGGGAAGAATGTGAGGAATGCATAGTTTGGGAGTTTAGGATGGACATGCACACACTGCTATATTTAAAATGGCTAACCAACAAGGATCTACTGTAGAGCACAGTGAACTCTGCTCGGTGTTATGTGGAGCCTGGATGGGAGGGGACTTGGGAAAGAATGGATATTTGTATACATGTGGCTGAGTCATTCTGTCCTGCACCTGAAACTTACATAATATTGTTAATTGGTTACACTCTAATACAAACAAGCTTTATTAAAAAAAACACTTTCTGAATAATTTTCAAATATATAATACAGAATTGTTAACAATAGTCAACATGCTGCACATTACATCCCCAAGACTCATATTCTAACTGGAAGTTTGTAGCTTCTGACAATCTCTATCCATTTTGACTACGCCTGACGCCTCACTTTAGGCAATCACCATTTTTTTTTTTTTATCTATAAGTTCAGTTTGGGGGTTCTTTTTTTTTTTTGATTCTACATAAAAGTGAGATCATATGGTATTTGTCTTTCTCTGACTCATTTCACTTAGCATCATGCCAGGAAGAATTTTTTTATACCTATCTTGTATCCAAGAAAATCTGAGGTTCAACAGGATTAATTAGTAAACCTAAGATTCCACAGAAAACCAGTGGCGAAACTAAGATTTTAATCCATGTCCATCTGATTCCAAAGTTCTTGTTCTTTCTACTATACTGAGGCTTTAGGAGGGGTGGCATCAACTATGAACAAGTGGGGAGTCCTTTTCACAGCCCCAACTCAGGCTCACAGCCTACATGAGATTTCTTGACACCAGTGTTCTCTCAACCCTATGAAGACAGGATTTTTCATTCCCTGCCCATCTGGGTCTCATCACAGTTTCTCAGACTCGCCAATGCCCCATCCATAGCACCACAGGACTGTCACTAGTATTTTGGAAAAGGCTCCAGTGTCCAGAAATGCAGTTCTGACCTACTCTGGGTGACCTACTCTATTCTACCTACTCTCAGCTATGCTCTCTGACACTGTCTTAACTAAAGCCTCATCAGCTCTTGTACTTGACAGCTTTTCCTCTTGGCTGCTTGGGCTCTGTCTCCTGTCTTTCCCTCTTCCCAGACACACTCCACACTGATTTCAAAGGTGTGGCTCCAAAATAGAAATATAAACAGGTTATTCACCTGCTTAAAAACTCAGACCTACTTTCAGTTCAGTTGCTCAGTCCTGTCCGACTCTTTGCGACCCCGTGGACTGCAGCACGCCAGGGCTCCTGTCCATCACTTGATCATGTGCAAATCTTAAGCATGGAATATAAGATCCTCCATGTTCTGGCTTCTTCCTTCCTTACTACTCTCCCTCCCTTAATGTTTATATTCTTAAATATGTTTCTTAATCCTTATGTTTCAGCCATATTAAAATACTTCCAGTTCCCATTCTGCAGCCTACCTGTCAGTCACACATAGATTGCAACACACACACCCCCCAACACCCCTCCCCAACTAGTCATTCCTCAAAACCTAGATTAAGTGTGGTTCTTTCATGAAGCTTCCCATGGTGATTACAGTTTATCACTCATCATTGGGCATCCACTGCTCTTTGTACAGCCTTAAATTGTAAAACCTATTCCGTGTCAATCTGACATTTTAGCACTATTTTCTTTGTTAGACATGTTCCTTAAGAAAAGCTATGTCTTATTTATCTTTGGTCTATTTAAACTGGGATTCAAACACTAAAACATTTGAAGAATCAATGTATTGACTAAATGAAGAGCTTAATAATTAATATAACAAGGAATGGTACCAGAATAATCCTTAGTTTTCTTAACAATTTTGTGTCATTGATTTTCTGTATAATTGTGTTGTTCCCCATCTAAATCATTTTCTGTATTTAAAAAACAAAACAAAACAAAACAAGAACACGCTGACCAGCTAACACTCAGTTTCTACTGACTCTTTTGTGACCACATGGACTGTAGCCCACCAGTCTCCTCTGTCCATGGGATTCTCCAGGCAAGAATACTGGAGTGGGTTGCCATTTCCTTCTCCAGGGGATCTTCCTGACCCAGGGATCGAACCCATGGCTCCCGTATTGGCAGGTGGATTCTTTACCCCTGGGCCACCAGGGAAGCCCTTAGTGGACACTAAGTCTTAAACTTGCTCATTATAAAGTAGAGGATTGGATTAGATCCTGAATCACAAAGTCAAATGTCTGCTGTTAACCTAAATGAGTGAACTCAGCAGGGTGTCAGAGCAAAAGAAGCTTGGTTGCATCTATGCCTATCATAATCCGTCATGATTTCTACCTAGTTGCATTGTCCATTTAAACCAAAGACACCAAAACAACCATCAACCTTGTATAGCCATCAGGCACCTGATACAGAAGCTCTTGTTACCCTTAGGACCATAATATGAATTAAAACTATGATACTGTGGCTGCCATTTCTATGACCTTCATTCTTTCTTCATTTATTCATGGGATAGGTAAGTGTTGCACTTCCAGAACTTCCTCAGCTTCTGACTGGAAGTTTCTCCTCTTTGACCAACATTGCCCCATTTCACCCAGCCCAAAGGCCTAGAGTTCATTCTATTCTGCTTCTACAAATTTGGCTTTTTCAGATTCTACAAGTGATATCATACAGTGTTTGACTTTCTCTGTCTGACTTATTTCACTTAATATAATCCACTCAAGGGAACTCTGCATTCAGAAAAGAAAAGATATACCCATTTGAATGTAGAGTTTCAAAGAATAGCAAGGAGAGACGAGAAAGCCTTCCTCAGTGATCAGTGCAAAGAAACAGAGGAAAACAACAGAATGGGAAAGACTAGAGATCTCTTCAAGAAAATTAGAGATACCAAGGGAACATTTCATGCAAAGATGGGCTCGATAAAGGACAGAAATGGTATGGACCTAACAGAAGGAGAAGATACTAAGAAGACGTGGCAAGAATACACAGAAGAACTGTACAAAAGAGATCTTCATGATCCAGATAACCACGATGGTGTGATCACTCACCTAGGCCAGACATCCTGGAATCCCAAGCCAAGTGCGCCTTAGGAAGCATCACTATAAACAAAGCTAGTGGAGGTGATAGAATTCCAGTTGAGCTATTTCAAATCCTAAAAGATGATACTGTGGAAGTGCTGCAATAAATATGCCAGCAAATTTGGAAAACTCAGCAGTGGCCACAGGACTGGAAAAGATCAGTGTTTATTCTAATCCCAAAGAAAGGCAATGCCAAAGAATGCTCAAACTACCACACAATTGCACTCATCTCACACACTAGTAAAGTAATGCTCAAAATTCTCCAAGCCAGGCTTCAACAGTACATGAACCATGAACTTTCATATGTTCAATCTGGATTTAGAAAAGGCAGAGGAACCAGAGATCAAATTGCCAACATCTGCTGGATCATCAAAAAAGCAAGAGAGTTCCAGAGAAACATCTACTTCTGCTTTATTGACTATGCCAAAGCCTTTGACTGTGGGGATCACAACAAACTGTGGAAAATTCTTTAAGAGATGGGAATACCAGACCACCTGACCTGCCTCCTGAGAAACCTATATGCAGGTCAGGAAGCAACAGTTAGAACTGGACATGGAACAACAGACTTGTTCCAAATCAGGAAAGGAGTACGTCAAGGCTATATATTGTCACCCTGCTTATTTAACTTATATGCAGAGTACATCATGAGAAATCCTGGACTGGATGAAGCACAAACTGGAAGACTGCTGGGAGAAGTATCCATAACCTCAGATACGCAGATGACACCACACTTATGGCAGAAAGCAAAGAACTAAAGAGCCTCTTGATGAAAGTGAAAGAACAGAGTGAAAAAGTTGGCCTGAAACTCAACATTCAGAAAACTAAGATCATGGCATCTGGTCCCATCACTTCATGGCAAATGGAGGGGGACACAATGGAAACAGTGACTTTATTTTGGGGGGCTCCAAAATCACTGCAGATGGTGACTGCAGCCATGAAATCAAAAGACGCTTGCTCCTTGGAAGAAAAGCTATGACCAACCTAGACAGCATATTAAAAAGCAGAGACATTACTTTGCCAACAAAGGTCCATCTAGTCAAAGCTATGGTTTTTTCCAATAGTCATATATGGATGTGAGAGTTGGATTATAAAGAAAGCTGAGTATTACTCAGCCATTAAAAAGAAAACATTTGAATCAGTTCTAATGAGGTGGATGAAACTGGAGCCTATTATACAGAGTGAAGTAAGCCAGAAGGAAAAACACCAATACTGTATACTAACGCATATATATGGAATTTAGAAAGATGGTAACAATAACCCTGTGTACGAGACAGCAAAAGAGACACTGATGTATAGAACAGTCTTATGGACTCTATGGGAGAGGGAGAGGGTGGGAAGATTTGGGAGAACGGCATTGAAACATGTAAAATATCATGTATGAAACGAGATGCCAGTCCAGGATCGATGCACAATACTGGATGCTTGGGGCTAGAGCACTGGGACGACCCAGAGGGATGGTATGGGGAGGGAGGAGGGAGGAGGGTTCAGGATGGGGAACACATGTATACCTGTGGCGGATTCATTTTGATATTTTGCAAAACTAATACAATTACATAAAGTTTAAAAATAAAATAAAATTTAAAAAAAAAGAAAGCTGAGCGCTGAAGAATTGATGCTCTTGAACTATGGTGTTGGAGAAGACTCTTGAGACTCCCTTGAACTGCAAGGAGATCCAACCAGTCCATCCTAAAGGAAATCAGTCCTGAATATTCATTGGAAGGACTGATGCTGCAGCTGAAGCTCCAGTACTTTGGCCACCTGATGGGAAGAACTGACTCATTGGAAAGGACCCTGATGCTGGGAAATATTGAAGGGGGGAGGAGAAGGAGACGACAGAGGATGAGATGGTTGGATGGCATCACCAACTCAATGGACATGAGTTTGAGTAAACTCTGGGAGTTGGTGATGGACAGGGAGGCCTGGCGTGCTGCAGTCCACAAGGTTGCAGAGTGGAACACGACTGAGCAACTGAAGTGAACTGCATTCAGAGGCTTATATCTTTCCTTTTCTCTTTTGCCTCCTTTATCTGAAAGGGGGTCAGAGAAGAATAAATTAGGAGTTTAGGATTAGCAGATACAAACTACTATATATAAAATAGAAAAACAATAAGGTATTACTGTATAGCACAAGAAATTATATTCAATAGTTTATAGGAAACCGTAGTGGTATAGCGTCTGCCTACAATGCAGGAGACCCAGGTTCAATCCCTGGGTCGGGAAGATCTCCTGGAGAAGGAAATGGCAACCCACTCCAGTATTATTGCCTGGAAAATCACATGGACAGAGGAGCCTGGTAGGCTACAGTCCATGGGGTCGCAAAGAGTCGGACACAACTGGGCAGCTTCAGTTTCATAGTGGAAAAGAATATGAAAAGTAAAGTGTATATATATCTGAAATATTTTGCTGTGCAACAGAAACAGAATATTGTAAATCAACTCTACTTCAATAAATTTTTTTAAAGCTGAAAGAGAGAGGTTAACTGGCCTAAAGTCAAACAGCTAGTAAATGGAAAAGGTAGCATTTGATTTCAAGTCTATTTAACTTGAAACGTATGGCATGGTGTCTGTTGTCTGTTGCTCTTAAGTGCTAGGGGTTTATGCAGAAAAAAGAGAACTGGTTAACAAAGCAGAAGACAACTTCCCTGAAAGACATTGTCTGCATTTTAAAGCCAGTATCTGGTAGAAATGAAAACACCTGAAACTGAGACTTCATTACCCAGTGAGGAGCTTTGCCTGGATCATTGCCTGTCGAGCAGTGAACCTTGAAGCCTCAGGGGCTCCTTGGGTGGGGGAAGTCCAAGTCACTGTACTCCCCCATATTAATCAGCTTTGTTGCTCTGACAAACAGCGCTCAATCTCCCAACAACAAAGACTTATACCTCACTCACCTTGCATGTGGTCTGGACTATGACTGCCGGAAACTGTATCACCTCTAAAATTATAAATTCAATCTCCTACTCACCAACTATAAACTCCTACCACTTTCCCAGCCTATTTGGCCTAGCACCTCCACATCAGTTATTCTTCAGCCTCATTTGAGATCCCCAGTCCACTGACCCCTCCACTTAATATATATGTATAGCTTTGTTCATTATTTGTTCATCTATTTTTGGCTGTACTGGCTCTTCGTTGCTGCGTGGGCTTTCTATAGCTGCAGTAAGCCTGGGCTGCTCATTGCAGCGGCTTCTCTCATTGCAGAGCAAGGGCCCTAGAGCACAGGCTCAATGGCTGTAGTGAACAGGCTTGGTTGCTGCACAGCGTGTGGGATCTTCCTGACCCAGGGATCGAACCCTTGTCTTCTGCATTGGCAGGCACATTCTTTACATTCTTTACTACGGAGACACCAGGGAAGCCCTGACCCCTCCATTTTTTATCTAATCACCAGCCTTCTATCACACAGACCCCAGGCTAGAACCATGGCCCATGGTTATTATTATGAAGGTCATATTAGCATCCCTAACTCCTTTGTCCATATCTACCTCAATCATCTTCACACCAACCCCGAATGAGCCTGACCTTCTGCCTTCTCACTCACTACCTCATTCACATAGCTGAGTTTGCTGAAAGGTATCACTTAATCAGGAAAATTGCTTTCAGCCTACAGTCACTCATGATCAACAAGCCCAAACTCAACACTGCCCGGCAAAGAAATTAAAAGTCACTCAGTCATCTCCAACTCTCTGCAATCCCATGGACTATAGCCCACCAGGCTCCTCTGCCCATGGGATTCTCCAGGCAAGAATACTGGAGTGGATTGCCACTCCCTTCTCCAGGGGATCTTCCCAACCCAGGGATCGAACCCAGGTCTCCCATGTTGCAGGCAGATTCTTTACCACCTGAGCCACCAGGGAAGCCCAAGAGTACTGGAGTGGGTGGCCTATCCTTTACCCATATTGCTTGTTATTTTACATGGGAAGAAAAAGAGAAGCCACCTGACAGGAGCTGCCACACTTTTAATCTTCCAAAATACCTAATCTGCAGCCTTTCCTCCTTCCCTGTTTCAAAGATGAAATGTTCCTTCTACTAACAACAGTCTCTCTCTCTATCCTTTACATATGCTCTGAATTTCACTCTCTCGTGGCCCCAGTTATCCTTTTCTCCCTTGTATCTTTTGTCTCACTTCTTGTTTATTTTGACATCATAAAAATTATCACATCCCCCATACTAAAAAAAAAAAAAATTCTCTTAGCTTCCAAATCCCCTCTACTGTCCCATTTTTCTGCACAGCAAAACTCAAAAACATTAAAACATGATATATGCCACATTTAAATGAGAGTCACGAACAAAGCAACTTTAGCCATGCCTAATTTATGTCAGATGCTCAATAAATGATAGTATTGGTAATAAAACACTAACAAAAATAATAATTGCAACTGACACTGAAGTGTTCTCAAGTGGGAGCACAGTCCTTAGCACTGTAAGCGGATTATTTGTTTGCTCTTACAATAACCCAGTGAAATAGGTATTAACTTTTTCCCACTTTTATAGATTATGTATCTGAAGCTTAAAAAGGTTCACTGACCCAAGGTCATAAAGTTTAGTAGAAAAGATGACTAGAGTTTCCCTCCAAATCCATCTGACTCCATGACCAAAAATGACCACCCTCTACATCACCCTCCTCTCTGTTTCTCCAGCACTCTCCACATACCTCTGTCTCCTAAGGTCAGAGATAATATTTTCCCCAAGAACAGAGGAGTAACCGTCAGGACATACCTTTGTGAAGCTGGACTCTGCTGTCATCCCATCCAGACTGCTGGAGGGAGGCATCCATCCATGAGCAAATCCATTAGGAAAATGCCAAGGAAAGCGTTTTGTATAGTGGAACACCAGGTTTAACTCATAAGCAATAATGGGGGAAACACCTGTGCATAGTTAGGATGCTAAAAAGAGTTTCTAATACGAAGAATCTGAAGTCTAGGGAGGAAGCAAGCTCTGTGAGTCTATGTTGGGGAGACACGGCGTAGGAGAGAACAGATAATACCAAACATGCACTAAAGCTGGATCCACATTTTTGGGTGGTGGACCCCAAAGTTATTAAAGGATTTTAGACTGTGAGCTATCTGTACCTAGCTAATTATGACCTTGGTTCAGGGTTTTAAACGGCTCACTTGAGTTCATTTAGGTAAAGCACCCAGCACACCCCTGATACACTGTAGATCAGCAATGCTGGCTGCTACTGTTATTGTTCAGGATCTTCACATGGTGTTTTTGAATAAATGCTAGCTTCTCTTTTTATAGTAAATTTTTAAAATTGCATATTAGTAAAGTTCCCCATGCACCAGAGATGAGTAAAAATAGCTAATACTTTTTAAGCACCCACTTTGCCAGGCTGTAAAGTTAACTCATTTAACCTTTTCAATAATTCCTTAAAGAAGATGCTATCATCATTTCCATTTTACAGAGAAGCTAAGTAGCTTGTATAAGGTCACAAATTAAGTAGCTGTTAAAGGTAAAATTGAACCTATTTCCTTGAGTACCATCCCATAATGATCAATATAGGAATGAGACAACCCATTTGTCTGATGCATATAATACTGGACTAGAAACATGAAATATATATATACGTGTGTGTGTGTGTGTGTGTAGCAAAATATCTAATGTCAATTCCCAACAAAGAGAATCCTTGGAAACCTGTGTTAAATCCAGCTCAATGCAGAGGGAAGGAACTATGACGAAGAAACAGAAAGTATTCAGAGGGTGAGGTGCTAATCCTCTCTACATATTAGACCTGGAAGAGTTGGAATGTTCTCAAAGATGTTCTCAATCAATAGGGAAATGTCAAGACCAGAGGGAAAAGCTGATTGAGAATGGATGCATCAGAAGTGCTTACGATTAGATTACAATAAACCAAGTGGGAAACGCTGGAGGTTAGGACACATTGATTGCAAAATTAGTAGCAATATGAAATGTATAACCTTGAATGCCTCAAAGGCCAAAACAAAAATCTGAGGAAAGTATGGGAGACAAGTAAAACCAGAAAAAGATGGAGGAAAAATACATTGTAAAGGTGGGGGGAGGGTTGCCTAACCGACTATGGACCAAGCACTTAGTTTTGGTATCCAGCCTTTAGGATACATATAAAATTTCCATTTCACATGAGAACACTGACGTTTAGAAAAGCAAAGTGAGTTTCCAAAGGTTATCCAAGTATAATGCAAATTTGGAGCACAACTACTGAAAATCAGAATTGAGCTATCCAGACTTACAAATGCATGATCTTTTCATTCCCAGGGATTGCCTCTGAAGCGAGAACTGTAACTGTATGGAAAGCATGTCCAAGAGGTTTAACTTGGAGAAGTAAATGCTGTGCAACCTTAAGCCTTTTCTTTCCTACCATCCAAATGGGATTTCTCATGCTTCAGAATCTCCATTGTATTTTGAGAGCACCAGTTATGGGTCACTCAGATTGTCACAGCTTTGTATGAGTTACTTGTAGATCCTGTGTCTTTTTACCATTTTTGTGGTTTTCATGGCACCAAGTACAAGGTGAGCTGGTGAGTGGTAGAGTATGAACAAACACCAAAAGAAACACACATTTCCTTATTTATTTAGCAAAGGAAGCCAAAGGGAGGCAGCAGAGTGGAGCAGTTAGAGCTTGTCTCATCACAACTTTTCTAACAGGGGCTCATGATCACCAGTTATATTAATCATGTAAAGTAACATCTTTCTGTAACCGATAAGCTTAATTTTAGGCTGTGCCACATCATTTTATATTTGAAGTTCATATCACTATTCTGGAAGAATGAAAGCCCTTTAAGGGGATATTTATGGACATTGGGAAGTCACGATTCTCTAGCTATCCCTAACAACTCCAAACTTTTAGGGTCTGTTCCTTGGAATATCTCATTCCTAGCACCAAATTAGTTTTCAGCTAGGGTCCTTTGGGTTGCAATCAATGGAAAGCCCAACTCTGAATAACTTAAGCAATAAGGAAAATTTATCATCCCATAGAAGCATTACTGTAAATCCTAAATAAGGTGGCTCCTGCAGTGGTCAACTCAGTTACTGAACATTATCGTGGACCTTGGTTCTTTCATCCTCAATGTGTAAGCTTTATTCTCAAAGAAACTCCTCTAATGACTGAAAAATGCTTCTCTGTTTCCAGTTTCCCAAATAAGCACAACTACACCATTCTTGTCTGTTATTAAAAGGAGGAAAGTCCTTTCCAGAAGCCCTTCATCAGACACCCTGTTTCACCTGAGTGGCTTTGCTGGGCTCACATGCAATTTGAAAAATGTAAACTCAATGAGAGATGATGTTTGTCTTGTTTATATCTGTATTCTCAGAACTCAGAACCATATTTGATACCTGGATTATTTAAACAACCTATAGAAACCTATTTCATTTTAGAATATAGTAATAACAATAATAAAGTCATAGCAGTCTATAGCATAGACTATGAACTATAGAGCCAAATGAGCTGGGATTTTTTTTCTCTCTTTTTGGATGAACAAAAATGGATTCATCATATTCCTACATTGATGACACATTCTTATTGCTCCATGTATGGCTTGTTTATTCACTTAATTTCTAATAATGTCATAAAACCTGATGAACTCACTTCTCAAAACAAAAGTTAGGGTCTTCACACCAGCCTACCTCTAACTTTGACCATTCACATTCCATATCTGCCACACTCAAGACAATTGTCATAATTCATTGTGTCACACTACTCCTTTGGCTTTCTTTTTTTAAGTTTATTACAACTGCATGTATTTTAAAAAATATTTTATTTAGTTGTTTTCAAATTCATAGGTAATTTAAATGTACCAGCTTATAAGTAATTTTGAGATTCACTTTTTTACTTAATATTATATTTGTTAATATTCACCCATCTTTTTGCATGTCACTGTAGTCCATCCACTTTGATTGCTCTATAATAGTCCATTCAAGGAATAGACCCCCATAGATTCTCCTATTTTCCTTCTGATGATTATTTGAGCCATTTGATTTTTGCTATTGTGAAAAAAGTTGCTATAAACATTCTTGCAGAACTCCTGTTATACACATGCAAGAGTTTCCCTTGAGTATTTATGTGTCAGCGTGGATTTGCTGGATCATAAGGCACATGAATATTTAAATCAAGTAGATAAAACCAAACTGTTTCCCAACGTGGTTGACCCAATTTACATATATAATAGCAACATCTAAGAGAGCTTGTTTCTCCATATTCTCCAGTATGTGGGATTACTGTTTCCCTGATTTCATTTTTTCTATTAAGTTATTTGTGCTTTCTTTACTGATTTGTAGAATGCTGCACACACACACACACCATATTCTTGCCGCTGCTGCTGCTGCTGCTAGGTCACTCCAGTCGTGTCCGACTCTGTGTGACCCCATAGACAGCAGCCCGCCAGGCTCCCCCGTCCCTGGGATTCTCCAGGCAAGAACACTGGAGTGGGTTGCCATTTCCTTCTCCAATGCATGAAAGTGAAAACTGAAAGTGAAGTCGCTCAGTCGTGTCCGACTCTTCACGACCCCAGGGACTGTAGCCTACCAGGCTCCTCCATTCATGGGATTTTCCAGGCAAGAGTACTGGAGTGGGGTGCCATTGCCTTCTCTGTCATATTCTTGATACAATCCCTTTTTTGTCTATCTCTTATATCTGATACAAGAAATATAATCTATCTGTGCCTTTGTTTTTCACTCTATAAAAAAAGGGAAATATGTTACCTGCCTGATTAATTTTATGGGCTGACTTGACTGAGCTAAGTGATACCGAAAAGCTAGTAAACATTATTCCTGGGCGTGCCTGTGAGGGCGCTTCTGGAAGAGACGAGCATTAGAATCAATGCACCATGTAAGAAAGTCACCCTGACCAATGTGGGTCGGCAGTGATTCAATCCACTGAGGGCCTGAATCGGTCCCTGCTTGAGCCAAAACATCCATCTTCTCCCACCCTCAGACATTAGTACTCCTGGTTCTCAGGCTTTCAGATTCAGACTGGGACTTGTACCACTGGTTCTCCTGATACCTCGGGCTTTCAGGTTTAGACTAAAATTACACTGGCTTTCCTAGGCCTCCAGCTTATGGATAACAGATCAAGGGACTACTCATCCTCCATAACCACATGAGCCAACTCCTCATAATAAATCTCTTTCTGTATATTTCTATCTCTTTCTCTATTTCTATCTATCTAACTATCATATTGGTTTTGTTTCTCTCTCGAGAACCCTGAGTAATACACTACCTAGTAAGACTGTATTGAGAAATGTATTATTTAATATATTTGGATTAATTCAAATATTATCTGTTACATAGTAAATGCAATTAAAGTATTAGCTTTTATTATTATATGGAACTTGCTATGTGCCAGGCATTATAATAGCTTATCTAATTTAATCTCATAAAATCCTATGAGGTATCAATGTTATTATTCCCACTTTACAAATAAGCAAGTTGAAACTTAGAAAGGTTAAATAATTTGACCAAGCTTATACAGGTAAGATATAGTAGGGCTAGATTGTATACCCAAACTGTCTGAAACAGAGTTTCTATTCTTAACCCATCTACCATACTGATGCTTTTTACATCGTGAAACTGAAAAACTCTTACAAAAATCTGCAACAAGGCAAGACAATGGAAAATAATGCTTTGACTGCTATTTTCGTTACATATTTGGAAAATGTAGTTTCTACCTTGCAAAATAATTAGTAGAACTCAGGATGATCAATACAATATATATGTATGCATAATAACTAGCATATAATAGGTGGTTAATAAAGGGTAGCTATGATTATGGAGAAGGCAATGGCACCCCACTCCAGTACTCTTGCCTGGAAAATCCCACGGACGGAGCCTGGTGGGCTGCAGTCCACGGGGTTGCTAAGAGTTGGACAGGACTGAGCGACTTCACTTTCACTTTTCACTTTCATGCACTGGAGAAGGAAATGGCAACCCAATCCAGTGTTCTTGCCTGGAGAATCCCAGGGACGGGGGAGCCTGTGGACTGCCGTCTATGGGGTCGCACAGAGTCGGACACGACTGAAGCGACTTAGCAGCAGCAGCAGCAGCTATGAATATTATCTCATAATATCTCACAAATACCGTGTGACAGATCTTTCTCCTCATTTTATAAATAGGAAAAGTAAAGATCTAAACTAAAAGGGTGAGTTGCCCAAGGTTATATGCTGCAGAGTGATTATAGACCATATGCCTGTCTAATTGTAAAGACTGTGTATATCTGAAATATGCTATATCAGACTACTAAAAAGGCTAAATTTCTCTAATCCAAAAGACAAGCACTATATACCATAAATGGGAAAATGTGAAGATGGACATTGTTATTATTAAGAACTGTCCAGCATGAAAAGATACTCAACATTACTACTTATTAGAGAAATGCAAATCAAAACCACAATGAGATATCACCTCACACCAGTCAGAATGACTATCATCAAAAAGTCTACAAATAAATGCTGGAGAGGGTGTGGAAAAGAGGAAACCATTCTACACTGTTGGTGGGAATGTAAATTGGTGCAGCCACTATGGAGAACAGTATGCGGGTTTCTTAAAAAAACTAAAAATAGAGTTACTATACAATCCAGCAATCCCACCCCTGGGCATATATCCAGAAAAGATGAAAACTCTAATTTGAAAAGATACATGCATCTCAGTGTTCATAGAAGCACTGTTTTCAATAACTAAGACATTGAAGGAAAAGCTATGACAAATCTAGACAGTGTATTAAAAAGCAGAGACATCACTTTGCTGACAAAGGTATGTATAGTCAAAGCTATGGTTTTTCCAGTAGTCATGTATGGATGTGAGAGTTGGACCATAAAGAAGGCTGAGCACCAAAGAATTGATGCTTTCGAACTGTGGTGCTGGAGAAGACTCTTGAGAGTCCCTTGGACAGCAAGGAGATCAAACCAGTCAATCCTAAAGGATATCAACCCTGAATATTCACTGGAAAGACTGATGCTGAAGCTCTAAGTCCAATACTTTGGATACCTGATGCAAAGAGACAACTCACTGGAAAAAAACCCAATGCTGGGAAAGATTGAGGGCAAGAGGAGAAGGAGGCGACAGAGGATGAGATAGTTGAATACCATCAGTGACTCAGTGGACATGAGTTTGAGCAAACTCTGGGAGATACTGGAGGACAGGGAAGCCTGGCATGCTGCTGTTCATGGTGTCGCAAAGAGTTGGACACAACTGAGCAACTGAACAACAAAGACATGGAATCCACCTAAACGCCTGTTGACAAATGAATGGATAAAGAAGATGTGGTGCATATATACAATGGGATATTACTCAGCCATAAGAAAACAATGAAATAATACCACTTGCAGCAATATGGATG
The DNA here is from genome assembly GCF_029378745.1 of Bos indicus. Classification (NCBI taxonomy): domain Eukaryota; kingdom Metazoa; phylum Chordata; class Mammalia; order Artiodactyla; family Bovidae; genus Bos; species Bos indicus. Next base: position 13,464,849 of record NC_091788.1, on the reverse strand, counting down.
GTCTTTCATACTAAGTGAAGTCAGTCAGTGAAAAATAAATATCCTATGATATCACTTATATGTGGAACCCTTAAAAATGATACAAATGAACTTACAGAAGAGAATAGACTCACATAGAAAATAAACTTAAGGTTACCAAAAGGGAAAGGGAAAGAGCATAAATTAGGAGTTTGGAATTAACAGATACACACTACTATATATAAAATAAACAACATAGATCTACTGTATAGCACTGCTGCTGCTGCTGCTAAGTCGCGTCAGTCGTGTCCAACTCTGTGCGACCCCATAGACAGAAGCCCACCAGGCTCCTCTGTCCTGGGATTCTCCAGGCAAGAACACTGGAGTGGGTTGCCATTTCCTTCTCCAATGCAGGAAAGTGAAAAGTGAAAGTGAAGTCGCTCAGTCGTGTCCGATTCTTAGCAACCCCATGGACTGCAGCCTTCCAGGCTCCTCCATCCATGGGATTTTCCAGGCAGGAGTTCTGGAGTGGGGTGCCATTGCCTTCTCCGACTGTATAGCACAGGGAACTATATTTGTTATCCGGTAATAACCTCTAATGGAAAAGAATACATACATATGTGAAAATGAATACATATATATATATGTATAGCTGAGACATTTTGCGGTACAGCAAAATTAAACACATTGCAAATTAACTATAAGAAAATGCCTTAAAAAGAATACACATACACATACATGAACAACTGAATCATGTTGCTATACACCTGAAACTAACACAACATTATCAATCAACTACACTTCAATTTAAAAAAAAACAAAATGGTCTACCAATAATAGAAAAGGATTAGTTAAAATTTCAGGCAAATCAATCTGCTTGAACATTTAACTATAAATTTTTACTCTTGAGAATCAGATCACTGTTTCATGATGCAAAGAAGGAAGACATTAACATATATTCAGGGCACATCAATAAATACATATACACTATAGTGACTATGATAAATATCAAGAATGGGAAACGTTAGAATATCAAATCCCATTAATTTTCTAATGATCTACTTCATCCTCTTTACCTCTACCTACGTAAAAAATATGATAATCATCTCCAAATACATGAAAGTCTTTATGACAAATGATGAATTAGATTTGTTCCATGTGGCTAAGACTCTAGTGGTCTAGAATGTATAATGAGAATAATTTTCTTAACAGTAATAATAAGATAATATTTATTAAGCTTTTATTATCTAGCCAGCACTGTATTAAGTACTTTATGTGATCCATCTCATTTAATCCTGACAATGCACGTGTAGGGCTCCTTGCACAGCTGAGGAAACAGAGGCTTGCTGCTAAGTCGCTTCAGTCATGTACGACTCTGTGCGACCCCATAGACGGCAGCCCACCAGGCTCCCCGGTCCCTGGGATTCTCCAGGAAAGAACACTGGAGTGGGTTGCCATTTCCTTCTCTAATGCAGGAAAGTGAAAAGTGAAAGTGAAGTCGCTCAGTCGTGTCCGACTCTTAGCGACCTCATGGACTGCAGCCCACCAGGCTCCTCCATCCACCGGATTTTCCAGGCAAGAGTACCGGAGTGGGGTGCCATTGCCTTCTCCAAACAGAGGCTTAGAGAAGTTAAATAATGAATTAAATAATTTATGACTGATGAGCAGTGGATAGTAACCTAGGATTGCTGGAGTCTCAAATGCATATTCTCCACCATAATAGTATATGCTTAATAGAAAAACTTTGACACTCAGTCATGTCCGACTCTTTGAGACCCCATGGACTATACAGTCCATGGAATTCTCCAGGCCAGAATACTGGAATGGGTAGCCTTTTCCTTCTCCAGGGGATTTTCCCAACTCAGGGATCAAACCCAGGCCTCCCACACTGCAGGCAGATTCTTTACCAGCTGAGCCACAAGGGAAGCCCAAGCTTAATAGAAAGAAAAAGTTTGAAACAACATTTCACAAGTGCAGTAGAATCCCTATCACTGGAGATATAAAAGGAAGGGCTGAGAAAACTCTTGGTAAGTTTCTTACTGAAAAGACTCATGTGTTTGGGGCTTCCCAGGCAGTGCTAGTGGTAAATGACCTTCCTGCCAAGGCAGGAGATGTAAGAGACTTGGGTTTGATTCCTGGGTCGCAAGATTCCCTGGAGGAGGGCATAGCAAACCACTCCAGTATTCTTGCCTGGAGAATTCCAGGGACAGAGGAGCAGAGTCAGACACAACTGAAGTGACTTAGACACACACATAGAAGTCATGTCATTTTAAAAGTTAAGGATTAGATGAAAAGCAAAATTGTTTCAGGAAGGTAGGTGTAAGTGTGAGGTAGAAAACTGAACTGAATAATTTTTTAGATTCTCTAGCCACACAATTCTGTAACTCTGTATTTCCCTTGTTCCAAAAAATATCAGCAGTTCCTAAAGCAATTAAAACAGAAGTAGCTTCAGCTACCTGATTTTTCTCTTTCCCAGTGTCTTTATTCCCTCTCCTACTCAATATGCTGATTTGAATAAGCTTCGATGCCACTCAAAACTGAGGCATGAAATGCAAGCGTTCCCACCGAGCTCTTTACAATTGGTGCTGAAATCTCAAACTATGATGTAGCATGAACCCATCTCCCAAGTATATCATATGCTCTACCTACCATTTCATCAGGGAAAGAAGATCATCTATTTTTCTGCTTGAAATGATTTAATTTCCTACCTTCAGCTGGATAATTTATCCATTTCAATAACAAAAGATATAGATTTCACTTCTGTTTATTCTGTCTACCAAATACTGAGACATTCCACCCACTAATTACTGAAAGTAAGACAAGTACCAACTGAAGATACAGTCATTCTTTTTCTTTTTTAATTGTGGTAAGAACACTTAACATGAGATCCACCTGTGTAACAAAATTTTGAGTGTGCAATACATTATTGTATACACAATACATTATTGTAGACAACCTACCTGTTGTACAGGTAGATCTTTAGAACTTATTCATCTTGCATAACTGAAAGTTTGTACTATTTAAACGATAAGACCCCATTGCTCCCTCCCTCCAGCCCCTGGCAACCATCATTCTACTTTCTGCTTCTGTGAGTTTGACGATTTTAGAAACCTCATAGAAATTGGAAACACGCACTGTTTGTCCTTCTCTGCACATGCACGCATGCATGCCCAGTTGCATCCAACTCTTTGAGACCCCCTTCTACGACTGCTTATTTCATTTAGTATAATGCACTACAGGTTCGCCCTTGTCATCACATACTGCAAGACTTCCTTCTTTTTTTACATATCATTAGAAAAAATTCATGCCTGATTTTGTGAACTTTTTCAAAATTGTAATATATTGTAAATCTTTTTCTCATCCTAAATATATATTGGTTTCCATGCCTCAGTAAAAGACCTTCAGTACCTGATTCTTTCATAAAAAATCTATTGAATTATTCAATTCTATACTTTGGGAAGATTTTTATAACTAAAATGGTTTTAAAAGAAATCACTCATGGCCATTTTCACATTACGCAGCTTCTGGCAAGGTTACTTCCACAGAGAAGGTGGATTCCATAGTCACCAGATTCCACTTATCCTGCATAGTTGAATGGAAAATGTCAAATAATTATTACAAGCTTGGATAGTAAGCATTACAATCCAATTCGTGTTTTATGAGACAGGAGTAGGTCATCCAAACAGTAGAAAACCAAGAGAATACCTTGTGCAACAATGAAAAAGCTTTAAACTTTCAATGGTGCCACTGTTCCCTGAAGTGGCATTGCATCAGATTGGTCCACGGAGCTTTGAAAATAACATATACTAAAGGGTCACATTTGGACTTTCTAATTCAGGAGGCTTAGAGAAAGCCCAGAAACCAGAACTGATCAGTCTGACGTGTACCTCCCCAGTGGAGAAGCACTGATTTGCCTGGTAAAGTCCAAAGTTTGAAGTATGGTCACTAGAGTCATGATGACTGGCTCCTGCTCAGAACCATCTCCAAACTACCTCAACACTTAAGCCTAAGAACTAGTGAGCTACTGGGGTTTCTTGGAAACACTGTGCCTTTGCTCATAATGTTCTTTTTCCTGGAATAAACTTTTCCCCTTGTATAACTGGAGCATTCTATTCCTATTTCAAGACAAAGCCCCCAAATCATCCACTTTCTCACACTTCCCTAGCGACCCCCAAGAAAAATTAATCACATTCTATTCTAAGCCTCCAGCCTAGTTTGTATATATATATTTATAACATATAATATATTATATACATATATACATAATAAAATATAATATTGGAGAAGGAAATGGCTGCCCACTCCAGTATTCTTGTCTGGGAAATTCTGTGGACAGAGGAGGCTGGCAAGCTAGAGTCCTGGGGTCGGAAAAGAGTTGGATATGACTGAGCAACAACAAACAATATAATAGATACATTGTTATTGTTGTTTAATTACTAAGTTGTGTTCAAATCTTTTGCCATCCCATGGACTCTAGCCTGCCAGGCTTCTCTATCCATGGGATTCTCCAGGCAAGAATACTGGAGTGGGTGGCCATTCTTTTCTTCAGTGGATCTTCCTGACCCAGGGATCGAAACCAGGTTTCCTGCATTGCAGGCAGATTCTTTACCATCTGAGCCACCAGGGAAGTCCTCTTTTGGGCTCAAGTCATTACAATTGCTGACTTCTCTGTCTTCCCCAGAAGGCTAAGAAATATTGTAAGAAAGAGACTCAGGCACCTGAGTGTATGTGTGTGTGTGTGTGTGTGTGTGTGTGTGTGTGTGTTTAGTCACTAAGTCATGTCTGACTCTTTGCAACCCCATGGACTGTGGCACACCCATGGACTGCGACACTTCCCTGTCCCTCACTATCTCCCAGAGTTTGCTCAGATTCATGACCATTGAGTTGGTGGTGCTATCCAACCATCTCAATCCTCTGCCACCCTCTTCTCCTTTTGCCTTAATGTTTCCCAGCATCAGGGTATTTTCCAATGAGTCAGCTCTTCCCATCAGGCAGCTAAAGTATTGGAGCTTCAGCTTCAGCATCAATCCTTTTGAAGAATATTCAGGGTTGATTTCCTTTAGGAAATGCACCTTTATTTTAGGTGACTCTGACAATCTATCAGTTGTATCTAGAATGTAACTCAAAACTTACCTCACATCAATTTGTTTAAAATGCATTTATTTTGAAAGATGTAAATATAATTTTTATTAAACTAGTATCATGTGGAAAACATTGTCATGAGATGCTTATACTACAATAAGAGAAGTTTGAGAATTAGGCGCTAAGAACCATTTCATCAAGAAGATATCTTCTGAGGGACTTGAGCAGAATGAAAGATCTTTTATAATCTGCTCATGGAGATCCAAACACAGGAACCACCACAGGAGATCCAAAGATGCCTGAGATATGACTCTTGCCCTCAAGGATTTGGCAAGCTAAATTAAATAACTCACAAACTAAGAGAGAAAAATCATCAGTGTTAATCAATACTCTTCAGACATAAATGTGTGACCAGAAGCCATCTTTGTACTGTGTCAAAGAAACTTAAACTTACGTTTTCTCTTTATTTCTTCTTTTTGTGATTGTGAATCCTGCTTGACTAAAAGGATGTTTTGTCAGATTGTTTAACTCATTCGTTAATTCATTAATTCAACAATATTTCCTGATCATGTCCCACACCAGGCACTTTGCTAATAATACCAGAAAACAAGACAAATACTTTTCCTTAGAGGCATTTTTAATGAAAACAGATAAATAACACACACATAGTCAACCTAAAAACAAAGCAAACTGAACTCTGAGTGGGGGTCATGAAAGACTTCTCAAGGAAGACACTTAACTTGAGTCTTCAGAGAGGAGTTGGAGTTTGCCAGAAATATCATTATTGAGGCAATGATAGAATTGGATATGGAATTTGTTTTTGCTGTGCATTCTAACTAATAAAAGCCTCCAGCTGTGCACACACAACTAACAATCCGTAAAGGTGACAGCGTTCCTAGAGATGGGTGTTGGGTGTTCTGCCATTTTCCTGTCTAGAATCCCTTAGATTATTTCCCTAGGCACTTGCATTTTTTAAAAAAAGTTTTCCCAGTATAGATCCTCTGGAGTGCTAGGGGCCAAATTAGTCATTTTTTTTTTATATTTTATACCTGTTGACTAAAGGATTTTCAACAAACTTTTGTATGAGTTTGTGTGTGAAAAACACCTGAGGAATTATTTTTTAATGCCATAAAAACTTTGACTTGGAAATAAATATATTGTCTCCAGAATTTGCAAGCATGGGCATTTCAGTCCTTTCCTTTAAAAAGTGAGGCTCCATGGAGAAGAAAAACTCTCACAGTATTTTCAAAAAGTAGACGATATTTCAGTGAACAGTCAGTGAAAGTATTTCAAATTCCTAGCTGAAAAAAATGAAAAGGAAGACATTCAACATACCAATTTTTCAATATTTTCTTCTTAAGCTTGATTTTTCTAACCATAAATGTATAGAGTCGCATGGTGGAAAACCGGAACATACAGAACAAAATGATAATGATCCGGCTTGCTGTCATTTGCTGCACAACTTCTCTGTGCCCAGTCCTGTCCTTCACATACATTACATCACATCATCCTCACCACAACTCTGTGAATCAAGTATTCGAATTGTCTTTGTTTTACAATAAAGGAAGAGGCTGAAGGCAATCCCAGAGATACCAGGAGGGGTAGCACCAGATCACAAACTTGAGATGTCTGATTTCAAAGCCCTCCTGCTTAAGATCTTCCATCAGGCCACCAACACCTCATCTAGATGCACGTTTTCCTTAAACATTCCATTACGTATTTACATCGGGCACTGCATCAGGTGCTAGAGGCAGCCAGGTAAGTACAGTCTCTGCCATCACAGAATCGATGTTCTAGTGGAAATGGTAGACATTGCACAAGTAATTAGGGATGTGAGTATAAAAAAGGAAACGTGAGGGGTGGTTTGGGAGTGTATAATACAGGAACCAAATCTAGTCATCTGAATGCCAGAACATATCCCCAAGTCACCTATCGATACACTTGCTTACATAGTTCAGTCATACTGTTTCTGAATTTTCAGTGTTACTTTGTTAATCTAACATTATATCCCAAGCATTTCCTGAGTAATTAAATGTTACTTGTTTTACCTCCTTATATAATTTTTAAACACAGGAATGCATCCATTAACCATTTTCTATTACTGTATATTCTGTCAGTTTTTTATTTTTCTTTGTTATAAAAATAATATAATAATATCATTTGCATAAAGTTTTTACTGTATGTCAGATAGTTTTCTTGGAAAAAAGAACCTCCAAAATTGGAAGGCTGCAGATACCTAGAGTATTAGAAGATTTCAAAAATACATTTGCTACATCAGCGAATACATAAATTAAAGGTCAAAAAATTATCACTGTTGCAATTTGAAAGAGATATATGGTTATTCTGAAGGAGAAAAATGTGCTTCTAAATAGTTCTTGTTATAACTCAAGTCCAAATTGTTAATATTGACTGTAAAAAATGAAAAGCAGTGGACACTATCATCAATTACACTTTCTGTAATTTTGTACAGAATCACATTCCTTCATTAGCATAAACCAGAACCTCCTCCTTGATCATCACTGCCCAGCATCAAGACTGACTGCCACAAAATCACCAAAAAGAAAGGCCAGCTGTGAATTTCACACATACTCCCTGTTACCTCATCAAGTGAGGAGAGCTCTGGGGATCAGCTATGCGGCCTCGGACACATTTCTTTTTTTTTTTCCTAATTTTATTTTATTTTTAAACTTTACATAATTGTATTAGTTTTGCCAAATATCAAAATAAATCCGCCACAGGTATACATGTGTTCCCCATCCCGAACCCTCCTCCCTCCTCCCTCCCATACCATCCCTCTGGGCCGTCCCAGTGCACCAGCCCCAAGCATCCAGCATCGTGCATCGAACCTGGACTGGCAACTCGTTTCCTACATGATATTTTACATGTTTCATTGCCATTCTCCCAAATCTTCAAATACAACACATTTCTTAACTCCTTAGGTTCCAATTTCCACATCTAAAAAGCTGGGAATAGTATCTCCAGCTTCACATCTTAAGAGTATTAAAAGGGACAGCATCACGTGCTGCACACGTGTGCAGCAGGTACCCGTCAGGTCCTTTGCACACTACATACAATATCCAGCAGTGATGCCTCAAGCATCAGATCATATATCAAGAAAGGAAAATGTGGTCGGTAGGAAACAGGGGATGAGGGAATGACGGCTGAAGAGACAGAGTTTCTACTATTTAGAACAGATGTCTACACCCCCATGTTCATAGCAGCATTGTGTCCATAAGCTGATGAATGGTACATATATAAATATTTTTCAACCATCAACAAGGAAATCCTGCCACTTGTGACAACGTGGATGAACCTTGAGGCATTATGCAAAGTGAAATAGGTCAGAGAAAGACAAATACTGTATGATCTCACCTATAAATGCCATCTAAGAGAACAAACTCATAGAAAAGGAGATTCGTTTTGTGGTTGCCAGAGGCAGGGAGTGAGAGTTGGGGAGTAAGATAAGTATGGTCAAAAGTCATACACTTCCAGGTGTAAGATAAACAAGTACTGGGGATTATTTTGCTCAATGGCTACACTTAACACTCCTGAATAGTATATTTAGAAGTTGCTAAGACATGTGCACCCGTGGCTGATTCATGTCAATGTTTGGCAAAAACCACTACAATATTGTAAAGTAATTAGCCTCCAATTAAAATAAATTATTTTTTTAAAAGTTGCTAATAAAGTAGATCCTAAGAGTGTTCGTCACAAAGAAAACAAATTTTCCTCTTTTTCTTTTTTTGTATCTTTATGACATAATGAATATTAAGCTTATTGTGATAATTATGTCAAGATATATGTAAGTCACATCATTATGCTGTACACCCTACACTTGTACAGTATATGTCAATTATACCTCAATAAAACTGAAAAAAAAAGATGTGGAGTTTCTTCTTGAGGTGATAAAAATGTTCTAAAATTGACTATGGTGATGATTACACATATCTGTGAATTCATTAAAAGCCACTGAATTTTTTTAATTAAGTAACTTTAATTGAAGGATAATTTCTTTAGAGTATTGTGGTGGTCTTTGGCATACCTCAATATGAATCACCCACAGGTGCACACATGTCCCCCCATCCTGAACCCCCCTCCCACCTCCCTCTGGGTTGCCCAGAGCACCAGCTTTGAGTTTCCCTGCTTCATGCATTGGACACTGATCATCTATTTTACATATAAGCCATTGAATTTTATACTCTAAATGGGTGAATGGTATGAGACATAAATTATACCTCACTAAAGCTGAGAGAAAAAGAGAAAAATAAGTTATTAATGGCAATTTCACCTTAGTTCACATTCTGGTTAATGTGAGATTGTATTTTGATTCATTTGATAAATGTTTACTAGGCACCTGATTCAAACATGCCAAGAATGATACTAGATGGCAGAGACAGAGCAGCATGTAAGCCAAACAAAGCCCAACCCTACAGGAGCTAACAACAGGCCAAAACCATAGGCATATATAATAAATATCAGGCATGGTAAGTGCTATAAAAAAATAAAGAAAAGGATCAAAAGCTATTTTAGATAAGGTGATGAGGGTGACAGCTCTGATGAGGGGAATACCTGAGGAGTTACCCAGGAACAGAAAGAAAACTGAATAAAATAAAAGAGCAGCTGGAGCAACGGAAATGGTGAACATAATAGACCTGGGGTGGGGGGTGGGAGGGGGAATGAGTGTGGTAAAGTCAAGAAATAGGGAAAATACTGGTGGACCTGGAGCAGACTGAGTTCCTGCCTCTAAGTTTGTGCTTTTGTTAGCCTGGATACCTGCTTGGACCTGTTTTACAAAATGGCACAATGTCACCAGAAATAATTTGGTGTTATATAGTACCACATTGGAGAAGGCAGTGGCAACCCACTCCAGTACTCTTGCCTGGAAAATCCCATGGATGGAGGAGTCTGGTAGGCTGCAATCCATGGGGTCGCGAAGAGTTGGACACAACTGAGCGACTTCACTTTCACTTTTCACTTTTCCTGCATTGGAGAAGGAAATGGCAACCCATTCCAGTGTTCTTGCCTGGAGAATCCCAGGGACGGGGGAGCCTGGTGGGCTGCCGTCTATGGGGTCGCACAGAGTCGGACACGACTGAAGCGACTTAGCAGCATCAGTACCACATTGGGCGTCCCTGGTGGCTCAGAGGTTAAAGCATCTGCCTGGAATGCGGAGACCCGGGTTCAATCCCTGGGTCAGGAAGATCCCCTGGGGAAGGAAATGGCACCCCACTCCAGTATTCTTGCCTGGAGAATCCCATGGACGGAGGAGCCTGGTGGGCTGCAGTCCACGGGGTCACAAAGAGTCAGACACGACTGAGCGACTTCACTTTCTTTCTTTCAGGACCACATTGGTAAACTTGGAATACAACCAAAATAGCCCATCTTAGACCAAAAAGGCAGACAATTTTCTGTCAATGGTCTTCCTTCTTCTTTTGGAATAAATTTCTTTTGGTATTCTTTTCCAGTTTTGTTGAGATATGTGACCTACAACACTGTGTAAGTTTAGGTTGTACAGCATTATTTGACTTACATGTATCGTGAAATGATTACCAGAGTTAAGTTTAGTTAACGTCCATTATCTCACAAGGATCCCTTTCTTTGAGACAAGAACTCTTCTGGTCCACTTTAACTACTTTCCTGTATCATGCAGCAGTGCTAACTACAGTCATCTTGCTATACATCATATCCCTACTACTTATCTTTTATCTGGAAGCGGATGCCTTCGACGACCTTTACCCAATTTTCCTCCCCTAACACCTGCCTCCGATAACCACAAATCTGACCTTCTTTGTCCATGAGTATGGTTTTTTTTTAAAAAACCTCTTTAAAAATTCCTTATTAAAGCTTCATCATTGGGACTTCCCTGGTGGTCCAGTGGTTAAGAATCTGACTTGCAATACAGGCCATGTGGGTTCAATCCCTGGTCATGGAAGTAAGATCCCACATACTGTGGACCAGCTAAGCCTGTGGCCACAACCAGAGAGCATATGCCACAACTAGAGAGTCCGTACTCCACAAAGAACCTACATGTGCCATGAAGATCTCATGTACTGCAACTAAAACCCAACAAAGCCAAATACATAAGTAAATCATCTTTTTTTAAAAAGCTTGGGGCTGCCTTGGTGGCTCAGTGATAAAAATTCCAACTGCCAATGCAGGGACAATGGTTCAATCTCTGGTCTGAGAAGATCTCACACGCCATGGAACAACTAAGCCCGTGTACCGTAACAATCAAGCCTGTGCTCTAGAGCACAGGAACTGCAACAACTGAAGCCCGCACACCCTGGAGCCCGAGCTCCACAAGAGGAGAAGCCCACACCTTGGAGTAAAGAGGAGCCCCCACGCACTACAACAAAAGAAAAGCCCGTGCAGCAATGAAGATCCAGCAGAGCCAAAAATAAATAAAATTATTTTTTAATTTTAAAAGCTTCATTTTATCAAAACATGTTATCCAAAATTATATTATATATATACTATAATACATATATTCATTAAATACTTATTTACCTAAAGTTAATGAAATATTTGAAAAATTTTAAAAACAAGTAAAGCCTAATGCCGTAAAGAACAATATTGCATAGGAACGTGGATTTAGGTTCATGAATCAAGGTAAATTGAACATGGTCAAGCAGGAGATGGCAACAGCGAACATTGACATTTTAGGAATCAGTGAACTGAAATGGACAGAAATGGGCAAATTTAATTAACATGACTATTATATCTACTACTATGGGCAAGAATCCCTTAGAAAAGTAGTGCTCAGAATCAACAAAAGAGTCTGAAATGCAGTACTCGGGTGCAACCTCAAAAATGATAGCATGATCTCGGTTTGTTTCCAAGGCAAACCATTCAACACCACAATAATCCAAGACTCTGCCCCAACCACTAACACTGAAGAAACTGAAGCTAAATGACTCTATGAAGACCTACCAGACTTTCTAGCATGTGCATGCTAAGTAGCTTCATTCATGTCTGACTCATTGCAACTCCATGGACTGTAGCCCACCAGGCTCCTCTGTCTATGGGATTCTCAAACTAACACCCAAAACAAGTGTCCTTTTCATCATACGGGATTAGAATGCAAAAGTAGAAAGTCAAGAGATACCTGGAGTAAGAGGCAACTTTGGCCTTGGAGTACAGAATGAAGCAGGACAAAGGCTAATAGAGTTTTGCCAAGAGAACTCACTGAACATGGCAAACACCCTCTTCCAACAACACAAGAGAAGACTCTACACATGGACATCACCAGATGGTCAACATCAAAATCAGATTGATTATGTTCTTTGCACTTTGAGATGGAGAAGCTCTATACAGTCAGCAAAACAAGACCTGGAGCTGATTGTGGCTCTTCTCATGATCACCTTATTCCAAAATTCAGGCTTAAATTCTAAGAAAGTGGAGAAAACCACTGGACAATTCAGGTATGATCTAAATCAAATCTCTTATGATTATACAGTAGAGGTGACAAAGAGACTCAAGGGCTTAGATATGGTAGACAGACTGCCTGAAGAAGTATGGACAGAGGTTCATAACATTGTACAGGAGGTGCTGACGAAAACCATCCCCAAGAAAAAGAAATGAGGAAGGCAAAGTGGCTGTCTGAGGAGGCCTGATGAATAGCTGAGAAAAGAAAGGAAGTGAAAGGCAAAGAGAAAGGAAAATACATGTCCATCAGAAAGCAGAGCTCCAAAGAACAGCAAGTAGAGATAAGAAAGCTTTGTTAAGCGAACAATGTAAAGCAATTGAGGAAAACAATAGAATGGGAAAGACTAGAGATCTCTTCTAGAAAATTAGAGATACCAAGGGAGCATTTCATGCAAAAATGGGCACAATAAAGGGCAGAAATGACAAGGACCTAACAGAAGCAGAAGAGATCAAGAAGAGGTGGCAAGAATATACAGAAAACTGTACAAAAAAGGTCTTAATGACCCAGATAACCACAATGTTATGATCATTCATCCAGAGCCAGATATCCTAGAGTATGAAGTCAAGTGGGCCTCAGAAACATTACTATCAAGAAAACTAGAGGAGATGATGGAATTCCAGCTGAGTTATTGTAAGTCCTAAAAGATGATGCTGTGAAAGTGCTGCATTCAATATACCAGCAAACTTGGAAAACTCAGCAGTGGTCACAGGACTGGAAAAGGTCAGTTTTCATTTCAATCCCAAAGAAAGGCAATGCCAAAGAATGTTCTAACTACTGTGTAATTGCACTCATCTCCCTTGCAAGGTAATGATCAAACTACTTCAAGCTAGGCATCTGGAACCAAGACTTCCAGATGCTCAAGCAGGATTAGAATAGGCAGAGGAAACAAAGATCAAATTGGCAACATCTGTTGGATCACCAAAAAAAGCAAGAGAATTCAAAAAATAGATCTATTTCTGCTCCATTGACTACACTTTGACTGTGAGGATCACAACAAAATGCGGAAATTCTTAAAGAGATGGGAATATCAGACCACCTGACCTGCCTCTTGAGAATCCTATATGCAGGGCAAGAAGCAACAGTTAGAACTGGACATGGAACAACGGACTGGTTTAAAATTGGGAAAGGAGTACGTCAAGGCTGTATATTGTCACCCTGCTTATTTAACTTATATGCAGAGTACATCATGCAAAATGCTAGGCTGGATGAAGCACAAGCTGGAATCAAGACTGCTGGGAGACATATCAATAACCTCAGATATGCAGATGACACCACCCTTATGGCAGAAAGTGAAGAGGAATTGAGTAGCCTCTTGATCAAAGTGAAAGAGCAGAGTGAAAAAGTGGGCTTAAAACTCAACATTCAGAAAACTAAGATCACGGCATCAGTCCCATCACTTCATGGCAAATATATGGGGAAAAACTGGAAACAGTGACAGATTTTATTTTGGGGGGCTCCAAAATCACTGCAGATGGTGACTGCAGCCACAAAATTAAAAGACACTTGTTTCTTGGACGAAAATCTATGACCAACCTAGACAACATATTAAAAAGCAGACACAACACTTTGCTGATGAAGGTCCATATGGTAAAATCTATGGTTTTTCCAGTTGTCATATATAGATGTGAAAGTTGGACCATAACAGAGGCTAAGCACTGAATAACTGGTGCTTTCAAATTGTGGTGCTGGAGAAGCCTGCTGAGAGTCCCTTGGATTACAAAGATATCAAACCAGTCAATCATAAAGGAAATCATTTCTGAATATTCATTGGAAGGACTGATGCTGAAGCTGAAACTCCAATACTTTGGCCACCTGAGTCGGCAAAGAGCCAACTCATTGGAAAACACCCTGATGCTGGGAAAGATTGAGGGCAAGAGAAGAAGGGGATGACAGAGGATGGGTTGGTTGCATGGCATTACCAACTCAATGGACATGATCTTGAGCAAACTCTGGGAGATAATGAAGGACAGGGGAGTCTGGCATGCTGCAGTCCATAGGGTCGTAAAGAGTCAGATACGACTTAGCAGTTGATCAACAAAAACACTTTTGGATCCATCAAAATCTTGTTCCTCCAGTGATTGCTTATATCCCACAATATCTTTTCATTCTTGTGATAGTCCCCTAACTGTTGCTTTTTATCTTCTTCTCCTGGATAGTCTTTCTTTTTCCCCCAATTATCCTGTCTTAAATCATCTTCCTCCCTCTGATTTTACCCTACATGTCACAATTTCCTTGGAAAATAAAATCACCAAAACAGGAATATATACATGTAGATATTCACAGGTAGATTTTACAATCTGGCCTTGATCTGTCTTATAGACAATTATCACATATCCTCCAATATCAAATATCCTCCAATAAGAGGAAATGCAGAAATTCACTAGTGACCTTCAGTGGTATTGGGAACCAAGTGGCCTCATCATCCTGCCCTATAATAGTTAATACCTGTGCTATTAAGAGTAGGTCCATTTGACATTGGATGCTGAAGTCTGATACAAACAAAGACAGGAACTGAAAACAAATCTTATGGGAAATATTCCAAAAAGATAAAGTTATTCCTGAAGTCCACCAAATAGAACAGGGATTTTAAAAAGCACAAAGTGTAGGGCAACCCTCACTGGGGATTATACTTGCTTTATCTCCAGTAAGAAATGGCTAAGTGTCAGTCCAGTCTTGAAAGCAAAGAAAGGACAAATCCATCAGAGGTTTTAGAAATCACTTTTCCAATAACTTTCCAGTAACAATAAAGTCAACACTCAAGAGCAGATCCACAGGCAGATACTCCTGATGCACTACCCTTTTTTTTTATGAATGGCCTTAAGCTACAAATATAGGACTGGTATATAAGCAAATAACAGAATAGGAATAGTTCTCCGAATAGACCTGTAGCATTTACCAAAACATATTGCTATGCACTTAGTCTCTCAGTCATGTCTAACTCTTGCAACCCCTTAGACTGTAGCCTGCCAGGCTCCTCTGTCCATGGAATCTCCAGGCAAGAATACCAGAGTGAGGTTGCCATTTCCTTCTCCAGGAGAACATACTGAGAGGGTCTTAGAACAAAAACAGAGTAAGGCCCCAAAACAATGTAATGGCTTTGCAAAATAAAATTATTAAACAGTCTTATGCCATCTTGGAGTCCTTCTAAAACATGTTCCTATACTGACAACATGATAGATTTGTGGGATTATCCATGATTTGAGATACCTTGAAAAGAGTAACTCTTTCTAAACACAAGATGGATTCCTATTTTAAAAATGATTAAATAGTTAAGGAACTTCTAGATACCCTAATACTGACAAAGGAAGTCATTATTCTTTTTTTGTTTTGTGGCTGTGCTGGGTCTTCATTGCAACATAAGGGCTTCTCTAGCTGTGGCTCAAAGGCTCAGTAGCTGCGGAGCATGGGCTCCCTGGCTGCAGCACTCAAGCTAAGTTGCCCCACGGCATGTGGGATCTTAGTTCCCTGACCAGTGATCAAAATTGTGTCCCCTCCATTAGAAGGCAGATTCTTAACTACTGGATCACCAGGAAGGTCCCAAGAAGTAACTATTCTAAAGGCAAAAATTCTCTTCAGAATAGATAGTCTAGAAACTAACAGATGCTAGCTCATCATTATATCAAGCAGTTAGTCCTTATAAACATACTTGCCTCTCTGACACCCTCCAAATATCTAGACTTTCGGTTCAGTTCAGTTCAGGTAAATTGCTCAGTCATGTCTGACGCTTTGCGACTCCATGAACTACAGCACTCCAGGATTCCCTGTCCATCACCAACTCCCAGAGTTTACTCAAACTCATGTTCATTGAGTCGGTGATGCCATCCAACCATCTCATCCTCTGTCGGCCCCTCCTCCTCCCCCTTTCAATCTTTCCCAGCATCAGAGTCTTTTCAAATGAGTCAGTTCTTCACATCAGGTGGCCAAAGTATTGGAGTTTCAGCTTTAGCATCAGTCCTTCCAATGAATATTCAGGACTGATTTCGTTTAGGATGGACTGGTTGGATCTCCTTGCAGTCCAAAGGACTCTCAAGAGTCTTCTCCAACACCACAGTTCAAAAGCATCAATTCTTCAGCACTCAGTTTTCTTTATAGTCCAACTCTCACATCCATACATGACTACTGGAAAAAACCATAGCTTTGACTAGGCAGACCTTTGTTGGCAAAGTAACATCTCTGCTTTTTAATATGCTGTATAGGTTAGTCATAACTTTTCTTCCAAGAAGTAAGCATCTTTTAATTTCATAACTGCAATCACCATCTGCAATGATTTTGGAGCTCCCCCCAAAAAAATGTCTGCCACTGTTTCCACTGTTTCCCCATCTATTTGCCATGAAGTGATGGAACCAGATGACCTAGACTTTGGAAGGGTTCAAATAGGCCATTATAGAAGCCAGAATTCAGCTGCAGTATCAAAGAACAAATACTAGAAACTATATGGATATCAATTATCTGAATCTCATCTCTGACATTCCCAGGATATCGGACTGTTAGTACCATGTGACCTCAAGTGGAACCTTGCTAAGATCCTTCACAAACTTCACAGCATAGAAAAGACAACCTGGTCACCACTATGCACCAATACTATTGGAGGAATTTTAGATAAATCACTGAGGATGTCTCTGTTGCATGTCTTACCAAAACATTATCCTGGCAAAACTCAATTCTGTAACTTGACTAGCTGTGTGACCTTAGGCAAACAGCTCATATAATTCAACAACAACAAAACAGATAACCCAATTTAAAAATGGGCAAAAAAAGACTTAAATAGACATTTTTCCAAAGAAGACATACAGATGGCCAACAGGCACATGAAAAGATGCTCAACATCACTAATTTAATTAGAGAAATGCAAATCAAAATCACAATAAGGTACCACCTTACCCTGGTCAGAATGGCCATTATTAAAAAGCCTACAAATAGCAAATGTTATAGAGGGTGTGGAAAAAATGGAACCCTCCTACACTGTTGGTGAGAATGTAAATTGGTGCAGCCACTATGGAAAACAATATGGAGGTTTCTCAAAAAACTAAAAATAGAGTTGCCATAAGATCCAGCAGTACCAATCCTGGGTATATACCCTGACAAAACTATAGATCAAAGAGATACAGGTACCCCTGTGTTCATAACAGCACTATTCACAATAGCCGAGACATGGAGACAACCTTAGTGTCCAATGACAGATGAATGGATAAAGAAGGTATAGTGTGTGTGTGTGTGTGTGTGTGTATGTATATAAGTTTACACACACACACACACACACACACATATATATAAAACACACAATGGAACATTGGTGGTGGTGGTGGTTTAGTCACTAAGTCATGTCTGACTCTTGTGACCCCATGGACCATAGTCCACCAGGCTCCTCTGTCCATGGGATTTCCCAGGCAAAAATAATGGAATGAGTTGCTGTTTCCTTCTCCAACAATGGAGTATTACTCAGCCATAAAAAAATGAAATAATGTCATTTTTAGCAATATAGATGGACCTAGAGATTATCATACTAAGTGAAGTAAGTTAGAAAGAGAAAAAAATATGATATCACTTATTTGTAGAATCTAAAAAATGATATAAATGAACTTATCTACAAAACCAGAACAGACTTACAGACATAGAAAACTGACTTGTGGTTGCCAAAGAGGAGAGGGGAGAAATAGATAGGGAGCTTGGGATTAGCAAACTATTATATGTAGAATGGATAAACAGAAATGAATATATATGTGTGTGCTGCTGCTGCTGCTGCTAAGTCGCTTCAGTTGTGTCCGACTCTGTGCGACCCCATAGACGGCAGCCCACCAGGCTTTCCCGTCCCTGGGATTCTCCAGGTAAGAACACTGGAGTGGGTTGCCATTTCCTTCTCCAATGCAAGAAAGTGAAAAGTTAAACTGAAGTCACTTAGTCGTGTCCAACTCTAGCGACCCCATGGACTGCAGCCCACCAGGCTCCTCCGTCCATGGGATTTTCCAGGCAAAAGTACTGGAGTGGGGTGCCATTGCCTTCTCCGATATATGTGTGTGTGTATATATATATAATTCAATACATTCATACACTCATATATTCATATGGTGAATATATGACTGGTGACTTACCTCACATTTCTCCAGCACTGACTTCAAAATGTTAACCCAAGTTTTCTGCCAGACCCTAAAACCATAGCCTCTGATGTGTAGAATCTTGAGAAGACTAATTAGAAGTTTAAGCAATTGTGTGAAAGTGAAAGTGTTAGTCACTCAGTCGTGACCCCATGGACTATAGCCCACCAGGGTCCTCTGTCCATGGGATCCTCCAGGCAAGAATACCCGAGTGGACTGCCATGCCCTCCTCGAGGGGATCTTCCAGACCCAGGGATTGAACCCAGGTCTCCCTCTCTGCAGGCACATTCTTTACCGACTGAGACACCGGGGAAGCCCAATTGAATCGATGTGCAGATTGAAGTTTTTATTAATAACTAATTGAAGGTTAGAAGAAGGTGAGAAACCACATTAGCATTTAATTCAGTTTACTGGAATGAGGAAAGTTGATTAAAAAATATAGTAGACGTGATCTTCATCTCTTCACTAAGGAGACTGAACCCCACGGCAAGCCAGTTTCCCAAGCCCCAGGGTAGTAATGAATTTCAAGCGTCCATGCATTTTTTTTCCTTCTGTTCAAGGATAAATCTTTGGGGAACTTTTTATTTCTTAGATTTCTTTCCTCACCATCAAGATCTTCGAACTATGATATTGAAGGATTTTTTTCAGTCACATTGGTTTAAATTCAGTTTCTGTCTGCCACAGTATTTTCCAGGGGCATCCTTATTTAAAAAAAAAAAAAGGAAGGAGGGTTTCAGATTAATTGCCACATCCTTCCTTAGTATATAATGCAACTCTTCCCAGTGTAAACTCCAGAACAGAACTGATCCATTTGTATCGGCAGCATCCAGAAGACTACAAAGCACAACACAGGCTCTTCATACATTTTGTCGTTGAATTCATGTAAGGAAAACAATGACAAAAAGAAAAAAGGCAAGCAGAAGTCTCTGATCACTAAAGAAAAAAATTACAGAGAAAGTTCACAGGCTTTGGATCCAAACAGACAACCTAGCTGTATTTCCTCAGCTATAGTGAAGAGCAATAAAGAGCTGTTTATGAACAGCTCTTTATGAACCAGGGCTGTTTTAAATTATTTTCATACAAAATTCTCTTAAAGTGTACACTGAATCTTTGCTATTGTTTAGGAGATTTTGTTATGCTTCTTAGAATTTAAATCTTACTTTCTGGAAAAAAAAAAAAAAAAACTGGTTCTCTAAAATATGGATGAAAAGGTAGCATTCACTAAGACACACTGTCTTAAAGCAGAAGGGAAAAAAAAATGTGTTAGCTGACTCCCTGTGATGAAATCATAAACCCAAAGAGTTACAAAATTGGAACAGTGGAGGTCCAGACATGTACGCCCAGTTTTCTAACTTCTAGTACAGGAGAAAAGACCTACAGATTTGATGAGATGAAGGTTTAAAACTTCTTGAATGTCAACAGCAAATTTTTTTTAAATTACAAGGAAAACAAATTGTGGGAAATATTTGCAGGAAATATCATTCAAGGAAATTATTATATATAAAAACCTTATAAAGTAAGAAACCACTAAGACAATGATATATTAATCAGAGAACAAAAATTAAACAATTTAAAAAGAAAAAATGAGTAATAAAAATCCAATAGTATAACTCTAATTAAAGCAATATAGTAATTAACTCCTTGTAGGAGAAGGCAATGGCACCCCACTCCAATACTCTTGCCTGGAAAATCCCATGGACAGAGGAGCCTGGTAGGCTGCAGTCCATGGAGTTGCAAAGAGTCGGACATGACTGAACGACTTCACTTTCACTTTTCACTTTCATGCATTGGAGAAGGAAATGGCAACCCACTCCAGTGTTATTGCCTGGAGAATCCCAGGGACAGGGGAGCCTGGTGGCCTGCCATCTATGGGGTCGCACAGAGTCGGACACAACTGAAGCAACTTAGCAGCAGGAGCAGCAGCTGGTGATCAATAAACAGTGATTCTTCTATACAGCTAGTAGGATTGTGTACTATTTCAAGCCTTTCAGAGATTTTGGAGATCAAGAACTTAAAAATAATTTTATGACAGTCAGCAATTACCTCTCTAGGAAATCAAAATGTGGGAGAAAAAAATCAAATGTAAGTAGCTAATCACAGAATTACTTGTACTAGTGAAAAAAAACAGAAATAAGCAACCTAATTATTCAACCCTAGGAATGATGAAGTAAACACATATCAATTCAATGAAATATCATTCAATCACTAAAAATTTTGGTTTTACAGGATCTCAAAGAAATATCTGAACCCCCATATTACTTCAGCATTATTCACAATAACCAAGAATGGGAACAACTAAGCATCTATCAATGATGAATAGATAAAGAAAATGTTATATATATAAACAATGGAATATTATTTAACCATGAGAAAAAAAAGAAATCCTGTTATTTGTGACCACGTGGACGAATCTTGAGGGCATTATGAAGTAAGTCACAAAGAAAGACAAACACTTTATGATATCATTTACACATGAGATCCAAAAAAGTCAAACTCAGAGAAATAAAGAGTAGAGTGGTGGTTACCAAGGGCCAGGAGTGGCCAAAATGGAGTAATATTAGTCAAAGGGTACAAACTTCCTGTTATACGATGAAAAGGTCTGGAGATCTAATGTATAGAATAAGACTACAGCTAATAACACTGTACTATATGTTTGCAAGCTACTAAGAGAGTAGAAATGCAAAAAAGCAAAACGGCTGTCTGGGGAGGCCTTACAAATAGCTGTGAAAAGAAGAGAAGTGAAAAGCAAAGGAGAAAAGGAAAGATACAAGCATCTGAATGCAGAGTTCCAAAGAATAGCAAGGAGAGATAAGAAAGCCTTCCTCAGTGATCAATGCAAAGAAATAGAGGAAAACAACAGAATGGGAAAGACTAGGGGTCTCTTCAAGAAATTTAGAGATACCAAGAGAACATTTCATGCAAAGATGGGCTCAATAAAGGACAGAAATGGTATGGACCTAACAGAAGCAGAAGATATTAGGAAGAGATGGCAAGATACACAGAAGAACTGCACAAAAAAAGATCTTCAAGACCCAGATAATCATGATGGTGTGATCACTCACCTAGAGCCAGACATCCTGGAATGTGAAGTCAAGTGGGCCTTAGAAAGCATCACTACAAACAAAGCTAGTGGAGGTGATGGAATTCCAGTGGAGCTATTTCAAATCCTGAAAGATGATGCTGTGAAAGTGCTGTACTCAATATGCCAGCAAATTTGGAAAACTCAGCAGTGGCCACAGGACTGGAAAAGGTCAGTTTTCATTCCAATCCCAAAGAAAGGCAATGCCAAAGAATGCTCAAATTACCGCACAATTGCACTCATCTCACACGCTAGTATAGTAATGCTCAAAATTCTCCAAGCCAGGCTTCAGCAATACGTAAACCGTGAACTTCCAGATGTTCAAGCTGGTTTTAGAAAAGGCAGAGGAACCAGAGATCAAATTGCCAACATCCGCTGGATCATCGAAAAAGCAAGAGAGTTCTAGAAAAAAATCTACTTCTGCTTTATTGACTATGCCAAAGCCTTTGACTGTGTGGATCACAATAAAGTGTGGAAAATTCTGAAAGAGATGGGAATACCAGACCACCTGACCTGCCTCTTGAGAAACCTGTATGCAGGTCAGGAAGCAACAGTTAGAACTGGACATGGAACAACAGACTGGTTCCAAACAGAAAAAGGAGTACGTCAAGGCTGTATATTGTCCCCCTGTTTATTTAACTTCTATGCAGAGTACATCATGAGAAACACTGGGCTGGAAGAAGCACAAGCTGGAATCAAGATTTCCGGGAGAGATATCAATAACCTCAGATATGCAGATGACACCACCCTTATGGCAGAAAGTGAAGAGGAACTCAAAAGCCTCTTGATGAAAGTGAAAGAGGAAAGTGAAAAAGTTGGCTTAAAGCTCAACATTTAGAAAACAAAGATCATGGCATCCGGTCCCATCACTTCATGGGAAGAAGATGGGGAAACAGTGGAAACAGTGGCAGACTTTATCTTTTGGGGCTCCAAATCACTGCAGATGGTGACTGCAGCCATGAAATTAAAAGACGCTTACTCCTTGGAAGAAAAGTTATGACCAACCTAGATAGCATATTCAAAAGCAGAGACATAACTTTGCCAACAAAGGTTCGTCTAGTCAAGGCTATGGTTTTTCCTGTGGTCATGTATGGATGTGAGAGTTGGACTGTGAAGAAGGCTGAACACTGAAGAACTGATGCTTTTGAAGTGTGGTGTGGAGAAGACTCTTGAGAGTCCCTTGGACTGCAAGGAGATCCAACCAGTCCATTCTGAAGGAGATCAGCCCTGGGATTTCTTTGGAAGGACTGATGCTAAAGCTGAAACTCCAGTACTTTGGCCACCTCATGCGAAGAGTTGACTCATTGGAAAAGACTCTGATGCTGGGAGGGATTGGGGGCAGGAGGAGGAGGGGATGACAGAGGATGAGATGGCTGGATGGCATCACTGACTCGATGGACGTGAGTCTGGGGGAACTCCGGGAGTTGGTGATGAACAGGGAAGCCTGGCGTGATGCGATTCATGGGGTCGCAAAGAGTCGGACAGGACTGAGTGACTGAACTGAGCTGAACTGAAGAGAGTAGATCTTAAAAGAAATGGATGGAGGTGTTAGCTAATGCTATGGCAGTGATTGTTTGGCAATATATAAATGGATTAGATCTACATATTGGGAACCTTATACTTACATAATGTTGTATATCCATTACATTTCAATAAAGCTGGAAAAAAGACTTTGAGCCCTGCTCAAAATGCAGAACAAAGCAAGACACAAAATATCATATGATTTTTATTATAGTAATAGAAAATGAATATATATGAAAAATTTTGGAACAAAATACACCAAGCATTAGTAGTACTGATAATGACAAATAACAATATTAAAAACAAGCTAAGCACACAAATATTTCTTCCATTTAAATTAACACATCTACATCCAAAGAGTCATGAAAATATTAGCCACTGCAACAAATAAAATAAATAGGCAAATAAATCTATCTTTAAACATGCAAGTATTTAAAAACACAATGAAATTTGGTTTAATACTTTCACAGGCCACAGACACTTTCTATGATAAAATCAGAAAGAATGGGAGGGATATATGAAAAAGATCTATAAGTCAAGAAAAAAGTGGAACATAGCCTGTCTTTTAAACATTTGCAAAACTGACATTTCATTACAAATAGCAAGGTCTGGCTCAGTAGACCCACCCCAGGTTTTAACCAGCCAGTCTCTCATAACAAATTTAAATTCATCTTTCTCTAGTCCGTTAATCTTTTAGTATTGACTCTCAGTAAAGATAAAATTACAGCTCTTTAAAAAGTCAAAAATGCTATATCAATATATAGCATTATATCAATATTACAGCAGAATTTCTAATGTTATTTAAAACTAAACCCGAGTGTAGATACTTCTGCCTTCTAAAAGTTTGGATGAGGTACATAAATCATAGTAATGGAGGAGAAAGTGTTTCCACACTAGTGCTTTTCCACTAATCACAAATAAGTGAATAAAACCTAAAGTTTCTTATTTTTTACCACTTCTATATTGTTAAATACTAAGATCCAGGGCAGATGATACTTTTTCATCAGAGTCTCTCAATTAATTTTTGGTTTCAGAAAGTATGCCTGGAAGTGAATAAGGGAATGGGAATTAAATTGTTCTGAAAAACTATTGTGAGAAATTAAGTTGTGATCGTGCCTTGAACATTCAAAGGGAAGAATCAGCCTAGCAGAATGCTGAGGCTCACTGAGAAATTTGGTCAGTTCCCAGTGTTGGGGTGGTAGAAGAACTTTTAATAAAGGAGATATCTGATCTTGAAATTTATGGTATTTTCAATTTCTGTATGTAAAAAGCCTTCTATAAATAATGTCTACAACTATTTTGTGAATAGTCTGAGGGGAAATTAAGAAAAAAAGAGCTGTGTTTCTTGAGTTGATGACAAGAAACTTGTAAATTATAGGATACAGTGATGTGGAGTGATGACTGAGCATAAACTCCGGAAAAAGTCAGGACACGTCCATCTTACTCATCAGTGCCTGATGGCTGAGACCCTGACTGAGTAGATCTCCCATAAACACGTGCCGAATGAATTAACAAATTACACCATTGACATACAAACATTAAACACAGTAGTGTGAAGACACGTGAAAGTGCTTACCTCTTCCCAGAGATTTTAGGAAAAGATTTCTTAAGGATTTGAAATGAATGAGGTACAATTTGACTTCAAAACCTTGAATTCACCACAAGCAGGAAATCAAGCCATTGGCCCAAGATGCACAAAGGCATGAAATGACCGGCTGTGCCTGGGGGTCTGCAGGCTGTCTGGGGTGGCTCTGTCTCTGCATGTGAGAGAGAGCTAGGGGTAGAACCCACCAGGAAGCTGAGGCCAGAGCCTACAGATGTGGTGTGATGTACTGTGATGCAGAGTGAAAGACAGAAATAATGCCACTTGCATCAACATGGATGGATGGATGCAGAGATTATCATTCCAAGTGAAGTTAAGTCAGAAAGACAAAACAAGTGTGATGTCACTGATATGTGGAATCCAAAAAAAAAAAAAATGATACAAATGAGTTTATCTACAAAATAGAAATAGAATCACAGACAAAGAATACAAACTTGTGATTACCAAAGGGGAAGGGGGAAGGATAAAGGGATAAATTAGGAGTTTTGGATTAAAATACATACACTGTTATATAAAAAATAGATAATTAACAAGGACCTACTGAATAGCACAGGGAACTATACTCAGTATCTAATAATAACATATAATGGAAGAGAATGCAAAAAGAATATGTATATTTACATATATGTGAAACTGAATCACTTTGCTCTACACCTGAAATTAACACAACATTGTTAATTAACTATATCTCAATAAAAAATTTTAAAACACACTAAACTTCCTAAAAGAAGCCAAAAATAAATAAATGTAAGAAAGACATTTTACTTTTTACATTTTACAGGGAGATGACTCTGTGTGTATGCAAAGAACAGGACTGTTCCTCCTTTTGTTCAGGACTCCACACTCTTATGAATATAACTCACTAAAATAACCAATATGGTCATTTGAAGATGTATTCTTTTGTCCATGCTAACTGAGGAAAGCAGCAGTCAGTGCTTTCCAAGACACATTCAGTGAAAGGCCCAGAGAGGTGGTCATGTTCCAGAACACACCGCTTCAGAAACAACACAACACACTGAACACAGAGGCTAGGAGACACTTCACTAGCTGTCCTTCCTGAATCAGACATCAGATGGTCCATGAGATGAGACGGCATTCCTCTCTATTCATAAATTGATACACATACAATCATAACTGAAATCCTAACACAGATGGGAGGAAAATCTAATTAGCATCATCAGAATGTACTTTGACTACAACACTGAAATATAAGGAGATTGGGAAAAGAACCCCCAGGCCTTTTGAATATCATATGCCCAAAATCTGCATATTCATGCTCATCTGGAAATCTACCATGAGCTATGTGGTGCTTATGCTCCATCTGCATTTGCCATCTTCCTTTCCCCAACCCTTGATGCTTCTACTAAATAATTTTTTTTTTTAATGCAAGAAGTGGCAAGGATAGGGAAGCAAAATTTTATCACTGCATTTTGCAGCCCCAAGTCAAATAACAGCTCAGGCTTCCTGATGCTTACAGATGCAGTTAATTTATTCTGATATTAGTGACATTCCAATATATTTAGATAAAACTGTGTGACAATGAGGAAGACCCAGAGGGCAGGTCATGGTGACCTAGTGAAGAGAAAGAACAGCTGAGAGTGGTTCTAAGACAGAGTCTTCATCTGGGGTCCAGAGACCACCAATAGGACTATTAAGAGATTTCTGGGATTCATGGACTTATATTTGAGAACATAATAAATAAAATATTTGTTATTTAATTTTTTAATTTTTTTTATATTTCTAACTGAAATTTAGCATTTCTTTAACCTGCAAATGTAAATAATAAAGCCCTGTAGTATCAGCCATATCAATGACTCTGTCACCAAGAGAAATAACAGATATTTTTGTATCACATTACAGTTATTGCAAACCTATCACTTATACATGACTAATTTTAAATATCAGTAGTATTGAGGACTCCATCTCTAATCGCACTTCATCATCATCTTCCTGTCTACAGATACTGGGCCAACTACAGGGCAACTCTGCCCTGAGTAGTCACTTAGCCCTGAAGGATAGAGCTGTGTGTTCTCGCATTGGTACCCAACGGTCACTGCTTCGGTCACTGCTTTCCAATGCACTCTGTCCAAAATCACTTGCAGGTTAATATACTGAAAGGTGTGCCACGCTATATTTCTATTCTTTTGTTTTAGTATAATTATTATCTTCTGTAATTGTAAGCATTTTATTCTATGCACATAAAAATTTCATCCTGAGAGCTGGTCTATAAGCTTCACTACATTGGCAAAAACTAACATTAAACAAACAAACAAATGTTTTGACTTCCCAGCCCAGATTATATTGCTGCTACTGCTACTGCTGCTGCTAAGTCGCTTCAGTCGTGTTCGACTCTGTGCGACCCCATAGACGGCAGCCCACCAGGCTCCGCCATCCCTGGGATTCTCCAGGCAAGAACAATGGAGTGGGTTGCCATTTCCTTGCCTTCTGAAAATTAGAAGGAATCAGTTCTTACAACCCTTCCTTCCATTATTTAACTTGGTGTTATTAAAGGGTGGAGTCTGAGGAATGAGGTGAGTTTGGTGGACTCCATCACTTAGAATTTTTAAAAAGTGCAGGACTTAATGGGGGTGGTAGGAGGGAGGCTCAAGAGGGAGGGGATATACGTATACTTACAGCTGATTCATGTTGTTGTAGCAGAAAACAACATAACATTGTTAAGCGATTACCCTCCAATTAAAAATAAATTTTAAAAAAAAGCAGTAGGACTTTCAGCTTTCATGTCAGGAAGGAGTCAAGTCTGGGAGCCAAACTTTGAGGACTTTCCAAGGTCTGGAAGCTTATCCTTTTGTTTATATCCATGGCTTATACTTATTTGTATACTTATATAAATAAGTATACTTATACTTATTTATCCATGGCACAGTCATCAGCAAGTCCCTGAAGTGAGAAGGGCTTCTGGTTTTCCCTTCAGAGGCAAACAGGAAGGAAGCACTAAAACAATAAGAGACCCAAGCAACAGAGTAGGTGGCAGGAGTGTGGGAGTTCCCTTCCGAGAGGAGCAGTGAGCCTGCTGAGATAGCTGAGCCTGTCACAGGAAGGGCAGAGGGAACCAGGAGCCGTGCTGAGACTGGAAAATAGGATGCTAGGGCTGGGGCCATCTATTACACTCTTAAATTTTCTCAAGAAATTTTAAGGACATGGAACAATTGCTCAGGAACTATTGTGTACAATAACTAGGAATACATCCGTGCTCTGATATCAAGATCTATTAAAGACCCCTGAATAAGCTGACTACTAATTCTAATTCTAGGCTATGATCATGGATTTTAGAGATCCAAAGGCCCTCTGCAACAACCCCGTCACTGTATTACCCACTTCCCACTAAGCCCTATGAAACAGACAAGGCATTTCCACCCTGGTATAGAATGTTGATTCCCCAGGAAACAGAGCTTAGTAGGTTCCATTCTCAAGAGTACTTGGTCTCTGAAGAGAGAGGAGTGAAGGAAGGGGCATTTCTTCAGAGCCAGACCTTGTTCTGGAAACTTATTTCATATAATCTACAAGGCAATAATTTCAATTAATATTACTGTGAATGAACATTTTGGCTGTCATATCAGGCAAATCCTTTGCCTGTCATAAACAGAGGATGTTGCAGCCATTGAGCCATCACATTTCAGCTAGCCAGACGATAAGCCTAAGAGAACTCAGGATGGAGACAAAGAAGTTGCCCACTGCCAAGCCCTCCACCACTGCAGTGACTCCCTACTGTGCACCCTGAGGGGATTCAGAATGGAGAAAAGCAGGATGCTGATCCCAGATACAGCTGAGGTGCCTGTCAGAGGAATGACTTCAGTGAGCCCAGCCTCTAGCTTATTCCCGTACATAGCAAAGCACTAAATTCCTTAACTTGAAATATCTGGGGTTTTTTAATTAAGATTTAATTAATCTTTTGATGTTCCAAATACCTGGTCTTTGTTGCAAAAACTCCTTCCATCCTGGCTACCCCCAACCCCTTGACCCTTTGGAGCAGTCTCACAGAGTTACCTGAGATGCTGTGTTCTGAACTTGAAGTCTTCAGAATGCTCACCAAATAAAACATAATTCTCAACTTGTAGATTGTGCAATTTTTTTCATCAACATTACTATCCCAACTTTCAGCAAACTGAAACTCAGAGGGATTAATTAATTTACTCAAGTTCATGTAAAATATTCAAGGATAGTTGACTCCAAACCTATTATTCTGTATCTACCACATTATGTCATGCAGAATCGCAAAAAAAGAGTTCACATTATGGAACTAAATCCAAATATCTGCAATTTTATAGCATCGTGATTTTGGCCAGATTTCTTTATCTCTCTGTGCCTCAATTCCTTCATTTAAAATGTGCATCACAGTATCTACCTCACTTAGCACCATGCACTTGGCACATAATAAATGGTTGACAAAAGTTAGTTATTTGGGGGACTTTCCTGGTGGTCCACTGGCTCAGACTCTGAGCTCCCGATGCAGGTGGCTGGGGCTCAATCCCTGATCAGGGAACTAGATCCCACATGCTGTAGCTAAGAGTTTGCATGCTGCAACTAAGGACCGACCCCTCATGCTGCAACTAAGACCCAGCTCGGCCAAAAAAAAAAAAAAAAATTTAAGTTAGTTGTTTTCATCATAACATAAGGAAAAGAACAAAACTCAGAAAGGAAAGGCAGCTCAGACTCAGTTTGTCAAAAGTAACTCACTGCCAACCAAATTCCCTCTCCTAGTATAATTTTCATGTATTTTACTCAGCTTTTGGGGGCCAATATTTAGAAGTCAGCCAATGCTATTCCCTTCCTCTGATTCCTTTCCCACTTATAATCAGTCACCCCAAATCCTGACAATGCTACCTCATCTACATTTCTCAAAGATGCAATCTAAAAATTTATTAAACATATATTAAAAGTTTAAAAAAAAAAAAAAGGTTGGGGGAGGCAGCAAAAAACTAAAATAGCAAGGAATGACCTAGTGCCTCACATGATTTGTACAGCATTTTGATTCTCTCTGTTTTAATTCTGGAGAAAAGAATGGCAACCTTTTGGCATTACAGGCAATACAGGCACTCCAGTGTTCTTGCCTGAAGAATTCCAGGGACAGAGGAGCCTGGAGCCTGGAGCCAGGAGTGACATATAGAATCCATGGGGTCGCAAAGAGTTGGACATGACTGAGTGACTAACACACACACACACACACACACACACACACAAACACAATTTTAATTCAGGAAACATTAATTGCACAATGAATATCCATAAGGAACTCTGGAAAATATGAAGATGACTTGGGACCAAATTCTATTTTGAAAGATTTACTCTCTAAAAAAACTGTTGAGGTGTTACCATGGGCCAGACGGAGAAGATGAAGGAAAAAAAGTGAAAATCACTCAGCCATGTCTGACTCTTTGCAACCCTGTGGACTGTAGCCCACCAGGCTCCTCTGTCCATGGAATTCTCCAGGCAAGAATACTGGAGTGGGTTGCCATTACCTTCTCCAGGGGATCTTTCTGACCCAGGAATCAAGGCCAGGTCTCCTGCACTGCAGTCAGATTCTTTACTGTCTGAGCCACCAGGGAAGCCCCTGGGCCATATGGAGGCAACAGTTCAGTTCAGTTCAGTCGCTCAGTCATGTCCAGCTCTTTGTGACCCCATGAATCGAAGCACGCCAGGCCTCCCTGTCCATCACCAACTCCCGGAGTTCACTCAGACTCATGTCCATCGAGTCAGTGATGCCATCCAGCCATCTCATCCTCTATCATCCCCTTCTCCTCCTGCCCCCAATCCCTCCCAGCATCAGAGTCTTTTCCAATGAGTCAACTCTTCGCATGAGGTGCCCAAAGTAATGGAGTTTCAGCTTCAGCATCATTCCTTCCAAAGAAATCCCAGGGCTGATCTCCTTCAGAATGGACTGGTTGGATCTCCTTGCAGTCCAAGGGACTCTCAAGAGTCTTCTCCAACACCACAGTTCAAAGGCATCAATTCTTCGGTGCTCAGCCTTCTTCACAGTCCAACTCTCACGTCCATACATGGAGGCGACACATACAATTAAATGCAAAAACAAAACCTTTTTCACGTTGTAATTTGAGACCTGACATACCAGTCTCCATGTACACTGCAAGCCCTTTAAAAACAGGAGTTCTTAGTCTCCATTGTCTTCCCAGCATTTATCCCAGTGCCCTCAACACAAAAGTTATGTAATAAGTGTTTCTAGGAAGGGAGGCAGGGAAAGAGGAAAGCTGGGAGGAAGAAAAAGAGGAAAAAGGATGAAGAGCAGGAGTAATTAAGAAGGGAGAGTGTCTACAAAAAGGCTCAACCACGGGATGTGGGACTTCAGAGGAAGGCAATATTAACTGGGTGAGATGTTAACTGTAAGAATATTATCAACAGTGTTAACAATATTAATGGTGAGAATACTGTGGCATTTGAGATATATTAGATGACTTCAGGAATAGGTCAGGACACAGTCTTGTTCACTGTACCTGATATGCAGGAGGACTCAGTGTTTGCTGAGTTAATGAATGGATAGTACAGGGGTGGGAGAGAGTCTTGGGAAACCACCATAGGAGTTTGAACATGCCTCATACCTTCCGGGAGATGGTGAGAGACAGGGAGGCCTGGCGTGCTACAGTCCACGGGGTCACAAAGAGTCGGACACAACTGAGCGATTGAACAACAACAAATATACCTTCCTATTCTCAGACTATTCATCAGACAAAATGAAGGATAAAATCATGCCTTTCAATGTCTTCTACAGCACTTTCATCCCCAAACCAACTTTGCCACTTTATCTTTTGAAAAATATAAAACAGAAATTTCATTCTCTGCTAGATGGTGGCTAACCTACCTTTTTAATAATCCTTATGTGAAACTCTGGCTCCGCCTGAAGAGTTTGCCACGCTGGGGACATAAGAGTCACAGGCTCCACAACTTTTTATAATGTCTGAGTCATTAAGCATGTTAAGCCAGCAAAATCTATCTAATGCCTTTTAAATGGCACATTTTTATGTTTTGGGAAACTAGGAAGGCATGTACAGTAAAAACCAAGAAGCTGAAGAGTTACATGAACAACTTTCATTGGTATCTTTTCTAGACCAGCAGCTCAGATGTTCTGCCTCATTAAGTAAAACTACTTTTCACTCCTTGTATTACTGGAGAGATAGGTCATAACACCTCTGAACGGAACGACATTTAGAGATCACTCTCTCACCTACAAATGTTGAGCAGTTGGAGCACAATCACCAGTGAAGACGGTAAGCAAGCAAATATAAGAAAGGGAACAAGTTATTTAAACATATCACTGGCAGAACATCACAATCATCTCACAAATGTTAACATCTCTTGGGAGGAAAGGAAGAAGGGAGAGAGGGGAAGGAATGGAGGCAGGGAGGAGGAAAAATAAGGCAATAATATGGCGGATAACAGCTTCTGATTTTTGAGAAGGGGACATTTCTCGTATTTCAGGGGATAGTCCATGTATTCCAAGCATTTCAGATAGTAAGATGAAGAAGGCACGATCTCTCTCCTTGAGCACCTCATTGTAGAATGTGAAAACAGTTTTGTAAGCAGATGTTTTCAATGTAATATGAGGGCCATATCAGTCATATTTACCAAGTGTGAGGACCCCCATGGAAGTATTAGTATGTCAACAACATGGAGAAGAGAAACCATGTGAACTCCAACACTACCTCTTACTGCCTTTGTGATTTCTGGACAAGTTATCTAATTTCACATAGACTCAGCTCCCCCACCTAACAGTCATACCACCTCTAAGGACTGTTGAGAATATTAAATGAGATAACATGTATGGAAGTTTTTATTTCCATGAACTATCATAGAAGGGGTTGTGATTGCTCTACTATTTGAGAATATTCAGTTTTGCTCTAGAAGAAAAATAAATGGGATGAGTGAAACCCTTTAACAGTGTTACATTTAGGAGGGAAGTAAGCAAGTAGTTTATAAAACAGAGGCAGAGTGCAAAGATATGTTAAATGTCAATAGTAATTAAGTTAATAAACTATAAGATATGTTAAAGATGGATAAAATAATGAAATGTATAAGAGAATAAATAAGTGCTACTAATAAATACAAAGGGATAAAAAGACAAATTTATAAGGTGTGCTGCTGCTGCTGCTTACTCGCTTCAGTCATGTCTGACTCTTTGCGACCCTATGGACTATAGCCCTCCAGGCTCCTCTGTCCACGGAATTTTCCAGGCCAGAATACTGGAGTGGGTTGCCATGTCCTACTCCAGGGGATCTTCCCAACCCAGGGGTCAAACCCAGGTCTCCTGCACTGCTGGCAGATTCTTTCCCACTTAGCCACCAGGGAAGCCCCTTATAAGGTGTGATTGTGCCTTCTTTGGGCTGACAGCTATGTCATCTCAATATCAGCCATCCAATATAAGCCCCACTTATTCTTTGCCCAAGAAACAGGAATAAAACCCCTCACAGTTCAGGCTAATGTGTACTTGCTGCTGCATCTCTCTAAAAGACAGACTATGTGTTTGGGCACCCGGTGCTTTCTGTTTATTGGGTTCCTTTGTTCAAACCCCAATTCTGGTCCCAGCATGCACATCAGTGAGCAAAGCTGATGCAGCAAGTAGAGACAAAATACATAACACAGTATATTTTGGGTAGTGTAGTCCATACATCTCACTTGCATCTTAACCTAAGTACATTAACCACCTCTCTCTTTTTGTTTCTCTTTGCTTCTTACGTAGGTGTCCAGTTGACTTGATACACTATGTGATTTGAGCATCTTAATTTGGTATATGAACCTTTCTATCCTGTGACCTCTGAGACAGCTTGCCTAGTTACATAATTGGAGACCATCGTTGCTTCAAGGTGGCTTCTTACATGTCAGGTGTTGTACATATTTGTTTCTTTCCTTCTTTTTTTAAATTCAATTTTTATTTTATAGTGGAGTATAGTTGATTTACAATGTGTTAGTTTCAGCACAGCAAAGTGATTCAGTTACACATATACATCTATCCCGCCACACTGCTGGTGTAATGGCATCATGCAAGATTCCCATTCTTGCGACCCAGGTTCAATTCCCGGGTGGCACAGGTCATGTTTTCCCTTCTCTGGTGGTTCCAATGATAAAAAAAAAAAAAAAAAAGCTGCCTGCAATGCAGGAGACCTGAGTTCAACCCCTGGATTGGGAAGATCCCCTGGAGAAGGGAATGGCAACCCACTCCGGTATTCTTGTCTGGGAAATCCCATGGACAGAGGAGCCTGGTGGGCTACAGTCCACGGGATTGCAAAGAGTCAGACTCGACTGAGAGACTAACACTTTCACTTTCACACATATATTCATTCTTTGTCAGATTATTTTCCCATATATGTTATCAGAGTGCTGAGTTCCCTGTGCTTGCTCTTCTATCTTACTGAAAGATAATGAAAGAATGAACTGCAGTTTATTTTGAGATGGGTATGCCTTAATTCGATTTTCTATTTGACTCTACAAAATGTGTCTGTCATTGCACGTCCCACTCAAACTCCTGCTGGTTAAACACCTGCCCATACAGTGTCAGCTCTCTGGTAGAAGTGCACTGGAACAGGGGTGGACTGATTCAAAACCAGCCAACCATCGGCTGGCCAAAGACCAGAGACTTCACTCAGAATGACCAGCAAGCCCAGGCAAAGAATTATACTGAGAATGTGGACCTGACACTCTGAAGCTAGGATCAGGTATCTAGAGGCCCTCAAGTGCACGGGCCATGCTCTGGCTGAGGACTAGTAGGGGTGAAGAGATGAACAGGAATGTATTGGCCACATTCAGGATGATGAAAAGGAATAGAACACGGGTCTCTGGACAGTGAGAACAGCGCAGATGCCCAGGAAGAAGCAGAGATATCACTGAAAGGGAACTATAAATCCCCAGGAGAAATAGGGATGAGGAACTTTGTCTTAGTTACAGCTTTTCATTTCCAGCTTTAGTGGGGCTCAAACATTCAAGTTCCCATCCTGGGTCCCCTACATCAGTACAGTTTATAAGAAACTTCCATTTACCTTCTAATGGTTTTTCTTTTTCATCATTTCTGTTTCTTACAAGCAAATAAATAAAAACTTCCATTGGAATACTAATTGTTCTTTTTTTAAATTAATTCTTTTATTTTAATTGGAGGCTAATTACTTTACAATATTGTAGTGGGTTTTGCCATACATTGACACGTATCAGCCACGTGTGTACATGTGTTCCCCATCCTGAACCTGCCTCCCACCTCCCTTCCCATCCCATCCCTCAGGATCATCCCAGTGCACAGCCCTGAGCACCCTGTCTCATGCATCGAACCTGGACTGGCGATCTGTTTCACATATGATAATATACACTTTTCAATGCTATTCTCTCAAATCATCCCACCCTCACTTTCTCCCACAGAGTCCAAAAGACTGTTTTATACATTTGTGTCTCTTTTGCTGTCTCGATATAGTAATTTTTAATGTTCACAAACAACCTCATATAGAAGCCACTTACATGTGTTAGTCTTTAAGAGTGTGTATTGATGGTAAAACTATGTGATTCAATTGATACAGTGTCATTCATTTGTTTCAGTGCCACATTTAGTTGTTATGTCATAAAAGACACCATCTGTGCAGACACTAGTAAATTAGATTACTTGCTGGTGACACTGAAGCAGGCAACAGAACCCTGGTCCCCTTACACCTATCCCATCTGGAAGAATTAATCCCAAAAACTTTCAGAGTCTCATGACAAGTTAATGATAGAGGAAAAAAACAAAGCAGCATATCCCCAAATATGACCAGTTTATAAAAATGCCAACAAAATTATCATCAATTAGCACACTGACTGTAAAAGGGCAATAATGTTGCTTCTCCAGAAAACTTATTCCATTTGATAGTTGGTTCACATTTGGCCTAGATATAGTTATTTCTTGGTGAAAAAATAATTAGCAAAATACCTAAACTGCTTATCTACTTATTTTATGGAAAATGACTCTCAGGGCTTGACAGTCACATAAAAATGTTTGTAAGCATATAACAATCAGGAAGCCTAAAATGAATTTCTCAGCCAAAGTTTTAATATACATGTGTTAACTATTGAGGGACTTCCCAGGTGGCTAAGTGGTAAAGAATCTGCCTTCCAATGAAAGAGATGCAAGAGACACAGGTTCAATCCCCAGGTCAGGAAGATCCCCTGGAGAGGGAAATGACATCCCACTCCAGTATTCTTGCCTGGAAAATCCCATGGACAGAGGAGCCTAGTGGGCTACAGTCCATGGTCATAAAAGTTGAACAGAACTTAGCGACTGAACAACATTAACCACTAAACTGACTTCCAGCTTTAAAACTTATTTCTAACTCAAAAATTATTTTAGTTAGGGGCTTTAATGTTGCTCTAACTCCACTGCCCCTCAATTACATTGCAAGTACCACATTCCAATCTATTGACAAATAGATTGTTATCTCCGTGTACAAAAAAGTAAACTGAGATTCAGAGAAATTAGTTGGTCAAGGACACACAGCAAGTTAATTACAGCGCTCATATTCTGTAATTAGATCATGTCTAGCTCCAAACCTAGTTATCCCATTTCATCATGCTACTTAAACTCAATAAAAATGTGTTAAATTAATGCCATTTTACTTCAACCATTTTTATGGAAACGTGTTTGGCTCTAGGCTTATTTAAACACAATTAACAGTTCAGGCTTTTTCATTTACTTGAAGAGATGATCAGGATCACTATCTAAAGTATAAAAAGATACCTGCATCAGACTCTCCAAGAAGACAAAACTTCCCCCGCCCCCAGCACTGCACAGCTTGTGGTATCTTAGTTCCCTGACCAGGGATCAGACATAGGACCACGCAGTGAAAGGGCAGAAACCTAACCACTGAACCACCAGGGAATTCCTCAAACTTCCTATCTTTAAAAGAAATGGCCTTCAGTCATCACAGTGGGCTGCCCACCACAGGTTTGTTAAATGAATAAATAAAAGTCCCTCAAGCACTTGAAACGCGGAATCTCCAAAGCTAAATTCTTTCTCTCTCTGTTTTTCCCCAAAATATATCAATAAATCTGCCGTGCATTTCCCTGTGTCAATGGGTGGGATCACCATACACTCTGTCTTACACTGGAATTCTAATAGTTATCCTGCCTCCTCCTGTTTCTGATCCCCTGTACTCACTGCATTACTGTGACAGATACCTTCCAGATCTCCTCTCCAGATGCTTCTTTCTTCCCATCCCTTTCTCACATTGACTTCCAATGAGGGTATCAATGGGCTTGTGGTGGTGTGGTTTAGTCACTAAATCATGTCCCACTCTTATGACCCCATGGACTATGGCCTGCCAGACTCCTCTGTCCATGGGATTTTCCAGGCAAGAATACTGGAGTGGGTTGCCATTTCCTTCTCCAGGGGATCTTCCTGACCCAGGGATCGAACCCAGGTCTCCTGCATTGCAGGCAGATTCTTTACCAACTGAGCTACGAGGGAAACCCTACCAATGGGCTTATATTCAGCCAATCCGCAGCCCCAGGAACCCACCCAAGGCAGGAAAGAGACTGAGGTCAAGGGGCTTTGTCCATGGCTCCATCTCTACTAAGACCTCATGAGCTAGCTGTGACCTTTGACCCACCTTTCTAGAGTTCTTTCTCTCCAGGTTCTAGGAACTACCCTCGCCTCTTGCTATTTAAGCCTTAGGGTGGAAATAACTTCCCATTGTATCAATCGTCCTTTTAGCATACCTACATTCTACCATCACCTTCGAAAACAGCACTAATAACTAGTCTGTGTGCCCTGTAATTTCCATGTTCTGACACTATAATATAATCCTGTTTATTCTAAATATTTCTTGAATCTGTCCACTTCTTAACCCAAAGCCTTGCCTTAATTCGGAACTTCATCTTTTATTTTTGGATTGCTGCAAAGCCCAGTTGACCTGTCTTTAAGCCATTCTCCATAGTCCAATTAGTGACATGACATCATTCTTAAAAAAAAAAAAAATTATCAGATCTCCATATCATGGCCCTGACCTTTTTAATTTAAATTTATTTATTTTTGGTTGGAGGATAATTGTTTTACAATATTGTGTTGGTTTCTGCCATATATCAACATGAATCAGTCATGGGTATATGTATGCCCCATCCCTCTTGAGCCTCCTTCCCACCTACCACCCCATCCCACCCCTCTAGGTTGTCACAGAGCACTGGGTTTGAGCTCCCTGCATCATACAGCAAATTCCCACAGGCTATCTATATTAAATGTGGCAATGTATACAGAGATCCAACCAGTCCATTCTAAAGGAGACCAGTCCTGGGTGTTCTTTGGAAGGACTGATGCTAAAGCTGAAACTCCAGTACTTTGGCCACCTCATGCAAAGAGTTGACTCATTGGAAAAGACCCTGATGCTGGGAGGGACTGGGGGCAGGAGGAAAAGGGGACAACAGAGGATGAGATGGCTGGATGGCATCACCGACTCGATGCACATGAGTTTGAGTGAACTCCGGTAGTTGGTGATGGACAAGGAGGCCTGGCGTGCTGCGATTCATGGGGTCGCAAAGATTCGGACACGACTGAGCGACTGAACTGAACTGAACTGAACTGAATGTATATGTTCCAGTGCTACTCTCTCAATTGGTTTCACCCTCTCCTTCCCCCCATTTCCCTGTTTAAAGCCCTTCAGTGACTGTGACTGGTTCCTCATGGAACCACAGTAACTCCGAACTCCTCAGGGTGTCCTGCAAGTTTCCTTATCACCTGTGCCGTGTTCACCTCAGTGGACTCACTGCTCCACACTCCGCCTTTCTACCACTTAGACTCTTTGTTTTAGCCATGCTCGTTATCTGTGCAGCAGGCCACCACAACGCACTGTGCTAGATCCCCCCACTCCAGTTTGGTCTTGCACAATTCATTTCCTCCATCCAGATCAACCTACCCACTCAACATCCATTGGCTAATCCCTGCTTCCCCTACAACACAGGCTTTCACTTCATCACCCCTGGGAAGCCTTTGCTGAGGTCTCTTTCCATTCTAGGTTAGAATTCTTTCCCTGTGTTCCTATTTGTCATTCAGTCGCTAAGTCATGTCAGACTCTTTGCAACCCCATGAAGTGAGGCATGCCAGGCTTCCCTGTCCTTCACTATCTTCTGGAGTTTGTCCATTGAGACAGTGATGTCATCCACCCATCCTATATGCCTGTCTTAGTCATAATACTGATCACACTGCTTGCTCCCACTAGACAACTGTTTCTTTGAAAGCAGTAACCAAGCCTATTACCTCTGTACCCATAGCTTCAGGAAAGCACTTTGCTGAATGAATTAAGTTATCCCTCTGAACATTCTTCCCAGAAAACCACAAACCCTACAAAACATATTTTGTTCTATATTTTCTTTATCAAGGTGTCTTTGGTACAGAAGTGTTTGTGATGTACATGTTTATCTGAAATATGAAGCTCTATTGATTTGTATGCATATTTATATTTCAGGCAGTCACATTATGCCATGCTTTGGTAATAGCTGCATAATTCTCCCACTGGGAGAGCAGTTTCTATAATCGCAGTTGATGATTTCTTTTTATAGACTTTACATTTGATGCACTGCTTTTTATTGTCAGAAATCAAATTAAAAAAAGAATTCTTCTGAAATGAGGGTTTTGGCCCTGAAAGCTATAAATTCAAAGGTGGAACTTATCCATCCCAATGAAATGCCAGGTAAATTACCCCCAGGGATTGCAAACTGCTTGAGAAAATAAAGTTTCCAATTCACCAACATAGAGTAGGAAAGGATGTAAAATCAGAACAAATATGATATGGAAGGGAAGTCTCACGGAACTTGGATCTTGAACCCTGTGGATTTAATTGCTGATACACTACAAATGAATTTGTTGTTGTAGTTCAGTCGCTAAGTCATGTCTGACTCTGAAACCACATGGACTGTAGCCCAACCAGGCTGCTCTGTCCTTCATATTTCCCAGGTAAGAATACTGGAGTAGCTTGCCATTTCCTTCTCCAGGTGATCTTCCCGATCCAGGGAATGAACCTGCATCTCTTGTTTGGCAAGCCAATTCTTTACCACTGAGACACCTGGGAAGCTCCACAAATGAATTACACCTATGCCTATTGTGGATATCAGTGTAATAGTTAATTTTTTCCTTCTCTAGTCTTTCTGTTGATGAGAAGGCTCCATAGTTGCAAGTTGCAAGAAGTAAGGTATAGTTGTTTATACCTTCTTTATCTGTAATAAAATACTGGTTATTATGGACTCTCTGGCCATGGATCTTTCATTTTATGGTGATGTATTCTCCCCATTTATCAATTATCTACTGCTACATAATATACCACCACAACTT
Organism: Bos indicus; assembly: GCF_029378745.1. NCBI lineage: Eukaryota > Metazoa > Chordata > Mammalia > Artiodactyla > Bovidae > Bos > Bos indicus. The sequence continues at coordinate 13,424,790 of NC_091788.1, read as the reverse complement.
AGAGGCTTAAAACTACCATTTAATTATATCACATTCTGTGGGTTGGTAAGATGAGTTGGGTTCAGCTGGGTGATTCTTCTGTTGGATCCCTCCTGTAGTAGGCGGTCAGCTGATGGATCAGCTGGGGCTGGTTAAATTATGAGAGCAATCCTAAGATGCTGGGAGGGCTAAAGCCCTCCCATGTGGAGCCTCACCTTCCAGCAGACTACCTGCTATAGTTCACACAGAGGTTGGAGTCTCAAGAATAGAAAGGGAGGGCAAGCCCCAAAGCAAAACACTGTTCAAGCTACAGCTTCAGTCACGTTTGCTATTTTCCCACTTGCCAAAGCAAGGTACGTGTCCAAACCCAGAGTGAATATAAGAGGAGACCAGTGAAAGTTACAGATACAGGAAGACATGAAAAAATTCATGGCCATTACTACCATATCTGTGGCATGCCATTCCTTATATTTCTTTCTCTGTCATAGAGGCTGAGTTATGGAACACTCCTGGCCTTTCTTGTTCCTTCACTCACTCATTGTGAGAAGAGTAGTACTGATTTTTTTTTCTTGGAAATTTGGATGAGAATAAAGCAGGTATGCCCAACTAGCTCTTCTCATATGAGATGGGGCAGCCTACTTCTGTACCTGTGAGTTGCCTGTGTCTGTTAAATTTAGGGGCTCAGTGAAGAAAAATTCATTTATCTGAAAATAGAAGTCATATTTTCCAATACTGAGATTTTGCCAATAAAGAAATTTGAGGCCTCATCTATTTACTCTTCTGTCTTCATTCTCAATTAGTTCAAAATCAGTGAAAGACCCTACCCCTTCCACCCTCATCTTCTCTAAGTACACGCACACATGCACACAGCACTTGAATGGAAATATTACCTATTGTGCCAAAAATGGCATCTCTCTTAACTGAAAAAAACAAGGCAGGAAGGGAGGAGCTGACAAAGGAGACTTCCTGGGAATGACTACAGAAAATGATTATAGAAGTTCCATCATTAAATAATAGGCAAACTGATACAGTCTTTAAGAAAAGTCTTCAGTTGCAAGCATAGGAAAACAGAACAAAACTTGAAGAGATCTACTGCCATTACAGAACTCAAATAATGATAATGAACTAGTGCCCTGAGGTAGGAAAAAGACCAAACCCAAGGTTTCTCAGTGAGGGTGACTAAGGCTGAGTTTATCAAAATGACTGGAGTTGGAACCAAAGACAAAATTAATAAGAATGGACTGGCCTCACCCACCTGTATGTAAATAAAGAGACTCAAACTAAAGGAAGAATGGCACATTGCCCACTTTCTATTGTAATCTTAAGTAGTTTCTATACTTAAGCATTAACCTGCATAGCAACCCTAACAATTACATATGATTAGTCCTGGTGGGCTGCCATCTATGGGGTCGCACAGAGTCGGACACGACTGAAGTGACTTGGCAGTAGCAGCAGTGCTCTTGTTCTATAAGTGAAGGGACAGAGATAAAAGGAAAGTAAAGGATGTTCCCAAGTGTGTAATAAAGAATTTAATCTTGCCTAAAAAAAGTTCTGGGCTTTGTCCTGGCCTATTGGGAGGTAAAGCGTTTGTATTTGCTTGAGGGCCTTGGACTAGCTAAATAGTAACAGTGTGAGTTAAAGTGGGGGCTTTGACTCACACCAACCATGTGATTTAGGGTAGGGACTTTGGATCACACCTGGGGAGCGAGCTGGTGGTGGGGGAGGTGTTGAGACTGGAGACTGAGATCAACCACGTGGACAATCAATCAATCAATCATCCCAAAGGCAATGGAGTCCCAGTGTGGACACCAAGGCCGGTTGAGTTCCCTTGGTTGGCAATACTCCACCCACATTGCCTTATATCCCTGCTAGAGAGTAACACGTTACCAGGAGAGTAAAAAGAAAGCTTCACCTTTGGAAAATTCCTGGACTCTGCTCTAGGCATCTCTTCCTTTGGTTGATCTTAATCCCTATAATAAATCATAATAACTCTGAGTATAACAGCTTTTAGTGAGTTTTGTGGGTCTTTATAGCAAATGATTGAACCTGGAGACCTGGGTTCAATGCCTGGGTTGAGAAGATATTCTGGAGAAGGAAATTGCAACCCACTCCAGTACTCTTGCCTGGAAAATCTGATGGACAGAGGAACCTGGTAGGCTACAGTCCATGGGGTCGCAAAGACTTGGACATGACTGAGCAACTTCACTTTCACTTTTAAGGGTAGTTTTGACAACCCTCCCCTCACCTCAAATTTGCTGTTGGTGTCAAAGATAAGAGCAGTCTTCTGGAGGACTGTGTGCTCTCTAACTCTGGGGTTGACCTTAACCTCTCATACCAACATAACCTGTGAACCGCATGTATGGCTCTGCAATTTGCATACAGAAACCTCCAGAATGTTCCATCTACACAGTAATAACACCAACTAATACCACGAAGTGAGATAAATAAAAATACTGCTCAATAGATCATTTGAGTAACAGATATCTTTATCCTCTCATTAGAGTTGGATTATAAAAATAATGAGAAATACAATATTAATTGTTCAGCCCATCTACAAACCTTACTGATAATAAGCTATAAGCCAATAAAAACCAAGTCCAGACAACCACAACTTGGGACCACAACATCAAGTACCTTGGAGCACCTGTGAAATACTTGACAATTCCTAGACCTGTGTGCATATCTATGTACGATGGTCCTGATAACCCAGCTAGGAAGCAGTAAAATCATAGTTCAAACCAGGTCCTGGCATAGAGTCAGAATTGGTCCTGGAAGCTGCAGGGTGAAATAAGTCTACATGAGCAGACAAAACAAAGTAAAATAAGCAGGTGTGGGAATAGTTAAGATTTAAAAGCTTCAAGCTTTGTAGGGCTTAATTCTAAACAACGAAACATTTTAATTTTCCCCATAAGGGAAAAGACTACAATTCCCAAGATGGAATGATGATCTATTATGGAGTCTATTCCTGGAAACTGGGGTAGGAAGCACCTTGGATTACTACCTGAGCAAATATCTAGAGTATATCTACCCATTGCACAAAAAGTTAGTGGAAGCCAATAAGTTAAACATGCAACAAATAAAAAATAGATAAATACCAATGTTTTTAGCTATTGGCACCTGGGGAATGTTTAAAGTATTATTTAAAATAAAAAGAATGGCGGCACACAAAAAAGAGGCATTTTAACTTTGGACTTTAATAAAAGAGTAAATTCAACAAGGACCTACTATATAGCACATGGAACTCAGTGTTATGTGCCAACCTGGATGGGAGGAGGATTTGGGGAAGAATGGATACATGTATATGGATGGCTGAGTCCCTTTGCTGTCCGCCTAAAACTACCATAACACTGTTAAGCGGCTATACACCAATACAAAATAAAAAGTTTAAAGTTTGAAAAAAAAAGAAAAGAGTAAATTTTTCTCTCAAGAGGCTTCTAAACACCATTTCTTAAGTGTAGAACCTATGTCTTATTCTTTTTGTTTGTCCAATTTCTAGCGTGGGGATAGGACACAGCATTCAATAAGAGGATTGTTATATCTGTTAAATTAATAAAAACAAGAGGGAAGGGGTACTCTAATCAGAGTCTCGTCACCTGAAAGACTCGTTTCCCTCTCTGCCCTCCATCTTTTAAATTGCCCAGCTCCCTCTCTGTCAGTGAATGGAATGGAAAATAATAAAAATAAAAGTAATCTCTAATATTCTTTCAGCACTAGAAACCCGGTGGTTCTGATTCTCTGTCTTCTGCAATTTATACTACCAAATGAAACAAGATAGCAAATCTATAAAATAGACTTCTTAAAATAATTCAGATCCTCATTATTTTTATTACAGCCATTGATGAAAAGAAGCAATTATGGGATATTGGCTAAAAACTACCTTGATGTTTTCAACATTAAAATCCAATATTAGTTGTTCTGATCATATAATAGTCTTATCAGTAATAAGCACTAAGTCAAATACGATCTAGGGCAAGGCAAAGCAAAACTTTGTACCTCATGATTAAGTCTCTCGAGGCAGCTGTGCAAAACTTGACATTTAATTTAAAAAGCATGGAAGCATGATGGAAAAGCATCTCTGTGTGGAGAGTGGGAAGCAGTGGTGCATTTTATTTGACATGGTGGATTTGCTTTCCTTTATTTTCATATTTTAATAAGTTCAACTCATGAAAGCATAATGAAAATAGAAAGATCAGCTATAATCAGGATGCATGGACATTTGGGGATCTTGAGTTAAAAAGCAGTTGCCTTCCTAAGTCTTTCAACAAAATGTAAATTAAACAGATGAAATTGCCTAAAACATCACTGATTCCCAAGGGAATGTAATCATGCTTAAATGCCAACACTAAATTAATCAGAGGAACAGAATGTGGAGAGGAGAAATTTCAATTTAAGCAGCTTCGTGTTTCATTAAAGTAAGTGGACATGGCAGGTCAGGTTAAGACTTCACAAAGAATGATTTGAAAAGCAAAAGGCAAAGGTTTCCATCTCACAACTGTGCAGCCACAAAGCCTATTCAAATAGAACTGAATGTTAATTCATGTGCATAGTATGCTCCACGGTTGATCATTTTCCCAAGATATTTCTTTTTTCTCAATGAAGAATTCGTGGTGGGGGGGCTGTATTAATAATTGTGATAACAATGTTGTTTCCTTCAAAATAGCTTAGTTTCATATATCTTACATTGCTTATAAATAATCACATTCTTCCACACTAAACCGGTCTACAAATATAAAATTGAGCTGTCAGTCGAAACATGTATATATTTAAGTTGAACAAGTAGAGAAAAAGATTTGGACGGGATGGTAAGTGAATAAAAATTTTTTCAGAAGTCATTTATTTCTTCAAATTTTTTGAGTGTCTATTCTGTACCTGTCACTGTTCTAGATGTTTGGTACGTACGTTAAACACACACACAGAGACATGCACACACAAAATCTTATAAAAAGTAAATTATGTATAAATTATGTATGGTAAATATAATAACTGGAATAGGAAAAATGTCATTTGAGATAAGGAGAAAAAGAAGTACATGACTGAGCGAAGGAGACAAGCTGTAGTATCAAAGAGGGTTCTCAGATTAGGTTTCACTGTAGAGGTGATTTGAAAGAGATGAGATAGTCATTTATGGAGATTCTCATAAGATCATTTCAGCCAGAAATGATAGTTCAAAGGCCCTGAGGCTGAGGTGTGTTTTTGAATTGAATTGAATGTGAGATGTTAAAAACAAAGTCCGAGGTGACCTCAGAACTTTCGGCAGAAGTTACTGAAAGAAGCTGTCATCAACTAAGATGAAGAATATTATGAGTATGAGAAGCTTGGGGATGAGGAAGATAAGTTCAATTTCGGACATGCTGAGTTTGAGATGTCTGGTAGAAATCCACAAGTGATTAAACATGTTAGTTAGAATCTAAGAGAGAGACCTGGCCTGGAGATACAAATTTGGCAGTTCTTAATATACTGATACTGCTGAAGCTGAAGTTCCAATATTTTGGCCAACTGATGTGGAGAGCCAACTCATTGGAAAGGACCTTGATACTGGGAAAGACTGAGAGCGGGAGGAGAAGGTGGCAACAGAGGATGAGATGGTTGGATAGCATCATTGACTCAAAGGACATGAGTTTGAGCAAACTCTGGGAGGTAGTGTAGGACAGGGAAGCCTGGCATGCTGCAGTCCATGGGGTCACAAAGAATCAGACACAACTTAGCGACTATACAACCATATATAGATGATAAATTACAATGGTGATCTCCAAAATTAGGACTCCCTTATTCAGACTTGCCAAGAAATATAAAATTTCCTAATTTTCAGTCCTTGTCTTTGGTGTTGTCTCTTTTGATCTTTTCTCACAATATCATATCCCACCTGTTAAAGCCAACTAATTCATCCAGCTCAAGTGAAATCTCCTCTAAGAAGCTTCACACTTACATAATAGATTAACCAATGTAATAGATTAACATCTATTCTTATTGCATTTTCATAGCTCTTTGTTGGGCCCTCTATTTCTAGCTGTATCACAGTTTATCTTATAGGACCACCCTTAAGCTCACATCTTCCCTGCTTGACTGCAAGAAGCTTGGGATGAAAGATTTATTTTAGTTATTGATATGTTTCTACCCCCATGCTTTAGCCTATTACCTAACACAAAGCCAAAAGTATTAGCTGTTCATTGAATGCCTGCATACTCAGCCACTCAGTCATGTCCAACCAGGGAATTGTCCAGGCAAATACTAGAGTGGGTTGACATTTCCTACTCCAGGAGATGTTCCTGACCCAGGGATCGAAGCTGTGCCTCCTACCTCTCCTGCACTGGCAGGTGGATTCTTTACCACTGAGTCACGTGGGAAGCCCTATTAATTGAACATATCAGGTCAAATTGAATTTAAGTTTTCAGGTCAAAAGATAAAATCATTTAAGTAAAGAAAGGAGAGAAAAGACATGTTTATTTAGTTTGTGTGCAGCTTGACATGGAATTAGAGAATTACAGAGAGAAATTTCTGTCCTACATGAGTATACACCCAAGTGGGGAAACATACAAAGTCATTTAGCACTTACTCTGTGTGAAGCCCTTCAAATACATTATCTCCTTTTATTTATTCAATAGTTGGTAGAATTTGTTGGTAGAACTTATTCGATAGTTGGTATAGTTTGTCCCATTTTGCAAACGAGCAGACTGAGTAGCAAATAAAAGAGCAGGAATTTGAGCCCTGACATATCTGCTCAGGAGCTCAAGTTCCCTCTACTAGCCCCTGCTGGGCACGGGGTCATCAGAGCTCTGAGCATTAGAGCAAGAGGCCATGGGTGCCCAGTAGCATTTGTCTTCAAATTGAAACATCATCCTCCCCACTAGCCCACCCTCACCACCCACCTTTAAAGCTTCATAGTTCAGGAGGATGAAGGAAAATTAAAGTCACCAAGTATGAAAGGGAAGGCTCAGAGAGCTGGGCCAGCACTTAGATCCCTCCCCCAGTCAACTACGACCCATGTGCAGACCTCTGTGGCCCAGACCACTATTACACCTCTTCACCTAAAGCCCTAGGTTCTACTCTGAAAAATAGTATTTTGGATTGTTTCTGACCAATAGAGGAAGTCAATCTGGTCTTACCATCAGCCTGAAGCCAGCCAGTCAGCTAAAGTAAATACATGCAGTGAATCAGGAGATGGATCTGCAGTCAGACAACCTGGGTTCAAACCTCAGCCCTACCAATTACACAGTTGTGGGGCCTCACAGAGATCATTTTAATTTTCTGAGCCTCAGTTTCTACATCAAGTAGAAGAAGGCAGTAACATCTCCCCCGCCTATATCACAGGACTGCTGTGAGAATGGAAGAGATAATATAATGAAGGACAAAGTGATTCAGAACCTAAGGATATTATTTTAGTTGAATTTATCTGCATAAATTCATTGTAACTCTTCTGAGGTCTGGTTTGCACAAATCCTGTGTAAAGTGCATGAGAGGCATGAAGAAGTATCTGGGTTTATTGTCAAGGCATTTAGGCATCTAAGGTAAGACCCAGGGGTGATCCAGATATGAAAGTGTGCCAAGCTGCTCAGTTGTGTCCGACTCTTTGCAACGCCATGGACTGTAGCCCACCAGACTCCTCTGTCCATGAGATTCTCCAGTCAAGAATATAGGAATGGGTTGTCATGCCCTCCTCCAGAGGATCTTCCTGACCCAGGGATTGAACCTACATCTCTTACATCTCCTGCACTGACTGGTGTGTTCTTTACCACTAGCACCATCTGGGAAACCCCCAGATATGAATACAAAGCTTAATATGATGATTCCATAGGAGAGTTCCTTTAAGTACAGAATGATTCAATGGACTTCAAACTGATGGAAGTAAAACCTTAACACAAAACCACAAAGGACACCAAATGTTCAATTACAAAAATTGCCAAAATTATTTGCAGTTTCTCCCATCAGTGGTGGAATATATTTCTCCTCCCTTACATCCATCTGTGTTGATGATTTGCTTTGGGGAACAGCACATAGTGAACATGATGTGAGGCAAGCTCTCAGCCTAAGCCTCAAGAAGCTTTGCACACTTCCATCAGCTCCCTTGGATCCTTTCCTTGGCCACCATTTACAAGTCTAGGCTTGTCTGGTAGATGATTAGAGACCACATGGAATTAAGACAAGCTCTCCCACTAAGCCATCTTGCAACATACAGAAAGATGGCTATATATGTATATATCAGAGTCCAGCCAAGATCAGCCAAACCTGGCCCTATGCAACCAATCTCAGGCCAAGTTGCTGACCATAAAATCATGAGTTAACTAATTTTTAAGTTCCTAATTTTGGAAGTGATTTTTTACATGGAAAAAAACAACAACTGAGCTTATAGGAATGGGAATGTGCAGTAGTGTTTGAGCTGATGCCATGCTCTCATACCGTGTCCTCTCTTTGGAAAAGTTGGCTTTATTCATCATGATAGTTGGCTGAATATGGACAAAGGGATAGAACTCTCCCCTGCCTCTTAACAAGTAACCTTGACTTGGTTCAGTTCAGTTTAGCTGCTCAGTCGTGTCCAACTCTTTGTGACCCCATGAACTGCAGCACGCCAGGCCTCCCTGTCCATCACCAACTCCTGGAGTCCACCCAAACTCATGTCCATTGAATCAGTGATGCCATCCGACCATCCCATCCTCTGTCGTCCCCTTCTCCTCCTACCCTCAATCTTTCCCAGCATCAGGGTCTTTTCAAATGAGTCATCTCTTCACATCAGGTGGCCAAAGTATTGGAGTTTCAGCTTCAACATCAGTCCTTCCAATGAACACCCAGCCATTGGAAGGATTGGAACCTTGACTTGGTAGTGTGTGCCAAGTTGGAAGGTCCATTTTACCTGGTCATAACTGAATCTCTAAGAAGAAAAAGAAATAAATCAGTGTAACAAGAAGCAGGAAGAATGAGCAGCAGACTATATTTGAGCTGAAAGTCAGTGACTTCCTGGAAAGAAACTCAATAATTCAGATTTCAATAGCTTACTGTGTTCACATGGATGGGGATTCAGCATAAACACAAATCTCACAATGTAATGAGGCAGAGCCCATTTTCTGCCTATCCGGTGGAAAGTGAAATTGCAATACTTTTCCACTGTAAATCAAAATGCCTTTCTAACCTCAGTTGTTAATAACCAATGTATATTTCCCATTTCACCACAAACTCTTTGTGTTAGTCGCTCAGTCGTGTCCGACTCTTTGCGACCCCGTGGACTGTAGCCCGCCAGGCTCCTCTGTCCATGGGATTTTCCAGGCAAGAACACCAGAGTGGGTTGCCATTTCCTTCTCCAGGGCATCCTCCCAACCCAGGAATTGAACCCAGGTCGATTGCCTTTCTAACCTCAGTTGTTAATAACCAATGTATATTTCCCATTTCACCACAAACTCTTTAGAGTTCACATATTAAGAGACTTATTTCATACATTATTCTACTTTGCTCAAATTGATTTTCAAGACTTTCCCAGAGGCCACTGAGTCTCTTGTCTAAATACATTTTTATAAGTTTTGAAGTTTAGATTATTAACAAACAATCTAAAAATTTGATCCATAGAGCACCTGACAAATCCCCATTTTAATTTTTCATAAAAAATGTTTACTTGAAGAATATGTTCTTAGCTTTTATTTTCTTGCAACTTTTGTTTGTAGTAATGGCATTTGTTTGGTGGCAGTAAGAGAATTTAAAAAATCAAAATAGCAACTGAAAATATCTTCAAAATAGTATCATTTTATTTCAGAAGTTTACAGACATGCTGTCCTTGTTCTATTCATTGATCTTGAGGCTTATCATAACTGACCTTCAACCTGGAAGATAATCCATCTTCCACTCCCAAATTTATTACTGATAGAATGAACTTGCCCAGTCAGCACCTATTCATCCAACTGTCAGGGATTTTCCCAGGATTTAGAAAAAAATCAAACAAGTTCCTCATCAATACAAGTGTGGAAGTCACCACCACAAGCCCCAGGAGGGGTTGTGTGAAATACATAAGTAGTTGAAGATATAGCCTCTATCCTCAAAGTGCTTAGAATCTTGCCAAGGAGACAATACTAACATAAAAATGCATTGATATAATAACTAAATGCTGAACGGAAAGGTAGAGATAGAAGTGACATTAGAAGGATAAATGTCATTTATTAATCTCCTGTTAGGTGGTACTGTGTTGCAAACATTATATCATCTAATCCTGCCAACAACCCAGAAATAAAAGTATTGTAACTGCTTAATAATAGGAAAGTAGAAGATGAGAAAAATAGGGAACTTCTCCAAGGTGATCCACTGAAGGAACAGAACCAGAAGTCATGGTCAAGTTTGTCTGCCCAAAGATCACATTCCTTTCTTTCTACATCACATTGCCTCTCAAGTTCGAGTGGAAAGGAAAGGCTTTATGTCTCTTCAAGTCTCCCCTAATGCCATACCTAAATGCTTCTTTATTTATGACAATTACTAATAAGGAGTTATGACAAACCTATACAGCATATTAAAAAGCAGAGACATTACTTTGCCAGCAAAGGTAAATATAGTCAAAACTATGGTTTTTCAAGTAGTCATGTATGGATGTTAGAGTTGGACCATAAAAAAAGATGAGTGCTGAAGAACTGACGCTTTTGAACTGTGATGTTGGACAAGACTCTTGAGAGTCCCTTGGTATGCAAGGAGATCAAACCAGTCCATCCTAAAGGAAATCAACCCTGAAGATTCATTGGAAGGACTGATGCTGAAGCTGAAACTACAATACTTTGGCCACCTGAAGTGAAGAACTGACTCATCAGAAAAGACCCTGATTCTGGGAAATTGAAAGCAGGAGGAGAAGGGGATGACAGAAGACGAGATGGTTGGATGGGATCACTGACTCGATGGACATGAGTTTGAGCAGGCTCCAGGAGACAGTGAAGGACAGGGAAGTCTGGCATGCTGCAGTCCATGAGGTCTCTAAGAGTTGGACATGACTGAGTGACTGAACCAGAAAAGGCACTGGCACCCCACTCCAGTACTCTTGCCTGGAAAATCCCATGGATGGAGGAGCCTGGTAGGCTGCAGTCCATGGGGTCACTAGAGTCGGACACGACTGAGCGACTTCACTTTCACTTTTCACTTTCATGCATTGGAGAAGGAAATGGCAACCTACTCCAGTGTTCTTGCCTGGAGAATCCCAGGGATGGGGAAGCCTGGTGGGCTGCCATCTATGGGGTCTCACAGAGTCGGACACAACTGAAGCGACTTAGCAGCAGCAGCAGCAGAGTGACTGAACAACAAGAAGAAGCATTCAGTATATTGAAATCAGAATCAGCTGTGGAGTCAGAAAGATCTAATTTCAAATTCTCTACCTTATTTCTGATCAACTAAAAGTATGTAGGCATATCTACATTCCTAATCTCTAATAACACCTTACTTCACTGCACTGATATGAGTAACGTGTGTGCTTAGTCACCCGCCAGACTCCTCTGTCCATGAGGATTCTCCAGACAAGAATACTGGAATGGATTGCCATGCCCTCCTCCAGGGGATCTTCCCAACCCAGGGATCGAACCCAGGTCTCCCACATTACAGGCAGATTCTTTACTGTCTGAGCCACGGAGGAAGCTCAGTAATATGAGTAATATGTAAAATTCATTCAGTCAACAAATACTGAGTATCTACTATGTCCTAAGCATTATTCTGGATTTTGTTCACAACAGTGAACAAAAGAGACAAAAGTCTCTGTTATCTTAATGTTTACATAGTCAGTGAAAGAGACACAAGTTAATAAACAGTATAAATTTAAGCCATAGTAAGACCTATGAAGGACTTCCCTGGTGGCTCAGACAGTAAAGGGTCTGTCTACGATGCAGGAGACCCGGGTTCGATCCCTAGGTTGGGAAGATCCCTTGGAGAAGGAAATGGCAATCCACTCCAGTACTATTGCCTGGAAAATCCCATGGACAGAGGAGCCTACAGGTAGGCTACAGTCCATGGGGTCGAAAAGAGTCTGACATGACTGAGCAACTTCACATTCACGTTCATGTTCAAGACCTATGAAGGAAAATAAAGCAATGAAAGTGGGCAAAGCGAAAATTCACTAAATGTGTAATGGGTGCAATTCACTGAACTAATAACATAGACAATCATAAAAATCCATGCTTGACTTCAGGGAATTTGTGCTGCAGGAGGTGGGGATAATGGGGCCAGAAAGGGAAGGGACAGGGAGTGGGGAGAGCCACACACTGTTGGCTACAACACCACCTGGTGAGCATGCCAGGAGAACTATGTACAGGTACCTGGGACAACAAAGGGAGCAGAGATCAGTTCTGCAAGGTGAAGAGAAGGTGAAGACTGGTGATAACAATAAAAGGAAGAAGAACTTTTTGACAAAAGGAGCCACCATCTTGTGCCAGGCAGTTTTGACCCATTGCCCTTTTTATCATCTTAGTGTCTTAAAGATGTAGGCATCATTACCCCACTTAACATGTGAGGGGAATGAGACTCAGAGGGTTGCATGCCTTGCCAGTCATCCCACAACCTTCAAACTGATATTCAAAGCAAAGTATCTGGAGAAAAGCCCTGGATTACTCCTCAAGACCATTTGGTTTGCCCTCAACATAAATCAGTACATAAGTGTCCAGAGGATTTTATATAGGAAGAGCTGCCCTCAGATTTGGTCAATTTCTACATGAGTTCCTTGGTATACAAATTAATCCCCTATCTGATCGCCCCAAGCTTTCTATTACTCTTCTGTCTCATAGGAGCCATGGCATTCTGCCGTCTTTTCCTAAGGTACTTGCCCATGACCTTCTAGATAACCAATGTGCTTTCAAGACCACAGAGTGTTTTCATATCCTGTGGTATGACATTATTCCAAGGAAGGATGAGGTAAGGGCTCTAAGAAAACTCTTGTTGCTGTTCAGTCACATCCATTCTTAGCAACCCCATGGACTGGACGACACCAGGCTTCCCTGTCCTTCACTATCTCCTGAAGTTTGCTCAAACTCGTGTGCATTGAGTTGGTGATGCCATCCAACAATCTTGTCCTGTGTCATCCCCTTCTCCTCCTGCCCTCAATCTTTCCCAACATCAGGGTCTTTTCCAATGAGTCCACTCTTCCCCAATGAGTCCGCTCTTCCCATCAGGTGGCCAAAGTATTGGAACCTCAGCATCAGTCCTTCCAATGAGTCTTCAGGGTTGATCTCCTTTAGGATTGACTGGTTTGATCTCCTTGCTGCCCACAGGACTCTTAAGAGTCTTCTCCAACACCACAGTTTGAAAGCATCCATTCTTCAGTGCTCAGCCTTCTTTATGGTCCAACTCTCACATCCATACATGACTATTGGAAAAACAGTGCCTTAACTATACAGACCTTTGTCGGCAAGGTAATGTCTCTGCTTTTTAATATGTTGTCTAGGTTGGTCATAGCTTTTCTTGCAAGGAGCAAGCATCTTTTAATTTCATGGCTGCAGTCACCATCTGCAGTGATTTTGGAGCCCAAGAAAATAAGGTCTGTCACTGTTTCATTGCTTTTTCATCTATTTGCCATGAAGTGATGGGACCAGATGCCATAATCCTAGTTTTCTGAATATTGACTTTTAAACCAGATTTTTCACTCTCCTCTTTTGCCTTCATCAAGAGGCTCTTTAGTTTCTTTTTGCTTTCTGCTTTAGGGTGATGGCATCCACAAAAGAGTCCAAAATGCAGATTGGATGCAATCTTAAAAACGACAGAATGATCTCTGTTCATTTCCAAGGCAAACCATTCAATATCACAGTAATCCAAGTCAATGCCCCAACCCGTAATGCTGAAGAAGCTGAAGTTGAATGGTTCTATGAAGACCTAAAAGAGCTTTTAGAACTAACACACAAAAAAGATGTCCTTTTCATTATAGGGGACTGGAATGCAAAAGTAGAAAGTCAAGAAACACCTGGGGTAACAGGCAAATTTGGCCTTGGACTACGGAATGAAGCAGGGCAAAGGCTAATAGAGTTTTGCCAAGAGAACGCACTGGTCTTAGCAAACACCCTCTTCCAACAACACAAGAGAAGACTCTACACATGGACATCACCAGATGGTCAACACTGAAATCAGATTGATTACATTCTTTGCAGCCAAAGATGCAGAAGCTCTATACAGTCAGCAAAAACAAGACCGGGAGCTGACTATGGCTCACATTATGAACTCCTTATTGCCAAATTCATACTTAAATTGAAGAAAGTAGGGAAAATGACCAGACCATTCAGGTATGACCTAAATCAAATTCCTTATGATTATGAAGTGAGAAATAGATTTAAGTGACTAGATATGATAGAGTGTCTGATGAAAGATGGACTGAGGTTTGTGACATTGTACAGGAGACAAGGATCAAGACCATCCCCATAGTAAAGAAATGCAAAAAAGCAAAATGGCTGTCTGAGGAGGCCTTACAAATAGCTGTGAAAAGAAGAGAAGTGAAAAGCAAAGGAGAAAAGGAAAGACATAATCATCTGAATGCAGAGTTCCAAAGAATAGCAAGAAGAGATAAGAAAGCCTTCCTCGGTGATCAATGCAAAGAAATAGAGGAAAACAACAGAATGGGAAAGACTAGAGACCTCTTCAAGAAAATTAAAGATATCAAGGGAACATTTCATGCAAAGATGGGCTCAATAAAGGATAGAAATGGTATGGAGCTAACAGAAGCAGAAGATATTAAGAAGAGGTGGCAAGAATACACAGAAGAACTGTACAAAAAAGCTCTTCACGACCAAGATAATCACGATGATGTGATCACTTGCCTAGAGCCAGACATCCTGGAATGTGAAGTCAAGTGGGCCTTAGAAAGCATCACTACGAACAAAGCTAGTGGAGGTGATAGAATTCCAGGTAAGCTATTTCAAATCCTGAAAGCTGATGCTGTGAAAGTGCTGCACTCAATATGCCAACAAATTTGGAAAACTCAGCAGTGGCCACAGGACAGGGAAAGGTCAATTTTCATTCCAATCCCAAAGAAAGGCAATGCCAAAGAATGCTCAAACTACCACACAATTGCACTCATCTCACATGCTAGTAAAGTAAAGCTCAAAATTCTCCAAGCCAGGCTTCAGCAATACATGAACCATGAACTTCCAGATGTTCAAGCTGGTTTTAGAAAAGGCAGAGGAACCAGAGATCAAATTGCCAACATCCATGGGATCATGGAAAAAGCAAGAGAGTTAAAAAAAAAATCTATTTCTGCTTTATTGACTATGCCAAATTCTTTGACAGTGTGGATCACAATAAACCGTGGAAAGTTCTGAAGGAGATGGGAGTACCAGACCACCTGACCTGCCTCTTGAGAAACTTATATGCAGGTCAGGAAGCAACAGTTAGAACTGGATATGGAACAACAGAATGGTTCCAAATAGGAAAAGGAGAATGTCAAGGCTGTATATTGTCACCCTGCTTATTTAACTTATATGCAGAGTACATCATGATAAACACTGGACTGGAAGAAGCACAAGCTGGAATCAAGATTGCCGGGAAAAATATCAATAACCTCAAATACGCAGATGACACTACTCTTATGGCAGAAAGTGAAGAGGAACTAAAAAGCCTCTTGATGAAAGTGAAAGAGGAGAGGGAAAAAGTTGGCTGAAAGCTCAACATTCAGAAAACGAAGATCATGGCATCCAGTCCCATCACTTCATGGGAAACAGATGGGGAAACAGTGGAAACAGTGTCAGACTTTATCTTTTTGGGCTCCAAATCACTGCAGATGGTGAGTGCAGCCATGAAATTAAAAGACACTTACTCCTTGGAAGGAAAGTTATGACCAACCTAGATAGCATATTCAAAAGCAGAGACATTATCTTGCCAACAAAGGTCCATCTAGTCAAGGCTATGGTTTTTCCAGTGGTCATGTATGGATGTGAAAGTTGGACTGTGAAGAAAGCTGAGCACTGAAGAATTGATGCTTTTGAACTGTGGTGTTGGAGAAGACTCTTGAGAGTCCCTTGGACTGCAAGGAGATCCAACCAGTCCATTCTAAAGGAGACCAGTCCTCGGTGTTCTTTGGAAGGACTGATGCTAAAGCTGAAACTCCAATACTTTGGCCACCTCATGCAAAGAGTTGACTCATTGGCAAAGACTCTGATGCTGGGGGGGATTGGGGGAAGGAGGAGAAGGGGACGACAGAGGACGAGATGGCTGGATGACATCACTGACTCGATGGACATGAGTTTGAGTGAACTCCGGGAGTTGGTGATGGACAGGGAGACCTGGCATGCTGCAATTCATGGGGTCGCAAAGAGTCGGACACGACTGAGTGACTGAACTGATCCACATATCTGAGGTTATTGATATGTCTCTGGCGATCTTGATTCCAGCTTATGATTCTTCCAACCTGGCATTTTGCATGATGCACTCAGCATTTAAGTTAAATAAGAAGGGTGACAATATAAAACCTTGACACTCCTTTCCCAATTTGGAACCAGTCCATTGTTCCATGTCCACTTCTAATTGCTGCTTCTTGACCTGAACACAGAATTTTAAGCAGGCAGGTAAGGTGGTCTGGTATTCCCATCTCTCTAAGAATTTTCCACAGTTTGTTGTGATCCTTACAGTCAAAGGCTTTAGTGTAGTCAATGAAGCAGAAGTAGATGTCTTTCTGGAATTCCCTTGCTTTTTTTATGATCCAAAGGATGTTGGCAATTTGATCTCTGGTTCATCTGCCTTTTCTAAATCCTGCTTGTACATCTGGATGTTCCTGGTTCATGTAATATTGAAGCCTAGCTTGAAGAAATTTGAGCATTACTTGCTAGCATGTGAGATGAGCACAACTGTCTATCCAAGGTCTATCAGTATGTAGAGGTGGGGGCTATTCATTCTGTGAAGTAGGACCAAGGAGAGCTTGATCCTTGGTTGAGAATTTAACATGGAGGAACCTGATATGCACATAAATTCAGTAAATATTAGTGGTTAAAAGTCTAGCCAGTAAGTTTGAGAGGAGGGAGTAATAAATAAGCAGAGCATAGAGGATTCTGAGGGCAGTGAAATGATTCTCTATGATACTGTAATGGTAGATACATCACTATAATTTGCCCAACTCATAGAAGGTACAGCACCTAGAATGAACCCAAATGTAAACAATGGACTTGGGTGATAATGATGCGTCAATAGAGACTCATTAATTGCAGCAGATGGATCACTCTGATGGGAGATGATGATCACTGAGGAATTTATGCATGTGTGGGGGTAGGGGTTATATGGGAAATCTCTGCACCTTCTGCTGAATTTTGCCGTGAACACTAAAGTGCTCTAAAAATCAAGTCTGAAAAAAAAAGTCTAGAGGAAACCCCCAACTGTTACTTTACAATTGTGTGAACACAGAGTTACTTCAGCTCTTCTTGTCTGAATTTTCACTTACAAAATGGGTATAATAACACATTCTACATGTAGATGTTCAGAAAACTAAAGTGAATGAAGTCCTATTTGGGTCAAGTGCTTTAGCATGGGCCTGGCTAGGTTAATGCCTTCAGTAAATGAGAGGCTCTTAAGACTGAAGAATTGAAAGAGAATAATCCAAAGGCAGGAAAGCTAGCTGGAAAGCTAAAGCATGGAACCTGGCAGGAAATGGCAGAAGACTGAATAAGATGACAGTTGCTTCCCAAATAGCTCAAGGCATGGCGCCACAGGGGAGCTATCAGAGACGGTGTATGTAGACTGAATTCATTGTCTTTCCCTCCAAACCTGCACTCCCTCCTGCCTGTCCTGATGAGTGACATACTCAACGCTTAAGTCACCTAAACTGGAAACCTGGAAGTCGACTCTGACTTGGCTCTCTCCTTACCTCCCCATCGGTCATCAAGCCCTGCAGAATCTACCTACTTCACATCTTCCCTTCCTCAGTCTCAGTCAGTGAGACCATGTCAGTACTCTGTCTGCTTAGCCCTCTGTCATCTCTCCTGTGGGTTAAGGCAGTGGTGGCCTTAACAGTCAACCTGATTCCATAGGCAGGTATGGTTGGGTTCCCCAAAGAAAGAGAACCAGTCATAGCTTTCTTGACATAAGTGAAGCCATTTTAGGTCATTCTGGGATACAAGCCTGGCCACAGTGCTTGGTCAGGCAGAAGAAGAGGTCTCAGTCACTAATGATCTTAAGGGAACAAAAGAATGTAGGAACAAGCAGCTATTGACAGGCCAGAGAAATAACCATATTGGAGGGGAAAAGGGCAGTCACTAAGACTCCCAGTTCTGTTTCAAAGGTAAAGGACAGCCTGACACACCTTCTTGAGCTGTTTTACAGGGTCTGAAGCCCAGTGGACAATCAGTCACCAGACTAACCTGAGCCAGAGAATTGATGATGCTGACCTTTGCGGGCCCTAGTGATTTCAATCAACTAAGATACGAGCTCTGTCAACCCAGGGTGACTCTTGCCCAAATTCTATGCTAAATTTTTATTTGTTCTATTCTCTTCATGAATACACATGCTTCCTTAGCTTAAAACTTCCCCAATTTTGCTTTTGGGGAGACATTGCTTTGGGAAATATCCCTAGTGTACTCAATACTTATTGCAAGTAATGAAATCCTTTCTCCACCCACCTTTTGGCTTGATTATGTCATTCAGCTTGACACCCGCCAAGAGGTCAACCCAGTTGTAACAAATTTCTCTAGGCCTCAGCCTCTCAAATATCATCTCCACACCAAAACCAGAGCAATCCTTCTAAAAAGCACTAAATCCGATCATTTTTCCACCTTCCTTAAAATATATTTCAATTGGTTTCATTGTCTAGGATAAAGTCTAAACCATTTACAGTACTGTCTATTATCTGGTCTCTGAACTATCCCCCTCCACACATCACAACTACGGTTGCTCCCCAGCCTGAACTGGAACTACTGATTGCTCCCCAAGCCTGGGAGGGTATTTCATGGCTCTGGGCGTTCATGCTCACCATTGCCTCCATGTTCCCCAAACAGTGGTTCGTGAAATACTAGTCAGGCTTCCCTGGTAGCTCAGTTGGTAAAGAATCCACCTGCAATGCAGGAGACCCCAGTTCGATTCCCGGGTTGGGAAGATCCCCTGGAGAAGGGAAAAGCTACCCACTACAGTATTCTGGCCTGGAGAATTCCATGACTGTATAGTCTATGGGGTTGCAAAGAGTAGGATATGACTGAGCAACTTTCAACTTTGCACTTTCACTTTAGTCTCATAAGACACTCTATGAAGCAAGTGACCCTCATTCAAATGAGTTTTAGAAAAACTGCACACTTTTTTCCTCTGGAAAACTCTTTTAGGCTCTAAGATGTCCTATAATCAAAAAATCTCAGGACTTACCTAGTGGTCCCATGACTAAGACTCCAAGCTCCCAAGGGGGAGGGGCCCTGGGTTTGATCCCTGGTCAGCAAACTAGATCCCACATACCACAACTAGAGATTCCACATGTCACAACTAAAGATCCCATATGCTGCAACTAAGAGCCAGTGCAGCCAAGTAAATATTTTTCAATTTCTTTTAAAATATCTATTTAATTTTGTTTAATTTTCATGATATTGTGATTTATAATAAGAAATATATATTTGGTCTTTGACCTGTTCCTGGTACAGAGCTCCTGAAATTATTGGTATTTTCTGTGCTAAGAGCAATAAAAGTTCTTTCTTAGTGTTAATAGTGACTTTTGGAAAGCCCTTAGGTGACCTAAGGATGGTGGCTAGCTGCCAGGAGAAACAACCACGTGATTAGAGGGCTGAAACTTTCAGTCTCACCCCATCCCCCGCAGCATCCCTGGAGGGGAGAGAGGCTAGAGGTTGAATCAGTAGCCAGTGGCCAGCGATTTACCCAGTCATGACTATGTAATGAAATCTCCACCAAAACTCAAGAGGACAAGGGCCTGAGAGCTTCCAAGCTGGTGAACCTAAGAAAGTGCTGGGTGCATGGTGCTCAGAGAGAATGGGAGCTCCATGATCTTTCCCCATACTTTGCTCTCTGCATGTCTTCATCTGACTGCCCTTGAGTTATACCCTTCTGTAGTAAACTGGTAATCCAGTAATGTTTCTCTGGGTTCTGTGAGCTGCTCTAGCAAATTAACCAAACCAAGGAAGGAATCCTGGAAACCTCTGCCTTAGAGCCAGTTAGGAGCACAGGTGACAACCTGGGATTTCAAGTGGCATCCAAAGTAGAGGATGGAAAGAAGGGGACTTGTAGGACTGAACCCTTAACATGTAGCATCTGATGTCATCTCTTGGTGGACAGTGTCAGAACTGAGTTAAAATGGACATCCAGTTGGTGCCTTGAGAATTGCTTACTGCTGTGGGGGAACCCCAAACACACACAAATTGGAATTGGTGCCACAGCCTATTTAATCCATTATTAAGGTATTTGATAATAGAACTCTTTTTTCAAGTAGAATTTCCTGGGACTTACACACCCCAGAAAAAACGTTTTGTGAAACAGTATCTAAAAAATTCCCTTCCTATATATATATGGTTACATGTGTGATATTTAGTCAGATCTTCATCTTGTTGGCTTCAGAACCTGATAAATAGTTAATACTTTTACCTTGAGGAAATAATATTGGATCTTTGGCTCTAATTTTGTTAATTCCACCTGTCATCAAATTAAGTAGATTTTGCAAAACCTAAGTAAGGTTTGAGTCTTGCTAACTCCAACAGTATCTTCTTAAAATTGATGCCTTGATAATTTTTCACATAAGAGAAGCAGTGAAATGTAGAGAACTATCTCTTGCTAAGTATGTGTTCAAATCCTCTACTCCAATTCAGAATTTACCTTCTGTGTCATGAAATAATGACACCAAAATTTTAGCAAACCATGCAAACCCAAATCAAATTAGGTATTACCTGCTGCTGTTCTTTCCATCAACCATTTTATCTTTACTTTGAAGAGTAGACAGAACTATAAGAAGTAAGACTGTTAACATTAGTAAAACTTACAGAAACCACTCAATGTTATAACTGAATTTGAGTCCCAAAAGGGATTAAAATACTGAGCCTCTCCAATTCAGCCTAAGTCCCACAGACAACATATCTTATTGTGATTAGGACTCAGAAAGAACACATGGAGAATGAGTAAGACATATCTCAGTGCGGAAAAATGGAGACTGGAATCAGGGAGACTTAAGTTCAAAATCTAACTTAGCCATTGTGTGAACCTGGATTTCTTAATCTCTCTGAACTCAGTCTCCTTGTCTGTGAAAATGGAGGTAATGATACAAGACCTACCATGTTATTTCAAAGTTTAAACAAGAAAACACACACTAAACGCCTAGAGCTGTACCTGTGCCATACTAGAGCATAGCAGATGTTCAGTAAAACACCAGTTTTCTTCTTTCCTCTCTATTTTACATAAAATTCCAATTGATAGTTGCTCAGATCTTCATTCTGTTATGGACATTTTTATCCACAAAATGTACTTAATTTTGCTGTAGATCATAACCCAGGGGTTAGCAAACTATGATCCACAGGCTACATCTGGCTGACCTCACTGTTCCTGTATATTTCATTTGGACACAGCCACAGCCATTTGTTTACATATTGCCTGTGACTGCCACAGTGACAGATTTCAGCAGCTGTGACAGAGATCATATGTATTAGTTGTCTGTTGTTTCTAGGACAAATCACCACAAACCTGGTGGCATAAAGCAACATGTTCATTATCTTACAGTTCTGTAGGTTCGAAGTCTGATGTAGGTCTCACTAGATTAAAATCCAGGTGTCAGTAGCGCTGTATTCGTTTCTGGAGCCTCTAGGGAACACAATTCCCTTGCCTTCTCCAGTTTCTAGAGGCTGCCAGCAACTGCCTGCTCTGGCCCCCTTCCTCAGTCTTCAAAAACCAGAAACAATAGGTTGTGAGAAGGTTGAGGCCTTCTCACAGCTCTGGTAATATTACTCTGATCTTCCCTTCTGCCTCTCCCCTACACTTTAAGGAAATGTGTGATTACATTAGGCCCACCCAGATAATCCGGGATAGTCTCCCTGTTGTTAAATCAGCTATTTAGCAATGTTGGTTCCATCTGCAGCCTTAATTTCCCTTTGCTAAGTAACAACATATTCCCCATTTCCTGGGATTAGTAGGTGGACTTTGCAGGGGGACATTACTCTTTCTAGCATACCATACAAGCCACAAACCCTAAAATATTTACTATCAGACCTTTCATGAAAAGTTTTCTAATCCATATCCTAAATTTTGACCCAAGCCTATGAACATAAATAAACACATAGGGACCAACTGTTACTATAAAAATAAGAATAATTTTCATGAATATGTATTCACTAGGTAGCTGTAACAAAAAGATGAACAAGATAATGTTCCTGACCCCACTGGCAGTACAAAAGAACTCTTCATAAAAATCAGTAGTGCATAACTCCTATGTTTATAGCAACAATAATTGTTGCTATATTTGCAATAGCTAAAACATGGAAACGATCTAAACGCACACTTCATGAATAGATAAAGAAGATATATATATACACACACACACATATTCATATAATACATACACAGAATATTATTTGAACATAATAAAGAATGAAATAATGCCATTTGCAGCAGTATGGATGGACCTAGATATTATCATACGAAATGAAGTAAGTCAAAAAAAGACAAATACCATATGATATCACTTATACACGGAATCTAAAATATGACACAAATGAATTTATCTGTGAAACAGAAACAGACTCACAAACATAGAGAACAGACTTGTGGTGACCAAGTGGGAGAGGGCAGGGGAGTGATGGACTGGGGTTTGGGGATTAGCAGATGCAAACTATTATATACATATATACATATACATAGGATAAACAATGAGGTCATAGTGAATAGCACAGAGAACTATATTCAATATTCTGTAATAAACCACAATGAAAAATAATATGAAACAAATAATTCCTTTAAAAAATCAGTAGTATGTTGGAGAGTGACAACTCAGAAGTAGGACAAACCTGTGTTGGACTCACAGCTCTTATAATGCTGGGTGACCTTTTATAAATCAATATCCCTGTGCGTGAGTTTCTTTATCTGTTCAACACAATGCCTATTCCATATGGGTGTGTGAAGACTAAATGCATATAATATATTTACCATACGGGCACACACCATAGGTCACGCTGGTTTGCTTCTAGACTACTACAAGAAAGAGAATATTGCAGTAGAGCAAGTCACAGTGTTTTTGGTTTCCCAGTGCGTATAAATGTTATGCTTATAGTACATTGTAGTCTATTAAGTGTGCAATAGCATTGTATCTATAAATAATGTACATATCTTAATTTAAATATACTTTATTGTTAAAAACGCTAGCCATCATCTGAGCCTTCATGAGCTGTAATCATTTTGCTGGTCTTGGCTGCTGACTGAACAAGGTGGTAGCTGCTGAAGGTTGGGGTGGCTGTGGCACTTTCTTAAAATAAGACAACAATGAAGTTTGCTGCATCAACTGCCATTTCCTTTCACCAACAATTTTTCTATAGAATGAAATGCAGTTTGATAGCATTTTACACACAGTAGAACATCTTTCAAGATTGGAGTCAGTCCTCCCAAACCTTGCCACTGTTTCATCGACTAAGTTTATGTAAGTTCTAAATCTTTTGTTGTCATTTCAACAATCTTCACCAGGAGTAGATCTACCTGAAAACCGCTTTCTTTGCTCATCCATAAGAAGCATCTCCTCACGTGTTGATTTTATCATGAAATTGCAGCAATTCAGTCACATCTTCAGGCTCCAATTCTAGTCCTTCTGTAATTCCCACCACATCTGCAGTTACTTCTTGAACTCCTCCAATGAGGGTTGGAATCAGTTCCTTTCAAACTCCCATTAATGTCGATATTTTGACCCATTCCCATGAATCACAAATGTTCCTAATGACATCAAGAATGGTGGATCCTTTCCAGGTTTTCAATGTTCCTTGTTCAGACCCATCAGAGTAATCTCTCCCTGTGGTAGGTATAGCCTTACAAAATGTATTTCTTAAATAAGTCTTGAAAGTCAAAATTACTCCTTGTTTCATGGACTACAGAATGGATGTTGTGTTAGTAGGCATGAAAATAACATTAATCTCATTGTACATCTCCATCAGAGCTCTTGGATGACCAGTTACACTGTCAATGAGAAGTAATATTTTGAAAGAAATCTTTTTTTCTGAGCAGCAAATCTAACAAAGTGAGCTTTGTTAACAAAGCTGTGTCAGTAAGTCACATTGCAAACAGATATGCTGACATCCAGACCCCATTGTTCCATTTATAGAATACAGGCAGAGTAGACTTAGCACAAGCTGGAATCAAGATAGGCAGGAGAAACATCAACAACCTCAGATACGCGGCTGACACCAGCCTAATGGCAGAAAGCAAAAACAAACTAAAGAGCCTCTTGGTGAAGGTGAAGGAGGAGAGTGAAAGACCTGGCTTAAAACTAAATATTAAAAAAACTAAGATCATAGCATCCAGCCCCATTACATCATGGCAAATAGAGTGGGGAAAGGTGGAAGTAGTGACAGATTTCCTCTTCTTGTGCTCTAAAATCACTGCAGATGGTGACTGCAGCCATGAAATCAGAAGGCATTTGCTTCTTGACAGGAAAGCTATGGCAAACCTAGATAGTGTATTGAAAAGCAGAGACATTACTCTGCCAACAAAAGTCTGTACAGTCAAGGCTATGGTTTTCCCAGTGGTCATTTATGGTTGTGAGAGCTGGACCATAAAAAAGGTGGCGTATTGAAGAATTGATGTCTTCAAACTGTGGTGTTGTAGAAGATTCCTGAGAGTCCCTGGGACACAAAGGAGATCAAACTAGTCAATCTTAAGGGAAATCAACCCTGAATACTCATTGGAGGACTGATGCTGAAGTTCCAGTATTTTGGTCATCTGATGTGAAGAGCCAACTCATTGGAAAATCCCCTGTTGCTGGGAAAGATTCTTTCTGCCTGAGGGCAGAAAGAGAAGAGGGCATCAGAGGATGAGATGGCTGGATGGCATCACCGATGCAGACATGAACTTGGGCAAACTTCGGGAGATGGTGAGGGACAGAGAGGCCTGGAGGTGCTGCAGTTCATGGGGTCACAAAGAGTCGGACACAACTGGGCAACTAAACAGCAGCAACAGATTTAGCACAATCCTTAAAGACCCTAGGATTTTTAGAATGGTAAATGCACATTGGCCTCAGCTTAAAGTCCCCAGCTGCATTACTCCCTAACAAGAGAGTCAGTCTGTCCTTTGAAGACAAGCATTGACTTCTCCTTTATAACTATGAAAGTCCTAAATGGCATCTTCTTTCAATGGAAAATTGTTTTGACTACACTGAAAATCTGTTGAATTGTATAGACACTTTGATTAATTATCTTAGATCTTCTGGATAACTTGCTATAGCAGTTGCTGCTTCACCTTGCACTTTAACTATGGTATGGAGATGGCTTCTTTCTTTAAAATTCATGGATTAACAAACCTCTGCTAGCTTCAAGCTTTTCTTCTGAAACTTCCTCACCTTGATCTGCCTTCATAGAACTGAAGAGAGTTAGGGTCTTGCTCTGGTTGGTTGCAGTTGGTTTGACCTTCTATCCAGGCCACTAAAACTTTCTCCATATCAACAATAAGGCTGCTTCACTTTCTTATCATTCACTGGAGTAGCACTTTTAATTTCCTTCAAGACATATACATACCACTATATATAAAATGGATAACTAATAAGGACTTACTGGATAGCACAGGGAACACTACTCAATACTCTGTAACGACCTATTATGGGAATAGAATCTTAAAAAGAGTGGGTATATGTATGTGTGTGTGTGTGTGTGTGTGTGTATATATATATATATGTATATGAATAGGCTTCCCTGGTGGCTCAGCTCTGTATAGACTCCTCCTGCAATGCATGAGATGCAGGTTCAATCCCTGGGTCAGAAAGATCCCCTGGAGAAGGAAATGGCAACTCTGACCAGTATTCTTGCCTGGAGAATTCCATGGATGGAGGAGCCTGGCAGGCTACAGTCCATAGGGTCACAAAGAGTTAGATGTGACTTAGCGACTAAACAATAAAATTTATATGTATAACTGATTCACTTTGCTGTACAGCAGAAACTAGCACAACATTGTAAAGCAACTATACTCCAATAAAAATTGATTTAAAGCAAAAGAGCTTTTCCTTTGCATTCACAACATGGCTAGCCATTTGATAGAAGAGGCCTATCTTTTGTCCTATCTCGGGTTTCAACACGCTTTCCTTGCTAAGCTTCATCATTTCTAGCTTTTAATTTAAAGTGAGAAATATGCAGCTCCTCCTTTCACTTGAACACTTGGAGCCCACTGTAGGGTTATTTACTGGCCTAATTTCAATATCACCGAGTCTCAGAGAATAGGGAGGCCCAGGAAGGAGAGAGATGGGGGAACAGCCAGTCAGTGAAGCACCCAGAGGATACACACATTTATTGATTAAGTTCACCATCTTATATGGATGTGGTTCTTGATGTCCAAACCAATTATAACAATAACACCAAAGATCATAGATTATCGCCACAAGTATAATAAGTGAAACAATTTGATATATTCTGAGAATTTTACCAAAAGGTGAACAGAGACACAAAATGAACAGATGGTGTTGGAAAACAGTACCACTAGACTTGCTCAATACAGGATTGCCACAAACCTTCAATTTCTAAAAAAAAAAAAATTTTATCTGTAAAGTGCAATAAAGTGGAGCATAATAAATCTTAGTTATAAATGTGACAAGATAGAGGTTCCAAGTGGGATTAAGAAAATTGCTCTTTTCCTCAACCTAAAGAGATATTTGAAGAGACATCTCAGCAAGATCAAAGAATATACCTGAATTATTTTCTTAAACTTAACATTCTTAACTTTCTCCTAGAGATACCAACAGATATCAACTGCAACAACCAATTCTTTCTCCATGCTGCTTGAAGTCTAGCCAGTAGCTGACTTAATCATCCCATCCTTGGCTTCTGACAATTAGAGGAGCATTTGGATCACTTGCTTCAACTGACCAATGAGTATGGGATTCAAGTTTTGGGGGTGCAGGGGGCAGAGGGCAGCTTCAAGTTACTCAGACATCCCAAACTGAGTTCACCAGAGGGGCCAGGTAAGGACCTAGAGAATAACCTTTAGATCCAGGCAAGAGGAGCCCTTGCCCTGGGTCCCAGGTTGGAGGGCCCCATGTATTACAAACAGAAAAACATAAATTTGTTTTCTTTTTAATCCCATGACAAAGATTTTTCTTTAGACACTAGTAATTCATTGAGTTAACAGGAATCACAGGAGAGGATTCTACAAGCCAAATTCTTTCTCCCCACCCCTCCCATCCCACCAAGACCAGAAGACGTGGGGCTGAGAGTATGTGCAGAAAAGAGAAAACCACCACCTCTGGCCTGGGAAACCAAATTAAGAGTAGCTGCTTTTGTTCAACTCTGACCACCTTGAATTCACCCAAAATGGGGATCTAGGCAGGCCAGATACCCTGGACAACCGATCTCCTCCATCTTTCTGCTCAGATGTAGTTTTGGAGAGTGCTCAGAATGACTATTATTTCCCAGGTGGAAAAGTAATGTGTTAAGGAGAAACTGCCCTTCTCTACCCCTGGGTGGTGTGACCAAGTTGGTACCCCTTCTGGGTTCAAGCTGATTCAGTCACCACACAGGAGTCTTGTGCTCTGGCCCAGATTTCATTCTGCCTTCCCCAGCAGGTTTGAGGTCTACAGGGTACAACTGGCCTAGGGGAGAATGTAAGATCCTTAGTCTACAAGGCTCATGAACAACACCCAGCCACAGGCAATAGGGCCCTGCATAGAGACCCAAGTCAGGCTGTGGGCATAGTTATGTGATTCATAACTTTTAAATTTCCCTTTCTCAGTTGTGCTGCTAAGGATGGATTGTGAGCCACCAATGACTAAAACTCTGAAACACAGAGGAAGCAGTGACTGGGAGATTATGAGGATTTTCCAAGGCCGATGTTACACATCTTTGCAGACACCTAATCCATCTCCTCTTGGTTAAAGGACAGATTAGGGTTGTTACCTTTGCTTTTAGCAAACCTATAAAAAGAAGTAAGAATTTGCTGGAGAGTCAATTACTAAAAGCAAAATCTAATTTGATACAGCCAGACCATTTCCTCCATATGGAGGAAATATGAATGGTTGAATTACTATGATAAAAACATGTTACTTTCTTCCTGAATCCAAAAGTAAGTTTAAAAAGAAATACCAAAGGATACCCAGGCATGTGTACTGTTGTGTCCAACTTTTTGCAACCCCATGGACTATAGCCCACCAGGCTCCTCTGTCCATGGGATTTTTCAGGCAAGAATTCTGGAGTGGGTTGCCATGCCCTTCTCCAGGGTATCTTCCCAACCCAGGGATTGAATCCACGTCTCCTGTGGCTTCTGCATTGGCAGGTGGATTCTTTATCACTGAGCCACCTGGGAAGCCGTAAGAATACCCATAAGTGAGTATAAAAACAAGTGAAAAGCTTATCTATACACTGAAGGTGGGCAGCAGGGAAAGAAAAGAGAACAAAAATCAGTGTGCTTGAAATAAAAACCTGCCTTGCACTTGCAGGTATATCTTCAGCTATCAATTAAATGCTTGATCAATGCAGCAAGATCCAGGCAGCTTAACTGAAGAAAATTAGTCCTTAAGAAGCTGGTCTCTAAAGAAGGATTCCATCCTGTTGATATAAGGCCAACAGCCCTTTCAGTTGCAGCTACCTCAGTGGGTTCAGGAGAAGAATCAGAATGGAATCACATGAGGTTGTCACAGAAAATTGACATCCAGAAGATTCCAGAGAGAGATTAAAATGGCTCAGTCTTTGATCCTAACAATGATCTACCAATAGAGATAGAGAACTTTTATGAGAAATTTTGAGAATATATTTTGAAGTATTTTTGTACTATTAAGATGCATTTAATAATCCAGGGGTTTTAAAGATTGTTTTGAATTATTCACTCTATTTTGCCTTGTTTAATTCAGCAAACATCTTTTTGAATACCAACCAGGTGACTAGCTAAAGTGCTGGGCTTTGTGGTCTAAACCATGAATAACATTAAGCCTCCATGTGCAAGGAATCCATAATCTAACAGAAAGTGAAGCAAGTAAATCCAGGGGTATTTAAAGAGAAAGAGGGGTTGTATGCCAAAGCAAGGTCATCTAACCTAATCTGGCTTCTTGCATATGGATAGAAACTAATTCAGGGTTGAGCCCAATATTATTTGTGTGGTGGAATAAACTGACAAGCCCTCCTTACTACCTGCCAGCCACCAACTTTATCAGGAGACTTAGAATCAAAAATTTAATCAGATCCAGCCAATCCAAACTGACACTATTCTTCCTCTCCCTTAAGATAGCAAGAGAATATCTATCAGCAAAGAGTAAGAAGGGTCAGGAAAAGTCAAGAGATTCTCAGCTCAGTAACCAGAGAGTTTATATTTCATAAGATCAGACAAAACCCTGTTGACAGGGGAAATACCATTACTATAGGACTGTCCTGCATAATCTCTGGGAAAGAATAAGGTTTATATTTACGAGGTCTGCTTACTTCACAGGGACATCATAAAATTATTCAGGTCAAGATTCTCAGTGGCTGAAAAGACTAAGGGGAACCCACATTACCCTGATTCAGGAGACGAGATCTCACTTTCTTTCTGGATTCTTTTTGAATCACAAGCACCAGTATATGTCCAACTAGAGTCTGCGGTGTCGCTCAGGTTTGCAAGCTATGGGAAAATACAAATTTGCAAGATCCAAGGAGTTAGACCTCATCCTTTGCTTGAGATAAGCAGAGTGTTCTGAGGATGGGGGTGGGGCATAAGCCTGAGAAATTTGAAAAGTTAGCTGCAGAAGAAAAGTCTGATGAAGAGGAGGGTTAGTTCAGGAGTTTTCCATGGGGACATGCTCACCAAGGCTCAACCAGTAGAAGAGATGGTATGTAATCTGGAATTTGAGTCTCTACTCTCCATTTGTGCATGCATACTCAGTCACGTCAGACCCTTTGCAACCCCATGGACTCTAGCCCACCAGGTTCCTCTGTCCATGGGATTTTTCCAGGCAAGAATACTGGAGTGGGTTGCCATTTCCCCCTCCAGGGGATCTTCTCGACCCAGGGATCAAACTTGCGCCTCCTGCTTGGCAGGAGGATTCTTTACCACTGAGCCATATGGGAATCTCACTCTCCCTTTCCAGTGACACATTTCTGAGGTCTTGGTTCTTTATGAGGAATCTTGCACGTGTGCCTTGAAGCTGTGGGTGCTTAGGATGGAAAGCAGATAGATAGGGCAAGTTGGCCAGTGAAGGAAATGAGGTCTGACCCTCCCCTACTGTCTTGAGGAGTTGGATAGCAGGAGCTGGTGGAGCATTAACCCCTTCAGTTAGAGCAGGGATTAGGATTACTTAGGTTATCACAGCAGCAAAGAGACCTGAGTAGAATGGAAAACTTCAAGGAACCCAAGACAGAATGTAAATTGATACAGTCACTATGGAGGACAGTATGGAGATTCCTTTAAAAACTAGGAATAAAACCACCATATGACCCAGCAATCCCACTTCTAGGCATATACCCTGAGGAAACCAAAATTGAAAAAGACATATGTATCCCATTGTTCACTGCAACACTATTTACAATAGCTAGAACATGGAAGCAACCTAGATGTCCATCGACAGATGAATGGGCAAAGAATGTATCACAAATATGTGGTACATATACATAATGGAATATTACTCGGCCATAAAAAGGAATGCATTTGAGTCAGCTCTAATGAGGTGGATGAACCTAGAGCCTATTATACAGAGTGAAGTAAGTCAGAAAGAGAAGATAAATATCATATACTAACACATATACATAGAATCTAGAAAAATGATACTGAAGAATTTACTTGCAAGGTAGCAATGGAAAAACAGACATAGGGAATAGACTTATGGACCTAGGGATAGGGGAGGAAAGGGTGAAATGTATGGAGAGAGTAACATGGAAACTTACATTACCATGTAAAATAGATAGCCAATGGGAATTTGCTGCATGGCTCAGGAAACTTAATCAACCAAGAGGGGTGGGATGGGGAGGGAGATTGGAGGGAGGTTCAAAAGGGAGGGGATATATGTATACCTATGGCTGATTCATGTTGAGGACTGACAGAAAACAGTAAAATTCTATAATTATCCCTCAATAAAAAATAAATAATTATCCCTCAATAAAAAATAAATAAATTTTTTAAAAGGTAAAAAAAATTAATTAATTTTTTAAAAAAGAAACCCAAAACAATGCCCTGAACATTCTGCCTAAAGAATGCCTCTTAGCAACTGAAAAAGTAAGGAAGTCTTGAGTTATCAAGGCCACATTTAGATTAATGCAAAAGCATAAATGTAGCAAATACTAATGAAAAGCTTTTTTTTACACATCAGTTACCAAAGTTACTGGATTCTGGGAAACTAACAAAATAGCCCTAGTCATGAGCACCCTGAATTTTCTCTCAATAGGTCGGGTCATAATCAGAGCCAAGCTGAGAGCTGGCCAGGTGTCTGGATAGAACTATTGGGCACTTCCAAGACTCAGCCCAACGATCGGCATCTTATGAAGTCTTCCCATTCCATTCCAAGCTAAGATACATGGGATGGTCTCTCTGTCCCCATACCAACACGTAACATTCTCAATTATTACATATTGCACATTACTGTGTGACCATTTTCTGATATGCCCCAGGTTCAGGGCTTTGATCTCCTATAGAAAATGATTTCAGTTTGCTCTGCCTATATCCTAAGCATAACAGTTAGTAGCATTTCTGAGAACCTCAAATGGTCTTCAGGAAGTTACCACAGGTAGCAGGAGTCACTGTTTCGTTCACAGTTCCTATTCTGACTATAGCAACATTCCACAGGGATGCTACGGTCCCTGTTACTACCCAGGATCCTCAGCTAGCCCTAAACAAATGCCTTCATGACTAATCCACAGCAAATGTTAGCTCCTGCTGTCCACCCCCAGCAGGGATGTACCTATGCTGGCTGATCCATTTCTAGCATCTGGTAGGTCCAATGCCATCTCATCTCAGACAGCTTAGACTATGAGCTCACTGAAGACAAGGATTTGGTTTTTTTATCTCTCTGTCCCTAGAGCCCAACCAATAGCAGCCATTCACTAAATCTCTGTTGGCTGAACAGCATCCCTGCAGATGGTCTAGCTTATTTTTAGGTGCATTTCTATACTTCCATGGAACTTACTACTTCAAATAGGTAAGCTAACCTGCCTGTGGCCATCCAGTAGGAAAGTGCAGTCCAGGAATATAATCTTATATCTATGTGACCCAGAGACCATGCTCCCTCTGCAGCTTCCCACATGGCTTCTCATGGAAAAATTACATTAACCTGTCTTTTACTCTTGACCACAAAGGAATAAGTAAAAAGTTGGTAGTGAGAAAGAAAATTGTAGTTAGGAGGATTTTCCCTGGTACTCATCCCATACTAATAGCAAGCTTAATACATTTCATAGTGAGCTTACTCTCTTCCAGACACCATGCTAGATGTTCTACATTTATCAATCCATTTAATATCCATAGGAGAGAGGCTGAAATTATTACTCCTATTTCATGGATATGAAAACTGAAGTTAAGAGAGGAAGACTGCCAGAGGCATGAGGCTATCAGAGTTGATGGAGCTGTGACTGAATACCAGGTCTCTTTGACTCTTTACAGTCCTCAAACAAGCTTAAATACATACAGAATTCACTTCTCTGGAGTCAGGTTCCATGTCATTATGATCCACTAATGATCAATGTGGAGGAGGCAATGGCAACCCACTCTAGTATTCTTGCCTGGAGAGTCCCATGGCCAGGAGAGCCTGGTGGGCTATAGTCCATGGGGTCGCAAAGAGTCGGACATGACTGAGCAACTAACACACACAATCATCAATGAGAATTAATAATTAAATGCACAGATAATCTTCGAGTAAGAGGAATGACAAGTACATGATAATGAGGTTTAAAATGCTAGATCCATCCTAACTGATAAAATGCTAAGACACTCACCGAGAATTGTAAAATTGAACTACTTAGAGCTTAAAAGGTGTTGCAGGTCAGGGGGTTACAAAGTGAGATTTGCATTCAAAAGTACTGCTCTAGTTGCTGCAGGGAGATGACTTGGCAAGAATGAATGCAGGTGGTGCACTGGAAGGTCATTGTCATAATCCTGGAGAAAACTGATGACATTCTGAACTAGGGTGTTAAATTCGGATTAGGTATTTCAGCCTACATACAGACAGTCCATCCCTGCTCTAGCCTTGGAAGTGTCTGATAGAAGACACTGTATGACAAACGTTTTCTCTTTTCAATATTTTCTTGGGAAAAAAAACCTGAAGAAACAGATCATTCGAGGTTCTGTAATATCTGGGTGTGTTCGGAAACTCCATTTAGAGAGAAGTTCCCTCACCATCAATCCATGATAGCACAGAAGGTCTTGGAAGAAAAAATTTGCTGGGGAGGCTGTAAAGAGACAGTGGGAGGCCAGCAGGAGTTACCTGTGGCACCAGTGTGCTGCACAGAGAGCTAAATTTAAGGGCCATGAAAAGACTGCAGACATTAAAACACACACACACACACACATGGCAGCCCCTACCAATAGTCCGTGTGAGAGTAAAGCTAATCCAACCAGACACGTGCGAGCAACTCAGAGTCAATGAGAATGAACCTGGACAAGTGAAAACAAATAAGTTAATGAAGAGAAATAAAAATAATGTACTTCTAGTTCTCTTTTTCAGTTAATAGCTAAGGAGTAGTAGCCATCAGCCCCATTCATCTTATACCAAGCACTTTCCCCATAAGATAATACAGAAACAATTAACAGAATTCCTTCTTAAGTGCATTTTAAATTAAATTCAAGAATCTATTAAGAACCTACCATATGCTAGGAAACAAAATGCAAAAATAAGTAAAATGTGATTCTGACCCTCCAAGCACTCACAATGGAAAGAGAAAGTGGTAATATAAACTGATAATTATGATAATAGCAGCTATAATTTTCCTAGGGAGTTAACCTACATCAGACAGTGGTGCCAGGTGCATCCACATATTATCAACTTAATCCTTAAACAACTCAAAAAAACAGGCAGATTCTTTACCACTGGGTGACCTGGGAAGCCTAAGGTAATCACAGGGGCCCTTTAAAGCAGATGAGGATTTAGAGAGATGTTGTAAAAGTAGAAGGCAGGAAAGATGAAACAAAAGAGGAGGTCAAAGAGATTCAAAGTGCGAGAGGCACTCGATCTACCATGGCAAGCTTTGATGATGGAGGAGAGACCACAAGCCAGGGAATACAGGCAGCCTCTAGAAGGGTAGAACTCCTGGCCAGCTGCCAGCAAAGAAATGGGGACCTCAGTTCTACAACCTCATGAAACTGATTTGACCAACAATCTGAATCAACTTGGAAGTAAATTCATTCCTGAACTTCCACAGAAGAGTAAAGCCCTACCAACAGCTAGATTTTGGCCTTGAGGACTCCAGATAAAGAAGCAGCTGAGCCCCATTGCGCTTGGATTTCTGACCTACAGAAACGGAGATCATAAATTTATATTATTTTCTGGTGCTGAAGTGAAGTGAAAGTCACTCAGTCGTGTCTGCTGTTTGTGATCCCATGGACTATACAGTCCATGGAATTCTCCAGGCCGGAATACTGAAGTGGGTAGCCTTTCCCTTCTCCAGGGGATCTTCCCAGCCCAGGGATCAAACCCAGGTCTTCTGCATTGCAGTTGGATTCTTTACCAGCTGAGCCACAAGGGAAGCCCTTTCCAGTGCTATGTTGTGGTAATTTGTTGGAGCAGCAAGAGAAAACTAATACACGCATTGATTATTATCTTTCTATCTGATTGACTCATTATCTAGACAATGCCCTCAAAGAATTTTTACTCACATTTTTCCCCACTCAATTCTAACTTCAAGAGTCCCAAAATTAGTCCCCCAAAGCATTCAAAAGTTCACCTGACAATTTGTACAGACATAGGTCTAGACATCAGCAAGTGAATTGTGAGACTGATTGTTTGCATTGGCAATACATGGACGTTAAATACTAGAATTCGTTCTCTATTTCAAAATATTAAGAAGAATTAATTATACTTTCAAACATTAAAATAAGTTTTTACCTTTATTGACTCACTTGAAAAGACCCTGATGCTGGGAAAGATTGAGGGCAGGAGGAGAAGCGGATGACAGATGATGAGATGGTTGGATGGCATCACCAACTGGATAGACATGAGTTTGATTAAACTCCGGGAGTTGGCGATGGACAGGGAGGCCTGGTGTGCTGCAGTCCATGGGGTCGCAGAGTCGGACACAACTGAGCGACTGAACTGAACTGAAAAATTTTTGATTAACACCTCCAAATATTGCTCATTGTTTATGTACAGCTCTTGTGATTATCATGCTGATTCTTGACAACCTCTGGAACCACATAATACAAAACAAAACGAAGCATTCCCTAATGGTTGCTGGGCTGAACTAGAATACAAATGCATTGCTAGGCAAAAACCTATTGTATATGTTACCTTAGAGCAGAGATTTGACAAAATAGTTACTTTGTCTTTTCTCTTTATCTAAAGTTTCTGCTAGGGCTCCCCTGGTGGCTCAGAAGTAAAGAATCCACCTGCCAATGCAGGAGACACAGATTTGATCCCTGGGTCAGGAAGATTCCCCTGGAGAAGGAAATGGCAACCCACTCCAGTATTCTTGCTTGGGAAATCCCATGGACAGAGGAGCCTAACGGGCTACAGCCTGTGGGGTTGCAAAGACTTATGGCAACCCACTCCAGTATTCTTGCTTGGGAAATCCCATGGACAGAGGAGCCTAACGGGCTACAGCCTGTGGGGTTGCAAAGACTTGGACACAACTTAGTGACTGAACAGCAATTAAAAATTTTCTGCTACTCAAATCCCCCCTGCATTGGAAAGACACTTTCCATCTGAAATGAACTGAGGCAAACCTACAAAACTTCAAGTACTCAGATACAGATATGCCTGTACTCAGACTCAGATATTCAGATAAGCCTCTTATTTTGAGGACACAGGGCAAGAGACATGAAGAAGTATTTCCCTGGGGCCTAAATGATAGTAATCACATATTTAGGATGTTGTCGTTCAGTCACTAAGTCGTGTCCGACTCCGTGTGATCCCATGAACTGCAGCAAGCCAGACTCCTCTGTTCTCCACTATCTCACAGAGTTTGCTCAAGTTCGTGTCCATTGAGTCAGTAATACGATCTGACCTTCTCATCTCTGCCATCCTCTTCTCCTTTTGCCTTCAGTCTTCCCCAGGATCAGGGTCTTTTTCAGTGAATGAGTCAGCTCTTCACATCAGGAAGCCACAGTATTGGAGTTTCAGCTTCAGCAAGAGTCCTTCCAGTAGGTATTCAAGGTTAACTTCCTTTCAGATTGATGTTTGAGTTAACAGGTCACAATGCATCAGTGCTAAACATTAGATTCTACATGAGAGAGCTATTCGTGTGGTTTTAAAGTGAGTTTTATTTTGGAGTGTTTGTCCTGCACAGGGCCCCATAAAGCACAGGGCTCTGGACAGGGCCAGGTTTAAGAGAGGTACCCTTCCTAAAGATGGTAGTCTAAAACCAAAGATATTTATTTTCTTCTACTATCTTCCTGAAGAGCATACCATTGTCAAGGTTAGATCAACATCTCTGTAGTGATACACAACAGAAATTTAAATCTATTCTCTTGAAGTATGCATGCATATGTACACCCCTATACATACACACACACACACACTTTTATTCATATTCTGAAATGAGTAAGAGGTGGTTTCTTAAAACTGAAGTGTATTCACTGGCTTTCTTTTCATTTAATCAAAGTTTACATTATTTTGGGGAGGGCAGAGATAGATTCCTTATTGACCAATTGACCAATAAAGGTCAATTGCAATATTATTTCTAGTTTTATCAGTTTGTCATTGAAATCATCCAAATTACAAATAGAAGTTGGAAGCATTGTGTATCTAGAGAAAATCTTAAGTTCACAATAGACATAAAAACTTGAATAAAAGATCCATTAGAAAAATGTGCCTTCAGACTGATGATAAATGCTTCACTCATCACTTTTATTGCCAGATTCAAATGATTACCAGATGGTTTTAGCAATTAATTTGCATTCAGCACACAAGTACTGAGTGGTTAACATGCACTCAATGCAGTTTCCTCTGATACTTTCTCAATAAAACATATATAGGTTTAAATAATCTATGTTCTATTTTTCTTGCCAAAGATCATACCCCCCCAAAAGGCTTACTCTATCACTAAATCTTTCTTTTCATCATATCGATACATTCCTTCTTATTTATATTCTCCTCCTTCTCCTTCTTCTTTTTTTCTTTTTGTTACATTGAAGTAGAGTTAATTTACAATGTTGTATTGGTTTCACATATATAGCAAAGTGATTCAGTTATACATAGATTTTTTTCAGATTCTTTTTCATTATAAGTTATTATAAGATATTGAATATAGTCCCCGGTGTTATATAGAAGGTCCTTTTTGTTGACCTATTTTACATATAGTAGTGTGTATATGTTAATCCCATACTCCAAATTTATTTCCCCTCACCTTTTTTTTGAAGTGAATGTTCAAGATGGAGGTATTCATTCAAAACTCCTTTGGCTTGTCCTCCAGGACAGAAGCGTGAGATATGAAAAATTATACTATAGGAGCCTTCCCTGGTGGCTCAGTGGTAAAGAACCCACCTGCTAAGGCAGGAAACGCGGGTTCAATCCCTAGGGTTGGGAAGATCCCCTGGAAAAGGAAATGGCAACACACTCCAGTATTCCTGCCTGGGAAATCCCATGGACACAGGAGCCTGGCAGGCTATAGTCCATGGGTCACAAAACAGTCAGACATGACTTAGCAACTAAACAACCACAATCTTATACATGGTATGTCTTGTGTATACATACATAAGATGTGTGGGAATAAAACGGGAATCTCTTTGGATACAGATATTCAATTTTACACTCAGGTTCAAACAGGAGAAAACACAGCACTATGAAAAGAGCATGAAAAGAGCATGAACTTTAGAAACAGGCAGGACTGAGATTGAATTCTAGTTCTTCCATTTGCTAGTTATGTGACATTGAAGAGTTTAATTAAATTCTCTCAAACTTAGGGCTTCATTAGTAAGATGTGGATAATTAACACATGTATTTTAAGCTATTTTAAGGATTTAAAAAGACAAAGGTTATCAATCACATAGCACAATGCCTTGCAATCCTTCTATCATGCAATACTTAAGTACCCATGGTATCTATTTAAAAAGTGTCAGTTCCTTTCCCTAACAGTTATTAAACTATTATCACATATCAGATATTCTACTATATACTTTTATGTGTACATTTCACTGAAAGCATGTTTATTCTGTGAATACAGACTATCTGCAGAGTTCCCATAGCACCCTGGTATAGGTATCCACTTTGGGAGTGGGAAGTTGTTGGGCAAGGGCGTGCATAGCTCAGGGTTCTGCTGAAGACTGGTATGTATGTTATCTCAGCCTTGGGACTGAAATTCATAATCCAGGGAACAAAAGCTTCCCCTATCTCTCAGAGAAGTTCTCATACAGACAACACGTTTGTCCTGAAATAAAAACAATCTCTTTAACAAGTGGTGGTGCTGGGAAAAGGGTTTCCCTGGTGCCTCAGAGGTTAAAGTGTCTGCCTCCAATGTGGGAGACCTGGGTTCGATCCCTGGGTCGGGAAGATCCCCTGGAGAAGGAAGTGGCAACCCACTCCAGTATTCTTGCCTGGAGAATCCCATGGATGGAGGAGCCTGGTGGGCTACAGTCCACGGGGTCGCAAATGCTGGGTTCTAGTCAGTTCTACTCCCAGTTTTTTGAGGAATCGTATTTTCCATAGTGGCTGCATCAGTTTACTTTCCTACCAGTAGAGCAAGAGGGTTCCCTTTTCTCCACACCCTCTCCAGCGTTTATTGTTTTTTGTTTATTGTTTTTTGATGATGGCCATTCTGACCGGTGTGAGGTGATACCTCATTGTAGTTTTGATTTTCATTTCTCTAGTAATGAGCAATGTGGAGCATCTTTTCATGTTTTTATTAGCTATCTGTATGTCTTCTTTGGAGAAATGTCTGTTTAGGTCTTTGCCCACCACTTGTAAAAGAATGAAATTAGAACACTTTCTAACACCATACACAAAAATAAACTCAAAATGGATTAAAGATATAAACATAAGACCAGAAACTATAAAACTCCTAGAGGAGAACATAGGCAAAACACTCTCTGACATACATCACAGCAGGGTCCTCTATGACCCACCTCCCAGAATATTGGAAATAAAAGCAAAAATAAACAAATGGGATCTAATTAAAATTAAAAGCTTCTGCACAACAAGAGAAACTATAAGCAAGGTGAAAAGACAGCCTTCAGAATGGGAGAAAATAATAGCAAATGAAGCAACTGACAAACAACTAATCTCAAAAATATACAAGCAACTCCTACAGCTCAACTCCAGAAAAAAAAACGACCCAATCAAAAAACAGGCCAAAGAACTAAACAGACATTTCTCCAAAGAAGACATACAGATGGCTTACAAACACATGAAAAGATGCTCAACATCACTCATTATCAGAGAAATGCAAATCAAAACCACTATGAGGTACCATTTCATGCCAGTCAGAATGGCTGCGATCCAAAAGTCTACAAGCAATAAATGCTGGAGAGGGTGTGGAGAAAAGGGAACCCTCTTACACTGTTGGTGGGAATGCAAACTAGTCCAGCCACTATGGAGAACAGTGTGGAGATTCCTTAAAAAACTGGAAATAGAACTGCCTTATGATCCAGCAATCCCACTGCTGGGCATACACACTGAGGAAACCAGAAGGGAAAGAGACACGTGTACCCCAATGTTCATCGCAGCACTGTTTATAATAGCCAGGACATGGAAGCAACCTAGATGTCCATCAGCAGATGAATGGACAAGAAAGCTGTGGTACATATACACAATGGAGTATTACTCAGCCATTAAAAAGAATACATTTGAATCAGTTCTAATGAGGTGGATGAAACTGGAGCCTATTATACAGAGTGAAGTAAGCCAGAAAGAAAACCACCAATGCAGTATACTAACGCATATATATGGAATTTAGAAAGATGGTAACAATAACCCTGTATGGGAGATAGCAAAAGAGACACAGATGTATAGAACAGTCTTTTGGACTCTGTGGGAGAGGGAGAGGGTGGGATGATTTGGGAGAATGGCATTGAAACATGTATAATATAATATAAGAAACAAATCGCCAGTCCAGGTTCGATGCAGGATACAGGATGCTTGGGGCTGGTGCACTGGGATGATCCAGAGGGATGGTATGGGGAGGGAGGTGGGAGGGGGGTTCAGGATGGGGAACATGTGTACACCCATGGCGGATTCATGTTGATGTATGGCAAAACCAATACAATATTGTAAAGTAATTAGCCTCCAATTAAAGTAAATAAATTTAAATTAAAAAAAAAAAGAAATTGCTGAAAGTGTCAGGGATATTAGCGAAGTATAACTGAGATAGAACAATTCCAAGTAGGCCATATGCTATAACTAACATTATCTTACCACTAGTCCTAGGGAGAACTTGTCTTTAGTTTCTGATTGTCTTAGTCTGTCTTAGGCTGCCATAACAAAATAGCATAGACTATGTGGTTTATAAACAACATAAATTTATTTCTCATAGTTCTGGAGGCTTAGAATTTCAAGATCAAGATACTGACAGATTCAGTACCTGGTGAAAGCCTACTTCATGGTTCATAGACAGTCTCTTCTCAGTGTAACCTCACATGGTGGAGCTCTCTAAGGCCTCTTTGATAAGGGTACTAATCCCAGTGATGAAACCATGTGGAGCCTTCATGATCTAATCACCTCCCAAAAGTTTCATCTCCTAAAACCAACACACTGGGCACACATGAATTTGGAGGGACACAGCATTTGGACCACAGCACTGATACATGCAACTCTTAAGAAAAATATAAAAGCATGATCAAACAGAAGTCAAAACAGCAGAGGCATTGTAGGAAATAGAGCACAAAGTTTCTCTATTTAGGAGCCAAAGAAAGAGCCAGCACAAAAGAGGCTGTTTCCTGGTCTCAGGAAGAGCAATTATTAGAGAAAGGAAGGATGGAGGATCACCCAGGCCTAAGAGGAATGAAGACAGGTGGGCAACGGAGGAGTGAAGGAAG
The DNA here is from genome assembly GCF_029378745.1 of Bos indicus. Classification (NCBI taxonomy): domain Eukaryota; kingdom Metazoa; phylum Chordata; class Mammalia; order Artiodactyla; family Bovidae; genus Bos; species Bos indicus. The sequence continues at coordinate 13,383,690 of NC_091788.1, read as the reverse complement.
AGTCCAGACCTCAGAGATGACAAGAACCACATCATCTCAGCTACCATTCAAACCACCCAGGAGCAACAATGGAAGCCACAGTCAAGATCAGGAAAAGACCTACAGCAAGTGGTAGTAAAAGGCCACCAAGGTGAGGAAATTCCCTCCAGGACACCCCGGGAGTAGGGAAGACCTTCAGTTGAGCAGAAGCTCTGGGCGCTCACTAACACACTTCACCACACCCTTTCTCTCTCATTGATTAACTTCACCAGTTGTTTGACTGGAAGATGAAGGGACAACATCAGTTTCAAAACAATACATGAATTAGACTATATATACATATAAAAAACACCATAGTAGACAATTCCTATCTAACAAAATAAATATTCATTGGGCAATTATTAAATAAGTACTCTGCTAGGGCTTCCCTGGTGGTTCAGTGGTAAAGAATCTGCCTGCAATTCAGGAGAAGAAGGTTCAATCCCTGAACTGGGAAGATCCCCTGGAGAAGGAAATCCCAACCCACTCTAGTATTCTTGCCTGGAGAATCCCAAGGACAGAGGAGCCTGGCGGGCTACAATCCATGGGATTGCAAAGAGTTGGACACAACTTAGTGAATAAAATAACAAGTATTCTTTGGCAATGCCAAAGAATGCTCAAACTACTGCACAATTGCACTCATCTCACATGCTAGTAAAGTAATGCTCAAAATTCTCCGAGCCAGGCATCAACAGTACATGAACCATGAACTTCCAGATGTTCAAGCTGGATTTAGAAAAGGCAGAGGAACCAGAGATCAAATTGCCAACATCTGCTGGATCATAGGAAAAGCAAGAGAGTTCCAAAAAAATGTCTACTTCTGCTTTATTGACTATGACAAAGCCTTTGACTGTGTGAATCACAACAAACTGTGGAAAATTCTGAAAAAGATGGGAATACCAGACCACCTTACCTGCCTCCTGAGAAATCTGTATGCAGATCAAGAAGCAACAGTTAGAATTGGACATGGAACAATAGACTGGTTCCAAATCAGGAAAGGAGTACGTCAAGGCTGTATATTGTCACCCTGCTTACTTAACTTATATGCAGAGTACATCTTGAGAAATGCTGGGCTGGATGAAGCACAAGCTGGAAATCTACCCGCAGTTGAAAAGAAGCCCTACCCATGTCAACACAGCTCATTATTAGTTTCTTATGTCCTATTCTTAAATATGAATGGTCAACAATGATCATCAGCTATCTGAGAAAAACATTTAAAAATGAAAGACAGCTCAGAACAGAAATTAACAACTTAATAAGGAATCAAACTTTGCAGAAAGATATACCCAGAAAAAAAAAATATATATATATATATATATTTGGGAAGAGATAAGAGTTGATTATCCTAAGGCTCAGCAGATAATGAATCTTCCTGCAAGTCAGGAAACACTGGAAATGTGGGTTCAATTCCAGGGTTGGGAAGGTCCCCTGAAGGAAGTCATGGCAATCCACTCTAGTACTCTTGCCTGGAGAATCCCATGGACAAAGGAGCCTGGCAGGCTACAGTCCATGGAGTTGCAAAGAGTCAAACATGACTGCAGCAACTTAGCATGCATGCACATCAGAGGACATAATGACTAGAAATTTCAAAACAAGATAACAGGAATGAAAAATTCAGTAGAGAGGTGGAATACAACATTGATGAACTATCCCAGAAAGCAGAAAAATTATTAATATGAAATTAAAACACTGGTTCCATTTTTTGACACCCAAATACTAGGAGTTCTAGAAAGAGAGAACATAGAAAATAAAAATAAAGAAATTACCTTAGAGTTGATAATTTTTCCAGAAAAAGAGAAGTTTTGCATGTTAAGGGCTCACTGGGTGCCTAGCATAATAGTAAAATAGACCTATACCCAACAATGTCAACAAGAAAATTCAGAGCTACAAGGATAAAGACAAGATCCTAAAAGTTCTGTATAAGTTTCATACAAGAAGAAACCAAAGGGTCTATACAGATTTCATACAAAGGACAATCAGAATGGCACTGAACCTCTCAAGGGAAACTAGAACAGTAATAATTTCAATATTTAAAGGGAAATTTATTTCCAACTTAGAACTCTATACCCAACCAAGCTAACAATTGAGCATGAGAGCAAAAACATTATTTGATGTGCAATTCTTCAAAATATTCACCGTTGATGCAGCTTTTCATATGAGGCTTTTGGAGGACACGTGGGTTTTAAACAATAAAAGAACAATATATAGAATCACAGAACTAAGGAATCCCTCACTAGGGAGAGGAGAAGGGAATACCCATAATGATGGAGAGAGGAACTACCAGGATGGCAACTCACAGGAATAGACAACTCCAAAGTAAACTTCTAGAAGATAAAGTTAATAAAACATCTGATGTGTTTTAATATGTTGAGAGGATATTTGCTCACCTTGGACTGAGTTGAGAGATAACGGTATAAATACCTAGAAAACTAAGCAAATAAAAATCAAGACCTTTATTAACTACACATAAAACAATCAGTTGAGCAGGAAATAGAAAGTTTACCTTATTTCTAAGCTCTGAATGGAACTGACACAGTCATAATAATGTAAACTCTGAATATTTACCTAGCTAAAACTACAGTGTATTTTGGGAAACTGAGGGGCAGTTAGCATATATGTGGATGATTGGGCCCGGACAGAGATCAGAGGTGAAAAAGAGATAAAGTCTTATCTTCTGTAGTGGGCAGTTGATAACTATCAGAAATTTAAAAATTAAAGAGTAGCGGGGGAGGAGCCAAGATGGCGGAGGAGTAGGACGGGGAGAACACTTTCTCCCCCACAAATTCATCAAAAGAGCATTTAAACGTCGAGTAAATTCCACAAAACAACTTCTGAATGCCGGCAGAGGACATCAGGCACCCAGAAAAGCAACCCAACTCTTCGAAAGGAGGTAGGAAAAAATATTAAAAACAAAAAAAAAGAGACAAAAGAGGGAGGGACGGAGTTCCGTCCCGGGAAGGGAATCTTAAAAAGAGAGAAGTTTCCAAACATCAGGAAACCTTCTCACTGCCGAATCTGTGCCGAGCTTTGGAAGCACAGAGGGCAACATAACAGGGAGAAGAAATAAATAAACAATTTAAAACTCACAGATTGCGAGCCCTACAGTAACTCCCCCAGCAGAGAAGCAGCGCAGACGCCTGCATCCGCCATTAGCAAGCCGGGGCTGGGCAGGGAGGCGCGGTGTGGGCTGCATCGCTGAGAGTAAGAATCTGGCCTGAATACCCTGAGCGCTATCTGAGCGAAATAATTTGGGCTAGCAAACCAGACTGTGGGATACCTACCACGCGAAAAGCCAGCCCTAACCTAAGACCGCCAGGCCCGCGCACGAAACAAAGGACTGAACAGAGATAGCCGGCTGCAGACCTTCCCCCTCCGGTGACAGGCAGCCAGAGCCGGAAGGGGGCAATCGCAGCCCCAGAGAGACATTATCTATAAAATTGTAAGGAGGCTTCTTTGCTAACTAAAACTTCTTGGGGGTCTGGACAGTCAACATCTGCCTGAGAAGGTGCGCCGGTTTTACATCCAGATAACCGAGTGGCGGGGAGGCGATAAGTCGCAGCATTGGCGCTCCCCTGGGAAGAGCAAATTGGCGCTCGGACCTGGGAAGAGCACAAAACGCAGGCCCAACTGAGTCTGTGCCTCTGAGGACTACCCGAGTGCCTGAACCTGAGCGGCTTGGACCTGGGAGGTGCATGCAGCCCAGGGCCAGCCTCGGATTGTTCCCGGCGGAACAACCTAGAGTCCGAGCAGTGTGGACAGGGAGGCTACACGCGCCGTGAGCGGGGGCAGACCCAGGGTGGCTGAGGCACTGCGAGCCCACGCCAGTGTTATTTGTTTGCAGCATCCCTCCCTCCCTCCCCACAGCGCGACTGAACAAGTAAGCCTAAAAAAAAAAAAAAAAAAAAAAAGTGTCCTCCACCGTGCCCTTTGAGTCAGGGCGGAAACCAGATACTGAAGAGACTAGCAAACAGAAGAAGATATAACAGAGGGAAACGCCTTGGAAGCTACAGGCAATAGATCAAAACCCTGTGGTTACTACGGACTACATAGGAAGGGGCCTATAGATCTTGAGAAATATAAATCTGACCAAGGAACTAGCCAAAAATGAACTGAACCCACAACACCCACAAAAAAAAAAAACAAAAAAGTCCTAGATATATTTTTATTATTTTTACGATCATTCTTTCTTTTTTTTTTTAATTAAAAAAAAAAAAAAATTTAAGTCCTCTATTGTTCCTTTAATTTTCACTTTTATAACCTATTACTTTGCAAAAAAAAAAAAAAAAAAAGACCCTATTTTTTTCTTCTTCAGCAAACTTCATATATATATATTTTATAATTTTTTGACCTTGGTTTTTTTTTTTTTTTTTTTGGTCTTTGTTTTTTTCTTCTTTTCTTTAACATTGTATTTTTGAAATTCCAAACTCTACTCTAGATTTTTAATTTTCGCTTTTTGGTATACGTTATCAATTTTGTACCTATAGTTTTTTTTATATAATTTCTGTGACTTTTTTTTTTTTTTCTTCTTCTCTGTTCCTTTCTCTTCTTCTTTTATATAACATTGTATATCTGAAATTCCAAACTTTACTCTAGATTTTTAATTTATGCTTTTTGGTATTTGATATCAATTTTGTACCTGTATTTTCTTTATAATTTTTGTGACATTGTTCGTATTTGTTTGTTTGTTTTCTCTCTTTATTTTTCTTCTTCTTCTTCTTTTTTTTTTTTTTTTTTAAACATTGTATTTTTGAAATTCCAAACTCTACTCTAGATTTTTAATTTTTGCTTTCTGGTATTAGTTATCAATTTTGTACCTGTACTTTCTTTATAATTTTCGCGACCTTGTTTGTTTTTGTTTGTTCGTTTTTTCTCTCTTTCTTTTCCTTCTTCTTTTCTTTAACATCGTATTTTTGAAATTCCAAACTCTACTCTAGATTTTTAATTTTCGCTTTCTGGTATTAGTTATCAATTTTGTACCTGTACTTTCTTTATAATTTTCGCGACCTTGTTTGTTTTTGTTTGTTCGTTCTTTCTCTCTTTCTTTTCCTTCTTCTTTTCTTTAACGTCGTATTTTTGAAATTCCAAACTCTACTCTAGATTTTTAATTTTTGCTTTTATGTATTTGTTACCAATTTTGTACCTTTAAGGACCCAATCTTCAGGACCCATTTTTCACTAGGGAGTGAGATTACTGGCTTGACTGCTCTCTCTCCCTTTGGACCCTCCTTTTTCTCCACCAGGTCGCCTGTGTCTCCTCCCTAACCCCTCTCTACTCTACCCAACTCTGTGAATTTCTGTGTGTTCCAGACGGTGGAGAACACTTAGGGAACTGATAACTGGCTGGATCTGTCTCCCTCCTTTTCATTCCCCCCTTTTATCCTTCTGGCCACCTCAGTTACCTTCCTCCTTCTTCTCTTCTCTGTATAACCCCGTGAACATCTCTGAGTGGTCCAGTTGTGGAGTGCACATAAGGAAGTGACTACTGGCTAGCCCACTCTCTCCACTATTGATTCACCTCATCTCATTTGGGTCACCTCTAACTCCCTCCTCCCTCTTCTCTTCTCCATGTAACCCTGTGAACCTCTCTGAGTGACCCTCACTGTAGAGAAACTTATCATCTTTAATGTAGATGTTTTATCAATGGTGTTATATAGAAGGAGAAGTTTTGAAACTACTGTAAAAATAAGACCGATAATCGGAAGCAGGAGACTTAAGTCCAAACCCTGACTCCAGGGAACTCCTGACTCCAAGGAACATTCATTGACAGGAGCTCATCAAATGCCTCCATACCGACACTGAAACCAAGCACCACACAAGGGCCAATAAGTTCCAGGGCAAGACATACCAAGCAAATTCTCCAGCAACAAAGGAACACAACCCTGAGCTTCAAGATACAGGCTGCCCAAAGTCACCCCAAAACTATAGACATCTCATAACTCATTACTGGACATTTCATTGCACTCCAGAGAGAAGAAATACAGCTCCACCCACCAGAACACCGACACAAGCTTCCCTAACCAGGAAACCTTGACAAGCCACCTGTACAAACCCACACACAGTGAGGAAAAGCCACAATAAAGAGAACTCCACAAACTGCCAGAATACAGAAAGGACACCCCAAACTCAGCAATTTAAACAAGATGAAGAGACAGAGGAATACTCAGCAGATAAAGGAACAGGATAAATGCCCACCAAACCAAACAAAAGAGGAAGAGATAGGGAATCTACCTGATAAAGAATTCCGAATAATGATAGTGAAATTGATCCAAAATCTTGAAACTAAAATGGAATCACAGATAAATAGCCTGGAGACAAGGATTGAGAAGATGCAAGAAAGGTTTAACAAGGACCTAGAAGAAATAAAAAAGAGTCAATATATAATGAATAATGCAATAAGTGAAATTAAAAACACTCTGGAGGCAACAAATAGTAGAATAACAGAGGCAGAAGACAGGATTAGTGAATTAGAAGATAGAATGGTAGAAATAAATGAATCAGAGAGGATAAAAGAAAAACGAATTAAAAGAAATGAGGACAATCTCAGAGACCTCCAGGACAATATTAAACGCTACAACATTCGAATCATAGGGGTTCCAGAAGAAGAAGACAAAAAGAAAGACCATGAGAAAATACTTGAGGAGGTAATAGTGGAAAACTTCCCTAAAATGGGGAAGGAAATAATCACCCAAGTCCAAGAAACCCAGAGAGTACCAAACAGGATAAACCCAAGGAGAAACACCCCAAGACACATATTAATCAAATTAACAAAGATCAAACACAAAGAACAAATATTAAAAGCAGCAAGGGAAAAACAACAAATAACACACAAGGGAATTCCCATAAGGATAACAGCTGATCTTTCAATAGAAACTCTTCAAGCCAGGAGGGAATGGCAAGACATACTTAAAATGATGAAAGAAAATAACCTACAGCCCAGATTATTGTACCCAGCAAGGATCTCATTCAAGTATGAAGGAGAAATCAAAAGCTTTTCAGACAAGCAAAAGCTGAGAGAATTCTGCACCACCAAACCAGCTCTCCAACAAATACTAAAGGATATTCTCTAGACAGGAAACACAAAAACGGTGTATAAACTCGAACCCAAAACAATAAAGTAAATGGCAACGGGAACATACTTATCAGTAATTACCTTAAATGTAAATGGGTTGAATGCCCCAACCAAAAGACAAAGACTGGCTGAATGGATACAAAAACAAGACCCCTACATATGTTGTCTACAAGAGACCCACCTCAAAACAGGGGACACATACAGACTGAAAGTGAAGGGCTGGAAAAAGATTTTCCATGCAAATAGGGACCAAAAGAAAGCAGGAGTAGCAATACTCATATCAGATAAAATAGACTTTAAAACAAAGGCTGTGAAAAGAGACAAAGAAGGTCACTACATAATGATCAAAGGATCAATCCAAGAAGAAGATATAACAATTATAAATATATATGCACCCAACACGGGAGCACCACAGTACGTAAGACAAATGCTAACAAGTATGAAAGGAGAAATTAACAATAACACAATAATAGTGGGAGACTTTAATACCCCACTTACACCTATGGATAGATCAACTAAACAGAAAATTAACAAGGAAACACAAACTTTAAACGATACAATAGACCAGTTAGACCTAATTGATATCTATAGGTCATTTCATCCCAAAACAATGAATTTCACCTTTTTCTCAAGCGCACATGGAACCTTCTCCAGGATAGATCACATGCTGGGCCATAAAGCTAGCCTTGGTAAATTCAAAAAAACAGAAATCATTCCAAGCATTTTTTCTGACCACAATGCAGTAAGATTAGATCTCAATTACAGGAGAAAAACTATTAAAAATTCCAACATATGGAGGCTGAACAACACGCTGCTGAATAACCAACAAATCACAGAAGAAATCAAAAAAGAAATCAAAATTTGCATAGAAACGAATGAAAATGAAAACACAACAACCCAAAACCTGTGGGACACGGTAAAAGCAGTCCTAAGGGGAAAGTTCATAGCAATACAGGCACACCTCAAGAAACAAGAAAAAAGTCAAATAAATAACCTAACTCTACACCTAAAGCAACTAGAAAAGGAAGAAATGAAGAACCCCAGGGTTAGTAGAAGGAAAGAAATCTTAAAAATTAGAGCAGAAATAAATGCAAAAGAAACAAAAGAGACCATAGCAAAAATCAACAAAACCAAAAGCTGGTTCTTTGAAAGGATAAATAAAATTGACAAACCATTAGCCAGACTCATCAAGAAACAAAGGGAGAAAAATCAAATCAACAAAATTAGAAACGAAAATGGAGAGATCACAACAGACAACACAGAAATACAAAGGATCATAAGAGACTACTATCAACAATTATATGCCAATAAAATGGACAACGTGGAAGAAATGGACAAATTCTTAGAAAAGTACAACTTTCCAAAACTGGACCAGGAAGAAATAGAAAATCTTAACAGACCCATCACAAGCACGGAAATTGAAACTGTAATCAAAAATCTTCCAGCAAACAAAAGCCCCGGTCCAGACGGCTTCACAGCTGAATTCTACCTAAAATTTAGAGAAGAGCTGACACCTATCCTGCTCAAACTCTTCCAGAAAATTGCAGAGGAAGGTAAACTTCCAAACTCATTCTATGAGGCCACCATCACCCTAATACCAAAACCTGACAAAGATCCCACAAAAAAAGAAAACTACAGGCCAATATCACTGATGAACATAGATGCAAAAATCCTTAACAAAATTCTAGCAATCAGAATCCAACAACACATTAAAAAGATCATACACCATGATCAAGTGGGCTTTATCCCAGGGATGCAAGGATTCTTCAATATCCGCAAATCAATCAATGTAATACACCACATTAACAAATTGAAAAATAAAAACCATATGATTATCTCAATAGATGCAGAGAAAGCCTTTGACAAAATTCAACATCCATTTATGATAAAAACTCTCCAGAAAGCAGGAATAGAAGGAACATACCTCAACATAATAAAAGCTATATATGACAAACCCACAGCAAACATTATCCTCAATGGTGAAAAATTGAAAGCATTTCCTCTAAAGTCAGGAACAAGACAAGGGTGCCCACTTTCACCATTACTATTCAACATAGTTTTGGAAGTTTTGGCCACAGCAATCAGAGCAGAAAAAGAAATAAAAGGAATCCAAATTGGAAAAGAAGAAGTAAAACTCTCACTATTTGCAGATGACATGATCCTCTACATAGAAAACCCTAAAGAGTCCACCAGAAAATTACTAGAACTAATCAATGACTACAGTAAAGTTGCAGGATATAAAATCAACACACAGAAATCCCTTGCATTCCTATACACTAATAATGAGAAAACAGAAAGAGAAATTAAGGAAACAATTCCATTCACCATTGCAACGGAAAGAATAAAATACTTAGGAATATATCTACCTAAAGAAACTAAAGACCTATATATAGAAAACTATAAAACACTGGTGAAAGAAATCAAAGAGGACACTAATAGATGGAGAAATATACCATGTTCATGGATTGGAAGAATCAATATAGTGAAAATGAGTATACTACCCAAAGCAATTTATAGATTCAACGCAATCCCTATCAAGCTACCAACAGTATTCTTCACAGAGCTAGAACAAATAATTTCACAATTTGTATGGAAATACAAAAAACCTCGAATAGCCAAAGCGATCTTGAGAAAGAAGAATGGAACTGGAGGAATCAACCTACCTGACTTCAGGCTCTACTACAAAGCCACAGTTATCAAGACAGTATGGTACTGGCACAAAGACAGAAATATTGATCAATGGAATAAAATAGAAAGCCCAGAGATAAATCCACGCACATATGGACACCTTATCTTCGACAAAGGAGGCAAGAATATACAATGGATTAAAGACAATCTCTTTAACAAGTGGTGCTGGGAAATCTGGTCAACCACTTGTAAAAGAATGAAACTGGACCACTTTCTAACACCATACACAAAAATAAACTCAAAATGGATTAAAGATCTAAACGTAAGACCAGAAACTATAAAACTCCTAGAGGAGAACATAGGCAAAACACTCTCCGACATACATCACAGCAGGATCCTCTATGACCCACCTCCCAGAATATTGGAAATAAAAGCAAAAATAAACAAATGGGACCTAATTAACCTTAAAAGCTTCTGCACATCAAAGGAAACTATTAGCAAGGTGAAAAGACAGCCTTCAGAATGGGAGAAAATAATAGCAAATGAAGCAACGGACAAACAACTAATCTCAAAAATATACAAGCAACTCCTACAGCTCAACTCCAGAAAAATAAACGACCCAATCAAAAAATGGGCCAAAGAACTAAATAGACATTTCTCCAAAAAAGACATACAGATGGCTAACAAACACATGAAAAGATGCTCAACATCACTCATTATCAGAGAAATGCAAATCAAAACCACTATGAGGTACCATTTCACACCAGTCAGAATGGCTGCGATCCAAAAGTCTACAAATAATAAATGCTGGAGAGGGTGTGGAGAAAAGGGAACCCTTTTACACTGTTGGTGGGAATGCAAACTAGTACAGCCACTATGGAGAACAGTGTGGAGATTCCTTAAAAAACTGGAAATAGAACTGCCTTATGATCCAGCAACCCCACTGCTGGGCATACACACTGAGGAAACCAGAAGGGAAAGAGACACGTGTACCCCAATGTTCATCGCAGCACTGTTTATAATAGCCAAGACATGGAAGCAACCTAGATGTCCATCAGCAGATGAATGGATAAGAAAGCAGTGGTACATATACACAATGGAGTATTACTCAGCCATTAAAAAGAATACATTTGAATCAGTTCTAAATAGGTGGATGAAACTGGAGCCTATTATACAGAGTGAAGTAAGCCAGAAGGAAAAACATAAATACAGTATACTAACGCATATATATGGAATTTAGAAAGATGGTAACAATAACCCGGTGTACGAGACAGCAAAAGAGACACTGATGTATAGAACAGTCTTATGGACTCTGTGGGAGAGGGAGAGGGTGGGAAGATTTGGGAGAATGGCAATGAAACATGTAAAATATCATGTAGGAAACGAGTTGCCAGTCCAGGTTCGATGCATGATGCTGGATGCTTGGGGCTGGTGCACTGGGACGGCCCAGAGGGATGGTATGGGGAGGGAGGAGGGAGGAGGGTTCGGGATGGGAGCACATGTATACCTGTGGCAGATTCATTTTGATATTTGGCAAAACTAATACAATTATGTAAAGTTTAAAAATAAAATAAAATTAGAGAAAAAAAAATTAAAGAGTAGCAAAATAGGCATGTTATTTAGAAAGTTGGAGGTAAATAACAATATCTAAAGTCAACCAAAATTGTTAAAAGTGGTTAATTCTCTAAGGTGAGAAAATGGGGTTAGGGTGCAGAGCTGGGACTGCTTCTTTTTTTTTTTTTTTTTTTACAAAAGCATTGTGGAGCAAATTGACCCTTTAAATCTTGTACACATATATTTTGATAAAAATAAAAGCTATTTTAAAATCCTTTCATGGCTCTCCATTTCTTGCAAATTACAATCTAAATAAAAAGTTATTTAGAAAGTTATTTACAAAATCTAATCTGGACTCTAATAGACTTTAGTTTCTTTTTTTATCTCTCTCCATGCTCACGTTCTATACTTCAACTAAACTAAATGACCCGCAGTTCTCTTCAGATGAAGAAATGCCATGAAAGGATCTTTGACTTTATTCTTTAGGTGAAGAATGGGAGTTTCTGAAGAGTTTTAGACAGACTGGTGTATCAATGTGGCGAGTAGACTAAAAGGAGAGCAGTCTATAAACCTAGAAATCACCTAGAAGGCAGTTGCCATGGAAGTGAGGAGGGGTAACAGGAATAAACAATGAGAAACCCAGAAATCTAAATTTTGGTGACCACTAATTTGCTGTATATCAATTCATTTAACTCCTCTAATTCTTGGGCTCTTTAGGTGCAAGGTACAAATGTAAAATGGTTTTCATGCAAACCTGGTGCTTTTTCAGGGTAACCATCTCCAGGGATATCATCATCAAACACCCAGCAAACAGTCAGCACTCTGGGACTCATCTTTGACACCCCTCTCTCCTTCTCTATCAATACATATCCTATCAATCACCAAGTCCTTTTGATGTAACCACTAACATTTCTTGAGTCTAAGTCTCTCTAGCCCCCACCAGTCGGACCTTAGTTCAAGCCACTCTGATGTCACATTTGAACAACTGGCTCCACATATCCACTTTTGCCCTCCTCCAATCCACTGTCCTCAGTGTATACAGAGTGGTTTTCAAAAGTGTGAATCTGATCATATCACCTGTCAAGTGCTTCTTTTTGCTTTTAATATAAAGATCAAAATCCCAAACATGGACTCCCATTCATGCTTAATCTGACTTCTGTGAAGCTCTATGGCTACATTTTGTGCCATTTTTCTTCTCTGCTCTCCAATAACAGCTGTCTTCAAATGCAGCATGCTTCTTCCCAAAGGACCTTTGCACATGCTGTTCCCTCTGCTTAGAATGCTTTTCTATTTCATTTCCCCATTCTCCTTGCTTATTTCCAACCATCCTTCAAATCTCAGTTTACTCATTACTTCTATAAGAAAGGGTTCTTTTATCTATTCCAGGCTGGGCTAGTTCTCTCATTATTCAGTTTTAGAATATCCTGGAATTTTTTGTTAGAGCATTTGCCAACACTGTGAATAATCATTTTTTATGTAATTACCCATTTAATAACTCACTCTCAAATCAAAATATGAATCTCCCATGGACATAAATCATATATTTTGTTTAACATGATATGTACACTATATACCTAGCGAAACAAATATTTGTTACAAGAATAAATGAACAAATGCATGAACAAATGGAGTGGGAATATGGAACTGGCATTCTTTGTTCTCTTCATCCAGTTTAGTTATTCTTCATCTTAACCAGTAGGGAAAGGGTCTATTAGCCTCATAGTGCAACAACACTAGTTATAAAGGGTCGTCAGCATTGGCAAGTAAGAGATCAGTTTGTCAAAGACACTGCAGAGTCTGAACAAAAGGGAAAAATATGAAAATCCAAGCCAGGTCAATCAACTGGCTTCTCTGGCATTGGACAAAAGGAATGAATAATCTTGGTAATCTCAAAAAGATAGATAGGTAGACAGACTGATGCAAATAGATGTGGAAAAAGATAGCCTATAGGAGAAAGATTTCCAGGAAACCACTGGAGGTCTGAAATTGACCCAAAGAGAAATAATAAGGAAATAACTGGTGCCATGTTCTGGACTGAGTATAGATATACGATAAGCTCCAAATAAGACTAGATTCTTTAAGGTAATGGACTATGCCTAACTCTCTCCAAACTTTATGTGCATGATGATAGAATTATATATTTTTTTTTAATTTAAACTCTACTCAGCCCAGAACTTGAGAATTTTTTAGTCTAGGTCCAGCTTGAATTTCCAGTTTCCCCATCATATGATTCCAAAACACTAAACAGCTCATTATTTTCCCCATATGCACCACATATACTCTGATGCATTACTTAAGCTCAACTCCACTCCTATTCGGCCTGCACTGCCCACCCCCAAAACATTCCTCAAAATCCAGCTCAAATGTTGGCTCTCCTAGGAAGACTTACCCAAGTCCTCCAGTCAGAATCCACTTCCCTCCTCTTTGCTGAACCCCCATAGTCTTTAATTTGTTGTCATTATCATTAATTGCAACGTATTGATTTGGTTCCTTTAACCAATGGTAAATAAACCTGTAAGCTGCTTTATTGTTTACAAAGCACTTTTACACCCAATATGCCTTTCTTCTCCCAATCAGCAGAATGATATAAAGTAGTATGATTATCCTCCCTTTACAGAAGGAAGAAACTCAGTTTAAAGGGGAAGATGCACAGATGATAATCCAAGATCACCCTGCTAATACATGACAGACCTAGGACTGACTTATTGGTTGATTTTTATTTTCAAAAAACATGTATTAAATGATTACACAGGCAACACAGATACACAAGCACCCAGAAGGAGGCTGGGAGTCTATTTTGCAGATGACAAATAGGGATGGTGAACATAATAGCGGAAGGATCTCCAGCAGGTCAATAAGGCATGGTGGTCTTGTTGACAAAGATGCAGCTGGCTGTGGTAGCAGGGGAACAACATTTGCCCCTGGCAGCGACTCCTGCCCATCAGGCCAAGTGTGCATGCCACAGCTGCCAGCAGCAAAGCCGGAGGGACACCTGCCTGACCAGCAAAGGGAACCTTGCTAGAGGCACGGTCAGTGGGAACCGGCTGAAAGGACTGCCAAGGTGCTATGGTTGAATTGTGTCCCTGCAAAATTCCTACACTGAAGTCCTAACCCCCAGTGTCTCAGAATATGACCTTATTTGGAAATAAGTTTGTTTTAAGTATAGTTGATTATAGTTCTTGCTTCTTCTGTCCACCCTCTTTTTGATGGATAAGGATAAGGGGCTTGTGCAATACTTGGGCCACTTGATACGAAGAGCCAACTCACCAGAAAAGACCCTGATGCTGGGAAAGACTGAGAGCAGGAGGAGAAGGGGGCGACAGAGGATGAGATGGTTGGATGGCATCAGTGACTCCATGGACATGAATTTGAGCTAACTCCGGGAGATAGTAAAGGACAGGGAAGCCTAGCATGCTGAGTACATGGGGTCACAAACAGTTGGGCACGACTTAGCAACTGAACAACAACACGTAGTTGATTAGACCTGGGATTTAAACACAGATTCTTTGACATCAACTACTTTGCTCCTTCCATTATTTCTAGTCGACTACCTTCATTCCCTGTCTTGACTTGAATATAAGTGTGTAAACCAGTCTTAGCTTCTCCTCCTAACCAAAAGGTCTTTGAGAAAAACAGATAAATCTGATTTTTCACTGCAGATACTTGATGAAATTTGATGGTGATTTGGCTGATGATACAGAAGGTTCTAAGAAAGCTGAGAGCCCAACAGAAAGGATTTTCTTGATATCTTAATTTCATTGCCATGTGAAAACTGCCTCCAAAGCCAATGTGAGGACTTCCCTGGCAATCCAGTGGTTAAGACTTCACCTTCCAATGCAGCAGGTGTGAGTTCAATCCCTAGTCGGGGAACTACAATCCCACATGCCTCGGGGCCAAACAAGTAAAACATAAAACAGAAGCAATATTGTAACAACTTCAATAAAGATTTTCTTTAATGATCCTCATTTTAAAAAATCTAAAAAAAAAAAAGCTACTGTGAATATCTAGTAAATGGGTGACATTTCAGAGTTTCAGGCCTCCATTAGGCCTCTGGACACATTGAGAAAAGCTCCAGTAGAAGGAGGAAGCAGAAGGGAAGTTTTTTGGTATAAGAGATTCTCACTAGTAGAAAATTATCTAGGTATTACCATTCATAGATAAATTATTTAACAGAAAAGTGTGATTCAGGCCCTATATTAGGCACCTATTACTTTGTAACAAGTTACCCTAAAAGTTAGCAGCCTAAAACTGTTTCAGTGGGTCAGGAACCAGGTCTGGGCTGGTTTGGCTGGGGGCCCTTGACTGAGAGCCTCTCACAGGCTGCAGTCAGGTTCTTAGCCAATGGTGTAGTCTCACCCCAAGGCTCAAATAAGGGAAGATTTGCTGCCAAGCTCACTCACATGGCTACTGGCAGTCCTTGAGCCCTCACTGCCTGCTGACAAAGATACCATTTCCATGTTCTGTGGGCTACTCCATACAGCTATGCACAACACGGCAGCTGGCTCCTCCCGGGATGAGAACGGAGAAAGAAGCAAATGAAAGCCATAGTCCTTTTAGAACCTAATCTCAACAGTGACAGCCCATCAGTTTTGCCACATTCTATTCATTAGAATCAAGTCTCTAGGTGCAGTCCACATTCAAGAGGAGGGGAATGTATTAATACAGGGACCATTTTAGAGGCTGCATATGACAGACCCTAAGCTAAGTAATGTGTATATATATATATATATAATCGCACTTGATCTTCCAAATTTTACTATGAGGTATGTATTGTCATCTTAACTTTACAATTAATTAAACTAGAACTCATAGAGATTAAGTAATTTATTTAAAGCCATATAGTTAATAAGTATGAAATAGAAATTTTTAAATCCAAGACTGATTTCAAATCAAGTGAGTCACAGGTAGCATAATCAACATATCCTATTCATCTAGAACATGTTCCGTTGTGCCTGCCTGTTATCCCAATTACTAATAGATCACACTTTCACCTCCACAAAGGTTCAGGTTTGGTTAATAAATTATGAAGCCATCCTACTTGTAGATATTCAAAGGAAGCTCATTTCAAAAGTCAGCTCCTCCTGGACCTTTGTCTGATCTTTCAGGTAGGGCCTTACATGGAACATGTGCTCAATCCTAATTAACTGAACTGAATCAAACTGATTTCGCAGTGCAACTGAACTTAAAACAGTAGAGATTTTAATTAACAAAATAAGTAACAGAGTCAGAGAGACAAAGGAAAGACGACAACTTTCATTCTTTCTACGAATATTCATTGAACACTTACATTGAACTGGATGTCATGCAGATGTCAATCTACGTTTCTTCCCTCAAGGGCAAGAATCGAGCAGGAACCTGGGATTCTATAATATAGGTGACCTATGCAGTGATAATGTGAATGATTTTATACTTCCATACCTTCACCTCTGTCTGTCTAGAATTCTGTCACTCCAGCTCCTAATTATCTTTTCTTTCAGGTGGCAAGTAAATATTTATTGGATAAGTGAGTGAACTCTGATAATTCTCACATCCCCAAAATTACTCTACTTAGTTAAAAATCTAAGAATACCATCCTGTTGTCAATTTGGATGGAAACTGATCTTAAACTAACTCAACTGTAATCATCTCAACTGGCATGTTAGAAGAGTTTTCTTTATTTAATTTTACTGGAGTATAACTGATTTACAATGTTGCTGCTGCTGCTGCTGCATCACTGCAGTCTTGTCCAGCTCTGTGCAACCCCATGGACTGCAGCCCACGAGGTTCCCCCGTCCCTGGGTTCTCCAGGCAAGAACACTGGAGAGGGTTGCCATTTCCTTCTCCAATGCATGAAAAGTGAAAAGTGAAAAGTGAAGTCGCTCAGTCGTGTCTGACTCTTAGCGATCCCATGGACTGCAGCCTACCAGGCTCCTCCATCCATGGGATTTTCCAGGCGAGAGTACTGGAGTGGGATGCCATTACAATGTTGAGTTAGTTTCAAACTTATTTGAAGTATGGTCTCCCAGGAGTCTTCCACGACCCCCTTCCCCAACCCTCCAGTAGAAACAAAGGAAGAGTCATCCCTCCCTTTGTTTCCCATCATATCTCATCCTAATCTCTATTATGTTTATTATTAAAATCATACTGCAAGGACTGCCTATTATAGTATCTCCCCTACTCCCTGGACTTTAAGCTCCTAATTGCAAGGACTATGCCAGAATATAGTATGTGCTCAAGAAATTTCTGTGTTGAATTGAACTAAGTAGGAGGCTAAACATTTACCACTATCATCATCACCCAGTAGAGACTGACTTACGCATCCAGGGCAGAATCTGCTAAAGTGCCCCTTTTTTCTCCAAATTTAAAACTATACAGACAATGTTTGACCTAGAGCTTTTATCCTATAAGTCAATTCTAATTAGCTGGAAGTGGCTATTTGTAGTACTTTTAAATTTTATTTATTTTTTAATTGAAGGATAATTGCTTTACAGAATTTTGTTGTTTTCTGTTAAACATCATGTAGTACTTTTTGAGAAAGATTCTGGGGCTAGATCCAGATTCAGTAAGAAACAAGGTCATAGTTAATCAGCTTTGTCTGAGAAAGGAGAAACAGGAGAAACAGGAGCCCCTGTGCTTCTAGCTTCAATTACTGACCTCCAGTTACTTCTCTTACAATAGCACAGCAGGATCCATTTCCACCAACACACACACATGCATGTATATATATACACGGGGTGGCAGGGGGAGAGAAGGGAGCTGCTTTCCTGGCATCCTCAGGTCAAAACTCTCAGAAATGTTATAAACAGCACTGAGAAGCCCTAACCACAATGAGGGAAGGGGGTTTTGTCAGTCTCATTCATTGCTGTATCTCTGGCTGCTGCACAGCTAGATCAGCGTTCTAGATAAAGTTCTCAATAAACATTTGTCAAACGAAAGAATATAACTGAAATTACACTGTTAATTTCGGATCCATTATTACTGATATGGAATTCATATCTCCTCTGTAAACCTAAGCAGCATTTCTTTTATACCAAGTCCAGGAGCAAAAATAGTCAGTGCTTACCAAAAAAAAAAAAAAAATTGTGTAGAGGTTTGAGAGATGCTTTTGTGTCTTTGCACATGGTTTTTTGCTTGTTTGGAATGTCCTTTCTCCATTTTCACAAAGAAAACTCCTACACACCCTATGAGGCCCAGCTTGAGTTCACCCCTGTATGAAACCTTCCCAGATTCTCTCAAGCAGAGTCCGTACTAACTTTTCCATGTTCCCATAGCATTCTGTTGACTTGTATACTTCATAAGGAGCCCACATCTCCAACTCTAGTCAGATAAAATCTTTTTAAAGGAAGGCAATTCTTTAAAATGATTCTCCTTTTTCCTTTCAATACAAAATGCATTAGATGCATTCCTGAACATGATTAGGAAAAAAAGAAAACCAACTAAAAGCTTTTACAAAATGCCTTTTTATCACTGCGTGACAGAGAATAAAATCAGTTCTTGTTATTCCTTAGACAGCTCTTTTTTGCCTCCTGGGTTCTATAGCTTTCAGTTCTTCCTATTGTGATAAACCATGACACAGCATGTGACTCACAAAAGAAAATTACTTTTTCAAAGAAGGCACTGAAGCTGCCCTTGTGAAGGTGATGCCTTCAGCTTATGAAGGGCAGTTTGCTGAGGGCAAAGTCATAAGGCAATCTTCCCAAGCATCCTGGGTACCATCTATCACCTCTGTGTTCAGACCATGCATAAAAAACTGCATTACAACTTATGGGCTGGAGAGACAGCATCTGACCAAACCCCTCCTTATGACAAGGCAACAGAAAAGGAAATGGCTGCAGTCTGATTAAAGCCAGCCCACTGAGTAAGTTCTAAAATTCCCCTAAGAAGGCATGACCCTGTAGCTGTCCAAAAGAAGAATGAGAATGGCTGACTTACTCAAAAATACTGTATGTCTCAATTTCTCAAATGGTTCAATTTCTTCTTCACTATTGTGTTGACATATCCATCTCCCTAAAGTGCATAAGGCATTGTCTTTATGATCAGAATTTTTCTTTGTTTCAGTTTCATCCAGATGGAGCTGCTCAAACCTTAAAAACCTGCAGAAGGCCTCTCCCATCATCCTCTTGTTCCTCTCCTTTCATGCCAGAAACTTCGGCCACAAAACATGCTAGACCTTAAAGCAGTCCAAAAAGAACGGGACTTGGAAAACTCAGGTCTCAACCAGACTGGCATCAGTAGGAGAAGGGCCTAATTTCATGGGACAGGACACAGCAGCAGGAGTCTATGGTTATTCATGATTTTCATTGTCTCTATTCATCTAGTTATGTCTGGGTTGAAGTTGCACTGTATACTGATGAGTGGATCTAAGCCCCAGGTCAAGGAACTTCATAGAAAATAACTATCCCTAAAAAAGAAACTTTCATGATATAGTCAGTCCTAAAGCCTGATTGTATATACAGACACAGGAAGTTTAGAAAAAGGTAAATTGTATATACAGACACAGGGAGTTTATGAAAAAGTAAATGGCCAATAGATATGCCTATTTGCAAGTCTTATTCCAAGCACAACATATAAAAGATGAGGACAAGACCACACCCAAACTCCACTTGTGTTTGGTGAGGGAGAGTTAAGCACACCACCAACCTTGGCACTCACCACCACACATCCAAAATGTGCTAAGCCTAGAGGCTTAATATCTTTAGCACGCATATCCCAGCTGTCCTAGTGGAGTAAGAGCCTGGCCTCCTGAGCCCTTGTTTCCACCTCAGGCCTCTCTGGCAAGAAAAGCCATGAACCCCACCAGCTGAGACTGTCAAACTGTATCACAAATGGATTTCAGTGGGTATGTCTCAGGCTCTTCTGTGATGGTCAGTCTCATGTGTCAGTCTGACTGGACTGAGGAAAGCCAAGATACCTGATAAAACATTATTTGGGGGTGTGTCTGTGATGGTGTTTCTGGAAGAGATTAGCATTTGGTTCAAGAGACTGAGAAAAGGGACCCTCCATCACCAAAAATGGATGGATATCAGTCTATCCTTTGAGGGTCTGAATGGAACCAAAAGGCAAAAGAAGAGCAAATTCTCTCTTTCCTTGAGCTGGGACATCTATCTTTTCCTGCCTTTCAACTTCAGAGCTCCTGATTCTCAGGCCTTTAGATTAAAACTGAAAACAATAGGCTTTTCTGGTTTCCCAGATTTCAGACAGCAGATTGTGGGACTTCTCGGCTTCCATGCTAATGAGAGCCAATTCCTATAATAAATCTCTTTCTCTCTGGAGAAACCTGACTAACAAACCTTCAAGTATGTACGGAATACCTACCAGGTAGCAGATACTCAGATGAGCCCTCAAGTTACAAAGAGGCAATGCTTTCTTCAAAGTGTTCACAGCTTAGTTGAAAACACAGGGAACAAAGAAATAACCATCCTAGAGTCTGATGAAGGCAATATGAAGATATGAAGAATATGATGGCTCTGTATCAAAGAGATCCCTAAACCATCTGAGAGAGTTTTAGGAAGTCTACATGATTGAAGTAGTTCAAGAATTCTTTTATTTAAATTGAATATTTTATTTGAACACTGACTGAATATTAAACAGTGAGTAGGAGTTTTTAAGAGAAGCGTGGGGGTGGGTATGCTACACAGAGAAAGAGAATGGCATAAGTAGAAGCCAAGGCAATAATATTACTCATCCATAAAAAAGAACAAATTGCCATTTGTGCAGACATGGAGATAGTCATACAGAGAGAAGTAAGTCAGAAAAATCAATATCATGTTTTAGTGCATACATGCTGCCAGTCACCATCTGCAGTGATTTTGGAGCCCCCAAAAAAGTCTTTCACTGTTTCCATTGTTTCCCCATCTATTTGCCATGAAGTGATGGGGTCAGATGCCATGATCCTAGTTTTCTGAATGTTGAGTTTCAAGCCAATTTTTTCACTCTCCTCTTTCACTTTCATCAAGAGGCTCTTTAATTCTTTGCTTTCTGCCATAAGGATGGTGTCATCTGTGTATCTGAGGTTACTAATATTTCTCCCGGCAATCTTGATTCTAGCTTGTGCTTCATCCAGCCCAGCATTTTGCATTATATACTCTGCATATAAGTTAAATAAGCAGGGTGACAATATACAGCCTTGACATACTCCTTTTCCCATTTGGAACCAGTCTGTTGTTCCATGTCCAGTTCTAACTATACAGATTTCTCAGGAGGCAGGTAAGGTGGTCTGGTATTTCCATCTGTTTAAGAATTTTCCACAGTTTGTTGTGATCTACACAGTCAAAGGCTTTGTCATAGTCAATAAAGCAGAATTACATGTTTTTCTGGAACTGTCTTGCTTTTTCAATGATCCAGCAGATGTTGGCAATTTGATCTCTGGTTCCTCTGCCTTTTCTAAATCCAGCTTGAAAATCTGGAAGTTCTCGGTTCACATATTGTTGAAGCCTGGCTTGGAGAATTTTGAGTATTACTTTGCTAGCGTGTGAGACGAGTGCAATTGTGTGGTTGTTTGAACATTCTTTGGCATTGCCTTTCCTTGGGATTGGAATGAAACCTGACCTTTTCCAGTCCTTTGGCCACTGGTGAGTTTTCCAAATTTGCTGGCATATTGAGTGCAGCACTTTCACAGCATCATCTTTTAGGATTTGAAATAGCTCAACTGGAATTCCATCACCTCCACTAGCTTTGTTCATGGTGGTGCTTCCTAAGGCCCACGTGACTTCACATTCCAGGATGTCTGACTCTAGGTGAGTGATCACACCATCATGGTGTGATGGACTTAAATGGACTGGAATGGACTAAAATGGACTGGAATGGGCAAATTTAACTCAGATGATCATTATATCTTCTACTGTCAGCAAGAATCCCTCAGAAGAAATGGAGTAGCCATCATAGTCAACAAGAGTCTGAAATGCAGTACTTGGGTGCAGTCTCAAAAACGACAGAATGATCTCTGTTTTCAAGACAAACCGTTCAATATCACAGTAATCCAAGTCTATGCCCCAACCACTAACTCCAAAGAAGCTGAAGTTGAACGGTTCTATGAAGACCTGCAAGACCTTCTAGAACTAACACCCAAAAAAGATGTCCTTTTCATTATAGGGGACTGGAATACAAAAGTAGGAAGCCAAGAGATACCTGGAGTAACAGGGAAATTTGGCCTTGGAGTATAAAATGATGCAGGGCAAAGGCTAATAGAGTTTTGCCAAGAAAACACACTGATCATAGCAAACACCCTCTTCCATCAACACAAGAGACGACTCTACACATGGACATCACCAGATGGTCAATACCGAAATCAGATTGATTATATTCTTTGCAGCCAAAGATGGAGAAGCTCTATACAGTCAGCAAAAACAAGACTGGGAGCTGACTGTGGCTCAGATCATGAACTCCTGATTGCCAAATTCAGACTTAAATTGAAGAAAGTAGGGAAAATCACTAGACCATTCAGGTATGACCTAAATCAAATCCCTTATGATTATACAGTGGAAGTGACAAAGAGATTAAAGGGATTAGATCTTATAGACAGAGTGCCTGAAGAACTATGGAGAGAGGTTCATGATATTGTACAGGAGGCAGTAATCAAGACCATCCCCAAGAAATGCAAAAAAGCAAAATGGCTGTCTGAGGAGGCCTTAGAAATAGCTGTAAAAAGAAGAAAAGCAAAAAGCAAAGGAGAAAAGGAAAGATATACCCATTTGAATGCAGAGTTCCAGAGAATAGCAAGGAGAGATAAGAAAGCCTTCCTCAATGATCAATGCGAAGAAATAGAGGAAAACAATAGAATGGGAAAGACTAGAGATCTCGTCAAGAAAATTAGAGATACCAAGGGAACTTTTCATGCAAAGATGGGCTCGATAAAGGACAGAAATGGTATGGACCTTACAGAAGCAGAAGATATTAAGAAGAGGTGGCAAGAAAACACAGAACTATACAAAAAAGATCTTCACAACCCAGATAACCATGATGGTGTGATCACTCACTATCTTGTTATGTTGAATAAAAACATAAAGTGAGATTATCTTTCCCTACAGTTTCATCCATAGGTCATCTGTGCTTCCTACAGCAGGGCATCAATAACTTGCAGTATATAGGAACTGACTGAATGAAAAGTTATATTTAATTGGGAAATCAATGACTAGGAAGAGGGCATTAAGGTCACAGAGACTGTATCATCCTGACCAATCTCACTCTCTTGCCCTTTCTCTGGGCCTTCCATCATCATATCACAGCTGCCAATTTCTCCAGCAGTCTTAATTACGGGCACAGTCATTTGTCTTCAAATATCACAGCTCTGTGAAATCTATGCATCGATAAATACAGCTCAAAAGCTGTTTTCCACACTGCTGGAGAGTTAATTGCTTCTGTGGTTAAATCAAATGTGGTCATTCTTTACCTTTGAGGGGGACTTTCAAGGTCTCCGAGTGACTGCAGGCTTCCTGTAAAGTCAGAACAAAGAACATCTCATTTTAGGACTTGAGGTTGTGCCTCAAAAGTATCTACACTTTCAGATTAGCTCCCCATGGCCAAAGAGTAGCCAAGCAGGCTTCCAGGGTTAAACAGAGTCAGATAATCAATTCTGTGTTTTGAAATAAACATCTTCTTTGTGCCAACCACCATTTCTTTACTCACTTCCCCTTTCAGAAAGCATTTATGGGGTATGAGAAGTATGTCATACATTTGGAGGGGAAATAGAGTAAAATAAGAAATGGCATTTACCCTTAAAATTAATGGAGAAGACAAATACATTTGAACCAGTACTAATGAGGTGGATGAAACTGAAGCCTATTTTACAGAGTGAAGTAAGCCAGAAAGAAAAACACCAATACAGTATACTAACCCATATATATGGAATTTAGAAAGATGGTAACAATAACCCTGTATACGAGACAACAAAAGAGACACTGATGTATAGAACAGTCTTTTGGACTCTGTGGGAGAGGGAGAGGGTGGAATGATACAGGAGAATGGCATTGAAATACGTATAATATCATATATGAAACGAGTCGCCAGTCCAGGTTCGATGCACGATACTGGATGCTTGGGGCTTGTGCACTGGGACGACCCAGAGGGATGGTATAGGGAGGGAGGAGGGAGGAGGGTTCAGGATGGGGAACACAGGTATACCTGTGGCGGATTCGTTTCGATATTTGGCAAAACCAATACAATATTGTAAAGTTTAAAAATAAAATAAAATTTAAAAAAATTCAAAGCAAGCATAAGGGCACTATGACAAAATGTTCATCAGTATATAGGATCTCAAAGAATGAAGGACTAATTCAACTACAAGATGGGCATCAGAAGAAGTACCATAGAGGAGGTGAACCTACACTGAATCTCAAGACAAATATGTATCCAGCTGTCAGGAATGGGACTTAAATAAGAAAAAGCTCATTCATACACATGTAGCAGAAAAAATGAAGGCACAGAATATGTTGAACATATATGATCAGTCTAGGGACTGTAAGTCATTTGGTATGAATCGTACATGGGGTAGGAATATAGGAAGAAGGAGAAGGGAGCCTGGAGAGGTAAGAAAGAGATCATAGAGCATCTTCTATAGTTTAAGAAAGTTTAAGGTCATTGATGAACTGTAGGCAGGAAAATTACATAGTCAAATATATTTTAGAGAAATCATCCTAACTGCCAGCATGGATTATGAGTTAGAGTGGGGAGAGGAAGGAAGTCAATTAGGGAGCTGCTGCTGCTAAGTCGCTTCAGTCATGTCCGACTCTGTGCGACCCCATAGACGGTAACCCACCAGACTCCCCCATCCCTGGGATTCTCCAGGCAAGAGTACTGGAGTGGGAATTAGGGAGCAGTTGCACTAACTTAGGAAAGAAACCATGAGAACTAAACACTGGTAGAAGCAGTAAGGATATAGATGAGTGGTCAAGCACTAATGAGGATGATGATTACAAAGACATGGCTGCCAGCAGGTAGACAGTTCTTGCTCACTTCTCTCCAACAGAGGAGTACAGGCTTGGAAATCAGTAAGATGGAGACTAACTCGAGCAAAAAGTGGTGAGAGAAGATGTTGGAAAAGACCCTGATGCCGGGGAAGATTGAAGGGAGGAGAAGGGGACAACAGAGGATGAGATGGTTCGATGGCATCACCGACCTAATGGACATGAGTTTGAGTAAGCTCCGGGAGTTGGTGATGGACAGGGAGGCCTGGCGTGCTGCAATCCATGGGGTTGCAAAGAGTCAGACATGACTGAACGACTGATCTGAACTGAACTGAAATGCATCTTATTTTTATTGGATATCCAGATTATGTCAGGATCCATGATACGTCATGCCTCATCCTATGCAGAGACGAACTAGACCAGATCTCAGCCTCCAAGCACAGCAGAGACACATGGGCTGAATGGCTGAACAGGTACCAGATGACCAGAAGGTAAGTATGATTCTCCCACTTCCCTGCTATATTTCATTTGTCTATTGTGGGTTTTGGGAGAAGGCAATGGCACCCCACTCCAGTACTCTTGCCTGGAAAATCCCATGGATGGAGAAGCCTAGTAGGCTGCAGTCCATTGGGTCGCTAAGAGTCGGACACGACTGAGAGACTTCACTTTCACTTTCCACTTTCATGCATTGGAGAAGGAAATGGCAACCCACTCCAGTGTCCTTTCCTGCAGAATCCCATGGACGGAGAAGCCTGGTAGGCTGCAGTCCATGGGGTCGCACAGAGTTGAACACGACTGAAGCAACTTAGCAGCAGCAGCAGCATTGTGGGGTTTTGTCCATTTCTCCCCATTCTCAACTAGAATGTTAAAGCTATGAGGGCAAAACTTTTTGCCACCTACAACAGTATTTAGCATACAAGAGGTGCTCATTATGTATTTACTAAATTGAAAAATTAATTTATTCTGATGAGAACCTATATGCTCTCTCACTTTACAGATTCATATACTTAAATCTGGTAATTCTAAGCTATAGTTTCTTTCAATCGCCTCCACCCTGTTATCTCAATCTGTTACTTTTATTATGTTGGAATCTCTGGCTTTTGTGTCTCAATTTCTTCATTTTCTATCTCTTTGCTTCTTGTGTATATTCTAGATAATTTTCTCAGAACTATCTTCAGCATCATCATTTCTTCCCCTCACCTTTCAACTGAATGCTTTATTTTAATGACCTTTTCTTCATTTCTAGACTTTCACTTTGGTTCTGCCGCAGATATCCCTGTGATTTTTTCAAATTACCTGATTTGTGCCTTCATTTCTATTTTTCTCTGACCTTTTGTCCCTCTGATCATTTTAAATTTATTTAAACTTCTGTTTTAGATTGTTTTATTACCTCTATATCTTGAGGTGATATTTACTTCATCTGTTAATGTTTGTTTCACCTGCTGAATTCTCCCCTGGCAATTTATTCCTTCATCTGATTTTTTAATATTTGATTGCATACTCATCTTCAGCAGCACTGTGGGAGTCTCGGTGCTCTGGAAATGTCCCTGTAGAGTGTTAAATCTGTCTCTGTTAGTCTCCACAGTCTTCACCGGTTCTAAACTAGTTTTGAAGTTACCTTTTTGCTTTAGTGTTCACAGTACTGCGGTACTGCTCTGAATCATACCCCCCAGCTGTGAGTGGTGTACATGGGGGTTCTGATTTCTCATCGGTGATCTGTTTACCAGGCACAGCCCCAGGAGGACTGCAAACTTCCTGCTGCCTTCCAAAAAGACAGACCAGGTTTTTCTGGTCCTTATCTCAGGAACAGACAGATATTCATGGCTCCTGCCTTTAGGCAGTTGGTTCATCTACCGCCAGTATCCTCCTGATACCAATATCAGAGAGTGCTAATCTCCAATCTCCAGACTTTAAATTCTACACATTACAGTAACCATATAGTTTGTTTTTTTTTTAACTTTACTGCTCTAACTTTGAGCTTCCTCTTTGTTTTGGCACTGCACATTTTTTGTTCTTGGTTTATTCTTCAGCGATGCATGCAAAAATTCTTTGGTATAATTTTATCCAACATTTTCAAAAATTTGAAGTAGGAAGAACAGTCATCTATTTCATCTCAATTTGCCGTATTCATGACTCCATTACCCTGAAACCAACAACTGTAGCTTTGATCTTAGCTGTGCAAGTTGCAAAACCTTATATGCATTCTCCTTAGTTGAATCTTTTACTGTATAATGTGGGGTGATGTATTCATTTCTGGACAAAAAGTTTGAGGGGAAAATTGACAATATGATGCTCTTCTGGAAAAGATGGAACATGATGAGCAATCTGGAAACTGGGCCGTGATAGAAACACTTGACCAATGAAAGTCTGCTTCACCTGAAGCAGATTTGGGGGTACCTAGCATTGGCACCACATATTTAAAGAGCTGTATATAGAAATAGAATGAGTCTTTTCTAGTGTAGTTTCAGAGAACAGACCCCAGACTGTGCTTCGGAGAGCTAGGACTCTGGTGAGCAAACCCTGACACTGATTCATCACATAACAACCTTGGACAAATCACTTTCCTCTTTAAGGACTCTAGAGTACTCATCTGTAAAATGAGGAGGTTGAATCACATGAGTGCCTGGTTCCTTCAGCTATAACAGACTGTGGTTCATTTCTCACCAAAGGTAGTGAGCAAGGTTTTTCCAGCAATGAATCAGTGGGCACACTTGATAAATGATCTCGACTTCCTTTGCTTCATCCTCACTCAAGATAATATATTGCTTTTTTTTTTTTTTTTTGCTCCATCAAAACTACAGACCTCAGGCTAAGTCTCCATAACCCCCTTTCAGGCCAGAAATTGTAGGTTAGGAATGCCTGAAAAGCATAATGGGATGAGGAAAAGATTGTGGATTTCAGTGTCATACAGACCTGAGTACCAAGCCAAAGTTTCACCTTATCGGCTCGGTATCCTTGAGAACCGTTTCACTTCTCTGAATAACAATTTCCTCTTCCATAAAATGAAATAATATACACCTTAATGGTTTTATGGTTATTAAAATTTTTTAAACCAATCTAAAGGTGTCTGACACGTGGTAGGCATTCAAAACATGTTAGCAAAATCGAAAATCAAAACCAAATGCTCTGTATTGACAAGGGAAGGAATGGTGCATGACAACAGGATATATTTTAATCCTTCCAACATGTTACACCACCATGCCTTCACACTGCAAGATATCTTCTATCCTCATCATAATTTGCATGCATTCCAAATTCTAGTGATTAATTATTTTCATACAAGGTACAGTTATCTGAATTACTCCAACACCTTGGGCATTTCTAGAAAATTATCTTTCCCTTGAATTGTTAAGCCATAGGTAATCAAATCCCAGTCTCATAAATATTTGATTTAGCAAAAAACAATTGCTTTCCCTCTTGGTAACCAATGTTTCTTCCTACTTATCTCTGGCTTCCTTCGTTATCTCGTAGCACGGAGGGATTCCAGCTTCTGGTATTTCCACTCTCACATCAGAGCTGTACTTTATGAGCTGACATCTATGCATCTATCTCCTGACATCTGAGGGGATCTTAACTATGAAAACAACACAACTGGATTCATTAAAAGTTTCAGACTTGTACCAACTCCATGAAAACTTCCTCTATTTTCCTGATGAGATTTCTTTCCTGGGCTCCTTTGTCTTGAGGATTTCAGTCTGGTAAAGTTGATCTTGTCTATGAAAAAAAGGAAATTAAAATCATCTACACTCCCTGTGTATAAAAACATGACTATAACTAAATTATGAGAGGTGGAATGAAAATGTTGAAGAGAAACCAACTGAGCTCATATAGTGTGTGGGCAGGCATGCACAGTCACTCAGTAGCGTCCGACTCTTTGCAGCTCCATGGACTGTGGCCTGCCAGTTTCCTCTGTCCATGGGGTCATCCTGGCAAGATAACTGGAGTGGGTTGCCATTTCCTCTTCCAGGGGGCCTTCCCAACTCAGGGATAAAACTCGCAGCTCCTGCAGCTCCCCATGCTCCCGCATTGGCAGGCAGATTCTTTATCACTGAGCTACCTGGAAAACCTCTAATATAGTTTATCATTGTTCTTGTTACTAAGTCGCTCAGTCATGCCCAACCCTTCGAGACCCCATGGACTATAGCCTGTCAGGCTCCTCTGTCCGTGGGATTCCCCAGGCAAGAACACTGAAGTGGGTTGCCATTCCCTTCTCCAGAGGATCTTCCTGACCCACGTCTCCTGCATTAGCAGGTGGATTCTTTTACTGTCTGAACCACCTGGAAAGCCCCTAATACAGTACAGTGATTAATAAATGGTATTGAACTTAGGTTCTGAAATTGACCAGATTCAATTTCAGTCTCCAATGGCACCCCACTCCAGTACTCTTGCTTGGAAAATCCCATGGACGGAGGAGCCTGTTAGGGGTCACTAAGAGTCTGACACAACTGAGCGACTTCACTTTCACTTTTCACTTTCATGCATTGGAGGAGGAAATGGCAACCCACTCCAGTGTTCTCGCCTGGAGAGTCCCAGGGACGGGGGAGCCTGGTGGGCTGCTGTCTATGGGGTCGCACAGAGTCAGACACGACTGAAGTGACTTAGCAATACTCACTAATTAGATGACTTTCAATAAGCTGAGAAAGCACCTAAGCTTCAATGCCCATATACACATAATGGGATATTACCTATCTTCAAATATGCAGCAGGAGCAGAAAAAGGAAATGCTGGACCCCTTACAGTAGCAGAAAGTACATGAAAGTCTGTCTCTGGAAACATCAAAAGCAAACTGGAAAAAATAAAGGAGTAAAGCTGAAAGTTCCTCAATCATAAGTGGACAGGATCCAAAGAAATCTGTTTTATTGAGTTTTTTGCCCTTATACTAAAATGACCAGCAAAACAAAAAACACATTACTATATTAAAACTCAGCCTATATATGCACAAAAATAGTGTGATATAAAATTCATGACATAAACCCATCAACAGAAGAAGTAACCACATTGGACTACCTAAAACAGACATTTCTCCAAAGAAGACATACAGATAGCCAAGAGGTACATGAAAAGATGCTCATTGTCAGTAATTATTAGAAAATTCAAATCAAAACTGCAATTAGGTACCACGTCACACTGGTCAAAATGGTCTTTATTAAAATGTCTACAAATAACAAATGCTGGAGAGTAGAAAGGGTGTGGAGAAAAGGGAACCCTCCTACATTGTAACTAGGAATATATATTGGTATGGTCACTATGGAAAACAGTATGGAGGTTTCTCAAAAAACTAAAAGAGTTGCCATATAGTTGCCATATGATCCAGACAAAACTATAATTCAAAAAGATACATGTGCCCCTATGTTCATAGCAGCACTATTTACAATAGCCAAGACATGGAAACACCCTACATGTCCATCAACATGTGAATGGGTAAGGATATGGTACACATATGCAATGGAATACTACTACTACTAAGTCACTTCAGTTGTGTCCGACTCTGTGCGACCCCATAGACGGCAGCCCACCAGGCTCCGCCGTCCCTGGGATTCTCCAGGCAAGAACACTGGAGTGGGTTGCCATTTCCTTCTCCAATGCGTGAAAGTGAAGTCGCTCGGTCATGTCCAACTCTTCGAGACCCACGGACTGCAGCCTACCAGGCCCCTCCTTCCATGGGATTTTCCAGGCAAGAGTACTGGAGTGGGGTGCCATTGCTTTCTCTGACAGAATACTACTCAGCCACAAAAAAAGAATGAAGTAATGCCATTTACAGCAACATGAATGAATCTAGAGATTATCATACTAAGCAAGTAAGTCACCAAGGGAAAGACAAATGCCGTATGGTATCACTTGTATGTGGAATCCAAAATATGACACAAATGAGCTTACCTGTGAAACAGAAAGAGACTCACGAACATAGAGAAGAAACGTGGTTGCCGATGGGGAGGGCAGTAGGGGAGGGATGGATTGGGAGTTTGGGATTAGCAGATGTAAATTATCATGTATAGGAAGGATAAACAGCAAGGCCCAACTGTATATCCCAAGGAACTATATTCAAAATCCTGTGATAAGCCATAATGGGAAAGAATATCAAAAAGAATGTACAGTATGTATATGTATCACTCAGTCACTTTGCTGTCCAGTAGCAATTAACACAATGTTGAAAATCAACTATACTTCAATTAAAAAAACAAACCCTCGGTAATATCTCCCATTTATCCTTTCAAGTCTCACCTACCTCCACTTTCCATGCTCCAGCCACACCACAACACTTGCATATCCTCAGAAAAGTTAAGTGGCTTACCCAGGTTCACAACCTGATAAATCCTAGTCTGGGTGACTCCAAAGCTGTCAGTACTACAGATTGTATTTCTGCTGCTTCCATCAAAGCAATCCAAGATTGCATCATTCCACTGTTAGTCTTACACACTTGACAGCTAGCAGGAACCTGAAAATCAGCATGGCTCAAAGTCTCCAGTTATTGGGAGTAAGGTGACCAGGAGACAGGAGCCCTCGGTTTAGTCCTGGCCGTCTCTTACTCGCTGAGACCTTGGGCCTTCCTGCACTGCCTTGCTCTGGGTTCGGTGTTCTAGTACACTGAATTATTGAACTGAAACAAATCATCGCCAAGGTCCCTTCCAACCACAATGGTCTCTGCATCTGAGACTATTATAAAAACAGATCAGAATTCTTTTTGTTTTCTCTTCTCATTGTTTTCTCTGGGAATGGAAAAATCCCTGTTTGTGTTTAACAGGGAGGCAGAATTTGATCAAAACCCACCCTTCTGGCTTGTCCAGGGAAGGCTGTCTGTGGGCACTGAAAGGCCTGCACAGTCAGGAAACCAGATCACCCCACACTTGAAGTTCATCTCATAAAAGTGAAACTGTTAGTCTCTCAGTCATGTCTGACTCTGTGCGATCCCATGGTCTGTAGCCTGCCAGGCTCCCCTGTCCATGGAGTTCTCTAGGCAAGAATACTGGAGTGGGTAGCCATTACCTTCTTCATGGGATCTTCCCAACCCAGGGATCAAATCTGGGTTTCCCACATTGTGGGAAGATTCTTTCTCATCTGAGACACCAGGGAAGCCTCATAAACTTCTTTCCCAATCAGGCCAGCTGTGGAATGAAAGCACCTCTTTGGAATCTTCCCATGATAAGAGTGTGTCCTATAGGCAAATGGATTGATTGTCAGGGTAGGAAGAGACCAAAGAGGTCATCATGTCTAAACTCCTCATTTTACTGGTGAATTACACGAGGCCCATAGAGAGGGCATGACTCCCTAAAGGAACCACCATAAGCAGGTCGCTGTGATTAGAGGCCCTGTCATCTGACTCAAGCTGGTGTTCTTTCTACAGCATCACACCGTCTCCCAGGGGAACAAGACTGTTACCAAAAAAAGCACTGGACTGGGCATCCAAGACCTGGGTTTCAGTCCTGGTTACTCTGCTTTCCAATTACCTGTCCTTCATTAAGTGTTGAAGACAAAGATCACAAGAGAGTGTTATGCAGAAGTCTAATAACCAAAGCTAACATACAGGGAGGGTTTAATAATAAATGCCTTTGAATCTCAATTCCTCAAGGAAATGTAGTAAGATTTGGTTGAGGCAGTTCCTGTGAACATGTTATATAACATACAGAATGGTAGAGAAATGGAAAGAATTGTTACATTTTTCAATAGTAAAACAAAGACCTTTTTAGATAGGACTGCAATGGATGAGAGAAGTTATTACTTTCCATCTCACAGACAAGTTGCAGCACCATTTACGCTCTTAAACTACCAATGCTTGCAATTCTGCATCAAACTCTGAGTCTTAGACATAAGCGTTCATCTTGACTTGAAAATAAATCCATTCTATCTGAACCAACAGGAAAGGCACAGTGCATAGCAAATATACTAAAATAAATAGCTTAAGTGTTGGCTATGGCTTGCTGAATATAGCCAGCTGAGCTAGCCAATCGCCAGAAATAATTCAAGATGCCCTTGAAATAAGAAAACACTTCTTTCAATACTCCTAAATATTTTATAGATAACAAAATAAAATACATTGATGCTACAGTCAAGTCTGACTCCCTTAAAGCTTCTGAAGAAAAAAATCTGTGAAAAATATCTATTAAGCTCTCCTGAGGTACAGCAGCTGGGAAGGAGAACCAACACTACAGATGTCTGAGTGCCAAGTGTTACGATGGACATTTGACTTACACTGTCTCATTTAGTTCACCCTTAAGCCCTATTACTAGCCCCACTTCAGTAAGTAAGTGAAGTCGCTCAGTCGTGTCCGACTCTTTGTGACCCCATGGACTGTAGCCTACCAGGCTTCTCCGTCCATAGGATTCTCCAGGCAAGAATACTGGAATGGGTTACCATTTCCTTCTCCAGGGGATCTTCCCGACCCAGGGATCGAACCCAGGTCTCCCACATTGGAGGCAGATGCTTTAACCTCTAGTGTTATGCTGGACGTCTGACTTACACTGTCTC
This sequence comes from Bos indicus, assembly GCF_029378745.1. Lineage (NCBI taxonomy): Eukaryota > Metazoa > Chordata > Mammalia > Artiodactyla > Bovidae > Bos > Bos indicus. The sequence goes on along the minus strand of NC_091788.1, from coordinate 13,350,079 downwards.
ATTTAATTCACCCTTAAGCCCTATTACTAGCCCCACTTCAGAGAGGCTGTCCAACTCCCCTGAAGTCCCCAGATCTATCTACTGCATACAACACAGTACGAGGTGCTGTCAACCTACTGGACAACACACAATCTTGCATTCGCCACAGGACATACCTTTCTAACGCGTCAGGTCTAAAAGAACACAACGCAGAGAATCTAAACTCTCACAACACTCTTTGGGAGTTTAGGCCCATTTTGGATACCTGGAATTTTTTCTTTCTCTATAAAAAAAAAATAATGATTCTTTGCTATGCAAAGAATTTTACAAAATAGTTTTCATAAATGGCATAGCCACAGTTTAATTCCAAATTTTCTGACTCCACATCTAGCCCTCTTCCCATCCCAGCTGTCTCAAGGGAATCTAAACCAGGGTTCAGGATGACAACATAGTCCTCCAAAAAGAGAAACCTCTTTGTTTACTGAGTGAATTTTCAGAGAAGACAACAATTCCAACAGCACTATCTCCCAGATGGGGCCATCATGGAAGCCAGGAACTAGATAGGAAAATTGACAAGCAAGGGATAATGATCCAATTGATCTATTTCTAATTTCCTGTCTATAAAATACATATTAGCCATTTGATGAAACCATCCCAAGCCACAAACAGTAGCACAAAAAGGAAACATGTTTATTAGTTATAACAATTTTTTAACTCAGCAGAAATTCTCTTGGGAATTGATATTAAAAAGGGGAAAATACCTAAAAGAAAAGTTGTATGTGCAAAATATTCTTTGCAATGCTATACAAAGTGTGAAACATTGAAAATAACCTACAAATTTAACCACAGGATAATTGTTACATGAACTGTATTACACAAAACAGATGGAATTTTATGTAAATGTTAAATATAATATTCTAAGTACTATATAAAGCTAAAAAGTTTAGCATTTATTAAATTTAAGAAGAAAAATTCTCTATGTCATGCAAAAATAACATATGCATATAGGCAAAGAGCAGAAGAGAACACTAAAATGACAACTAATAATTTGTAAGACTGACATAATTACAGATGCTTTTGCACTCCATTTTGCAATATTCAACCTGTATATGATAATGTAACTTATTTCAAGCAGAGCTTAGCATTATTCCAAACTGACTTTTAGCCAAATAACAGTTACAGACAAGATATTTGTGATCTCTTTGAGGAATCAGTGATTTTTCAATCTACTGTGTGAAAGTTCTTATAATTGATCTTTGTCATTCAATTCAGTGTCACCCAAACTTACAGGTCTTTGTTTCCAGATAATGTAGATAAATGAGGCACATGTCAGGCTATTGACATCAGCTTGGCACCTGTGCACATCAGCATATTGGGTGTTTGATTAACACATCATCCAGGCCCAAGAAAGCTAAGAACTCGGTGTAAGAAGCCATCTCTCTTCTGATTTCCATGGCAGCAAAGAAGGAGCGCTGGGCTCAGAATTGAGAGACCTGAACTCTATTGTGCCCCGATTCTGTAACACACTAGATACATGAATCACTTAGCCCTGGGTGCCTAGTTGCTCGTCTCTGACGGAACAAGAGCGGACCTCCCAGCCCCTCTCACCTTGCAGGGCTACGGCAAGTCATAGATTCTGATGGGCAAACACGTGCTGTGCAAAACTCTAGGCAGGGACACCCAAGACAGTAACGGCTTTTCAAGTGTTTCCCAAACAAATAAAACGACCATTTAATCAATGATGACTATGTGCCAGGCCTTGTGATCAGGTCCAAGCTTGATTGACCTGTTTAAGAATGAAGGGGCCAGAACCCTCCTACATTGTTGGTGGGACTGTAAACTGGTACAGTCCCTGTGGAGAACAGTACAGTCGTTCCTTAAAAAACTGAGAAGAGAGCTACCAAACGATCCAACAAATTCCATTCCTGGGCATATATCCAAAGAAAACCATAATTCGAAAACATACCCCAATGTTCATAGTAGCCCTACTTACAACAGCAAGGACATGAAAGCAACCTAGCAATCCACTCCTCTGCTGCCTCCTAGCAATTGCCAATCCATTGCCTCCAATCCATTGCCTCCTAGCAATCCATTCCTCTGCTCATCAACAGAGGAATGGATTAAGACGTGGCGCATATATACAATGGAATGTTATTGGGGCATAAAAAGGAATGAAATAATGCCATTTGGAGCAACATGGACGGACCTAGAGATTGTCATACTGAGTGAAGTAAGTCAGACACAGAAAGACAGATATCATGTATCACTTATATGTGGAACCTAAAAAAAAAAAAAGGATACAAATGAACTTATCTACAAAACAGAAATAGAGTTACATATAGAAGACAAACTTGTAGTTACCAGGGGTTGGGGGGAAAAAATTAGGAGATTGGGACTGACATACACACTACTACATACAAAATAGATAACGAATAAAGGCCTACTGTATAGCACAGGGAACCCTACTCAATAGTCTGTAATGACCTATCTGAGAAATGAATCTAAAAAAGAGAGGATATATGTATAACTGATTCCCTGCTATACAGCAGAAACTAACACAATACTGTAAATCAACTATCCTCCAATAAAATTAAATATATATATATATATATATATATATATATATATATATATATGCTGCTAAGTCGCTTCAGTCGTGTCCGACTCTGTGCAACCCCATAGACGGCAGCCCACCAGGCTCCACCATCCCTGGGATTCTCCAGGCAAGAACACTGGAGTGGGTTGCCATTTCCTTCTCCAATGCATGAAAAGGAAAAGTGAAAGTGAAGTCGCTTAGTCATCTCCAACTCTTAGCAACCCCATGGACTGCAGCCCACTAGGCTCTTTCGTCAGTGGGATTTTCCAGGCAAGAGTACTGGAGTGGGGTGCCATTGCCTTCTCCGATATATATATGGGGCCGTCTAGATTATAAATGCTATGTATGTGAGTTAATCCTCTCATTAACTATCCCCACATCAGGGCAATAACCCATTTGGTAGGAGAAATAACAGTATACGAGAAACAGAGTTGGGAAATCTCTGAAACTCTGCTATGTGCAAACCATTTAGATAAAGGGTAATTAAACATATCACAAGATAAGATAATGCATCCAAATTTATATACAGTTTCCATGATAGATACTTAGTGCCATACATAAAAATAATCTATATGTAAAGTAAAATTCCAAATACACAGTTCAAAATATTAATTGCAAATATGTCCCTCTTGGTGGATGCTAGATTTTTTGTTTTATAAACCAAGACTTTGGATTATGCATAGAAGCTAACCTGCCAGGGAAATTATTAATCCCTAAGTGTTTGCTCTTTTGCAAACAAGCAAGCATTTTCCAAGCAAGCATACTGGAGTGGGTTGCCATTTCCTACTCCAGGGGATCTTCCCATCCCAGGGATCAAACCCTTGTCTCTTGCTTTTCCTGCATTGGCAAGTGGATTCTTTACCATTAATGCTACTGTAAGTTTAAGGTTCTTCAAAAAAGTGCATGCGTGCGTGTTCAGGGGACCTTCCCGACCCAGGGATCAAACCTGCATCTCCTGCATTGCAACTGGATTATTTACCACTGCACCACTTGGAACTTCAAAAAAAGTACATGCCTTTTAACACCTCAGAATGACAGTTTAAAAAGAAAATGGCCAAAAAGATAGCCTTGGTGTAGGGCATCCTTTCACTGGAAGGAAATCAGCAGAAGTGGTTTCCTCTTACTAACACCTTTCAGGCTCTCTGACACAAGACCGCACCAAACTGCACTCCCCACCACCAAAAAAAATTAAGAGGGCTTCTATGCCTGGCGTATAGCGTGGAGGAGAGACAGTAACTAGAAATGAGGTCAGAGAGGCAAAAAGGGAGTCTGATCATATAGGACCTTGTATGGGACCATGGTAAGGGCTTTGCCTTTGTTTTGGAGACAGGGGCAGCCATTGGAGGGTTTAATCAGAGGAGTAACATGATCTACTTACATTTTGACACAATCGCTCTGGTTGATACGCTGAGAATATATCAAGGTGAAGCAAGAGCAGAACTGGAGAAACCAGTTAGGAAGCTTTTATAAAAAACCGCGATAGTGGGATGAACCAGGAGAGCCGTAAAGGAGTTGGTAAGAAGTGGTTGGATTCTGCGTTCACTCTGAAAGTGAAGCAAACACTTTGATGATGGGTTGAATGGAGGATATAAGAGAAAGAAAGGAGTCCATGATGACTGTATGGCTTCTGACCTGAGAAGCTGGAAGGATCAAGCTTCTACCATCTGATGTGGGAAGGAGTAAGAATGGAATGGTTGGGCTTATTAATCCTCATCATAAACCTGTCATATAGGCAATGTTATCTGCATTTTATGGGTGAAAAACCTGTTGCTTATATAGTTCAGTGACTTATCCAAAGTGTTTATACAGTTAAGTGACTTATCCAAAGTCAAACTTTTTAGCAGTAGAGCCAGGGTATAAGCCCTGGTCCATCAGATTCCAAAGTCTGAGCCTTTAAACCTTGCACATTGCTCCTTTCCAATGCAAAAGGCAGGAGTATCCAAGTTTTCCCATATGCAGCTATGTGACCAGAACCCCATAAAGGCATAGATGTATTTGACTGATAACAGCGGTAAATGGAGAAGGGTTTCTAATACTGGTCATGATGTAAATCAAGTGCCGACAGAGACTTGACTCACTCCTACTCATCCTTTGGTCACTAAGCTTCCACGGCGCCCAGCTGCATGATGTAGCACTCAGGATCATACATGAGTCACGTTCAGATTCAGTTACAGTAACTGACAGATCTTGACATGCTGGCCTACCAACTCACAGCAGTTGTTACATGGCTGGCTCCTATTAGGACCTAAATAGGATGCCTACAGCCCACTCCTCAGCTAGAGAAACAGAATCTCCCGGGATAGATTCAGGAATCTGTATTTTTTACTGTTAATTCTTCTGCAGTTGATTCTGCTGCAATCGTACAGGCATCTATAGGTTAAATGGTGCTTGAGATCTTCTGAGTTAAGCAAAAGCAGTAAGAGGACAAGTGAGTGTACACTTCTAGATGCCTAGGTTAGACGTGCTCACTAAGGGTAACAAGCATTCCGACTCAAAATATGGCCCCTGAGCTGTAGCAACAGCATGACCTGGGAGACGTTAGCAACGCAGAATCGCAAATCCCACTCCAGACATACTGATTCTGAACATGCATTTTAACAAGATTCCCAGCTATTTTGTAGACATAGTACAGCTTGAAATGCACTCGAAAACACTTAGCAACAATCCTAAGCAGGGGTCAGGTGGGATGCGGACAGCTCGCTGACCATTTGTTAGACAGTCCACATTTGTGTACAGCTCAGCTGGCAAAAGCATGGGTATTTTATAAACATTATCTTACTCCTCATGACATCCCTACAAGGTGGATACAATAACCCCCAACTTCACAGGCAAGAGAAGCAAGGCTCAGAGGAGCTCACCAAAGGCCACCAAGTTTTTTAAGAAACGGAGCTGGGATTTGAACCCAAGTCCATGTCCAAAGCATATGCTCACTCCACTGCACCATATTGCTGGAAATGAAGAGCACATCAAAGGCTCAGCCAAATTTAGGAAAACTCATATGGGCGATGAGGTGAAAAATGGAGTTTGCTGTCCAAGAATGTCTACAGTGGGATTCAAAACAACATGTCATTGAATTAGGGTTGTTTACCCGAGCCTTAATCACGTTAGGTACTTGCCATTTCGTTTCTGTAAGACAGCAGGCCTGGCCACTCTCTACTGCCCACACAGTGTGGCAGCTGGCCCCTGACTGGCTCTTGGGATGGGCAGGCCGCGTTCTACAGTGGGTGGGAGGCACCCCCACGCTGCGGCAGCAGTCACAACTCTGTACTAAGCAAACCATCCCCTTGGAGTAAACTGTTCACCCATGTGCGGTAAACAGAATCAGAACAGCTGCTCCAGGGCAAGGGGAGCAGTGCTGTTCACGTACCATCGGGTCCCTTAGATTTTACAGGTAGGAATAATAATTACAGCAAACTCTCACAGAGTGCCTTGGAATCCGAAAAGAGCATTGACATCTGTCCTTTTATCTGCCTCCTAGAGAAGAGTCCCCCGAGTTAGATAATGTACTGATGAGAAAGATTCAGAAGATGGATGCCTTCACCACACACGGCTAGTGAACGGCCAAGCAGGTACTCAAACCCATGTCTTCTCGTTTTAAATCCTTTGGTGTCAGCCTGAGACAGTTGAGTGTGAAATAGCTGAAAAGCGGGAGTCAGGGACGATTTTCAATATGGACATCCTGGAAGTTGTCACTCAGTGGGGGAAGTGAATGACTGCTGAACCAGAATCTAGACATGACCTTTTGAAGACAAGTCTTTGCTATCCCCTGGCCAGAGGATGTCCATTTCCTTCCCATTTCCTGAGGTCTTCATAATGAATTAGTTCGACTAAACAGAAATAAGGGCTTCACTGGTAGCAAAGTTGGTTCACTAACTCCCTAGCGGAGCTCAGAAGTCTCCTCAGAGGTTCTTTCTGGACCAAAATCTCTTTGGTGCATGGAAAACTAAATCCCTTACACCCAACTCCTTGCCGGCTTTCCCTGTAAACGTGTGAAGCAGTTAACAACAGCCTCTATCACGGCACTGTCCAGCTCTTTAGACCATTCACACCTCACTGCTTCTCTGTGCTGGCTCAGAGGGGCCTGTGCACTCCGCTACTCCTCTGCTCAGAGGTCATCCTCAGTAAACGCTTCATTGTTAATTCCAGGCATCATCAGCGGTGTGGGCTACCGTATACCATGTACAAAGGGGCATCCAGTGTGGGCTAGTTCATTCCACTGTTAAGGGATTTTGGAAGTGGGGAAAGAATTTCAGCTGACTACTGTCATCAGAAAACCTCACTTCTGGGGAGAGTAGCAAGTCACCAGTCAACTGGAATGGTTACAGAGTGGATAGTTGGGAAAGTTATACCCTCAGACTTAGAAGCTGTAGAGCCAGGGTTCTGCAGTGAAGATAAGAATGCTCAAAACATGAACATCTGTACTAATCTGGAAGTCTTTTTGAGCCATCAGCAAGAGCAGTCATTACAGACTATCCTGGAGACAGAGAGGCTGAGCATCCTCCCCACCTATGGGGCTTGGATGCAGCTAACAGGGCAACGGACTCCCTTGTAAACAAGGGAAGTACGTCCAGAAGGGAAAGCAGAACAGGCCACCTTTGTGTTTCTGTTAGAGCCACAGCAGTCAGCCCCTCTCAATGCAAAACTGTTATCATGTGGCGTATCTAACAGGGGCCTGAGGAAAACAGCAGCAGAAGCAAATGTGTCAGTGCACAAAAGTAGAATTAGACAGTCTCCAGGGTGACCATCACGAGTCTCCAGGCCAGAGAAATCCTTAGAGGTTTGAATGCTTACTTTGCCTGAAGAGGGATTGCCGTCAGCTTGGTTGAATGAAGCTGAATGGCCTGCTCTGAAAGATCTCTCCTACAAACTCTGCTACAAAATGAATTGTCTGGGTTGACTAAGAATAATAAGGAAAGCTTTTCTGTCGTGAACTGGGTACTTAGTGGAATTGTTTACATTAATACCTACTCCATCGAGGAGATTTCCCAAAAGCCGTGGACCTGGAGGACACAAAGCCACAGCTTATCCTGGAGAACTTGCTCTGTTGGCATGGTTACACAAGATCCAAGGCCATGGGTCGGGGAAGGACTCCAGGCAACATGGCTTTGACTCAGAGAGTGCAGGATACTTTGATATGGGCAGCCCTCCCCACCCACTGGGAAAGTGGAATGGCCTTGAATTTGCTCCTGAACTCCGGATTAAAGAGTCTGGTACATTCTCAAAGGGTACTAACAGACCCACTTCTAATTGGTAATTCAGAGGATGAATAATTTCCCACATTCTTGTTATAGATGCGGTCAAAGAACGTTCCCTGAGAATCCCAGACACCAGTTAGAAAACAAGCTCATCAGGATGTTGAATACATAACTCCTTACCAAAGCTTAAACATTGCCATAGAATCAGCTGGAGTCAGTAGAGAGAATGTCCTTAGTCCCCAGGGGCAGGGAATGGAATACAGAAAGGCAAATCCTGTTGATTTGGATGTTTATTTCCTTCCCCCTTTTGGTAACTTTCTAAAGCTCTGGCTCAGAAGATGTGGGTTATCTCACAAAACGACAACCACCACCACCACACTGCAACTGGTTCTGGAACTCTTTTGAAGGCTCCTTGTTTCTGACAAGGCCAGTAGTTGCTCAGCCATTCCTACGTGCATGAGACTAAGGGCTTCCATGTGATGCAGGACCTTGAGTGCTGACATCTAAAGAGGCAAACCAGGATGGTTGGTCACCCTATGGACAAGGACCTTGTATGTTAACAGCAAGATAGCTGCCTCTCGGCTCAGTCTAGAAACACACAGAGCACTCCGGAGGTGGACACAGGATCGCTCTGCACTAGAACTCTAGCTGTAGGACCCTGTCTGAGCACAGCTCCCTGTGGGGTCGTGAGCGGGTGGGTATGGCTCTTGAAACGTCAGCTTGGAAGTTTTTCCCTAATCACATCTTGTTTCTGTTTGCCCGATGTGGCATGAGTATGCACACATCCCTTTGCACATCATCGTTCCTGCCAAGGGGTAGGCTTCTAAGATTCTGCCTCTCGCGATCACACAGGCGGCAGGCAGGACACAGAGTCGACAGGCAAGAGCAGTCAAGAAAGAGGCAGAGAGCTGCAGGCCTATCCAAACACAGAGAAAAGCCATGTGCTACACAGGCATGCATCCAAACAACCAAACATGAATTCAGAGCGCCAGCTCACAGGTGTCTATTGTTCAGGCCACCCATGGTCTGGTTCTTCTCTAACTGACTCTGAATGTCTAAATGTAAGACAAGAGCCACAAGAGCTCTGCAGGTGATCATGACTCTCAAATCTCTATTCCCTCACTCTTGGCCACTGTACTTATTCACTGCTCCTGTAGACACAGGGGTGCCTGGCTGGACCCCCTAACCTACAGTGTTATAGGCACTTCCGAAGACCAAAAGAAATCTTTAGCTTAGCGTATAGCTAGGAAAAGGCTTCCCATGTGGGAAAGAACCCACCTGCCAATGCAGGAGATGTAAGAGACCCAGGTTCAATCCCTGGGTCAGGAAGATTCCCTGGAGGGAGTGCATGGCAATCCACCCCAGTCTTCTTGCCTAGAGAATCCCACAGGCAGAGGAGCCTGGCAGGCTACAGTCCATAGGGTCACAAAGAGTCGGTCATGACTGAAGCGACTTAGAATGCAGGCATGCATGGCTAGGAAAAGGAACTGTAGCACAAGGCAAATTAATACAGAAGTTCAGGGGGTGTGGAAGAAAGAGTTAAAATTACTGCTCAACAGTGGTTGTTTGAGATGTTATTACTTGGCATCTGGATGACTGAAGCCTGCTACTCACCTGTCTCCAGGCTGGCAGGGGTCTTTGCCCACAACTTGCCCAACACACAGCCGTTGAGCACCATTCCTTACGTCACCGCCTTGCTTCTCTGCTCGTGGCCCTCTGCCCAGCATTACAGTACCACTAGCGCCCAACAATGACTGATGAACTTCATCAAACAACTCATCCACCAGCTTAAAACTTTAATGACTCCCCCACCACGACTACCATGATATTGGGTCTTTTTTTTAACCCATAGAAATCTTTAGTAAGTGAATTTTCATTTGGAAACCCCAAATGCACAGGAAATAAAGTAGCAGTGGTTAACGTGGCCGGGGAGGCTGGGACCTTCCCCCACAGTCCCTCCATCATCCTCCTCCTCAGCAGTGGTCTTTGAGGGGAGGTGGGTCACCTCATGGGAAATGCTTTGGAAACCACCTGCTTCCAGGGTGGGAGCCGCATGGGGAAGCCCTTCATAAGCTCCATCCACACACCTCTTCGCTCTGTCACTCCCCTCCACCGAGGACCTCCTCCTTCAGAGCGTTCACCAACCTCTGAGCTCACCGTCCTCGTTCTCATCTCCTCCTGCAGTGACTTCTCCACCAGGATGTCTTCTGTCCCCCCTCTGCTTCTCTGAACCCTATTTTATCCTTCCAAGTCCAGCGCAAGCCCATCTCCTTCCCTCAACCCCACCCACTAAGCCCACATTGATTCTTCTCTTTAGGAAAATTCTTGTTGGTACTGTGTCACCATTTTGGAAGATTTAGTACTCAGTCTGATGTGATGAACTACTTCTTATGCATGGGTCATGAACTCGAACCCAATCTATCAGCTCCTGGAGGACGGGAGTCATAGCTCACATTTTCACAGTATCTGGCCAAGGTAGGAGGTCCACACATATAACCAGAGAGGTACAACTTAGGTTCTACGGTCATTCTAGATGGAGAGAGAAGAGTGCTATGGCCCAGACTCTCCCTGTTACTGGAGAGTCATGGCTCCAGACAGGACCAGGGGTTGGCATTATAGGCGTGTCTGGTTTGTGAAGCCCAAACTCTATGAAAGGTGGGGAATTCACAGATGAATTTCTCTGGAATTTAGCAGATTCCGGGAAACCTCCAGATAAGTGTCCAGGGCCACGTTCTCTGTCCCCTCACCACTGCATCCAGGTCAGCACCTCCTCATCTCAGACAGCGAGCTCAGGCTAACAGGACCCGTTCTGTCTACCCAGGGCACAGGCTGGACACGTCTGGCATTGAAGATGTGCACAGCCCAGAGAGGAGAAGGGCAGACAGTCCTTAACCAATAGATATCGCAGCTCCTTCTCCCATTGACTGGGAGAATTCTGAGACGTGTGCTTTAGAACATTTTTTCCAGAGTTTCTTCATGGAATTAAGCAGCAATTGCCACTACAATAGCAAGCTTAATAACTCACCCTTTAAAGTCTCTTCCCCCAGCACGTCCCCCCTCACCTTCCAGTTACTCGCACCTTCCAATAAACGAGTTGCATGCTGTGCTGGGCTGTGTTTAGTCGCTCAGTCATGTCCCACCTTTTGCCCTCCAGGCTCCTCAGTCCATGGGGATTCTCCAGGCAAGAATACTGAAGTAGGTTGCCATGACCTCCTCCAGGGGATCTTCCCAACCCCAGGATCAAACCCAGATCTCCTGCATTGCAGGCGGATTCTTTACCAGCTGAGCTACCAAGGAAGCCCAATCTAGTTGCACATAGATCCTTAGTTCAAGGCCTGATTCTGGGGAACCCAAACCAAATTACAAAAGCCACTCCCCCCCGGAAACAGGAATCATCATAGATCTGTGTCAACATGAATGTCGGGGCTTCCCTGGTGGCTAAGTGGTAAAGAATCCACCTGCAATTCAGGAGACACAGGTAGATATGGTTTCAATCCCTAGGTCAGGAAGATTCCCTGGAGAAGGAAATGGCAACCCACTCCAATATTCTTGCCTGGAAGATCCCATGGACAGAGGAGCCTGGCAGGCTATAGTCCATGGGGTCACAAAGAGTCAGACATGACTGAGCATGCACGCGTGAGCATGAACATGCATGTCAAAATGAAATAACATGGCCAAATAAACACATGCCAACGTCCTTCCCCAGCAAAGAAAGCCCACGTCTCCAGGCTCCCTCTGAGACTGCTTGTCCCTCTTTCTCCTTCGACTGAGAGAAGAACAGAGCACAGGAGAGGAGCTGCCTGGCCCATCTCACAATAACATAGACGTTTTGATCTGACTCTTCTCCAGGCTGGCTTCCACTCACACAAGCTCTCCCTTTACCATATAATGTGTCTCCTAGGAAGCCTCCTCTGAGCCCTTCCTTCCTCTCTTCCTCCCACACACCCTCTGCCTCCCCTGTCCTGGCCCCGGCTGCCTGCCTGTAACTGTTGCTTGCTTCACTCTCCATTCAGCTGTAAGCTCGGTGGGGGCAGGGACTGTGTTCCATCTTTGTATTTACCTTTATCCTCAAAATATAACACAGCGTCTGGCACAGAACAGGTGCTCAAAGAATAATGGCTGCATGAATGAATGAATGCAACTTTCCAAATATCTATCCTAACCCTGATCCTTGTTCATGGTCTTGGATCATATCGTCCTCCAGCGTCTGGGGTGACTGCCCTAAACTCATAGAAAAATTGGGGTTCTTCACAAAGAACCAAAGATATCCCTCAGGCGGTCATTTTCACAGACAGGAAACTCAGACCCAGAGCATGACAAAGCCACAGCTTAGAAAATTGTCTTTAAGATGAAAGACCTCGAACAAACCGCAACTTAATTCTCTCATTCAACAAACCCCCTGGCTCTGTTTTCCCATCTATAAAACTGGAATAATTGAATTTGCCTTACCTACTTCGAAGAACAGTCTTCCTTCTTTCAATATTTATTGAGAACTGACCAGGGGCCAGGCCCTCTGCCAGGGACTAGAAAATACAGCACATACCACTCAGACTGTGTCCTCAAGGAGCTGAGGCTGGTGGTGATGATCCCGTGAGATGAAGATTCCATCCTACAGAGGGGGAGATTGATATTCAGAAAGGTGTACCACCTGCCCATTAACAGAACAACCAAGTTTCAAACACAAGTCAGTTCTAAATATAATGCTACCTTTCCATAGCATGGGGCTTCCCTGGTAGCTCAGACGGTAAAGCATCTGCCTACAATGGGGGAGACCTGGGTTCTATCCCTGGGTGGGGAAGATCCCCTGGAGAAGGCAATGGCAACCCACTCCAGTACTCTTGCCTGGACAATCCTATGGACTGAGGAGCCTGGTAGGCTACAGTCCATGGGGTCACAAAGAGTCGGACACAACCGAGCGACTTCACTTTCTATAGCGTAGAGTTTCAGCTTCCCCTCTTCCACCTCCAATACGAACTTCATAGGCTCCTGCCCTGCTTTAGATTTTAGCATTGCTTTAAATTTCAGCCACAATCTAATTTTAGCAACAGGCTGGGTGGCTTGGCCAAAATTAGCTAAATAGCAAAGGAATAAAATGCCAGTTACTCAACAAGTGTTAGCCATATTAAATCACATTGAATAGTTTTGATCATTTGGTTTCATGAGACTTGGAAAGTCCAAAGACATAGACTACTTCAGGTACTCCAGCTGCATTTAATCAAATTCAGTCCCACTCCATCCCATTCTATTCAGTCAGGCTCTGCTGACTGCCGGAGATGACAGGACAATACCAGGATGGATGACACAAGGATGAACCTGGAGGACTAAAGAACGTTTAATAGGACTAATCTGAAGTGAAAGCAGCTGTTACCATGACTGATGCTTAGATGCTGCCTGGTCAGTGTTCGCTGAGTGGATGAATGAGTGGATGCGTTCTTATACTCCAGTTATATTTGCCTTTTTGGAACAGATGCTCTGAGTTGCACAGGTATTTCTTTGACTCCTAGCCATGCCACTTACTGTTGGCTGGAACCAGGAGCAGGAGTGTAGCTCCTCCAAGTCTCTGTTTCCTCACCTATAATATGGTGATAATACTGCACACCTCCCCTCTTTTAGGGGGGAGGGAGATTTTTAATAAATATTTATTTATTCAACTGCATGAGGTCTTAGTTGCAGTGCACGGGATTAGTTGCCTCACTGCATGTGGAGTCTTAGCTCCTCAAGCGGGGATTGAACCCTTGTCCCCGACATTGGAAGGTGGGTTCTTAACCACTAGACAACCTGGGAAGTCCCTGCATTCTCCCTTTTTTTTAAACAAATAGTCTCTTGAACAGTTGGACTTCCCTGGTGGCTCAGTCGGTAAAGAGTCTGCCTGCAGAGCAAGAGACCACCTACAATCCAGGAGACGTGGGTCAATCCCTGGGTCCAGAAGATCCCCTGGAGGAGGGCACGGCAAACCACTCCAGTAGTCTTGCCTCGAGAATTCCATGAACAGAGAAGCCTGGTGGACCACAGCCCATGACACCACAAGAGTCGGACATGACTTAGCACCACCACCACCACCACCACCACCACCACCACCACCTCTTAAACATTTACAAGAGCAAAAGTTTCGAAAAAGAGAGTTTGGTGCTGGCTGCACAACTAAATGACAGCTTTTAAAGCTCCAGACTGTACCCCTTCTTTCCAGGTTTTGGGGATCTGGTCCTTGGAGCATGTCCTGGGACAGAATCCTGGCTGCAAAGCAGACTTTGGGAAAGTGACTTCATCTCTCCAAGGCTTAGTTTATCTGTAAAGTGGGGAAAATAATAGTAGCTAAAATTCAAGATTATTGTGAAGACTAAGATACATGCAGAAATTTCCCCACTCCACGGGGGAGATCTCCCCTCTCCAGGCCGGGCACGGAGTAGCCATTCAATAAATAAGGGCTGCTTCCTGCCTGCAGCCTCTGCCCTAGCACAGCAGGGTCTCCTGGTTTATCCTTTACTTCTCACCTCTGCAGCAGGACTTTGGAATCCACAGTTAGTAAATGCTCCTGCCTGCAACACAGCAATGGCACCCCACTCCAGGACTCTTGCCTGGAAAATCCCATGGACAGAGGAGCTTGGTATGCTGCAGTCCAAGTCTGACTAGGACTAAGCAAATAGTCTGACAGGACTAAGCGACTTCACTTTCACTTTTCACTTTCATGCATTGGAGAAGGAAATGGCAACCCACTCCAGTGTCCTTGCCTGGAGAATCCCAGGGACGGGGGAGCCTGTGGACTGACGTCTATGGGGTCGCACAGAGTCGGACACGACTGAAGCGACTTCGCAGCAGCAGCACCACAGCAAAAAGCAGCTGGGAGGAAGATCTCCACCCGACCTGAAATCTATCACCTGTTACAACTGGGGGCGCAACCACTCAGCAGCGCAGGAGCCCCATCCTTACTGCCGAAGAGAAAGACCCTGTACGAGTTCCAGGTTATGAAAGGGAGAGGGATCGCCTAGTGCTAACTCTCAAAAGAGAGCCACACTGCTGTGCCCTACCCGGTAGTTCAGAATAAACCTAAGAGGAAATCCCTTGCGCTGTAAGATGTTGATTCAGTTCCCGGAGGAGGTGCCTGCGGGCTCTTGGTGGATGCTGCCAGAAAGCTGACTCCATTGCTGAGCTCACAGTGCCACCTGGTGGGAGTTCTGTGCCACTACAACCACTTTCAATCCCAGGGTCAAAGCCATTCAAGGTCTTGATGTGCAGGGGTTCCACCAGGGACGGTTTTCATAGCATTTTGTATGTAATAGGGAATGGAGGTAAATAGATTCATTACCCGTCTTCTTGTTTTCAGTTTTAAAAGCTTTCTTTCACTGAATTTCTCACCATTGACTTATAATTGGTAGGTTTAATGTCTCTATAAACTAAGCTTGATATAAATACAGATTCAACATTATTTTATAGGAAAAATGGTCAAGTGTCTAATTGGTGACCCCAGTGAGATAGTTTTCCATCAATTTTAGACATTCTTCTCTATTGTTGTCCCGTTGTCTCTGTTGTTTTCCTGTTGTCTTCTGAGAATTTAATGCTATCTTCATGGGTTGTGTTGATGGGCAAAAAATGTGTTGCATATTTTAGGCAAAAGAAGCAATGACTGTGTTTTATAAACACGTGGGGAACAACCAAACTTTGTGTTTTTCTGTACAGTTTCTGTTATTTATAAATCCACTTGTGTTTGAAAAAACATTTTTTTTAATTTATACATCTCTAAATGGTTTACCCATCTAAAACTGGCTTATGAAAATTCATTAAAAATCAATGCTATTTTGGTATTTTTTTCATGTTTTGCCTTCCAGTAGAATGTATACAGTCTACTTCACATTCTTTAACTCCAGTTAAAACTCAGAATTTCCAGTGAAATGGAATCACTAGAAGGAAGTCCTGTGGGACTGAAGAAACCTGGGTTCAGATATGACTCCAGAATTCATCAGCTGAGCACTAGATAGATTTGGTCACATTACTTAATCTGATATTTCTCAACTTGGTGACAAATTAGAAACACCCAAAAGCTTTAAAATACGGTTACCCAGTTCCCCACGAAATATTACCCCAGGTTTGGGTTTAGTTTGGCGTGGTGGCTAGGACTCCATGGTTTTCATGTCTTTTTCTAAATTATTTAACCATAGTTGATTCATAATATTGTGTTAGTATCAGGTGTAGAGCTTCTTTTCCATTATAGGTTTTTACAACACACTGAATATAGTTCCCTGTTCAGTTCAGTTCAGTTCAGTTACTCAGTCGTGTCTGACTCTTTGCAACCCCATGAATCGCAGCACGCCAGGCCTCCCTGTCCATCACCAACTCCCAAAGTTCACTCAAACTCACGTCCATCGAGTCAGTGATGCCATCCAGCCATCTCATCCTCTGTTGTCCCCTTCTCCTCCTGCCCCCAATCCCTCCCAGCATCAGAGTCTTTTCCAGTGAGTCAACTCTTCGCATGAGGTGGCCAAAGTACTGGAGTTTCAGCTTTAGCATCATTCCTCCCAAAGAACACCAAGGACTGATCTGCTTTAGAATGGACTGGTTGGATCTCCTTGCAGTCCAAGGGACTCTCAAGAGTCTTCTCCAACACCACAGTTCAAAAGAATCAATTCTTCGGTGCTCAGCTTTCTTCACAGTCCAACTCTCACATCCATACATGACCACTGGAAAAATCATAGCCTTGACTAGACGGACCTTTGTTGGCAAAGTAATGTCTCTGCTTTTGAATATGCTATCTAGGTTGGTCATAACTTTCCTTCCAAGGAGTAAATGTCTTAATTTCATGGCTGCAATCACCATCTGCAGTGGCTTTGGAGCCCGAAAAACTAAAGTCTGACACTGTTTCCACTGTTTCTCCATCTATTTCCCATGAAGTGATGGGACTGGATGCCATGATATTCATTTTCCGAATGTTGAGTTTTAAGCCAACTTTTTCACTCTCCTCTTTCACTTTTATCAAGAAGCTTTTTAGTTCCTCTTCACTTTCTGCCATATGGGTGGTGTCATCTGCATATCTGAGGTTATTGATATTTCTCTTGGCAGTCTTGATTCCAGCTTGTGCTTCTTCCAGCCCAGCATTTCTCATGATGTACTCTGCATAGAAATTAAATAAGCAGGGTGACAATATACAGCCTTGATGTACTGCTTTTCCTATTTGGAACCAGTCTGTTGTTCCATGTCCAGTTCTAACTGTTGCTTCCTGACCTGCATACAGGTTTCTCAAGAGGCAGGTCAGGTGGTCTGGTATTCCCACCTCTTGAAGAATTTTCCACAGTTTATTGTGATCCACACAGTCAAAGGCTTTGGCATAGTCAATAAAGCAGAAATAGATGTTTTTCTGGAACTCTCTTCCTTTTTCCATGATCCAGCGGATGTTGGCAATTTGATCTCTCATTTCTCTGCCTTTTCTAAAACCAGCTTGAACATCAGGAAGTTCACAGTT
This sequence comes from Bos indicus, assembly GCF_029378745.1. Classification (NCBI taxonomy): domain Eukaryota; kingdom Metazoa; phylum Chordata; class Mammalia; order Artiodactyla; family Bovidae; genus Bos; species Bos indicus. The sequence goes on along the minus strand of NC_091788.1, from coordinate 13,332,858 downwards.
CACATATTGCTGAAGCCTGGCTTGGAGAATTTTGAGCATTACTTTACTAGCATGTGAGATGAATGCAATTGTGCGGTAGTTTGAGCATTCTTTGGCATTACCTTTCTTTGGGATTGGAATGAAAACTGACCTTTTCCAGTCCTGTGGTCACTGCTGAGTTTTCCAAATTTGCTGGCATATTGAGTGCAGCACTTTCACAGCATCATCTTTCAGGATTTGAAATAGCTCAACTGGAATTCCATCACCTCCACTAGCTTTGTTCGTAGTGATGCTTTCTAAGGCCCACTTGACTTCCATTATAGATTTTTACAACATTCTGAATATAGTTCCCTGTGCTACACAGTAAATCTGTGTTGTTCATCTATTTCACATATAGTGCATTACCCCTCTTCTTAACTAATCAAGAACATGCTTAGCTACCAATCAGACCTTCCCCTGGAGAAGTATAGAGTAGGAAGTACTGGACAAAAGCTTTCTGTGTGGACCTGAGTTGAAATCCTCCAGTTTGAATCTTACTGACCTGTGTGGGTGACCTGGGGCAAGGCACTTCTTCACTTCCACATCTTCAAAATGAGATAACTGTGCAGCTTCCCAGACTGGGGAAGAACGAAATCAATTACTGCATGAAGACCACATAGAACTCGGTAAATATCTGTTTACTTCCCCGCAACCAGCATCAACTAATGTGTGCTCACTGTGTTGACAGACTTTTACCCAAAGCAAGGAAGGTCAATGTTCAAAAAGTCCGTGGGCCCCAATTTTCAGAAAGCTTTTCTAGTGTTTAAATAACATCTTCCCACCACAGTCTTCATAACTGTATGTCCCCTCAAAGGTCCCAAAGACCCAGGTTAGAAGTACTTATTAACCCCCTTTTATCTCCTGCCTCACTATGAGAGGCCACACAAGGATGTGTGTAAGAAATGGCTTAAAGTTTCAAACATAATTATTTCATGAGGAAAAAGGTTACAATTAAAGTAAGGCAGGCACAGCCTTGGCAGCAGACCCGAGCCACTGAGTGCCAGGTGAGCCTGTCCCCACAAGAGACAGAAAAAGACCCAAGAGGGAGGAAGACATGATATCAGGATCAACTCACAGTGTTAGGGATTTAGACATCATCTCTCCCAACCCTTCATTTTACATGGAAGTAAAGCCCTTAGGATGGGGCTTGGCAAAGATCACATAGAAACCAGTGACAGCGCCGGGGGCAAAATCCAGATCTAAGTACAGAGAGTGAGGAACAGTGATATATGAAAGAGGAGCCATTTCAAATCAGCAAGGAAAAGAAGGATTAGCCAATAAATAGCACTGGGATAACAAGCCAGGCGTATTAGAAACGCAAACAACTATATTCCTGTCTCAGTTCTTACTTTAAAATAAATTCCAGAAAATTATTTAAAATGTAAAAAATTAAAGACATAAAATGATGGCAGTAACAGAAAAGAATGGGTTAATCATTTTATGACCTTGGGGTGGAAGCCCTAAAAAAAAGAGCAATAAATTTGACTACATAAAACGTTTATACTTCTGCACAAGTAAACAAAGTTAAAAGAACACAAAAACAGAATATTAACAACAGACTGGTTCCAAATAGGAAAAGGAGTACGTCAAGGCTGTATATTGTCACCCTGCTTATTTAACTTATATGCAGAGTACATCATGAGAAACACTGGGCTGGAAGAAGCACAAGCTGGAATCAAGATTGCTGGGAGAAATATCAATATCAGATATGCAGATGACACCACCTTTATGGTAGAAAGTAAAGAAGAACTAAAGAGTCTCTTGATGAAAGTGAAAGAGGAGAGTGAAAAAGTTGGCTTAAAGCTCAACATTCAGCAAACGAAGATCATGGCATCTGGTCCCATCACTTCATGGGAAATAAATGGGGAAACAGCGGAAACAGTGTCAAACTTTATTTTTCTGGGCTCCAAAATCACTGCAGATGGTGATTGCAGCCATGAAATTAAAAAACACTTGCTCCTTGGAAGGAAAGCTATGACCAACCTAGATAGCATATTAAAAAGCAGAGACGTTACTTTGCCAACAAAGGTCCATCTAGTCAAAGCTATGGTTTTTCCAATGGTCATGTATGGATGTGAGTGTTGGACAATAAAGAAAGCTGAGCACAGAGTTGATGCTTTTGAACTGTGGTGTTGGAGTCCCTTGGACTTCAAGGAGATCCAACCAGTCCATCCTAAAGGAGATCAGTCCTGGGTGTTCATTGTAAGAACTGATGTTGAAGCTGAAACTCCAATACTTTGGCCACCTGATGCGGAGAGCTGACTCATTTGAAAAGACCCTGATGCTGGGAACGACTGAAGGCAGGAGGAGAAAGGGACAACAGAGGATGAGATGGTTGGATGGCATCACCGACATGATGGACATGGGTTTGGGTGGACTCCGGGAGTTGGTGATGGACAGGGAAGCCTGGCGTACTGCAGTTCATGGGGTCGCAAAGAGTCAGACACGACTGAGTGACTGAATTGAACTGAACTGTCCATTCATTTGCTCAAAGAAGGATCAATTTCCTTACTATAAAGCGAGTTTCATAAATCAATAAGGAAACACAAGACCCAATAGAAGTGCCATTGTCCAATAAGTAGACTTTACTATGCTCAGTTAAGTTACACTCATAATTAAGAAAATACAAGTTATATCAACATTGTGATACCACTTCATATCCCTATCAGTTTGGTAAAATATTTAAAGTTTAATAATACTCATTATTGTCAAAGATGAGGGGAAACAGGCACTTCCATATACTGTGGGTGGGAGTATAAATCAATCGAATTTTTTATAAGAACAATTTGGGAAAGTTCACTCCCTTAACTCAACATGCAAATTGTAGACGTTGTTGTTGTTCAGTCACTAAGTCGTGTCCAACTCTTTGCGACCCCATGGACTGCAGCATGCCAGGATTCCCTGTCCTTGAGTGTCTCTCACAGTTTGCTCAAATTCGTGTCCACTGAGTCAGTGATGCTAGGGAAAGAGAAAGTCACTCCATCTTGTCCAACTCTTTGTGACCCCATGGACTGTACCCTGCCAGGCTTCTCTGTCCATGGAATTCTCCAGGCAGGAATACTAGAGTGGGTAGCCTTTCCCTTCTCCAGGGGATCTTCCCAACCCAGGGATCGAACCCAGATCTCCCACATTGCAGGTGGATTCTTTACCATCTAAGCCACCAGGGAAGCCCACCATCATCTAACCATCTAACCTTCATCAGTGACTTGGATTTGTGGTGAATGAGAAGCATCAGGGTGCAAATATCAGCATCTTTCTTGTTTTTCACACATATGTTCTCATGTGGAAATCTAGAACCTCCTTCCTGACAGCCTGGCCAAATTTTCTGAAAGTCCAGGGGCTTCTCAGCCAGAAGGAGATGATGGCTGTCAGCCCTGCTCACGATTTCCTGTAAAAAGAAAAATGGAAAATTAGACATGCCTGCTCCTGCAGTTGGGCTTCCCTGGTGAATCAGTGGTAATGAATCCACCTGCCAATGCAGGAGACCTGGGTTCAATCCCTGGGTCAGGAAGATCCCCTGGAGAAGGAAATGACAACCCACTCTAGTATTCTTGCCTGGAGAATCCCATGGACAGAGGAGCCTGGTGGGCTATAGTCCCTGGGGTCGAAAAGAGTCAGAAACAACTGAGCAATTGAGCGCGCGCTCACACACACACGCTCCAACGGTTGCTTCTCATTCACCACAGCTCCAAGTCACTGATGAAGGCTAGTTCTGGGATGTTCCTCAGGCTCTTCTTGCCCACTGCTTGGCTTGCCCTTGTGCTCCTTGCCTCGGTTATTGAGATTCTTCCAGAGTAGGAGATGCCCGCCTGCAGGATGAGCTCAGACAGAGGGCTCCCAGTCACACAGGGCCCTCGAGGCCAGAGCTTTTGGGTTTTCCTCACACGGCTCTTCTGCTCCCCAGGGCCGGATGATGCTCCTGATGGTGGAGGGGTAGGTCTGGGGCCTGTCCTTCGCGGGCCGGGAGGGCTGGGGGCTGGGGGAGTTGGTACTCCACCTGCACTGGCAGATCTACCCCTACTGGTGTAGCTGGTGTTGGACGCTCCTCTAGACACCAGTGATTCTGTGAAAATCTGTGCACTCCTGTGTTACAGCCAGACCAGAGGACTCCACCCAGGGCCAGCGCTTCAGCCACGCTCTCACAGAGCCACATCCGCAGACAGCAAGGGTCTGGGAGGGCTGGGTCCTGCACAGCCTGACTCTACCCATCACAAGCCAGGGCTAGGGGGCCAATGTCTACCCTAAAGCTCCCATGACTCCACCCATCACAAGCCAGGGCTAGGGCTAACATCCACCCTAAAGCTCCCCTGACTCTACCCATCACGAGCCAGGGCTAGGGCCAACGTCCACGCTAAAGCTCCCCTGACTCTACCCAGCACGAGCCAGGGCTAGGGCTAACATCCACCCTAAAGCTCCCCTGACTCTGAATCTCAGGGAGAAGATGAGTACAAGAAAAAGGAGGAAAGAGGACAGAAGCCCTACCTCCCAGAGGGGCTGCTTACACCCTGGTATGACTCCTCTGCACCTCTTCCCACCGGCCCCTTCAGACCTTCCATCCAGGACAGGGACCCCGCCCAGGGCAGCCCTGCAGATTTCAGACCCCACCCTCGGGATGTGCTTCAGGGTGAGTGAAGCTGGCAGCTGCCTTCACTGAGAAGGAAGAAAGCAGTTTTATCTACAACAGGGCTCTCCCTTATATCAGAAATGTGACTTGTAAGAACGTGCCTTCCAGAAATACTGGAGCAACTACACAAAGAAAGCCATTGTAGCATCATGTGTAAGAGCAGAAAACTGGAAACAACCTTTAAATAAATGTGAGCCTGTTACATAAATTACAGTATATATCCATACCACACAGCGCCACGCAACTCTCAAAGCAAGGAGGTGGGTTTATGTTCTGCTACTGCTACTGCTAAGTCACTTCAGTCATGTCCGACTCTGTGCGACCCCATAGACGGCAGCCCACCAGGCTCCCCAGTCCCTGGGATTCTCCAGGCAAGAACACTGGAATGGGTTGCCATTTCCTTCTCCAATGCATGAAAGTGAAAAGTGAAAGTGAAGTTGCTTAGTCGTGTCCAACTCTTCGTGACCTCATGGACTGCAGCCTACCAGGCTCCTCCATCCATGGGATTTTCCAGGCAAGAGTACTGGAGTGGGGTGCCATTGCCTTCTCCGGGTTTATGTTCACTGATGTGGAAAAGATGTACAAGATTCTTTAGTCAGTGAGAAGAAGCATACTGGAAAGCAGTGTGATAATATCCTTCTATACCATCTTTCTTATAGAGATATAAGAAAAATAACAAGGATTTCCCTGGGGGTCCAGTGGTTAAGAATCCACCTGCCAATGCAGGGGACAGGGGTTTGATCCCTGGTCTGAGAAGCTTTCATATGCTGCAGGGCAACCTAGCCCGTGAACCAGAGTTACTGAGCCCAAGCGCTAGAGCCCACATGCCACACTACTGAAGCCCGCACGCCCGGGGAGGCTCCACAAGAGAAGCCGCCTCAGTGAGAGGCCCATGCAACTCGAGAGAGCCCATGTACAGCAGCAAAGACCCAGAGGAGCCAAAAATAATTAAATCAATACAAACACTATATGCCAGGCACTCTGAGTATAGGGCTTTCCATTTATGAACTCCATTCATCCTCACAGCTCTCTGGGGAAAGGGTCCATTTTACACAGAGGAAACAGAAGCGCCCATGCAGGTTGCATAACTAGGGTAAGCTCTTAAAGCTAAGGGATGAGAGTTATCTTGGGAACCCAGGCAGGCTGGCTGTGGAGTCTAGTGTCTTAGCACCATACTGGGTTTTCCTGGGAAGGTGGGTCTGCCTGCACCTGTCTGGAAAGAAACCCAAGAAAACTCTGAGCAGCGGTTACCTCTGAGAATCAGGGTTAGAAAATGTATAAATGAAGGAGAATTTTTACCTTTTCACTACACGGCTTTCTATACTCCTTGTCTATTTTTTAAGAGTGTGCATTGCCTTTACAATATACATACATGTATATACACACACACATATACATAAGTATGGGGCTTCCCAGGTGGCACAGTGGTTAAGAATCCACCTGCATCAGGAGATAGTCCCTGGGTCAGGAAGATCCCCTGGAGAAGGAAAGAGCAACCCACTCCAGTGTTCTTGCCTGGGAAATCCCATGGACTGAGGAGCTTGGTGGCCTACAGCCACAGCGAGTGGGAAAGGACTTGGCATGCACGCATACCTTACATACGCATGTATTTGTTTGTTTAGAATGAGTCTGTAGACTTGGCCTAAAGCCATCAGCCACCGGAGGCCCAACCCCACTGCTCCCCTCTCCACTGATTTGCTAAAATGCTACTCTGCTTTGATTCATCCATCCATTAATATTGAATCCCCTCGGGAAGCCAAGCCTGATGGCTGGAGACGCTGTCCTGTTTAAAGCCTTCCATGACTTTCAGCGGTCAAGACAAGGTCGGAGATTGAGGCCCTCCCCAACCTAGACCCTTAGCACTTCACACTCAGACTTCACACTTTGCAGCACTGAGCTGTTAGTCATTCCCTGTTCGTGGATTTCTGTCGCAGGCTTCCCTTCGGTCCCCTCTCCCCAGTTCCATTGACCACCCTCACGTGCGGAACTCACTCATCTTTTAACAACGCAGCCCAAGGAGCACTGGAGCTTTCCTCAGGCTCTGCACTGCCCCCTCCCCCATCAAGACTGAGTTTGGTGCCCCTCCTCCTGCTCCATTAAGCCTGTGTGTATCTGCTCCTAGGATTTCACACCTTGATTTTAACTACATGACATGCACACCAGTCTCCGGTGCGCTCCATGAGTCTTCTGTGTCCATCTCTGCTTCCCAGGCAACTAGCACAGGACTTCACCTCAGGAACATTCAGGAGCTAACAGAGAACTTTCAAAAATAAGAGCAGGCCCTGCCATGTGCCAGGCGTGCATTAGCTGTCAATGAATCCTCACAGAGCTCTGTCATGGAGGAACAACACTTACAGTTACATCCAAGAGCTTTTTAAAGGCACAAAGTAAGCATGTCATTATTCATACAGCAAGAAAGTAGCAGAGATCAGACACAGATCTAGGCATCTGACCCCAGAACCATGGGCTTAACCCTTACGCTCTGTGTGTGTATTAGTCACTCAGTTGTGCCTGAGTCTGCAACCCCAAGGACTGTAGCCCACCAGGTTCCTCCATCCATGGAATTCTCTAGGCAAGAGTACTGGAATGGGTTGCCATTTCCTTTTCCAGGAGATCTTACAGACCCAGGGATCAAACCCCGGTCTCCTGCTTTGCAGGCAGATTCTTTACTGTCTGAGCCACCACCCTTATGTTATAGCTGCCTTTTTTTATTATTTGTTTTTAATTGGAGGGTAAAGCAATTGCTTTACTCTGATAAATTGCTTTACTCTGATAAATTGCTTTACAATGTGTTGGTTTCTGCCTTACAACATGAATCAGCCATAAGTGCATAGATAGATAGATAGATAGATATATGTAGTTCTCTCTTAAACTGAAAACTAAGTAACCTAGCTCCAGATTTAGTTCCACGACACCCTCCCCTCATCGCTCCCTAAGCTCTGACTTAGGAATGTAGTACCCATGAAACTTACATTTTTGGGTACATACAGATGCCATTGCCATTTTATTGTTTTATCTAAACTCACGTAGGGGAAGCCAGATATTGTTCATTTGTGTTACTCCGGTGATCTACCAGGTCCTAGAACCCAGGAGCAGACGCTCAGGTGAGTATTTTTTTCCGGAAGGAAGACTGAAGAGTGAGATGGCTCCGTCATCCCCCACGTCCTCTGTACCTGTCCGCGGACACGCACGCGCGCACACACTAGCTCTCACCTCTTCTGAGTACTTCGGTTGTCTAGGGGCAAAACGACTTTAAAACAGCATCTCAGCTTCTTCCCGACAGTTTCTCTTTGTAAAGAGAGTAAGATGGTTTTTACTTCCAGAATTCCTAGCTGCATCAAAGCTCCTCAAACTGACGACGCAGCACCACCTTGTGTTCAAAGGCCGTTATGTCTCAGAAAACCCAGGTAAATTGAAAGTCTCTTTTTTCCTTTCTGATGAATGATCACACACACGCTGCCACAAACACCCCACCCTTTGTAAAATACCAGTGTGTGGTGGACACCACATGCTCTGTTTCCCTTCCCCTCTTTAAAAGACTTGCCACCCGGCTACTGGGAGGGTCAGCTGTGAACAGCCCCCTGGTGCCCGCCCCAGGAACTGGGTCTGCTGCACATCCTCCCCAGGGTGACCCCAGGGTGACCCCAGGGCGACCCACAAACAACGACCAACTGATGCAGAGAGCTAAGGATCTGGTGATCTCAGCCCAACAGAGACGCTCCTGAATGGCTCCAGAGCTCCCCACAGGTTGGCTGAGCCTGTCCTTGGGCCTGCACTGCAGCTCTACTTCCCCCACTACCCAACCCTGCTCCTTGCCCCCTCTTCCTTCGGTACGGGCTAAACTTATTTCCTGGTGACTCAGATGGTAAAGAATCTGCTGGCAAGGCAAAGGACCCAAGTTCCATCCCTGGATTGGGAAGATCCTCTAGAGGAGGAAATGGCTATCCACTTCAGTATTCTTGCCTGGAGAATTCCATGGTCAGAGGAGCCTGGTAGGCTACAGTCCACGGGGCTGCAAAAGAGTTGGACACGACTAAGCGATTAACATTTCACTTCTTTCAAACCCCCCATCACAGAACCTGCCTCTGCAACATTGTCTCTGAAATCCAGAAGTATCTACGTTTGCCCATTTACTAAAGCATTTATCAAGACTATATGTGTGAAAGAATTAGAAGATCTAACTCTTCATTTCTGTAATCTGAAGTTCAGGCTAAATGCGGCTCCTGATTCTCCCAGCTGGTTAGTCAGTAGGTGAGACTAAAAACAAACAAAAAAAAAAAAGCAGGTGAATCTGCTAATAGCCCCCAAATCCTCTCTTAGAGCCTGGAGTAACCAAAAGACATAGAGCATCAGGGCCACATAATCTTATATTTTATCAGTCATGTGAGCTGCCACTCATGGGGGATAAGGGATATACATTTCCTATATGGATTCAAAGAGTGCATTTTGAAGGTGATTCCTTAAGTTAACTAGGGATAAAGTTTCCTGCGGCAACATTTCACAACCCCCTCTGGCTGTAGCCCCTTTCCATAACCACAGCAATTAAGGGTTTTGTCACAGAGGTATCCGGCTTCCCAGATGGCGCTAGTGGTAAAGAATCTGCCTGCCAATGCAGGAGACATGAGAAACCTTGGGTTCCAACCCTGGGTCAGGAAGATCCCCTGGAGGAGGAAATGGTAACCTGCTCCAGTATTCTTGCCTGGGAAATCCCACGGGCAGAGGAACCTGGCAGGTACAGTTCATGGGGTCCCAAAGAGTCCAGACATGACTGAGCACACACCATTGTATTATTTAATATCACAGACGTATCATCTGCCACCAGTACCCTGACCCCTAATTCAGAGATGCAGGTCCTGGAATTTCTCACCCGTCTTCTAAATGTAAGCTGCTCACACCCTGCATCATGCATTTCAACACTAGGACACCAAAGCATCTTTATTTACGGCCAGCTTCGTGAATACTGATACTGTATAGACTCGCCGTACCACCTAAAGGGAGGAGAGAGCCAGGCGTCCTGAGCGCGTGCGTGTCGTCACTCATAGCTTTGAACAGCTAACAAAATGCAGAAGTGCAAGAGCTAGGACACTACTGACTGGACACCCACTGTTGTGTCTAAACAAACACCCGCACACTTTCCACCCCCTGCTCTCACCACATGGGTCACAGGAATTGCTGTGTCTGGACATGATTCCATCACCTCGGGCAGCGTGGCCACTGGAGAGAGACCACGCCTAGCAAAGCAGCATGGCTTCGCCAGCCGCTGCAGGAGCTCTATAGCAGAGTGCCTTCTAGAGAGAAATAAACACACGAAGCAGTAGGGGCTGGTTTTGTACTCTCTAAACAAGTAACTTCGCAGTGGTAAAGAATCCGCCTGCCATTGCAGAAGACGCTGGTTGAATCCCTGGGTCAGGAAGATTCCCTGGAGGAAGAAATGGCAACGTCTTGCCACTCCAGCATTCTTGCCTGAGAAATCCCACGGACAGAGGCGCCTGGTAGGCTATAGTCCATGGGGTCGCAAAGAGTCAGCAGACACAGCTGAGCAACTGAGCACGCAAACAAGTCACTTAGTTCTCTAGGCCCTTTTCATTTTCACCAAGAGATAAAATTGTAGCCATCTAGGGGCCTGCAGTGTGTCAGGCAGTGTTCTTGGGCTTTTCTCACACTGCTGCCCTTAATTCTCTTGCCTACTCAGCCAGGCACTTACTATGTATTCCCACTTTACAGATGAGGAACTGGAGGCCCAGAGAGGTTAGTTAACTTGCCCAAAGTCACACAGCTAGGAACTATCAGAGACAACGATATGTGAATGTCAGTTTTGTGTAACAGCAAAATCCAGCCTCCTTATCCCTACAGTACTGTCTCTTAATAGCCCTGCACAAGTACTGCGAATGTGAAAGCCCTGCTTTCACAGCACTGCGCCTGCACATCCTGAACAATCAATAAACACTGCAAGGGAATGGAGCTGAAGCCAAATAGGAGCAATGTAATGAAAACTTGCACATGCATGGCACAGCACAGCCCACCCAGGGCACCGCCTGTTTGAATCAGTGAAGACAGTTAACCCCCAGTGAATATGGAAGATGCAGCGCATGCTCCCTTACCCAGGTCACCTCTCACTGAAGAGTCTGTCCAGGAGGCAGTGTTAGATGCTGCCTCGATCCCAGCCTGCCTGTCACTCCAGCACTTTGATTCCACCAACACCGGTTTCCTTTGCCTCCAGCTTGAGGTTTATAGGCCTTTGTGTCTTTTCCTCACATCCCTCCACCTCTGCAATTGATACCTTTAGAATAAACGATCTTTCAGTCACTAATTTCCTGAGTTCAGGAATTTCTTTTGTGCTCTGGGGAAAGTCAATGAGGCATCATCACTCAACCCACCTCAACCTCTCTTCAAGACAAAACTAAAGCAGTATACTAAACAATAGTATTTTATGGTAGCTCAGACAGTAAAGAATCTACCTGCAATGCAGAAGACCTGGGTTCAGTCCCTGAGTCTGGGAGATCCTCTGGAGAAGGGAATGGCTACCCATTCCAGTATTCTTGCCTGGAGAATCCCATGGACAGAAGATACAGTCCATGGTATCTCAAAGAGTCAGACTTGACTGAGTGACTAACACTTTCACTTTCTGCAACCTAAGATGATGAAGCATCTCTTAACTGACCTAAGAAAAAAGAATAGGGAAAAAAATAGTATTAATGCTCCACAGCCAGCAAATGTGACATCCGATGAGGATAATTTTTAACACCTCCCTCCACCATAAAATAAATTTATTTTCAGTAATAATCATGATAGAAAATAATCAGGATGATAAGACAAGGTACGCAGACAGCAGAAAAAAAATTTCACATATATTTTTATAACAATAAAAAAGTTTAAGCTTATATAAATATTAAAGTGTAGAAGGGAGGGTTATATACATTAACTACTTTTACTTTAAAGGAGAGGGCAGAAAACACACGAAGAAATTCTTTGAAGAGAAGTTCTCCACAATTTTCCAAGAATTGAAGAAGAAAAGAATTGAAGTAATTCAAGTTCTGTTTCTTCACTGTGTAATCACCGTGCTATCTACTTTTAATCTACTTGCTTAAGTGCAGAAATATATAGGACCACAGGGAACTGTGCCCAAAATGGCTGGAATAAATTCCATGTCATTATGAATTACTTTTGAAACTCACACGTGTAGATGAGTCTACAAAGTGTTAGGAGCTGACTGACTTGGGAAATCTCCAAATTAACTTTCATGTAAATTACTATTTTAAATAAAGAACAAGTAACAAAAATGTACTAGATGAAGCATAAATATATGTGGCCGTACAGCAAAGGAAACCATCAGCAAAATGAAAAGACAGCCTACAGAGTGGGAGAAAATATTTGCAAACCATGCAACTGACAATGCATGCAAATAACTCATACAACTAAATATTAAAAAATAAACAACCCAATCAAAAACTAGGCAGAATACCTAAATAGACATTTCTGCAAAGAAGACATAGAGATGGCCAATAGACATGAAAAGGTGCTCAACATCACAAACTATTAGGGAAATGCAAATCAAAGCGACAATGAAGTATCACCTCACACCGGTCAGAATGGATACCACAAAGAAGTCTACAAATAATAAATGCTGGAGAGGGTATAGGGAAAAGGGAGCCCTCCTACACTGTTGGTGGGAATGTAAATTGGTGTAGCCACTATGGAGAACAGTATGGAGGCTCCTTAAAAAAACTAAAAATAGAGCTGCTCTATGATCCAGGAATTCCACTCCTGGGCCTATATCCAGAAAAGAGGAAAACTCTAATTCAAAAAGATATATACACTCCATAGCAGAACTATTTACAATAGCCAAGACATGGAAATAACCCAAATGCCCATCAACAGATAACTGGTTTAAGATGTGGTACATATATACACTGGAATGTTACTCAGCCATTAAAAAAAAAGAATGAAATATTGCCATTTGCCACAACATGGATGGATCTAGAGAATATCATACTAAGTGAAGTAAGTCAGACAGAAAAGGACAAATATTGTATGTTATCACTTATATGTAGAATCTAAAAAACAATATAAATGAATCTATATACAAAACAGAAACAGACTTACAGACATAGAAAACAAACACGGTTACAACAGGAAAGGGGAAGTGGGGCAGGGATAAATCAGGAGTAGGAGATTAACATATACACACATCTATACAGAAAACAGACAAGAAACAAGGATTTACCATATAGCACAGGGAACTATATCCAATATCTTATAATAACCTGTAATGGAAAATAATCTGAAAAAATATATATATACACATAACTGAATCACATTGCTGTATACCTGAAACTAACACAAAGCTGTAAATCAACCATACTGCAATAAAATACACGAGTGTGTGTGTGTCCATGTTGAAATTGTTCAACCTCCATAGTACCCACGGCAGAAGTCTTTTTTGTTTTTTTCTTCCAGGGACCTGTATTTTATAACTGACATTGTTTAGAATGGCTAGTTTATGATGATAATAAAAAGCAAGGGAATTTTCCACACAGATTTATTACTGTTTATAAATCCTCCCCTTATTGCTTACATATGCAGCAGACCCCAACAACCCACCTTTGGTAACTCTGTCAATGGACACTGTCTTTAGATTCCTGCTTTGTGCCAACATTACCACAAACTTTAAATATATCAATTCATTTACCCCTCACAACAATCTCGTTAAAGGAAGTAATATACTCTGGATGTTGCCAAGCATACAATGAGGCCCAAAAAAATGTCTGTTCTCATCTTCATCAGCAGCATCATGAATCCCATTTAATCATGAAATGGAGGAACAGAGGGGCTAAGTAATGTACTCATTTGACCCAGCTAGTAAAGAGCAGAGCCAGGATTTGAATTTCAATCTCCTTGATTCCAAAAGTAAGTTCTGTCTGCAACATCATTTAGCTAAACATTTGCAGGCTAGATATTGCTGTTCAGTCACTAACTCGTGTCTGACTATTTTGTGACCCCATGGACTGTACCCCACCAGGCTTGTCTATCCACAGAATTCTCCAGACAAGAAAGGTGGAGTGGGTTGCCATTTCCTTCTCTAGGGGATCTTCCTGACCCAGGGATCAAACCCGCATCTCCTGCATTAGCAAGTGGCTTCTTTGCCACTGAGCCACCTGGAAGGCCCGTGGAGGCTAGCTATCATCTAGCTGAAGGAGCTGCCCACCTGGGAGTGATTCAATAGATTCCCAAAACTTCTGGCTGCTCTTCAGTCCCTCTCTTGCTAGCGTTTTGTAATACCTGAAGTTTAGCCATTTACCCCTCTTTTCAGCTTTAACACTCTTAGCATTTATTAGAGTGTGACGTTAACTATGTCTGTGATCACTGGATAAATGTGTGTGCCCCAAAGGCTGACAGCTGCAAGAGGGCAGCATGGGACCACATCTGCTTTGCTCCCAGAGTGTCCCCAGCACCTAGCTTAGGTGCCAAGAGGCCACAGGCACCAAAAATGCCTATGTGGTACTCAAACATTGGCATTTAAGTCTCTGATACTGATATATCCTTCATCCAAAAGATCCAAGAGCCTCAACGGACTTCAGTTCAGCATTTATAGGGTCAGGTACTGGAAAAGGAGATGTAGGGAATAGTAAACAAAGTCACTGCTCTTAGAAGATTTGCATTCAATTTTAGCAAAAGACAGGAATATACCCAACAGGGCTGGATATAAATTTGCTTTCAGTCACATGTGCCAGTTACCACAACACAACTTCTTTCCCACATGTGGTTCTGAAGGCTGTTTTTAGTTTGATTTCATTTTTTATTGAAGCGTAGTTGATGCATAGTATTACATAAGTTACAGGTGTACAGTACAGAGATTCACAATTTTTAAAAGTTATATTCCACCTATAGTCATCATGGGCTTTCTTGGTGGCTCAGCAGTAGAGAAGCCACCTGCAAGACAGGAGACATAGGTTCAAACCCTGGGTTGAAAAGATCCCCTGAAGAAGGAAATGGCAACCCACTGCAGTATTCTTGCCTGGGAAATTCCATGGACAGAGGAGCCTGGTGCTACAGGCCAAGGAGTCGCAGAGAGTCGGATACAACTGAAGCGACATAGCGCACAGCACAGCAAATGGTCATAAAATATTGGCTATACTCCCTGTATTGTACGGTACATCCTTGTAGCTTATTTAACTTATGTAGTAAGTTGTACCTCATAATTCCCTACCCCATGTTGCCCTGGGCTTCCCAGATGGCGTAGTGATAAAGAATCCACCTGACAATTCAGAAGACACCAGAGCCATGGGTTCAGTTCCTGGATTGGGAAGATCCCCTCAAGGAGGAAATGGCAACCCAATCCAGTATTCTTGCCTGGAGAATCCCACTGACAGAGGAGCCTGGTGAGCTACAGTCCATAGGGCTACAAAGACTCACATGTTGTCCTGCCTTCCATCTCCCCACTAGACTGTTCTCTGGATCTATAAGTCTGTTTCTTTTTTGGTATATCATAACTAGTTTGTTGTATTTCCTTTGATTCCACATATAAGTGACATGAAGTCTATTTTATTTATTTCTTGCCAGTCCCTGTGCTTCTGTCTCTCCCTCTTTCAGTATGAAGATGGCTACTTTGAGATCATCTGAAAGAAAAGGCTTGCTTGGGGAAATAACACCCTTAATCTGATATTTGCTTGACGTCCTTTTTTTTCTTTTTAATTTGTTTTTTTTTTATTGATGGATAATTGCTTTATAGAATTTTGTTGTTTTCTGCCAAGCCTCAACATGAATCAGCCATAGGTGTACATATATCCCCTCCCTTTTGAACCTTCCTCCCATCTCCCTCCACATCCCACCCCTCTAGGTTGACACAGAGCCCCTGTTTGAGTTTCCTGAGCCACACAGCAAATTCTCGTTGGCTATCTATTTTACATATGGTAATGTAAGTTTCCATGTTATTCTTTCCATACATCTCACTCTCTCCTCCCCTTTCCCTAAGCTCATAAGTCTATTCTCTATATCTGTTTCTCCATTGCTGCCCTGGACAGCTACAGGTAAAAGAATGAAATTATAACATTTCCAAACACTGTACACAAAGATAAATTCAAAATGGATTAAAGACCTAAATGTAAGACCAGAAACTATAAAACTCTTAGAGGAAAATATAGGCAGAACACTCAATGACATAATCAAAGCAAGATCCTCTATGACCCACCTCCTATATTCTTCACCTCCTAAATTCTTCAGCACCATTTTTCTAGATCCCACATATGTGCGATAGAATACAATATTTATCTTTCTCTTTCTGACTCACTTCACTCTGTATAATAGGTTATAGGTTCATCCACCTCATCAGAACTGATTCAAATGTGTTCCCTTTATATGGCTGAGTAATATTCCATTGTGTATATGTACCATAACTTCTTTATCCATTCCTCTGTCAATGGACATCTAGGGCAACAAGGGGTAGGGGATTATGAGGTTGCTTCCATGTTCTAGCTATTGTAAATAGTGCTGCAATGAACAATGGGATATAGGTGTCTCTTTCAATTTTGGTTTCCTCAGGGTATATGCCTAGAAGTGGGATTGCTGGGTCATATGGTGGTTTTATCCCTAGTTCTTAAAGGAATCTCAATACCGTGTTCAAGAGTGGCTGCACCAATTTACATTCCCACCAACAATGCAAGAGTGTTTCCTTTTCTCCACACCCTCTCCAGCACTTATTGTTTGTAGACTTTTTGACGATGGCCATTCTGACCAGTGTGAGGTGATATCTCATTGTAGTTTTGATTTGCATTTCTCTAATAATGAGTGATGTTGAGCATCTTTTCATGTGTTTGTTGGCCATCTGTATGTCTTCTTTGGAGAAATGTCTGTTTAAGTCTTTTTCCCATTTTTTGATTGGGTTGTTTATTTTTCTGGTATTGAGTTGTATGAGCTGCTTGTATAGATTGGAAAGTAATCCTTTGTCAGTTGTTTAAATTGCTATTATTTTCTCCCATTCTGAGGGTTGTCTTTGCACCTTGCTTATAGTTTCCTTTGCTGTGCAAAACCTTTTAAGTTTAATCAGGTCCCACTTGTTTACTTTTGTTTTTATTTCCACTTCTCTAGGAGGTGGGCTATGGAGGATTTTGCTTTGATTTATGTCATCGAGTGTTCTGCCTATGTTTTCCTCTAGGAGTTTTACAGTTTCCGGTCTTACATTTAGGTCTTTAATCCATTTTGAGTTCATCTTTGTGTACAGTGTTAGGAAGTGCTATAATTTCATTCTTTTACACTTAGCTGTCCAGTTTTCCCAGGACCATTTATTGAAGAGGCTGTCTTTGTCCCATTATATATCTTATCTCCTTTGTAAAAATAAGGTACACATAGGTGCATGAGTTTATTTCTGGGCTTTCCGTCTTGTTCCATTGGTCTATATTTCTGTTTTTGTGCCAGTACCACATTGTCTTAATGACTGTAGCTTTGTAGTATAATCTGAAGTCAGGAAAGTTGATTCCTCCAGCTCCGTTCTTCTTTCTCAAGACTGCTTTGGCTATTAAGGGTCTTTTATGTTTCCATATGAAGTGTGAAATTTTTTGTTCTAGTTCTGTGAAAAATGCCACTGGTAATTTGATAGGGATCGCATTGAATCTGTAGCCTGCATTTGGTAGTATAGTCATTCTCACAATATTGATTCTTCCTATCCAGGAACATGGAATATCTCTCCACCTGTTTATGTCATCTTTGATTTCTTTCTTCGGTGTCTTATAATTTTAAGTGTACAGTTCTTTTGTCTCCTTAGGTAAGTTTATTCCTAGATATTTAATTCTTTTTGTTGCAATGGTGAATGAGATTGATTCCTTAATTTCTCTTTCTGATTTTTCATTGTTAGTATATAGAAATGCAAGTGATTTCTGTGTATTGATTCTGTATCCTGAAACTTTGCTAAATTCACTGATTAGCTCTAGTAATTTTCTGATACAATCTTTAGGGTTTTCTATGTATATCATGTCATCTGCAAACAGTGAGAGAATTACTTATTCTTTTCTGATCTGGATTCCCTTTATTTCTTTTTCTTTGATTGCTGAAGCTAGGATCCCAGAACTATGTTGAATAATAGTGGTGAAAGTGGACACCCTTGTCTTGTTCCTCATCTTAGGGGGAATGCTTTCAGTTTTTCACCATTGAAAATAATGTTTGCTGTAGATTTATCATATATGGCCTTTACTATGTTGAGGTAGGTTCCACCTATGCCCATTTTTGGAAGAGTTTTAACCATAAATAGGTGCTGACTTTGTCAAAGGCTTTTTCTGAAATCTATTGAGATGATCATATGGTTTTATCTCTCAATTTGTTCGTATGGTGTACACATTGATTGACTTGTGTATACTGAAGAATCCTTGCATTCCTGGAATAAACCCAACTTGATCATGGTGTATGAGCTTTTTGATGTATTGCTGAATTCTGTTTGCTGAGGATTTTTGCATATATGTTCATCAGTGATATTGCCCTGTAGTTTTCTCTTTTTTTGTTGTCTTTATCTGGTTTTAATATCAGGGTGACAGTGGCTTCGTAGAATGAGTTTGGAAGTGTTCCTTCCTCTGCAATTTTTTGAAAGAGTTTTAGAAGGATAGGCATTACTTCTTCTCTAAATGTTTGATAGAATTCTCCTGTGAAGCCATCTGGTCCTGGACTTTTGTTTTTGGGGGGATTTTTTGTCACAGCTTCAATTTCAGTGCTTGTAATTGGGTTGTTCATCATTTCTATTTCTTCCTTGTTCAGTCTTAGAAGATTGAACTTTTCTAAGAATCTGTCCATTTCTTCCAGGTTATTCATTTTATTGCCATATAGTTGTTCATAATAGTCTGTTATAATCCTTTGTATTTCTTCATTGCTTGTTGTAACCTTTCCTTTTTCATTTCTAATTTTGTCAATTTGATTCTTCTCTCTTTTTTTCTTGATGAGTCTGGCTAAAGTTTTGTCAATTTTGTTTATCTTCTCAAAGAACCAGCTTTAATTTTATTAATTTTTACTATTTTTTCTTTCATTTCTTTTTCATTTATTTCTGCTCAGATCTTTATGATTTCTTTCCTTCTACTAAATTTGGGATTTTTTTGTTCTTCTTTTCCAGTTGTTTTAGGTGTAAAGTTAGGCTGTCTATTTGATGTTTTTCTTGTTTCTTGAGTTAGGATTGTATTGCTATAAACTTCCCTCTTAGGACTGCTTTTGCTGCATCCCATAGGTTTTGAGTTGTCGTGTTTTCATTGTCATTTGTTTCTAGAAATTTTTTGATTTCCCTTTTGATTTCTTCAGTAACCCATTGGTTATTTAGAAACGTGTAGTTTAATCTCCATGTGTTTATGTTTCTTACAGTTTTTTTTCTTGTAATTGATAACTAGTCTCATAGTGTTTTGGTCAGAGAAGATGCTTGACACAATTTCAACTTTCTTAAATTTACTGAGGTTCGATTTGTGACCCAAGATGTGGTCTATCTTGGAGAATGTTCCATGTACAGTACACTTGAGAAGAAAGTGTATTCTTCTCCATTTGGATGGAATGTCCTGAAGATATCAATGAGATCCATCTCATCTAATGTATCATATAAGACTTGTGTTTCCTTATAACTTTTCTGTTTTGATGATCTGTCCTTTGGTGTGAGTGGGGTGTTAAAGTCTCCTATTATTGTGTTACTGTCAACTTCTCCTTTTATGTCTGTTAGTGTTTGTCTTATGTATTGAGGTGCTCCTATGTTAGGTGCATAGATATTCACAACTTGTTCTGTCTTCCTCTTGGATTGATCTCTTGATCATTATGTAGGGTCCTTCCTTATCTCTTGTAATCTTCTTTACTTTAAGGTCTATTTTGTCTGATATGAGGATTGCTATTCCAGCTTTCTTTTGCTTCCCATATGCATGGAATATATTTTTCCATCCTCTCACTTTCAGTCTATATGTGTCTTGAGGTCTGAAGTGGGTTTCTTGTAGACAGTGTATATATGGGTCTTGTTTTTGTATCCATCCAGCCAGTCTGTGTCATTTGGTTGGAGCATTTAATCTATTTACATTTAAAGTAATTATTGATATATATGTTCCTATTGCCATTTTCTTAATTGTTTGGGGTTGATTTTGTAAATCCTTTTTCTTCTCTTGTACTTATTGACTATATAAGTCCCTTTAACATTTATTGTAAAGTTGGTTTGGTGGTACTGAATTCTCTTAACTTTTGCTTGTCTAAAAAGCTTTTGATTTCTCCATCAGTTTTGAATGAAATCCTTCCTGGGTACAGTAATCTTGGTTGTAGATTTTCCCCTTTCAGTACTTTAAATATATCCTGCCATTCCCTTCTGGCCTGCAGAGTTTCTGCTGAAAGATCAGCTGCTGAGCATATGGGGTTACCCTTGTATGTTACTTGTTGCTTCTCCTTTGCTGCTTTTAATATTCTTTCTTTGTGTTTAGTCTTTGTTAGTTTGGTTAATAAGTGTCTTGGTGTGTTTCTCCTTGGGTTTATTCTGTATGGGACTCTTCGTGCCTCTTGGACTTGATTGACTATTTCCTTTTCCATGTTGGGGAAATTTTCAACTGTAATCTCTTCAAAAATTTTCTCATACCCTTTCTTTTTCTCTTCTTCTGGGACCCTATAATTCAAATGTTGGTGCATCTGATATTGCCCCAGAGGTGTCTGAGACTATCCTCGGTATTTTTTTCATTCTTTTTAGTTTATTCTGCTGTTCAGAAGTTATTTCCACCATTTTATCTTCCAGCACACTGATTCATTCTTCTGCTTCAAATATTCTGCTATTGATTCCTTCAAGAGTATTTTCAATTTCAGTAATTGTTTGTCTCTGCATGTTTATTCTTTAATTCTTCTAGGTCTTTGTTAATTGATTCTTGCATTTTCTCCATTTTGCTTTCAAGGTTTTTGATCATCTTTACTATCATTATTCTTAATTCTTTTTCAGGTAATTTGTCTATTTCCTCTTCATTTATTTGGACTTCTGTATTTCTAGTTTGTTCCTTCATTTCTGTAGTATTTCTCTGCCTTTTCGTTATATTTTTTTTAACTTATTGTGTTTGCAGTCTCCTTTTCCCAGGCTTCAAGATTGAATTCTTTCTTCCTTTTGGTTTCTGCCCTCCCAAGGTTGGTCCAGTGGTTTGTGTAAGCTTCTTAAAGGGTGAGATTTGTGCTGAGTTTTTGTTTGTATGTTTGTTTGTTTTTCCTCTGAGGGGCAAGGCTGAGTGAGGTGGTAATCCTGTCTGCTGATGATTGGGTTTGTATTTTTGTTTTGTTTGTTGTTTGGATGAGGTGTTATCCACAGGGTGCTACTGGTGGTTTGGTGATGCAAAGGCTCAGGGCTTGATCTCTGGTGTTTTTTTATGGAATTAAGTGAGATTAAAACAAATATCCAAAAACAAGAAACCAAAGATGATCCCTAGACAAATGGCAGTTACAAAATTAGGTAAATAATAATTAAAATAATGGAATATACACATATACATATACAACCATGAGCAATGTCAAAACAGTCCAACAAAAATAAAGTACAATAGACTGACCAGGTGAACAAAAGAAACCAAAAATTATATCTACCAGAACAAAACTAACTAAAGCACAAACTGGAAAACTAAACTAAAGCAAGGTGCCAACTGGGGAATAAAGCCATGAAAATAAAACTAACAAATTTGTTGAGAGGAAAGGAAAGAAAGATAAGAAATAAAGAATAGATATGCAAAGTTAAATGGAGGTAGATAAAGAAGATTTATATACATTAAAGATTCATTGCAAGGGGAGAAGAACAGTAGGAAAAGCAAACAAAGGAATAAATGTAGAAAAAATAATAATAGGTTTAAAAATTAAAAAGAAAAAAAAGGAAAACTCCTCAGAACTGCAAAAGCCCAATGTAGAGGCAGAGGTTTATAACAACAATTAAAAAAAAAAAAAAAACCAGAAAAGAATAAACAAAAGCTTAATTAGATTTCATAGTGCCAATAAAATCGACAACTACAATGGGGAGGGGGAGGAGGAAAAAAAGAGAAAAAATCCAAAAGAATCTACAGAATAAGTCAAAACATAATAAATGTTTTTCTTCAGTCGCTGCTGTCAGAGTGCTTTCCCTCACTGGGAGTCACAGTCCCCCTCATCTCCCTGTGATGCCCTCCAACACTGTGCTGATCTCTGGACCAGCTGTGGGAGCAGCACAGATTCTAATCTGGTCCCACGCCTCTGTGTTCTTGCCTCCAAGGTCCACAGCTATCAGAACTAGTGCATTCTCTTTTGTGGGAGCTCTCAATGACCTTTCATATATTCCATAGACACAGAGTCTGCCTAGCTGACCGTGTCGATTTAACCTGCAGCTTGTACAGCTGGGGGGAAGGTTTTGGGTCTTCTTCCTTAGCCACACTGTCCCTGGGTTTCATTTGTGGTTTTATTTCCACCTCTGCATGTGGGTTGTCAATTGGGGTTTGCTCCCGAGGCTGCCCTGGAGGACTTGGGTTTGCCCCTGTGAGGGCCAGGTGTGGAGGTGGTGCAGCTGCTTGGGTTGCAGCAGTTCTGGAAGCACCAAGTACTCAGGGGAGTTGGCGGCTAGGGAAGCAGGAAATATAGTGCTCTAGAAGGGTATGGCAACCAGTATTGGCCAGTACACTCCAAGAGTCTTGCCTGGAGAACCACCCCCCTGCATCCCACCACCCAACCACCCCCACCCCCGCCCCGGTCAGAGAAGCCTGGCAGCCCACAGTCTACAGGTCACAAAGAGTTGGACACTACCAAAGCAACCCTGCGCACATAAATGCAAGACATTTTTTGCCTGTGGCAGCTCTGCCCCAGTGAGAGTTGAGTGTGAAGGTGGCGCAGCTGCTTGGCTTGTGGGGACCTTGGCGGTGCCAAGTGTGCAGGGACATGGACTGCCTCTGCCACAGGAGTTATGGCCCTATCAGAGTCTTTTATTAAGCCTCTTGTAGCCAGAGATCAGAAGGCCTCTTTGGCCAGTCTTTCTCTGTAGCTCCACCTGTTCAGGCACTTAGAAGGCTCCCTTACCTGGGGTCCTTCTCTGTTGTTCACTGTGTCAGGCACATAGAGGGGCCCCCTGACTGGGGTCCTACTCTGTAGATCAGCATGTCAGTCACTTAAAGGAGCACCCTGGATAGGGTCCAACTCTGTAGTTCAATGTGTCAGGTGTTTGATGGGCCAGCCTCTCTATTCAGCTACAGAAGCTGGTGGGGGGGGGGGGGGGCGGGGGAGGGGGGGGGGGGAGGCTATGGTGATGGTACCACCCCCTACTCATGACTCAGCAGTATCTCCTTCCTCCCATGGCTGCCCTGCTTTCCTCCACAGGTATTTCCCACCACGATCTCCTCCCTCATATTCCCTCTATCCGTCTCTCTGCAGTCAACAGCAGACCTCACCCTGGGATTGCTCCACAATCCCCAAAGTCCAGCTCCCAGCCGCTGCACCTTCCAGGGGAAATATGTCCCTGTCCAGGGTATGTATGGCTTCAGCAAGGACTTTCTGATTCTCATTACATTTAGGCTGCCACAGATCAGCTCTTTCACTGTCAGCCTTAAATGCTTCTCCTCTGACTCAGACAAATTGCCCTGATGTGAGGATTGGACCCCTGCTTCAGCTCCCCCACCCGCCGAGGGCAGGTCCAGTCCTACTAACACTCCTGTTTCTCCCCCTAGTTCCTTCATCCTACTGACTTTTGCGTGAGTCTATATATTCCTTTTCCACTGGTCAGGTCCTCCTGTCCACTCTCAGCTGGTGTTCTGCATGCACTTCTGTGTCTTAAGATGTATTCTTGATGTATCTGTGGAGGGAGATGTACTCCATGTCCACCTACCCCTCCATCATCTTGTTCTCCTTTGCCCGTCCTTTTTTAATGCAGAAATCTTCATGTGACAAATAACTTAAATTTTCTCATCTATATATTCATCTGTTGCACAGAATAGATCCCCTTCAACAGATCCCTGGACTGTTATAAGAGCAAGAAATAAACTTCTGTTGTGTTGAACCATCACATGCATGAAACTTTTTGTTTTCAGAACCTAACCCTACACACCTTAAGCTTTTGTGTGTGTGTGTGTGTGTGTGTGTGTGTGTAATAAAGTTTTATTAAAGTATAAAGGAGATAGAGAAAGCTTCTGACATAGGCATCAGAAGGGGGTAGAAAGAGTACCCGCTTGCTAGTGTTGACAATGAAGTTATATACTCTCCAGTGAATCTAAAGAATGTCTGGAGGTTGTGAAGACCTCATCAGACCTACTCCCATAATTTACATTTTAAGATAACACTGTCCTCAGGCAAGATACATCCTTGTAAAGACCAGGTCTACTCCCATAATTAACATTTTAAGATAACAGAAGGTTTAATCCAAAGATTGTCCTTAGGTAGGATACATTATTGGTATATAATCCTAAGGAATGTGGAGAAAGAAAAAAAGTTTGTCCTTTCTTCCTCCTTGAGAATTTCAGACCCCTCTCTCCTTGGGGACCCCTAGACTCCCTATCAACCTGTCTAGGAACTGACTCTATCATTCCCCCCTTTTCTTTTAGGAGAATTATGTTGCCTAGGGAAAAGGGGCGTCGTTCTCATTCCATAACTACTTCCGAGCTGACAAGGGGTGTTGTCCCTAAATTGGTGAGGCAACATATTCTCCTAATCCTCATATTGAGGATATCTGATCCAGGGGCCCCAAATAGTAGCTGGAGGAAGCTACAGCAGTAGCAGGAGTTTGAGCAACCATTTGTAACTTAAAAGCTTTCATGCGGCTAGAAACAAATCCAGTTATACAATTACAGATGCAGGGAGCAAACAGCAAGAACAAAACATCCAGAATCAAAATTAAAAGTCACATTATGTCCATAGTTAAAGTACAAAGTATTGCATCAGTCCATTTTAGGGTTGGTAGATGTCATCAGATGAATAAGAGACATCGCATGTGATTGTTGTCGAAGGTATTCACAGACTTGGAGAAAGTCTTTTTCTTGAAGTGGGGATGTCCACCACAGGAAGCCTTTCACTGACGAAGAGGGGAGCTCTCCGCAGACCCAGCAGTTAGACCGATTGTGGAATGCAGCATAACAGTGAGCCCAGGACAGGAGGACATTGTCTTGAGGATCCAACGGCAGACTCAGGATATTTGGAGTCAGCAGAAGTAGACTCACATAGATTATCAGGCCCATCTGCTGCCCTTTGCTTAATTCTAGAGCTCGGGTCAGGGCCACAAGCTCCGCTAACTGAGCACTGGTTCCCTGGGGGAGAGATTTTGCTTCCAAAACCTGTTCAGCAGTCACCACGGCGTAACCTGCTTTACGGTTTCCATCCTGAACAAAAGAACTGCCATCTGTAAATATTTCCATGTCAGGATTGTCTAATGGGGTATCCTTTAGATCCTCCCAAGCTGCATAGTTCAAAGTTAGGAATTGAGAACAATCGTGATCAGGTGTTTCATTTTCCTTCTCAGGAAGGAAAGTGCCAGGATTTAAATTTCCACAAACTTTAAGCTTAGCTTCTGGTCCTTCTAACAACAATGACTGATACTTAAGAAGCCTACTGTCTGTCATCCAAATATTAACCTTAGAATTTAAGATTCCACTCACATCATGAGAAGTCAGTACAGTAAGGTTTCGTCCATTAATTATTTTTAAAGCTTCAGGTGCTAATAAAGCCGCTGTCCCAATTACTCTTAGGCAGTGGGGCCACCCACATGAAACTACATCTAATTCTCTGCTTAGATAAGCAATAGGTTGCTGGTGAGGCCCTCATGGTTGTGTCAAAACTCCCAATGCCACACCTTTTCTTTCAGTGACAAACAAATTAAATTCTGACCCTGTGGGCAAGCTCAGAGCTGGAGCTTGCAGGAGAGCAGTCTGAAGAACCTTAAAAGCCTTTTGAGTTTCTGGAGACCAAACCAGTTTGTCGGTTTGGGCCTGCTGAGTTTCAGCTATAAGTTTATATAAAGGCCGAGCAAGTTCCCTGTAACCTGGAATCCAAATGCGACAGTAACCTGTGATTCCCAAAAATCCTCTCAATTGTCTTAAAGTCATAGGTAGGGGGTGATTTAGTATAGGTTTAATTCTCTCAGGGCCTATGGCTTTAGTCCCTTCTGATAAGATTAGGCCTAGATATCTAACCTAATTGTTGATTGTTGACAAAGCTGAGCCTTTTCTCTTGATGCCTTGTAACCACAATCTGCCAGAAAGTTTAAGAAACCTTCTGAGGCTCGCGAACAAGCTTCCTCTGTCTCAGCACAGAGCAAAATATCATCTACATATTGTAACACCACTGCTTCAGAGCTATTAAAATTTTGTAGATCTCGTGACAAACTTTGTCCGAATAAGTGAGGACTGTCACGAAATCCCTGGGGCAAAACTGTCCAGGTTAACTGAGAAGCTGGCTGCGTAGGGTCTTCAAAGGCAAATAGGAATTGACTTTCTTCAGCCAAAGGCACTGAATAGAAGGCATCCTTTAAATCAAGTACTGAGAAATATTTGGCCCGTTCAGGAATTTCAGACAATAGAGTATAAGGATTAGGCACCACGGAGTTTAAAGGAACTACAGCCTCATTTATTATTCGTAAATCTTGAACTAGTCTCCATTTATCATTCGATTTCTTTATACCCAAAATAGGAGTGTTGTAAGGACTGTTACAGGGAATTAATAGTCCCTGCTCCTTTAAATTTTCGATGATGGGTTTTAACCCTTTTTTAACTTCAGGTTTCAGTGGATACTGCCTCTTATGTGGAAATACGTGTGGGTCTTTGAGCTTAACAACTACAGGAATAGCATTTTGTGCTCGACCCACAGATTTTCCATCAGCCCATACTCTAGGATTTACATTTTGTTCAACTAAAGGGAGAGAAAGGGAGGGCTCCATATTCATGAAAACAGAGGCATGGACCTTGCTCAGTATATCTCTTCTCAAAAGGGGTGAGGGAGATTCTGGCACAATCAGAAACTTGTGTGAAAACAGCACAGAATCCCAGTCGCAAGATAAAGAATAACTGAAATAATACCTTTTGGCTCATCCAGACAGTCCCATTACGGAAGCGGATCGGGAAGAAAGTGGGCCAGGGGCTTCAGTAAGCACAGAATAAGTTGCCCCAGTATCTAAAAGGAAATCGATGGATTGGCCCCCACAACTATTAATACCCGGGGTTCCTCAGGTGTAATTAGGATGGGAGCTTGTGTGGGGACCCCCGGGCACCTTCAGTCCTGATTGTCTTCAGAGTCCGACCCGGGAGACCTACGCCTCTGGGGGCAGTCTCGAATCTTCCAGTGTGGTCCTTTGCAGACCGGACATGGAGCCGGGGGTGGCTTAGATGCCTGAGGGCAATCCCGCTTGAGGTGCCCCTCCTTTCCACAGCAGTAGCAAGCCCATCTCTTTTCACCTGGGCCTCTCTGGGCATTTTTCTCAGGCTGTTTAAGAACGTTTTTCATAGCCATGCTTTAAACTGACTACTATAGTACAAGGCACAATGAAGTAAATGCTAGGTAGGGATATAAGTCATACACTTAGAAGAGCACAGGTAAAGAAATGATGATATTTTCTGCTTAATATTTACTATCCAGCATATAAGATTTCACCCTCACAATAACCCTGCCGAGTATATTCTAGTATAGCTCAGGGAACTGAAATCAGAAAAATTAAGGAATCTGCACAATTTCATGAAACTAACTATTTGTAGAAATGGGATACAAATATACGTGTCACTTCAAAACCCGCAGTCTTTCTGAGACACCATATTACTTTATAGTGAAGATCCAGGATGACTCAAGAAGGGGCTAGTATGTGAATTGGGCCTGAGACGATGAAAACAGTGCACCAAGCAAGTATCAGAGTCAGCCAAAGGCATCTACCAGTACCACGCTTTTACACAAATCTAAGCTTTGCCCAAGTGGCCCAGAGTTATATTATATCATGGTGGTTAAATTGGAAACAAAACTTGTTCAACATGTAAAACTACTTTCTGGAGACATAACTTACCTTCTCATATTGAGCATGTATTTGTCCTCTTGTAGGTACACAAGTCCTTGGGGAGAGGCCCATCCACCATCTGTCTGGGTAACTAATAACTGCCAAAAACCAGGGGCTGAAGCTCTTAGCAGAGTGAAGGCACTCTAGGATCAGCAGTCAGCTTGCACCTCCTCATATAGAACACACCAATTAAGGGGACTAATTAGGTTTCTGTTAGATTCCAGGGATTCATTCAAAGAAAATCTTGTAAAACAATTTATCCTAGAACATGCACTTGGATAATCCAGAAGATTGATTTAATTAGAGGAATAAAACTCACTGAAGTAGATTCTAGAACAGAATTGTTTCTATCAAAACAGCACAGAGGTCACTGTCCTGGGGGAGAAAAAAAGACATGCCAAGCGTCCCCTGCCCTCCTTTTTAATGCACAGATGACTGCAGTGATTCATCTCTTAAGCATTTTAGGTCCAAACCTAAAGGCGTAATCTTCACTGAATCTTTTCTGCCTTCATTAAGCCACACTGACAATGTAGATCTCAATTCCTCCTCCCAATATTGCCACGCTGGGGACCTGGATTCTCTAACAAAATCCATGTTCAAGGTCATCTTTGTACTGAATGTCCTGTATATCCACTTCCAAATTGTGAGCAAGGAACAAGCTGTGTCACGTCATGTTAAAGACAACCCAGTGTTTGCTATATTGTGCTATAACCTAGAATCTATAACTGCTCCAACAGTGAAGACTGTGTTTGAAATTTTTATGTATCCCCTATCACCCCAAGTTCACACTCTACCTGGAAGTGAGTTTCGGATCACAGGAACAGTCAAAATCCAAATTCCACTCTTTCCTGCCTCCATGTGTGTATGTATGCAGAACCTCAACTTCTGTAGAACAACTGCAGAGTCTCGCTAAGAATTCCCAGAACATGTCTATCTGTGCTCAGGAGCAAAGTCAGGCAACTCCCCTTGTGGGAGCCACAGTCTCTCTCCTCTTCCCACACCTTCTCTGCTTTCCAAAAACTCAGATCCAGAACCAGCAGGAATTGGATGAGGAAACAAACTGAAATAGCAGATGCCACAGTCTACTCAAACTTGCCCTGCCCAACCTACTACCAAGACCCCCAGTTTCTAGTTTGTCCAAGCTGGCTCCTTTTCCCATCAGGGTAGTCCCCTGGAGAAGAAAATGGCAACCCACACCTGTATTCTTGCCTAGAGAATCCCATTAACAGAGAAGCCTGGTGGAGCTATGGTCCGTGGGGTCACAAAGAGTCAGACGTGACTCAAGCAACTGAGCACGCACGCAAGGCCTTGCTTAGAAGACTCCTCACCTGCGGCTGCTTAGCTGCTCAGTCATGTCCGACTCTGCCGCCCCATGGACCGTAGCCCCCCAGGCTCCTCTGTCTATGGAATTCTCCAGGTAAGAATACTGGGAGCGGGTTAACGTTTCCTACTCCAGGGGATCTTCCCAACCCAGGGATGGAACTCGCATCTCTGGCATCTCCTGTTTTGGCAGGTGGATGCTTTACCACTAACACCACCTGGGAAGCTCAGAAGACTCCTCCAACCTCTGCCCATCCCCGCCCCGCCCCCACACACACACCCAGCAAGCAGGCTTCTGATGAGCTGGACCCTCCTAGACAGCAGACAGCTGTGACTTCTCGGGCTAGTTCAGGCTGATAAGCTTTTCACACTCTCATACAATATGTACCCTTCCTTCATATAATGTATCAGAGCCCATGGTCACCTCTTATTATGTGATTGATTAAAATTGCACAAGAGTCTTTCGAAGAATTCCCAGAACACGTCTGCTTGTGCTTAGGAGCAAAGTCAGAAAACTTCCCTGTGGAAGCCACAGTCCCTCTCCTCTTCCCACCCCTTCTCTCTTTCCAGGGAAGAAGTGACTGTGTGCAGTGAGCTCACCACTGCAACCCCACTGCTCAGCACAGACTGGCAAGCCTGGAAGACATTCAACAAACATTTTTTGATTGCAAAGACTCAAGTTTGGAATGCTTCCTTCTCCCTCTTCAGTCCTTCACTGGGCTTCTATCTACCTATACTGTAAATAAAAGGAGAGCTAGTTGGGCCAGGAATTATCATAATGAGGAAGGGAATTCCCCTTCTTCTAGAAAATTGAGCTTCAGCTTAAATTATTAGACACTATCGCCTGCTATGTGCCAAGCACTGATTCCTAATAATAACACTATGAGGTAGATCTTACTATTATTGATCTTTTCTAGAAGAGAGAACCAAAACAGAGAAGATAATATTATTAACTTGCTCAAATGGTAAGAACCAGCAAGGAGTATAGCCTGGCAGTCTAGCTACAATGTCTGCACGTGCTTTGATGCGAAAGGACTGCTTTGAATCCCTCAGTTCAGAATCGCCACTCTCACAGTTAAAGCTAACAAACCAAATAGCGGGAGTTGGTGATGGACAGGGAGGCCTGGCATGCTGCGATTCATGGGGTCGCAAAGAGTCGGACACGACTGAGTGACTGATCTGATCTGAAAAAGGGACTAAGAGAATTACATAGAAATATTATCATCATAATGACACTAGAGTAAACTATACCTATGCCTATGGTGCTTTCATGCTCAGTCCTGTGCAACTCTTTCTGAGTTTATGGACTATAGCTCACCAGCCTCCTCTGTCCGTGGGATTTCCCAGGCAAGAATACTGGAATAGGTTGCTAGTTCCTCCTCCAGGGGATCTTTCCAACCCAGGGATCAAATCCACATCTCCTGCAGCTCCTTCATTGGCCGGTAGATTCTTTACCACTGAGACACCTGGGAAGCCCTTTACCACATACCATATATTTATATATACATATATACCACTATACATACATATATATACACACACACATACAATAGAATGTTAGCCGTAAAACAGAATAAAATTTTGCCATTTGCAACAACATGGTTGGACCTGGAGGCTATTATGAAATAAGTCAGACAGAGAAAGGCAAGTACTGTACGTTATTATTTATATAAGGAATCTAAAAAGTAAACAAACTAGTGAATAAAACAAAGAAGAACAGACTCACAGGTATAGAGAACAAACTATTTTGTGTTTACCAGTGGAGAGGGGGCAAGATGGGGTAGGGGATTAAGAGATACAAACTACTATCGAAAAAATAAATAAGCTACAAGGACATATTATACAGCACAAGGATCACAGCCAGTATTTTATAATAACTTTAAACGGAATATAATCTATAAGAATATTGAATCACTATGTTGTATATCTGAAACTAATATAATATTGTAAATCAACTATATTTCAGTTTTTAAAAATGAAGGATTGGGTTTGAACAGAAGCAATCTGAATTCATGCCTAGTGCTCTATCCAAATCACAAGATAGAATTATCCAATTCCATCCTCGGCACCTGTCGAACAAAACATTCTTACTCTTTAGAGTTCATAGTTGCAAAATTCCTTCCTCTCCTTAGGGGTTTCCTTGGACCTAAGCTCTAACATCTTCTCTGAGTAGGAGGAGAACACAAGAATAATGGCATCTCATCAAACTATGTTTTACCAGCTCCATCAGTCAGTCTTCACAGTAAACAGACGATATGCTCAAGGGGAAAAAAGTGAATGGAGTTTTACAAAGGTCTTACCTTATGCAGGCGGAGGTGAGGGAAACGGTGATGGATGAAGAGCCAGACACTAGGCACAGCAGCAAGACTTTAGCACCCCGGGCACAAAAGGACCCGGGGAACAAAAGCAGTGGTAGAAGAGCCTGGACAGAGCTGGAGCCGCAGAGTAGGGCCACCGAGCTGGAAAGGCAGCCTGTGGTAGGCGGAATATTTAGGAATGGTCCTGAGACTGTACTCTCGTCTTCAGAACTGCTGATTGTGATAAGCCATGCCTCCTGAGATTGTGCTATGAGATTATATGTCACGTGGCACCAGGGGCCTTAACTAAGGGGGATTATCCAGGGGAGCCTCATCTAATCACACAAGCATTTAAAAGCAGAGAATCTAAAAAAAAAAAAAAAAAGCAGAGAATCTAGCTGCTAAGAGGAGAAGCCAGGAGGAGAAGCCAGTAAGACTTAGACTTTGAGGACTTGACATACCATGGCTGGCTTGAAGATGGAGGGGTCACGTGGGTATGATGCAGACAGGCTCTAGGAGCAGTGGGCAGCTCAGCGAGAGCCAGCCAGGAAATGGGACCTCGGTTCTAAGGCAGCAGGAACCAGAGCCTGCCAGCCTGAATGAGCTTGGAAACAGACATCCCTGCCCCCACCTTGAGCCTCCAAGAACCCAACACAGCTGACACCTTGATTTCAGGCTTATGAGACCCTGAACAGAGAACTCAGTTGAGTCTACACGTACTCCTGACTCCCAGACCTGTGTGCTGATAAATGGGTGTTGGTTTCAGCCAATAAATGTGCTCCTTTGTTACAGCAGCAATAGGAAACTATAGGGTTGGACCAAAATTTCCTTCGGTTTTTAAGTAAAAATAAAAGCCACATATTTCATGTTCACTAAGACTTTATTGAACAGCGTATTTGTTTTGTTCCACTACCTTCTGCCATTTTCCAGGCAACTTCATAATTCCATCTTCCCTAAACTTTTTATCTTTTTGAACAAAAAACTATTTCAGCTGCCTTTTACAATCTTCCAGGAAATTGAAAGTTTTTCTGAAATTCTGAAATTTTCCTGAAATCTGAAGATGAATATGCAGATGAATCAGAACTTTCCAGCCAAATGGAACAGTTTTTGCCTGGCCATTAGAGAAACATGTGATCTTGTGTTATCTTGACACATGTTATCACACATGTGTTAGTCGCTCAGTCGTGTCCAGCTCTTTGCAATCCCATGGACTGTAGCCCACCAGGCTCCACTGTCCATGAGATTTCCCAGGCAAGAATACTGGAGTGGGTTGCCATTTTCTTCTCCAGGGGATCTTCCCAACCTAGGGATCAAACCCAGGTCTCCTACATTGCAGGTGGATTTGTTACCATCTGAGCCACAAAGTCCAGTGTTATCCTGACAGATTATATGTTCTCTGTTGACTAACTGCAGACTCTCTTCATCAAGTGCTGCCTTCAGTTGGTCTCATTAGGTTAGCTGTCACAATCCGATCCAAAAAAATTGTTTCAAATGAAGTTAAAGACAATTAAGTACTACTAGAGTCACCCAGGTGGCTCAGTGGTCAAAAAAAAAAAAAAAAAAACAATGCCCCTTCCCATTTAGTAGATGCTAGAGACTCATGTTTGATTTCTCAGTCAGGAAGATCCCTTGGAGGAAAGCATGGCACCCCACTCCAGTATTCTTGCCTGGAGAATCCCATGGACAGAGGAGCCTGCAGGGCTATAGTCCATGGGGTCACAAAGAGTCTGACACTACTGGGCACAGCAGTTATCTTACCAAACCAACCTTTCAGCCAACCCAATAATATACAGCCAAAGAGGAACAGCTGCTGTGAGAACCAAAGATCCCTACCCATGTGGGAAAGGCAGGGAAATAAGCACCCCAAACTCTATTTTCTCCTACCAGGGCCTCCCATTGACCAGGCCTTTGAGATCACCCCTTGAGGTCAGTCTTACAGAGCCTTGCTCAGGAAAGGCACCAACAGGTTCCAGGCCCAAGGGTGAATTTGGATTTTTGTGGAGAATGAAGCTTTTACAATCTTAGGACCCTCTCAAGAAAAAGAATACAAACTTACTATCCCAAGATGAATCACCATGCAAATATTTATTTCAAAATTTTAAAAATTATAAGATGACACAGATTTATAAAAGTAATCAAATGCCACAAACACCACAAAATGCTAAAAAAAAAAAAAGTACATTAGCATTTTTCTTAACTGCTTTCAAAATGTTTCTGTCCTACATTTTGGCTGTGTTTTGTTTAATTGCCCCTTCATATGGCAATAATACTGTAATCTTATTTTCTATGGAGAAAATAAACAACAGTCTTTAGCGTGGGTGATTGATTCTTTTTTCTCCTTATTTAAGGAAAATTTTTTTCACCTTCACAGCTTGTTATTTTCAGTATCATGTGAAATCTTAGAATTGCTGTCAAGATTCTGGGAAACTTCTATTAATTTTCTTTCATGTGTGAATTTTAAGATTCCAGGGTATTTCAAGATTTTTTTGTGCAATGATTAGCCTAAACCATCCTTGAATTGTTATATTTATTAACCAGTTTGCTGTTAATGTTCTTGCTGCACTGGTGTATTTTGAGTTATATGGTATTTTTTCAGTTTCAGAATTACCAAGAAATAAATATTTCCTGATGTGTTCATATAATTTACAACTCTTCAGTAAATGGATTACCAAATAATCCAAGAGCCTAATATTTATTTCTATTTGAAATTTCTCTCTTCTAGTGAATTACTGCTTGGGGCATAATCTGAAAAGAATTTTGTTTCAATTAACTTCTTGTAGTCAGAATAATTTTTATTATTTTTCTCATTTACTGCTTTCATATTTGATATTCTCTCAATTTTACCTGTATTTTCCTCTCAGTTCTTTGAAAATAACTTTAAATTTGTCAAAATAAGGTCAAATCAGAAGTCTGTAGTTTCTGTAATTCAACTTTTACTGAAATGGTCCAAAACATCTTTCAAAAATCAGTTTAAATGCATGTTAAAGTTTTATCAATTTTTCCTATTTTATCAACTCTTCCTGTCAAAAAAGGGGAGAAATGTAAAGTGTTTAGAATTGTACATGCTTTTAAAAATTACCAAGTATATTTCTCTCAGAGAAAAATTTCTCAGAGAGAAATTCAGCTTTGACAAAGTATCAATGAGAACTGAATAGTCTATAGTTTTATATATGTAATGAATTAGAAGAAATTTCTACAGACTAGCTCTGACTCCATACATATCAGACCTTGTTTCTCCTCTCCTGCCCATATTGTTCCCGGACCAGGCACTTTAGATTCTATTACAGCACAGTCTCTAACTGTGAACCTTCTTCTAAAAACTGCATGGGGGTGGGGGGCGAGGGCGGGGCATGAATACTCTAGAAACTTTTCTATGCTGAACAGTTGGCAATAACAGTTCTCCATGGAAGACAAAGATATAAATATATCCACTAAACTCAGACTAAACCTATCCCTCTCACCTTCCCATTAGATGAACCCCAAAAATTCCCATGGTCTCTCCAGTAGCATCCAATACAAAGGGAAGTGTGGTGCAGGGAAGTTGGAAAGGCAGGAGACAGCCATCAGTACCAGCGGCATGCAGTTAAGAACATGTATACCTGTGGCGGATTCATTTTGATATTTGGCAAAACTAATACAATTATGTAAAGTTTAAAAATAAAATAAAATTAAAAAAAAAACTCAACATACAGAAAACTAAAAAAAAAAAGTAAAAAGAACATCTTAACTTCTGCAAATTGCAAAAAAACATAGCCATATTAACACATTGCCAGAGGACCACACACACACAAACACACACACACACACAGATACACACATCTTGGGCCTTGGAAGGGTCTTGTGTAAGTGAAGAGCCCTGAAAATAGAGTTTTATTGACTTCGTGGTAAATCAGTGGTAAAGGCGTGGTAAACCTGCCTATTGTCGATTTGATTAGCATAACCAGCATGCACACCTGTATTGGTTAAGGTCACGCTAACTTCTGTAACAAACACAAAGATGACTTATAGCCCAAGCACATTAGAGGTTTATTTCTTGCTCGTATACAGTCCAGAAGAGATTTTCTCTATTGACTGGCAGTTCTCCTCTAAATAAAGACTTGGAGACCTAGTTCCTCCCACCTATGGCTCCATCTTCAGTGCATGAATTCCAACACTGCCATGCCCAGTTAAATCAAACCACATAGGAGAAAAAGCATGGAGGGTCACACATGGGCAGTTTTAGGGGCCCAACCCACAAGTGAAGCATACCTCTCTCACTCACATTTCATCACCTAAAACCAGTCACATGCACTCATCTAACCACAAACGGGGAGCCGAGAGTGGAGACCTTGCTTTGTAGCAGTTCAGGGCCGCAGAGGTCCCCGACTTGCCTCCAGCATCACTCCACAATCTGGTCTACAAGCAGAGAAGCTGCACCACTGCATCAATCTCTGTTTCGTGGTTGCCAGGGCAGGCACAAAGTGAAGACAGGAAGAAACAAACCCATTCCTTTTACCTCTACGCCAGGGAAGCTACTGACCATAGAGTCCTGTGCATCTGTCGTCACTAGGTGGCTCTTTAGGCCTCCGGATTCCCCAAGATTTGCTCTGAGACAGTTTCCAGTGAAGCAGGATAAAAGGATTTTCCAGTCATCTGAGCAGAGATATAAACGGCCCTATTCTTCCTGGCCTCTCCCAAAGAATGTGTCTGGGCCTGTGTGTACCTCAGGGAGATTAGCAACAGAGAGAAGAGAAGGCAGTGCAGTTAAGCAGGGCACGGGGGATGTCCACTGGAGGCAGAGACGCTGAGCCCACCGGGCCTGGTCAGAGTCCCGACTCCAGCTGGGATGCGCAATGGGACACTACTTCCATGTCCATCATGAAGTGGAGACTGTAACACCATGGACATCTCCTACAAGTTTCCGGCTTCTCCAAGTGCTTTCACCAACACCCTCTCCCTTGTCCCCATGACATCCCACTGCAGTGGGCGTTAGGCATTGCTGGTCCCACTTTGCAGGTGGGGAAACGGAGGGACTAAATGAAAACTTACTTGCCTGAGGTTACAAGGCAAGTAAGAGGCAGATGCAGAACTTGCCAGTCTTCCCATTGTTCTGCACCCTGCATTTTATAAATCACTGCCAATTACTTGATCCCCTTGTTCCTCACTATGGCATACTGATGACAAGTGGTCTCATTTGAAATGAAACTGTATTCATTTCACAGAGGAAAATATTGAGATTCAAGGAGGTCCGAGCAACCTGCCCATTTTGGCAAGACCAAGGCCATAATTCACATTTCTAGATTTCCTCTTCAAACAGGCTTTTTAACCCAAACACCAAACACTGTAACTGGCCAAAAGGCCGATTTTCTCTACTTGCTGCCACATAGCATATAAATATTTAAATTCTTTCTAGATGTTTAGAAAAGGCCTTTTTCCTCTCTCCCACCAGACATGATCCTATAATTTTGGTCAGTGTCAAAATTACCCCAGTCTTTTACATGCTCTTGTAGAACATTTTGTCAACTGTGTGAATGAAGAAAGTAAAAAATAAAGGCACTGACAGAGGCCGAGGAGCAGGCAGGTAATAGAGGTGGCCGGTATTCCAACACCCGCATGAGATGCTTGTGGCACAGAACAGTGGTCTTCAGACTGGCTTCCAGCCCTGGCCTGCCTGCGCCAGCCACTTCAGCAGTGTTGGCGGAGCTGGGGCTGTTTCTCAAGCTGTCCCCTCACCCTGGGTGATTCAGATCAGTCAGGACTGAGGATCATTCTGCTCCCATGATCTGCTCTTGGGAGCAGATCTTTCCCTTAGCCAAAAGGAAATGATAATCTCATGAGAAGAAATGATACCAAACTGACCTAAAAGTCAGCTACAAGCATTAGCTCAGAGTTGGGAACCATTAAAGAGCCAACGAGACTTTGATCTTCCAAAGATTCCAGGTGAAATGGGAATAAAGTCACAGTTAGGGAGGGGACTGTATCCTCTGGCCACATGATTTTTCAGATTCCACGAATGTTTACTCGTGTCTGAAACGTGGCAGACAGTATTGGAGGCTGCTTACATTTCAGTTCATTTCATGACCATCATGTAGAGACAACAGTGTCCTCTTTTCAGAGATGATACTCAAAAATGGTCAAGGGACTGACCTACGCAGTGCTTGCAAGTAGCAGAGTCGGTTACATCCCAATCAGAAACAAGGGCACTGACCATCTCCTGGAAGTCTGCCTGGCCCTTTGCTAATAATTATATACATGACTTCTAATGGTCAGACCCACCGTAAACAGCATGGAATGTCCTTTTTCCCACACTTAGAAAGGTTCTTTAACTACCAGTAGCATCACTGGGAAAAGGCAGAAATAGAATTCAGCCCAGGTCCACCTGGGCTGTGCCTTGTGTGGGTCCACGCCTTGTGGGTCCAAGTTGCTGTTGTTGCAGCTGTGATGCTTTCCCCACTATTTTCCAACTCACTCTGGGCAATTGGTGTGCGGTGACACGTAGGGGCAAAGGTAAGTCCCCGCCCCCACCTCTGCTCAGAGAGAGGACAGTAATTAAAGTCAGGCTGCAGGCTCCCTGATTCCCCACACCATTGTGGAGAAGAGAACGGCTGCCTCTGGCAGCCACCCATGACCTGGGCCTGTGCCAAGGGGTTTCAGATTCTGCTGGAGTTCTGGGCTACTGTTCAAATGTGTCCCGGGTTTCGCTGGGCCCTTTGGTCCCCTGCCACGCAATGAAGTCCTGCTGTCTGGGGCAGAACTGATTGAGAGATTGGATTCTGGGCAGCACTCTGCACCCAGGACTCGGGTGTCCTGGGGCTCCCCAGGCACAAAGATGACCACCCACCACTGGGGCCTCGGAGGGAGGGCTGGCCGGGAGCAGGACTGGAGCACACAGCGAGGGGACAGCGCTCGCCCGCCCGCCTCTGCGAGCACTTTGTGCTGGTTTTGTTTTGTCTTCTGGGGTAAAGGCTCCCTCCTCCATCACCCCTTTAGGAACCAGCTCATGTGAAGGGGCCCGTTAGTCACGGATTCCGAGTCATTGTGGAGGGATCGGGAGTTTTCAGTGCCGGAGCTTCCAGTGACCTTTTAAATCCTGAGATGAAAAATAAAGATAAATCCAGAGCCCTTCCTCAGTGGATGCAGAGAAGAGAAAGGACCACAGAGTCTGAGGCTCTTTTCCTGCTCTCTGTAGAGGTCTCTCTGGGCAACAGTAGTAACAATAACAGAGACATGTTTAAAGGGGTCTTTATATAATGCCTGGGTCTCTATATACATCATCTAATGGACCCACAACCCCCTGTGATATAATTATTGCCAACTGACAGAAGAGAAAGCTGAGACTCTGGTTTACTATTCTACCCAAGGGGTTCTCTGATAGCTCAGTTGATAAAGAATCAGCCTACAATGCAGGAGACTCCAGTTTGATTCTTGGTCGGGAAGATCCCCTGCAGAAGGGAAAGGCTACTCACTCCAGTATTCTTGGGCTTCCCTTGTGGCTCAGCTGGTAGAATCTGCCTGTATAGTCCACGGGATCGCAAAGAGTCGGACCCTACTGAGCAACTTTCACTTTCACTTTTCCACGGGCACACAGCTAAGAAGGCAGTGCAGGAATTCACATTCAGTTCTGTCTGGCTGCCTGACTCCAAAGATGCCCCTCAACATTCAGACCACCTAAGCAACGTAGCCCAGATATACCCATGGTTGTTGTTCAGTCACCCAGTCATGTCAGACTCTTTGTGACCCCATGGGCTACAGCACGCTAGGCTTCCCTGTCCTTCAGCATCTCTCAGAGCTTGCTCAAACTCATGTCCATTGAGTGGATAGGTAGGAGCTGCCACCTAGAGTAGGCTGGAACAGGAAATCAACTGGGAACCCTGAGGGAGCCTCCCTTAAAAATGAGGGCCCCATTGTCTTACTCTTTCAATAATTACCGTGGAATGGGGGCTTAACCACAGTCATGTATTTCTCACAGTTCCAGAGGCTGAAAGTTTGACATCAGGGGGCCAGCGGGATAGGGTCCTTGGTAAGGCCCCTGCTTCTTTCTATGTCCTCACAGTGTGGGGAAGAGAGTGAGGAAACTTTCTGGTGTCTTCTTTTACAGGCACTAATTCCATTCATAAAGAACCCCACCCTTACGACCTAATTAACTCCCAAAGGCTCCATCTCCAAATACCACCACAGTGGAGATTAAGGTTTCAACATATAGATTTGGGGGAGGACACACACGTTCAACCCATAGCACTCACAGTTCAGGCAAAGGCTTTAAAAGGAAAAGTGGATTACCCAAGTAGATCCTAGAAAGAGAGGAAGGAGAGTGCTGTTGGGTCCCTGAGGTGGTGGTTCTGGACGAGTCCCCTCCTAGAGCTCCTGGGAGGAGACTGTCTTCCCACGGTGCACACGGGAGCTCCACAGCAAATGAGGTCAGCTGCACCAACAGGTCTGAACCTGAAAGTAAGACGAGTTTCCAGTGGTGAAACCCAGGGTGAGAGCTGCCTATACAGTGTTTTTGTACAAATTTTAAAAAGAAGAAGGCATCCCCTTTTTGGGTGCCCAGTTAGTGGCGTGAGAATCAGCATGGGCTGGATTTCAGTTTCCACTCATCTCCTTGGCTGTGCAAACTCCACAGTGTATATGATCTGCACGACTCAGTGAAACCGAGTCGTGTGACAAGCAATGACCGTAGCAGATTTATCAGACCCCAGTTCTAAACCCACCTGAATGGCGAAGCCAGTCTGGATCCCCTTTTTGGACTAAATGTCTATGGGGTCATGGAAGCCTCCAGGTTCTGGTATGCTCTGGGGAGAGGGGAAGACTCTAGCAGAGAGGTAGCAAGAATTCATACAAATAAGGCAGTAGGATTTGAGCAGTCTGTTAAACATAAAGAAACCCAGTTGCAGTTGTTCCCAGTTTTGTGGATTTGCTTGTACAAGTTAGACCATTCCAAGTTCCTTCATACTGAGTGCTGTTCTTGTGTTCCTGTCTACTGTGACCATGTGTGTGCATGCTTAGTCGCTCAGTCATGTCCAACTCTTTACAACCCCATGGACTGTAGCCCACCATGCTCCTCTGTCCATGGCGATTCTCCAAGCAAGAACACTGGAGTGGGTTACCATGCCTTCTTCCAGGGGATCTTTCTGACCCAGGGATCGAGCCTATGACCATACATAGTGGGAATTCTCATGGTCAGGCATGAACTGCTTGATGGAAAAAATTGCACTTAAGCATAATGTATGATCCTTTTAATGTACTGTTGAACTTGATTTGCTAATATGTTGAACTTGATTTGCTAATATTTTGTTGAGGATTTTGTTTCAATATTCCTCAGGAATATTGACCTGTAATTTTCTTCCTTTGTAGTGTTGTCTGGCTTTGCTGTGTCAATGAAAAAAATCTTGCCAGCCATATCAGTAAACAAAAGATATTGTAGCTGTCAAGCCACTACGGCCTCCCAGATGGAGAGCCCTGAATGGATTCAGGATGGAGACAGAGGCACTGCTGCTGCTGTTGCTGCTAAGTCACTTCAGTCATGTCCGACTCTGTGCGACCCCATAGACGGCAGCCCACCAGGCTTCCCTGTCCCTGGGATTCTCCAGGCAAGAACACCGGAGTGGGTTGCCATTTCCTTCTCCAATGCATGAAAGTGAAAAGTGAAAGTGAAGTCGCTCAGTCGTGTCCGACCCTCAGCGACCCCATGAACTGCAGCCTTCCAGGCTCCTCCATCCATGGGATTTTTCAGGCAAGAGTACTGGAGTGGGGTGCCATTGCCTTCTCCGGACAGATGCACTGCCCATTGCCAAGTCCTCAGCCTCTGCAGTCTCCACCAGCTGCTCAGACTAAGGGGATTCAGGGTGAGAAAGCACAGGATTCTGGCCCCCAGGTAGCTGAGATGCTTATCAAAGGAATGATTTCAGTGAACCCAGACCCTTGCATCTTCCCATATATAGAAAAGTGCTAAATTCCTTAACTGGAGAATTAACTTGTGTGTGTGTGTGGTGTGTGTGTGCGCTAAGTTGCTTTAGTCGAGTCTGACTCTGCGACCCAGTGGACTGTAGCCACCACAGTGGACTGTCCATGGGATTCTCCAGGCAAGGACACAGGAATGGGTTGCCACGCCCTCCTCTAGGGTAACTTCCCAACTGACGGATCAAATCCATGTCTCTTATATCTCCTGCATTGGCAGGTGGTTCCACCTGAGATATCTGGTTTTCTTTAATTAATAGTAATCTTTTGCTGTTCCAACTACCTGGTCTTTGATGTTAAAAACTCCTATATATCCTGGCTCCTCCCTTACCTCTTTGGAAACAGTCTCTGAGATGCTGTGTCCTGGATTTAAGTCCTCAGTTTTACCCATGGAATGAAGCATAATTCTCAACATTTAGGTTGTGCTTTTATTTTTTTTAAGTTGTCAGGTGTCGGGGAGATGCTAGCCTCACACAATGCAGCTGGCTTGACAATAATCAGACAGGGCCACGAGCTGTGCCCCATAGATGGGTAGGGACACAGGCTGTAATCCACAGCTGGACAGGGTGGTGGCTGTGCCATGCTGTGGGGCTGGCTCCCTGACTGGGTTGGGCCACCGACAATGCTCAATAATCAACCTGGGCCTTAAGCTCTGAGACTAGGAAGGATTAGTACCCCACCTCCCCAGCTGGGCGAGGCTACAGTTGGTGCTCTGAGGCTATGCAGGGCTGCTGGCCTGGCTCCCTGACCAAATAGGACAGAAAACTGGGCTCAGAGGCTGCTCAGGGTCTCTTGCCAGGCTCTCTTGTCAAGCAGAGCTGCAGGCTATGCTCAGCAAATAGTCAGGGCTGGGGGCTTAGCACTCTGTCTGGGTGGGGCCATAGGATGAGATCTACAGCCAGATAGCCCTTTGGCTGTGGACCCAACCTGGGCAGAACTGCCCACAGAGTTCCCTGGCCAGAGAGGGCCACAGCTTGGCTCTGTGGTTAAGCAGGACCACTGGCTGGGCCCTCTGCTCAGGTCCCACCATTAGAAGGAACACAGTCGGCCAAGATCCACGTGCTGTGTGCTGTGATCCTCATCCCCTGCTTCCTCTCTAGCTGACCCCCGGTCATCTAACCCTACTGATTCACACCCCCCAGGGATTCCTGGGAGATAAGACAGGGCAAGTAGCCCTCCTGGGAGGCATCCTGGAACACTGAGGAAGCTGGATGTCAACCTTGAACTCTCTTCCTCCCACAGAAGAAGATGGAGGCCCTGGGGGACCCTTCACAGAGCAATGCCGGCCTTGGGGAGAGGTGATGCAACGTGAAATCCTGCTCTTCTAATGCACTGTTTCCTGGTTTCTGTGATCCCAGGGAACGCCTCAGCCCCACTGCTGGGTTCTGGAATCTTCACAGAGGCATCTTATTGTGCACAGTTGCTAATCGGTCTTTCTGTGAAAGAGGTGGA
Organism: Bos indicus; assembly: GCF_029378745.1. Classification (NCBI taxonomy): domain Eukaryota; kingdom Metazoa; phylum Chordata; class Mammalia; order Artiodactyla; family Bovidae; genus Bos; species Bos indicus. The sequence goes on along the minus strand of NC_091788.1, from coordinate 13,290,284 downwards.
AGGAACCACCTCTTCCACCATCTCGCTGACATCCCTCCTCCTGACTAATATTCCTTTATTACTATTTCCTGCCTTGAAAAAAAAGTCATTCTTACACTGCTGCCAAACAAATAGAATCATGACTTATACAGTTAATTTCATGCGTGTGTGTGTGTGTGTGTGTGCTGAGTCATGTCCGGCTCTTTGTGACCCTAAGGACTGTAGCCTTCCAGGCTCCTCTGTCCATGGGATTCTCCAGTCAAGAATATTAGAGTGGGTTGACCTACCCTCCTCCAGGGGATCTCCCCAGTCCAGAAATCAAACCTACAACTCTTGTGTCTCCTGCATTGCAGATAGATTCTTTACCCACTGAGTCACCTGGGAAGCCCCTAATTTCATGTTTTTAACAATTCTACTAATTTGTGACCTTAACAAAAACTTCTCCTTTTGGAAAATGAAAAGTGGTGGTCTTTCATGGGGTAAATGTTACAAAGGCAATAAAACAGGGCTAGAGACACTGATGAGGACCAGGTTTGGACAGCAGCTTAGTCACAAGGTCCCAGAGGCAAGTGGGACTTGAACTTGGAAATCTGTTGGGGGAAAAAGAGGTTGAGAGGGGCAGGTGAGACATTCAGCACTATTAGAATCCAGGAACAGCAGTCACATGAAAGGCAGTATCTTAGTTCCAAGCCATCCTCAGAGGCATCTTGAAGCAGTGGCTGGAGCTGGCAGAGCATTTGGTAGCAAGGAAGCACAGAGTCTGTCCCATAGCAAGGAGGGCCTGCAATCTGTTCACACCGTAAGCCTCTGAGTCCCTGCACGTCAGACACAGGTAGTCCCTGGAGGAACAACAACGAAGGGGACATACACAGTGCCTGGGCTCACAAGCCTCAAGTCTAGTGCAGACAAAGGGCCAGGCCCCAGCTGAGTGAACTGGGCTTCGTGACAGAGCTCCGGAACACAGCTGAACTCGAGTGAGAGACAGGACCAAAGCGGTGCCACGCAGATCAGACACACGGGGAGGAGGGCAGGGGAAAGGTGCCCCATCTGAGCACACAGATGCTTGCTCGCTTCCCCACCACCATCACTGGGCCAGTGGACCCACCTCCCGGTGAGAAGCAGACCCCCTAGGCCCTGGCAGGAAAGGGTCTTCCTGGCCCAGAGGCTGAGTATTCGCAGCCAAGTGATGCTGGATGCAATGAGGTTCAACAATAGCCTCAGAGTGTGTAACAAGTGGGAGGAGACACAGGAGACGCGGGTTTGGTACCTGGGTCGGGAAGACCCCCTGGAGGAGGACATGGTGACCCACTCAGTATTCTTGCCTGGAGAATCCAATGGACAGAGGAGCCTGGCGGGGTACAGTCCACAGGGTCGCAGAGTCAGAATGACTGAAGTGACTGAGCATGCGCACACGCCACAAGTCAGCACTCTCTGTCAGATGCACTCATTCCGCCAAGCCCGGGCATGCTCTGAGCCGCTCAGCCTGCTTCTCACATTCTTCAGTCTGAGGAGAGCCCACCCCTCAAATTGTGGACAGCTCCGAGAGGCTGTGTTTCATCTGAGTCCCTTTCCTAGCATTCCCCTAAAAGGAAATGAAATCAAATCAAATGAGATAAAATAAAACAAAACAAAATAAGGCATGGTTATGTAAGTCTTGTTTAAGTACACACATACACACACACACACACAAAACCTTTGTGTGGCACAATATATAGGATTTAATTTCGCTTGTCACAGTGCTCATTCCTTTATGAGTTTCCTAGGACCGCTATAACAAAGTGCCACAAACTAATTGGTGGCTTCGAACAATTGCAACGTGCCGTCTCACAGTCCTGGAGGTTCGCAGTCTGAAATCAAGGTGTCGGTGGGCCTCCGTCAAGGTGCTGGAGAAACACGCTTCCCAGCCTCTTCTAGCTTTTGCTATTCGTGGGCAACCTCTGGCACGCCTTAGCTTACAGACGCACCATTCCAATCACATGGCTATTTTCTCCCTGCATATCTTCACAGTGTCTTCCCTCTGCATCTATTTCTGGGTCCAAATTTCTCCTTTTTATAAGGACACCAGTCATACTGGAATAGCTCCCACCCTAGTGACTTCATTTTAATTTGACAACCTCTGATGAGTTAAGACCCTATTTCCAAATGAGGTCACATTCTGAGGGTCTGTCTGGGGAGTTAGGAATTTTGAGGGAATACAATTCAATCCATAATATTTATTCTAGGTAATAAGTGGATCTTGAGACTGTTGTCAAAAATCTAGCCAGGTATTCTTCTTCCTCCTCCACTCCCCTCCCTCTCCAGCCCTACCATAACATTCTATGAAAAAATAAACATGATTTTTCTCAACTTGGAATATGTTTCTAAGAACATCACATTTTGAAAGTGAAAAAAAAAATCATTTAGCAATTAAACTAGCTAGCACTTTGTGACATCTCTCAGATTATTTTCCTGTATTGCTTCTTCACTCTCATATTAGCACTAAACATCTCGTGTATCTATAATTTGAACTAACTGTCCAACTCAATTTTAGACTCACTGAGAACAGGGTTTCTAGTTATGGTTAATCCCACAGAAGAAAATTCTGGTCACACTCTCTAGATGAAACAAATGACTGAAGGCATGTCATAATATCCTCTATGGCTGCCAACAAGTGCACTTCTTTTTTTCTTTTTAAGTCACTCAGTCATGTCCAACTCTTTGTGACCCCATGGACTGTACAGTCCACGTAATTCTCCAGGCCAGAATACTGGAGTGGGTAGCCTTTTCCTTCTCCAGGGGATCTTCCCAACCCAGGGATCAAACCCAGGTCTCCTGCATTGCAGGCGGATTCTTTACCAGCTGAGACACCAGGGAAGCCCAAGAATACTGGAGTGGGCAGTTTATCCCTTCTCCAGCAGATCTTTCCAACCCAGGGATCGCATTGGGGCCTCGTGCATTGCAGGCAAATTCTTTACCAGCTGAGCCACCAGGAAAGCCCAAGAATCCTTGAGTGTGCAGCTTATCCCTTCTCCAGCAGATCTTTCCAACTCAGGGGTCGAGTTGGGGTCCCATGCATTGCAGGTGTATTCTTTACCAGCTGAGCCACCAGGGAAGCCCTCCCACCGAGTGCACTGCTCCAGGCAAAATAACTTTGCCCTTTGGTTCAACAACATTACTAGTATAGTTGTTCTTGCCACATACATAAATTCTGCCACTATCAGCGTTTCCACAGAAAGTAGGCTGTCTTTGAACATTAGCTCTTTAGCAAATAGTGGCATAGGGCCATTTGACCATATGGCTGACATAAGTCTGGGGAGAAGCTCCAATGTGAAGTTTCTTTTTCAACTTTAAAGCCCCATACAATTCACTCAATAATCATTTATTAGATGTAATTATTGCCAAATCCCAGCAAATGATAGGAATGCAGAGGTGAGTACCGCCCTCTATAGACAAGTCAGAGGAATAAATAACTGCTATTACAGTAGTATGATTAACTGCAAGAAGATAAGCCTGGGGGTCTTGGAGTAGCATAGCTGATTCCAGAGTAGAGGCGCTTAACTGATTCAGAGAGGTTTTAAAAGGTGACACTTAAGCTGAGAACGACAGGTTTAGTGGAAACTAACAAGCAGAGAAAATGGGGATTGCATTCCAGGTATAGGCAGAAGAGGGGTAAATTCATGAAAGTGCCATGGATATAGAGCATTCAAGCACCCATCTATAGTTGGTACTAGATTCCTACAACGTGGAGACTAGAGGGCAGTGGGGGTGACCGGAGTAGTGACTGGAGAGGCTGACGGGACCCGTGTGTTTGAGCTACCAATTCTGAACTTTACCTTGGAAGTGACAAAAAAGCACTGAAGGATTATAAGCCAAGGAGTGATGACACAGAGTTGCTTTTTTAGCACTAACGCATCACCCAGCAATGAGGAGGATGAATTAAAGGATGGAGAGTTCAGAGACAACGAGGTCTTTAGGTCATTGCAGGAGGTGAGGTGAGGGGTGATGAGGACCCCATCTAAGGAAGGGGCTGTGACTGAAGAGGAGAGGAGACACAGGAACAGGGCCTTTCCAACTGCAGGCCCAACCTACTAGTGAGTCATAACAGCAACCAATGGATAACAGCCAGGCTTTATTAACAAATAGGAAAAAATATATTGATGTACCACACAGCTCCTACATGAATCAGGGCTTTGTAAAGAAACACACACACACACACACACACACACACAACTTCAACTATCTACCGAAACAGATTATTGAATATTAATACAGATAATAATCTACTACGATTTAAATTATTAAATATGGGTATGTTTGTATAAATATAGTTATATTGAGTCAGGATATAAAATTAAGTTTTTCTGAAGATCATGAATAAAAATATTTGAAACATACTGACTTAGAGACTAGTTCAGAATAGGCCTTGGTAACCATTTGAACAGGATGAGAGGCTACAAGAAAAAAATGTGGCTAGGTTGACAGTGGCTACTCAGGTATGTTTAACTTTGGGACATAAAGTTGAAGGAGTTTATGCCCCGTCCCACCCCCTGAGAAGCTATACAGGAAATAAACGGGAAATGGTTCTAGAATGGAGGAAAGAAGCTGAGGCTGCAACCACAGATCTGGGGGTTGTCAGGGCATTCCTGATCAAGGAAGCCTTGGGAAGTGCCACCCCCACATGGAAGAAATACGTGGAGTGTGAACAGCAAAGGGCACCCGGGGGCACACCAGAGTGTGAGCGCACCAGCGAGCAGAGGAAGAAGTCCTGGCCAGAAAGTTAGGGGGGAAACCAGGCTTCCAAAGACCCAGGAGGAGTTTCAGGTAGATGGAGCCCAGTTGTTCAGATGCAGTGCAAAGGCCTTGAAAGCCTGAGGCCAAAGACCCTACAGTTGGTAACTGGGGCTTCATGAGAACAATCTGGGGGAAATAATGGGCAGAAGTAGGCTTCCCTGGTGGCTCAGACAGTAGAGTCTGCCTGCAGTGCAGGAGACCCAGGTTTGATCCCTGGGTCAGGAAGATCCTCTGGAGAAGGAAATGGCAATCCACTCCAGTATTCTTGCCTGGAAAATCCCATGGATGGAGGAGCCTGGGAGGCTACAGTCCATGGGGTCACAAAGAATCAGACAGAGCTGAGCAACTTCACTTCACTTCAACGGGCAGAAGTTGAGTGACTAACTGTACCAGTCTGCCCAGGATTGGGGGTTTTCTGCTACATGGCACTTTCAATGCTAACACTGGACAGTACTATGCAAACTGGGATGGTTGGTCACCTTAGGACTCAAAATAGTTAAGGTTTCAGTTGCAGGTGAGATGGAGGCAAAAAATGTGGATTCTTTTTCTGAGAGACTCCAACTCTAAAAAGAAGAATGTAGAGTAATATTCCCTGTAGAGAAGGAAACAGGATCAACAGTTTTACACTTCTTTATTCCTCCTCTTACTTTAAAGCCATGCTAAAGGCTTAGTTCTACAATGATCAGAACAAGTGAGGATGAGGCTGGAGCTGTAAGAGACTAGGGATAATTGATGGAGCAGCATTGTCCTCAAGAAGCAGAAGAGGCAGATGCTGAGTCCTGAAGGAAGAAGGTCCCACCTGCTTGAGAGAAAATTCCATGTGTGTAAGTAGGGATGGGAAATCGAAGGGGATTACAACAGATGCTTTCCATCTTGTTGGGACATGGAGTGAGGAGACAGTGGGACTGAGGCTTGAAGGGAGATGAGCAAAGGCGTGCAACAGCTGTTCAGATGTGAGAAGACTAAAACACTCCAGGAAACAAGGAATGCCCAGCTGAGATGGGGAGTCATGAATATGCAGAGCACAACGTAATTACTATTACTGACTAAGCTAAGGTCCCCAGCCTGTCCAAAGTCATACAACTGCAAGCATATTATAACATATTTCCAGTCTTGAAAAATGTCTGTTGCTGTTTTAGTCACTGAGTCATGTCCAACGCTTTGTGGCCCCGTGAACTATAGCCCACCAAGCTCCTCTATCCACGGGATTTCCCAGGCAAGAATACTGGAGTGGGCTGCCATTTCCTTCTTTAGGGGATCTTCTCGACCCAGGGATCAAACCCACATCTCTTGCATTACAGGTAGATTCTTTACCATTGAGCCACCAGGGAAGCCCCTTGAAAAACAAAATCTACCATTGCACTTAAGAAGAATTGTCTATGGGCAAGTATATGGTTAAACAGGAGACAAAAATACTTGCTAAACAGGCTTCAGGAAAAAATGACACGTGAAAGCAACAGTGTGTTCAGCCTTTGGCAGGACTGTTACTAAATGGGCGCTCTTCACAGTACTGCGGTAGGGGCACAATCAGACACACGTGAGCTCAGGCTGGAAAGTAACGCAGGGAGCAGAATCAGAGATGGGCAATTTGGAACCTACAGAGGGGCCAAGCACACATTCCTGGCACCCTGGATGGCTTGGTACCTTGACCTAATGCCAAGTCTTGGCTGCCTGATACTAAGAACTCTCTCTCCTTCTTGGTGGGCATTTATACATACCCTATGCCAAATCCCCATGATAACCCTTTGCGATAGTTCTCCAGCTTTGCCAATCCAGCTTTGCCAATGGGGAAGACTGTGTTTCAATATGGTTAACTAGTCCATGACTGGTAAATTAGCAGGGATGAGGTGTAGATAAGCTGACTGATTTAGCCCCTCACTTTGCCCTTCTTTCTTTTCACCTGTAACAATGAGGATAATAACAGTATCTAAGCAGAGGTCTTTGTAAGTATTAAATGAGATCATGTATGTGAAAGTGCCAGGCACCCGCACAGATGCTGCTCATTTATTTGTCCAGCACAGCAGTTTTCAACTGGTAGGAATTTTGCCCCCAGGGGATCTGTGGCAACGGGGATATTTTTGATTGTCACAAGTAGGGGAGTGTTATTGGTCTCTAGTGGGTACAGGCAGGGATGCTGCTAAAAATTCTACTGTGCACAACCCCCACAACAAAGAATTCACCTGCCCAAAATGTCAGTGGTGGGGAGGTGACCCCTGCTAGCAGCATAATGCAGGGGACTGGGAATCACACACCCTAACAAAGCACAACAGGGTCTTACAAGTAACAGATCGCAGCGATAGGATGCTTATAGATCTGGATCTTGGACCCACTACTTGCTTTTGGCAAGGTATTTAACCTGTCTGCACCTTACCTTTCAAATGGGAATCATAATAGCATAAAGTCATCTCAATAAGTTAAATTATTGCTGAATAATTTTCTGCTAGCACAATGAAATTACTCACTCGTCACCACCTTGAAATTTAAGAGACACCAAGTGTCTGAAGATGCCAAGAGTTCTTTTCATAGTCAACAAGGCTCGCTGCTGTATTTCGTGTGGTGCTTTCTCAAGACAGCTTTTCTTCAGAAGTGACTTAAGGATAGCATTGAAAGTTGTCTGCCATGGCTCAGTACCATTTGTTCTTTCCCTGAATTCTTTTCTGAAAAGATGGCAGTACTTTTGATTTACACAAACACTGACCTAGATTCTAAAATCTTTTGCCTAACACTGGGTTTCAACTTTCTCCCATGTAGACACTCTTACCTTCTCTCTTGGCTACCTGAACAGAAGCAGCTCTCTGCTCTACAATGTAACCATAGGCAATATCTTGTATCGAAGGGGTGTTGGTCTCTCCACATTTTCACCAGAAAAGTCTACAGAACTGAAGGGCTCCCTTTTTTCTTTCCAGCGGCTCACTTCCCCCTCTGTGTTTCCTCCTCTGCCCCTCAACCACCCTGCTATGCAGCCACTTCATGGCTGGTTAAAACACGTCTCTTTGCCCCAATCTCCCTCTGATGATCAGATCAGACTCTTCTCCAGGGCTCCTTCAGATTCTATTCATCAAACCTGTTATCCAGGGAAGACTCCTTTGGAAACTTCACACCTTCTCTACTCCCTTTCTTGGAGAGAATGTAGGTCTAGGGAGTGAGGAAGCACAGATAGGCAGAAACCAACAGATGGGGAAGGGAACAGAAGGAAAGAGGGTAGACAGAGTACAGCTTATAAGGGAAAAGGCAAACAGATCAGCCAGCAAAGAGCATGGGGCTCACAACCCTAATAGCTTCCATGTATAGAAAACATTTATCTATGTGTATAAAATCCATATACCTGCAGAACCAATCCAACAATGGGGGGTGGGGTAGGCTCAAGGCATGTTAGGTATTTTCCCTCTGAGCTACCCAACAAGCAGTAAAGGAGTGAAAAGCGGAGAAATATTGTCATCCCCACCCTCTGAAATAAGGAAACTTGGATGCAAAGATGTTATAACTGGCCTAGTCTCCACTTCCCAAAGTGGCTGAAGCATGGGGAAAGGAGAGAAATAGACTCCAGGTTTGCTGAATTTCTCCCATACCAGAAATCTGCAAGAAAAGCCCACAGGAAAAAAACATCAGAGAGAGCAATGAGAGTCCAGAAAAAGAAAAATGAACAACAGCACTGGTAAGAATGGGAGAGATAAAGAGATGGAAGAAACAGGTGGCAGGAAGAAAAACAGGCAGAAAAATGACAGAGACCGACCCCGGTCCCCAACCGGGGACCAGTAAAGGGAGGGTCGCGGTGGCGCACTGGCCTCACGTCCTCAATAACACTGTCACTAACCAGGCAGACAGACCACACAGGAAACCATCCTCTAAGAAGACACCCAAATCAATAACAACATACCTCTGCTCCAGTCTTTTCAATACAGACTTTAATTCACAACGCGCTCAAAGGGGAGGGAAGGGGAGAGCCCAGAGCACTGTTGGGAAGGGGCTATTACACTAAACACACTAACCTTTTGATGAAAAGTTGACAAAGGGACAGGGAGCTGCAGAAGCCACCTCCTGCCCCTTCCGCCATCCCCACCCCATTCCCCCATCCCGTCTTGGTTTCTTGGCTCGATTGATCCGGTAAGAACTTATTAACGGCTTTTTTTTCTTTTTTTTTTTAACATGAGGCTGTGGTTAAAACAACCCCCAACTCCTTTTCATCTCTTTTTCTGAAGTTTCTTTTATTAATCGAATTTTTAAAATCCAGTTTCAACTCCACGTGCATTTGACGGTCGTTCTTAAGACTCGGGAGAGACCCAGAGCGGGGAGCCCCAAGCGCATTGTCTGATGTGGGAGAAGGGTGCCGCGCAGTCAGTCCCGGGGCGCCCCCTCCTCCCCGGGCGCCCCTTCCCAAGCCCCGTCGGGTCTCCAAAGGCCGGCGAACGCCGTGCGGCTGTAGCCCGCGCTGTAGTCGTAGGACACCTGTTGGGGCGGCGGCGCCGGGGGCAGAGCGCAGTCTGAGAAGAAGGGGGTGAACGAGGCCAAGAGGCCGGGCCCGTCGTCCCCGCCCGGAGAGTCCGCGGCGGCGGGGTAAACGGAGCGCAAGGGCTCGTTCAAGGTCAAGCCACCGCCAGGCGCGGGCAGGGGCGGCTTTTTGGTCGCGGGGCCGCCCGGGGCGCTCCAGGGCTCGGGGTACAGTAGGCTCCCCACCATCGCGGGCTGGGGGTCGAAGAGGCCGGGCTCCAGCTCCGGGGGTCCCCGCAGGACGGCGGCCCCGGCGGGGAACACATCGAGAGGCTCCGCGGCAAGTAAGGCACCCGCCTCGGTGCCCGCGCCGTAGTCGGGCCCCAGAAGCTCGAAGAACTCGGCGGCCTCTGAGCCCTTCTCCAAGTCGCCCAGGCTCACGCCGGGCCCCGACGGGCCGCACACGCAGCCGCCCGCCCGGGACGGCTCGGTGAAGAAGGACGGCGGCAGGTTGCGGGCCCGCAGCGGGACCTTCCTGGCGCCGGGGACCGCCGGGCCGCCCGCGGAGCCGGCCGCGTCCCCTCTCACGAGCCCGGCCGCGGGCGCCGCCTCCGCAACCCCGGCCGGATCGGCGCCCCCGGGGACGTGGCGCAGCGAGTCGAAGAGCGCGGCCAGGCTCCGGCTCTGTAGGCTGGCGGCCGCCGCGGCCTGCGACGCCTCCCGCCGGGGAGCCGCCTTGCCGTGGGCCGGGACCGGGACCGGGACCGTCTGGGCGCCGGCGAGGGGCCGCTTGGCGGGCGTGTCGGCGGCGCCCGGGGAGGGCGGGCCCGGGGGCGCGGCGCCCATGAGGCCGCTGCAGCGCTTGATCTGCTTCTGCAGGTACTTGCGGTGGTTCACCTTCCGCTTCGACTTGCCGGGCTTGTCCAGGGCCAGCTTGATGTTGCTAGACGCGGAGTCGATGAAGCTGAGCAGGTCGCGGGTAGCCTCGCGCGCATCCCCGCTCTCGGCGCCCGCCAGCAGCGCGCCCGCCGGCGTCCCGGTCTCCTCATCCTCGAAACAGCAGCCCTTGTCCAGGGCTCCGAAGGCGCCTCCCAGCCCGTCCGGGGAGCCCCCGAAGCCGAAGGGGACGAAGGGGTGCGTGCTGAGGAGCGCCGCCTGGACTGCCATCGCCTCCGCTCCGGGGCGGCCGGTGCGCCGCCGGCCGCTTCCCGCCCGCCGCCCAGGCCCGGCTGCCGCCCCGGCGTGGTGCGCGCGGGGTAGCTTCCTTGTTCGGGGCCGGCTCGCTGCTCGGCCTCCCGGGGGAGCTCATTAGGTCTTGTAAGCGAGGGGCGGAGGGAGGGAGCGCGCGGCGACCGCCCCGGTGGCGAAGGGGAGGGGCTTACTTAGAGGGGCTTAGCCGAGGAGTCGGGGCGAAGGGGTCGCTTTTCTAGTTTTCTAGGCTTTCTCAAGCTCATCTTCTTAACCCCTTAGTTTCCCTTCGCCCCGCCAGCCGCAATATGTGAAGATGGGGTGGTGCGTGCTCAAACTCCAGCTCCCATATAACCACACCCGGGCGTGGGGCACTCTCCCTGAGGCTGAGAAGCCAGGAAGACACGAGGGTTTCAACCCCAGCTCTAGTAATAATAGTAACCACCGGCTACGGAGCTTGGGAGCTTCCCAGATGGCGCTAGTGGTAAAGAACCTGCCTAGCAATGCAGGAGATGTAAGAGATGCAGGTGCAATCCCCTGGGTTGGGACGATTCAACGGAGGAGAGCACGGCAACCCACTCCAGCATTCTTGCCTGGAGACTCCCATGGACAGAAGAGCCTGGCGGGGCTATGGTCCTTAGGGTAGCAAAGAGCTGGACACGACTGAGGCAACTTAACACGCACCAGGAACTTGCTTATGCCAGGCACTGTCGCTGCACTACCTCATTTAATCTTAGAACAATACTCCTTTGAAGTACCTATTATCACTGTCTAACAAATGAGGAGACTGAGCCTCAGAGAGTTTCAGGGAGTTGGCCAAAGCTATATCCAGTCCAGGCTGACTCCAAAGCTATTCCTAAGACCTTGACAAAACCTAGGTTATTTCTTGGCCTCAGGCTTCCTCCCCTATCCGATGGGAGAAGGAAGCTAGTGTCTCTTCAAGGTCTAGCCCTGGTCCTAAGATTCTAACTCGATATTCTGATTTTCATTCTCAACTGTGATGCTCATTCTTCTACCCCTTAATTGTTACAGGCAACAGTTTACAGCAACTTGAGGCCAGCGCTGGACTCATCTTTTATTAGTAGTTGATAGAGGAGGCAAGGGAGAAAGTCACTCCCACTAAGCCAGCTGGTGCTTTAGAGAAAGAGTCCTGTGTGTGTATGAAACTCTCAGTATCTTAAGACAAAATATGGACCAGAACCTCTCCCCTACGTGTCAAACCATTTAGGTTGTCCTTTTGGAACTTCTGTTGCATTTCAAGAATCACCTTGAAGTTAACTTAGACCCACTCTCACCTGGGCAAGCTTCTTGGGAGTGAAAAAATGAGTACTATGGCAGAGCATGACAGAAGATTCAGAAAGACTTGGGTTCTGATCTTAGCCTCACCACTCAGTCCCTCTGTGTTGGGTTGAAATCCTACCTCTGATGAGTATATAACTTTCAGCAAACCTGACCTTTCTCTGCCTTAGCCCACACATGTTAAATGCAGGTTAGGTTGCCCACCTCACAGGGCACTTGTGATCTTTAAAGGAAACATCTTGTGGAAAAATCCTTATCTGTTAACTGTTCTATAGCCTATGATGAGTATTTGCCCTTATTTCTTTAAAACACAAAAAGATGACTGTGTTTCCTTACATGGACATTGAAAATGCAATAGAACACTTCAATCACAAGGTGTTCTGAGGGTTTAGTGAGGTTACATATGAAGATGCTGTGTGTGTGATAAACTGTTCCCTAAATAAGTTATAGTTTAGGTACAGAGTCTACCCAGGGCAGATATAAACCATCTCTTTCAAAACTCCTTACTGTAAGCCTCATTTTTCAGGAGGTAGCAAAACCGTTTTTGAGGACCCTGAAGGCACAGCCTTACCAAAGGAGAAAGGGCCAGATAAACACTTTTAATTTGGGAGATTAAGTACTTTTCCCAAGCTGACATGCCGAAGCAAACTTTTTTTGAAAAACTCAAGTTGGCTCAATTATAATGTACCTTTCCTTGGAGTTACACACAAGATTTTGTCCTCCATGATTGGACTGTTTTATTGTCGGTGACCTTGCACTCAGAAAATTCTGTGGTCTTGTCACTGAGCTCCATTTCACCCCCCTCGGATGTGGATGTCAGCACTTCCCTTTCCCTGTCAGCAGGACCCTTCCATCGACCCCTGGGTCTGGCAGCCAAGAGCACTAACTCTTTTTTTTAAACTTCTTTCAACTGAGCAGCTCTTACAAATCCCCAGACAGAGATTGTATAGGGCAATATATTTAATTGACATCTTTAGTCTGAAAAAAAATCTCTCTTAATTCCCAGAGTTAGCTAAGCCCTCATATAATCATATTCAAGATAAATGGAATATGAAAATTCATATATAAAAGTCCATTTCCAGATCATTGGAGTTCTGAGCATCAAAATTGATTTGGCATTAGATGAGGATAGGCTCAAATTCTGGCCTGCCACCTGAGATGTGAGTGCCCTTGGGCAAGTCAGTCTGCCTTTCTAAAGCTGTTTCTTCATCTGAAAAATGGGAGTGGTTCTAACTATCCTCAGAGTCTTTGTGAGAATTAGGTAAACAGGCAGGTAGTATCTCTGAGTCTTGATTGGTTTATCTGTGCAAAGGAGATCATCTCAAATCCTCAGGGTTGTAGGGAGATGGTATATATGAAAGCTCCTGGCACAAAATAGCAGCTCAGCAAATGCCCATGTTTTTGATTCCTCCACTCACTTCTTACCAATATATCTCCCTATAAAATCAACATCATTTGTTCTTTCCCCCAACAAAGTGAGTGACTATTTTCCAATGCAAGAAAGCAGTTATACTTTCAGGTTATAGAAACGTAGAAACTGTAATAGAGAGAGTGCTGAAATTAGAACCAGAGATTGAGACTGGGCCCAGTATACCTTTTCATTATCCATCTGGCTATAAAAATTTACTTAAAACCCTATACCTCAATATTCCCCTCTATAAAATGGGAATAATTATGTAAATTTAATAAAGCTATTGTGGGCAAAGGAGGTAAGACTATACAATGGAGAAAAGACAGTCTTTTCAATAAGTGGTGCTGGGAAAACTGGACAACTGCATGTGAAAGATTGAAACTAGGACACTTCCTAACACCATACACAAAAATAAACTCAAATGGATTAAAGGCTTAAATGTAAGGCCAGAAACTATAAAGATCTTAGAGGAAAACATAATCAGTACTCTCTTTGAGGTAAATCACAGCAAGATCCTCTTTGACCCACCTCATAGACTAATGACAATAAAAACAAAAATAAGCAAATGGGACCTAATTAAACGTACAAGCTTTTGCACAGCAAAGAAAACAATAAATAAATAAAAAGATTAATAAGACTATTGTGAAAATCAGTGAGATAATGGAAATGGAAGTTCTTTATCAACCATAAAGTTCTATATACAAATATAAGATACTCATAGCTTAGAAGTTCCACAGCCTAATTCACAAAATTGATCCTTACGTATAAAATATCCATTCAATCACTTATTCATTCAACCAAAAGATAATGACACCAACAATATGCTCAGCACTGTGCTAGTACTGTGGATACAGAGACAAGAAGCCATGATTCCTACCCTTTCTGGTGGAAAGACAGACATGCAAACAAGCCATTGTAATATAATGTGATACTTCTCAATAGAAGTAAATTAAAGGTACAATAGTTGACGAGATAAAAGACCTTCAGGTTGCCCAGAGGAGGAAGCCTGCATAAACAGGTACAATAAGACTTGAATGATACATTTGAGTACACCAAGCTGTTTGCTTGTTTAGTGACATCTCTGGAATAGCCAGGCAGAGGGATGGTCATACAAAAGCATTGGTGTTTATGGAAAACTATAAATAAAAAGACAACAATGAACAACTTCTGCTTGAAATAACTTGAAATATCTGAGACCAAATAAATCCTCAGAGCTTCCAAAGTGCAGCTAAATTGCTCATGTGGACCCCACCTTGTGGTCTCAGATGTTTTCTTCATTTCCTTTGCGGAAGAGCTCTATTCCAGATGGAAGGAGTTTCAGCAAAGTCGGTGGCCTGCGCCTGCCAGCCCATCAGCCCCTCCTCCTACACCCTGAGTGAGCAGGCTCACTTGACTGGTTTGACATCAATCCATTCCACTTCCTCTGGGGCGGAGGGACCTGGCTCCAGCCTGCATGAGGGCCTCTCTGCAGAGCTCCAAACTGAGCTCTTTTGCCCCACTGATACCTAATGCTGAGCGAGTGGGATTAGTCTCCTTGGGAACCAAGCCCCCCAGGGACTCAAGGGCTGAACTCGCCCCAAACCGTTTGGGAGAATTGAGATTTCATATTGTTCTTTTACACTTGGATTTCAGGACATTACTGAGACAAAGGCCCACCTGAGAGCTGCCTCCTTTCTTGTGAGTAAATATAGCAGCAGGATCAAAAGCTGACTTACTTATTTTGTTTTCCTCTTTGTAACTTTAATCATATTCCCTGCAGGACAATCTTAGTGCTCAGAGATGTCAGGAATGTACATTCATAAAGGGAGAAATAATTATGCATCTTTTTCTCTCTCTTTTTCTCTTCCCATGCCAATTGCTTGTCACTCACTATTTTTGAAAGCTCAGATAAAACAAATCAATTCCTCAGTTTCACCATGCAATTTATAAAGGATCAGTTTCATCACAGAATAATGTTACTTTACAAATTATGCACTCCCCAAAATGTATCTCTTGTTCTCTTTCTCACCCTTTCCTCCATCCTTCCAGCCCAGCTGACGTTGACCGTGGCTGGCCTGGATGATCCAAGGTGGCATCACTGGAGGACATGACTGCGCCCGTGCCTATGCACGCAGTCGGTGTAACAGTACTCAGACTCCTTACATGGAAGCCTGGGAATCCCAGAGACAGTGTTGCAAGAGGCATCTGTCGGGCATTCTGTGACCTGGCTCCAGAATTCCCAGAGCATCATTTTCACCACATTCTATTGGTCAAACATATCACTAAGGCCTGTTCCCGAGGAGGGAAATTAGAATCTAGCGCTCAATGGAAGAAACATCAAAGAATTTGTTCGGTTTGTGTCTTAAATCTCTTTTCATCTACATCACCCTCACTTTTTCTTTTCTCATCAAATGGTTTATTGAAGAAGCTGGTCATTACCTTGTCATCTTCTCCCACATTCTGGATTTGGTTGGTTGCAGCCATCTCCTTGGCATTATTTAATGTTTCTCTGGCCCCTGTATTTCCTGAAAATGAGAAGTAGATGTAGGGGCTTGGTCAGATTCATATTCTTTTTTATGCTATGTGCTCACACACACACACATACACATACTATAAAATATATGCTACAATGTGTATGTTTCAGAATAACAATGCCAATATTCTTACTAATGATCACTACACATTTTTCCTTTTTTTCCATTATTTTGTCCTCAAAACATATCCCACTAGTGATAAACAGTCCAATTACTATGTTTCAGATTCACTTTTTAAAATCCTCTCTGTGTGGTTATGCCATCAATTCACTACATAATTGAATTAGGTTAGGTTTATTTGTTTATTTATTTAGGTTTACTTTTCTTTATATAAAATTCCTTTATAAATCTTTATTTTGCTTTATAGTTTTTTAAAAAATTTAGATGGTTTCAAAGTCAAAACTATACCACAAGATATGTTCAAAGAGAGCCAGCTTCTATTGTGGGCCCTCCACCCTATTTCCTCCCCTCTTCCTATAGGTAATTGTCCTTGTTTTGATTTGTTTGAGTTCAGGCTTATTCTTGTTAGTTAATATATTTATTATACATTTTCCTCTTCCTTTTTTTTTACTTAAAAATGATGCATCTCCCTTCAGTTTTTATAGTTGTGTAGTATTCCACTGGGTGGCTCTACCATCATTTATTAAATCAGTTCTGTTATGATTAACTCACCTGGGTTTTTCTAGACCTTTTATATTATAAATTGTACTGCAACAAATAGCTCCAGTGTAAAACCAAGGTCCCCCAACTACTGGTCTGGTGCTCCTTTCATAATATTGGTATGGTTATAAAAACAAGGCATATACTAATTTACATTTCATCCCTTTTTTCATTTATTTAACATTTACTGAACTCAGACTATGTGTTAGAAAGCATTACGAATTTGGAGGAATATAAAGATTCATAAATCAAAGTCCTACCTTCAAAGAATCCATGACTTGATAGACAATGCAGACACATATTCAACAGATAACAAAACCATATAAAATAAAGTGCAAGCAAAACACTGAGGGTTCAATAGAGAAATCCACTAGGATAAAGGAAATTGGGAAGGACACATCAATTGTGTGACATTTGAATACAGTGGAAAGAGCAGAATTTCCCAAAGTATGTAAAGACAGACACTTGATACAGACTGCACAGAAATAGTTCTAATGTTTTCCTTAGCTAGGATCTTTTCATTTTTACAAAGAGAATGTATTAATGTATTATTTATTTATATACATTATATATTTAGTTAAAATATTAATTCTTCAACTGAATGTGGATGGCATTTTCAATGAGTCATGAGTATTTCTATATTCCTGGACATGCATAGGAAAATAGTAGGAGAAAACACTAAAGGGGCTGGGATTATCAAGATACTAAATGCCAAGCCAAGAGACGATATGAACTCTGTAGTGTGCCTCTTTCTTTCCATATCTCTTGAGATATTGTTGGGCTAGGTTTATGCCAAAGGAAAATAAGACCTGGAGAGAAAAGGCCTAGATTCAAGGTTTGGATCTAGTGTTTAAATCCATTTTGTTTATAGAATTAATTATGATTCTATTCTACTTCATTTCAGAAAGAAATTTAGACCAATTATGAGGTTATATAAAATGCAATGAAATAACACAACTTAAACTGGAAATCAGTGCCCAAATTTTGGTTCCTAATACCATTCCCCAATAAAAGGAACCAGAACTCTTTGAGAAATGGCTAATTCTAGGACTGAAGGTAGAGAATATACAAGATGACCCTGGAACTTTTATAGTACCAGAAAGTAAAGAAGTGCTCAAAACATGTTAAAAGAGACACGGGAGCCAACTAGAAGAGCTCCCAATAACCAAAGCTGGAACAATTTAAGCAACAAGAGAAATTATGTAATATTGGATTACAAGCCAAAGGATAAAATAAATATTCATTCGTCCATACTAATGTGAATGATTGAATAAATAAATAAGTGGAGAATAATAGATAAATCTCCCATGAAGAAGAGTTCCAAATAATTTATATAAATACTCTGCTCTCAAGGAGGCACAGTATAACTTCTCATGCTTCAAGTGTGACTTTATCGTAGCTGCTGCTGCTGCTGCTGCTAAGTCACTTCAGTCGTGTCCGACTCTGTGCGACCCCATAGACGCAGCCCACCAGGCTCCCCCGTACCTGGGATTCTCCAGGTAAGAACACTGAAGTGGGTTGCCATTTCCTTCTCCAATGCATGAAAGTGAAAAGTGAAAGTGAAGTCGTTCAGTCGTGTCCGACTCTTAGCGACCCCATGGACTGCAGCCTACCAGACTCCTCCATCCATGGGATTATCCAGGCAAGAGTACTGGAGTGGGTTGCCATTGCCTTCTCCATTATCGTAGCTACCTTCTTCCAAAGAAAGCAGCATGGAAAAAAAGGGGGAAAGAATGATTTCAGAGTAAAGAAACCTGGCAAACAGCACTTTGGCCAGGTGATCAAAGTTAACAATAATGTCATATTGTTAGTATATACCCTTGATAGGATGTGATGAGAATGGCACTTTACTTTTGTGGTTTACCCAGAAAGCTGTTGCTGCCATTTAATCATAAGAAAAGCAAATCAGACAAATCTCAACTGAGGGGAATTCTACAAAATACTTGACCAGTACCCCTCCACACTGCCAAGGACACCAAAAACAAAAAGGGAAGTCTGTGAAACTGTCACAGAAGACCCTAAGACGGAACTGTAATGCAGTCTCCTAGATGGGGTCCCAAAGCAGACAAAAAGATATTAGGTAAACTAAGGATATCTAAACTATAGACTTTGGCTAATAATGATATATCCACATCATTAACTTGATTAACCACATGAACTTGCTTCATAAGTTGCAGAAAATGTGCCCTAGTAATGTAAGATGCTAACAATAGGTAAGGAAACAGGATATAGAACATACAGAAACTTCTCTATGCTATTTTTGCAATTTTTCTGTGAATCTAAAACTATTATTAAATAAAAGGCTTATTTTAAAAAAGAAAAAGGTAGGAGGGTTTCGTGAAGAAATAAAAATGTAAAGTATTAAGTGGGACCCAGAATGACATTAAACCTTGCAAACAAATGTTATATCCTTGTGAAATCATCACAAACTTGGCTCTAGATTTCCTAAGAATCAATGAGAAAAGTGAAATCTAGTCAGTTACCATAATTAACACTACCCAAAAGGTAAAAGGAAACCAATTGCTTAGGATAAATACTGGGTTAGCCAAAAGTTCATTCAGGTTTTTCTGTAAGATGGTATGGAAAAACCAGAACAAACCTGAGCCTTTTTGGCCAACCCAATAGAAGGATCCTTAGTACTAGAGCCAGCCAAGTATTTTTCTCAAGGGTCCTGATGAAGAGGAAAATGTAAAATAGAATGAACAATCTTCATACACACAGCTGTGTCTGGTCTTTGTGATAACAGCCCTAAAGGAATCACTGATCCCTGGGTCCAAGCTCCTTTGCCGTATGACATTACCCCTCTTCCATTGTGAGCTGGTCTGTTTCTCCATACCTTTGAATCTGTGCGGAAGACAGTGCACAAATTGCAAACCTTTGCAGCCTTGCAGTGTAAGAGGCATAGCAGCTTCCACTTCCACACTGTTGCAAAACTAAGACCCCAGGCTATGAACAATCCCAGGAGAAACAAGTTTCCCCAGGTGAGAGCCAGCACCACTGCCAGACATGCCAGTGAGACCTTTTTGCACCCTCCAAACCCCGTCAAACCATCATATAACTAAAGCCACATGAGAGATTCCAGGGAAGACCTGCAAGACAACCACTCAGATTGCTAACCAATACAGTCATGTAAAATCATGCATTTTGACTTTAGGCCAATAAGTTTGGGGATGGTTTGTTATGCAAAAGTTTGATGAGCTGTTTTTAAAATAACAGCCCTCACTACAGAAGGATAGCACCAAACTCCAGTACATCTATCCAAAGCAACTGAACAGAAAGTCTTCATTCCAACTGAACACCTTGAAAATCTCTCTTGAGTAAGGTAATCCTTGCACTGCACACTTCAACTGAGATAATGGATGTGAAAGGACTTTGCTAACCAGAGAGAATACTACCAATAGTTATTTGTCCAATTTTTAAAAAACTGCTATGGGCTTTCCAGAATATTGCTAAAGCAGGGCAGCAAGCAGGACATGCATTAAAAAAAAAAAAAAAAAAAAAACACTATATGGGACTTCCCTGCAGGGGACGTGGGTTTGATCCCTGGTCCAGGAAGATTCTACATGCCACAGAGCAACTAAGCCTGCGTGGCACAGCTACTGAGCCCACGTGCCTCAACCCCCAAAGCCTGCAAGCCCAGAGCCTGTGCTCCAGGCAGTGAGAAGCCCGTGCACCGCAGCAAAGAGTAGCTCCTGCTCACCACAACTGGAGAAAGCCCATGAGGCACCAAAGACCCAGCGTCACCAAAAATAAAAGCAAATAAATACATTTTAATTTGTTTTTTTTTTTTAAACAACAGTAACACTGGATTCTCCTTACTCTGGATAACCACTAAGTCAATGTTTTCTAAACTGTGTCCTCTACTCCCTATTTTTCACCAGTGATCACTCAGCTGATCCCCAGATGGCT
Organism: Bos indicus; assembly: GCF_029378745.1. Classification (NCBI taxonomy): domain Eukaryota; kingdom Metazoa; phylum Chordata; class Mammalia; order Artiodactyla; family Bovidae; genus Bos; species Bos indicus. The sequence continues at coordinate 13,270,127 of NC_091788.1, read as the reverse complement.
TGGTGTTTTCAAAAGAAAAAGAGCTGACACAATTTTGTGTACATATGTTTCATAAATTTTAAATGAAAAGTTATGGCTATCATAGAAATTAGCTTTTTCTTTATAACCACATCCTAATGGTTACACGTGTTTCAAAGACTACATGTATTTGTTTCAGCTAAATTACGTGATCAATTAATAGATGCAGTTTCCACCTCGTTTATGTAATTTTCACATCTTAGTTTTTGTTGGTTACATTTTCATTTTCTTCAATGTTACATATTATATCTATATCTTAAATATATGAAAGCATATCAATGGCTTCAAAGCAGTTTTTATAGTACTAAATTAGTGAGAAAAATATTTAAAACATTATAAATACATATGATAAATAAGACAAATTAAAATATAAAATATACATGCTGGCATAAACACATATGTAAGCATAATAATTTGTATAAGAACTGCAAAAAAAAAAAAGGAAGAAGGAATTTGGAAACTAGCTGATTTGAGGCACCGAACCCAGGAAAGCCTCAGTACTTGAGAAAGTAGGAGTGAAGAAAAGGAAAAATAGGAGAATTGGTTAAAAGTCTATATAAGAAGCAATTAAAGGTAAATCAGACAGGAGAAAGACAAATGCCATATGACAATGCTTACATGTGGAATCTTTAAAAACGGTACAAGTGAACCTATTCACAAAGCAGAAACTGAGTCACAGACGTAGAAAAAAACTTACAGTTACTGAGGGAGAAAAAGGGAGGGATGGGGTAAATTGGAAGATCAGCATTGACATATATACACTACTACACAGAAAGTAGATAACTAATAATAACCTAGTGTGCAGCACTGGGAACTCTACTCAATACTCTATAATGACATATATGGGAAAAGAATATAAAGAAGAGTAGATTTGTATGTATATATATATATATAACTGACTTTGCTATACAGCAGAAACTAACAGAACATTGTAAATCAATACTCCAATTGTAAAAAAACATACTCCAATTGTAAAAAACAATTGTAAAATACAATACTCCAATTGTAAAAAAAAAAAAAAATTTGTAAAAAAACCCTTCAATTTAAATTTTTTTAAAAGGAAGCAATTAGATTTCAAGATCCCCTCCCCAACCCCATACTGTCACCCAACTGAAAAACAAGATTTTTCTTTCCTATGGAATTGAACCTCAATGGTTCTAGTGTAGGGGATTCTATGTGTTGATACAATGTAGAGTGAGCAATGACACACTACTAAAAACAAAGGGATTAAATGAGATTTTACCTTATGAATAAAGAGCAATGACCCTCAACCTCATTTTTTCAGTCAGTTTCTACAATATTTGCAGAAAGTCACATACTCCCCAATTGGAATAGTCTTCTCTGAAGGGTTAATAGCACAAGAGAAAGGACTGGGTGGGTTTCCAACAAGCTTTTCCGCTATCCACTCTTAAATATAAATTGTCATCCAACATTCATCAAACACTTTGGCAATGTCTCCAACACAGATAACAGAGACCAAAAAAAGAAATATACTAGGAGGAGAGAATCCCAGAGGAAATGAATAATGCAAAGAACAAAAGAAAACTTTCATATAAATTATATTTCAAAGAGATAAAATAAGGTTTAAAGATTAAAGAAATAAAAAATATCTCAACCATGAAACAAAAATTAGATGCTACAAATCAAGGAGAGGAGTAAATCAAAAGTAAGAAATTTCTCTTAGAACTCTATGATAATATATTCTTAAAAATCAATAGAGAGATTGGAAGGTAAAGTTAAGGAAATTTCCTAAGATGAACAAAAAGTGAAAGAAATGTTCAACATTAAGACTATAGGGATTTGGGACAAAATGAAGGAGAAAATACTATTAAAGAAATAAAACAAGGAAATGTTATAGGACTGAAGGATATGCACTCCCAGATTAATAAAAGAATCCACTAGATGCCTAGTAAACTTTAAGACTCATAACAAAGTACATTATTATAAAGTTTCAGAATATCAAAGAAAAAAGATCTCTCAGGAGAGATAAACATTATGTACAAAAAATAAAATCAAAATAACATCAGACCTCTCATTAACAACACTGGAGCTTGAAAAACTTGGAGTGATACCCTTAAAAATCTGAGAAGGAATGATTTCCTGCTTAGAAGTCTATACCAAGCTCAACGATTCCTCAAACATAAGGACAGCATAACATTTTCATATATATAATATCTTATGAAATTTCCTTTTCTCAAGGAACCACTGAGTAATGTGCTTCATGAAAAACATAGAAGAAAATAGTATACAGAAAACAAGCGATCCATTATGGGTAGAGTCAAAGAGAATTCCCTGGACAGTGGCAGAGGGAAGAATCGCCACAGCCATATAGCAGGCTGAGTAGTGATGATCAGTCTAAACTAGAACAGGAAAATGGAAAATTCCCAGAGAAAGAGGGGATGTTGCCAAGAAAAATAAGTGAGAGTGATCAATTTTCTTATGTACTTGACAGTGATGATAGGGGATGGCAGATACTCTTGCTGCTTTGAGTATCCTACCCTTATTCTTACCTGACACAGTGCATTTCCCCCTGAAGAAGCTGAAAATCACAGAGAGTGACATTCCCATTTAACCACAGCAGGAGCATGAGAGCCAGTCTCAGCCAATGAGGCATTAAGAGCAATCTACTCTTGGATTTTAGACAAGTCTCCCCTCCCTTATATATTTTAAAAAGAGATAAATGGAGAAAAGGGAAAGAGAGAGAAATGCTCCCCTTCCTGCCTTTGATATATATATGATACTTGGAGAAGCAGCAGCCATCTTAAAACCATGAGGACTCAAACCTAAAAAACAAAAAATCGACATGCTGAGGCTGGCAGAGCTGAAACATGAAAAGCACTTGAATCCTCAATGACATTATAATGTCACTGAGTTAACTAACCCCAGAACTCCCTAGCTCCGGACTTCTTCAACAGTAAGATAATAACCCTATTTTGTTTAGGCTACTTTTCGTTGGATATGGTGCTATTTTGCAATCAAAAGCATTCTAAATTCTTTAAGAAGGTGTTCTACTTCTGTTAGTGTGTTTAGGGAAGAATAAAATGAAATATATATAGAAAACTAAGCACTCCCTCAAAATAAGGCAATTATTAGCTCCAGGCAAGGCAAAAAGCTGTACAAGAAATTTTAATAAAATGTAGAGGAACTGTGAACAATATTTATGTAATGACAGAATAACCATTAAATAATAATTTAACCAAACTGTATTATAACTACACTGAGAGGACTAGGAAAGGAGAGAGGTGGCATACCCACAGGTGGAAAAGGTTTAAGTGTTCTATAAGTAATAGAGTTTTCAGTGCAAGCAGTTTTTTAAGGGGTAACACTTATAAAAGGTAAAGGGGAGAGAAAGTGGAATTGGACAAAGAAAGCCTAGGTACTACAGCACCCATCTAAGATCTGTGAAAGGAAAGGAAAGAGAAAGCCAAATCCAGCAGGGGGGACCTCAGACAGTTCCATGGACCCGGGCTCTGCAAGCCCGGAGGGGACCTCTGGAGCAAAGATGACTCAGTAAAGGAATAATGCACCAGGCAGAAGTGGCTAGGCCTCTGCATTACCCCTTTGCCCAGCCATTGGACGCAGTCACCTCTAGAAGAATGTGACCTCAGATTAGAAGAGCGGGAAGCCTGAGCAAGTTAACACCTAAAGGCTGACCAGTCAACTGTACTCACAGCAGCTAGGCAATGAATCCTTTTTGAAGAGGGATCTCAGCAGTTCACCTCCATGCCTGCTGCATGAGTTTATTTTGAAGCATGTGGGCAAAAGTAGAAAGAAAAAATAATTTTAAAAACGTTTCAAGTCAGAAATAGGGATAGTAGGGAAGAAAATTCTAATACGTTTCTTTCTAAACCATGCACATATTTAATAAGTTAAAAATTTCAATTTAAAAAGTCATTCTATAGGAGTTTTTCCACAATTACTCTATTCCAAGCAGAAATAATTATACTATAATACTAATAAGGGTATTTGTAGCAACATCAAGAGTATTTCTCAAGTACCTTATCTTAGCAACATATTCAGTACCCCGAATAGCCAGGACTAATCACGTTAGAGCTGAAATATTGACTGCTTTACGCTGAGTATAAGGTAATAGGATTTTTAGGAAGAAAACAGTGGAGAAAGCAACTTGATTACCTAAAAACTGATTTTCTTTTCTTTTTAGGTGATGGTTTTCTTCACTTATCCAAGAAAGTAGTTAAAGGCACATTATTAAGAAGTATTTCAAAACTATATCAACATATTGCAATGGAGCATTAAAAAAGTACTTTCTAGATCCACATGCAGCCAAAACTGGAATTAGAAATCCATTCATCCCTACCTCTCAAATTAAAATATTCAAGCATAGTATGCTTTTAAAAAGTAACATCTCATGGGATGTTGTATTAGAAATATCTTTATAATTTCTTGGTCTTTATAGTTGGACTGGGACTTGGTAGCTCAGCTGATTGAAAACAAACAAACAAACAAACCCACCTGCCAGTGCGGGAGATGCAAGAGACAAGGTTCGATCCCTTGGTCCAGAGGCTCCCTTGAAGAAGGAAATGGCAACCTACTTCAGTCTTCTTGCCTGGAAAATCCCACGGACAGAGGAGCCTAGCAGGCTACAGTCTATGGGGTCTACATGACTTGAGTGGGCATGCATGCATACACTCACACATAGGTGGACTGGCGGTCATAGAAAACTAGATAGATAAAGAAAGAGATCTTAATGTGAGCAAATCCTGGCCCTGGTACAGCTGCACACTGCTACATCATGAGCCCAAACTCTTTTTTTTTCCTGCTCCATCTTCCTTAGTGTGTTAGTTTTCATTCTTAAGTGGGTACCTCAAAGTTGTAAGATGACTTATCCACTTCCAGACATCACACCTCTATTTCAAAAAGAAAATGGGGCTTTTCCTCAGGAGCTTTATGATTTTATACAGAAAGAATGGTCTGTCTAGTCAAAGCTATGGTTTTTCCAGTAGTCATGTAGGGATGTGAGAGTTGGACCATAAAGAAAGCTGAGCACCGAAGAATTGATGCTTTCGAATTGTGGTGCTGGAGAAGACTCTTGCAAGTCCCTTTGACTGCAAGGAGATCAAATCAGTCAATCCTAAAGGAATTAGGATTCCTAATGAATTGAATATTCATTGGAAGGACTGATGCCGAAGCTGAAGATCCAATACTTTGGCCACCTGATGTGAAGAGCCGATTCATTGGAAAAGATCCTGACGCTGGTAAGATTGAGAGTAAGAGAAGGGGATGACAGAGGATGAGGTGGTTGGATGGGATCATTGACTCAATGGACATGAATTTGAGCAAACTCAGGGAGATAGTAAAGAACAGGGAAGCCTCGTACAGGGAAGCTGCAGTCTATGGGGTCGCAAAGAGCCGGACATGACTGAGTGACTGAATAACGAGTTTCCCTCTCCAGAAAAACATCTCATTACCCAAAACTAGATTACATGCTTACCCTTATATGACTCAGTAACCACAGGGAAAGATATTACAATAATTTCTTTAGGACAATCATAACTCACCCCTAGATCACATAGACATCTACATTTACTGAGATGGAGGGCTCTTTGCTCAACACCTAAACAGATCAGTGCTCTGCTAGAAGAAAAAGGGGGCAGGGGGTGGCTTTGGTTATAAAAAGGACAAGATGCCTCATTTGATCCAAATATCCAGAATTGCCTAAGAAAACCACCAAACATTTCCTGTCATTCCCAACAAGCTACAACTGGGAGTTGTAACCAGGCTGGACCCTCTGAGGCCTTCCCAAAATATACTCCCACCCTTATCTTCCTCCTGCCTTTTGTCTGTAGAAAAATTTTAGTCAAAGAATAAATTTAATCAGAGAAGCAAGAAAATGCAGGAAGAAAGGAAAACAGTCAGGCAAGATAAAATAATATTTTAGCCATTAAACAATGTCAAAGACCTTTAGTTCTTCCCTAAAGCTGAAACTCCAGTACTTTGGGCACCTCATGCGAAGAGTTGACTCATTGGAAAAGACTCTGATGCTGGGAGGGATTGGGGGCAGGAGGAGAAGGGAACGACAGAGGATGAGATGGCTGGATGGCATCACTGACTCGATGGACGTGAGTCTGAGTGAACTCCGGGAGTTGGTGATGGACAGGGAGGCCTGGCGTGCTGCGATTCATGGGGTCGCAAAGAGTCAGACACGACTGAGTGACTGAACTGAACTGAAAGACTACAGGTAATATTCTGAGTTATATCCTTTGAGATGTTTTGTACATACAGACACCCCCACCAGCTGGAAGAAGTTAACTGACGCTGCCCACAAGCATGTAGGCCCCAGGCTGGTTGGAACCAGAAGGTTGATGATGCTGACTGTCACTTATCTCGCCACCAACCAGTCAGAAGAGTGTCCACGAGCTGCTCCTTCATCACTAGGAGACTCCTCACTACCCGCCTCAGGGTGGGTCACACAGTCTTGAAGGGCATTAGTCCTCTGTGCCCCCTTTTGCCTGGCAAAGCAATAAAAGCTTCCCGTTTCTACTTCATCCAAAACTCTGTCTCTGCGTTTCTATTCAGCACCAGTAAACAGAGGCCAAGTTTTGGCAACAGGAGTAAAAACTTCTAACTTACTATAAATAAAGAATAAGAAAAATTGCCTAGGAGTAGAAGTTGAAGCAATATGTTACTGATCTGGATAGTCATCTTGCTAAAAACTGCATATGATTTCATTCCTCTGACTGATATGAAGCATTTTTATTACTTTTTAAAAACTGTATTCTCTTGTTATAATCCATGATTAATTTTTCAACATTTAAATTTCATTTGCCTAAAATTGGTGATCTGTATTAGTGGGGGTGAGGTTTCTTTTTAAGGTGATAAAAAAATGCTCTGGAATTAGATAGTGGTGATAGTTGTGTGATATACTGAAAATCACTGATCTGCACATTTTAAAAGGGTGAACTTTGGAACTTCCCTGGTGGTTCAGTGGTTAAGAATCTGCCTTACAATGGTGGGGACATGGGTTTGATCCCTGGTCAGGGAACTACGATCCCACATGCTCATATGCTGCAACTACTGAGCCCATGCACTCTGGAGCCCAAGCACCACTTCTAGAGAGTCCATGCACCGCAACGAAAGATCCTGCAAGATGCAACAGTGATCTCGTGTGCCACAACTAAGACCCAACATAGCCAAATAAATACATACATTAATAAATATTTGAAAAGAGTGAATTTTTATTGCATATGAATTATATCTCAAACACAAAAAAAGTAGTGACATGCCTGTGTGCTGAGTTCCTATTGAGAAGTTCTCCAATGTCAACAGTTTGAGAAGGAGCCCGCAAGGCGATCGAGAGATGGGCACTAGCTCTCTGAAGTGATGGAGTTGGCAGTGAGGTGGTTCACCTTCATTGCCTGCTTTTCCAGCCAGTTTCATAGACTGTGAAGAGACCCTGCCTCACACAGGCTGTTCAGGTTGTCCTGCTTCATGCCGAACAATCTGATTCCTTATCCAGACAATGAAAGTATCCATTCGCTATTCCCAAATCCTCTCTTCACAGAGCACAGCACTGTTGTGCCCCAGGACTGCGAAGAAAATTGTGCACTGTCCCACTCTCGAGAACCCCAACGTCCGGTCTGTAATTGTGGGATGTATAAGGGGTCATGGTCACACAGAGGTCAGAGGAATAACTGGCTAGGAGGTGAGGGGGGCTTCACACAGGCTTGCAGTCTGGGATGGAAACTGCCATAGGTGAAAGGGAGCAAAGAACACTTCAGGTGAGGACACAGCCAGGTCAGAATACACAGAGGTAGGAGACAGAATGTATTAGCACAACAGTGAAATGTGTACACAGAATATGGTTTGCATGGGTGGGAGCAGCAGGACATGAGGCTGAGGTCAGAGGACAGAGACCTGAATGCCATCCCAAAAGTCTGGGCATCATTCTATAAGCTGGGGGGGATGGATGGAGGACTCTGTGCATCAGAATGGTCAGTTCTTTATTTAAGAGAAAGTATTTTATACATATCTAGCATAGTATATATATTTTATATATATTTATTTATATATAGTGTATATATTCTAATTATATATAGGGACAGTTGTCTATTACATATGGAATATATATATGTATATATATATGCAATGGAATACTATTTAGTAATAAAAAATATATATATTTCACAACATAGGGAATATAACCAATATTTTATAACAATAAATGGAATATAACCTTTAAAAATTGGGAATCACTGTATTGTACCCCTGTAAGGTATATAATATTGTACAGTAACTATACTTTAATAAAATGAAGAAAAATTTTTAACTGTCTTGTTTCTTGTTCTACTGAAGTATGGTTAATTTACAATGTTGTATTAGTTTCAAATGTACAGCAAAGTGATTCAGTTATACACATATATTCTTTTTCAGATTCTTTTCTATTATAGGCTTTTATAAGCTACATCTTTGTTGTTTACCTATTTTACATATAGCAGTGTACATCTGTTCATCCCAAACTCCTAATTTATCTCCCCCCACACACTGCCATCTCCTTTGGTAACCATAAGTTTATTTTGTAAGTCTGAGTCTATTACTGTTTTGTAAATAAGTTCATTTCATTTTTTTACATTTCATATCATTTTTTTAATATTCCACATATACGTGATATCATATGACATTAGTCTTCCTCTGTCTGACTTACCTCACTTTATATGACAGTCTCTAGGTCCATTCATGTTGCTGTAAAAGGTATTATTTCTCTCCTTTTAATGACTGAGTAATATTTCATTGTATATATCCTACATCTTCTTTATCCATTCATCTGTCCATTTAGGTTGTTTCCATGTCTTGGCTATTGTAAATAGTGCTTCTATGAATAAATACAATTTTTAATTTAAAAAATTATGAAGTACTGATGCAATAAAATAGATAAAAGAATACCCAGGTGGCAATAGTTGTGAAGAATCTGCCTGCCAACGCAGAAGATGCAAGAGTCACAGGTTGGATCCCTGGGTCAGGAATATCCCCTGGAGGAGGAAGTGGCAACCTACTCCAGTCTGGAAAATCCCATGGACAGGGAGGAATCCCATGGCTACAGTCCATGGAGTCACAAAGAGTCAGACATGACTGAGCAACTGAGCACAAAGCAGTACAAGATGGATGAATCTCAAAAACATTATTACTGGGTCCAATAAGCCAGCGATAAAAGAGTGTATACAGTGTGATTCCATTTATATGCAGTTCTAGAACGGGAAAACTATGGTGCTGGAAATCGGAACAGTGGTTGCCTGTGGGGAAAGGGCTGCCTGCAGGGAAGCACAAGGGCTCTTTCTGTGGTGAAGGAAACGTATCTCTTCATTGAGGTGTTGTTTGCATGAATGTGCGTGTTTGTCAAACTCATGGAACTGTACACTTAAGATCTGTCATGTCTGTGTTTGTAAAATATACGTAAAAAAAAAAAAATCTCACTCAGGTGTGAGTAATAAGGATAGATCAGCAGAGAGCAAGGCTGAAGATGAGCCTGCCTCCTCTTTCATTACAGTTCATTCAGGGTCTGCTCAGTCACGTGGCCAGTCTGCCGCTGGTCCACACAGAGGAGTCCAGGACAGAACTGGAGGGCTTGATTTCCAAAGAGCAACTGTGCCCTTTCCTTTCCCTGAAAATGAGGAAAATTATACCAGGCCCTCCATGTGGAATCTGCTTTTGTTCAGATTCCCTACAAATACCTGATTATCTTACTCCTCTTGGAGACAGTGGACTTCAGTTGAATCAATACAGAGCAATTCTATCAGAGCACAGCAGAAGGCTGCGCCGCTGCGTCCAGGGAGGTTTACACCAAAATGTGACAAGTGCGGACACCAGGGAGACTAGGGCCTCAGCGAAGCCGGGTAACTTGAGCAGCCCCCTGTGCAATATCCGGTGTGCCAGACAGAAATGCTTAAAGACCTAGATCCTATTATATGAGGTTGAATTCATTCAATTAGACAGCTTAAGCAGCTCCGATCAGCCGCTGGAACACTTCTCCGCGCAATGCTAAAACAATGGCCCCGGGGGCAGCTGAAGTTTGCTTTCTCTTGTGTGAGGCCAGCTGGAGTTGCCGAGCACATGGCCGCGCTGGGGAGGGCCAACACCGCATAATTGCATTAAACCTGCCTGTTCTTTCCGGAAAGCACTTCCTGACTGCATCGAGGAGGAAATGAGTTACGGGGGAGCTTTGGAGTCTTAGGACACCACACTTCTCTTTCAATCCCCCTCCCCCAACCCGTCAATATCACTTTTATGGAAAGAGAATCTAAATTTAGACTCCCCTGCCTAGGGCTAAAGTTTTGCTATTTTATACTTGCTCTGTCTGTCATTGCTATTAAAGTGACTTTTGTTGGCCATAGCACTTAGGGCAGCAGAAAATCAATCTGAATAGATTTCTATTAGGTAGAGCTAGGGTATCACGAACTCCACTGCACTTTCTGAAGACGCTAGTTTGCTTTCAAAATCTACATTCAGTGGTTTTCGTTGTTGTTTAGTCGCTAAGCCGTGTCTGACTCTGTGACCCCACGGACTGTAGCCTGCCAGGCTCCTCTGTCCATGTCAACCTCTCTCAAAAAGCCCTCCCAGGTGTTTGTTACCGACTCGAGGATGTCATAGCTCCCTCCCCAGTGCTTCCCTGTTACTTTATCTCTTCTGTGGCACATCTGTACTCATCGGTCCATCCTCTCAACAAGCATTTATTGAGCTCCCACTACACTGGAAGCAGTTCTAGGCACCTTCACATATTATTCGTTTAATCCTCATGGTAACACTTTCAGGTAGTTAATATCCCCTTTTCACTGAAGACACCTAAACTCACAGAACTTAGGCAGGTTGCCAAAGGTCTAACAGCTGGTGCTGACAATATTTAGCTGCAAATCTAAATTTCCTATCCCCAAACTCAGCCTGCCTGTAGCAGCTATTTGTGTACTTTCTGTCTCTGTCGCTGATAAATATCTACTGGGGTCTATGGGGTCTACTCTGTGCCAGGCACCATCCTAAACACCAGGGATACACACTGAAGTCCTGGTCCCAAGAAGACAGATATATTCCCAAGAATCTCTTAGTTTTTTGTTTTTAATATTTATTTATTTGCCTGCGCCGAGTTGCGACATGCGGAATCTTTAGTTATGGCATGCGAACATGTGGGATCTAGTTCCCTGACCAAGGATCAAACTCAAGCCCCGTGTATTGGGAGCTCAGAGTTTTAGCCACTTTTGAGTCTGAAGGTCATGTCATTTATTTATTCAATAGGCAGACATGTGGGGAGCACCTGCTGTATCCTAGGGACTATATTCTGGGCACAGTCATGCTCCTGTCCTGGGGACAGTATTTGAATAGAGGCCCAAGCAGAGCATCACTGGAGGGATGATTTGCCGTGTATGGCGAGTTTGGAGAAGGCTTCATAGAGAAGATGAGTTGGACCTTAAAGTTTAAGGAGAATTTTGACAGATTTTTTTCAAAAAGAGGTAAGGCATCCTACAGAGAAGTCTTCATGAGCCAGGACATGCAGGTATAAAACCTCAGGGTAGCGTCAGGGTAATTTAAACAGCACTATGTGGCTGAAATGTGGGGTGTGAGGTAGGGAGTAGAGCGAGATGAAATTGGAAAAGGTGCCTCAAAAGCGACGATAAAGGAGCTGAGAGGTGATCTCAGGAAAATGCAGAGAACCGTTGGAAATTTCTGAGCAGAGGAGCTTACTTATCTCTGTGTTCCACAGCGTGTGGCACACTGCCTTGCTCCTGGTAGCAGTTTTTAGCATTTGTCACTTTCCTGGCACCAGAGAAAACTCTGGCCCCCAACATGATGTCATGCTCTGTTTACACAGGAAAAAATAATGCCTATGCTCTTGCGTAGAGCAATTTTCTCGTCCACCCCTCTGCGAAGCCACCTCAGGTCTGAGAGCAGTCTTTCTCTTTTATCCAAGGCCGACTTGCCGCCTCCACGTTGTTGTGACTGCCACAGACCCTGCTATTTTCTCCTTGGAGAATAGAACTTGGTCCAGTGGGAGGCGTACTAGCTTGGGAGGCGTAAGGAACTGGGGTCCTGACCTTTGCTCTACAAGTACCTGGAGTGTAGCCTTTGCTTGTGGCCCTTCTTTAAAACAGAGAGATGATTTCTACATTCCTCTCCAGACTTAAAATCTCCTGATTTTAAACATAAGGGCAATGTGCCTTCAGCTAGGCCCGACAGTGGCTATATCTACAAAATTCTGCTTTAACTTTGTCAGAATAATTTCTGTCTCACATCTCCACCTCCTCCTTGCCCAATTCTAGGAAGGTTTCCAGGGATGTTTGCACCTATGCTTCAAGAGAGATTTGTGTTGCTAAGCTAGAAACAGAAGTTGCTAAAGAACACTCTTTCTGCCAGTCTTCTTTGAAACCCTCAGTGCACTGAAGATATAAGGCTATTTGTCCCAAATAGAGTCCAGAGAGAAAGCAATACTTTGCAGAAGAGAGGGGCAAGAAAAGCAAGATTGAGAAGAATCTCTTTCTTATGATAACCCACAAAATCAATCTTGCAAAAGAGGGTGTTTTTGAGAAGGTAACATTTATTAATAATTACCCTGGAATAGGAATTCCCTGGCAGTCTAGTGGTTGGTAAGATTCAGTGCTTTCACTGCTGTGGGGCCTGGGTTTGATCCCTGGTTGGGTAACTAAGATCCCACAAGCTGCATTGGGGTGGCCAGGAAAAAAAAAAAAAAATTACCCTGCAAGCATAAACCAGGATGGTCCCAGCACACTGTGTGTTGTGGTCGCCCTACACCACCATTAAATCCAAACAGAATCGTAGCATCACACCCCCACTGTCCTACAGACATCACTAACCAATCCTCACACTTTCACTGAGCCAAGGAGAGCCTAGAACCCTTCTGAACAAGTGCTTCTGGCATTGCTAATCTGTCACTGTTGACCCCTGAATCGAAATTTCTTTATTGCAGTTAATCTTGTAGCAGAAGACTGACACAGTGGATACCACGGTGCTCTGCCTAGTTCTCCTCCGGGGACTGATGAACCCATGCCTCAGCTGCTGCATCTGTCTCCTGATGGCTGACAGATGGACCCCTCACCAAGCATTGCCCACAGCTGAAGGTCACTGCCTTGCCCAAGGTCATATCCTCTCTCAACTGCACTGGAGACCAAGGGCTGCTTGACGGAAGGATACAAAAGCCAGAATCTGCCTTGCTTCAATCTGAGTCAAGTCTGGAAGGCCATCCCAGCTCCAGAGCTTTCTGTAAGATCAGCTGAGAGCGATGGCTTCTCCTCTGGCTCAATCTTGACTCTTCACATTTCTACACATATTATCTCCCAGGAGTTCTCCTCAATCAGCCTTCCACCCCCAATTCTCCACTTCAGGATCTGTTTGCAGGGATCCCTATCCAAGGAACCAAGCTGCCTCTGTGCCATTAGTAAGAAGTAAACTCAAGGTTAACTTCCTAATATTTACCTCAGTAACATATGTCAATTAGCATATATTTCTTGTTCTCACATCTAACGGATCTTAATTTAAAAACTGTCCCAGAAAACACAATGCCCCTTCATCTTTTGCAATCAAATGAGTGCAAGTTCTCCCCTGTCTCTAGTCTCTAGTGGAGAAAGCAGGTTGCTATGTGGTTCCACAGCAGTAAAATGAAGCAAACACTGTTAGGAAGATAGGAGACCAGGGTTTTAGTTCTGACTTTGCCACGGACGCACTATCATGTGAGCAAATAATTTCCTTTCTCTTGCTGTTGTTTAGTCACTAAGTCGTGTTCAACTCTTTTGTGATCCCATGGACTGTAGCCTGCCAGGCTCCTCCTGTCCATGGGATTTCCCAGGCAAGAATACTGGAGTGAGTTGCCATTCTCTTCTCCAGAGGAGATTCCTGAACCAGAAATCAAACCCAAGTCTCCTGAATTGCAGGCAAATTCTTCCCATAGGGGATGCAGGCAAATTCTTCCTATGGACTTCCCATAGATGAGTCCAAATTTATTTGTCTATAAAATACAGGGCTTTTCAGAAAATTTGTCTGAAACTTAGAAATAAGGCAGAAAGGTAGGTCCCACATTCTTTCAGTGTTATGCAGGAACAAAGACCGCCCAGAGATTATCTAGAGATATGAATCTAATTTCTCCCACAATGTGCTATTGATTGAAGGTCTCTGATTTAGTGACATTGCTTATTACCTGATAGGGTTTTGTCTCATAGATACACAAATAATTTCTGTCCATGGAACAGATAACCACAAAGATTTACAATCCAGTTTTTTTATGTAACCCAATAAATTTACCTTAACATTATATAATATATACCTGACATTCTTAATGTTCTTTGAACCATCATAACATCTTAACGGTTCCCTCACTAATTCATGAGTTAACTAGAATTTCTTACCTGTGGTTCATTCTATATATGTAGTGATTTTACCTTTTTAAAAATTATACTTTAGCAGCTTGATCTGAGCCATGATATTGGACACAAACCAATCCACGTACCCATCTTGAGAACGCAGGACTCATATGATGTTAATGTAACACACATCACTGAGGCCTCCTTTCTGCAGAAATCCTCTGGTCCATGTTACCCTTCAGAGAGCAGGCAGCAATACCAGAGTGTCCAGACCCATCGTCTCTTGATCACTGTGTGACTGGGGTGGGAAGTTGGGAAAAGAGCAGCACAGCCAAGACTTAATGACTTCCCCAGGGTTTTCCAAGGTCTGAAAGTTGTGAAAGTTATTGGGTTGGCCAGAAAGTTCATTCGGGATTCTCTGTAAGATGTTATGGGGGGAAAAACCAAACAAACTTTTTGGCCAACACAATATATGGTCAGAGCTGGGATTCAAACTCAGGCCTATCTAGCATTAAAAACATGCCTGTAACTATCCTACTCATACCTTCATGATGTGTCTCATGTACCCGAATCCCCAGTGTATGTCAGATATGTCCACTACATAGGAGGTACTCAATATATACCCCCATGCAGTTTTTAAAATTTTAAGTATCCTAGTGGCTAGAGGGAGAAGGAAATGGCAACTCATTCCCGTATTCTTGCCTAGAGAATCCTATGGACAGAGGAGCCTGGTGGGCTGCTGTCCATAGGGTCGCACAGTGTCAGACATGACTGAAGTGATTTAGCATGCATGCATGCATTGGAGAAGGAAATGGCAACCCACTCCAGTATTCTTGCCTGGAGAATCCCAAGGACAGAGGAGCCTGGTGGGCTGCCATCTATGGGGTTACACAGAGTCAGACACGACTGAAGCGACTTAGCAGCAAGAGCAGCAGCAATGGCTAGAGATTAGCTATTTCCAAGGGACCAAATATATTGATAAACTTCACTTCAGAGCCCTGGGAGACAAACACCTGGGAGCCAGACAGGCCTAGGGTCTACCCCATCGTGGCCATTTCATGACCCCTTAACAGCGCAACCTTGAGCCAGAAATGAAATCATGTAAGTCTCAGTTTCCTCCCCTGTCACATGCAAATAACCCTCATAGGCTTGTTATGATGATTAAAGTAGAAACAGAGCATGGATGCACTTAGCGCAAGACCTAGCAAAGGTGGCCCCACCCCCATGGTCTTCTGGTCTTTCCTTCCTCTCTCAGGAGACCCTGGAAAGCTATGAGGACTTGGCTGTGCTGCTGCTTCTACCAGCCCCCACCGCAGCCACACAGTGATCAAGGGATGGGAAAATGCTCTGTTCAAACAGGTGTCACTGTTCTCAACCTACAGTCTCATTTCCTGATCGTGTCTTAATCTGCTCGTCGGTGGTGAAAGTTGATTTCTTGCACATTCTTATATCAGTGGGAATTTCTGCCCTTGGCTGACAGGCATTATGGGCTGGCTTTGACATACAGCCCTACAGGGTCTGAACAGCCCCTATTCTTTCCCAGTTCTGAAAGGGAGCTTTGTGCCAAGGATTCATTAAACTGCACTGCACAGCCCCTTCATAAATGGGGCTCAATAATGAACAGTCGATTTAACTGGAAAAGCTGCTGGAGCTGTTAAATTAAAGGGAAATAAAGTGCACTTTAGACTCAGTCTGCCAGAAGAAATGGTGACCTAAAAGGAAAATCTTCATTTTTATTGAATTGAAGTTTTTAAAAAAGTGTAAAATGTCCAGGAAGCTTCCTTGTGACAGGCAATGAGACATAAAAGTGGAGAACATGGGCTTAAGATAGCCATGCTTTATATTCACTAGCATCACCCCAAAGTGAGTCTTGGGCTCTCAGAGGAGACAAAGGATTGATCTAATCTGGCGAAGGAAATATGAAGGGACTCTGCAATGTGCCACAAGACATGATTTTTTTTTTTTTTCATTTTTAAAGTTATTTTATTTAAGACCAGGATTTCCCTTTCATTCTTGGGACATTTGAAGGACCAAGAGCCATTCTTTTCAGTTTTTCTGTTCTCTTTTGGGAATAAGGAATCTCTCCAGCAGGAGATCTAGTTGTTTATCCTCTCACTACAGCTCAGAGTTATATCTCATTTGAGTACTGTGCACTCTAACTCAGCAAGCTCCCTCTTAGATTTGAGATTGTCAGCAGTATGCGTAAAGGCGCAAAGAACTTCCTCTTCAACCTCTGAGTTACATCACTTCTTAGCATGGTGAGATTGAACTTCTACTAATATATGCTGGAATGTTATGGTTTCCAGTAACTCTCACGTGCAAGAAGTAAAAGCCACTGTGCTTCAGCATAACCATATGGTGGTCTTGCTTTTTTCTGCTAAGCTCCCATGAGCTGGGAATTCTTCTTTACAAGCTCCCCAATCCTTCGTGTTTTCAAATCTTTGTACCGAATCGGCTCCTGGGTACGTCACAGGCTTTCTAAGTCAAGGCCTGGTTTTCATCTTTAAGCATCATTTTACCATCAGAAATGACAAAAGTCACTCATCACAGGGAATTTAAAGAGAAATCTGAAAGGCAATGTGAAATAAATAAAGGCCTACTTCTACCCTCATTGTTCAGGGTCACTGGAATCCAAACACAGATTTTCAGTTGCAAATCTGTGTAGAAAAGGCAAAACTTCCTTTCTAAGAAGTTTTATGCTCTCTTTCTTCTATTTTTCATTTTGAATTCTAAGCCATCAATTTAATTTTTTTAGGATTCTTCATCAAGCAATTCAAAGCCACCTTGAAAGTATCCTGAAGTTGAAAAAATAATCTCTAAATGTGTTCATTTTTTAATAGTAACTATGGTGACCCACTAAGCAGTATTGTTTTATTCTTCTTCCATCTACCACCAATGAGTCACGGTTGACCAATGTAAATCATGGGCTCTCTACACCATGAAATTCTGGGTTCATAAAATACTGCTGCCTGTGACAACTTCTGGGGGACTTTGCTCAGTGTGAGCCCTGATGGTTACTAGGGTCTACACCTGCATCAGAGCAAACAAAGTTTCATTCACCTTCCATCAAAGATTGCCAGAGTTCAAAACAGCTATGCCATCCTGTGTGAGCCTGACTACATTTTGACATTTAGCAGTACAGTAAATATTTATTAGAAAATACATATTAGACTGGTCTAGCTTTTATACATTTGGAGAAGGAAATGGCAACCCACTCCAGTGTTCTTGCCTGGAGAATCCCAGGGATGGGGGAGCCTGGTGGGCTGCCATCTCTGGGGTCGCACAGAGTCGGACACGACTGAAGCGACTTAGCAGTAGCAGTAGTAGCTTTTATACATGGCATGAGCCATTCAAATGTACTTTTCTGGTCATGACTTATCTAACATAAATAATCTTCAACCCACTGAGAAGACATTTAGCCTTAACGATGAGAGATAAGAGAATTTTCTGGATCTGACCACAGCCAGACCGAGAGGTAAGGGAGAATGTTAATATGTTAAAATTTATCTAAAGGAATATGACCAGGAAGGTGATGCTGATCAAAACCAAAGCACAGGAAAAAGTATGCTTCAATAGTATTCATAATATCATTGAATTCTTCTATTTATTTTAAGAAATAAAATTTTATGTGCCTTTTTTCCTATCAGTGTGTGATCCTTCTGAGAAAAGTACAAAGGATATCCTTGGTGCTTCATGGAAAGTATAACAGGTAGAGGTTTAAGAAATATTTGACAAGGGAGTTAAAATAAAATGAGAAGAAAGAAAAGGAAAGAGAAAAAAAGGGGCTGTGAGACAATGAAAGGAAAATGTTAGCTCAGGGAAACTTAGAAATGACATAATAGCTTTCTTCACATATTGAAAGTATATCACTTAGAAAAGAGATTAAAATTTATTCTTTTAGAAACCAAATAATTTAATTAGGAGCTATGATTAAAAATCTAAAAGATGTCTGGTCCCTGGATGTAAGGAGCTTAGACGTTGCTACCTCATGCAAGCAAGGAATAAGCTGGGGGAAAAAAAAAAGAAAAAACTAACAACTCTAGCTCCATAAGAGAAATGAGGGCACAGGACAAAACACCATCCTTCTGAGATTAGAGAAACAGACAGGTGAATACAAGGAATCACAAGTTACTAGAACAGAAACATCTATGGGAACGAGTGCTGGCGGCTCAGTGTGCAAAAGTTTGAGAGCTAAAAGCTCAAGGGGCCACTGTTATTATGGAATCCCTACAATTTTGTAAGTTTTACTTCCTGAAGTTCTACCCATTCTCACAATGAATATTGGAGAAAAATTCTCTTATGCTTCCAGGAGGGGTAAAGGAAAAGGAACCACCTTGAAATATGCTCAGTTCAGTTCAGTCGCTCAGTCATGTCTGACTCTTTGCGACTCCATGAATCCCAGCACACCAGGCCTCCCTGTCCATTACCAACTCCCGGAGTTCACCCAAACTCATGTGCATTGAGTCGATGATACCATCTAGCCATCTCATCCTCTGTTGTCCCCTTCTCTTCCTGCCCCCAATCCCTCCTAGCATCAGGGTCTTTTCCAATGAGTCAACTCTTTGCATGAGGTGGCCAAAGTATTGGAGTTTCAGCCTCAACATCGGTCCTTCCAATGAACTCCCAGGACTGATCTCCTTTAGGATGAACTGGTTGGATCTCCTTGTAGTCCAAGGGATTCTCAAGAGTCTTCTCCAACACCACAGTTCAAAAGCATCAATTCTTCGGCGCTCAGCCTTTTTCACAGTCCAACTCTCACATCCATACATGACCACTGGAAAAACCATAGCCTTGACTAGACAGACCTTTGTTGGCAAAGTAATGTCTCTGCTTTTGAATATGCTATCTAGGTTGGTCACAACTTTCTTTCCAAGGAGTAAGCATCCTTTAATTTCATGCTTGCAATCAGCATCTGCAGTGATTTTGGAGCCCCCAAAAATAAAGTCTGACACTGTTTCCACTGTTTCCCCCATCTATTTGCCAAGAAATGATGGGACCAGATGCCATGATCTTAGTTTTCTGAATGTTAAGCTTTAAGCCAACTTTTTCACTCTCCTCTTTCATGTTCACCAGGAGGTTTTTGAGTTCCTCTTCACTTTCTGCCATAAGGGTGGTGTCATCTGCATATCTGACGTTATTGATATTTCTCCCAGCAATCTTGATTCCAGCCTGTGCTTCCTCCAGCCCAGCGTTTCTCATGATGTACTCTGCATAGAAGTTAAATAAGCAGGGTGACAATATACAGCCTTGACGTACTCCTTTTCCTATTTGGAACCAGTCTGTCGTTCCATGTCCAGTTCTAACTGTTGCTTCCCGACCTGCATACAGGTTTCTCAAGAGGCAGGTCAGGTGGTCTGGTATGCCCATCTCTTTCAGAATTTTCCACAGTTGATTGTGATCCACACAGTCAAAGGCTTTGGCATAGTCAATAAAGCAGAAATAGATGTTTTTCTGGAACTCTCTTGCTTTTTCGATGATCCAGCAGATGTTGGCAATTTAATGTCTGGTTCCTCTGCCTTTTCTAAAACCAGCTTGACCATCGGGAAGTTCATAGTTCATGTATTGCTGAAGCCTGGCTTGGAGAATTTTGAGCATTAGTTTACTAGCGTGTGAGATGAGTGCAATTGTGCGGTAGTTTGAGCATTCTTTGGCATTGCCTTTCTTTGGGATTGGAATGAAAACTGACCTTTTCCAGTCCTGTGGCCACTGCTGAGTTCTCCAAATTTGCTGGCATATTGAGAGCAGCACTTTCACAGCATCATCTTTCAGGATTTGAAATAGCTCCAGTGGAATTCCATCACCTCCACTAGGTTTGCTCGTAGTGATGCTTTCTAAGGCCCACTTGACTTCACATTCCAGGATGTCTGGCTCGAGGTGAGTGATCACGCCATTGTGATTATCTGGGTCATGAAGATCTTTTTTGTACAGTTCTTCTGTGTATTCTTGCCACCTCTTCTTAATATCTTCTGCTTCTGTTAGGTCCATACCATTTCTGTCCTTTATCGAGCCCATCTTTGCATGAAATGTTCCCTTTGTATCTCTGATTTTCTTGAAGAGATCTCTAGTCTTTCCCATTCTATTGTTTCCCTGTATTTCTTTGCATTGATCACTGAGGAAGGCTTTCTTATCTCTCCTTACTATTCTTTGGAACTCTGCATTCAAATGGGATAATCTTTCTTTTTCTCCTTTGATTTTTGCTTCTCTTCTTTTCACAGCTATTTGTAAGGCCTCCTCAGACAGCCATTTTGCTTTTTTGCATTTCTTTTCCATGGGGATGGTCTTGATCCCTGTCTCCTGTACAATGTCACAAACCTCATTCCATAGTTCATCAGGCACTCTGTCTATCAGATCTAGTCCCTTAAACCTATTTCCCACTTCCACTGTATAATCATAAGGGATTTGATTTAGGTCATACCTGAATGGTCTAGTGGTTTTCCTCACTTTCTTCAATTTAAGTCTGAATTTGGCAATAAGGAATTTATGATCTGAGCCACAGTCAGCTTCCGGTCTTGTTTTTGCTGACTGTATAGAGCTTCTCCATCTTTGGCTGCAAAGAATATAATCAATCTGATTTTGGTGTTGACAATCTGGTAATGTCCATGTGTAGAGTCTTCTCTTGTGTTGTTGGAAGAGGGTGTTTGTTATGACCAGTGTGTTCTCTTGGCAAAACTCTATTAGCCTTTGCCCTGCTTCATTCTGTACTCCAAGGCCAAATTTGCCTGTTACTCCAGGTGTTTCTTGACTTCCTGCTTTTGCATTCCAGTCCCCTATAATGAAAAGGACATCTTTTTTGGGTGTTAGTTCTGAAAGGTCTTGTAGGTCTTCATAGAATCGTTCAACTTCAGCTTTTTCAGTGTTACTGGTTGGGACATAGGCTTGGATCACTGCGATATTGAATGGTTTGCCTTGAAAACGAACAGAGATCATTCTGTCATTTTTGAGATTGCATCTAAGTACTGCATATCAGACTCTTTTGTTGACCATGATGGCTACGCCATTTCTTCTAAGGGATTCCTGCCCACAGTAGCGATATAATGGTCATCTGAGGTAAATTCACCCATTCCAGTCCATTTCAGTTTGCTGATTCCTGGAATGTCGACGTTCACTCTTGCCATCTCCTGTTTGACCACTTCCAATTTGCCTTGATTTGTGGACCTAACATTCCAGGTTCCTATGCAATATTGCTCTTTACAGCATTGGACCTTGCTTCTGTCACCAGTCACATCCACAAGTAGGTATTGTTTTTGCTTTGGCTCCACCCCTTCATTCTTTCTGGAGTTATTTCTCCACTGATCTCCAGTAGCATATTGAGCACTTACCGACCTGGGGAGTTCCTCTTTCAGTATCCTATCATTTTGCCTTTTCATACTGTTCATGGGGTTCTCAAGACAAGAATACTGAAGTGGTTTGCCATTCCCTTCTCCAGTGGACCACATTCTGTCAGACCTCTCCACCATGACCCACCCGTCTTGGGTGACCCCACACGGCATGGCTTAGTTTCATTGAGTTAGACAAGGCTGTGGTCTGTGTGATCAGATTGGCTAGCTTTCTGTGATTATGGCTTCAGTGTGTCTGCCCTCTGATGCCCTCTCGCAACACCTACCATCTTACTTGGGTTTCTCTTACCTTGGACGTGGGGTATCTCTTCACGGCTGATCCAGCAAAGTGCAGCCGCTGCTCCTTACCTTGGACGAGGTCGCCCCTCCTGACCTTGAACATGGAGTAGCTCCTCTTGGCCCTCCTGTACCCGTGCAGCCACCGCTCCTAGTTCTAAACAAAGTCAGTCCTCAAAAGAAACTATTTAACCAGAGCTTAACCTACTTGGAGAAAGGAAAATACCCAGTTCCAGCCTACTCTAGCCATCCTGTTTCACTTAGAGGAGGGGGAAAAAAAAACCTGAGATAAACTTGTGAAGTTTACACTCCAGAGGCATAGGCTCACTAAAAGAATGATTCCAAATCATAGGCACATAATGCTTCCTCTCCCCTACCCCTCACTACATTACTATAGTGCTATTTACAGCAATTCCTTTTACCTGGAACTTTATTCAAGAAAAATTATGAGGCATATTTAATGGCAAAAAAAAAAAAACAAAAACCACAGTCTTAAGAGATAAAGCAAGCCTCAGAACCAGACTCATATATGGCAGGGATACTGGAGTTATCAGGCAAGGAATTTAAAACATTTATCTATCTAATAGATAAAGTTGACAGCATTCAAGAACAGATGGATAATATAAGTTGAGGGATGGGATCTCTAAGGAAAAAACAAAAAGAAAGGCAAGAGATCCAAAACACAGTAACAGAAATGAGGAATGCCTTTGATGGGCTTATCAGTAGACTGGACATGGCCAAGAAAGAATTTATAAGGTTGAGAATATTTCAGCAGAAACAACCCAAACTAAGAAACAAAGGAAAAAGACTTGAGGAAAACACAGAACAGAATACCCAAAAACTGTAGAACAATTACAAATGGTATGGGTAATGGAAATTCCAGGAGGAGAAGAAAGAAAGGAACAGAAGAAATATTTGAAACAATGATGTCTGAGAATTTCTCCCAAATTAATGTTTGGGAGAAATCATAGATTTCACCAAATCATAGATTAAGAAAGATCAAAGGACACCAGACAGGATAGAAAAAGAAAAAGAAAACCAGAAACAAACAAAAAGGCTACACTTAGTGATATAATTTTCAAACTACAAAAATCAAAGACAAAAAAATCCTCAACGATGCCAGAGAGAAAAAACAACTATAGAGAAACAAAGATAAAAAGTACACCCAACTTTTCCTTAGAAACCATGCGAGCAAGTAGAGAGTAAAAGGAAATACTTAAAGTGTTGAGAGGAAAAAAATGTCAGCCTAAAATTCTGTGCCCCATAAAATTATCCTCCAGAAGTGCAGGAGAAATGAATACACCCTCATACAAACAAGCATTGAAAGAATTTGTTACTAATACACCTGCCTTAAAGGAAAGGTTAAAAGAAACTATTTAGAGAGAAAGCAAATAATTTAAGCCAGAAACTCAGATCTACAAAAAAAAAAAAGAAAGACTGTTGAAGAAGGAATAGTGAAGCTGAAATAAATTTTCTATTTTTTTTTTTTTTTTTTTCTGCTGTGCTGGGTCCTCATTGCTGCATGAACTTACTTTAGTTGCAGTGAATGGGGGCTGCTCTCTCGTCACAGTGCACAGGCTTCTCATTGTGGCGGCTTCTCTTGTTACAGAGCGTGGGCTCTAGCGCACATGGGCTTCAGTAGCTGTGGTACACGGAATTCAGTAGGTGCTGTTCCTGGGCTCTGGAACACAGGTGCAATAGTTGTGACACACAGACTCAGTTGCTCCACAGCACATGGGATCTTCCTGGATCAGGGATCAAACCCGTGTCTCCTGCATTGGCAGGCAGATTCTTTACAACTGACCCACCAGGGAAGTCCTTATTTTTCTTATTCTTAATTGATTTTACAGATAAGTTTGTTCAAAACAATAACAGTAATAATGTATTTGATTATAGATACTTATGTACACATACATAATATGTATTTATCAATATCCTTGTGTAGGTTTATGTGTAAGTGGAATGAATGACAGCAGTGACACACGAGATAGGAGGGATTAGAATTATTTTGCCATTTTGAGGCACTTGCACTACCCATGAAGCATATAGTGTTATTTGAAGGTAGACTTGGATTAGTTGTTAATGTGTATTGCAAATTCTAGGGAAAGCACTAAAAAAGGAAAAAAATGTATAACTGCTGCTGTGCTAAGAAAGGAGAGAAAGTGGAATCATACAAAATGCTCAGTTAAAAAAACAAAAGGCAGAAAACAGTGGAAGACAACAATAACAACCAAAAAAAAAAAAAGACCCGAGACCAAGGGCAACAAATAATAAATAGTGCTAAATATAATAGATATTAATCCAACTATATCAATAACTACTTTGAACATTAATGGTCTAAATGCATCAACTTAAAGGAAGGAAAGTTATGACCAACCTGAATAGCATATTCAAAAGCAGAGACATTATCTTGCCAACAAAGGTCTGTCTAGTCAAGGCGATGGTTTTTCCTGTGGTCATGTATGGATGTGAGAGTTGGACTGTGAAGAAGGCTGAGCGCCGAAGAATTGATGCTTTTGAACTGTGGTGTTGGAGAAGACTCTTGAGAGTCCCTTGGACTGCAAGGAGATCCAACCAGTCCATTCTGAAGGAGATCAGCCCTGGGATTTCTTTGGAAGGAATGATGCTAAAGCTGAAACTCCAGTACTTTGGCCACCTTATGCTAAGAGTTGACTCATTGGAAAAGACTCTGATGCTGGGAGGGATTGGGGGCAGGAGGAGAAGGGGACAACAGAGGATGAGATGGCTGGATGGCATCACTGACTTGATGGACGTGAGTCTGGGTGAACTCTGGGAGTTGGTGATGGACAGGGAGGCCTGGCGTGCTGCGATTCATGGGGTCGCAAAGAGTCAGCCATGACTGAGCGACTGAACTGAACTGAAGAAACAAGACCCAATTACATGCAGCCCACAAAAAAAAAAAGCCCTCTTGAAATATAAAACACATGTAGATTAAAAGTAAATGTGGAGAAGCAAATGGCAGCCGACCCCAGAATTCTTGCCTGGAGAATCCCATGGACAGAGGAGCCTGGCTGCTACAGTCCATAGGGTTGCAAAGAGTTGGCCACTATTTAGTGACTAAACAACAACATATAATAAGATTAGTTTTTCATCACTGGGGAAATGTTTAACAATCAATTGTCCACTCTCAGAAAAAAAGAAAGAAAGCATACCTAGACCTTACAAAGAAATATGAGACAACTGTATATAGCAGCTCTAATTATGAAATAATATGTTAGAGGCAAAGACAGAAAAGAGGAAGGCTTTACAGAGTATAACATGGAGCCCAGCAAGACATGAAGAGAGTAAGCCAGCCCATACAAAGATTTAAATAAACTTCAGCATGGCAAAAGGTGCCAGAAATATATAATAGACAGCTGGCTGAAAATCACACATGTATGAATAAATATGTCATTTAAGAACAGAGTGCTAGAGGAACAAGATGGCAGAGGAGTAGGAGGACATGGAATACATGTCTCTCCATGGATACATCAGGAATACACCTTCAGACACAAGTGTATGCATGCAGAAGTGCATGCAGAAAATCAGCTAAGAGCTGACAGGAGTACTGACCAGCAGAAAAGAATATATAGACCCACGCAAAACTCAAGATCAAGCCTGAGCCTTTGGAGCAAGAGCACTGACTGCAAGACCTAGACTACCAGGGAACGAACCCTAGGGGTATCATAGTAAGAAATCACACAAATGAAACCACTGTAATACAAGACCTGGCATCACCCAACCACCAATAGCACCCTGTGCAGGAAACCTCATCTAAACAACAAGCAAAACAAAAATACAAACCCAATCATCAGCAGACAGGATTACCACCTCACTCAGCCTTGTCCAAACAAAGTTCAGTTCAGTTGCTCAGTCGTGTCCAACTCTTTGCGATCCAATGAATCACAGCATGTCAGGCCTCCCTGTCCATTACCAACTCCCAGACTTCACTCAAACTCATGTCCAGTGAGTCGGTGATGCCATCCAGCCATCTCATCCTCTGTCGTCCCCTTCTCCTCCTGCCCCCAATCCCTCCCAGCATCAGAGTCTTTTCCAATGAGTCAACTCTTCGCATAAGGTGGCCAAAGTACTGGAGTTTCAGCTTTAGCATCATTCCCTCCAAAGAAATCCCAGGGTTGATCTCCTTCAGAATGGACTGGTTGGACCTCCTTGCAGTCCAAGGGACTCTCAAGAGTCTTCTCCAACACCACAGTTCAAAAGCATCAATTCTTCGGTGCTCAGCCTTCTTCACAGTCCAACTCTCACATCCATACATTGCCGGGGTCCAACTCCGGCTGATCCAGGGTATTTGAAGTGGAGACGGCGTCGGCGAGGATCAGGAAACAACTGCTTAATTAAATGTTAATTAAGGATATAAAGAGTAATAGAATAAGGATAGCTCAGTAGGAAAATTCAGTGAAGAAAAGAGGCTGAAATAAGGATAGCTCAGTGAGGAAATTCAGTGGAGAAAAGAGGCTGAATAATTCAGCCAGAAGGTGAGAGAAAGAACGACATGGGGAGACCAAGTTTTGGTGAACAAGGCCCGCACTTTATTTTCCAAAGTAGTTTTTATACCTTAAGTTATGCATAGAGGATAATGGGGGAAGGGGTAGAGTCATGCAGCAAGCCAGGCTTTCTTCCTGCAAACTTATCATATGCAAAAGCTTAGGTGATTTGCATCATCTTCTGGCCCAGAGGCCTGTTAACATTTTAAGACCCTTTCTTCAGAAAACTTACTTTTCTCTAAAGGTGATTGGTCAGGAGCCACCCTCCAAAAGCATTAGATAAAGTTACATTCCTACAGAGCAAAGGTGTGGTGGGCTATAACAAGAAAAAGAATTAACTCAAGGGTCCCAGGTTACAAACATTAAAGCTACTATTTACACCAATTATATTAATCAATACACTGCCAGGGACACAGCAGGTAAGGGATATGGAAACGTAGCAGCAAACATTGGCCCAACAAGTGAAAATCCCTTCACCAATACAATTTCTAATCAATCTTTTAACTGCTCAAAGGAATCTGTATTTAGACAGTTTAGAACATATCATGCCTCTCACAGTTGGGAGGCTCTGAGCAATCACATGTGGCCGGAAAAACCTATTCAGGCAGGCTAGAGGACTTTCAAAGGAGTTTGTAGGTTGAAACACTGTCACACCCAGGAATTATTAACTGGAGCTGTAAGCTAACTCTTTTTTCAGAGAGAGGTAGTGGGGGACAGCCCCCCGTAAAGTCAGAGGTGTAGGTGAAAGCACAAAGCAGAAAGTAGGCAGACTCTGGTTTGGGGGGTAGATGCTCGAGAATTTCCAGGGGAACTCCTGAGGCTCGATCCCGCCTTTGCGTATGCCAAGCCTCCTTCCTCATGACCTTTGCCACGGGCAGAGCTCGCTCCCAGCAATACATGACCACTGGAAAAACCATAGCCTTGACTAGATGGACCTTTGTTGGCAAAGTAATGTCTCTGCTTTTGAATATGCTATCTAGGTTGGTCATAACTTTCCTTCCAAGGAGTAAGCGTCTTCTAATATCATGGCTGCAGTCACCATCTGTAGTGACTTTGGAGCCCAGAAAAATAAAGTCTGACACTGTTTCCACCGTTTCCCCATCTATTTCCCATGAAGTGATGGGACCGGATGCCATGATCTTCGTTTTCTTAATGTTGAGCTTTAAGCCAACTTTTTCACTCTCCTCTTTCACCCTCATCAAGAGGCTTTTTATTTCCTCTTCACTTTCTGCCATAAGGGTGGTGTCATCTGCATATCTGAGGTTATTGATATTTTTCCCGGCAATCTTGATTCCAGCTTATGCTTCTTCCAGCCCAGCGTTTCTCATGATGTACCCTGCATATAAGTTAAATAAGCAGGGTGACAATATACAGCCTTGACGTCCTCCTTTTCCTATTTGGAACCAGTCTGTTGTTCCATGTCCAGTTCTAACTGTTGCTTCCTGACCTGAATACAGATTTCTCAAGAGGCATATCAGGTGGTCTGGTATTCCCATCTCTTTCAGAATTTTCCACAGTTGATTGTGATCCACACAGTCAAAGGCTTTGGCATAGTCAATAAAGCAGAAATAGATGTTTTTCTGGAACTCTCTTGCTTTTTCGATGATCCAGCAGATACAAATCTCACCTTATAAGAAGCTTACACAAACCACTGGAAAAGCCTTACAGGGAAGAAACCAAAAGGAAGAAAAAATTCAACCTTGAGCCCTGGGAAAAGGAGACCCCAGACACAATAAGTTAAAAAAAATTATAATGAAAAGGCAGAGAAATACTATACAAATGAAGGAACATACTAGAAGCACAGAAGTCCAAATACATGAAAAGGAAATAGGCAAACTACCTGAAAAAGAATTCAGAATAATAACAGCAAAGACGATCAAAAACCTTGAAAGCAAAATGGAGAAAATGCAAGAATCAATTAGCAAAGACCTAGAAGAATTAAAAATAAACATGCAGAGACAAACAACATAATTACGGAAATTAAAAATACTCTAGAAGGAATCAATAGCAGAATATCTGAAATAGAAGAACGAATCAGTGTGCTGGAAGATAAAACGGTGGAAATAACTTCTGAAGACCAGAATAAAGTAAAAAGAATGAAAAGAACTGAGGATAGTTTCAAAGACCTCTGGGACAATATCAAATGCACCAACATTCAAATTATAGGGGTCCCAGAAGAAGAATAGAAAAAGAAAGGGTATGAGAAATTTTTTGAGGAGATTATAGTTGAAAACTTTCCCCAACATGGAAAAGGAAATAGTCAATCAAGTCCAAAAGGTCCCATGGGACAAAAGTCCCATGCAGGATAAACCCAAGGAGAAACATGCCAAGAAACATACTAAAACTAATGAAGACTAAACACAAAGAAAGAATATTAAAAGCAGTAAGTGAGAAGCAACAAGTAACATACAAGGGAAACCCTGTGCGCTTAACAGCTGATGTCTCAGCAGAAACTCCACAGGCCAGAAGCGAATGGCAGGACATATTTAAAGTACTGAAAGGAGAAAATCTACAACCAAGATTACTGTACCTGGCAAGGATCTCATTCAAAATTGATGGAGAAATCAAAAGCTTTTTAGACAAGCAAAAGTTAAGAGAATTCAGTACCACCAAACCAGGTTTATAATAAATGTTAAAGGGACTTATACAGTCAAGAAATACAAGAGAAGAAAAAAGATCTACAAAAGCAACCCCAAACAATTAAGAAAATGGCAATAGGAACATATATATCAATAATTACTTTAAATGTAAATGGATTAAATGCTACAACCAAAAGACACAGACTGGCTGAATGGATACAAAAACAAGACCGACATACATGCTTTCTACAAGAAACCCACTTTAGACCTCAAGACACATATAAACTGAAAGTGAGAGGATGGAAAAATACATTCCATGCAAATGGGAAGCAAAAGAAAGCTGGAGTAGCAATCCTCATATCAGACAAAATAGACCTTACAATAAAGAAGATTACAAGAGATAAGGAAGGACACAACATAATGATCAGGGTTCAATCCAGGAGGAAGACATAACAGTTGCAAATATCTATGCACCCAACATAGGAGCACCTCAATACATAAGACAAACACTAACAGACATAAAAGGAGAAATTGACAGTAACACAATAATAGTAGGAGACTTTCACACCCGACTCACACCAATGGACAGATCATCAAAACAGAAAATTTATAAGGAAACACAAGTCTTAAATGATACATTAGATGAGATGGATCTCATTGATATCTTCAGGACATTCCATCCAAATGGAGAAGAATATACCTTCTTCTCAAGTGCACATGGAACATTTTCCAAGGTGTGTGGGTAACAAATTAAATCTCAGTAAATTTAAGAAAATTGAAATCATATCAATCATCTTCTGCAGCCACAGCACTATGAGACTAGACATCAATTACAGGAAAAAACTGTAAGAAACACAAATACATGGAGAACAACACATTTCTAAATAACCAACAGGTTACTGGGGAAATCAAAAGGGAAATTTAAAAATTTCTAGAAACAAATGACAATGAAAACATGACAACTCAAAACCTATGGGATGCAGCAAAAGCAGTCCTAAGAGGGAAGTGAATAGTAATACGATCTTACCTCAAAAAAAAAAAAAAAAAAAAACAAGAAAAACATCGAATAGACAACCTAAATTTACACCTAAAACAACTGGAAAAGAAGTACAAAAAAATCCCAAAATTAGTAGAAGGAAAGAAATCATAAAGATCCAAACAGAAATAAATGAAAAAGAAATGAAAGAAACAATAGTAAAGATTAATAAAACTAAAAGCTGGTTCTTTGAGAAAATAAACAAAATTGATAAACCTTTAGCCAGACTCATCAAGAAACAGAGAAGAATCAAATCAACAAAATTAGAAATGAAAAAGGAGAGGTTACAATAGACAATGCAGAAATACAAAGGATTATAAGAGACTATTATGAACAACTATATGGCAATAAAATGGATAACCTGGAAGAAATGGAAAGATTCTTGGAAAAATTCAGTCTTCCAAGACTGAACAGGAAGAAATAGAAATTATGAACAACCCAATTACAAGCACTGAAATTGAAGCTGTGATCAAAAATCTCCCAAAAACAAAAGTCGAGGACCAGATGGCCTCACAGGAGAATTCTATCAAACATTTAGAGAAGAGGTAATGCCTCTCCTTCTAAAACTTTCAAAAAATTGAAGAGGAAGAAACACTTCCAAACTCATTCTACAAAGCCACCGTCACCCTGATATTAAAACCAGACAAAGACAACACAAAAAAGAAAACTACAGGACAATATCACTGATGAACATAGATGCAAAAATCCTCAGCAAACAGAATTCAACAACACATCAAAAAACTCATACACCATGATTTATTCCAGGAATGCAAGGAGTCTTCAATATACACAAGTCAATCAACGTATACACCATATGAACAAATTAAAATATAAAAACAATATGATCATCTCAATAGTTGCCAAAAAAGCCTTTGACAAAATTCAGCAGCCCACCCGGCTCCGCTGTCCCCGGGACTCTCCAGGCAAGAACACTGGAGTGGGTTGCCATTTCCTTCTCCAATGCATGAAAGCGAAAAGTGAAAGTGAAGTCGCTCAGTCATGTCCGACTCCTAGTGACCCCATGGACTGCAGCCCACCAGGTTCCTCTGTCCATGGGATTTTCCAGGCAAGAGTACTGGAGTGGGGTGCCATTGCTTCTCCGCATTTATGATTAAAACCCTTCAAAAAATGGGCATAGAAGGAACCTACCTCAACATAGTAAAGGCCGTATATGATAAGCCTACAGCAAACATTATTCTCAATAGTGAAAAACTGAAAGCATTCCCCCTAAGACGAGGAACAAGACAAGGGTGTCCACTTTCACCACTGGTCAAAGCCAGTGTGCTCAGAACTATGTGAGAGAGAAGAAAATGAACTGGAATAAAGTAGAAGCAGTGAGATGGCTCTCTTTGCAGAGAAAGATCCAACTGGCTTTGACCAGTTCCTCAGATACACCAACCTTTCCCTTAATCAGGCCTTTGCACTTACTGCCTCCTCTGGCCACTCTATTCTGGCTTTCTTCTTCGTAGCATTTGTTACAATCTGAGAGGGTGATATGGACAGATCACACTCAAATCCTGCTACGCCCCTGCCTCCAGTCTCCCTCTTCTCCTCCCGTACTCCCTCATCACTGCTTCATCCTTTCCTTCCTGAACTGTGTGCCCCCCACCCCCAGCCAACACTGAATTCTTTTCCTTCTATTATAAAAGATAGTTCAGTTTTCTCTAACCTCTAACTCCAGATTTGCCTAACTAAATCCATCAAGGCCTTGGCTGAACTAAAGGCCTTCCAACCAGCAACCATACTGCTTACAAGGAGGTGAAAATAAAAGTAGTGTGAAAATAATGTGTATCTGCCATTAGAATATCCTCAGACATTCCAAAAAGAAAGTCAGAGAAACTTAATGTAAAAGGGGAATAAAACTTGTCTTAGACAATTTCTCAATCTCAAAACAATTTCTCAATCCAAGCCAGCTGTAACTGAACATCAAACTCTCACCAAACTCAAGTTCTCTGTCTCTTAGGCCAGAGCTATTTTAACCACAATATATATGTTCTCCATTCTTTTTCTGGATAGCTCTTGCTTGTTCTTCTATGCTTAGTTGAAATATTACTTCCTTAGAGAGACTTTCTTTTACTGGCCCTCCAGCTAAGTGTGATTCCAGCATTATTCTCTATCAGAGTACCTTGTTGCTTTCATAACATTTGCACCAAAATAATGCAATTATATATTTCCTTGTGTATTTATATTGATTGTCAATGTCATGCAGTATAAAGTTTCTTGATAATAGGAGGCATTTTTAAAAAATCATTCTCAACCTACCATGTATTATAGTAAATAAAATAAAACATTCAATAAACATTTGTGATAAAGAGCTCAATAAAGAGAAAGACAAAGGTTTGGCTGGCTTGTCCGTGTAGATGTAAAAGTCACTAAGAATATTGATAGACCCTGGCCTGGAGAGTGGCATGGAAGCTAGGGTCTGGCACCATCAATCAATGGGGAGAATGACCACAAGGCCAGGTAGCGGGAGATAAAGTGCCATAAAACAGAACTCGAAAGAGAGAGTTTTGATAGGATCAATTTTAAGTTGTGATCAAAATGTAAGTAATATCTATTCATCCTCTGATTTGAATCAACCTCTCACTGTTCCCAGTTCCACTAACCCAAACTTTTCCTCAGAGCCCTCTAGAAATCTATTTCATTGAAAATAACTCCCGTGACATCTTTTAACTCTCCTTTCAAATTCCATCTACCATCTTGTGTTAATTAAAGCCTAAATTTACCCCAAGGATCCTACTTTGCTTTACATTGCATTCAGTTCCCAGGGCCTGTTTTAGCCCTTTCTCCTCTTCCAATCATGTAAATAACTCCTGTATTTTAAGGTTATTGTCACAAGTCAGTCTATTCTCTTCCACTTATTGAAGACTGAGTTGTACTCTGCTTCTCTGCTCTAATACCTGCCGTTGCCTTAGTTTAATGTTCAAGGAGACATCTAATAGCATATGAACGCCACGTTTCCACTGTTAAACATTTATCTATGCACTTACCCAACAAATATTTATTGGGCAACATTCGCAGGCTAAATGCTAAACACTGAGAATGCCATAATGGGCTGAGATATAGTCTTTACATTTAGGGTACTTTCACTCTGATAGGTGGAGAAGGTTGTGCAATAGAAAAAGTCCATGAGAGCTAGACCACATCTGCCTATTCACCACATCACTGCACTTCTCCTAAGAGGAATCTAATATGTATTCTTCAAATGAATGAAACTGACAGATAAAAATGTATGGAGTAAGCATAGGATGCTATGAGAACAGAAAGGAGAGACAGATAATAGAAGAAGGGGGAGAAAGACTCAAAGTATAGTTCTCAAAATGCTAAAAATATAATTCTCATAAAAAATACCTAGAAATTGGGTGCCATAATTTTAATTAACTCACAAGTACGGGAAAGAGTAGGTTAACAAACCCAGTTCAAAATCACTGAAAAAAAGACTTTGGCCACCTGATGCAAAGAGGCAACTGATTGGAAAAGATCCTGATGCTGAGAAGGATTAAAGGCAAAAGAAGCGTGCTGCAGAAGATCAGATGGGTAGACAGCATCACTGACTCGGTGGACATGGATTTGAGCAAAGTCCAGGAGACAGTGGAGGACGGAGGAACCTGGCATGCTGCGGTCCATGGGGTCACAGAGTCAGACATGGCTTAGTGACTGAACAACAAAGGGAAAGAGTAGCTTAACAAAATCAGTTCAAAATCCGTGGGGAAAAAAATGGAATCCTAAAATAAGACTGCTAAGTTGATGTTCTACAGGGCAATAAAATCATAACAAATTTTATCTCCCTAAGTCAGATGATCCTTCAACAAATTTATCAGATATTTTTTAGTATGACAATGAAAAGACATGGAATTATCTTTTTGCCTTATGTCCATGTTTTAGATGCTTTTTCTCAACAAAGGCGTCTGTGAGATAATTTTGTACCTGATACATGAAGACCGAGCAGAAGTTGGTCAGTAAGAATGGCAAAGGGAAAGGTCACCTTGTTCCAGGGAACAGGAAAAATACAGAAAACCACTTAATTTCAACTATCCACTGCCCTTGTCAGACCCTGGGCTTGATCCAAATGTGAAAATTTTTCAGTTCTGAAAAATTACACCCTAATATCTCACTTTTTGATGACAACTTCCAATTTTCCCAAATTGTATACTCTGTGTCTCTTTTTTGATATAAGCTCCCCCTATCACCTAATAGAGATCTCTGTCCTTCGATTCTTCCATGCTATCCCAGGCTACCAACCTCAGCTCCATCTAAACTCCATGGATTGATTCTCTCAGCTACTGTTTTGTCAAAACTCTCAATTTCTGTTACACTTTGTTACACTGCTATTTTTCCATTGAAAAAAATGAATTTATTTGCTTAAATGTATTGGCTGAACAAGTAAGCTGAGTAAGATAATATTTAAATGGAGGTTTGAACTTACTAATTAGCCATAATTTGAGAGAGAAATGGAGGTAGAGCCCTATGAATTTCTAGAAAAAAAAAAAAACAATTTACTTCAAGAGTCCTATTGGTCTAATTTGAGAAAACTGGCTTTTCTTAAAGTTATTTCTGGGAATTTCCAGTGTGTGAGATACCATATACAGAAACAAGTCTCCATAGATCTTTTGCTACCTACTCCATGGGTCAGTCTATGAATGATATTTTCATAGTGATAAAAAAGACTGAAAATTAATTTCACTAAAAATTATATATGAAGCTCAAAAATAATATCTATAACTGCAAAAAGTTACAGCTAACATCATACTTAGCAGTAAAGGACTGAGTGTTTTCCTTGTAAGATCAGGAAAAGGGAACAATATCCATTTTCACCTCCTCTATTCAATATTGTACTAGAGAGTCCAGCTAGAGTAATTAGGCAAGAAAACAAGATAAAAAAAAATTTGTGCTGGAAAGCCAGAAATATATCTATTTGTTAACAATGTGATCCTATATATATAGAAAATCATAAGGAATCCACATAAAAACTATTGGAACTAATAAACTTGTTCAGCAAGATTACATGATAGAAAATCAGCATAAAATATCAGTTGTATATCTACACATGAGAAATGAACAATTCAAAAAGTAAAATTAAAAGAACAATTTCATTCATGATAGCATCACAAAGAATAGAATGCTTTGTGATAGAATAGAATGCTAGTAATAAATTCAACAAAAGAGCAAAATCTATTCTCTGAAAACTACAAAACCTTGTTGAAAGAAAATTAAGGTCTAAATAAATGGAAAATATTCTACGTTCATAGATCAGAAGACTTAATATTATTAAGACAGAAATACCAACCAAATTATTCTATAGATGCCACACCATCATTATCAAAATTTCAGCTGACACTAAAGGGAGCTGAACACAGGGAAGCAGTCCCTTCTCATTTCTTCTCTCTTTCCAATTTCCCACCAGTGCCTCCCAGTGGCATAACCTAACTAAAGGAAACCACCTAGCAAGGAAATCTAGGAGAAGTCATTTGTCAAATCCCAACCCCAGCATCACAATACAGAACATAGAATAGTGGGCTTAGATCTAGGAGACAACAGATAAGTCAAAAGAATGCACAATAGACCCCTTTATTCAGTATCCAATCAAAGCTTTCTACCCATATTTAAATTTTCATACAACAGTAACTACTTCATGCTGCCTTCTAACAAGATGCAACTAACATTTATACAAAGGATGATATTCTCACTCAAAAAGGGGAGACGCGGTATAAACAGCCACCATATCCATCTCTGAATGAAGTTAACTTCTGCTTTAGTTCAGTCAAAATTTCACTGAGGACTCCCAGGTGGCCCAGTGGTTAAGAATATGCCTGCCAATGCAGGGGAGGAGGGCTCGATCCCTAGTCTGGGAAGATCCCACACGCAGCAGAGCAACGAAGCCCATGCACCACAACTACTGAAACCTCTGTGCTTAAAGCCTGTGCTCTGCAAGACGAGTCACCGCAGTGAGAAGCCCATGTACCGCAAGGAAAAACAGCCCCTGGTCGTTACAACTAGAGAAAGCCACGCACAGCAACGAAGACCTAACACACCCAATAAACAAACAAAAATAAAATTTTAAACATTGTATCTGGGTATTTTTAACCTAAATATTAAATTGTAAAGTTAATCCATCCTAAAGTAAATCAGTCCTGAATATTCATTGAAAGGACTGATGCTGAAGCTGAAACTCCAATATTTCAGCCACGCGATGTGAAGAACTAACTCATTGGAAAAGACTCTGATGCTGGGAAAGATTGAAGGCAGGAGGAGAAGGGGATGACAGAGGATGAGATGGTTGAATGGCATCACTGACTCAATGGACATGAGTTTGAGTAAACTCTGGGGGTTGGCGATGGACAAAGAGGTCTGACATGCTGCAGTCCATGGGGTAGCAGAGTCAGACACGATTGAGCAACTGAACTGAACTGAAAATTAATCCCAACAAACAATCCATTAAAAAAAAAAAAGAGAAAAGGAGTGAGGTAAAATAGTTAATATATGCTAAAACACACATGGAGCTTCCCTGGTGGCTCAGATGGTAAAGAATCTGCCTGCAGGAGACTCAGGTTCTATCCCTGGGTCTGGAAGATCCCCTGGAGAAGGAAATGGCTTCAGTATTCTCATCTGGAGAATTCCATGGAAGGAGGAGCCTGGCGAGCTACAGCCCCTGGCATCACAAAGAGTCAGACACAATTGAAGTGACTTGGCACAGCATGGCACAGCAAGATACACATAAATGCAAAGAATAAAATAATATCTGTTATAGTTCTCATTTCTATAAATGATAACAATGCTATAGTCGATTTTCATATTTTCTTTATCCCACTAACTTTCCATATTCCTCTTTTCTTCAGCTGTTACTTCAGTTGATCAAGGTTCATAATGTGCAGAATGGCCCAAATCTTTATTCTCAAAGTGTCTGAAGCTTTGGCAGTCCCACCTTTATCCCCTAGTTTCCAGACATGTTCTCTTTTTCCCACTGTGTAGCCACAGCCCAATTTTCCCTTGGATATTAGAATCAATCACCTTAGCCCCTGCAGTTACTTCTTTCTTTCTATGTTAGATCAATGACATTAGCAGCCCAGAATAGCCCAGTGACAGTGTCAACTTCCAATTCAATGGAACCATTGCATGTTTCCCTGACAAAAGCATTCTTTCTTTGACAATTAAATCCTTTAAAATCAGCAGAGATCAAATACATAAATATGGGGGGGGGGGAATTCTGCAAATTTTGGGGGGTAGGGAAATGAGCAAACTCCCACTTTAACCCCTTGTATTCTCCAGCCCCGTGTATTCTGACTATGAGATGAACAGCATCATCTATTGGCCACTAGATTAGCACATACTGCAAATTGTAGGATAGCATCCAATCTCTGGCTCAGCTGGTAAAGAATCCACCTGCAATGCAGGAAACCGGGGTTCGATCCCCGGGTTAGGAAGATCCCCTGGAGAAGGGAAAGACTACCCACTTCATATTCTGGCCTGGAGAATTGCATGGACTGTATAGTTCATGGGATCGCAAAGAGCTGGACATGACTGAGCGACTTTCACTTTCAATATCTCACTTCTATCTTTCAATCCAACCTCCAAAAGTGTTCTTTCCCAGCTGACATTCTACTGCCCTATAAAACCAGCTTCCTCTGGATAATTGAGATACGTGGTTGCAAAATAGAAACAATGAATCCCATGAATTAGAACCTTTAACCTCACTCCTGTGTGTAAATAATAATTTCCTTGGGCAAAATAATGAAATGTGAGATGCTGTTATGGTGAATAAGGCATTCTATAAATCCTCAGACAATGGAGCTGGCCCAGAATGACTGTCCTAGTGAGAAAAAATTTGTTTAAAAAGAAAAGAAAAGGTGTTCCCTCAGTGATGGAAGGGACAGTTTAATCAACCTGCTACTAGGAGGCTGGTTGGTGCCCCTCCCCCAGGGTATAGTGTGAGGTCAGGGGCTCAGCATTCATCTTTGCTGTTGGCAAATTGGGCTTTCAGCTGTAGCGATAGGGCAGGTCAGCCTTGGAAAGGGGGAAGCCCATGTTGTTAAACCTGTGTTCAACTTTGAGCAAGCATCAGAGTGGCTGGGAAAAAAAGACAGACAGAATTCCACAAAATTGACTCTTGTGTTCCTAAAGTACATTTCTGGCAGGAGCTAATAATACATGTGAAACGATATGTATACCAGGCTAGAATTTTCTTTGTCAAATGGTAACAGAGAATTCCCCATGAAGCCATGGGTACGGGTCATTGAGATCATACCACTAGTACACAGTGGAGCTAATATTTAAATCTGATTCTAACTGACACCTTGATTCTGATTGACACCTTAGTCTATCCTCTTTCCACTGTATCTCCATTGCTTTATTGCAAATTAATGACAACTACATGAGTCTTTCTCTCAAATGTCATTGTTGCAAACTGAGGTGGTTATTATGTCCATTTCTTCTATATGCCCTGAGGAACTCTCCTGGACAGAGGAGCCTGGCAGGCTACAGTCCACAGGTTGCAAAGAGTCAGATATGACTGAGCTACTAACGCTTTCACTTTTTTTAAGCTGAGGAAAAAACTACAAAATCACATATATCTGTGCTTATGAATATCCAAAACAATTTCACTACCGAATGTAGGCCTCCTAAAAGTTTCTCTTGAATAAACTACATCCTGACTACCACAGGTGAAGCTCTTCTATAGAATGAGGGGAAGATTTGAAGGGTCATTTTGGTAAGTGGATAACTTATCTGAACATTTGGGTCTTGTAAACCTCTTCAAAACTCACTCAGGGACTTCCCTGGCAATCCGGTGGATAAGACTCTGCACTTCCAATGCAGGAGGTGCAGGTTTAATCCCTGGTTGGGGAACTAAGATCCCACAGGATATATATAGCACAGTCCAAAAAATAAAATAAATAAAGCAAGCTCACTTGTGCATTGGCTTGAGACTTTTTTCCAAAGCCCCTATGTGTGGTCACTCCAAGTTGTGTCCTAATAAGAAATTAAGCCTTGTTAATGGGAAAGGACTATCACCCACTTCTATTTTGATGGAAATTGTCCCAGCAGAATAAAAAAGGGGACGGTGAAAGTGATGACACTGATCTAATTAGCTGCAGGCCAATATCATCAAGTTTCTGAAAGGAACGCACAAAAAGGCCTGACACAGACGCACAAAACATAGCCAGGAAACAATCAGGACCTTAGCAACAAGGCAAAACCCAGCTCCTCTCTGCATAAAGAGCTGTTTTATGAGCATTTCTTGTTACTTTGCATTAAGTCCCACAGCCTCCCCCAAAGAAGGTTGCAGTCCATTTTTTAATTGATGCCCCATTGCCTTACAATCATTGACATGCACCATTCCACCAACTTCTGCTTTCCGGGCCTATTATCCACACACACAGTTTCAAGTCCTGGTTTTATAGAAAATGTAACACATTAGAAGAAGACTTCAGTGGATACAAAGCCCCAGCATCCAACAGTGTGATGCTTCACAAACTAGTTCTTGTATCATTGTATTAATCACAAAGTGAAGCCAATGTTAAAAATCCCCACGTTTGAAATGAGGAAAGTGAAATCCAAAGAGATGAGGCCACTTGACAAAATGTTCAGAGCTAGCAGATACAAAGAAGGAGTCCCAAGTCTAAGATCCTCATTACTGTACCACGGTGAAGCTGTGTTGTTAAGACGTTGACAGAAAGAGGAAATGAGAAGTATATCCTGAAAAGCAACCGTCATTGCAAGGTAGCAAATGGTTCCCTGGTTTGCACTTTAGTTTCCTGAATCCAGCCCACTTTACCTGGGTTCTAAGGCCCTACTAACCTTTGCTAGCCCTATTTCCCAATCCTGATGGAGATTTTTCTGTCTTCTCTGGCCTTGCCCTCATTGTGCACATTCATGTTTCTCTTCCCTGGCAAAAATTCAGACAGGAGGCTACCCTAGAATGTATCCCTCAAGATATGGTGGGAGTTGAAGAGTCTGGTAGGAAAACACTTTTATGTCCAGTTGCAATGTATAGGTTCAAAAAGTAAAGTTAAATTATATATATGTATATATAATATATGTATTATAAAAAATTTTTAATGAAATGTTAGTCACTCAGTCATGTCCGACTCTTATGACCCCTTGGACTGTAGCTCCTCTGTCCATGGGATTCTTCAGGCAACAATACTGGAGTGGGGGGACCATTCCCTTCTCCAGAGGGTCTTCCTGACTCAGGGATTGAACCCAGGTCTCCCACATTGCAGGCAGATTCTTTACCATCTGAGCCATTTGTATATTTATATATATTAAAAAATGATGACACTGTGATGAAAAATTAGTCCAAGATAGTATGTCAGCTAAAGAGAGCCAAGGGATCGCTGAGAGACCCACTGAGCACCAGGGAGCAAGGACCTGGGTGAAGAAAGTTCATGATGAGGCCCAAATTACTGCTGGAGACAGAAGCCAATCCTGCTGCTTCTCCTAGCACACAATTGAGTAAACGGCCCAGGTTAAAGAAATAGAAGTACGTGGCCACTGTTAACCTGGGGCACCTCAAACCTACCCCACCAACCAAACAAAATTGGGATCAAAGACTGAGAAACCTTAAGAGTGACCACCCTTTTCCTGACAGGAAAATACACTCTACCTTCAGATACTTGGGGTTCAATTTTTAAAATGAATTCAATCAGCTGCCAGACACCTGTACAAACAGGAAGAGCCAGGGCTCCGTTACCTTCTTTCTGGTGTCACAGATGGGAGAGGACAAATAACAAGGACTGACAATGATTTGCACTGAACGCAAGGGGTGGAGGACAGGAAGCCTACCTCACCTCTGTCAGGGCTCATAGCTGGAGACAGAGAGTGAAGATCTGAGAGCATGTGGTTTTCAACGGTTTCATAGGGGAACGCTTCCGAGTAAATGGTGCCCAGGAGGTCAATCATAAAGCAGATGGTAGCAGAGGTCCTGTGGGTCGAGGGAGGACATGAGGTCTGGAAAGCCACCTGCTCAGCCCCCTCCTGGTCCCATGCACTTGGTAGGGGTGGGGAAAGGAAGCAGGAAGGGAGAGAGAGCTGGGGAAAGGATGAGGAGGCTCTGGTTCCTAAAGAGAAATTCATGCTGCAGAGCACTGGGGATTTCATCTTCTTTCAGGGTTTTATATGCCAAAACAATGGTGAATGAGAATGGCCAGAATGAATAATAACTAGCTGCCAGGAGCCTTGTTAACCATGGTGATTATCTCCCAGCCAAAGTCAACAGGCAGCAGACCGATAAGAGACACATCAGTTCTTCTGTTCACAATTCATTTAGAGCTTTATCTTTTTTTTTTAAATGTGGAAGCAAATTTATTCAGACTTCCAAGCTAGGTCTCTAGTCAGCAAGAAAGCATTTTCCCTTATTCCTCATCCTCTCTGACTCTTCGACACCAGAGAGGAAAAGGCGCCAACCAGCTGGTCAGAAAGGTCTGTGCACAGGCAGGAGCTTCCTGCAAAGGCCTGGGAAGCGGAACCCTGTGTAACTGCATCTGTGGCCAACCATCTTCAGAGGGCCCCCCTCCCACCACACCCCAGCTCTGGGCAGCTGCTTCCCAGCTGCAGTGGTTGCCTCCCCTCAGACTGCAGAAAGGGAAAGAAATAGTTGCCATTTATCACCTGTCAAAATTCTGCCACCATTAGTCCCGACTGGCAAAGCCAGACACAAAAAGGCAACTATAGAACCAATCTCTTTCATGTATCTTGATGTTTTTGGAATAAATGCTCAGGCCTTTGACTTTCCTCCTTTTTCTGATCCAGGAAGGGCATTTGGACTGTGAGTTGGGGTTTACACAGGTCTGGAGCACGTGGGGAAGAGGGCCCCCGTATCTCTTCAGGAAGTTTCTTGTGTATCACCTTCCTGTCTGATTTGTACCAATTCACGTTCCCACCAGCAATGCACAAGGGTGCCCCTTCCTCCACACCCTTGCTAATACTTGCTATTTCTTGCTGATAATAGCCGTTCTGACCGGTATGAGATAATATCTCATTGTGGTTTTGATTTGCACTTTCCTAATGATTAACGATGTGGAGCATCTTTTCATGTGCCTATTGGACATCTGTATGTCTTCTTTGGGAAAATGACTATTCAGATCTTCTGTTGAACTCTTTGTTTCTATTTCCTGAAATTTTTGTTTCAATTTTACATGAATATAGGCACATGTGTGTGTTGGGTGATGATTTAAAATATGTATTTCTTACCACGGTTTGTGGTCAAAAAGTCTGAAAACCACTGGCTAAAATTAAATGTTAGAAAAATCTAAGCTTTGCTTTTGATATATAAAGGTAACTTAATGACCTTTGAAAAGGAATCTTGTCTTTCAAAAATATCTGATTCTTCTGTGCTGAATGTTATGTGGCAGCCTGGATGGGCAGGGGGTTTGGGGGAGAATGGACACGTGTATATGTGAGTTCCCTCGCTGTTCACCTGAAACTATCACAGCACTCTTAGTTGGTTATACTCCAGTATAAAATAAAAAGGTTTTGAAAAATGACTGATTCTCAAAACAAATGTCTCCTAAGGATTCATCAAAGAATTCAGGCTTGAAACAGAAAGCTGCATAATGGACAATTTGCTCTAGGTGATGCCTGCCCTCCTCATACTTTTGCCCTGGGTTCTGGTGTGTACGAGACCTTGTGTGCACTCCCCGAATGGAGTCTCTGTTTTCCCCAGTCCTGTGGGGCTCCTGCAGTCAAGCCCTGCTGGCCTTCAAAACCAAATGCTCTAAGGGCTCCTCCTCCCAATGCCAGACCTCCAGGCTGGGGAGACTGACATGAGGCTTGGAGCTCTCACTCCTGTAGGAGAACTTCGGCAATATAATAAATCTCCAGTTTGTGGGTTGCCCATCTGGGTGGTATGAGATTTTATTATATCACAAGGGGCTTCCCTGGTGGCTCAGATGGTATAAAGAATCCACCTGCAATGCAGGAGACCCAGGTTCAATCCCTGGGGCGAGAAGTTCCCCTGGAGAAGGGAATGGCTACCACTCCAGTATTCTTGCTTGGAAAATTCCACAGACACAGGAGCCTGGCGGGCTACAGTTCATGTGGGTGGCAAAGAGTTGGACACAACTGAGTGACTAACACTATATCATGAGACTGCCCCCTCCTGCCGTCTTGGTGTGGTTTCCTCTATATGTCTTTGGATGTAGAATATCTTTTTTTGTACGTTCCAGTCTTTCTTATTGGTGACTCTTCATCAGTTAGCTGTGTTTTGGTGTGCTCATGAGAGTAGGTGAGCTCAAGGTCCTTATACTCTGCCATCTTGCTTCCCTGCCCTCCCCCATGAAAGAGTCATTGAATCACTGAGCAAGGAGATACGAGGCAAAAATATTTATATTCAAATTCATCTTCATAAAAGTCCCCAAAGTATACTTTTAGAAAAGTGTGCACACCACTAGCAGATAGATCTTGCCCAAGAAATCCACTAAGTGATTCCTTAGTGTTTTGCCAAACATCTCATAATTAAAGATATTCTGACTCAATTGTATCCTATCACAAATGATCTATTTTAATCCTGTGATTCTCTTCAGCCAGTTAGAGTTAT
Organism: Bos indicus; assembly: GCF_029378745.1. Classification (NCBI taxonomy): domain Eukaryota; kingdom Metazoa; phylum Chordata; class Mammalia; order Artiodactyla; family Bovidae; genus Bos; species Bos indicus. The sequence continues at coordinate 13,226,533 of NC_091788.1, read as the reverse complement.
TCATTATTCCTAGAGTCATATTCCTGGAGAAGGAAATGGCAACCCACTCCAGTATTCTTGCCTGGAGAATCCCAGGGATGGGGGAGCCTGGTGGGCTGCCGTCTATGGGGTCGCACACAGTCGGACACGACTGAAGCGACTTAGCAGTGCAGCAGCAGAGTCATATTCAGGGACAGGCTGACCAGAGAACTTCCCAAAGCCCTAATTTATAAGGAGAGCTAAAGCAGGTCTGGAATATATAATGTCAACACAGATGGTTTTAAAATTTGATGGCAGCCCAGTTTCACCAGAAAAATCCACCAACAGAATCAGAAGAAAGCCTCGGAGTACCTTGTGCTTCAGCAACGAGAAGAAGCATGGAATTCTGAGAGACGTGATCTTGTTTGGAGTCTGGGTTGAACAAAACAAGGTCACGTCTCTCAGAATTCCATGCTTCTGATGGGCCCCTGACCTCTCCCACCTCCCCCTGCCCAACACTCACAGCCTCACACCACTATCTGCCTTGAGACCTTCAGGCTTAATCTTGTAAGAACTTTACACCTGTTTAAGTCAGACACCTTTTGGTCAGGACATCCCCATCTCTGGGCTCTCAACCCCCATGTGGCTCTCTATATCCATTTTTCTGATGACTTCAGGAAATAGCTGAGGAAACCCTTCCACTGTATCCCCCTGTATTTCCAGGGACGATCCCCTGGAGAAGGAAATGGCAACCCACTCCAACATTCTTGCCTGAAAACTCCCATGGACAGAGGATTCTGGTGGGCTATAGTCCAAAGGGTCGCAAAGAATGGAACACGACTGAACAACTAAACATGCACACATTTCATAGCTACTACTCTTATCAAGGTCTTTAGAAATCAACACTACCAAATCCAGTGACTAATTCTCAACCATAATCCGCTTCACCTATTAGGAACATCTGGTATGTCTCATTCCTCCCTCTTTCCTTTCAGTTCAGTTCAGTTCAGTCTCTCAGCCGTGTCCGACTCTTTGTGACCCCATGAATTGCAGCACGCCAGGCCTCCCTGTCCATTACCAACTCCCAGAGTTCACTGAGACTCACGTCCATTGAGTCAGTGATGCAATCCAGCCATCTCATCCTCTGTCATCCCCTTCTCCTCCTGCCCCCAATCCCTCCCAGCATCAGAGTCTTTTCCAATGAGTCAACTCTTCACATGAGGTGGCCAAAGTACTGAAGTTTCAGCTTTAGCATCATTCCTTCCAAAGAACACCCAGGACTGATCTCCTTTAGAATGGACTGGTTGGATCTCCTTGCAGTCCAAGGGACTCTCAAGAGTCTTCTCCAACACCACAGTTCAAAAGCGTCAATTCTTCGGCGCTCAGCCTTCTTCACAGTCCAACTCTCACATCCATACATGACCACAGGAAAAACCATAGCCTTGACTAGACAGACCTTTGTTGGCAAAGTAATGTCTCTGCTTTTGAATATGCTATCTAGGTTGGTCGTAACTTTCCTTCCAAGGAGTAAGCATCTTTTAATTTCATGGCTGCAGTCACCATCTGCAGTGATTTTGGAGCCCCAAAAAATAAAGTCTGACACTGTTTCCACTGTTTCCCCATCTATTTCCCATGAAGTGATGGGACCGGATGCCATGATCTTCGTTTTCCGAATGTTGAGCTTTAAGCCAACTTTTTCACTCTCCTCTTTCACTTTCATCAAGAGGCTTGTTAGTTCCTCTTCATTTTCTGCCATAAGGGTTGTGTCATCTGCATATCTGATGTTATTGATATTTCTCCTGGCAATCTTGATTCCAGCTTGTGCTTCTTCCAGTCCAGCATTTCTCATGATGTACTCTGCATAGATGTTAAATAAGCAGGGTGACAATATACAGCCTTGACGAACTCCTTTTCCTATTTGGAACCAGTCTGTTGTTCCATGTCCAGTTCTAACTGTTGCTTCCTGACCTGCATATAGGCTTCTCAAGAGGCAGGTCAGGTGGTCTGGTATTCCCATTTCTTGAAGAATTTTCCACAGTTTATTGTGATCCACATAGTCAAAGGCTTTGGCATAGTCAATAAAGCAGAAATAGATGTTTTTCTGGAACTCTCTTGCTTTTAGACATCGCATTTACTTAAAATCCAGGAGACTGCAATCCTCTCCCTCTCCCTGACTTCTCCTTCTCAGTGTCCTTTCTTGGTTCCTCATCTTCCTGACCTCTGAACAGTGGGATACCCCCGGGCTTAGCCCTTAGATCTGCTCTCTTTCCTTCACGTATTCACATCCTTGTGATTTCATCCAGTCTCCTGATTTTAAGTACAACTGCCAGGCTGACAATTCTTAAACTTATAAATCCATTCCAGGCTTCTCACCTGACTTTCACACTTAAATATCCAACTGCTTAGTCAAGTAACTCTATTTAGAAGTCTAATGGACAACTGAAATTAACATGTCTAAAGCCAAACTCCTGATCTTCCCTTAAAACCTCTACATCCACAATTTTCTCCATCTTAATGAAAACTCCAAACTTCTGGCTTCTCAGGTCCAAAACTTTGGTGTTTGCATTGACTCCTTTCTCAAATACCAGACATTGAATCCATCACCAAATTCTACTGGCTTTTCCCCAGATATCTACAATCCGACCACTTCTCCACACCTACATTATTGGTTCTTTGGTCCAAGACAACAAACCTGGTTTGTTGCATTAAACCTACTAACCAGCATCCCTGTTTCCTCCCTTACCTTGCTCCTTAAATCCATCCTCCAAGCTTTTTAAAATGTGTGAAATTATGTCACTCCTCTGCTCAAAACCTTTCAGTGGTTCCCATCTCACTCAGAGTCAGGGCCAAGGAGTTCCACATGGAATAAACTAGTCTCCACTTCTTCTGAATACTGTATGTACCTGTAATAACACTTATCACATTGAATACTGATGAGCTTGTTAACTAGTCTGCCATTGCCTACTCTGTTCATTTCTTGAGGACATGGACTGTGGACATTTCTTTCCTTTCTCATTTCAGTATTCAGTATGTTGAGTACATAGAAGGAGACCAATACATAGTCAATGAATTCTAATTGCATTGACCACAGTGGGTCCTCCTAAATACCCAATTTTTCTTGAAGAAAAGGCCCAAATACATGCCCGGAGAGACTATGAGCTCCACAAGGAGAGATTGCATCTACCTCTTTCACAGTTCTGTCCGCAGTACCTCGTATGATGCTTACTATACAGTGGGTGCCAGGTGAATGGCTATTGAGTCAATGAATGAATAAGTTACGCAGTAAAGGTCCCATAGCTCAGGCTGACTACCCCTACCCCTACCCCCAGTGTCTTCTCCGGAACAGCTCCCTGTAATTTTCTGAGAGAAGGCTTCGAGCTGTTAGCTTCTTTCAGCAGTGCCGAGTTGGCAGAGTGAAGCTGCTAGCCTGGTTGCCACAGCTCAGCTGGCCGGGCTCCGAGCTGCATCGCTGGCCCTGGGTTGGGGAAGAAAGGGAAGGGCAACTATAGATCACTGTTTCAGTGAAGGGAGCAACACTTGCTTCCGCAGAGAAAATACCTTCTTTATGCACCTTCACCTCACTCCGAAGAGCTCCCGACTAGCCTGCTTTGTCCCTGGATGCTTTCTCTCCCATTTCAGGAAGCCAGGAGCCAGGGCCCACTCCCTCTTTTCTGGTGTGTGGTCTGAGTTTCAATTCTGTCTGGCAGACAGTATGGAGGACTCCAGGTCAGCAGGGTCATCAGAATGCTAAGAGGAAATCTGATTGATGAGCAAGTGTCAGCAGGAATGAATGGGAGCCTTAATTAATGACTTCTGCCCTGTTTCAAAGAAAGGTTCCCTTACACCCAGTTCTCTCTTTTCTCTGAAAAAAAAAAAAAATTGAGGTGGGGTGAGGAACTGAGGAAGAAAAGGAGGGAAAAACACCCCTATAATCCAAAGTTTTCAAAACGACATAAAGGAGACTTCAAAGACAGACATGGTCAGTTTTTTATGTGCGAGACTGGTTCAGTGATTCTCTCCTCTCTTTGTTTCCACGGACAGCTAGGCTCCATTCCAAAGCTAAAAAATAAAAGGCCACATTGTTCTGAGGCGAACTAGCTTTTACAAGAAATTTCCTCCTCACCACTGGGACGAATTAACTGCCTCGGCCCTGGGTGCTCCGGGAGCATTTCTTCCTGAGCTGGCTCAGCAGGCCAGCCTCCCACTCCTGCCTGCCCAGGCCAGGAGAGAAGTGTGCTCCAACTACTCTACCCAACAGACTTGGAAAGCCAACTAGCCTAGAGGAAGACCACAAGTCAGAGTGATAAGTGCGGTAACAGAGACTGGATCAGGATTTACGAGCAACAAAGAGGCAACATTAGGGTACAGCAGGGTGCCTAGAACAGGTGGTATCGAAACTGGAGTTTGGGCCTCCCTGGTGGCCCAGCAGTAAAGAATCCGCCTGCCAACGTAGAAGACGTGGGTTCAATCCTGGGTCAGGAAGATCCCCTGGAAAAGAAAATGGCCACTCATTCCAATATTCTTGCCTGGGAAATCCCATGGACAGAGGAGCCTAGAGGTCTACAGTCCATGGGGTCGCAAAGAGTCAGACATGACTGAGTGACCAAACATCATCAACAAAACTGAGGTTTGCATTCAGGAATTTCAGCTTGCCCATCAACGTTGGACATCTGCTATATGCCTGGTTGTGGAGTTGGATGGTACAAGAGAATACAAAGAGGAAATTTTCAAATCACAGGTCACCCAGTCACTTAATTTCTCTGTTCTTAGAATCCTCAACTCTAACTTGGACTCCTAATATCTATTTCCAGGGGTTGCTGAGGAAGCAATAAAATGAGATAACGTATGCACAATTCTTATATAGTACTTAGCACATAGAAATTCATCAATAAATGATCATTTAGAAAAGGGGAGGGAAGTTAGTCCCTATTTGAAGGATTTCCCAGTCAAATGAGAACAACAAACATGGAAAATAAGTAATTACATTGTGTCTTAGTCAGTTCTAGCTAACAAATTACCGTTGACTGGGTGTCCACAAACAACAAAAATTTATTTCTCACAGTTCTGGGGGCTGGAAGTCTAAGGTCAGGGTGCCATCAAGGTCAGGTTCTGTGAGAGCCCTCTTTTATTAATATATTGTAGACTGCTACCTTCTCACTATGCTTTCATTCATGAGGGTTCCACAGTCATGACTTAATTACCTCCCAAAGGCCTTATCTCCTATCCCATTGAGGTTGAGGGTTTCAACATATAAATTTGGTGAGGGACATAAATGTTCAGCCCACTGCACAATGTAATATTATGAAGTCTACAAGAGGTGTATACAAAATATGAGTACATATACAGATGGCCAAGAGGCAGAAAGATGTTCAACATCTCTAATTATTAAAGAAGTGCGAATCAAAATTACAATAAGATATCACCTCATACCAGTCAGAATGGCCATCATTAAAAAGTTTACAAATAACAAATGCTGGAGAGGATGTGCAGAGAAAGGAATTCTCCTACACCGTTGTTGGAAATATAAGTTGGTACAGTAACTACGGAAAACAGTATGGAGGTTCTCAAAAATTAAAAATAGAGTTGCTATATGATGCAGCAATACCATTCCTGGGCATATATCCAGGCAAAACGCTAAACTAAAAAGACATATGCACCCCTATGTTCATAGCAGTACTATTCACAATAGCCAGGACATGAAAACAACCTAAATGTTCATTGACAGATGAATGTATAAAGAAGATGTGGTAGATATAGACAATGGAACACTATTTAATCATAAAATGAACAAAATAATGCCATTTACACCAATATGGATGGAACTAGAGATCATCATACTAAAGTGAAGTAAGTCAGAAAGAGAAATACCACATGATTTGACTTAAATGTGGAATCTAAAATATGACATAAATTATCTATGAAACAGAAACAGACTCACAGATATAGAGAACAGGCTTACCGTTGCCAAGGGGGAGAGGATTCGGGAAGGGATGGACTGGGAGGCTGAGGTTAGTAGATGTAAGCTTTTATATATCGAATGGATAAACAACAGAGTCCAACTGTATAACATGGGGAACCATATTCAATATCCTATAATAAAGCATAATGGAAAAGAATATCTTTTTAAAAGAATATATGTATATTTATAACTGAATTACTTTGCTGTATAACAGAAATTAATACAACACTGTGAATCAACTACACTTCAATAAAAATAAATAAGTATAAAGCACACTGTATAGTATAGTAGGGCTTCCCCGGTGGCTTGGCGGTAAAGAATCTGCCTGCAATGCAGGAGCTGCAGGAAATGCAATCCCTGGGTCAGGAAGAACCCCTGGAGAAAGGCATGGCAACCTACTCCAGTATTCTTGCCTAGAGAATCCCATGGACAGAGGAGCCTGGCAAGCTACAGTCCACAGGGTTGCAAAGAGTCGGACATGACTGAAGCGACATGCACAGTACAGAAACCCTCAACTGAAAGTTTCAGCAAAGATTTAAGATGCCAAATTTAATCAAAATGTTAAAAATATGGTAACACTTTACCAAATAAAGGAAGCTGGGAGGACAATCTGAGGAGCAAGCCCAGTGAAACTAGACCAAGCTGCTACTATGGGCTTTATGAGTGGAGATGAACAGATGAGAGGCTGGCAATGGGTTGGGCATGGGACTGAGAGCAGAGGAAGAAGTGAAAGATGGCTGAGACTGGGCTTAGCGGCAGGAAGCTGGTGGTACTCCAGATTAATCTCACAAGGAACAAGGCAGAGTTGCTCATTCAGGAGAAAAATGAAAAAGCAAATTGAGCGGATCCAAAATCCAAACCAGTGGGGTAATAAGCTTCTCTTACGCTTCAAGAAGTGATGAACTGGAGGGAGGACACATAGCTAACTTTGACTTTTAGCAGCCTCAAATGGTAACATACCCAATTCTGCAATTCTATCACCCTTATGAATTACTGTTAGAACTCTCATCAGATATACCTCTGGAAACCCTTTCAAGCAGGTGGACACATCTGCTGTCATTTTAAAGATGAGAAAGCTGAAATAATGAGCAACATTTTACTAAAAAATTATAGGTCTGTTAACTAAGTTAACTGACTTAACTGATTGTGTTTGAGTTAAAATACAGCAATTCAGTTTGCTCAATTTTTCAAAAACACCTAAAACTAGTAAGTTGTTTTCCAATAACAAATCAAGTTTATGTAAAGTTCTTATACAAAATTAAATTTTACAGGTAGTTCTTTGCCATTTGTACTTTTTTGTTTACTATAAAATACATGTACATAGGAAAATAATTCTAAAGGTATGAAAGATTGCAATAGAAAGGAAATCTGCCTGTTCCCAAGCCACTCTCGTTTATCCCCTCAAGTCACTACCGGTTTCTTGTTTATCTCTAAAAATGAATATGTTATCTTGGAAAAATATGTTCTACACTAATAAAATGTTGTTTGTATAATTCCTTTTATTTACAATGATGTTATACTATACCAAACATAAAGAAGAGCTAATACCTTTCCTTCCCAAACTATTCCAAAAAACTGAAGAGGATGGAACACTCCCAAATTCATTCTGTGAGGCCACCATTTACCCCATTACCAAAAACTGACAAAAGTCCTACAAAAAAAGGAAACTTACAAATATCTTTGATGAATACAGTTGCAAAAATCCTCTACAAAATACTAGTAAACCAGCTTCAAGACTATATAAAAAGGATCATATACCATGATCAAATTGGATTTATTTTAGGGTCACAAGGATGGTTCAATATTTGCACATCAATCAATGTGGCACACCATATTAACAAAAGGGAAGACAAAAACTTCATGATCATCTCAATAGACACAGAAAAAGCATTTGACAAAATTCAACTACCATTCGTGGAGGAAAAAAAAGTATCAGAGTGGGCATAGAGAGAACATATCTCAACATAATAAAGACCATTTATGACAAACCCACAACTAACATCATACTCAATGATGAAAGGCTGAATGCCTTTCCTATAAACTCAGAAACATGACTAGGATGCCCACTCACACCACTTCTGTTTACCAAAGCATTGGAAGTCCTAGTCATTGCAATCAGACAGAAAAAGAATAACAATCATACAAATGAAGGGAAGAGGAAAACTTATTTTTGCAGATGACATGATACTTTATACAGAAAACCCTAAAGTCTGCACACACAAAAAACCTTTTAAAACTAATAAATGAGTTCATTAAAATTGCAGTATATAAGATTAATATAAATAAATGTTTCTTTTCTCTACACTAATAATAAACTATCAGAAATCTTTTAAAATCCTGTTTAAAATCACATCAAAAAGAATAAAATAGCTAAGAATAAACTTAACAAAGGAGGTGAAAGACCTATACTCTAAAAACTATAAAACATTAATGGAGGAAATTAAAGATGTTATAAAGAAATGGAAAGATATCCAAGAGAACAGGATATCTTTCCATTTCTTTATAACATCTTTAATTTCCTCCATTAATGTTTTATCATTTTTAGAAGAATTAATATTGTTAAAATGGCCATATTGCCTAAAGCAACCTATAGATTTAATGCAATCCCTATCAAAATAATGATGACATTCTTCACAGAACTAGAACAAATAAACTTAAAATTCATGTGGAACCATAAAAGACCCTGAATTGCCAAATCTTGAGAAAGTAGAACAGAGCTGGAGATATCACCCTCCCAGACCTCAGACTATACTGCAAAGCTATAGTAATCAAAAGAACATGGTATTGACATAAAAATGGATACATAGATCAACTGAGCAGGATAAAGAGCCCAGAAATAAACCCATACACTTATGGTAAATTAAGCTATGACAAAGGAGACAAGAATATACAATGAGAAAAGACAGTCTCTTCAGTAAGTGGTGCTGTGAACAGCTACTGGTAAAATAAGAAGATTAGAACATTTTCTCATACCATATAAAAAATAAACTCAAAATTGATTAAATACCTAAATGTAAGACCTAAAACCATGGAAAGAGAAGAGCACATAGGCAGAACACTCTTTGACATAAGTTGTAGCAATATTTTTTAGATCTGTCTCTGAATGCAAAAGAACTAAAAGTAAACAAATATGACCTAATTAAACTTAAAAGCTTTTGCACAGCAAAGGAAACCATCAACAAAACAAAAAGATAACCTATAGAATGGGGGGAAATATTTGCAAATGATATGACTTGCAAATGATTTGCAAATGGCTTGCAAATGCAAATGATATCATTTGCAAATGATAAAGGGTTAATATTCAAAATATACAAACAGTACATACAACTCAATATCAAAAATCCAAACAACTCTATTTAAAAGATGGGCAGAAGACCTAAGCAGCCATCTTTCCAAAGAAGACATACAGAAGGCTAAAAAGCACTTAAAAAGATGCTCAACATCACTCATTATTAGAGAAATGCAGATCAAAACAAGAATAAGACACCACCTCATACCCATCAGAATGGCTATCATCAAAAAGTCTACAAATAACAAATGTTAGTGAGGATGTTGAGAAAAGAGACATCTTGTATACTGTTAGTGGAAATGTAGATTAGTGCAACCACCACAGAAAATAGTATGATGTTTCCTTAAATAAAATGAAAATATAACTACTACATGATCCAGCAATTCCACTCCTGGGTATATATCCAGAAAAAACAAAAACATCAAAAAAAATGCATCTCAATATTCACAGCAACACTGTTTACAATAGTCAAGATAAGGAAGCAACCCAAGCATCCGTTAACAGATGAATGGATGAAGAAGACGTGGTACATATATACAACAGAATATTAAGTCAGCCATAAAACCAATGAACTAATGACAATTGCAGCAACATGGATGAACCTAGAGACTATTATGCTTAGTGACATGTCAGACAGAGAAAAACAAATACTGTATTGCTCATATGTGAAAATCTAAAAAACAAAATGAATGAATATAGAAAAATAGATTCACAGATTTGAAAAACAAAGTAGTAGTTACTAGTGGGGAGAGGGAAAAGGAAGAGACAAGATAGAGGTGTGATATTAAAAGATACAAACTACTACGTATAAAATAGATAAGCAATAAGAATATATTGTATAGCTCAGGAAAATACAGGCATTATCTTGTAACAGCTTTTAATGGCATATAGCCTGTAAAAATACTGTATCACTATGCTCTATGCTGGAGGCTACTGGTGGGTTACAGTCCATGGGGTCACAAAGAGTTGGACATGACTGACTGACGACTAACACTCTAGGGCTTCCCTGGTGGCTCAGATGGGAAAGAATCCACCTGCAATGCAGGAGACATGGGTTCAACCCCTGGGTCAGGAAGATCCTCTAGAGGAGGAAATGGCAACCCACACCAGTATTCTTGCCTGGAGAATCCCATGGACAGAGGAGCCTGGTGGGCTACAGCCCACAAGATCTCAAAAGAGTCGGACAGGACTCAACAATTCACGCACACACACACACATATATACACTCGCTCTATGCCTGAGGCTACTATAATATTGTAAGTCAACTATACTTCAATTTTTTTAAAAAGGAGTGAAACTGAGAAATTGGTTTAGAAGAAATCAACCTGCTGTCATCTCAAGCCAGTGAGTCCTTAGGCCCAGGGTAATTCCCATGTGTTTTGGGGTCCCTTGGGGAATGCTGATAAAAGGAGTTTCATTTATCCAGATAATTTTCTTTTAGAGAATGTACCCTTGTTGGCTGTTCTTGCTCTGTCCTTTCTCCCTCCTGCTCTTTTCCCACCAATATATTTCATAAGAAAAATAACTGAGTGATTTAATTTCCAAAGGATATAGAATTTGAAAAAATCACTTGAATCCCAATCAAGAACAACCTTTCACTTGCCCATCAAGACTGGGAAATCAAGGCTCCATACAGTAAGTGACTTATACAGCTTTTTTCCATAGTACACAGACCTCAAACATTTGACCTTGGTTCTCCTCTCTGTACTGTTTATACTGTTGGGGAAATATAACTAAAACCAAAATATCTTCCCCTGCCCAGAAAACTTCATAAAGGCCAAAGAGAAAGAAAGCAATTTTATTATTGAATAAGTACTAAACCAGAATATGATGTAAGCACAGACAATCCATTAACGAGTTTACTAAGATAGGAAGAAATCTCACCCATTTATACAGTTGTTAGGAGCTGAATCTTTTTCTCTTCAAAATTTATATGTTGCAGTCCTAACCCCTAGAACTTCAGAATGTAACTATATGTGGAGACAGGGCCTTTTAAAAGATGATTAAAAGGAGGGCCCTTATCTAATCTGACCAATGTCCTTATAAGAGGAAATTTATGTTTTAAAAATTGCTTCACAATGTTGTATTGGTTTCTGCTATACAACGTGAATCAGCCATAAGTACATATATATTGCCTCCCTCTTGAGCCTCCCTCCCACCTCACCCTCATCCCACCTCTCTAGGTTGTCCCAGAGCACCAGGCTGAAGCTCTCTAAGTTATACAGCAACTTCTTACTGGCTACCTATTTAACATCTGGTAAGATCCAACCAGCCCATCCTAAAGGAAATCAGTCCTAAATATTGACTGGAAGGACTGATGCTGAAGCTGAAGCTCCAATACTTTGGCCACCTGATGAGAAGAGCTGACTCACTGGAAAAGACCCTGATGCTGCGAAAGATTGAAGGCAGAAGGGGGCGGCAGAGGACGAGATGGTTGGATGGCATCACTGACTCCATGGACATGAGTTTGAGCAAGCTCCGGGAGTTGGTGACGGACAGGGAGGCCTGGCGTGCTGCAGTCCATGGGATCTCAAAGAGTCGGATTCGACTGAGCGACTGAACTGAACTGAATTTTTATACTGCAATGCTACTCCCTCAATTTGTCCCACAGAAAAGGAAATTTGAACACACAAAAAGCCCCAAGGGTGTGCGTGTGTACACAACAGAAAACCACGTGGGGACATAGTGAGAAGGCGCCGTCATCAGCCAGAGGCCTCGGAGGAAGCCACGCTGGCCAGTGCCTCGAGCTCAGACTCCCAGCCCACAGAACCCCGAGGAATCAATTTCTGTCATTTATGCCATCCTGTCGGAGAAGGCGATGGCAATCCACTCCAGTACTCTTGCCTGGAAAATCCCATGGATGGAGGAGCCTGGTGGGCTGCAGTCCATGGGGTTGCACAGAGTTGGACACAACTGAAGCCACTTAGCAGCAGCAGCAGCATGCCATCCCATCCGTGGTATTTTGTTATGGCAGCCCTAACAAACCGAGAGCCAAGCAGGTGCAATCCGTTTCAAACATGTTCTCAGGTGAAACAAAAGCTAGTCCTCACGTCAGAGGACTTGTCACACATAGTTTATCTTAGATTCACCTGGTAATTGAGGTGGCCATCTATAAACATTTACTAACTGGCTTTATCCTAAGGAAAAATAAATTTCTCAAATCTTCATGAAAGAAGGTAGTTTTACAACTTGGAGCAGGGCACCCACTGAGGTTAGGCTCTTACCTTCTCCCAGAAACTGGGATGTAGGGAGGCTGTCTCCCTTGATGGTTACCTGTTAAAGAGAAGGCTGCCAGGATGAGTGGTGGTGCCAGTACATAGCAATAAGAATATACTTAATGCCGCTCAACTACTCCCTTTAACACTATTCACTTTAAAAACTTTAACTATTATATTGTTATATATATTTCACCACTTTAAAAAGAGAGATTTTTTCCAAGTCCTTGAAAGACATGCCTGGAAAATGCTTTTTAAAAAGATTTATATACATCTCAAAGGGGTAGAGAAACAACTTATAATTTTTCTAAAGGAAATGCTGTAAGGAAAAGGAGGGGGAGAAGTCTGTCTTCTTACTGTCAACAGGGAGAATTAAGTTCCTTATTTTTAATTTGTATGTGCCACGAGTCGCAAAAGAAACAATCAAAAAATTGTAAAGGGAAGCCCTGGATTAGGGAGAAAATATTTGCAAACCATACAACTTATAATAGGTTAAAATCCAAAATATACAAGAAACTTCTACAAATCAGTAGCGAAAATACAGATAACCTGATTTTAAAGGGGGCAAAAAGGCCTGGATAGACATTTCTCCAGTGGAAGTAATATGTAAAGATCATAATAATAAGAGTTCAACTAGAACACAAGCCATTAGAGACAGGAGACAGGATGCATGGTAATCTTTCTCAACAGGAGCCCCCTGATAAAATTAAATCTTACATAAAAAAAATTTGAATGACCTTCTTTTAAATTATCTTAAGGATGGTGCATATCTAGGGCCATTTCTAACTACAATGGATAAATGTTAATTTATTACACATAATGGATACTTTAAGTATTGGGGCATAATTCCCTCATTAAATACATTTTTTTTAAAGACTTAAAGTAAGAATCTGAGGAAGAGAGAATGGTCAAGAGGGAAAACCAAGCTTCAGGCTTGGCACCTGAGAGGCTGAGAGTTCTATTCACTGAAACAAGAAACACAGTCCTCTGGCTTTGCAGAAAGTTCTGCTGCATCTAGAATGATATTTCTTGCCCTTTCAGCCCAAGCTGCCTGGATGTTCCACAAGAAGAATCACTCTTCATGTCCCAAAACCAAGTTCTCATTTTCCATTTCCCTATAACCTCTTTCTAACCTCAGTTGGTTGGGCTTTGACCTGGTGATGACAAAATTCGGTGTTTTGTAATCACCATTTCAAGGGCAGGGTCTATGCAGATGTTTCTGTGCAATCTCACAGTGCCTACCACAGGGCAGGTGCTCTGTATATTCAGTTCAGTCACTCAGTCGTGTCCGACTCTGCGACCCCATGAACTGCAGCACACCAGGCTTCCCTGTCCATCACCAACTCCTGAAACTTGCTCAAATTCATGTCCATCGAGGTGGTGACGTCATCCAACCATCCCAACCTCTGTCGTCCCCTTCTCCTGCTTTCAATCTTTCCCAGCATCAGGGTCTTTTCCAATGAGTCAGTTCTTTGCATCAGGGGGCCAAAGTATTGAAATTTCAGCTTCAGCATCAGTCCTTCCAATGAATATTCAGGACTGATTTCCTTTAGGATTGACTGGTTTGATCTCCTTGCAATCCAAGGGACTCAAGAGTCTTCTCCAACACCAGCACCAATTCTTCAGCGCTCAGCTTTCTTTATAGTCCAATTCTCACATTCATACATGACTACTGGAAAAAAAACCATAGCTTTGACTAGATGGACTTTTGTTGGCAAAGTAGTATCTCTGCTTTTTAATAAGCTGTCTAGGTTGGTCATAGTGTTTCTTCCAAGAGCAAGTGTCTTTTCATTTCATGGCTGCAGTCACCATCTGCAATGATTTTGGAGCCCCAAAAAATAAAGTCTGTCTTGGTTTCCACTGTTTCCCCATCTATTTGCCATAAAATGATGGGACCAAATGCCATGATCTTAGTCTTCTGAATGTTGAGTTTTAAGACAACTTTTTCACTCTCCTCTTTGACTTTCAACAAGAGGTTCTTTTTTTAGTTCTTCTTCACTTTCTACCATAAGGGTGGTGTCATATGCTTATCTGAGGTTATTGATATTTCTCCCAGAAATCTTGATTCCAGCTTGTGCTTCATCCAGCTCAGCATTTTGCATGATATACTCTGCATATAAGTTAAATAAGCAGGGTGAAAATACACAACCTTGACGTACTCCTTTCCCGATTTGGAACCGTCTGTTGTTCCATGTCCAGTTCTAACTGTTGCTTCTTGACCTGCATACAGACTTCTCAGAAGACAGGTCAGGTGTTCTGGTATTCCCATCTCTTTCAGAATTTTCCACAGTTTGTTGTGATCCACACAGTCAAAGGCTTTGGCATAGTCAATAAAGCAGATGTTTTTCTGGAACTCTCTTGCTTTTTTGATGATCCAACAGATGTTGGAAATTTGATCTCTGGTTCCTCTGTCTTTTCTAAATCCAGCTTGAACATGTGGAAGTTCACAGTTCACATACTGTTGAAGCCTGGCTTGGAGAATTTTGAGCATTACTTTACTAGCGTGTGAGATGAGTGCAATTGTGTGGCAGTTTGAGCGTTCTTTGGCATTGCCTTTCTTTGGGATTGGAATGAAAACTGACCTTTTCCAGTCCTGGGGCCACTGCTGAGTTTTCCAAATTTGCTGGCATATTGAGTACAGCACTTTCACAGCATCATCTTTTAGGACTTGGAATAGCCCAACTGAAGCTTTGTTTGTAGTGATGCTTTCTATGGCCCACTTGACTTTTAATTCCAGGATGTCTGGCTCTAGGTTGGTGATCACACCATCGTGATTATCTTGGTCATGAAGATCTTTTTTGTACAGTTCTTCTGTGTATTCTTGCCACTTCTTCTTAATATCTTCTGCTTCTGTTAGGTCCATACCATTTTTGTCCTTTATTGTGCCCATCTTTGTGTGAAATTTTCCCTTGGTATCACTAATTTTCTTGAAGAGATCTCTAGTCTTTCCCATTCTATTGTTTTCCTCTATTTCTTTGCATTGATCTCTGAGGGAAGGCTTTCTTATCTCTCCGTGTTATTCTTTGGAACTCTGCATTCAAATGGATTTATCTTTCCTTTTATCCTTTGCCTTTCACTTCTCTCCTTTTCTCAGTTATTTGGTAGGCCTCCTCAGACAACCATTTTGCCTTTTTTCATTTCTTTTTCTTGGGCTGGTCTTGATCACTACCTCCTGTACAATTTCACAAACATCTGTCCATATTTCCTCAGGCATTCTATCAGATCTAATCCCTTGAATCTATTTGTCACTTAGATGATAGCTTGTGGTGACTAGACCTATCTAGTGGCTCACATGGTAAACTGTCTGCCTACAATGCAGGAGACCAGGTTCAATTCCTGGATTGGGAAGATCTCCTGGAGAAGGAAATGGCAACCCACTCCAGTATTCTTGCCTGGAAAATCCCATGGATGGAGGACCCTGGTAGGCTACAGCCCATGTGGTCCCAAAGAGTTGGACACGACTGAGCAACTTCACTTTATGGTGATTAGTAATCTAAGAAGAAGATTTAGCTTCGGGACCAGGGACCAGGCTTGATCACTCAAGAGCTTTTGTGTAGCAGAGTTTTATTAAAGTATGAAAAGGTACAGAGAAAACTTCTGACATAGACATCAGAAGGGGGACAGAGAGTGCTCCCTTGCTAGTGTTAGCAATGGAGTTATATACTTTTTAATTGGTCATTACAATAAATCAAAAGAATGTCTCAAGGTTGTAAAGATCTTACTAGACCCACTCCTATAATTTACATTTTAAGATGACAAGATTAGAATTAACAATAGAAAGATCTTACCAGACTCACTCCCATAATACACTTTTTAAGATAACAGGATTAGTCAGAAGGTTTTCCAGAAGGAGAAACTGTCCTCAGGCAGGATACATTGTTGTTATATAATTATTATAGTGTTTAAACTGAGTTGTTGTGTAATCATCAGTTTCAGGCTTAAACAAAAAAAATGTTTTATGTGACTAAGACTACGGAATGTAGAGAGAAAAAAAGTCCTTTGTCCTCTCCTTCTCCTTGAGAATTCCAGACCTCTATTTCCTTCTTGACGTACTCCTTTTCCTATTTGGAACCAGTCTGTTGTTCCATGTCCAGTTCTAACTGTTGTTTCCTGACCTGCATATAGGTTTCTCAAGAGGCAGATCAGGTGGTCTGGTATTCCCATCTCTTTCAGAATTTTCCACAGTTTATTGTGATCCACACAGTCAAAGGCTTGCTGCTGCTGCTGCTGCGTCACTTTAGTCATGTCCGACTCTGTGCGACCCCATAGATGGCAGCCCACTAGGCTCCTCTGTCCCTGGGATTCTCCAGGCAAGAACACTGGAGTGGGTTGCCATTTCCTTCTCCACTGCATGAAAGTGAAAAGTGAAAGTGAAGTCGCTCAGTCCTGTCCAACTCCTAGCGACTCCAGGGACTGCAGCCTACCAGGCTCCTCCGTCCATGGGATTTTCTAGGCAAAAGTACTGGAGTGGGGTGCCATAGTCAATAAAGCAGAAATAGATGTTTTTCTGGAACTCTCTTGCTTTTTCCATGATCCAGCGGATGTTGGCAATTTGATCTCTGGTTCCTCTGCCTTTTCTAAAACCAGCATGAACATCAGGAAGTTCACAGTTCACATATTGCTGAAGCCTGGCTTGGAGAATTTTGAGCATTATTTTACTAGCATGTGAGATGAGTGCAATTGTGCGGTAGTTTGAGCATTCTTTGGCATTGCCTTTCTTTGGGATTGGAATGAAAACTGACCTTTTCCAGTCCTGTGGCCACCTCTGAGTTTTCCAAATTTGCTGGCATATTGAGTGCAGCACTTTTACAGCATCATCTTTCAGGATTTGGAATAGCTCAACTGGAATTCTATCACCTCCACTAGCTTTGTTCGTAGTGATGCTTTCTAAGGCCCACTTGACTTCACATTCCAGGATGTTTGGCTCTAGGTCAGTGATCACACCATCGTGATTATCTGGGCCGTGAAGATCTTTTTTGTACAGTTCTTCTGTGTATTCTTGCCATCTCTTCTTAATATCTTCTGCTTCTGTTAGGTCCATACCATTTCTGTCCTTTATCGAGCTCATCTTTGCATGAAATGTTCCTTTGGTATCTCTGATTTTCTTGAAGAGATCTCTAGTCTTTCCCATTCTGTTGTTTTCCTCTATTTCTTTGCATTGATCGCTGAAGAAGGCTTTCTTATCTCTTCTTGCTATTCTTTGGAACTCTGCATTCAGATGTTTATATCTTTCCTTTTCTCCTTTGCTTTTCGCAAGGCTGTATATTGTCACCCTGTTTATTTAACTTATATGCAGAGTACATCATGAGAAATGCTGGACTGGAAGAAACACAAGCTGGAATCAATATTGCCGGGAGAAATATCAATAACCTCAGATATACAGATGACACCACCCTTATGGCAGAAAGTGAAAAGGAACTCAAAAGCCTCTTGATGAAGGTGAAAGTGGAGAGTGAAAAAGTTGGCTTAAAGCTCAACATTCAGAAAACTAAGATCATGGCATCCAGTCCCATCACTTCATGGGAAATAGATGGGGAAACAGTGGAAACAGTGTCAGACTTTATTTTTCCGGGCTCCAAAATCACTGCAGATGGTGACTGCAGCCATGAAATTAAAAGACGCTTACTCCTTGGAAGGAAAGTTATGACCAACCTAGATAGCATATTCAAAAGCAGAGACATTACTTTGCCAACAAAGGTCCATCTAGTCAAGGCTATGGTTTTTCCTGTGGTCATGTATGGATGTGAGAGCTGGACTGTGAAGAAGGCTGAGCACTGAAGAATTGACGCTTTTGAACTGTGATGTTGGAGAAGACTCTTGAGAGTCCCTTCGACCGCAAGGAGAGCCAACCAGTCCATTCTGAAGGAGATCAGCCCTGGGATTTCTTTGGAAGGAATGAGCTAAAGCTGAAACTCCAGTACTTTGGCCACCTCATGAGAAGAGTTGACTCATTGGCAAAGACTCTGGTGCTGGGAGGGATTGGGGGCAAGAGGAGAAGGGGACGACAGAGGATGAGATGGCTGGATGGCATCACTGACTCGATGGACGTGAGTCTGCGTGAACTCCGGGAGTTGGTGATGGACAGGGAGGCCTGGCATGCTGCAATTCATGGGGTCGCAAAGAGTTGGACACGACTGAGTGACTGATCTGATCTGATCTGATCTGATTTCCTTCTTAAGAGCCCCAGACCCCTTGCTCCTTCTCAGAGACCCCAGACTTCTCATTAACCTGCCTAGGAATTGACTATTCTCAATTTCCACTGTAAAATTGTAAGGGATTTGATTTAAATCATACCTGAATGGTTTAGTGGTTTTCCCTACTTTCTTCAATTTAAGTCTGAATTTTGCAGTAAAGAGTTCATGATCTGAACCACAGTCAGCTCCCAGTCTTGTTTTTTGCTGACCATATAGAGCTTCTCCAGCTTTGGCAGCAAATATAATCAATCTGATTTCAGTGTTGACCATCTGGTGATGCCCATGTGTAGAGTCGTCTCTTGTGTTGTTGGAAGAGGGTGTTTGCTATGACCAGTGCATTCTCTTGGCAAAACTCTGTTAGCCTTTGCCCTGCTTCATTCTGTACTCCAAGGCCAAATTTGCCTGTTACTCCAGGTATTTCTTGACTTCCTACTTTTGCATTCCAGTCCCCTATGATGAAAAGGACATCTTTTTTTTGGTGCTAGTTCTAGAAGGTCTTGTAGGTCTTCATAGAACTGTTCAACTTCAGCTTCTTCAGCATTACTGGTTATATTGAATGGTTTGCCTTGGAAATGAACAGAGATCATTCTACCATTTTTGAGATTGCATTGCAGACTCTTTTGTTGACTATGAGGGCTACTCCATTTCTTCTAAGGGATTCTACAGTAGTAGATACAATCGTCATCTGCGTTAAATTTGCCCGTTCCAGTCCACTTTAGTTCACTGATTCCTAAAATGTCAGTGTTCACTCTTGCCCTCTCCTGTTTGACCACTTCCAATTTACCTTGATTCATGGACCATATATGTATATATTGAGTCAATAATTAGTTATGCACTCATGATGATTAAACCATTTGGAACTTAAGCAAGAAAGCGACTTAAGATTTGTATTTAATAGGATTACTCTGGCTCTGCTTTGCAGAATCTCTGGAGGTTTTAACCTCAGCACTATTGATATTTGAACTGGTTAATTCTTGTTGTCTGTCCTTGCATTGTAGGATGTTTAGCATCCTACATTCCTGGCCTCTACCTACTCATTATTATTAGCTCTCATCCCCAATTATAAAAGCAAAAATGTCTCTTCAGACACTGGCAATGTTTTCTAGGAAGCAAAATTGTCCCTTGATGAGAACCACTGTCCAAAAGGGAAAAGAAGATGAAGGATCAGTCAGAGGCCAGTCACCAGGTAAGGTCATAGAAGGAAGAGAGAATACAGTCACATTGATTTAAAATGTCTACTATGTGCTGGGCACTTTACATATGTTATCAAAAGAGGGATATGGAATAAGAGAGCCCCACTCCCATACTGACTGCCCCCTGAAATCCCTTGACCTGAGGTCAAGCTCCCAAATGATTAAACCCTAGAACAGACACCATCACTTTCCCTGGCCCCATATGAGTGCGGTGGAGTCTAATTCCCACGCCATGTCAAAGAGGAGTGTTTGACATTGCTCCATGGATATTAATTTGGTATTCTGGGGAGGCCTCAAAATCACTTTCCAGTCAGCTTCAAGGGGGAACAGGGAGAGGTTCTTTGCACACGCTGGTCAAACTACAGAACTTGGGTATACTATTCCTTTGCCCAAGCCCTCAGGCACCTTTGGGGAGCCTCTCCCTGGGGATCACACAGCTGTAGGGCTAAGAGCTGAATGCTGGAGTCAATCAATTTTCCTGGTGAGGTTCAGCTCAAAGGGCCCTGGCAGGTGCCTATGCCTTCATTCAGCAGCCTGGGGACTTGGTTTGCTCTTCTCTGCTCCCACCAACGCCCGCTGACTGTTGCTGGTATTAATAACCTAAGCAGCAGGAGGTTTCGCACCAGAATCAGGTCTGTCTGGATAATTATCTAGTGGCCTAGGACCAGTCAGTAAATTACTCTGTGACCTGAGAATTCAGCAGGTTACCACCATCACTCAGTCCTGCTCACTTTATTGCTCTCCCCTCCTGCTGCACTGACATTTATTTGTCTAGTTTACATTCAGAGCATTGATTTCATGCCTTTTGTTTTCTGACTTAGAGATGAGAATTAGTTCCTTTGGAAAGGCTGGTTCTCAGGTTAGTGGGATGACTATAGTGAAATGGGGAGGGGATACATTGGAGTTTTTGTTTAGTGCAATTGTTTCATGGGCTCCCAGCACATCAACACCTGCTCTCTGTGTTACTCCCAAACACATTTGTTTTTGTCAAGAATTGTGACACTCTCTAGTAAACTGCCTGTATATGTAACCTTGCATATT
Source organism: Bos indicus (assembly GCF_029378745.1). Classification (NCBI taxonomy): domain Eukaryota; kingdom Metazoa; phylum Chordata; class Mammalia; order Artiodactyla; family Bovidae; genus Bos; species Bos indicus. Next base: position 13,205,684 of record NC_091788.1, on the reverse strand, counting down.
GGAGAAGGGGAGGTCAGAGAAAAAAATTCACATCACCCCCACCTCACACACTACATTTCAGCTATACCAAATAGGAATGGTACAGTCAAACTACTTTTTCCAAATTATTAATACTTGGGATATTTGCATAAACTGTTCCCTTTATCTAGTGCGCTCTTTGCCCTCTCCTATAGTACACTCTTGTTCATCTTTCAGGTCCTACTTTAGATGCTACCTGCCCGCCCTCCACCCCCACCACCATTACAAGGAAGTTTTTCCTCACCAATCCAGAACATAGTTACTCATGCCCCTTCTAGACTGCCATAGAATCCTATACCTTATTTTTATGAGCAGTTCAAGTTGGTTGTGATTACCATCTTTTCAGACTGTGAGCTCAATGAGGACAAAACCCAGTTCACATCTGTACTCAGCTCCCATTTAAAGTAGCCAAAAAGATTTAGTAAGTAGATGTAGGAAGATATCCTCTATGTCTATTTTCCAGGCAAACTCATTTTTCAGCTTCAGCTCAGCAAAGACATTCACTTTCATATTCAACACCACTCTCCAAAGAGAGCTGTCATGAAGTTTCCCAGCGGGGAACCTACAGCTTTGGCTAAGGATTTTATCCCCATTCCCTGGAATTATCTACTTCATCCAATCTTCTTTTCAATTCATTGGTAAATTGAAACTCTTACCCAGCACTAGTAAGGGTTTAAACTGTTTATAGTTAGACATTTTTGGGACTCTGATTTGGTTCACCACCTACCACTGTGGAAAAACGACTTAAATGATCTGACCAAGCCTCAGCCTCCTCAGCTGTGAAATGAACATACTAGTTTCTACCTCATAGAGCTACAAAGATTGAATGAGGTGTAACCTTAGTTAAACATATGACTCAGTTCCCAGCTGAGTGCTGTATAAGATTTAGCTATCATTATTGATGTCAGGTTAAAATTAATCACTTTTGATGCATTTATCAAGCTGAATTTTATATGCCTGTCTCCCCTACAAGATTGTGATCTCCTTAAAGTTCAGGAACTTATATTCATATCTGTATTCCCAGACTGTGCCCAGGACATAGTAAGCTACACATAAGTGTTTTGCTATGTCAAATTGAATTATACATTTAGAAAAGAAAGGTATTCTTAGAAGTACAAGAATTTAAAATAATACTTTAAATTGTTGTTGTTTAGTCGCTAAGTCATGTCCAACTCTTTACCCCATGGACTGCAGCACAAGTGTTCTCTGTCCTTCAGTATCTCTCAGAGTTTGCTTAAACTCATGTCCATCGAGTCAGTGATGCCATCCAACCATCTCATCCTCTGTCATCCCCTTCTCCTCCTGTTTTCAGTCTTTCCTACCATCAGGGTCTTTTTCAATGAGTCAGCTCTTCGCATCAGGTGGCCAAAGTACTGGAGCTTCAGCTTCAGCATTAGTCCTTCCAGTGAATATTCAGGGTTGATTTCCTTTAGGATTGACTGGTTTGGTATTTTAAATAAAGTAAGATTTTTTTTTTTTTTAAGTGTACAACATGTTATCTGATCTGATCATACTCTAGAGTGGCTGTGACATTTTCTTTCATGTTCACATTTTCACTTTGGTTCTCACAGTGAATTCATGTGGCAGATATTACTATTCTGAGCTCACAAATGAGAGAAAGATCTTTGATTTTGCTCCAGATTCACAGAGCAATTAGCAGAACCCAAAACTGTTATCACTTTTCTCCCCTCTTATGCTTCCCTTGCCCACCCCCACCCCACACCCTCCCCATAGGAGGAGTAACTCAACCACTCTTAAAAGTCAGGTATAAGATACTAAGCTTCCCCAAGTGATCCCTCACCCAGCATCCAAGGAAAGCAGGCACCAGGAATGGGGCCCTTCTCCAAGATGCCATTCCCGCTGGTTACTGCAGCCGCCACTTCTCCACAGGCTGGTGGAGAAAGCATGTGTGTGCTGTATGTCCTGCCCTCAGCACTCAGGAGACACTTGGTTTCTCCCAGTGCTTTGGGCTCCTCCAGGCTTTTCCTGTGCTTTTGTGAAGCTGAGAAGGTGAAGCCTAAGGGTATCAAAAGCTGCAAACAGTCCCTACCTCTGGAGACAGGCATTTACTAGAAGAAAGGACGGACCACTGGCTTCCCAGAGCATTGTTCAGCCACATTAGAGAAAGGATTAAGCAGATACATTCAGCTATTCTAACAGATTTTCTTTAAGCTTTGAATACGGCCTCTCACACTCACTCGGATAATCACATTAGTTTTGTCATTAAAAGATCCCTTTTATAGAAAGTACCTAAACCGCTTAAACCACCCAGAGAGGTTGCATACATTATCAAACACCAGGACAAACAAAAGGGATTTTCTATTCCACATCTCAGTTTTTCTTATTCCTCAAAAAATCTGGGAAATTGAGGTAGAAATAATTTTGCAAGTGGACAGTGGCAGGACAGCGATTCTCATTCCTTCCTTCCCTGGGCAGTCCCTCGGCAATCAGAACTGGGAAGACTAAAAAACTTCCAACTACAGGGCCAGCAAAAAACAGAAGTTAAGACAGAGATGAAGATAGCAGGGCAAAGAAGGGGGTAGAAAGAAGTGTGCTTGCCTCTCTGACACAGGAAATTGCATTTGGAACCAAGGGAGAGTAGAAATGCACAGGACTGGGGGTCAGACAACTGCCATTTACTAGATCTATGGCTAGTGGTTGGGGGTGGAAGAGTCACTTCATTTTTCTTGGCCTCACAGTCCTTCTTTATAAAATGGAAGTAGGTAATATCTGCCTTACTTTCCACACAGGGATGTTAAGGGGCTCAAATGAGAAAAGGAAGGTGGCAGAGTTCATATAAACTGTGATACCAGCATTACAGGGTAGGTTTCTTTTGGCTTTCCTTTAATAACCCCCATGATGATAGTAACTATGCCTATTCTTTTCAGACATGATGGGTGTCTAACCTTTAGTATATGATGAGTAGAGCTTAATATTTTTTAAAATAGTGCTTTTACTGCCTTTCTCACCAAGCTGTATCACCAAACTTCCATCCTTCAAGTCTCAGCTCAAATGTTACTTCTCCTTTAAAACCTTCCTGAAACGTTCACAATAAATTCATCACTTCAGCTTTCATGCTTCCACAAAATCCTGAATGCAACACAAATTCTTAGCCCAAAGCATTTAATCATCTGACATTGTGACCATTTATCCCCATTAAGAGTGAGATTCCTGAAAACAATAAGGTTTTGCCTTTGAATTCTTACTACCTAACACTGTACAGCACAGAGTAGCCATTCAATACATGGTTGAATGAATCAATGATAAATGAACAAACAATCTCAAGAATTGCAGTTATTTGGCACTGGGAAGAGAAATTCAAGGGGGTAAATTAAGAATTAGATTTCAAAATAAAGGTTATTAAATTTTAAAGACAAATGAGTCTGTACCATACACTTTGCTATTGTATTGTTTAGAGTGTAAGAATATTGAGTGAACTGAATTAACCATTGGCTTTTCATTTCCTTTGATGGGTAAAACTTGAGGAAAGGGCCTTAAATTATAATGGAGAAGATTTAGGTTAGACTAGAGTTTCTCAACACCAACATTATTTTCATTTGGGGTCAGATAATTCTTTGCTGTGAGAGGTTGTCCTTTGCATTGTAGGATGCCCACTAAATTAGATGTCAGTACAACCCACCCTCCCATCTCAAACACACACCCCTACTTGCTATGACCAATAACATCTCCCGCATTTTAGACAGATGCTTTATCATCTGAGCCACGAGGGAAGTCCTAATAACATCTCCAGACATTGTCAAATGCCCCTGAGTGGCAAAAGTGACACTAGTTGAAAACCACTGACATAGACCTAAAGCATAAATTCCTGCAGGTAAGGGTTTTGTGGCATCAGAAAAGGAGACAAAAGAGATGGTGTGGCTCTGACCATGAGTTCCTTAGAGATAAAGCAGATGGTTTCCTTTACTGGTTTACATTGTACCTTCTATTCTGAAGGTAGGCAGATCAGTTAAATAAACTGATAACACATGAAGCGCCTCCTGTCGACCATGAGATTTCTAAAACAAGAATAATTCGATAGCCTTTGTTGATGGAAAAAGAGGCCATTTATCAAATCACCTGGCTTTTTCCACTGTATTGCACTTACTCAAGGGCATTTAATATACATCCACAGTGTCAAAGCATCTTACATATCACCTGAGCAAAACGAATCACTTGGAGTTTAATCTTGGAGTTATTGATAGTTTTCTGCATGCCCTTCTTTGGCTATTTACATCTAGATTTCAGGAGTTACAAAACAAAAAAAATGGCTAAAGCCATTCTCCCAAAGCTAAAGAGGAAGTCTGGTAACAGAACAGAGGCAAATATCTCTGTATAGATGCACCTGATTCCCTATCTCTGCTCTACTACCACATGGCTGGTGAGCTACCAGTGATCCCATAGTTCATCTGTGAGCCAAGTAAGGTGGAAAGTAAAAGTGAAAGTGAAGTCGTCATTCAGTCGTATCCAACTCTTTGCGACCCCATGGACTGTAGCCTACCAGGCTCCTCCATCCATGGAGTTTTCCAGGCAAGAGTACTGGAGTGGATTGCCATTTCTTTCTCCAGGAGATCTTCCCAACCCAGGGTTTGAACCCAGGTCTCCTGCATTGCAGGCAGACACTTTACTGTCTAAGCCACCAAGGAAGCCAAGTAAGGTGGTAGTAGATGCAAGTGTCTGAGTAGAGTCAGCAGCAGTTTTTCAAACTACTTCACCTATGTTACAAAATATATTCAACTATTCATCATGACATTATTCAACTATATATAATGACATTTAAACTGAATAACAAGGTTTCCCGGGTGGCTCAGTTGTAAAGAATTTGCCTGCCAATGCAGGAGACATGGGTTTGATCCCTGCATCAGAAAGATTCCCTAGAGAAGGAAATGGCAATCCATTCCAGTATTCTTGCCTGGGAAATTTCATGCACAGAGGAACCCAGCACACTACAGTCCATGGCATCAAAAGAGAGTCAGACACAACTCAGCAACTTAACTGGCCAACAAACAACTATTCAGAAAACTTTCTGACTGAGAGTGTTCCTCCAGACACAGTAAATCTATTTCTAGATTAAGGCAGATCAGGAAACACACACACAACACACACACACACACACACAACACACCCACACACACACCCTGATACATATACATACCAGTAGTATACTTTATTACTTCATTATAGTATAATCATTATCCTTTGGTATTATGACTTTCCTTTATACTGAAAGATCATATAAGAATGAATACAGGGAATTCCCTGGTGTCCAGTGATTAAAACTCTGAGCTTCCAGTGCAGGTGGTGTAGGTTTGATCCCTGGTCTGGGAACTAAGATCCTACATGCCACATTGCACTGCCAAAAAATAAAAAGATAATTTTTTAAAAGATGTTTTAAAAATAGAATGAATTCAGTACAATTTAGCAGTATGTATAGAGTCCACCAACTTGATGGACATGAGTTTGAGCAAGCTCCAGGAGTTGGTGATGGAAAAGGAAGCCTGGCATGCTGCAGTTCACAGGGTTGCAAAGAGTTGGACACAACTGAGCAACTGAACTGATAGAGAAACTGAAGATCTTATTCATTATGTTTTTATTATTTCAGTAAGTCCCTGTGGGGGATTCTCCAGGTTGATTGATCTGGTTTTATCTTAAGCACAGTGTGAACTATTTAACTGACTTTATTTTCCTCCTTGCAAATTGTTGAAAAAAGGCATAGAGCCAATTTCTTGGCTTCGTTCAACAGAAAATGTCGAGAATTCCATGGCAGCATTTCCTGGAGAGTGTTTGGCAGAGCATTAGTTCCTCAAATGTTGTTGGAAAAGGGGCTCTAGATCAAATGAGTATGGGAAATGTCACATTCTTGTTGGTTCACAATGCACGTGGCACATAGTTCTGAGAGATTCTGTAGTAAAGATAAGTTGTTTAAATTTATTTTAGCCATGTTCAGTTTGATCATATACCTCTTTTTTATGTAACACCAACTTACATCTGGCCTTACTATCATTCTGTGGAAACTGTTTGATAAATGCTGTTTTATGGTTTGCATTCCTGGATTCATTTTACATTAATCACGATCCCTTTTAAATCTCTCTGTCCCGTTTATGCTGTGCTTACTATATATATTTAGATCACCTGAAATCCTTTCAGAACAAGATGTGGAAAATTTTTAAAATAAATAGGAGGTCAAAATGGCAGAAGAGGAGAAGCTGGGGTTCACCTTTCCCTATAAGTATGTCAAGAATACATCTACAGGTGGAACAATTCACACAGAGTGCCTGCTGAACACTTGCAGAGGACCTCAAAAGGAAAAGATCCTCACATAACTGGGTAGAACAAAAGAGAGAAAGGGGAGAAAAAGAAAAGAAGGAAACAAGATGGGTTGCATCCCTGGTGGGTGGAGAGCTGAAGGAGGGGAGACGTTACCACACCAGGGAGGCCTCCTCATCACCAGTGAGGTACACCAAAATAGAGCAGGGAGTTTCGGGGGCTACTAGAAGAAAGTGCAGCAGCTGGTCTGTGTCGGGCAGGACAGAGTGAGACTTGCACCGATGGTCTGTGCTACAGCCCTGCATGACCCAGCCTGAGACGTACATCCACCACTGCTGATGGGGACTGGGTACTGAAGCATGGAGTTAGGAGAGTGGACCCATGGAGAGGACTGCTGTTGGCTATATGAAGACAGACTAAGGGGATGGGAGAGAGGAGCTCAACTGCATGAAGACAACCTAAGAGGATAGGCGTGAGGAGCTCTGCAGCCAGGAATGCTCCTGAAGGAAGCGCAGGCTGCCTTGGAAGCAAGGGGCCATTGCTGAGTGCTGCACAAAGGGCAGGGCTGTCATTGTAGACGCTCTCCCCACACATCAGCCCCTGCCTCCATGGGCACTAGACAAGGAATGCCACTGGAGCTGAGCACACACACCCCCGTCAGTCACCATCTCCTGCCTTTCCCACATAAGTGAGCAAGCCTGCCCCAGTCAGGTGCTGCTTCTACTGCCTCTTGCCTGGGCAGATAACAGATGCCTGAGGGTGGCCCACATGCAGAGGTAGGGTCAAAACCAAAGCAGAAGGCCCAGGGGTTGTGCAACCAAGGCAGAGAGACTGAAATCTCTCTGTGCAGCTGCACAAGCCATGGATTAAACCCCTATGATAACTTCGGTAAACCAAGCGTCTACAGCACATCTAAATGGACAAGCGCTTCCACAACCGAGACACATCTAGCTTTAGCAGCTGCTTTGGGAGTATGCAGCTTGAGGAAAAGAGATCACAAACACAGTAAGTTAGACAAAATGAGATGAAAAAGAGAAACATGTTGGTAAGCAAGGTAAAAACCTACAAGACCAAATAAATGAAGAGGAAACAGGCAGTGTCCCTGAAAAAGAATTCAGAGTGATAGTAAACACAGTCCAAGGTCTGGGAAACAGAACAGAAGTACGGATCAAGATGCAAGATATCTTTAACAAGGACCTAAGGTGGCGCTAGTGGTAAACAACCCATTTGCCGATGCAGGAGATGTAGCAGACACAGGCTCTATCCCTGGGTCAGAAAGATCTCCTGGAGGAGGGCATGGCAATCCACTCCAGTATTCTTTCCTGGAGAATCCAATGGACATCTGTCCCATGGACAGAGGAGCCTGGCAGGCTACAGTCTGTAGGGTCACAAAGAGTAGGACATGACTGAGGTGACTTAGCAGCCCAGGTGGCTCAGTGATAAAGAATTCACCTGTGATGCAGGAGACATGGGTTCCATTCCTGGGTCAGGAGGATCCCCTGGAGAAGGAAACGGCAACCCACTCCAGTATTCTTGCCTGGAAAATCTCATGGACAGAGTTAACCTGGCAGGCTACAGTCCATGGGATTACAAAGAATCAGACACAGCTTGGTGACCAAACAACAGCAACAAGAACTAAAGAACAACCAACAAATGATGAACAACACAATAAATGCAACAAAAAATATACTAGAAGGAATCAATAACAGAATAACTGAGAAAGAAGAACAAACAAGTGAGCTGGAAGACAGAATGGTGGAAATAACTTCCCAGGAGCAAAATATAGAAAAAGGAATGGAAAGAAATGAGGACCGTCTCAGAGACCTCTGAGACAATATTAAACATACCAACATTTGAATTATAGGGGTCCCAGAAGAAGAGTAAGACAAAGGGTCTGAGAAAATATTTGAAGAGATTATGGTCAAAAACTTCCCTAACATAGGAAAGGAAATAGTAACCAAAGTATAGAGTCCCATACAAGAGAAACATATTAATCAAACTAACAAAAATTAAACATGAAGAAAAAATATTAAAAGCAGCAAGGGAAAAGCAACAAATAAAATACAGTGGAATCCCCATAAGGTTATCAGTCGATTTCTCAGCAGAAACTCTACAGGCCAGAGGGAGTGGCAGGATATATTTAAAGTGATGAAAGGGAAAACCTATAACCAAGAATATTCATTCTACCCAATAAGGTTCTCATTCAGATTCAACAGAGAAATAAATATCTTTACAGACAAGAAAAAGCTAACAGAATTCAATACCACAAAACCAGCTTTACAACAAATGTTAATAGAACTTCCCTAGGCAGGAAACAAAAGAAGAAAAAGAACTACAAAAACAAATGAAAACAGTGGAGAAAAAAGGCAACAGGAACATACATGTCAATAATTACCTTAAATGTAAAGGGATTAAAGGCTGCAACGAAAAGACAGACTGGCTGAATGGATAAAAAAACAAGACCCATGTATATGCTATCTACAAGAGACCCACTTCAGACCTATGGACACATACATACTAAAAGTGAGGGGATGGAAAAAGATATTGCATGCAAATGGAAATAAAAAAAATCTGGAGTGGCAATGCTCATATCAAACAAAATAGACATTAAAGACCATTACAAGACACAAGGCAGGATACAACATAATGGTCAAGGGATCCATCCAAGAAAATATAACAACTGTAAATATTTATGCACCCAATATAGGTACATCTCAATGCATAAGTCAAAGGCTAACAGCCATAAAAGGGAAAATCGACAGTAACACAATAATAGTGGGGGACTTTAACACTCCACTTACACTAATGGATAAAGCATCGAGACAAAAAATTAATAAGGAAACACAAGACACAAATGACACATTAGACCAGATAGACTTAATTGATAGTTTTAGGACATTGCATCCAAAAGAAGCAGAATACAATTTCTTCTCAAGCGTACATGGAACATTCTCCAGGATAGACCACGTCTTGGGTCACAAATCAAGCCTCAGTAAATTTAAGAAAATTAAAATCATATCAAACATTGTTTTCTGACCACAATGCTATGAGATTAGAAATCAATTACAGGAAAAAAAAAAAAAACTAAAAAACACAAACATATTGAGGCTAAAAAATGTTATTAAATAATCAATGAATCACTGAGGAAATGAAAAAATAAAAGGACAACCCAAAACTTATGGGATGCAACAAACACAGTTCTAAAAGAGAAGTTCATAGCAATAAAATGCTACTTCAAGAAGCAAGCAAAATCTCAAATAAACAATGTATACTTACACCTAAAGCAACTAGAGAAAGAAGAACAAACAAAATCCAAAGTTAGTAGAAGGAAAGAAATTATAAAGATCAGAGCAGAAATAAATGAAATAGACACAAAGAAAGCGAAAACAAAGATCAATGAAACTAAAAGCTGGTTCTGGGACTTCCTGGTGGTCCAGGGGCTAAGACTCTGAGCTCCCAATGCAGGGGGCCCAGGTTTGTGATCCCTGATCAGGGAACTAGATCCCACATGCTGCAACTAAGAGTTTGCATGCTGCAACTAAAGATGCTGCAAGTAGCAACTACAGATCCTGCATGCTACGCCACAATGAAGACTGAAGATCCCCTGCTGCCACCAAGACATGGAGCAGCCAAATAAATTATAAATATATCATCCCACCCTTGCCCTCTCCCACAGAGTCCAAAAGACTGTTCTATACAGCTGTGTCTCTTTTACTGTCTCGCATACAGGGTTATTGTTACCATCTTTCTAAATTCCATATATATGCATTAGTATACTGTATTGATGTTTTTCTTTCTGGCTTACTTCACTCTGTATAATAGATGAAACTAGAAACTCTAGTTTCATCCACCTCATTAGAACTGATTCAAATGTATTCTTTTTAATGGCTGAGTAATACTCCATTGTGTATATGTACCACTGCTTTCTTATCCATGTGTCTGCTGATGGACATCTAGGTTGTTTCCATGTCCTGGCTATTATAAACAGTGCTGCGATGAACACTGGGGTACACGTGTCTCTTTCAATTCTGGTTTCCTCAGTGTGTATGCCCAGCAGTGGGATTGCTGGGTCACATGGCAGTTCTATTTCCAGTTTTTTTAGGAATCTCCACACTGTTCTCCATAGTGGCTGTACTAGTTTGCATTCCCACCAACAGTGTAAGAGGGTTCCCTTTTCTCCACACACTCTCCAGCATTTATTGCTTATAGACTTGGATCGCAGCCATTCTGACTGGCGTGAAATGGTACCTCATTGTGGTTTTGATTTGCATTTCTCTGATAATGACCCAGAGGGATGGGATGGGGAGGGAGGTGGGAGAGGGGTTCAGGATGGGGAACACATGTACACCCATGGTGGATTCAAGTCAATGTATGGCAAAACCAATACAATATTGTAAAGTTAAATAAAAGCTGGTTCTTTGAGAAGATAAACAAAATTGATAAACCTTCAGCCAAATTCATCAAGGAAAAAAAGGGAAAGGATTCAAATCAATAAAATTAGAAATGAAAATGGAGAAGTTACAGTGGACACCACAGAAATACAAATGATCCTAAGAGATTATTACAAACAGCTATATTTCAATAAAATGGACAACCCAGAAGAAATGGACAAACTTTTAGGAAGATACAACCTTCAAAGACTGAACTAGGAAGAAACAGAAAATATGAACAGATCAGTCACAAGGACTGAAATTGAAACTGTGATTAAAAATCTTCCAACAAACAAAAGTTCAGAATCAGATAGCTTCACAGGCAAATTCTATCAAATATTTAGAGAAGAGTTAACACCTATCCTTCTGAAAATATTCCCAAAAAATTGCAGAGAAAGGAACACTCCCAAACTCATTCTACAAGGCCACCATCACTCTGACACTAAAACCAGACAAAGATATCACAAAAAAACAAAATTGCAGGCCAATATCACTGATGACCATAGTGATGAGAAAAAATCCTCAATAAAAAACTAGCAATACGAATTCAACAACACATTAAAAGGATTGTACACCATGATCAAGTGGAATTTATCCCAGGGATACAAGGATTTTTCAGTATATGCAAATCAATCAATGTAATACACCACACTAACAAACTGAAGAATAAAAGACATGATCATCTCAATATATGCAGAAGAGGTTTTTGACAAAGTTCAACATCCATTTATGATAAAAACTCTCCAGAAAGTAGGGTTAGAGGGAACTACCTCAACATAATAAAGGCTATATATGACAAACCTACAGCTAACATCATATTCAATGGTGAAAAGCTGAAAGCATTTTTTTTCTAAGATCAGGAACTAGATAAGGATATCCACTCTCATCACTTTCATTCAACATAGTTTTGTAAGTCCTAGCCACCACAATCAGAGAAGAAAAAGAAATAAAAGAAATACAAATGGAGAAAGAAAAAGTATAACTGTCATTGTTTGCAGATGACATGACACTATATATAAAAAACCCTAAAGATGCTACCAGAAAACTATAGAACTCATCAATAAATTTGGTAAAGCTGCAAGATACAAAATTAATATGCAGAAATCTCTTGCATTTCTACACACTAACAATGAAAGATCAGAAAGAGAGATTAAGGAAAAAATGCAATATAACATTGTATCAAAAAGAATAAAATGCCTAGGAATAAACCAGCCACCTCATGCAAAGAGTTGACTCATTGGAAAAGACTCTGATGCTGGGAGGGATTGGGGGCAGGAGGAGAAGGGGACGACAGAGGATGAGATGGCTGGATGGCATCACTGACTCAATGGACGTGAGTCTGAGTGAACTCCAGGAGTTGGTGATGGACAGGGAGGCCTGGTGTGCTGCAATTCATGGGGTCGCAAAGACTGGGACACGACTGAGCGACTGAACTGAACTGAAGGAGGCAAAAGACCTGTATAGAGAAAATTATAAGATACTGATGAAAGAAATAAAGGATGACACAAACAGATGGAGAGATATACTTTGTTCTTGGACTGGAAGAATCAATATTGTGAAGATGAGTATACTACCCAAAGCAATCTAAAGATTCAATGCAATCCCTATCAAATTACCAATGGCATTTTTTTACAGAATTGAAACAAAAATAATTTACAATTTGTATAAATACACAAAAGACTATGAACAGCCAAAGCAATTCTGAGAAAGAAAAACAGAGCTGCAGGAATCAGGCTCCCTGACCGAAGACTGTACTACCAAGCTACAGTCGTCAAAGCAGTATGGTACTGTCACAAAATCAGAAACAGAGATCAGTAAAACAGGATAGAAAGTCCAGAGATAAACCAACACATTTATGGTCACTTAATGATGACAAAAGAGGCAAAAATATACAGAAAAGACAGTCTCTTCAACAAGTGATATTGGGGGGGAAAAAAAGTGATATGGGGAACACTGGACAGCTACATGTAAAAGAATGAAATTAGAACACACCCTACCACCATACACAAAAATAAACTCAAAATAGATTAAAGTCCTAAATGTAAGGCCAGATATTATAAAACTTTTAGACGAAAAACTTAAACAGAACACTCTCTGACACAAATTGCAGCAAGATCTTTTTCTATCTACCTCCTACAGTAATGAAAATAAAAACAAAAATGAACAAGTGGGACCTAATTAAACTTAAAAGCTTTTGCACAGCAAAGGAAACCATAAATAAGACAAAAAGACAACACTCAGAATGGGAGAAAATATTTGAAAATGAAGGAACCAACAAGGGATTAATCTCCAAAATATACAAATAGTTCATGAAGCTCAATATCAAAAAAACAAACAACCCAATCCAAAAAATAGGTGGAAGACATTTCTCCAAATAAGACATATAGATGGTTATAAAGAATATGAAAAGATGCTCCACATCACTAATTATTAGAGAAGTGTAAATGAAAACTACAATGAGGTATCATCTCATACCAGTCAGAACGGCCATCATCAAAAAATCTACAAACAATAAATTCTGGAGAGGGTGTAGAGAAAAGGGAATCCTTCTAACTATTGCTAGAAACATAAATTGGTACTATGGAGAACAGTATGGAGATTCCTTAAAAAACTGAAAATAGAGCTACCATATGATCCAACAGCCCCACTACTGGGCATATATTTGGAGAAATCCATAATTCAAAAAGATACATGTGCCCCAATGTTCATTGCAGCACTATTTACAATAGCTAGGACATGGAAACAATCTAAATGTCCATCAACAGAAGAATGAATAAAGATGATGGGAGACATATATACAGTGAAATATTACTCAGTCATAAAAAAGAACAGAACAATGCCATTTGCAGCAACATGGAGGGAACTAGAGATTCCCATATTGAGGGAAGTAAGTCAGAGAAAGACAAATATATATCACTTATATGTGGAATATAAAAGAAGACTACAAGCAAACATACCTACAAAACAGAAACAGAATTAGAGATGTAAAAAATAAGCTTATTGTTATCAGGAGGTAATGTGGGAGGATAAATTGGAAGATTGGGATTGACACATATACACCAGTATAGATAAAATTGATAACTAATAAGAACCTACTAAATAGCATAGGGAAGTCTACTCAATACTTTGCAATGGCCTATATGGGAAAACGCTGGGCCAGATGAAGCACAAGCTGGAATCAAGATTGCCGGGAGAAATATCAATAACCTCAGATACGCAGATGACACCACCCTTATGGCAGAAAGTGAAGAGGAACTAAAGAGCCTCTTGATGAAAGTGAAAGAGGAGAGTGAAAAAGTTGGCTTAAACTCAACATTCAGAAAACTAAGATCATGGCATCTGGTCACATCACTTCACGGCAAATAAGATGGGCAAACAGTGGAAACAGTGGCTGACTTTATTTTTCTGGGCTCCAAAATCACTGCAGATGGTGACTGCAGCCATGAAATTTAAGATATTTACTCCTTGGAAGGAGAGTTATGACCAACCTAGACAGCATATTAAAAAGCAGAGTCATTACTTTGTCAACAAAGGTCCGTCTAGTCAAGGCTATGGTTTTTCCAGTAGTCATATATGGACGTGAGAGTTGGGACTATAAAGAAAGCTGAGCGCTGAAGAATTGATGCTTTTGAACTGTGGTGTTGGAGAAGACTCTTGACAGTCCCTTGGATTGCAAGGAGATCCAACCAGTCCATCCTAAAGGAGATTAGTCCTAGGTGTTCACTGGAAGGACTGATGTTGAAGCTGAAAGTCCAATACTTTGGCCACCAGATGCGAAGAGCTGACTCATCTGAAAAGACCCTGATGCTGGGAAAGACTGAAGGCAGAAGGAGAAGGGGATGACAGAGGATGAGATGGTTGGATGGCATCACCGACTCAATGGATGTGAGTTTGAGTAAACTCCAGGAGTTGGTGATGAACAGGGAGGCCTTGGTGTGCTGCAATCCATGGGGTCACAAAGAGTTGGACATGACTGACTGAACTGAACTCATATGGGAAAAGCCCAAAAACAGTGGTTATATGTATAACAGATACACTTTGTTGTAACACCACAATGTAAATTATACCCCCAAAAAATTTTTTTAAAGAGAATAAGTAATAAATAAACATGTTAGCTATAAACCTTGGGGAATAACTTTCACATTCCAGGCCTGGGTTTCTTTTTAAAGAAGCAAGCTATGTTAAACACACATATAGAACTAAATGATCTCAAGACTACTTTCCAGTCTTGTATCTTGTCTTTCAATATTGTATTTATCTATTCCAGTTCCAATATTGTATCTATCTCCACTATTAAGCAGCAAAATCTATTAAAAACAGACCGTTCCTTCACCCCCTTGCATTAAAATGTGGACCCAGAGAAATCTAGCCATTTGCATGGCTATTTCTTGTTCAGTTGCTAAGTCGTGTCTGACTCTTTGCGACTGCATGGACTACAGCAAACTGTTTCTAGTCAGTGTTTTACTCCAACCTAATATCAGTGTTATATTCAGCTCCCTTGACAAAAAGTACCAGGCTCATGTAGTGGGAAAAGGAGCCTCGGGCATAAGTAGCTGAAGTGAGGGAAAATCAGTGCGTACAAGTTGTAGATGTGTTGCATACTTGGAGATCCCCTTTCCAAAAATCTAAGGAAGCCTAGAGGAGGAAGTCACATGAGAACATCAGAGCTGTGAAAGATGCTTGGCTAGAGAGACAGACAGAAAGTTTGGCCTTTCCACCTGGAAAGTATGCTTTCATATAAATTTACTGAGGGCCTACTGAGACCAGCTGCCTGGCCCCGTGCCATTACTGCTGCTGCTGCTGCTAAGTCATTTCAGCTGTGTCCGACTCTGTGTGACCCCATAGATGGCAGCCTACCAGGCTCCCCCATCCCTGGAATTCTCCAGGCAAGAACACGGGAGTGGGTTGCCATTTCCTTCTCCAATGCATCAAAGTGAAAAGTGAAAGTGAAGTTGCTCAGTCACATCCAGTGGGCCCCATGGACTGCAGCCCACCAGGCTCCTCTGTCCATGGGATTTTCCAGGCAAGAGTACTAGAGTGGGTTGCCATTGCTTTCTCATACTAGAAGCTGATTACAAGAAGAAATGAGGCCTAGTCCCTGCTTTCAGATGGCTTGGTCAAACTAAAAAGAGAGTGAGAACATTTTGCAATGTATCACAATTTGGGGTATCTGTACTAAATTAGAGGTGGTCA
This sequence comes from Bos indicus, assembly GCF_029378745.1. NCBI lineage: Eukaryota > Metazoa > Chordata > Mammalia > Artiodactyla > Bovidae > Bos > Bos indicus. The sequence goes on along the minus strand of NC_091788.1, from coordinate 13,189,779 downwards.
GGCACTGTTGAAAGCTACTGAACATGCAGAAATGAACAAGACAGACAATCTCTACCATGATGAAGTTTACATTCTAGCTGACAACCTAGGTGTGAAACTTGTTCTGTGACAGCACAGATTTAAAAGAACTACTCCTTTGGGGAAGCTGAGAAAAACTTCACAGGACAGATAATCAAGTTGATCTTTGAAGGATGAAAAGAAGTTTGCCAGTGAAAACATATTGCAGGGTAGTGATGAGAAGAGGAGAAGAGTTTTAGAGTAACAGAAATTTTGGTGTGGCGGAAGTGCAGGGTATCAAGAAAGTGAAAGAGCAGTAAGAATGGGAAATGAGTACAGAGACAGACCCCAATTATAGCAAAGGTTGTATCAGTGATCAAGTGATGGATTGGCTCAGTGGAGTCAAATGTACTACAGTTGTAGAACTGGAGTGTTCACAGTCTTCTTAAGAATGTGTCTTGGTAGGTACAGTACAGCAGCAGCTCCTGAAGCATATTTCCTGAACAGTAGCTCCTTGAGCTCACAGCTCATGCTGTGATTACCTCCTATTCACCATGGCTCCCCAGCCCAGACTGGTTTCCAGATCTTTATATTCAATAGTCCAACTTGAAAGCTAACTCAAGTTGGTTATTTCAAAAGTATATAAAAGTCAGCATGACAAATTGAACTCATAATCTTCCTGCCATACCTGGTCACCCTGTGGAGCTCTCTTTCCAGTGTATGGCACCATCATCTATCCAAGTGCTCAAGTCAGAAATCATCAACCTCGACACCTGCCCAACTCACATCTCAAATGTGATCCATCACCAAATCCCACTGACATTTCTTACCAAATCTCTCTCAAATTCATCTATGTCTCATTTCCACCTCTACCACCCTAGTCAAAGCTTTCTCTTACTTAGACAACTACACCAGTGGTCTTCTATATAACATGCTTGCCCTCTCCAATGCATACTCCAATCTACGTGTGTGTGTGTGTGTGTGTGTGTGTGTGTGTGTGTGTGTGTGTGTGTGTGTGTGTTAGTCACTCAGTCGTTTCCAACTCTTTGCGACTCAATGGACTGTAGCCCACCAGGCTCCTCTGTCCATGGAATTTTCCAGGCCAGAATACTGAAATGGGTTGCCATTTCCTTCTCCAGGGGATCTTCCCAACCCAGGGATCGAACCTGGGTCTCCTGCCTTGCAGGCAGATTCTTTACCATCTGAGCCACCAGGGATGACCCCAATCTATAGCCAGAGTGGTCTTTTTAAATGAAAATCTGTTCATGTCACTCCCCTGAATAAGGATAGTCAGTGATTTTTCATTCTTTATAATGACTCATCATCATGGTCTGCTTGAATGAGCTGCCTCCCTACCCAAGCCTCCAGATTTATCTTATGTCATTTTCTCTGTGGTTACATGGTCATCTTCTGTCCCATACAGAGGGCTTCTTTCAGTACCTTGAATATACTATATTCAGCGTTTTTACACATGCCATTTTCTCCACTCGTCTCCTAGTATAGCCCCATTTATCATTTAGATAACACTAAAATGTCATATTTCAAAAGAGCATTCTCTTATTCCCACAGACCAGCTCAGATTATTCCTTGCTAAATTTCCTAATAATCCCCTTTCTTCATCGTATTTACAATTGTACCCACTTTTTGTATAATTTGACATTTCATGTCTTCCTCCCACTGGAATATAAACCTTCTTAGGACAGATACTGTGTTTGCTTTTTCACCACTGTATCCCCTAGGTTTCACAGCAACATCTTATGCCTTGTAGGTGCTCCATAAGTAAGACAGGGAGAAGCTGTATTCTTGATTACCACTTTGGAAAGTCACAATGCCTATTTACAGATTAAAAAAAAAAAAAACGATTTAACTTTGTTTAACCCATCATTTTCCAAACTTGGCTTAACTATGAATCTATTACATAAGTCATGTATTTTTTGGGGGGCGGGTGGGGACACCTGTGTTCCAAGAAACACTGTTTGGCAGACACACTGAGTTGCTTGAGCTGCTCTTCTTCTTCCATCCTTATCCTAAACAGTGTGTCTCTCTTACATCATGCCTTTATGATTGCATCCCTCCCTAACCACCTGAGAGTTGTGAGCTTGTGAGGTGGTGCAGCCCAAGGGGCCTGAGGACACCATTCTGGGAAGTCATTGCAGGTTTTCTGTGAACAGAAAAGAGGAAGCTGGTCTGCAGAGATGAAGCAGCCATGGGGAAGGAAGAATTTGGCGGGGTTCCCATACTCAAATGGGATCATGTAGTTCAACAGGAGTGAGGGGAATTCTTCTTCCCTGTTTGAAGAAATTCAAATTCAGAATTCTCTTAACTACTGGTTCTCGAAGTGTGATTCCCCCAGCATCATGTGGAAATTTGTTAGAAATGCAACTTCTCAGGATCCACCTCAAGATGTATTATATAAACTCTGGATTTGGGTTCAACAATCAATGTTTTAACAAGTCCTTCAGGTAATTCTGATGCACATGTACATTTTAGATTGCTGGCCAAATTATAAATAAGAGAAACAAATCTTACTCACTATTTGACAACTGATGACCTCTGCTGTGAGCAAGAGAAATAGAAAGTAGCAATCTTGACTTTTAATGACTTTCCAGATCCTAATTCCATTCTTTCACAATTCGTAGTTACCCAAGTCCTGGAGCTATCCTTGCATCGATTCAGTAAACTTTTTCTTTTCTTTAAGCTGGTTTAATGAGGGTTTGTTGCTTTAATTCAAACAAAGATTTAAGCTACACCAGTAAAATGAAAACAACAAAACAACAACAACAACAAAGAAACCGGGACGCGAGGCTTGGTTCTGCTAAAAAATGAGCTGTGAGGCCTTAGACAAGGCCCTTTTCTCTGGGTCATGATGGCATCGCCTATGAATGATGTGATTGGCCTGGATGACACCTGAGATGTCTTCAGAACCCTCTAATATGCTCAGCTAGACACTGGCTCCTCTGGATAATCTCTTAATTCTACAGATCCCCTAAGAAAGACCTCGTTTCTTTAGTTCTTCCCACCTGTTACTCTAGGTAGTGAGAGTAACAAATACAGAAAATAAAAAAACACTCCAAGTCTCTGTCTCTCTCTTTCCTGGTCTTTCAAAAGCATCAATCATTAATTAGAGGGATGCTTTAAATAAGGCTTATTTGATGCTTCAGTTGTTTTTCAATTTAAATTTTAAAATTTTAGTATATTATAATTAGGCCAACTTTAGTTAAGGTTGCTATCTGTCATGAAATGTACATAGAAAAAACATGTACACACAACCGATACTTGCAGACAGTCATTTGGGAGCAACTAGTCTGTTCACGAAAATGCAGCTCATGCAAACAATATTAAGTGAAGTAGCAACGTATTTTTTAAAGATTTTAAGTAAAAAGGTTTCAATGAAAATATCCTAAAATTAATATATCCTAAAATAAATAGTAAGAATATCCTCCATTAAGCCCATAAATGCTGCATTATAAAACTTATTAGTTGACAAAGAATAAAAAGTAGTACTTTTTTGGACCTTTAAATTCTCAGCCCAGTAGACTTCTCTGATGCTGAAATGAAAATAGTGACCAAATGCTTGGATGGACAACTCATTACAATGAGAAATGAAGGCTTCTGAAACCAGACAAAGATTTTTCTGTATCTCCCAGATGCCAGGGGAAGTAACAGAAATATTTTGGTCTCCCATCCAAGAATGAACACTATATCTACATTTTATCAAAAAAAAAAAAAGCACTTTAGAAATAATCAAGCTCAAGATACAGTTTTTAAAAAGCAGAAAATGTTACCAAGGCAGAATGAAGAAAAAAAATTGAGAGAAAATAAAAAGAAACAAGGGGAAAGAAATCTTTTAACAGAGTAGAAACTGTTAGTCTCTCTCTGTCCCTGAAAGGTTTTGATCCAACCCTATTTGTTATCCTAGAAAAGCTCTTCTGAAGAAAGGTCTCAGTGTAAGAACTGCTTAAAAGAAGCCAACCCCTTGGAAATAGGAACGGCTCAGCCATTTATTAATGTCAAATATGCTGCCTGCATGAATTAGTCAGCTTGTCTTTTGGAAGCTATACAGAAAAGTTCTTCTGCACCTGCCTCTTAGTGTCCTGACACTTCTGGCTTTAATGACAACATAACAACCACCAGAAAATGAAATTTAAAAAACAAAGCACTGAACACTACTACATTTTACCTTCTGAATAGCTGATTGATCAATTTTTAAAGGCTTCTTACTGAAGTATCATTGGTGACTGGAGAATATAAAACTTGCTTAGATGTAAAAAGAAAAGGAGAACAGAGTCATTTTCCTAAACTGGCAAAATGTAACCAAATTACCACAAAACTTACCTTAGAAACAAAGATAAATGGGGCAGAAAAGGCCAGATTTCTTACTGGCAGTACCACAGTGGCAAATATCCCAGAATAAGAAAAGCTGCCAAATAGAAGAGAGAAAATTAAAGGACTTTCCTTTAAAAACAGCCAAGCCCAGTGCACACAGCATTCCTAACAGCTGGAGCAAGCTTCAGAAGCAACACACAGGTATAAGGTTCAGTCCTATTCTTTATTTACAGCACAGTTCAAAGTCATTGAATCAAGCACAAAAGAAACGACTCCCATTTCCTGGTTTGGCATTGGATATCCTTCCTACCAGCTGCAATTACATCATTTTTATCCATCTTCTTCTTTTCCTTTTGGGAGGGTAGAAAAGGGGAAAGTGACACATGGACCAAAGAGACTTCAACTTCAAAACCAAGAGAAATCCTTGCTTTCAGAGAAACAGAAGAAGTGATTCTCCCTCTTGTGAAAGGCAATCAATACTCTGCTCCAGTTATGAAGGCTGTGGATGGTGTGGGAAAGCTGTGGTGAAGAGATTCTTCCCGGAGGTGGCACAAGGGTGGCGAGGGCTCGGGTCGTGGGATGGCTGCTATCCCCACCATCACATTTGCTCTATCTCAGTCTTCACCACACCAAATTTAATGAACAAGGGAAAGTAATTATGCACAGAAAGCCAAAGTGAATGGAAATGTAGGTGGAATGAACTTAAAAGAAGAAACTGAAAATGATCAAAAGTTACTCAGTTCATTTTTCTCAGACGGACATAGAAATCACTGATCCACTGCTTCATGTATTTAACTTCCAAAGAGCGAGTTAATTGCACACTGACAGGATCCAAGGCATTACTGGCTCGGAGATCTAGATGATGGGCTCCATTTGGGATGACAATCGCAAGTAAGGTGTCTGTAATATCCTTGGTTACTCCACCTCCTGACCAGGGGTCTAGTTCACCATTGCTAAGTGAGGGAAAGAAAAAAAATCAGATTGCTAGTTTTTCATATCTACATAAAAGATAAGATAGGAGAAACCTATTATATGCATAACACCTAAAATTATAAGCTTATAAGCTAGGGAATATGATCTAAGGATTTAATCTGTCATATAGAAAGGTGCTTCATCCTGGAGACTGACAATACTTCTGTAACCAGGTACAAGAAATAGGACCAGAGAACACTGAAGGTGGTGCCCCATGAATCAATCTAGATTATACTGGAACTTCAAATTTAGAAGACTCAATTTCAATCCTGGCTTCATTACTCAAAAGTTGTCTGACCTTACATAAGTTAGCTGTCTCACTTTCTTCATATGTAAAGCAGAGTTAACAAGGCCTACCTTAGGAGGTTGCCTTAAGGGTTAAATCAGATAGTACATGTATATATACTGAATAAATGTTAGGCACGTGGGAGTCCCTCAATTAAAACCTGTTTCCTTCCTTCCTAGAACCCAAATATTAGTGACAAAGAAAAAAAACTATATTTTAAAATGCTAATTATCTCTTCAGTCAATTCAGTCACACAGTTGTGTCTGTCTCTTTGCAACCCCATGGACTGCAGCATGCCAGGCTTCCTTGTCCATCACCAACTCCCAGAGTTTGCTCAAACTCTTGTCCATCGAGTCAGTGATACCATCCAACCATCTCATCCTCTGTTATCCTCTTCTCCTCTACCTTCAATCCTTCCCAGCATCAAGGTCTTTTCTAAGGAGTTCTTTGCATCAGGTGGCCAGAGTACTGAAGCTGAAGCTTCAGTATATTCAGCTTCCTGAATATTCCAATGACTATTCAGGACTCATTTCTTTTAGGATTGACTGGTTGGATCTCTTTGTTGTCCAAGGGGCTATCAAAAGTCTTCTCCAACAACACAGTTCAAAAGCATCAATGCTTCAGGGCTCAGCCTTCTTTATAGTTCAACTCTCACATCCATACATGACTACTGGAAAAACCATAGCTTTGATTAGACAGACCTCTGTCGGCAAAGTATTGTCTCTGCTTCTTAATATGCTCTCTAGGTTCATCATAGCTTTTCTTCCAAGGAGCAAGAGTCTTTTAATTTCATGGCTGCAGTCACCATCTGCAGTGATTTTGGAGCCCCCCAAAATTAACTCTGTCACTGTTTTCACTATTTCTCCATCTATTTGCCAGGAAGTGATGGACATGATCTAGATGTTTGAATGCTGAGTTTTAGGCCAGCTTTTTCACTCTCTTCTTTCACTTTCAACAAGAGGCTCTTTAGTTCCTCTTCACTTTCTTCCGTAAGGGTGGTATCATCTGCGTATCTGAGGTTATTGATATTTCTCCTGACAATCTTGATTCCAGCTTGTGCTTCATCTAGTCTGGCACTTTGCCTGATGTACTCTGCATATAAGTTAAATAAGCAAGGTGACAATATACAGCCTTGACATACTCCTTTCCCAATTTGGAACCAGTCGCTATTCCATGTCTGGTTCTAATTGTTACATCTTGACCTGCATACAGATTTCTCAGGAGGCAGGTGAGGCAAAATATAAGACAAGTGCCAGTCCTGAATATTCATTGGCAGGACTGATGCTGAAGCTAAAACTCCAATACTCTGGCCACCTGATGCAAAGAACTGACTCACTGGAAAAGACCTTGATGCTGGGAAAGATTGAAGGCGGAAGGAAAAATGGACAACAGAAGATGAGATGGTTGCATGGCATTACCAACTCAATGGACATGAGTTTGAGTAAACTCCAGGAGTTGGTGATGGACAGGGAGACCTGGCGTGCTGCAGTCCATTGGGTCACAAAGAGTTGGACACAACTGAGCAATTGAACTGAACTGAACTGATAGAGCTTCTCCATCTTTGGCTGCAAAGAATATAATCAATCTGACTTCAGTATTGACCATCTGGTGATGCTCATGTGTAGAGTTGTCTCTTGTGTTGTTGGAAGAGGGTGTTTGCTATGACCAGTGTGTTCTCTTGAAAAAACTCTGTGTAGCCTTTACCCTGATTCATTTTGTACTCCAAGGCCAAATTTGCCTGTTACTCCATGTATCTCTTGATTTCCTACTTTTGCATTCCAATCCCCTATGATGAAAAGGACACCTTTTTGGTGTTAGTTCTAGGAGGTCTCGTAGGTCTTCATGGAACTATTCAACTTCAGCTTCTTCTGCATTAGTGGTTGGGGCATAGACTTGGATTACTGTGATGCTAAGTGGTTTGCCTTGGAAATGAACCAAGGTTATTTGTCATTTTTGAGATTGCACCCAAGTACTGAATTTCAGACTTCTTGGTTGACTATGAGGGTTACTCCATTTCTTCTAAGGGATTTTTGCCCACAGTATAGATATATAGTAGATATCTAGTAGTAGAGGTCTTCCTTAGCCACCTCATCAAATATTCAAACTCCCCCCCAACCCCCACTAACATTTCATAACCTTCTTCCTTGGTTTATTTTTCCCCCCTTAGCACCTATCTCCTTCTAACATGCTTATAAGTGCTATCTTGTTTTTACCCATCTCTCAAACTAAAACTTCCCAACGGCAGGGTTTTTTTGTCTGTTTTACTACTGTATCTTCAGTGCCTGGCATACACTAGGAGCTATACAAACATTTATTGAATGAATAAAAAAGAATAATCTAGTTATTTGTAACCTTATATCAGATGCCCTACACAAAAGAGGTCTATACATATATGCTTGTGAGTTCAGGAACATGTAAATCACTACAGTACTTTTTACATGTAAAAGTAGAATTCACATAAGTGATTAATGTAAATATATAGACAGTGACATTCAGCTAGGTATAATACTGGCAAGAAACAATGAACTAAGTCAGCAGGTCTAAGTTTTATACCCCAGTAAGCCACATGACTTTGGGTAAGTCACCTGACCCCACTGAATCTAATTCTCATGTGTATGACCAAAAAAAAACTTTTAAAGATAATGCCCTTCAATCACAGAGACACTGTGAGGTTCAACTTGAATAATACATTTGGAAATAAGGTATAAACTATAAAATACCACATGAATGTGCAGTATTATAATTATTACCATATTCTATAAGCATGAGAAGTGTTAATACTTCTGAGAGGTAAATGAAGCATGAAAAGGGATACCACAAATTTCTCACAGAAATTTGGTCAGAAAAATGCATGCAATCAATTTTCTAGGTAAATGTTCAAGTTAAAAAGGGAATAAGCATTTAGGTACATTAAATATATGTGTGCTTGAAATACAAGTCTAAAATCCCTGTTCTAGCCTGACCACACTTTTAACCATATTTTCGGTTTTTTAAGAAATTAATTCAATTGCAACTTAACATCATTCTTGGGGGGAGAAATTACTCTGAAAATTTACCTTTTTTGGTTTTATTAAAAACAAGAGGAAAAACTCACATGCAAAATAGGATGTAAGTTTTCAACTATGAGATAAATTTTTAAAGTAAACTACACAAGGGGTTGGATTCTCTTAAGTGAACAAGTGGCCTTTATCATTATTCCAATTTGACAGGACCAACCAAGATAGGAAACTCTCCATTATTTGCAAAACAAAAAAGCTATCCCAACAGCTACATAATAAGCAAACTGCATTTGATTTAAAAGGTCATCTGAATCCACCCAGTGGCTTAGCAACAGTGTTTGGAGTTGCTGAGAGACCTAAAATGCACATGGACTTGAATTTCTTGGTCCTAGACATGAGAACGCTAAATCAGTCACTGGGAAATTTACAGGAGAAAAAAATACTGGCTTTCATGAGAGAACCTAGATGCCTGCATAAAATTCCCAACAGTGAGCCTCACTTAATAGCTGGCAACAATTAATTTGCCTGAAAAATGTTAAATTAACCAGCTTCTCAGGGACTCCTTTTTGAATTTACATTTAAATAACTAAAAATGACCATTGATAAGATAATTTCTCAACAACTGGGTTTTGTGGAAAAAATAAACCCTTCCAACAAAAACATTGTAGAATAAGAAAATTGCTGAAATAGAACTATTAATAGCTACTATTAAATTCTTATTTGCTCAACATGTTTACTGATTGCCTACTATGTATCAGGTACTGACTGGGTACAGTTAACTCAACTGTGAACAGACAAAAATCTCTGCCCTCATAGTGCTCACTTCTATGATTATCTACTCCTTGAAGAAGGCAATGGCACCCCACTCCAGTATTATTGCCTGGAAAATCCCATGGATGGAGGAGCCTGGTAGGCTGTAGTCCATGGGGTCGCTAAGAGTCAGACACGACTGAGCGACTTCCCTTTCACTTTTCACTTTCATTCATTGGAGAAGGAAATGGCAACCCACTCCAGTGTTCTTGCCTGGAGAATCCCAAGGATGGGGGAGCCTGGTGGGCTTCCGTCTTAGGGGTCGCACAGAGTCGGACACGACTGAAGTGACTTAGCAGCAGCAGAAGTAACTCTGGCAGGTAGTTATTATTTCTAACTAATATAAATTGGCAATTTGCCAAAGGCACATGGTTAACAGAAGCAGAATGGCACCTAGGTCTCTCCAACTTCAAAGCCCAAGCTCTTAACTTGCAGATCTCTAATTCAACAATTAAAAACAGATTGAATTTTCTAACCAAAAAAATAGTCACAGTTGGATTTGTGTGAGATGCCTCAAGGAGAGAAGTATGAATATAAAATATGCTTTCCACATGGTTCCTTGGACATTTTCTTATCATCAACCATAAATATTTTGTAACTGATAGCCACTCAGTAGACAGAACAGAAACACCTAATGCTGCTTTTTTATTTTTGGAATGTGCTTTCTTTAGAAAAGAAATAGAATTTTGAATTTTTAAATAAGGTAAGTTTTACATTGAATTCTTCACACCTAGCAGTACATAGGAAAAAATTTTCTTTTTAAAAGTATATTTGCCACCGCAGGAAGATAAACCAGCATTTTTATATAGTTCTGCCTTTATACTTTCACATGCCTCTGAAGTTTTCCTGAGCTTTCTCATCCTTATCAACACACACATTAACTGGGCATCTACTATGTGCCAGTCACTGTGGCAGGTGCTAAAGGCACAGAGATGATTAAGAAAAATTCTCTGTCACTGAGAAGTTCATAATCTCATTTGAACAGAGAAATGAGATTTCTCTGTTCTCTGAGAAATGAGTCAGGGGCAGAGAGAAACACAAACAGGTAAATTCCACACAGAGTGCTAAAGGGATAGTCACAGGCTTTAGAGGAGCTAAGTGTGTAGGGGAAATGTAACCTCCTTGGAGATGTCAGGGAAGGGTTCCTGGAAGATGCCTGAATCTTAAGAAAAGGAAAAAAAAAAATGGAAGGAAAAGGACATTCAGGGACAAGTAGTTCCCTGCTGGCTCGAAGCTAAAGTACAGGGCTGTGAATATACTTCCACTTATTCATTCAATGGAAATTTTTTAAGCATATAATTTGCCAGGTCTGGGCTAAATATTTCACTGGGTTAACTCTTTTAAGCATCACTATAAAAGAGCATAACTCTTTTAAGCAACTCTATAGGGTGACTGGCATTATTATTCTCATTTTACAGAAGAGAAAACTGAGGATCAAAGAGCTTAAATAATTTAAGACAGTTCACTCTAACTATGCATAGCTCTGTTAGGAAGCCCTTTCTTACACTAGCCAAAAGTTTTTTTTTTTCTAATGTTGAGCCATATTTTCTACCTACTCTTTCAGTTCTACTCCCAACTTTTTTCAACAAAATCTATCCTTTCCCCAATGATGATGATGACAATAACTTATTTTGATACCCGGAGGAAAGTAAGTAAAAAAGGATAAATGGACAACTAAAATACTCATGTAATGGTTGAATCCAATAAAAAAGCACAAAGTATCTAACCAAAAGTCAAATATAAAAATCTTTATAGATAAGATTCAAAGACTCTACTTTACAAGTCAACTTGAACTTCAGCTTTATGCTGCTGCTGCTAAGTCGCTTCAGTCGTGTCCGACTCTGTGCGACCCCATAGACGGCAGCCCACCAGGCTCCCCCGTCCCTGGGATTCTCCAGGCAAGAACACTGGAGTGGGTTGCCACTTCCTTCTCCAATGCATGAAAGTGAAAAGTGAAAGTGAAGTCGCTGAGTCATGTCCGACTCTTCGTGACCCCATGGACTGCAGCCCACCAGGCTCCGAGGTCAAAGCAAAAATCCATATAAGTACTACCTGGAGGTAAGTTTCTAAAAACAGGAAAATGACAAAGTATTTCCTTCTCTGAAGGAACAAAGATGAGCTTTGATACCCAAGGTTTACATTTAAGCCTTTTCAGTCCTCACAGTCCTTTCATGTTTTCCTGATTTCGAACATCCTAATTTGGTACAGTTTCCTACCCTAAATATACTTATCACCTCAAAAGGCTGAGCTGAAAAGTATAGTGTTGAAGAATTCTACTGAGGACAAGGTAAATAATTCTAGGGAATTAAACAAAAAGAATCTTTAAGTTTTGCATTTCGTGTCTCACATTTGAGGGGGGGGAGGGTATCCTACTGAGTGAAACTAGCATGAATCCAACAAGAAAAAGGTTCTTTTACAAAATGGGCAGTGTTACTGGCCTAAACCCAGAGAGTGATCTTTCAGTTAAAACAGCATTGCTCCTTCCTAAAAGCTTTCGGTCATGTCTCCAAAGTCAAATGTCACTCTTGTTTAGGAGACTTTGTAAAAGAGTAACGTTTACAATTTAAACAATTGGTTAAGAGATATGTATGGATATCTCTCTACTATTTCCACATAAACTTGGGGAGTTTTCTTATTAAATAGTTGTTATTTTAATAAGTAACAACCTAATGTTCAAGCCAAGACACAGAAATTTTGAAGTCACAATCAGGCACATTTAGAGTCTACTTGATTAACTCCGATATGAACCAATACCAAATATGACTCTTCTAGAGAAACAGTGTTACAGAATAAACAGTTTTTGTAGTCAGATAGGCCAAGGTTGAAAACTGGCTTTATCACTTGGTAACTAAAACAAAACTGTACACACTGACTTTCACTTTCCTCCTCAGTAAAATAGGGGCTATAAAAACTTCTTTCAAGGTTTTTGTGGGAATTAAGTGATTTATTTAAAGTGCCTCATACAGTGCCTGGGACAGAACAGAGTGGGCACCTCAAAAGTGTTTGTTAGGTATATACTGAAGATTTTTTATTATCATTGATAACAATAGAAACAATCATGAGACAAATTGAGAACAACAGATGATGCTTCCTTTTCTTTTGAGCACACTTTTTGAAATATTTTAACTTTGCTGCTATTGTTTTTAAGCCTTTAAACATACTGCAATAGAACAAAAAATCATATCACCTCTCAGAATCCTTTACCTTTCAAGGAGTAGAAAAATATGATAGATACCACTGCTATATTCTACATTGTTTTAACTGTGCAACATTTTCCTGGTTTTCTTTTCTTATCCATTCTACAAATGTCTCCATCAACCAGAATTTTCTTTGAATCAACAAAAATTCACCTGAAAATAATGTTTGTGTGTGAACTGATGTTCTTGCCTCCATACATAGTAGGGATCCAAGAGGGCCTCGGTCTCACACCCCACTGTTTAAAACAGTCATCAGAATATTCCTTCATGTTCCACGAGTGAGGTTCAAACATGTCATCAACACCATCAGAACAGGTAGGCATGACCATTTCTGTACAGGCCTGAAAAAGCAAACCAGGAAAGATTCTAGTGAGAATATGAAGCACAAAGAGTGAAATAAATTGTCCAACATCATACAGCTCAGAAGCAAAAAAGTGAGGGTTTGAACTCAGCAGTCTGGCTTCAGAGCCCCTGTTCTCTACTCCATACCACGTCTCTTTATTCCTAAGGCTCAGCTGAGAAGTCACAGAAGTTGGGGCTATATATTCCTTCTACGCAAACTATTCCATTTCATATCTATTATCATATTGAGTTCTCAAAACAACTCTGGAGGAAAATATTGCTATTATTATTACTATTCTCATTGTACAGATGAAAAAAATGGAGGCTCAGATAGAATCAAGTTAGACTCCCTCTTCTTTCCTGTGTCCATAAAATGCTACCTTTATAGGACTTACTAAGATCTATTACAATATTATTTAGCTACCTATATTTTCCACCAAACTACATTTGATAATTAGATCATATTTTATTTACAATAAAATAAAATTATATCCAATTTGTATAGTTGTAGCCTGGAATAGTGCCTGACATGCAGTAAGTACTCAGAATATATTTGGTGATGATTAAATACCAAACTGAAGTAGTATATATAGGATAGATAAACAACAAGGTCCTACTATATACAAGAGGAAACTATATTCAATATCCAGCAATAACTCATAATGGAAAAGAATATGCATATGTATAACTGAGTCACTTTGCTGTTTATTAGAAATTAACACAACATTGTAAATCAACTATACTTCAATAAAATTTTTTAAAAATTGAATTGGTATTTAATGAATGAATGAGGAAACTCATCCACGGTCTTGAAGTATAAGGTAACAGAACCCAGATTTGGATCCAAGTTAGGTGACAAGATCTTGAGGATTCTGTTATAGTACAACCAAAACAGTGAAAAGCAAGCTCCAATTGGGGAAATTATACACACTTACCTGATAGCTCCAACCCAGGACTCCCAGACTGCTAGTTGCTGTCTCTGAGACATTCAGACATTTCGCCTGGCCCGAATAATTGTAATACACATTCAGAGCTTGGAAAATATTCTGCACCATCACGGTATCAGGCACATTGGAATATTTGAAATACTGGCACACTACCTGTCATTTTAGAGAGATAAAAGGGAGAAGAATCAAATATAAATATAAAATCACAGTTTATTAAAACAAAGAAACATGATTCTGATTTGATCATAAACAATCTTTAGCATCTAACTTCACTGCTTGACAATTTCTATTTATTGAGTATAACCACTTTCATAAATGAATAAACCTTTAAAATTAGTCCCCATGGGACTTCCCTGGTGGTCTAGTGGCTAAGACTCCACGCTCCCAATGCAGGACGCACAGGTTCAATCCCTGTTCAGGAAACTAAATCCCACAAGCCGCAACTAAAGTTTGTATGCTGCAACTAAAGATTCCGCATAACCCAATTAAAAGAACCCACATGCCACAACAAAGACTGAAGATCCCACATGCCACAACTAAAACTCGGCACAGCCAAAAAAAAAAAAAAAATTAGCCCCCAAATTATAGAAATAAACCAAAATTATCTGCATGGTATGCAAAGTCCTCCCCACCTGCCACTCTAGTTTCATCTTCTGTACCTTTTGCGCTAGTCCAGCAAAACCATTTCTACCACACCAACTTCTTTCCCTCCTCATTGCCATCGCTCACACTGAAATGCCCTGCTCCCACTCTCCCAATGCAGTGGTGCCTGGCAAACACCAGCTCATTTTCCTCAATGCAGCTCAAATATCACCTCCTCCTTGAGGCCACTTGCCTATGCCTTCAAGGCAGAAGTAAATCACTCTCTTCCTTGTGCCTCCACTGCATCCTGTGCCTATTTCTATCAGAGCCCCTGTAACGCTGATACCATACTCATTGGATTCCAGAATGTCTCCCTCAGCACTTAGCAAGGCATCTGGCAACTAAGTGCTTGCTGATTAAATGACTATCTTTTTATGAATATGGAAAATTTATTAAATTTCTTTTGGAAAAACTCCACCAAGCTCCTATATCTGTAGATTATAAGAAGCATCTCAGGCAGCTCCCCAGTTCCAAATACTCCTAACACTTGACTATCAGATCAGATCAGATCGGATCAGTCGCTCAGTCATGTCCGACTCTTTGCGACCCCATGAATCGCAGCACACCAGGCCTCCCTGTCCATTACCAACTCCCGGAGTTCACTCAAACTCACGTCCATAGAGTCACTGATGCCATCCAGCCATCTCATCCTCTGTCGTCCCCTTCTCCTCCTGCCCTCAATCCCTTCCAGCGTCAGTGCTAAAAATCACGGGTAATACCTGGGGTTGGAAGTGAAGACAGGACTGACTAGTCAGGGACATAGGGAACTTTCAAGGATATGAAAATATTTCTTATCTGTAGGGGCCTAGTACACAACAAGTAGCACATTTATGCTTTGTATATAAGTTTTACTTCAAAAAATCATAAACAAATATTGAAATCTAGATAATGTTGTTAAAGCTGACGTATATAGTCTATATTTCATTTATTTCTGCTCTTTCTGTCCTTCTACTGACTTTGAGCTTCACTTGTTATTTTTCTAGTTCCTTGAGGTGTAAATTTAGGTTGTTTGAGACTTTTCTTATCTCTTGAGATAGGCATTTATCACTATGAACTTCCCTCCCAGAAGTGTTTTTACTACATCCCATAAATTTTGGTATGTTACATTTCCATTTATCTCTATGTATTTTTAAAATTTCTCTTTTAATTTCTTCTTTGACCCATTGAGTGTTCAATAGTATGTAGTTTAATCTCCACATATTTGTGAATTTTTCCATTTTCTTTGTGTAATTTATTTCTAGTTTCACACCACTGTGGCTGGAAATGATGCTTCATATACTTTCAATCTCCTTAAATTTATTAAGATTTGTTTTGTGGCCAAACATTTGATCTATCTTAGAAAATGTTCTATGTGTACTTGAGTAGAATGTATATTCTGCTGTTTCAGAGAGAATGTTCTATAAATATCTATTAAGTTCATCTAGTCTAATGTGTTAAGGCCAATATTTCCTTATTGATTTTATGCCTGGATGAACTATCTATCAATTTAAGTAGAATACTAAAGTCCCCTTCTGGCCAGGTACTGTTGTCTATTTCCATCTAAAAGTCTGTTAATATCTGCTTTACTTATATAGGTGCTCCTATGTTGGGCACATAAATATTTACAAATGTTATACCTTCTTGTTGAACTGACTCCTTTATTATTATGCAACACACTTCTTTGTGCATTATTAAAGTCTTTATTTTAAATTCTATTTTGTTCAATATAAGAATAGCTACTCCAGCTTTATTTTGGTTTCCATTTGCATGGAGTATCTTTTTCCATCCCTTTACTTTCAGTCTGTGTGTGTCCTTAAATTTAAAATGACTCTCTTCTAGGCAATAATATTGATGGGTCTTGTTTTTTAATTCAATCAGCAACTCTATGTATTTGATTAAAGAATTTAGTCCATTTCAGTTCAGTCGCTCAGTCGTGTCCAACTCTTTGCAACCCCATGAATTGCAGCACACCAGGCCTACCTGTCCATCACTAACTCCCAGAGTTCACTAAAACTCATGTCCATTGAGTCAGTGATGCCGTCCAGCCATTTCATCCTCTGCTGTCCCCTTCTCCTCCTGCCCCCAATCCCTCCCAGCATCAGAGTCTTTTCCAATGAGTCAACTCTTCACATGAGGTGGCCAAAGTCCTGGAGTTTCAGCTTTAGCATCATTCCTTCCAAACAACACCCAGGGCTGATCTCCTTTAGAATGGACTGGTTGGATCTCCTTGCAGTCCAAGGGACTCTCAAGAGTCTTCTCCAACACCACAGTTCAAAAGCATCAACTCTTCGGCACTCGGCTTTCTTCACAGTCCAACTCTCACATGGAAAAACCATGTGGAAAAACCACATGACCACTGGAAAAACCATAGCCTTGACTAGACAGACCTTTGTTGACAAAGTAATGTCTCTGCTTTTGAATATGCTATCTAGCTTGGTCATAACTTTCCTTCCAAGGAGTAAGCGTCTTTTAATTTCATGGCTGCAGTCACCATCTGTAGTGATTTTGGAGCCCGGAAAAATAAAGTCTGACACTGTTTCCACTGTTTCCCCATCTATTTCCCATGAAGTGATGGGACTGGATGCCATGATCTTCGTTTTCTGAATGTTGAGCTTTAAGCCAACTTTTTCACTCTCCTCTTTCATCAAGAGGCTTTTGAGTTCTTCTTCACTTTCTGCCATAAGGGTGGTGTCATCTGCATATCTGAGGTTCTTAATATTTCTCCCGGCAATCTTGATTCCAGCTTGTGCTTCTTCCAGCCCAGTGTTTCTAATGATTTACTCTGCATAGAAGTTAAATAAGCAGGGTGACAATATACAGCCTTGATGTACTCCTTTTCCTATCTGGAACCAGTCTGTTATTTCATGTCCAGTTCTTACTGTTGCTTCCTGACCTGCATATAGATTTCTCAAGAGGCAGCTCAGGTGGTCTGGTATTCCCATCTTTCAGAATTAGTCCATTTACATTAAAGTAATTATTGATATGTATGTGCTTATTGGCATTTTGTTCATTGTTTTCTGGCTGTTTATGTAGTTTCTCTAGCTCCTTTCTTTCTCTCTTGCTCGCTTTCTCTGTGGGTTGAAGATTTTCTTTAGTGGTAGGCTTATATTCCTCTCTTTATCTTTCATATATTTACTGTAAGTTTTTGTTTCGTGGTTACCATGAGGCTTATATATAACAGTTTATATCTACAACAGTCAGAGTTGATAACACTTAAGCTTGATCTCACTGAAAAGCGTAACATTATTTCCCCCCTCATTTTATGAAGTCACATTCTACATCTTTTTATCTTGTGCATACCTAACAAATTATTGTAATCATGGTTATTTTTATTACCTTTGTCTTTTTTAGCCTTCATACTAGCTTTGTACGTAATTAATTCCCTACCTTTACTACACAGTAAGTCCCCTACATATGAACCTTCAGATTGTGAACTCAAAGATGTAAATGTATCATAAACCTATTACAGTACAGTACTACGGAGCTAATTGTGCTTGTTGTATACCTAGGCTAACTTTGTTGGATTTGCAAACAAGCTGAACTTAACAACTGTGCTCTTAGAATGGAACTTGTTTGAATGTAGGGGACTTCCTGTATGTCTTTTTCTTTCCAGTGAGGTTTATTTTTCATATGAATTCTCATTACTAATTAGTGCCATTTCATTTCAGCTTAAAGAAGTCCCTTTTAACATTTACTCTAAGGCTGGTTTAGTGGTAATGAACACCTTTAGGTTTTCCTTATCTGGTAAACTCTATCTGTTCTATAGAGTGTTCTTGGTTTAAAGGTTTTTTTTCCTTTTAACACTTTGAATATATCTCGCCATTCCCTTTTGGCCTGAAAACTTTCTGCTAAAAAATCTGCTCATAGTCTTATGGGAGTTTCTTTGCATGTAAGAAATTACTTTCTCTTGTTGTTTTTAATATTTTCTCCTTAATAGAACTACCATATGACCAGGCAATCCCACTGATGGGCATACACCATAGATCATAATTTAAAAAGATACATGCACCCCAGTGTTCACTGCAGCACTATTTACAATAGCTAGGTCATGGAAACAACCTGACTGTCCATCAGCAGAGGAATGGATAAAGAAAGCTGTGGTACATATACACAATGGAATATTACTCAGCTCTAAAATAGAATGAAATTGTGCCATTTGCAGAGACATGGATAGACTGAGAGACTGTCATACAGAGTGAAGTAACTTAGAGAAAAATAAATATAATATATTAACACATATATGTGGAATCTAGAAAAATTGTATAGATGATCTTACTTGCAAAGCAGAAATAGAGACACAGATGTAGAGAACAAATGTATGGACACCAAGGGGGAGAAAGGGGTGGTGGTGAGATGAATCGGGAGACTGGGATTGGCATATATATACTATGTATAAAATAGATAACTAATGAGAACCTACTGTATAGCATGGGGAACTCTACTCAGTGCTCTGTGGTGACCTAAATGGGAAGGAAATCCAAAAAAGAAGGGACAGATGTATACCTATGGCTGCTGATTCATTTTGCTGTACAGCAGAAACTGACAAAGCAGTACAAATTGTTTTCATACTCCATTGTCAGTTTTTTTATACTCCAATTAAAAATAATAATATAATCTGTATAAAAATAAGTATAAATTTCCTTCTTGTCTTTAACGTCTGACATTTTTTTCCTCTGGTTGCACTAGGTCTTTGTTGCGTGTATGCTTTCCCTAGCTGCAGTAATGGGGGGTTACCCTTAATCGCCGTGCACAGGCTTCTCATGGTGGTGGCTTCTCTTGTTCACAGCAGAGGCTCTAGGTGCACGGCCTTCAGTAGTTGTGGCACATGTGCTTAGGTACCCCATGGCATGTGGAATCTTCCTGGACCAAGAATCAAACCCATGTCCCCTGCATTGGCAGCCAGATTCTTATCCACTGTACCACCAGAGAAGTCAAGACTTTTGACATTTTAATTGTAATTTGTCTTGGTATTAGTCTGTTTGGATACCTCTTATTTGGAACTCTCTGAGATTCCTAGGTCTGGAAGATTAGGGAAGCTTTCAGCTGTTTTGTCTTCAAATAAGATTTCTGCCCCTCTTTCTCTTTTTCTTCTGGGGACCCTATGATGTGAATGTTAGACCATTTGATGTAAATGTTAGTCTATAAGTCCCTTAAGCTATTTTCACTTTTCTTCATTCTTTTCTTCATTTCTGCTCTGATTCAGTAAGTTCTACTGCCCTGTCTTTGAGTTGACTGATCTTGTCTTCTATTTCATCTAATCTGCTGTTGAACCTCTCCAGTGTAATTTTATCAGTTATTATATTCTTGAGCTTTGTAACATCTTATTTGGTACATTTTTAATATTTTCTATGTCTTTTTTGAAGTTCTGTGTTCATTCATTCTTCACCCCAGTTCAGTGAGCATCTTCATAATCATTACTTTTAACTCTTTATCAGGTAAATTAATATTTCTCTCATTAAGATTTTTCTGAGTTTTATATTCTTCTTTCTTGGAATATATTCTTCCTGTTTCTTCATTCTGTTTGATTCTCTGTTTCAATTTCTATACAGTAGATGAAACAACCACCTCTCCCAGTCTTGAAGGAGTGGCCTCATATAGGAGACAAACTTTGATGTTCAACTCTGCCTTAACTCTTGGTTGTCTTTCAAATCTCTGTGCTTATCCAAGCAGCCTACTATAGTCTTAATAACTCCAAGTAGTTGAAGACATGCCACAACCTGTCAACATCCCAAAAGGGAGAACCTTAGCTCTTTGATTCAGGCTGACTAGAAGCCAGACTCTCAAGCATCACTTTTTAAAAATATGCAAATATATACAGTCCTGTGGGACTGCAAGCATGAGCCCTGTTGGCCACCAGAGGTGGATGATCTGGAAGTGTCCACTGGGCAGTCACAAAAAATGGGCTCCAGGTAAGTGTATAAGCTCTTCTCTAGGTGATAACAGCAAGGCAGAATGAAAGCACCAAGACGGCATCCACAACCTACATTCTTTAAGAGCAGCCTTGAAGGCCACTAAATATGTGTCAAACCTGAAGCCTGCCCTGCAGGCAGAAGCTCCAAACTAGCAAAGACGTCTCCTTCACAAAAATACTGGGCAATGTGCCCCAACCTGCTATCTGTGCAGTGCCCTGAGGGTGGCAACCTGTCAAGAATCATACCTCCAATTACACAGTCTCATGGGACCCAAGAATGCAAGCCCTAATCCATCCCCAGCCATCAGGGCCAGGTGATCAAGGGGTGTCCCAAGGGTGGCAGCCATAAAAACTGGAACATCATATATAAAAATCAGGACACCAGACATATGTAAAGCTCCCTTCCAGGAAACACTTGCAGTCTGGAACATGGCAATAGGAAAAAAAAAAAAAATTGGATCCTTGAAAAGACAAAGAAAATTAACAAGTCTTTAGCCCGAGTGACCAAGAAAAAAAGAGAGAACTCAAATAAATAAAATAAGAAATGAAAGAGAAGATACTACAATTGATACCACAAGAATACAAAGGAACATAACAAACAACTATTATAGTTTGTTATTGATGTTATTTTATATTGATATAACTTGATGATAATTATGTCATCAAATTCAACAACCTAGAAGAAATGGATAAATTCCTAGAAACA
The DNA here is from genome assembly GCF_029378745.1 of Bos indicus. Taxonomy (NCBI): domain Eukaryota; kingdom Metazoa; phylum Chordata; class Mammalia; order Artiodactyla; family Bovidae; genus Bos; species Bos indicus. The sequence goes on along the minus strand of NC_091788.1, from coordinate 13,168,665 downwards.
TGCAACCTATCAAGACTGAATCATGATGAAACAGAAAATCTGAACAGGTTGAATACTACTGAAGAGACTGAATCGGTAACCAAAAACTCTCCAAAAAAACAAAAGTCTAGGACCAGATGGTTTCCCTGGTGTATTCTACCAAACATTCAAGAAAGAATTAATATCATCCTTCCTAAATTCTTCCCCAAAAATAGAAGAGGAGGGAACACTTCCAAGTTCATTTTACAAGGCCAGCATTACCCTGATACCAAAACTAGTAAGCCTGCCACAAGAAAAGAAAATTACAGGCCAATATCTCTGATGACCACAGATGCAAAAATCCTCAACAAAATATTAGCAAGCTGAATTCAATGATACATTAAAAGGATCATACACCATGATTGAGTAGGATGTATCCAGGGATTCAAGGATGGTTCAACATCCACAAATAAGTCAATGTGAACCACCATATTAACAAAATAAAGGATAAAAATCATATGATCATCTTACTAGATGCCAAAGAAGTATTTGACAAAAATCAACAGCCATTTATAATAAAGAATCTCAACAAGGTGGGCATAGAGTAAACATATTTCAACATATAAAGATTATACATGGCAAGCCCAGGGCAAATACCATACCCAACAGTGAAAGGCTGAAAGCTTTTCCTCTAAGATCAGGAAAAAGACAAGGATGTCCACACTCATCACTTTTATTCAACATAGCACTGGAAGTCCTAGCCAGAGAATGTAAGCAAGAAAAAGAAATAAAAGGCATCTAAATCTGAAAGGAATAAGTAAAACTGTCTCTATTTATAGGTGACATGAAATTATATGGTTCAGAGGTTACTACTCTCTACTTTCACTGCAGCAGGCACTGGTTCAATCTCCGGTCAAGGAACTAAGATAAAGCAAGCTCTGTGGTGTGGCAAAAAAATAAAAGCTGTTAGAAAAATCAATGAATCCATTAAGAAAAATCTATGAATTTTCAAGATACAAAATCAAGTTTCAAGATACAAAATCAACATACAAAAATCTGTTGCATTTCTATATCCTAATAATGAACTATTAGAAAGAGAAGTTAATAAAACAGTCCCATTTACAATTACATTAATAAGAATAAAATACCTGAGAGGAAGTATTTTAGATATGGAAGACCTGTATATTACAAAAATACAAGGGACTTCCCTGGTAGTCCAGTGATTAAGACTCCACCTTCCAATGTGGGGACAAAGGTTTGATCCCTGGTCAGAGAACTAAGGTCTCACATGCCACAGAGTGCAACCAAAATTTTTTTTTATATACAAGACATTAATGAAAAAAATGAAGATAGATGAAAATATATTTCATGCTCATGGACTGGAAGAATTAATATTGTTAAAATATCCATACACAAAGCAATATACAGATTCAATGCTATCCCTACCAAAATTCCAATGGCTTTTTCACAGAAATAAAATTTAAAAATTTTTGTGGAACCATAAAAGACCCCAAGTGGATAAAGCAATCTTGAGAAAGAGAAATGTCAGAGGCATCACACTCTCTGATTTCAAACTATATTACAAAGCTATTTTAATTAAAACAATATGGTATTGGCATAAAAACAAAGACACAGCATAGAGAAACCAGAAATAAACCAATGCATATATGATCAATTAACTTATGACAAAGAAGTCAAGATATACAATGGGGGAAAAACAGTCTCTTAATAAATGGTATTGGGAACACTGCACAGCCACATGCAAAACAATGAAACTGGATGTCTATTTTACACCAGACACAAAAATTAACTCAAGTTGAATGACTTGAATGTAAGACCTGAAACCATAAAATTCACAGGAAAAAACCATAGGTAGTAAGCTCCTTGACATAGATCTTAGCAATGATTTTTAAAATCTGACACCAAAAGCAATAGCAGCAAAAGCAAAACTAAACAAGTGGGATTACATCAAACTGAAAGGCTCCTGCATAGCAAAGGGAACCATCAACAAATGAAAAGTCAACCTACTGAATGGGAGAAAATATCTGCAAATCATATATCTGATAAGGGGCTAACATCCAAGATATGTAAGAACTCAGCTCAACAGCCAAAAAACAAAAAAAAAATCCGATTAAAAAATGGGCAGAAGATCTGAACAGACACTTTTCCAAAGAAGACATACAGATGGCCAACAAGTATATAAAAAGATGCTCCACATCTTTAATTGAAAGGAAAATGCAAATCAAGAGTACAATGAGATATCACCTCACATCTTTAAGAATGGCTATTATCAAAAGGAAAAATAGTAACAAGTGTTGGCAAGGATGTGGAGAAAAGGGAATCCTTGGGCACTGTTGGTAGGAATGTAAACTGATACATCACTATGGAAAACAGTATGGAGGTTCCTCAAAAATTTAGAATTGCCATATAATCCAGCAATCCCACTTCCAGGTATTTACCCAAAGAAAAGAAAAACACTAATCTAAAAAGATATATGCATCTCCATGTTCATTGTAGCATTATTTACAATGACATAGGTCTTGGCAATGATTTTCCAAGATATGGAAACAATCTAAGAGTTCATCAGTGCATGAATAAATAAAGGAGATACGGTACATATATACAATGGAACATTATTATGCCATTAAAAAAGAATGAAATCTTGTCATTTGTGACAACATGGATAAACTTTAAGGGCATTACGTGAAGTGAAATCAGTCAAACAAAGACAAATATTGTAAGCGCTCTCATTTGTAGAATCTAAAAAAAAATTCTTTTAATTTAAAAATCTATGCTAATAAATAAAGAGAACAGATTAATGGCTGCCAGAGACAGGAGGAGGGCAGCAGCAGAGAGAAATTAATGAACTGGTTTTTTGTTTGTTTGTTTAGTTTTAATAAATTAAATTTAAAAAAATAAAAACACCAATACAGTATACTAACACATATATATGGAATTTAGAAAGATGGTAACAATAACCCTGTGTACGAGACAGCAAGAGAGACACTGATGTATAGATCAGTCTTATGGACTCTGTGGGAGAGGGAGAGGGTGGGGAGATTTGGGAGAATAGCATTGAAACATGTATAATATCATGTATGAAACGAGTCGCCAGTCCAGGTTCGATGCACGGTACTGGATGCTTGGGGCTGGTGCACTGGGACGACCCAGAGGGAGGGGAGGGGAGGGAGGAGGGAGGAGGGTTCAGGATGGGGAACGCGGGTATACCTGTGGTAGATTCATTTCTATATTTGGCAAAACTAATACAATATTGTAAAGTTTAAAATAAAATAAAATTAAAAAAAAAATCACATCACAGTGTTTAGGAAGAAGTGTACTGATGTCTACAACATACTCTGAATGAATTTAAAAAATAAGATAGAAGGAAGGATAGATAGAGGGGTGGATAAGTGAATATATATATTATAAGCAAATACAATATAGCAAAAACAATATTGTTGTTGTTGTTGTTGTACAGTAGCCCAGTCATGTCCAACTCTTCACGACCCCATGGTCTGCAGCACGCCAGGCCTCCCTGTCCCTCACCATCTCCCGAAGTTTGCTCAAGTTCATGTCCATTACAAAATGGACAAAATGTTAGTTACATTTTCACAATAAAATGTTGGGGAAAAATCATAGGCAACAGAATCAGCTGAAATAGAGACAATAGCAACAACAGCAATAGCTACTAATTATTGATTGCTGGGTTTACAAATATTACATCATTTAATCCTCCAACAACCTCACTAGATATATATTTGTCTACTAGTTCACATGAACAAACTGATTCTTAGGTTAAATCACTTTATTCAAGGTCATCTAGTTAGTAAATGGTAGAACTTAGATTCCTTCAACCCCAGGTCTCTCTGGTTGTAAAACATACATCTTATCTATTATGCAGCTTAGGAGGCATCCCTTTGTAAAACTGCAAATACCCCAATGGAAAAAAAAATACATTAAGCTTGTATCTTCTATTAACATCTTGACATATATTCAGTGATCTGATCCCCTCTCATTTCATATAGAAAAGATACATACAAAAAGGCAAGTTCTGACAAAAAAGAGACTGGTCCAGAGAAGATGGAGCCAGGCAAAAAAGAACCCAGTTACCCCACTTCAGAGAGAAATTCTGGGCAGCAGGAGCAAAAAGGCCTCATCTAGGGACATGCTCCCACAGACAGGAAAGGTGATCACTGGAAAAGGAGATGAGAGTCACAAGCAAAGCTGATCTCTCATCACAGTTCTGCCTAGGACCAGCTTCCAGCAACGCCTTCCTGAGAAAAAGGGAAACTTGAAAAGACAGAAAAAATGAATTACAGGGAAATTTTAATACTCTCCCCAAATTTATTTGGCACAACAATATGTCTATGGAATGTTAAATGATACTTTGTGAAAAAAGATTTTATAGTCAAATAATTTTAGGAAATGTTGTAGCAGCAAATGTGAACAGTATTCTTAACTACAGGATTTCTCAGAGCCTTTAACATGCTCAACTGCAACATGACTTCCAAAAGCGAGATAGAATGTGATTATTCTCAATAAGTTTTTGGAAATGCTGAATGTGAGAAAGTCAGAAATTAAGATTCACAAACTTATCAAGCCTAAAGCAATAAGGAAATGAAAGCTGAAAAAACAAGCAAAAGAGCGTTTTACTATTCTGACAACTCTCAATCATTCAAGGTAAGTCAAAAATACCTAATTGTATAGCCCTTTTCTCAATGTTCCTGAGACATAAGCCAATCAGAAATTCTCAAAAATATATGAAAATTAAGAACTAATCATAGAATTATTAAACTATCTACTGCCATGCTATAGATCATGCATAGCAAAGATCATCATTCTTTCCTGCATGTGGATTCCCCCAGTGGACTTAGCTCTTTCAAAATGCAGCACAAGACTCCAGAGCAGACCCATGGAATGCAGAGAAGAGAATTATGTTCAAGCATGGCACAGCAGATGAGGCAGGATGACAATGCAAGCTGCGCAGAAGGAGAAGGGGGTGCTGATGTGCAGGAACAAGTGGCCTAAAACTCTTGAAGAGAACAGTAACAAGTGAGTGTGACTCACATGCTGGCATCAGATCCCCTCTCAGAGCAAGAACACTGGGCCTCTGTCAGGCAAAGAAAAGGCGTCTCCATGAATAGCCATCTCTGCAAACAGCAGTTACTGTCACTCCCTAAAAGACACAAGCATGGCTGGAGACCGGCACCAGCTGACAATACTTGGGTTTTGGCAGCCCCACTTACACAGAGAGAACATCATGATCAGAAACTTGGCCTCTGCTGATAGAAATTCCATGTCCAGACTAAGGGCAATCCTGGGCCCACTGTCCTCGGTGAGGTCAGAGCACCCTTGGAGTACTGTGTCCAGTTCTGAGCACTACACTCTAATAAGGACAATGACCAACATGAGAAAATTCAGAAGGCAGAAATCAGCATGGGGAGTTGAGGACAAATTGGTAATTTGTATCATCCCAATCTTTTATTATTACAAGTAAGGCTATAATAAATATTCTTGGGGCTAAATCCATCTATCTATCTATCTACCCTTGTTTTCTTGAGATAAATTCTTAGAGGAATTACTGGCTTGAAAGAAATAAACATTTTTAAGTCTTTTGCTACATGTCAAAGTACCCTATAGAAAGGAAGTATCAATTTATAATGCTACCAGTATGCTAGATAGAAGGCCTGGAAAATACCACTTAAAATTTGTTTGCCATAGATTGATGGCGCTAGTGGTAAAGAATCTGTCTACCAAAGCAGGAGACATAATTGACACGGGTTTAATTCCTGGTTAGGGAAGATACCCTGGATAAGGATATGGCAACCCACTCCAGTATTCTTGCCTGGAAAATCCCATGGACAGAGGATCCTGGTGGGCTACGTCCACAGGGTCACAAAGAACAGTACATGACTGAAGTACTTAGCACTTAGCAAGGCTAGATAGAAGGCCTGAAAAATATCACTTAAAATATGTTTGCCACCAATCCCCTGGTGGTCCAGGGGTTAGGACTCAGCACTCTCACTACTGGGGCCCTGAGTTCCATCCCGGATCAGGGAACTAAAATCCCATAAGCCACACAGTGTGGCCAAACAAAAAATAATTGAAATAAGATAATTTGATTATTTTGGGTGTTTCTAAATTTCCTTTCTAACACAAAGATTCTATGAGTCTAAGCATCATCCTAGCTTAAAAGACACACTTCCTAACATATCTCTATGTACAGCTGACCCTTGAAAAACACAGGTTTAAACTGAGTGGATTTAACACAGTGGATTTTTTAACACAGTTTAAATCCATTTATAAAGATTTTTCTGAATAAATATACAGTCAGCCCTCCATATCCACAAGTTTGGTATCCATGGATGGAAATTTCCATCTAAGGCTGGCCGAATCCACTGATGAGAAACCCATGGATAAAGAGGCCCACTAACCCTACTTCCTGTTGTTTAGTTGCTAAGTTGTGTTCAACTCTTCTGCGACCCCATGGACTGTAGCCCACCAGGATCCTCTGTCCGTGGGATTTCCCAAGCAAGAATACTGGGGTGGGTTTCCTTCTCCAGAGGATCTTCCTAACCCAGGGATTGAACCCATGGCTCCTGCATCAGCAGGTGGATTCTTTACCAGGGAAGCCCACTGACTGTGCTATGCCATTTTATATAAGGGACTTGAGCATCCATGGATTTTTGTAGCAACATGGGCTCCTGGTACCAATCCCCTGAAGATACCATGAATACTAAGGGAAGACTGTATTCCATTAAGAATTTTGGGGTAGCCAAGTGAATAAAATTTTCCCCAAAACACGTATATTAGCAAAACCTCAGCACCATTCCCATGTTTATTCAAAAACTAGTAATTCAAAAGAAGTATCCATAAACTTTTGTTAAACTCCTATAAGATGCATAAAATACCTATGTAAATGTTAAGCTGAATCATATGAAATTGTCATGCTTATAAGTCAAACACAAATATTGGCATATTTGGTTCAATCTCATATAATATTTCAGCTTAAGCCTGAAATTTGCAATTATTACCCATATGACTTGGTCTATTAATTATTTACTTAGGGACTGTGATCTAATCAAAGAAAAATTCTCTGCCAACCACTTCTATTCAAAATACTCAGCATTGAGATAGCCCCTGCATTATGAAGCAGAAGAATTGATGCTTTTAAACTCTGGTGTTGGAGAAGACTCTTGAGAGTCCCTTGGACTGCAAGGAGATCCAACCAGTCCATCCTAAAGGAGATCAGTCCCGAGGGTTCATTGGAAAAACTGATGTTGAAGCTGAAACTCTAGTATTTTGGCCACCTGATGAGAAGAGCTGACTCATTTGAAAAGACCCTGATGCTTGGAAAGATTGAGGGCAGGAAGAGAAGGGAACGACAGAGGATGAGATGGTTGGATGCCATCACCGACTCAATGGACACGGGTTTGGATGGACTCCAGGAGTTGGTGATGGACAGGGAGACCTGGCATGCTGTGGTTCATGGGGCCGCAAAGAGTTGGACATGACTGAGCGACTGAATTAATTAATTATACTCTCTATTTATTTTGTAGACACAAACAATACTTACTAAACAATTTCTACATATGGCATAGCATTCCTACTTAGACCATAAATCCACTGAAATGGGAAAAGCTGGGGCTGAATCTGCTAGTAAAACTATTAACTATTCCTTGAGTTCAGGTGTTTTCCCTACAGTGACCCAGGGAAAAACATAATAACCATCCCCATTTCACAAAAAAGGAAATAAGCTCAGAGAGGTCTGACTACAGATACACAAATTAAAAACAGTGAATACGGGTTCTGAACCCAGAATCTGGCTACAAACTCTTGGTACAACAATGTCTTCTTGATATGTATATATATATTATATAGTAACAATCATATGCATATAACTAGCATCAATGTAGTGCTTACCATACAGCTGCTGCTGCTGCTGCTGCTAAGTCGCTTCAGTCATGTCTGACTCTGTGTGACCCCAAAGACGGCAGTCCATCAGGTTCCACTGTCCCTGGGATTCTTGTCCCAGGCAAGAACACTGGAGTGGGTTGCCATTTCCTTCTCCAATGCATGAAAGTGAAAAGTGAAAGTGAAGTTGCTCAGTCATGTCCAACTCCTAGCGACCCCATGGACTGCAACCTACCAGGCTCCTCCATCCATGGGATTTTCCAGGCAAGAGTACTGGAGTGGGGTGCCATTGCCTTCTCCATACCATACAGCAGGTCCTATTAAATCCTCATACCGACTCTAATAAACATTATAGTTCTTTATCCCCGTTTTGCTGATGAGGAAACCAAAGCAGAGAGAGGTTAAGAAACTTCTGCGAAGTCATACAACCAGAAAGTAACAGAACTGGGATTCAAATGCAGAACACTCTGAAGATACCATGTGTAACCACTACACTACACACACTTGACTCTGAAGTCACAGTTTAAGAGTCAAGTAACAACAAAAACAGTATCTAAACATACCTGCAGCCTCATGCTTATTTTTTTTTTAATATTTTTTTAATTCTTACGTTACAGTTTTCTAAGTTCATTTGTTTTAGGTAAAAACTTAGAGAAGGGATTCTGTGGCAATATAAAATTATAAAAAACTTTTTATTAAGAAATAGTAAAAAGAAAACTGTAAAGCAGTAGAGTAAAACGAGGTTTAAGAAATGGACAGATTTAATTCACTTTCTATTTCCTAGAACAAATGTGAACATTCAGGAAGAAAACATGACAAGAGCATAAGAGGTCCATTTTAATAATTCTGTTTTAAATAGTGTAGAAATCATTGAGAAGTAGAACACTGTAATGTCAGTTCCAAACTGATCAGCTCTTAACCCAAATATAACGCCACGTACACCAGAGAAAGTAAAGATAATGAGTTGTTTAAAAGCTTTAAGTGTCCCTCTACCTATGAAGATAAGCATTTGAATAACAGAAAGAAAAAGAAGGCAAAGAAATGCTTTTAAAGAAGATAGGTCAAAAAAAAACACAAAACTATCTCTTCTCAGAGAGTACGGCCCATCCACATTAGAGAAAGGATTAAGCAGATACATTCAGCTTTTCTAACAGATTTTCTTTCTCTAAGACTTCAATACCCCTCTCACACTCACTCAGATAATCACATTAGTTTTGTCATTAAAAGCTCCCTTTTCATAGAATGCACCTAAACCGCTTAAACCACCCAGAGAGGTCGAATACATTATCAAACACCAAGACAAACAGAAGAGATTTTCCATCTTATGTCTTATTATTTCACTGTATCTATCTGCATGCTCAGGAGGCTAAGCCAAAAGATTTGGTGAGTTATCAGCTGAAAAATGATTCCAAAATAAACAAACTATAATATCCTTTACCACTGCTCTTGAAACTGAGAACTGAGAGCTAGCAGTTTTTATGCTGACAGAGCAGTCAAATGACAGAGGGGTTTTCTATTCCCCTTTTCTCCTCTTCCTTGTGTTCTATCGGCCAAGGCCGTGATTATTTCTGCATGAATGTTGCAGCTTCTGTTAACAGTAAACAAAAGCAAATGGAGTCTGAGTGTGCATGGCTCAAAGATAAATTAGAAACAATGATACTTGAGTTGACGTGGAAAATGGCATTCAGACACTCCATATGGATACTTCAGAACTGTGCAAGTCCAGGTAGCACTGGAAATCACCTACATTTTTTCATAACTATTACATATCATCTCACCATCCTAAGCTTGAGTTACAGACTCGAAAAGGACCGCTGTTTGTTAGTCCTTTAAAAAGGAGGAAGTGTATCAGAGGGAGGAGGAGTTCTGGCTAAATGGAACTATCCAAGTGAAAGAACAGTCTCCAACTGGGTAGTGTTCCAGGGATTAGGGGGTTGGGAGAACAGAGAGGGGGTCAAGAAAGGAGAAACAGAATGAACAGTGAAAGAAAGTGATCTGAAACTAAAAGCTTGGGAGGGAGACATGTAGTGGAAAAATTCTGAAATCAGATAGGATAAAATTAGAGATAGATGGAGGCAAAGGAAGTTTCTCAAGCAAGAGGCAAAGAGAGGTTACTTTTGGTGGGATGCAAGCAGGAAATAGATTTATAAACAATCAAGAGTTCCTTAATAAGTCAAAAGAAAGGATAAAGTTGGTAACAAAACAAAAACAAAAAAAAACTTAAGGAAACGACAAGAACAAGTCCTAGATAAATGAAGTAAAAGGTGATTATGAGGCAAAGGCACAAAGTTACTTTGCCTTAAAAATAAACTTTTAAAATATATATATGTACACAAAAGATAAAAAAGACTGTGCTAAATCAAAAACACATGACAAAATATTTGATATATACTCCACCACTTTTGAGTGATTACTTAGGAGAGACAAAAGACAAGACTATATATTTACAGTTAAGATTCAACAGCAAAATATCTCAAAAGGAATATTAAAGATGCACAGACAAAACCAGTTAGGCTGTTTACTGTTCCAAATCATTAATGAACATTAAAAAGATGTATTCCTCTGGAACTTTTCCTAAGCTGGGTCAGCAAACTACAGGCCCCAGGCCAAAGCCAGCCACTGCCTGTTTTATAAATACTGCTGGAACATAGCCGTCCTCATTCATTTAAATATTGTCTACAGTCACTTTCTTGCCAAAGCTACAAAGCTGAGTAGCTGTCACAGAAACTATACAGCTCACAAAGCCTAAAATATTTACTATCTAGTCCTTTACAGATAAAGTTTGCCAACCCCTATTCTAAATAACAAAGGAAGTCCCCATATGTTTTTATCATCTGACAACTCATTCTCCAAATGGGCATAAAGATCTAAGTGTAATTCTCACTCTGTTCACAGAGTATAAAGTTAAGTCTGATAGTTGTCACACTGCGGGCAGCAATCTACCCAACTCTTCCCTCAAGTTTTCCATTAATAGTTCAATGCAATACGTGAGAAGATCTGGGCTCTGAACAATGGTAGACTCACATTCAAAACCACTTCCACTGCCTCTTTGTAGAGCTTAAATTTCCTCTCCATAAAACTGGAATTATAACTCTTGACTGTGGGGATTAAATGAGATAGTATATATGAAAGTGCTTTATAAATATAAAATAATATAGAAAGATAAGACGTTATTAGCACCTATACATTTATGGAGACTAATGGTTTCAGATTTAGTTTTTTCTCATTATTTTGATTTAGGTTTTCTTACCATGTGAGAGAGATCTACTCTTTAAAATAATTTTGTAGTGTCAAAATTCAATTTAATTCAAATACACATTTACCTCTGGCTCACTGTGTGCAAGATACCCACTGGCCATTCTACTTTTTAGATGAAGAAAAATATCTCTAGTAGCAAATGATCTTGGTTCATTTGGGTTACAAAGTTTTAAGCAAGGTGGGCATTTAATAATTCAAAAGAACAGCTAAATTAAAATTGCTTTTGAAATCTGGTTCTTACATTACCAATTCTCTACACATTTACAGCACTCGTTCTAGCTGTAGAATCTGTTATATTCTCTGAATTTAATAACCATCAAGTTGGCCAGCCTTTGTTTCTAAAACTATGAGGAATGCTCTTTACAAAGGAATGCTTAACAAGAATACATAAAATAAAGAATTCTGGCACGAAAAGAACTTTAAATTTTATTGTGTAATGTTTCTTTAAATTTTCCAGAGCGTTTTCACATCCAGTATTTTATTTGATCCTCAGCACAACCCTACTGAGAATGTAAGTATCATTATCCTATCCTGCAGAGGAAGACACGGAAGCCTAAGAAGAGGAGAGACTTGCCAAAGACCACACAGCTGGTAGAGGGTAGCTCTGGATAAGGATCCAGAGTCAGCACTCTTTGTGCTCCACCTTGTTATATGTGCTATATGCCTTTATGATGTCTCTAGTACTTAGAATACATTTAGCAGTTGACTGAATCACAGCACCACGATAGCAGCTGCCATTCATCAAGCGCTGACCATGTATTACATATAGCTCTATGTGACTCACACATACGAATTCTATGTATGAAGTATACAGCACAGAATTGGGCACACAGTAACTATTCCATTAACAGCAACTATTGGTTTATTTCTAAGAGTTAGTTTTTAGTTCTAAGAGTTGTAATTCATACAACTCTGTAATCTCTGCATTTTATCTCCATTATTAAAATGAGGAAACAAGTTCAGAAGAGCTAGGTAACACGTCCAAGTTTGAGTAAAGCCAGGATTCCTACCCAGGTTTGAGATTCGACTAATTTCAGAGTCCCCTTGTCACTGGGACTTCCTCTGATGCTGAAAGTCAGAGAATGAACCAAAAAAAAAAAGAGAGAGAGAGGCAGGGCGAGGGGGTGCGGGGGCAGGGGGAGGGGCATTGGGGGAGGGGTTGGAGGGGGTAGGCCCGGTGAAGAGAGAGAAGTATGCTATTAAAAGTGATGAAGGATATCTTCCTGTTACCTTGACAGGCCAAGCAGGCAAAGGCTGTAAAAAGTTGGACTCGTAAGGGTAGTCCACCATCGCCACATTCACCCAGGTTTCAGAGATCCAGTCTTTCAAACGCTGAACATCCTGTGATTTTGTTAATGGAGTGCACAAGTGAAGAGCTTCAGAAAGCCAACGCAAGCCAGGGCCTGAGAATAGAGTCACATTGTTGGAATCTAAAAAGCACTGCTCAACAGAAGGGTTTTACAGATCATTTATCCTTCACCTGTGTTTTAGAAAACTCAGTCTCCTATGCAGTTTCTCCAAAAAGGCTTTTTCAACATGCAACAAAATATCTTTAGAACAACTGGTTAATCTCATGATAGATAAGTTGCCTATCTTCGTGGGGCTTACCAGAGTTAGTATTCTCAATCACTGTCATTTGTAAATAAACAAATGAAATACTATAGAGCAAGGAGAATGCATAAACTACACCTAAATAAAACAAATGGATTTATCTCACAGTGTTGAGTAAAAGACAGCAGAGACAAAAAATACATACTATGCAATTCCGATTATTAACAAATTCAAGAGTAAGCAAAGTTAATTTATGGTTCTAGAATTCAGGATAGCAACTGGTTTGATAAGCACAGAGGTAGTATCTGCTAAGTGCCAGAGGGGATTTGGGGGTGGGGGTGGAGAGGGATTTCCTGATCTGCATGCTGAATATACTATGTATTCACTTTGCAAAAATTCACCAAGCTGTATATTTTGATTTGTGTACTTTTCTATGTTATACTTAAATATGTAAAGTGAAATAAAAGAAAGTATTAGTCGTTCAGTCATGTATGTTATATTTAAATAAAAAGTTTACTGAAAAAGTGGAAAGTGTTAGATTTAGCACTTAAAAGGTACAAAAAAAACCAAAACATGATTCCACTCTCTTAATTAAAGCTTACCCTTTTTTGCAAGTCGATTAATGGCATCCCAGGACCTGCGGATACTCTCTGAACAATTTGGGCCACTTTGGCTAAAATCTGTAGTTACAATCTTCATAAATATGTCACAAGGCACCAGATCATTAAACTGCCAGATGGGGGCAGAGGATGCAAGAGCTCTAAATGGTAAGAAGACCAAAAGAAAGAGAAAAGAAAAAAATGTAACTCACAGAATTCAAGTTTTAAAATTGAAACTGATACTGAACAAGAGTGGTGAGAAATATCCACAACTCTTAGTGAAATAGAAATCAGAAATCTCAGTACAATAGAATATGTTTTACCTTCCGCCCGCCACCCCCCCACCAAAAAACACTCTATGTTCGCTTTGCCAATCATTAAGAAAGTGCTCACATCCAACATAAATGCATTTACCCAACCACCAAATGAGGATACTTCATCCTGAACCAGGCTGCAAGCATGCCACCATAAGAGCCCCCTAGGGCAATGACAGGTTGATTTCTAGCTCCTGGGATTGTTCTTTTCAAGTATCTGATTAACTTTGCAAAATCAGCCAGAGCTTGTTCTGTTGTCAGAAAATTCAAGTGTCTGGAATCCTAAAGAAAAATAACAAAGAACATCGGTATAAATGTGCACATAATAGCAGCTTAGGCATAACATAGATCCAGAAAAAAGCCAGATAAGCTTTTCTCCAAATAGAATTTCTAGGCAACGGAGTTAAAACACCCAGTTAAAGCATTAGCACTGCTAATTTAAACTCATGGAAAACTGATTTTAAGTTTGTGGGAAGAAAATAATGTATTTTTGCATTCAAATGTAATTTCTATTAAATGCTATTTACCAAAGACTTTGCTGAGGTAGTAGAAACAACAGAGACAAACCATAAGTAACATTTAACAACAGATGTGATAACATACAATACTAATATTAACAGACAACTATTATAGTTTTGATTTCAAATCTTGAAACATTTACAAAGGCTACCATATAAAGCAAAGGTAAACTAAATCCTGTGAAAAATGGAAGTAAGAATCATCAGTAAAAATAAAACATCCTTCCTCATCAGAAAGATTATTATGTCTGATATACCAACAACTGGAACAAGTCAGCCTGTTGTACAACTATAAAATTGGAGTTAAGGAAAAAAACCCAACATATGGAACAGCCTTTTTCAGACACTGGAAAAGTAACACAAGACTTTGATTCCTGAGAAAAGAATGTTGTTCAATCGCCAAGTTGTGTCCGACTCTTCACAACCCCATGCACTGCAGCACACGAGGCCTCCCTATCCCTCACCATCTCCCCGAGTTTGCCCAAATTCATGTCCATTGAATCAGTGATGTCATCCAACTATCTGATCCTCTGTCATCCTCTTTTCCTTATGCCTTCAATCTTTCCCAGCATCAGGGTCTTTCCCAATGAGTCAGCTGTTTGCATCAGGTAGCCAAAGGACTGGAGTTTCAGCTTCAACATCAGTCTTTCCAAAGAGTATTCAGGGTTCACATCCTTTAAGATTGATTGGTTTGATCTCCTTCCTTTACAAGGGACTCTCAAGAGTCTTCTCCAGCACACAGTTCAAAAGCATCAATTGTCTGGCTTTTTTAAAGTCTAGCTCTCACATCTGTACGTGACTACTGGAAACATCATAGCCGTGACTTACTTAGTAAGTAAGTTCCATGATCATCTAGTTATCTGCCTAGGGAGAATTTCCTCACTGCAGTGTAGGAAGGTGGAACTCAAATGGAGTCCTGCTAAGCTGAGAAGATGACAGAAGAGTCTCCTTTTAAAAGGTGAAGCCTTTTCATGTGTTTGTTAGCCATCTGTATGTCTTCTTTGGAGAAATGTCTGTTTAGTTCTTTGGCCCATTTTTTGACTGGGTCATTTATTTTTCTGGAGTTGAGCTGTAGGAGTTGCTTGTATATTTTTGAGATTAGTTGTTTGTCAGTTGCTTCATTTGCTATTATTTTCTCCCATTCTGAAGGCTGCCTTTTCACCTTGCTAATAGTTTCCTTTGTTGTGCAGAAGCTTTTAAGTTTAATTAGGTCCCATTTGTTTATTTTTGCTTTTATTTCCAATATTCTGGGAGGTGGGTCATAGAGGATCCTGCTGTGATATATGTCGGAGAGTGTTTTGCCTATGTTCTCCTCTAGGAGTTTTATAGTTTCTGGTCTTACGTTTAGATCTTTAATCCATTTTGAGTTTATTTTTGTGTATGGTGTTAGAAAGTGTTCTAGTTTCATTCTTTTACAAGTGGTTGACCAGTTTTCCCAGCACCACTTGTTAAAGAGATTGTCTTTAATCCATTGTATATTCTTGCCTCCTTTGTCAAAGATAAGGTGTCCATATGTGCGTGGATTTATCTCTGGGCTTTCTATTTTGTTCCATTGATCTATATTTCTGTCTTTGTGCCAGTACCATACTGTCTTGATAACTGTGGCTTTGTAATAGAGCCTGAAGTCAGGTAGGTTGATTCCTCCAGTTCCATTCTTCTTTCTCAAGATAGCTTTGGCTATTCGAGGTTTTTTGTATTTCCATACAAAGTATGAAATTATTTGTTCTAGCTCTGTGAAGAATACCGTTGGTAGCTTGATAGGGATTGCATTGAATCTATAAATTGCTTTGGGTAGTATACTCATTTTCACTATATTGATTCTTCCAATCCATGAACATGGTATATTTCTCCATCTATTAGTGTCCTCTTTGATTTCTTTCACCAGTGTTTTATAGTTTTCTATATATAGGTCTTTAGTTTCTTTAGGTAGATATCACTCATTATCAGAGAAATGCAAATCAAAACCACTATGAGGTACGATTTCATGCCAGTCAGAATGGCTGCGATCCAAAAGTCTACAAGCAATAAATGCTGGAGAGGGTGTGGAGAAAAGGGAACCCTCTTACACTGTTGGTGGGAATGCAAACTAGTACAGCCACTATGGAGAACAGTGTGGAGATTCCTTAAAAAACTGAAAATAGAACTGCCTTATGATCCAGCAATCCCACTGCTGGGCATACACACGGAGGAAACCAGAAGGGAAAGAGACACATGTACCCCAATGTTCATCACAGCACTGTTTATAATAGCCAGGACATGGAAGCAACCTAGATGCCCATCAGCAGATGAATGGATAAGAAAGCTGTGGTACATATACACACTGGTATATTACTCAGCCATTAAAAAGAATACATTTGAATCAGTTCTAATGAGGTGGATGAAACTGGAGCCTATTATACAGAGTGAAGTAAGCCAGAAAGAAAAACACCAATACAGTATACTAACGCATATACATGGAATTTAGAAAGATGGTATTAATAACCCTGTGTATGAGACAGCAAAAGAGACACTGATGTATCGATCAGTCTTATGGACTCTGTGGGAGAGGGAGAGGGCGGGGAGATTTGGGAGAATGGCATTGAAACATGTATAATATCATGTATGAAACGAGTCGCCAGTCCAGGTTTGATGCACGATACTGGATGCTTGGGGCTGGTGCACTGGGACGACCCAGAGGGAGGGTATGGGGAGGGAGGAGGGAGGAGGGTTCTGGATGGGGAACACAGGTATACCTGTGGTGGATTCATTTCGATATTTGGCAAAACTAATACAATATTGTAAAGTTTAAAAATAAAATAAAATTAAAAAAAAAAAAAAAGGTGAAGCCTAATTCTTCCCCCTTTGAACTTGGTCTGGACTTAGTGACTTGGTTCTAACACAAATAGAATGTGGCAGAAATGATATATGACTTCCAAAGTCTGGTCATAAAAAGCATTGCAGGTGGACTACCCTGGTGGTCCACTGGGTAAGACTTCACCTTCCAAAGCAGGAGGTGTGGGTTTGATCCCTGCTTGGAGAGCTAAGAGCCCACGTGTGCATGCATGCTAAGTCGCTTCAGCTGTGTCTGACTTTTTGTGACCCTGTGAACTGTAGCCCACATGACTTGTGGCCGAAACACCAGAACATAATAGAGAAGCAATATTATAATAAATTCAATAAAGACAAAAAAAAAAAAAAGCACTGCAGTTTCCACCTTGCTCTCTTGGATGGCCAACTTTGAGGGAAGCTAGCTGTCATGTCATGAAGCCACTAAAGTAGGCCTTTGGAAAAACCCAAGAGAGGACAAACTAAAGCATCTTGCTAACACCCAGCACCAATTTGTCACTCATGTGGATCCTCCACGTAAGTAGAGAGGGTCCTCTAGCCTCAGTCAAGCCTTCAGGTGACTGAAGCACTAAATGACGTCTTAACCTCATGAGATCCCCTGAAACAGAACCAGCTAGTTGAGTCACTCCAAATTCCTTACCCACAGGAACTGGAAAATAATAAATGTTTATTGTTGTTTTAAGCCACTAAAATTTGAGGTAAATTGTCATGTACCAACAGATAACTAACACACCCACATATCCATATCAGACCATCCTATTTAACCTTCATATTTTGGTCTCACCACTCTGACTACTCCCATCACCTGGTATATTTTGAAACCACAGAGGCCCATCTTTTCTCTCTCCTGTACATATCACTTACTCCTTTAACCTTTCCTCTTATCCAAGATGTATGCTCTCTGACTTCTTAACTTCTCTCTCATGGTCTGTCACTATTCTTTACTTTCAGTTTTCATGGCACGACGTATAGTTGAGTGTGGTTTTTTCCCAATCTTATGCATTTGCAATATTCCCCCATGCTACTGACAAATTCTGAGAGCACATGAAGGGAAGGAAGCATAGCATAGAGAGCCCTCACCTCCTTTTTCCTAGCAGAGTATGGACCACAGGGAACTAGGAAAGAAGGTTGTGTTTTTATCTGCAACAAACTACTTTCCAATGGTTTCAAAACCTGTCAACTTCCCTAATCAGATAATTATGCAAAATAATAAACTAAAGAATAGTTTCCTATGCAACCTAACAAATATCAGCAAATCACTCTGGTTTTCATTTATAACACAAGAACTTTTTATTTATTTATTTATAATATAAGATAATAAAATTTCTGAAAATAAAAAGTTCTTTCAAAACAGGAAGCCTAGAAAATGACTGACCCAAGTTCCTCTAACTCAGATTTCTCCAAAATCATGGTATGGGAATTTCCCTGGTTGTCCATTCACCTTTCAAAGTAGGGTGTACAGGTTCGATCCCTGGTCAGGGAACTAAGATCCCACATGAATTAGGGCCAAAAATGTCAAAACATAAAACAGAAGTAGTGTTGTAAGAAATTCAATTGAAGACAAAAAAAAAAGTGATCCACATTAAAAAAAAAAAAAGAAAGAAATCTTTTTTAAAAAACGCCTGGTATGTGTATAAAGGTGGTATACATCATGATCCTAGGTAGTGCACAAACATTTTTAATTTAATACTTGTTTTATTTCAATATAACTTAGAAAAAATAGTACTTAAAGCCTTTATTAAGAAAGTACTAAGTTTGAAAAGTGAGTTACTAGAAGAAAAATAGTGAATAATACAGATGGCAAACCCATATAGTCAGAAACACAAGGGTAGTACACAAGTGACTCAGCTGAGGAAACGGCTTCTTGGTTTATTAAAGTGCAGATCTGCGGCCAAGGCCAAAATTCCTTGAGAGAAAAGAAAGGCCAGGAGGGAATCTAGTGACTAGCTGACCTCTCTGAATCATAGAGATGATCTGAACTTATTTTATTGAAAAACACCTTACTAAACAAGTATTTGTGCACTCCTAACATTTTTTTCCAGTGATAGACCCAATAATTTACATATATAATTTATAAAGAGGATTATTTACTGATATTTTTAAACAATGAAAAGTTCCCTCCAATCTCCACATTCTTAGATTATGGTTTACCTGGCAAAGGCTAGCCTCATCACATTGAGTTAAAGACTGATCAATACTATAAAAATGGTAATAATATGATTTTTTAAATAATTTTTAAAATAATATGATTATTTAAATATAATATGATTTTTTAAATTGAGGCTTTAAAATTACGTATGAAATTATATATGAAAAGGTTTCAAATTATATATGAAAAGGTTAATATGTTAACCTTTTAAAAGTAACTGAAATTTCAGGCAGTTCAAGTTAAAGATATCATTTTTCTTACAGTAGAACATGTAATTAGAAAATGTTCTAAATTTAAAAGACACGCTTACCGAGAAGGAGTCAGCACCAAAGGGTAGGGACTCTCCATAGTACCGATGTTCAGCAAACACCAACATGGCTTTCATTTCCTCAGCTATGTCCCACATGAACCCCTAGAAGGCATTTACAAATTCACAGGGTAAAATTAGGATGTGGAAAAAGTCTTAATTTTTTTTGCGACTCATAAGAAATGGATGTTAAACCATACCAAAAAGAGTTCTCTGAGAATCTGGACAATTTATATTTGTGCTACAGATAAATGATATAACTGTTTCATTGTTGCACATCTATCTCACACTGTATCAGAATGAAACAATTCAAAATAAGAACAATTGCACAACTACCAATCATTCCAACTCTCCTTATTCTGACACCCTAGTCTGGGAATCAACATTATGTATAAAATAGCCTTCAAATTGCACTGTGTTCCAAAGAATCTAGGGAAGAGCAGGATAACTAAGCTATCTGCCTACTCACAAATAACTTTTATTTATAACAGAAAAGACAACAGTACAAATAAACATACTGGATTCCCCTGGGTTTAGTATTAACTGAGTGCTTACAATTCATTAAATACCATTCTAAGCACTTAATATGTATCAATTCACTTAATTATCATGACAATCTAAGAGATAGGTACTTTGATTATTAATCTTATTTACATGAAGATAAATAGTAGCTAACAACAGCTAGTATTAATTGAGTGCTTCAGTTCAGTTCAGTCGCTCAGTCATGTCCGACTCTTTGCGACCCCATGAATCGCAGCAGGCCAGGCCTCCCTGTCCATCACCAACTCCCGGAGTTCACTCAGACTAATGTCCAGCGAGTCAGTGATGCCATCCAGCCATCTCATCCTCTGTCATTCCCTTCTCCTCCTGCCCCCAACCCCTCCCAGCATCAGAGTCTTTTCCAATGAGTCAACTCTTCACATGAGGTGGCCAAAGTACTGGAGTTTCAGCTTTAGCATCATTCCTTCCAAACAAATCCCAGGGCTGATCTCCTTGCAGTCCAAGGGACTCTCAAGAGTCTTCTCCAACACCACAGTTCAAAAGCATCAATTCTTCGGCGCTCAGCCTTGTGCACAGTCCAACTCTCACATCCATACATGACCACAGGAAAAACCATAGCCTTGACTAGACGGACCTTTGTTGGCAAAGTAATGTCTCTGCTTTTGAATATGCTATCTAGGTTGGTCATAACTTTTCTTCCAAGGAGTAAGCGTCTTTTAATTTCATGGCTGCAGTCACCATCTGCAGTGATTTTGGAGCCCCAAAAAATAAAGTCTGACACTGTTTCCACTGTTTCCCCATCTATTTCCCATGAAGTGATGGAACCAGATGCCATGATCTTCGTTTTCTGAATGTCGAGCTTTAAGCCAACTTTTTCACTCTCCACTTTCACTTTCATCAAGAGGCTTTTTAGTTCCTCTTCACTTTGTGCCATAAGGGTGATGTCATCTGCATATCTGAGGTTATTGATATTTCTCCTGGAAATCTTGATTCCAGCTTGTGCTTTTTCCAATCCAGCGTTTCTCATGATGTACTCTGCATATAAGTTAAATAAGCAGGGTGACAATATACAGCCCTGACGTACTCCTTTTCCTATTTTGAACCAGTCTGTTGTTCCATGTCCAGTTCTAACTGTTGCTTCCTGACCTGCATACAAATTTTTCAAGAGGCAGATCAGGTGGTCTGGTATTCCCATCTCTTGAAGAATTTTCCACAGTTTATTGTGATCCACACAGTCAAAGGCTTTGGCATAGTCAATAAAGCAGAAATAGATGTTTTTCTGGAACTCTCTTCCTTTTTCCATGATCCAGCGGATGCTGGCAATTTGATCTCTCGTTCCTCTGCCTTTTCTAAAGCCAGCTTGAACATCTGAAGTTCACGGTTCACATATTGCTGAAGCCTGGCTTGGAGAATTTTGAGCATTACTTTACTAGCATGTGAGATGAGTGCAATTGTGTGGTAGTTTGAGCATTCTTTGGCATTGCCTTTCCCTGGGACTGGAATGAAAACTGACCTTTTCCAGTCCTGTGGCCACTGCTGAGTTTTCCAAATTCGCTGGCATATTGAGAGCAGCACTTTCACAGCATCATCTTTCAGGATTTGAAATAGCTCCACTGGAATTCCATCACCTCCACTAGCTTTGTTCATAGTAATGCTTTCTAAGGCCCACTTGACTTCACATTCCAGGATGTCTGGCTCTAGGTCAGTGATCACACCATCGTGATTATCTGGGTCGTGAAGATCTTTTTTGTACAGTTCTTTTGTATATTCTTGCCATCTCTTCTTAGTATCTTCTGCTTCTGTTAGGTCCATATCATTTCTGTCCTTTATCAAGCCCATCTTTGCATGAAATGTTCCCTTGGTATCTCTAATTTTCTTGAAGAGATCTCTAATCTTTCCCATTCTGTTGTTTTAATTGAGTGCTTACAACTCATTAAAAACCATTCTAAACACGTAACATATATTAATTCACTTAGTTATCATAACAATCTAAAAGATAGGCACTTTGATTACCTCTACTTTACAGGCAAGGACACAGTTTAAAAAACCTGTGACAGTCACAGAGCAAGAAAGTGGCAGAGCCAACATTCAAGCACACACCACCTAGCTCCAGAATACAATCATCAAGTGCAAACCTCCTTATTTCGACACATAATGCTGGTCACTAATCAACGGCTGCAATTTTTTCACTTCCCTAAAGTTATGACCTCAGAATCCTTCTTAACAAAGCATTCTAGGTGGCCAACATCAATTAACTAGATTTAGATTTGCTGCTGTTATTTAGTCTTTTCCGACCCCATGGACTGTAGCCCACCAAGCTCCTCTACCCATGGGATTTCCCAGGCAAGAACACAGGAGAGGTTTGCCATTTCCTTCTCCAGGGGATCTTCCAGACTGAGGGATTGAACCCACATTTCCTGCATTGGCAGGCAGATTCTTCACTACTAAGCCACCATGGAAGTCCCAGATTTAGATTTAGCATAGATTACAACTGCTTGTCATTCCTAGTGCACATTATTCCTTTTTAATGAGCTCTTATTCCTTTACAAAGACTGAGTGAAAGTGTTAAGTCACCCAGTTGGGTCCAACTCTTTATGATCCCATGGACTGTAGCCTACCAGGCTCCTCTGTTCATGGAATTCTCCAGGGAAGAATCCTGGAGTGGGCTGCCATTCCCTTCTCCAGGCGATCTACCCAACCAAGGGATCAAACCTGGGTCTTCTGCATTGCAGATAGATTCTGCACCACTGAGCCCCCTGTGAAGATCCTAACAAAGACTAAGACAAATTTTTTCTTTATCTTGACCAATAAATGAACAATGAAGAGAGCTGTATGCACGTGAGGACGGAGACTTTAACCTGTTATTTGTGATGGTTTCAATAAGACCATTTTCTCTCTTAACACCTTGCTCATTCCCTACCCCTGCCATGTATCTACAGACACTGTACCCCAGCTCAAGATACTCTCCTCTGCCTGCCCTCTTGATGACTTGCTTATCACACCCTCCTATAATACCACTCTCAACAGGTATGGATCTCTATTACTTTGTTGCAACATTTGCTTATCTATGTCTGACCCTACCAGAGTATGAGTTTCTTAACAGTAAGGATCATCCATCAAAGTAATCAGAAGAGTTGACCTCAGGTTTTGAGAGGAAGGAAATGTATTAATCTGGATGAGAGCTACCCCACGTCCAAGGTCAGGAGTGGCAGCCATGAGGAGCTACCCCATGTCCAAGGTAAGGAGCAGTGGCTGCACTTTGCTGGAGCAGCTGTGAAGAGATACCCCACGTCCAAGGTAAGAGAAACCCAAGTAAGACGGTAGGCGCTCAGAGAGGGCATCAGAGGGCAGACAGACTGAAACCACAATCACAGACAACTAGCCAGTCTGATCACATGGCCACAGCCTTGTCTAACTCAATGAAACTAAGCCATGCCATGTGGGGCCACCCAAGATGGACGGGTCATGGTGGAGAGGTCTGACAGAATGTGGTCCACTGGAGAAGGGAATGGCAAACCACTTCAGTATTCTTGCCTTGAGAACCCCATGAACAGTATGAAAAGGCAAAAAGATAGGACACTAAAAGATGAACTCCTCAGGTCGGTAGGTGCCCAATATGCTACTGGAGATCAGTGGAGAAATAACCCCAGAAAGAATGAAGAGACAGAGACAAAGCAAAAACAACACCCAGTTGTGGATGTGACTGGTGATGGAAGCAAGGTCTGATGTTGTAAAGAGCAATATTGCATAGAAACCTGGAATGCTGGGTCCATGAATCAAGGCAAATTGGAAGTGGTCAAACAGGAGATGGCAAGAGTGAATGTTGACATTCTAGGAATCAGTGAACTAAAATTGACTGGAATGGATTAATTTAACTCAGATGACCATTATATCTCCTACTGTGGGCAGGAATCCCTTAGAAGAAATGCAGTAGCCATCATGGTCAACAAAAGAGTCCGAAATCCAGTACTTGGATGCAATCTCCAAAACTACAGAATGATCTCTGTTCATTTCCAAGGCAAACCATTCAATATCACGGTGATCCAAGCCTATGCCCCAACCAGTAACGCTGAAAAAGCTGAAATTGAACGGTTCTATGAAGACCTACAAGACCTTTTAGAACAAACACCCCCAAAAGATGTCCTTTTCATTACAGAGGACTGGAATGCAAAGTAGGAAGTAAAGAAACACTTGGAGTAACAGGCAAATTTGGCCTTGGAGTACAGAATGAAGCAGGGCAAAGACTAATAAGAGTTTTGCCAAGAGAATGCACTGGTCATAGCAAATACCCTCTTCCAACAACACAAGAGAAGAATCTACACATGGACATCACCAGATGGCCAACACCAAAATCAGATTGATTATATTCTTTGCAGCCACAGATGGAGAAGCTCTATAGAGTCAACAAAAACAAGACCAGGAGCTGACTGTGGCTCAGATCATGAACTCCTTATTGCCAAATTCAGACTTAAATTGAAGAAAGTAGGGAAAACCACTAGACCATTCAGGTATGACCTAAATCAAATCCCTTATGATTATACAGTGGAAGTGAGAAATAGATTTAAGGGACTAGATCTGATAGACAGAGTGCCTGATGAACTATGGATGGAGTTCATGACACTGTACAGGAGACAGAGATCAAGACCATTCCCATGGAAAAGAAATGCAAAAAAGCAAAATGGCTGTCTGGGGAGGCCTTACAAATAGCTGTGAAAAGAAGAGAAGCAAAAAGGAAAGATATAAGCATCTGAATGCAGAGTTCCAAAGAATAGCAAGAAGAGATAAGAAAGCCTTCCTCAGCGATCAATGCAAAGAAATAGAGGAAAGCAATAGAATGGGAAAAACTAGAGATCTCTTCAAGAAAATTAGAGATACCAAGGGAACATTTCGTGCAAATATGGGCTCAATAAAGGAAAGAAATGGTATGGACCTAACAGAAGCAGAAGATATTAAGAAGAGGTGGCAAGAATACACAGAAGAACTGTACAAAAAAGATCTTCACGACCCAGATAATCACGATGGTGTGATCACTGACCTACAGCCAGACATCCTGGAATGTGAAGTCAAGTGGGCCTTAGAAAGCATCACTACGAACAAAGCTAGTGGAGGTGATGGAATTCCAGTGGAGCTATTTCAAATCCTGAAAGATGATGCTGTGAAAGTGCTGCACTCAATATGCCAGTGAATTTGGAAAACTCAGCAGTGGCCACAGGACTGGAAAAGGTCAGTTTTCATTCCAATCCCAAAGAAAGGCAATGCCAAAGAATGCTCAAACTACCGCACAATTGCACTCACCTCACACGCTAGTAAAGTCATGCTCAAAATTCTCCAAGCCAGGCTTCAGCAATATGTGAACCGTGAACTTCAGATGTTCAAGCTGGTTTTAGAAAAGGCAGAGGAACCAGAGATCAAATTGCCAACATCCGCTGGATCATGGAAAAAGCAAGAGAGTTCCAGAAAAAACATCTATTTCTGCTTTATTGACTATGCCAAAGCCTTTGACTGTGTGGATCACAATAAACTGTGGAAAATTCTTCAAGAGATGGGCATACCAGACCACCTGACCTGCCTCTTGAGAAACCTGTATGCAGGTCAGGAAGCAACAGTTAGAACTGGACATGGAACAGAGTGGTTCGAAATAGGAAAAGGAGTACTGACGTATAGGGCTGTATATTGTCACCCTGCTTATTTAACTTATATGCAGAGTACATCATGAGAAACACTGGGCTGGAAGAAGCACAAGCTGGAATCAAGATCACCAGGAGAAACATCAATAACCTCAGATATGCAGATGACACTACCCTTATGGCAGAAAGTGAAGAGGAACTAAAGAGCCTCTTAATGAAGGTGAAAGATGAGAATGAAAAATTTGGCTTAAGGCTCAACACTCAGAAAACTAAGATCATGGTATCTGGTCCCATCACTTCATGGCAAATAGATGGCAAATGTATTTTTTGGGGCTCCAAAATCACTGCAGATGGTGATTGCAGCCATGAAATTAAAAGACACTTACTCCTTGGAAGGAAAGTTATCACCAACCTAGACAGCATATTAAAAAGCAGAGACATTACTTTGCAACAAAGGTCTGTCTAGTCAAGGCTATGGTTTTTCCAGTAGCCATGCATGGATGTTAGAGTTGGACCATAAAGAAAGCTGAGTGCTGAAGAATTGATGCTTTTGAATTGTCATGTTGGAGAAGACCCGTTGCCTTGGCATAAAAGAGCAATTGCACAAGGAAGTGAAAGGAGACAAGGCAGCCTCAGTTGTTTCACAGAATTACAGAGCAGGAATCTGATGGAAAATAAATTCTGATTTTATCTGTCACTCATCTAAGAGAAATAGATATCTAGGAAATCAGTTCTTAGGGAATTATTTTATTTTCAACTAACATATTTAGACTAATAACATCCTAAGGATTGTTATTCCCAAGGAAATAATTAGAAATATGGAATACAATAATACAACATAATTGGGTTCATATCTTTGCTTTTAATGTAGTTCAGTTCAACATTTACTAAGACCTTCTGAATACCAAGCACCATGTCAGACATTGGCAGTGGAGAAAATATGATTCAGTCCCCACCCTAAGGCAGTTCACAGACTAGCTTTCTGGTATACAGTTGACATTTTCTAGTCTTAGTTCTCGGAGAAGGCAATGGCAACCCACTCCAGAACTCTTGCCTGGCAAATCCCATGGAGAGAGGAGCCTGGTAGGCTGCAGTCCATGGGGTCGCTAGGAGTTGGACACGACTGAGCGACTTCCCTTTCACTTTTCACTTTCATCCATTGGAGAAGGAAATGGCAACCCACTCCAGTGTTCTTGCCTGGAGAATCCCAGGGATGGGGGAGCCTGGTGGGCTGCCATCTCTGGGGTCGCACAGAGTCAGACACGACTGAAGCAACTTAGCAGCAGCAGCAGCAGCAGCTGATTAAAAAGGAAAATTTCTTCCTTTCATGTGTCTTAATTAAGTTTTGTTAACAAATTTAAGCATTATTATAAAAGAAGATAGAATAAATAGTCAAGAGAAGCAAGCTAACAGCTACAGTATTTTTTTTCCTCACAAATATAAGAAAAATAGTATAACAGGAAAGCTAAAATATATCTACCTTCGTCCATTCCTATTTGAAAATCAAACTTGCTTTTTTCTTATTTGCACTGGCTTTGTTTAGATTTTATTAATTAATTCATTTAACAAATATTTATTGAGTAGCTGCTATATGCCTAAAACAGTCCTGGATTGAGGATACACCACTGAACAGCAAACAAAAATTCCTGCCTTTGTGTTCTCATTCTAGACTGTAATAATAACAATAAACTATATTTATTACATAGTTATGACATCCCTACTCCCATTTCTGCCATATCCTAGTTCAACTGTGAAATAAGCTGGGATATTTTTTCATCTTTTAAAATTCAGTTGTCCAAAAATAGTATCACATTTCATTCTTTTCACATGTAATTCTTTAAGGCTGAACAGGCTCATTGGATGTCTGTATTTATTCTTTTGTAAACTGCCTATTCACATACTTTTGCTGTTTCTCTATTATTTGTGAGTTTATCTTTTTTTTTTAAACTTCAGAATTATTTGGTCATATATACTACAAAAGATATTTTTCTAGTTGATCATAATAAAAAAGAAATTGAGCACATCTGCACATACCGTGTTATTGCAAAACCAAATAATGTCCCCTTCATTACCAGTGTAGAAAAGTATTGATCCACCATCTTCCTTCCAGTAGTTATCAGCTATTAGGTACCGCTGTTTAAAAGTTCTATCGATATTAAATCCAAAGTGATCAACCTATGACAAAAAAGAAACAGACGACATATTTCAAAGGAAAGTAATTAAAAACTAAAAAGTACATATATTATTCTTCCATTCAAATCAAGCTATGCTACAAAAATAAAAAAATGTCAAACTTCATTTGGTTTCATTAGTAGTAGTAATATTGATGTTATTTTGAAATCATTTTCTTCATATTTTAAGATAAAGCAATGTTATTGGTTGAGATTTTCAGTGTAAAATATACAATTATAAAATCAAGTGGCCACTTAAAAACATAATAATGTTAAAATTGAATTGGAAATAGTATATGAACTTAGCAATTTTTAAAATACAGACATTACTTACTACTTAAATTTTCATTATTGAAACTTTCAATATTGAAATTCAAGGACTAGAAAGACCATTGAAAAGGTCTATCATCCCAATAACAATTGACATTCCAAGGGCCAGGATCTTGGTATTTCATGCTATTCAAAGGACTATCATTGGCTGAAGTTTTAATTAATTGAACATAAAACAAATGGAACATAAAAAGAATAATGATTGTAGCTAATTAAAACATTTGATTCCATATTTTAATTGATTCATGAAAATCCATTACTCCATAAGGATATCAAAAAAGAGAAAGCAAGAAAAATATTTATTCCTCACCATTTATTTATTAAGCCAACTCCTCATTTAGAAGTTGTAAATAAAAAAGCAGAGAACTCAACATTTAACTTGCCTTTCCAACAGAATTGTATTTCAGGGTACTAAATAGTCCCAACTGATGAAAAATAGCTCTGTTTTATCAAATGTCAGCTAATGCAGAAGCAATGACAGGATTAGAAAAATGGTATTTGACAAACCCTAGTGAAGTTACTGATTCAGGCAAGAATTACTAAATAGTGTTAAAAGCATTAGGAGGATGGATGATAAGAAAATGAATATTCATATTACTACCTGTCACAAGATCAGCCTATTAACCTAGTGATCAAAGTTAGCATCACTAACAGTGGTGTGAACAGGAATTATGTATTTCCTCACATTGCACAACACAAAACACATATCATCCATGATAAATTCTTGCCAAAAATGTTCAGTTTGTATCTCAGTCCAGTCTCTGTATCTAATTTCCAGTTTCTGGGAAATACAAAGGTAGAAAACCAAGCTGAACATACTCCAAAGAAACGATCAGACAAGTTCAAAGATAAGGTATTTTATAACAAAAAGGCAAGGTAATATCTGATTAAAGGACTGTTTGTTTTAGATTACAATAAATTTTAAGGAACATAATAGTCAGATGCAATGCATGATTCCAGACTGTATCCTAGTTTGAACAAACAAGATGTAAATCACAATTTAGGGACAACTGGGTTAATTTAAATATGGACTAGGTAATATTTAAATTAACCCAGTTGTCCCTAAATTGTGATTTACATCTTGTTTGTTCAAACTAGGGTTTATTAACATTAATTTTGTTAGGAGTGATCATATTGTTTTGGCTACATAAGAAAAAGTTTTTCTATTTTACAGCTGTATATAAAGGATTTAGAGAGAAAATATCATGCTGTTTGTAATTTACTTGAAAACACTTCAGCTTAGGACTTCTCTGGTGGCTCAGTGGTGAAGAATCCATCTGCCAATGCAAGGGACACGGGTTTGATCCCTGGTTCAGGAAGAACCCACATGCCTCAGGACAAATACTGAGCCCACATGCCTCCAACTACTGAAACCTATGCTCAGCAATGAGAAGCCCACACACCGCAACTAAAGAATGGCCCCCACTCGCCACAACAACAGAAATGCCTGTGCACCAACAAACACCCAGCACAGCCAAATAAATGAATAAAAGTATTTAAGAAAAGAAGAAAAAAATAATTCAGCATAAAAAAAGTGAAAAGGTAAAATGGGAACTTCCTAGACTGAGCCAGCAATTAAGACTCGCACTTCCACTGCAGGGAGCACAGGTTCAATCCCTGGTTGGGGAACTAAGATCCTGCATGCTGTAAGATGCAGCCAAAAAATACTTTAAAAAAATTTTTTTTTATTTTTGTTAAAGTAAAGTGAATTTAAAGGAAAAAAAATTTAATCTATACTAAAAGAGACAAAAGATATTGGATACTGAGACTTGCCAGACACAATACAAATCATGTCAAAATGACACAATTTTGAGCTTAAATCGAACTTCACTAAATGAACTAACCACTTAAAAAATGCAATTGTTAAATACTATAATATGGTAAAGTTCACATACAACTATCTGAATTTAAAGAGTTACAACAGACAGAGCCCACCAAGCCTTTAGGATCACAAGGTCTGAATTCCTCAGTGCTCCGGAGGGACAGGAGTGAGAATGCAGGGTCTGGTCTGGGGCACACATAGGCTGATCCAGTGTTGCTCCAACCTCCCTGGGGCAGGAGTTGGTTCTGACCTAACCCAGACCTTGCAAGATTTCTCTAGACCATTCCAAAAGAAATGGAACTCCCTGTAACCACTCCATCTACACACACACACACACACGCTTCACATTCGTACCACAGGTTCCAAAATGCAAGTTTCTCAACTCTACACCTTATACACACTTCCCAATGTCCACAATCTTTACCATATATGGTCTTAAAATACAGGCTATTCTAATATAAAGACTATTTACCATTAAGTAAAATAAGCAGTTTGTATGGGGCAGGTATATAATAATGATATCCATGTGCTAAAAAAAAAAAAAAACACCCTCCTATAACATATCTTGAAGAGAGCACAGCAATCCACTCCAGTACTCTTGCCTGGAGATCCCCTGGACAGAGGAGCTTGATGAGCTCTGCTGCTGCTGCTGCTGCTGCTAAATCACTTCAGTCGTGTCTGACTCTGTGCGACCCCACAGACGGCAGCCACCAGGCTCCCCCATCCCTGGGATTCTCCAGGCAAGAATACTGGAGTGGGTTGCCATTTCCTTCTCCAATGCATGGAAGTGAAAAGTAAAAGTGAAGTTGTGTCTGACTCTTAGCAACCCCATGGACTGCAGCCCACCAGGCTCCTCTGTCCATGGGATTTTCCAGGCAAGAGTACTGGAGTGGGGTGCCATTGCCTTCTCGGCTGATGGGCTCTATAGGTTCGCAAAGAGTCAGACGTGACTGAAGCGACTTAGCAAGCACATATGACATACATTAACTCACTCAATCACTTATCCAACAAGCATCAACTGAATGGGCCAAGTACTTGTTCTAGGCCAAGAAGTAAACTGAGCACCGGATAAAGAAGTGACTGAGCCACAGCTCCTTAATTTAACTCAAACTAATTCAACTACGCTCACTAAGACTCAAAGTAAAAAAGAGCAAGAGAAACAGACAAACAGTGAAGGAAAGATAGACAAGTGATTCCACTTGCTTCCGTTCAAATTAATATACTGTTTCTCCATGTAAGGTCCCTAGATACCAACATCAGCTTCATCTAGGAACTTGTTAAAAATACAAATTCTCTGGCCTACTTGTTAAAAATGCAAATTCCCAGGCCTACTGAATTAGAAACTGCGGGGAGTAGAACCCAGTAACTTGTGTTTTAACAAGGCCTCCAAGTAATTCTGGGGCTTCCCAGGTGGCGCTAGTGGTAAAGAACCCGCCTGCCAATGCAGGTAGACTTAAGAGACACAGGTTCGATCTCTGGGTCAGGAAGATCCCCTGTAGGAGGGCAGGACAACCCACTCCCGTATTCTTGCTTGGAGAATCCCCTGGACAGGAGCCTGGCAGGTTGCAATCCTTAGGGTCACACAGAGTCAGACATGACTGAAGCAACTTAGCACACATGCATACCAAGCAATTGTGTGCATTCATTAGTACAGCTAATGTTCTGAGAACAAATGAGTTAAGCCCCTAAATAAGACATGAATCTGCTCTTCCTTCTCTTGATCGAAGTTTCAGAATACTTCTAATATGTAAGCCTCTCACTATGCTGAGACCTGGGTTCAATCCTTGGGTAGGGAAGATCCCTTGAAGAAGGGAATGGCAGCCCACTCCAGTATTCTTGCCTAGAGAATCACCACGGACAGAGGAACCTGGTAGGCTACAGTCCATGGGGTTGCAAAAAGTTAGACATGACTGAGTGACTAACACACACACACACACACACACAATGCTGAATGAGACTCTGATGCTCAAAGATATGAATTACCATCCACCACAGCCCCTAAATACATGCCAACTGCATCATTTGAAGCTCAACAGGAAAAACCATGATCTGTTTCAACAAAGGAAGAAAGACTAGCTGTGCTGTAGTTAAAGAAAGGGAGTACATGGCTCTCTAATAAGATGACTTCCCCCTGGTATTCTCAAAGATAATTCTGCCATAGTGATTTTCAATTTACCCACTGACTTTAGAGCCAAGCTTTGAGAAAAGGCTTATATGTAGAATTACAAGAGCCACAAGAACTTTAGAGAAAGCCAAACTTCCTTATATGGCCACTCTCAGGGCACTCCTGCTCCTAGCAATCCCTAATTGTTTAATTTGGGAGAAAGGGGGTGGAACTCTGGTATGATAGAAAGAAAGCAGATTCAGGAGTTAACAGATGTGAACTTGAATTGTTACTGGGAGGCCTCAGGCAAGCCACTTAACCTGTTTGAGCCCCATTTTCATCCTATATAAAATAAAGATAATAACATACAACTCAAAGGATTACTGTGAAGATTAAACATAACTAAAGTACCAGGAAGAGTCCCTAATGTATAATGCATGCTCAAGGAATGCTAGCTCTCCACTCCACCCCATCTGCACACCGGTCCCAAGAATGGGATACCAAGATGAGGTAAGTGAGGTGGAGAGTGACAAAGCTCTTCACAGAATTATAGGACATCCCACTAGAATGTCAAAATCTCCTATTTCTTGGGTGCTTCAGCTAAATAGTAAAGAGCTAGAAACAAGTAGTGAAATATCCTTTGTAAAACATTGATTTACAGAATTTTCTTGACTCTTCCTAATCATCAGGGATACCCACTTCAGACTATACAACTGTAGACAGTTCCCAATACCTAATGGCCCGGCACACTAGGTGCAGTGTGCCCTCTGCTGTGGAGAGCTGAGGGCTGCATACCACTTTCAGCTATGGGATCCTGAATAGAAATTTTATAAACCACAACAGAAACAGAGACAAGGGACTTAGAAGCCAGTTGATCTGCACTGTTCAACTGAAAAAAACCAGGCTCAAAGAGGTCAAGTGGCTTGGCCAAGGTTACAAGTCAGAGGCAAACCTCGAATTTTTAATTATTTTTTCAATTTGGTATATTGAGATAACTAAAATAATAGCACCATAAAAGCCATGCAAACATGATCTCAAAAAGGGAGAACACCTCTAGTCACACACAGCAGTTCTCTCTACAATATGGTCCTGTTTCAAGAGATATTTCAAGAGATATTTCCCTCCTTCACCTTGTAGAGGATAGAAGAGATCCATGAGAATGGGTAGACAGGAAGAAATAAAGGGAACATCCTTTAAATAGTTTATTGTGGCAACAATAACTACATGGACTTTAAAACTACTCAAAAATAAAATCCACATCCAGAAAAGCCTGTAAGAACATCACACCTATTAGAAGCAGTTTTGGTGGCAACTTGGAGAAAGGGGGCGGGGGGTAACACAGAACACTTATTCCGGGTGTGGTACTGTGTTGGTGCTTTACACAGATCGCCTTACCATCCTCCCCATCAGCCTCTGGGAGCATGTTCATTACACCAATCCTATAAATAAGGATACGAAAGCTCAGAGAGGTCAGATAACTTGCCTAAGGTAATATAACTAATAAATAAAATACAATTCTTCTTCCTGTGTGTTTTTCACTACCCAATCCTACCTCTCACAAAATCCAGTCTGCTTTTTTCATTGTAACACACTATTGCAGATAGGGCTGGATACAAACTTCAACCTTTAGCAGGGGGCACTAGGGTATCTTTCTCCTAGATATGCAAAATGAAGTACATATTCCCACCCATATACGAACAGTTTTACTGAAGAATATGGTCTTTTCACTGACTTAACTCAGTAATTGTTAATATATTGTTTTTAACTCATTTAATTAGGCTGCTGCTGCTAAGTCATGTCCAACTCTGTGCGACCCCATAGACGGCAGCCCACCAGGCTCCCCCGTCCCTGGGATTCTCCAGGCAAGAACACTGAAGTGAGTTGCCATTTCCTTCTCCAATGCATGAAAGTGAAAAGTGAAAGTGAAGTCGCTCGGTCTTATCTGACTCTTATAAAAAGAAAACAATGTTGACTCTTACTCAGTAGGCTTTAGTTTTAGGAAAATTGGTTTACAGTTGGGTTTCATTTACATATCCAGATATACAATAACAACAGAATTTTACTAAAATACACAGGGAAAAAAACAGACTCACACTTCAAATTAAGGTACCTTGAAAGAGGGCTCTCTGGTGTCCAGTTCTAGACCAGAGACATTGAAATGAGATAAGACTTCCTTTCCTCCATTTGATGGTGTGTGCCCTGTATTAATCTTAGATTTATGGCATGACATTCTGTTAGAGTTCCTAAATGGAGACTAACATTGTTTCTGGGCAAGCTGGACCTCCCCTGAAGGGGTAGACACCTTCATGGTAGAAGGACACAACTTCCAGAAGGAACCAAAATCTGAAAGGATGGTGGGGTTTTGCCAGCTTCCAGGTCTCTGGGTGGAGAAAAGTAGAGCCTGCCTAAGCTGTCCCTCATGCAGGAGGAGCCCCTGAGCTGGGACTAGATGGGAGAGCAAGCTATAGCTTATGAATCAGATCATGGGTGACTCTTGACTTGTTTTCACTTGATTACGTCAGAACATTTCAAGAATCCTTCGAATGTTCTACTGTTGCTGCAAAAACAGAAATGAGTGAACAGCCTTTGGTACATACCAGTCAAACAGGCCTGCAAGATTTAAACAATCTTGGTTATTCTTTAGCTGTTACTACTAACAAACACTTTTATAGCTAGACTTGCCCTTTACAAAGCTAAACAAAACTAATTACTCTCTGATTCCATATGTATTGTACTTGGCACCTGACATTCTTCTTCCCCTACACTGTCTTGTAGCATTCTGCATTTTCAAAAAGGCCATGGGCTAGATAACTTCAGTGACACCAGTCCTGGTTGCTGAGTTACCTAAAGCCAGCTGTGGCCATTTTGAAAATTTGCAGAAAGGAAAAAAAAAAAAAAATACAAGACCTTCAGAATGATATAAAACTCCCCATTCCCGAGCAAAAAGGGGCACAGTTCTTAAGGTGCTAGCCTGCTATGTATTCCCCTCTGCTGGGCAAAGATAAAGCCATTTTTCTTAACCTTCCAAAACTCTGTCTCTGTATTTCTCTTCAGCATTGGTGCACAGTCAAGATTTTGGCAACACTACCTTTATTCATCTGTATTCTGAAAATACCAGGAAAGTTTTTGCTGTTCAGTTGCTCAGTTGTGTCCGCCTCTTTGTGACCCCATGGACTGCAGCACACCAGGCTTCCCTGTCCATTACCAACTCCCGGAGCTTACTCAAACTCATGTCGATTGAGTTGGTGATGCCATCCAACCATCTCATCCTCTGTCATCCCCTTCTCCTCCTGCCTTCAATCTTTCCCAGCATCAGTGTCTTTTCTAATGAGTCAGCTCTTCGCATCAGGTGGCCTAAGTATTGGAGCTTCAGCTTCAACATCAGTCCTTCCAATGAATATTTAGGACTGATTTCCATTAGGATGGACTGGCTTGATCTCCTTGCAGTCCAAGGGACTCTCAAGAGTCTTCTCCAACACCACAGTTCAAAACCATCAATTCTTTGGCACTCAGCCTTCTTTATGGTCCAACTCTCATACATGATTACTGGAAAAACCATAGCTTTGACTAGATGGGCCTTTGTCAGCAAAGTATTATCTCTGCTTCTTAATATGCTGTCTAGGTTGGTTATAGCTTTTCTTGCAAGGAGCAAGCATCTTTTAATTTCATGGCTGTAGTCACCATCTGCAGTGATTTTGGAGCCCAAGAAAATAAAGTCTCTCACTGTTTCCCCATCTATTTGCCACGAAGAGATGGGACAGGATATTGTGATCTTAGTTTTCTGAATGTTAAGTTTTAAGCCAGCTTTTTCACTCTCCACTTTCACCTTCATTAAGAGGCTCTTTAGTTACTCTTTGCTTTCTGCTATAAAGGTGGTATCATCTGTGTATCTGAGGTTATTGACATTTCTCCCAGCAATCTTGATTCCAGCTTGTGTTTCATCCAGCCTGGCACTTCTCATGATGTACTCTGCATGTAAGTTAAATAAGCAAGGTGACAAGATAGCCTTGACATACTCCTTTCCCAATTTGGAACCAGTCTGTTGTTCCATGTCCGGTTCTAACTGTTGCTTAGTCTGAAGATACCAGGAAAGACTGGAGGGTAAATTTGACTTAAAGAATTAAAAAGGAAACAGTGTCCCTTGATGACAGAGTAGAGATGGTGACAAGGAAAAGGATCACAAGTCCCTCCAAGAGGAAGGTGAGTCTAAGAAACAGGAATGTCCTTCCCTCCCCACAGGGATGCTCCTTTCATTGCCAATCATAGAAGGTCTAGTTTATTTTAACAAGGAAGGTAGATGTTTGCTCAGAGATTCCCTTCAAATCAGATCATCTGTCTATGTAACAAGATGTGGCATATTTTCAAACATCTTTCTGTGCATATTAATATACACAAGAGAAATGTATTCTTTCCTTCTACATATTATTTGTAACCTACTCTTAGTCTCAAAAAAGAAACTCTTAGATATAAATTATTTACTTAAAGGTAAAATAACAAACTGAGAAGGGAATAAAAGGATATATGAGAATCCACTGTGGAAAAAAGTTTGGCTATCCAACTTCCTACACCTACTAACAGATTGTTAGAAAGGCAAGAACACAATAGCTACCACAGTGCCCCTCTACAAGACAGATACTTTATAATTATTAAACGAAAGCAGTTCAAATCTTCTCAATGTGGTTTCCCATATTTCTGTGTATAAGGACCTCTTGTTAATGTGAAATTCTCATAGACATATATATATCAAGCTAGTGCTTGAGAAAATACAAGAGAAGCTATTATGAACTCAATAATGGTATAAATAAATATCACAACGGCATCTAATTATATTTTTAACAGTACATACTTGGTCGGAAAATGGGTACAGCAAAATTTTAAAGTGCTCAGGAAGACTCCAAAAGGAAAATCATATTCTAAATTACCAAAATCCTATGACATCATAATATCCTGTACTCTAATATTAAAACAAAGGTGAAGATATCCTGCCCTTGCAGTTTAGTCAGTTCAGTCACTCAGTCATGTCCGACTCTTTGTGACCCCATGAACCACAGCACGCCAGGCCTCCCTGTCCATCACCAACTCCCGGAGTCCATCCAAACCCATGTCCAATGTGTCAGTGATGCCATCCAACCATCTCATCATCTGTCGTCCCCTTCTCCTCTTGCCCTCAATCTTTCCCAGCATCAAGGTCTTTTCAAATGAGTCAGCTCTCCACATTAGGTGGCCAAAGTACTGGAGTTTCAGCTTCAACATCAGTCCCTCCAATGAACACCCAGGACTAATCTCCTTTAGGATGGACTGGTTTGATCTCCTTGCAGTCCAAGGGACTCTCAAGAGTCTTCTCCAACAACACAGTTCAAAAGCATCAATTCTTCTGTACTCAGCTTTCTTTATAGTCCAACTCTCACATCCATACATGACAACTGGAAAAATCATAGCCTTGACTAGACAGACCTTTTTTGGCAAAGTAATGTCTGTGCTTTTAATATGCTGTCTTTATGTCCTGCCCTTTAGAAGGCCCAAAACATTCCAGTAAATCAATACATGTTTTGTCAAAGAATAGTCAAGTGCTCCAGCAGAGGAAGATTCTGGTATCATCTATTGGCTAAACAACTCTATCACAGCACCTCACAGTCAATAACTTAGTGTGGCTTCAGGGAGCTATGTACCACTAGAATTACCTGACCAAAGCCTAAGCTCTCAAGTTTGAAATTATCTATTTAAATTTTAGGAAATATTACGTCGTCAGAGGGCAGTATTGTATAAGCAATAAAGTGGGAGAACTGTTAAGTTTTAAATATTAGAGTCATAACAATTTTAGGACAGGAAGGGAACTTAAATCTCAAGTCCTAAGTCTGAAATGAAAAAAACCTGAGTTATAGAGATTTCAATTATTTTAAATCTTTCTTTTCAAACAAAGATATATTCACATAGTTTAATATCAGGGTTCAAAATGCATGTTGTTAGAAGTCAGAATAGTGATTACTCTTGCAGGGGGAAGGTGACTCTAAAAGAGAATTAGAGGATTCTAGAGTTAGGCTGGTGCATTTTTTCTATACTTGTAAGATAATTAGGCCTTCCCTGGTAGCTCAGTGGTATAGAACCCACCTGACAATGCAGGAGACAAAAGAGACGTGGGTTCAATTCCTGGGTCAGGAAGATACCCTGGAGGAGGGCATGGCAACCCATTTCAGTATTCTTGCCTGGAGAATTCCATGGACAGAGGAGCCTGGCAGGCTACAGTCCATGGGGTTACAGAGAGTTGGACATGACTGAAGTGACTTAGCAAGATAATTAGCAAATAGATTTGTAAACACTTGAGACTACATTTAAGATACATTTTTTATTTTATAATGTACATGCCTGTATTTCTACTTCACTATGTTGTTCTTTAGTCGCTAAGTCGTGTTCCACTCTTTTGCAACCCACATGTACTGCAGCCCACCAGGCTCCTCTGTCCATGGGATTTCCCTGGCAAGAATGGGTTTCCATTTCCTTCTCCAAGGAATCTTCCCAAGCCAGGGATTAAGCCCAGGTCTCTTGCATTGCAGGCAGATTCTTTACTGTCTGAGCCACCAGGGAAGCTCCTATTTCACTATAGTCATACGTAAATTATACTAAATCACATCTATATTTAATTTCTCTTTCACTTAAAAATGTGTATTGAGTACTCATTAAGTAACAGGCATTAGGAAAGAGAACTAAAATACAATTCCATTTCTCAAGTTTTTAATCTAAAAAAGTGATGAGCATAACTAACAAACAGTCACAAGATGGTAAGTTCTACATACAAAGTATTGTGGGAGCTGAGAGGTTACAGTCTGACCCAAGGGAATCATGGAAGGCTTCACTGAGGAAGTGATACCTGAGTTGAACTCTGAAGAGTAACAAGAATTTTTTCAAGTACAGAAAAGCGTGTCAAGCAAAGAGCATGATGAACTCTGCAGAACAAGCATATTCAGGAACTGCTGTTGTTTGTAGCAGAAGATACATAATTTAAGAGATGATGATATTAGATTCAT
The DNA here is from genome assembly GCF_029378745.1 of Bos indicus. Classification (NCBI taxonomy): domain Eukaryota; kingdom Metazoa; phylum Chordata; class Mammalia; order Artiodactyla; family Bovidae; genus Bos; species Bos indicus. Next base: position 13,129,694 of record NC_091788.1, on the reverse strand, counting down.
CAGGCTAACACCTAAAATCTCCCTGTAAAGAGAAACCTGAAATCTGAGATTGCCTCTCTAAACCAACAGTAAGTGAAATAGGTACACGAGCAATAGAGCCTTAATGAGGCAGAGATTTTTGTCTGTTTTGTCCACTGCCAAGTCCCCAGTGAGTAGAATAAGGTCTGGCACATGGTAGAAGATCAATGAATAGGGATTCCCCTGGTGATTCAGGGGTTAAGAATCTGCGCTACCACTGCAGGAGTCCTGAGTTCAATCCATTGTCAGGGAACTAAGATCCTGCTTGCCACACGATGCCACCAAGGCGGGGGGGGGGGGGGGGGGGGGGGGGGGGGCGGAATCAATGAATATACATAGAATGAATGTATACATCCTAGCTCTGCAATTGGTATTAAAACAAATCCAACACAGTTTCAGAGAAAAGCATGACTCAAAGCAATGAGAATGGAAATCAAAGTTCCCAGAGTCAAGTCTGTGCAGGTTGATTGATTGCAAGGGTCCGTTACTGCCTTTGGAAGAGTTACAGAATGCTGTAGTCATATGTACCTTTTGCCCAGACAAATCACATGTCTGAGGGAGAACCCAAACATAAAATCTAAACCTGATGCATAATAGTTTAGCTTTACCCAGGCAGCTGAGGAACCAGAACTGTATGCCCTCTGCTGGGAGGAGAAACAGGAAGATAAATAAGTCCAAATTAACTCAGGCAAATCTGATTAGATGGGCAGGTGAAGGACTAATCAGCATCTTGCTGAAGTGTATAAGCTAAAAGGTCAGGGATGACTTTGAGACAGGGTTTTTGTTGTTCAGTCGCTCATGGTGTCCGACTCTTTGCGACCCCATGGACTGCAGCACGCCAGGCTTCCCTGTCCTTCACTGTCTCCTGGAGCTTTCTCAAACTCATGTCTATTGAGTCAGTGATGCCATCCAACAATCTCATCCTCTGTTGTCCCCTTCTCCTCCTGCCTTCAATCTTTCCCAGCATCAGGCTCTTTTCCAATGAGTTGGCTCTTCGCATCAGGTGACCAAAGCATTGGAGCTTCAGCTTCCAGTGAATGTTCAGGGTTGATTTCCTTTAGGATTGACTGGTTTGATCTCATTGCAGCCCAAGGGACTCTCTCAAGAGTCTTCTCCAACACCACAGTTCAAAAGCATCAATTCTTCGGTGCTCAGCCTTCTTTATGGTCCAACTCTCACATCCATACATGACTACTGGAAAAATCATAGCTTTAACTATATGGACTTTTGTTGGCAAAGTAATGTCTCTGCTTTTTAATGAGCTATCTAGGTTTGTCGTGTATTCTTGAGCTTCCCTTGTGGCTCAGCTGGTAAGGAATCCACCTGCAAGGCAGGAGACCTGGGTTTGATCTCTGGGTTGGGAAGATCCCCGGGTTGGGAAGATTCCCTGAAGGGAAAGGCTACCCATACTTCAGTATTCTGGCCTGGAGAATTCCATGGACTGTATAGTCCATGGAGTTGTAAAGAGTCAGACACGACTGAAAGACTTTCACGTTCACTTCTTCCAAGGAGCAAGTGTCTTTTAATTTCAGGGCTGCAGGCACCATCTGCAGTGATTTTGGAGGCCAAGAAAATAAAGTCTCTCAATGTTTCCACTCTTTCCCCATCTACTTGCCATCAAGAGATATGGATGGAACTGGATGTCATGATCTTCATTTTTTTAATCTTGAGTTTTAAGCCAACTTTTTCACTTTCCTCTTTCATATTAATCAAGAGGCTCTTTAGTTCCTCTTCACTTTTTGCCATAAGGGTGGTGTCATCTGCATATCTGAGGTTATTGATGTTTTTCCTGGCAACTTGATTCTGGCTTGTACTTCATCCAGCATTTCGCATGAGGTACTCTGCATATAAGTTAAATTAGTACAGTGACAAGACACAGACTTGACATACTCCTTTCCCAGGTTAGAACCAGTCCGTTGTTCCATGTCTGGTTCTAACTGCTGCTTCCTGACCTGCATACAGATTTCTCAGGAGGCAGGTAAGGTGGTCTGGTATTCCCATCTCTTAAGAGTTTTCCACAATGTGTTGTGATCCACACAGTCAAAGGCTTTAGTATAGTCAATGAAGCAGAAGTAGATGTTTTTCTGGAACTCTCTTGCTTTTACTATGATCCAACAGATAGATGTTGGCAATTTGTTCTCTGGTTCCTCTGCCTTTTCTAAATCCAGCTTGAACATCTGGAAGTTCTCAGTTTATGTACTATTGAAGCCTAGCTTGGAGAATTTTGAGCATTACTTTGCCATCTTGGGAAATGAGTGCAATTGTGCAATAGGTGTGACAGGGTTATAGTCACATTTTCTAGGGCTGTAAAGCACTTAAAGCTGTGCACAGTGCACAGCTATTTAACCTGAATGATAGCTTCCTATAAAATGTCTATCATACTGGCTCATTCAGCAGCATACTGCTGCTGCTGCTAAGTCACTTCAGTCAACATTCCAAGTCTCTGAGCCTTTCAATTTTCTGTTACTTCTTTCTGGAGTTCTTCCACTGGCTGGCTCCTTCAGGCTTTACTCTCAACGCCACCTCTATGGAGGACCATCTCTGTTAGTATTTGAGGGCTGTTGTAACAAAGTACAACAAACTGGGAGGTTTAAAATAACGCACATTTATTTTCTAATAGTTTTGGAGGCCAGTGTATGACAACAGCAGTATTTGCAAAACAGCAATAAACAAAAGGAAGTCTTCTGAACAGCTGTAACCACCACTATTATCCTTTAATAACTGATTCTGCACTGACTCTGTCCATTATAAATATAAGAACTCCAGTAAATGGTGAAAGAGTTCCAAGGCCATCAGGCTCCCAGTAGCACTTAATGGAAATTAACAAAGCAGATTTTACTTCTACCCTTTTTATCCAAAACCTATTTCAAGAAATTATACAAAGTGAGAATCTAATTGTTCTCAAACTTGACAGTCTCTGTTTCTCTCTGGTGAGACAAAAGACATCAGGGACCACAATCTCTACCTAGTTACCTCTGTCAAAACAATAAACTACTGTTTTAAGTAATACATACAAAGAAGATACTACTACACAATGCTAAAATACAACTCCTCCTGCCCCACAAAGGATCTTCTGTGAATAACACTGTAAGAACTGCTGAAACAGACAACTTACAGCATTCTCTCTTCAGAGATTGCTTAAAATAAGTTTTTCTTATATTGACTAATACATGGCTTTAAAGGCTTTTAGCATTCCAAATTAAACTTTACAATATATCCACATGAAGATCCTCCACAAAAGCAAGCAACTGAAGAAAATAGCAGCAGTTTTCCTCCGGGAAACTCCAACATCCAATTTTCAGTCCCGGTGTCACTATAAAATGGGCTCTAGAGACTCTTAATCATCACCTTAAAAATATACTCTATAGACTACTCATTGTTTTCAGCATTCATCCGGTCTGAATGATAAGGGCACTGTAAGAAAGATAAAGGAAAGGAAAAGGATATCCTCAGCTGAAACCAAAAAGCTCAGAACAATGACAGCAAGTTCAAACACAACCAAGTAGCTCCTTTGATTACTTTCAGGTGCTTTTGTGACTGCGCCACCATCCTGTATAGCAACTGCCCTGGAGCTAATAGGATATACAGATAAATGACAGTCAGTGGTTAAAGACAGTCATTCATTTAATAAGTATTTCTCTAGTGCCTACCAGTGGTTAGTGCTAGAGATAAAACAGTGAACAAGTTAGATATGATTACTGCCTTCACATAGCTTATAATCTAATCAAAGAGGCAAGTAATAAAGGAGCAAATATACAATAAAGAAATACTTAGAAACTGTAGTTTTGCAGAGAATATAACAGAGAGCTTAATTTTAATAGGGTGGTCAGAAAAGAGGTCTCAGAGCAGGCAATAGTCAATGAAGCCTTTAATCTCCACAGGCTTTCAGTCAGGTATGTCAACTGTGTAAAAAGGGGATTCTATTCAATGCCACTTCCTACACGAAGCATTCCTTTGCCTTCCTGCTTTGTGTCCATGGCACTTTTAGCTCTATTATAGTGCTTTTCAAGTGTAGCTTTTGCTCTGTAGTTACTTATTTACACATGTTGTACACCTGCTATACTATTAAAAACTCTAAAGTAATCCAATAAGATGCTAGAATCTATTGATTAAAACCATGTGTGTTATTCCCACCTGCCCTGTGAATAGGGTAAGGACTGCTGCTGCTGCTACTGCTGCTAAGTCGCTTCAGTCGTGTCCGACTCTGTGCGACCCCATGGACTGCAGCCTACCAGGCTTCTCTGTCCATGGGATTCTCCAGGCAAGAACACTGGAGTTGCCATTTCCTTCTCCAAGGCATGAAAGTGGAAAGTCAAAGGGAAGTTGCTCAGTCGTGTTCGACTCTAGTGACCCCATGGACTGCAGCCTACCAGGCTCCTCCATCCATGGGATTTTCCAGGCAACAGTACTGGAGTGGAGTGCCATTGCCTTCTCCGGTAAGGACTGCACTAAGGGCTAAATGTACATTCTTTCATTTGCTCATCAGTGGAAATGAAGAGGCTGCATTTTTCCCACCATGCCATACTGCCTCCCCTTCCTTGTTCATGCCTGAACCCCACAGCAAAAAGTACAATGGGCACAGAACTTGCTTCATCAATGACTGTTGAGTTGAATTGAGGAGAAAAAGGGAGAAGTGTGATGCGACATCAAAAGACCAAGTAACCCAGGCTGGGTGTGGGCCACACCAGTTAACACTGCTCTGGGCCCTGGAGCCACCAGTAAGGCTCTGTTAGCTTTCTGTTGTTAGCCTTAAGAGGATCTACCCTGATGGCTCAGATGGTAAAGAATCTGCCTGCAATGTGGGAGACCCAGGTTCAAGCCCTGGATTGGGAAAATCCCCTGGAGTGGGAAATGGAAACCCACTCCAGTATGCATGCCTGGAGAATTCCATGGACAGAAGAGTCTGGCAGGCTACAGTCCATGGGGTCACAAAGAGTTGAACACGACTGAGCAACTAACACACATAACATATAACCTCAAGAACTGTGAGCAGATCCTAAAATTATCAAGTTAAAATCCTGCTCAACCTTGAAAGGGTAGAAGAGCAGCAAGTACATGGCTACACTGGATAGAAGAATAAAAGGTACAATCTTTGCTCTCAAAGAGGCCACGGTCTAGTCTGCCACAAAGTATATAACCAAGAAAAGCTTCACTTCAAAGCCTCATTTGATTTAAAAAAAGAACGAACAAAAAGGGAGGGCTTCCCTAGTGGCTCAGTGATAAAGAATATGCCTGCCAATATAGGGGACATGGGTTCGATCCTTGATTCTGGAAGATCCCACATGCCAAGGGGTAACTATGACCATGTGTCCCAACTATTGAGCCTGGGCTCTAGAGCCTGGGAGCCACAACTACTGAGCCTCTGAGCTGCAACTACTAAAGCTGGCAGCAATGAACACCCAGCAAAGGCAAAAATAATTAACTGAAAAAAAAAGGAAACAAATCAATGGAAAATAAACAACATCTTCTGAAGGAAATTACTCAGGAGTAGGAATTCAAGTCAATATTACTTACTATACAACATTCCCTCCCTTTAAAAGTACAGTTCAAGAAGCTTACAGTGAAAAGGTAATTAACACTCTTTGCAAGTGATGGTGTTTTCATCTCAGAGCCTAGTACCTCTTAAGAGTTTCCCATTTTAAAAAGTTTTTTTTTGTTCATCCACAAAATGGATGAGTATAAAATAAGAAATAAATCTTCCCCCTTACAGTATTCTGCTTTTGCTTACTGGTGCACTGGGATGACCCAGAGGGATGGTACGGGGAGGGAGTTGGGAGGGGGGTTCAGAATGGGGAACACATGTACACCCGTGGCAGATTCATGTCAATGTATGGCAAAACCAATACAATATTGTGGGGTAATTAGCCTCCAATTAAAATAAATAAATTTATATTAAAAAAAATGTGAAACATCAATATCCTCTGACAGTTTTGCAATTGATGTGAACGCAAAATATCCTGCGTCTTGTGATAAAAACAATAAACAATATGAGAAGTCAAAAAAAAAAATAGAAATACAATTCACATCAGGAAACTTAAATTACAAGCCCTGTTATTATACAAGCACATAAATGCTGAAGAGGAAAATAAGACAATGAGTAAGTAAAGAGTAAATGAATATGTATTATTCTCACATGCCCTTGTGAAAACAAACAAACAAAAAAAAACCCTGAAAGGGACTATTTAACTACCAAAGGAAAAATCTATAAGGGACACCAAAGTCCCTATACCAAACCCAAAGAGACTCATCTTCCTACAGTAGGCAGCACCTTTTACCCTGAAGTTCTCTCTCCTCTGAACTCCCCTGCTACCTACCATTCCTGCAATACTTTAAACTCACCCAGTAGTAAAGATTTTTGCTTCCAGGACTTAATCTCTCCATTACAGGAGAAAGATTCATCTTTTTAAGGTTCATATAGTTTAGTGTTTTATAAAATGGAGGTTGTGATCCAACACTGGATTATAAACTCAATTTAGTGGGTCACAGTCAGCATTTCTCTTTAACAAAATTGCACATTATTCAGAAAGCCAGCTACAGAATTTATATCTATTAAGAAATTTTTGAAAATCTATAGCCTGAGTCATGCTCTTGTGGGTGTATTAACTCTCGGACTTTCTACTTGAGGGAGAATTACCTATTAAATCATATTCCAAGATATAACTGTAATTCAGGCAACAAGAGCCATTTCACAACGTAGAGCATAGCTAACAGCCAAATGAATGCTACAGACATTAAGTACCAGGGAAGCCCAGAGAAGGATAGCTCATGTTAAGCTGAGTCAATTAGGGAAGGTTTTCCTGAGGAAGTGAGGCTTAAAGAGCTCCCAGTAAGACCTGGATTAGAAAAGAGGAGAAGAGGGGAAAAAAGAAAAAAACAATGCCAGCTAGCCTGGACTGAAGTGGAAAGAACAGAGAAACTCAAGAGGCTAATATAGTAGTTTACTTTCGACCCATACAAGGTAAGAACCCTGGGGGTGTCAAGGAAGGGGCAAAAACTAGAAAGGAATCATGGACAGTCTTGATGATTGACTGGATCTGGGGCATGAAGGCAAAACTGAGGCAATCAAATAATTCAGAAGTTTTCTATCCTGTGTGACCAGGAAGAGAGTGGTGCCATTAACAGTAATGTGAAAAAAAACAAAAAGTCAAAGAAATTTTAAAAGGGAAGGGAGTCATGCAATCTGTAATAAAACATTAATGTTTGTTATAAAAGTTTATCTTGTTCTGAATGTTTATACCCCTGAGTTGTACCTCCATAGCCATATGAGGGATACTAAGCAATATAAGCAGCATCCTATTCTTAGGCACTCACTATCTGGAAGAACCAAGGCTTGACACTCAGCCAGTTCTTAAGATACTGAAACACCATACCTGTTGGCAAAATAATTACCGTAGCACCTCGAGTGACGCCGTCCCCCTCTCTATGCCTTCTGTCCCAGCTGCCAGTTTCTTCACATCTGCAGACCTAAAGAATTAACCTTCAGCACTGCAAGAGGTCCCAGTTCTATGACACATTTCTGCTTTGACTGGGCAGTATCTATTCCATGTTGGTAGCACTAGGTAAAATATAATAACAAGTGCCAGTCCTGAATATTCACTGGAAGGACTGATGCTGAAGCCGAAGTTCCAATACTTTGGCTACCTGATGTGAAGAACTGACTCACTGGAAAAGACCCTGATGCTGGGAAAGATAGAAGGCAGGAGGAGAAGGGGATGACAGAGGATGAGATGGTTGGATGGCATCACCGACTCAATGGACATGAGTTTGAACAAGCTCTGGGATTTGGTGATGGACAGGTAAGCCTGGCGTGCTGCAGTCCATGGGGTCACAAAGAGTCGGACACAACTGAGTGACTGAACTGAACTGAACTGATATGTTTTTAAAGGTTGATCCTAAAAACATTTCCATTTTCTAACCTTACATGAGCTAAGCAAGGAATGAGACAGTCAAGATATTCTGAGAGGCATGGGGTCAGTTAGTTTATTATTTTAAAATGAAGTAATATGGAATCCACACATCAACTAGAGTCACCTGCACTTGTTAGATATGTGTAATCAAAGATAAGACTAGGACAGTAAATGAACTGGAGTATGCATTCAGTTCAGTTCAGTCGCTCAGTCGTCTCCGACTCTTTGTGACCCCATGGACTGCAGCACGCCAGGCCTCCCTGTCCATCACCAACTCCCGGAATTCACTCAGAGTAATGTCCATCGAGTCAGTGATGCCATCCAGCCATCTCATCTTCTGTGTCTGCTTCTCCTCCTGCCCCCAATCCCTCCCAGCATCTGAGTCTTTTCCAATGAGTCAACTCTTCGCATCAGATGGCCAAAGTACTGGAGTTTCAGCTTTAGCATCATTCCTTCCAAACAAATCCCAGGGCTGATCTCCTTCAGAATGGACTGGTTGGATCTCCTTGCAGTCCAAGGGACTCTCAAGAGTCTTCTCCAATACCACAGTTCAAAAGCATCAATTCTTCGGCACTCAGCCTTCTGCACAGTCCAACTCTCACATCCATACATGACCACTGGAAAAACCACAGCCTTGACTAGACGGACCTTTGTTGGCAAAGTAATGTCTCTGCTTTTGAATATGCTATCTAGGTTGGTCATAACTTTCCTTCCAAGGAGTAAGCGTCTTTTAATTTCATGGCTGCAGTCACCATCTGCAGTGATTTTGGAGCCCAAAAAAATAAAGTCTGACACTGTTTCCATTGTTTCCCCATCTATTTCCCATGAAGTGATGGGACCAGATGCCATGATCTTCGTTTTCTGAATGTTGAGCTTTAAGCCAACTTTTTCACTCTCCACTTTCACTTTCATCAAGAGGCTTTTGAGTTCCTCTTCACTTTCTGCCATAAGGGTGGTATCATCTGCATATCTGAGGTTATTGATATTTCTCCCGGCAATCTTGATTCCAGCTTGTGTTTCTTCCAGCCCAGCGCTTCTCATGATGTACTCTGCATATAAGTTAAATACGCAGGGAGACAATATACAGCCTTGACGTACTCCTTTTCCTATTTGGAACCAGTCTGTCGTTCCATGTCCAGTTCTAACTGTTGCTTCCTGACCTGCATATACGTTTCTCAAGAGGCAGGTCAGGTGGTCTGGTATGCCCATCTCTTGAAGAATTTTCCACAGTTTATTGTGATCCACACAGTCAAAGGCTTTGGCATAGTCAATAAAGCAGAAATAGATGTTTTTCTGGAACTCTCTTGCTTTTTCTATGATCCAGAGGATGTTGGCAATTTGATCTCTGGTTCCTCTGCCTTTTCTAAAACCAGCTTGAACATCAGGAAGTTCACGGTTCACGTATTGCTGAAGCCTGGCTTGGAGAATTTTGAGCATTACTTTACTAGCGTGTGAGATGAGTGCAATTGTGCGGTAGTTTGAGCATTCTTTGGCATTGCCTTTCTTTGGGATTGGAATGAACACTGACCTTTTCCAGTCCTGTGGCCACTGCTGAGTTTTCCAAATTCGCTGGCATATTGAGTGCAGCACTTTCACAGCATCATCTTTCAGGATTTGAAATAGCTCAACTGGAATTCCATCACCTCCACTACTTTTGTTCATAGTGATGTTTTCTAAGGCCCACTTGACTTCACATTCCAGGATGTCTGGCTCTAGGTCAGTGATCACACCATCGTGATTATCTGGGGCGTGAAGATCTTTTTTTTGGTACGCATTAGGAGCAAATTAACAACAGAAGACATCACTACTTTTCCATTCGTTTCCTGAAAGGGGAACATTTTTTTAACAGAAGGGAACAAGTGAATGTTAAACAGACCAGATACATTCAAAATTGAAGAAGTATTTCTAGAATAAAGCTTTGCAAGAAGACCAGGAGGAAAGAGTAAGTATGTCTTGGATATGGAGTGGAGAAAGGTCACATGAAGAAGAGAGACTACAGATAAATGACTAACGATGCAAATTACTAAAAGGGTTTAGCAATGTTACAGCATTTGACTGCAAAAAGCCTTTCTGGAAATCTTTAAAGACCATGATCCATATTTTTTGGAAAGTAATTCCCCTGGAATCTCAGCCAACATCTATTTCACTACAGTAACACTCACATTCTCCAGAGACAGACCAAAGCACTGGGGGTATATAAGTAACAGCAATAGTCCCTTCCACACCTTGCCTAAGGTCAGATATTTGCATTTAATGTTTGCAATAAAACAGGACATAACATGCAGTTTCATTGCGTCAGCTCAGTCCCACATGTACAGAGCTTGGTGCTGTGGCCTCCCAGATCCACAGATTAGCAAAATTCAAGGTTGTTGCCTTTGAGGAGATCATGGAGAGATGCTCAGTAAATATGAATTCCCTTCTCTTTTAAAGTGTGGTCATCTTCTGGACATTTAGATAATCTAGACTATATAAGAAGGAAAAAAAATCCTGCTTTGGTCTTCACTGGCTGTGCCGGTCATTGTCGAGAGAAAGGAAGCATCCGATGCCAAGGAGAAGGAAGTCATCACCACTGCTTTCCAAAGTTGTTGTATGAGCGGCGCCCTCAAAGGAAGAGGCCATCAGTGCTCGGGAAGTGACAGAGGTTTCCGACAGTTTTAAAGCACGGTGTCTGCAGTGTGACCCTTGGTTCAAACTGCATAAAAATAAAAATTAACTGACAAATGATAACAAGTACTTCCTCACTTTCCTATCTGTTGAATCACAGCCATTGTTTGGGTTGCAGCTCCTTGTTTAAATTAGGTTATTATATCACAATGATGCTGACCAAACATGCTAGTCATATAACAACAGGAAAACTTATTAAAAATGCCAAAGTGTGTCAAGGCCTAAACACGCACATAAGTGCTTTTGCACTAATAAAATCTAGCCAGTACCAAGGACATCTTTCAAATATCTGGGTTGTTTTTGTTTTTTGTTTTTTTTACCTCCTAAAAACCACAAATGTTCTGTGATGAAGTGGAAAGGGAAGGGAATTTGAAGAGATTTGAGTTGAATGCCAGTTCTGCCATCGATTGGAGTACCTGAACTTCAACAAGGTACTTCATATCTTTGGGCTTGTTTTCTTACATGTAAAATTTAAAATAATAATGACTATCCCAGATGTTCTTTTTTTTAATTTTTAAATTTATTTTTAAATTAGAGTATAACTGCTTTATGATATTTTGTTAGTTCCTGCTGTACAACAACATGAATTAGCTATAAGTATACATACATCCCCTCCCTTTCAATCCTTTTTTTTTAATTAATTTATTTTAATTGGAGGCTAATTACTTTACAAATATTGTGGTGGTTTTTGCCATACATTGACCTGAATCAGCCATGGGTGTACATGAGTGCCCCATCCTGAACCCCCCTCCCACTTCCTCCCCGTCCCATCCCTCTGGATTGTCCCAGTGCACCATCTTTGTGTGTCCTGTTTCATGCATCGAACCCGGATTGGTCATCTATTTCACATATGGTAATACACATGTTTCAATGCTATTCTCTCAAATCATCCCACCCTCGCCTTATACCACAGAGTCCAAAAGTCTGTTTTTTATGTGTCTCTTTTGCTGTCTCATATATAGGGTCATCGTTACCATCTTCCTAAATTCCATATATATGCGTTAATATACTGAATTGGTGTTTTTCTTTCTAACTTATTTCACTCTGTATAATAGGTTCCAGTTTCATCCATCTCATTAGAACTGATGAAATGCATTATTTTTTAAAATGCATTAAAGTATTAAAAAGAAATGCATTCTTTTTAATAGTTGAGTAATATTCCATTATGTATATGTAGCACAGCTTTCTTATCCATTTGTCTGCCAATGGACATCTAGGTTGCTTCCATGTTCTAGCTATTGTAAACAGTGCTGCAATGAACATTGGGGTACACATGTCTCTTTCAATTCTGGTTTCCTCAGTGTGTATGTCCAGCAGTTGGATTTCTGGGTCGTATGGCAGTTTTATTTCCAGTTTTTTAAGGAATGTCCACACTGTTCTCCATAGTGGCTGTACTAGTTTGCATGCCCACCAACACTGTGAGGGTTCCCTTTTCTCTGCACCCTCTCCAATATTTATTGTTTGTAGACTTTTTGACAGCAGCCATTCTGACATTTGCATTTCTCTGATAATGAGTGATGTTGAGCACTTTTTCATGTATTTGTTAGCCATCTGTATGTAGTCTTTGGAGAAATGTCTGTTTAGTTCTTTGACCCATTTTTTGATTGGATTGTTTATTTTTCTGATATTGAGCTGTATGAGCTGTTTGTATATTTTTGAGATTAATTATTTGTCAGTTGCTTTGTTTGCTATTATTTTTTCCCATTCTGAAGGCTGCCTTTCACCTTGCTTATAGTTTCCTTCATTGTGCAAAAGCTTTTAAGTTTAATTAGGTCCCATTTGTTTATTTTTGCTTTTATTTCCATTACCCTGGGAGGTGGGTCATAGAGGATCTTGCTGTGATTTATGTCAGAGAGTGTTTTGCCTATATTTTCCTTTAGGAGTTTTATAGTTTCTGGTCTTACATTTAGATCTTTAACCCATTTTGAGTTTATTTTTGTATATGGTGTTAGAAAGTGTTCTAATTTCATCCTTTTACAGGTGGTTGATCAATTTTCCCAGCACCACTTGTTAAAGAGATTGTCTTTTCTCCATTGTATATTTTTGCCTCCTTTGTCAAAGATAAGGTGTCCATAGGTGCATGGATTTATCTCTGGGCTTTCTATTTTGTTCTACTGATTTATATTTCTGTCTTTGTGCCAGAACCATACTATCTTGATGACTGTAGCTTTGTAGTACAGTCTGAAATCAGGTAGGTTGATTCCTCCAATTCCATTCTTCTTTCTCAAGATTGCTTTGGCTATTCAAGGTGTTTTTGTATTTCCACACAAATTATGAAATTATTTGTCTTAGCTTTGTGAAAAATACCGTTGGTAGCTTGATAGGGATTGTATTGAATCTATAGATTGCTTTGGGTAGTATACTTATTTTCACTATATTGATTCTTCAGATCCATGAACATGGTATATTTCTCCATCTATTTGTGTCATCTTTGATTTCTTTCATCAGTGTTTTATAGTTTTCTATATATAGGTCTTTTGTTTCTTTTGATGATTTATTCCTAAGTATTTTATTCTTTTTGTTGTAATGGTGAATGGAATTTTTTCCTTAATTTCTCTTTCTGTTATCTCATAGTTAGTGTGTAGGAATGCAAGGGATTTCTGTGTGTTAATTTTATATCCTGCAATATATTCATTGATTAGCTCTACTAGTTTTCTGGTGGTATCTTTAGGGTTTTCTATGTAGAGGATTATGTCATTTGCAAACAGTGAGAGTTTTACTTCTTCTTTTCCAATCTGGATTCCTTTTATTTCTTTTTCTTCTCTGATTGCTGTGGCTAAAACTTCCAAAATTATGTTGACTAGTAGTGGTGAGAGTGGGCACCCTTGTCTTGTTCCTGACCCAGATGTGTCTTGTGATGATTAACTTGGATAATAAATTCATTCAAGTGCCTACCAAGGGCCTACAGGAAGTGAGAACTTGGTATATTTATGTATTTTGTAGTATATTATTAGCATTCACCTCCCAAGTCTGAAACCACTTTCAAACACACACACAAACATACACAATGATTTGTGTCATGTGTTTAATATTGCCACTTAGGAGGAAGAAATTAGTAGTATGAAACCTTAGCAATTTATTCTTAGTGTTCATTTAAAAAACCATGACCTTGAACTGCCCTGGTGGTACAGTGGATAAGAACTCGCCTGCTAATTCAGGGGTTATGATCCCTGCTCTGGGAAGATCCCCCATGCCTTGGGGCAACTAAGCCTGTGCACCAAAACTACTAAGCCCGTGTTTAACTACTTAAATCCAAGTGCCCAAGCACCCAGAGCTCTACCACAAGCAAAGTCACTGCAATGAGAAGCCCACATATCACAAATAAGAGTAGTCCAAGCTTTCAGCAACTAGAGAAAGCCCACATGCAAAGTAACAAAGACTCCAGCACAGCCAAAACTAATTAAAAAAAAATTTTTTTTTCAATGACCTAACAAAGTAAAATTTAACAAAAAAAAACCTTTACAGCTCTCTTGGGTACTGACTTGGTAACATTAAGAGCCTCTTAAACACCAAATATGTTGTGGTCTAGTATGGGATATGCTTTTGCTTTTGACTTTCTGTCCAATCACCAGTAACCAGTGCTACAGCACAATATATTTTAGTACACATTCAAAGTGAAAGTCACTCAGTCGTGCCCAACTCTTTGAGACCCCATGGACTATCCAGTCCATGGAATTCTCCAGGCCAGAATACTGGAGTGGGTAGCCATTCCCTTCTCCAGGGGATCTTCCCAACCTAGGGGTTGAACCCAGGAGTACACGTTCATTGCTGTACAAATCATGCAGCTCTGAGGAAAGGTACATACTACAGCAATAAAACATGGCAATTTTAGATTTTTGAACTGATTTATAAAGAAATTAAATAATCTGTGATATCCCCTTCATCACTTCATATGCTAAACATTATAAATCCATATCTCAAGGAACTACTTATTTCCTCCCAGGTGGGAAAACAATGGCTCAAACAGCTGGACTTCTCATAAAAGTGATTAAAGAGATTAGCTTAAATTTTCAGTCTAATATCCTTTAAAACAATAACACTTTATTAAATAAATGGGAGAATAGTACTATTATTGTACATACTATCTTTAAAGATGAGACCAATATCCAGACTTTTAAAGAAAATAAAATACTTAGGTGGAATTAACTGGACTTGACTCCCTAATCCATGGACTGGGAGACTTTCAAAAGCAGAGTGCCAAACAGTGACCTGTATCCTTTGGAGTTATTAGATAGGAGGGGGGACATTCAAGGACCTCTGCAAGTGGAGTGGAAAAGACATGCTAGGGACTAGTCCATGTAGTATAGAGTAGGGACCTTTATAGGAACTCTAATTAACTTATTTCGAGCCAAATTTTGTACATCGACTGCTTAAAAAGCTTAAAATGGAGGATCTGCTAATAGATTTATGGTAAACTACATTAAGTGCCAAGTTTAAGGGACAAAATTCTACAGTAGTGACCTTATTCCTTTATTCCCATGGAGAGAGAGAGAGAGTGAGTCACTCAGTTGTGTCCAATTCTTTTCGACCCCATGAACTTTAGCCTGCCAGGCTCCTCCATCCATGGGATTTTCCAGGCAAGAATACTGGAGTGGGTTGCCATTTCCTTCTCCATGGAATCTTCCCAACCCTGCTATCGAACCCAGTCTCCTGCACTGCAGGCAGACTCTCTACTATCTGAGACACCAGGGATGTCCTCTTATTCCCACAGAGTGCCTTTTAGTGATCATCAATGGAGGTCTATTAACATATTTTGCTCTAGAATGTATACAGTCACCCAAATATATCTCCTAGTATTTTTACCCTAGGTAGCATAGTCCCCTTCTGCTACTAAAATAGTCCCCATTCATTTCTTAAATTAATTTTTATTGGAGTATAGTTGATTTACAATGTTGTGTTAGTTTCGGTTGTATAGCAGAGTGAATCATTTATACATATACATATATCCACTCTTTTTTACAGTTCTTTTCCCATGTAGGTCATTATAGAATACTGAGAATTCCCTGTGTTATACAGAAGGTCCTTATTAGTTATCCACTTTATATATACTACAGTGTATATGTCAATCCCTTATCTCCCAATTTATCCCTACCTCGCTTTCTCCCCTGGTAACCATACGTTTGTTTTCTACATCTGTGACTATTTCTGTTTTGTAAATAGGTTCACTTGCAATATTTAGATTCCACATATAAATGATATCATATGATATCTGTTTTTCTCTGACTTAACATCACTCAGTATGACAATCTCTAGGTCTATTTATGTTGCTGCAAATGATATTATTTCATAGTTTTTTATGGCTGAATGATATTCCACTGTGTGTGTGTCTGTATATACATGTGTGTGTGTGTGTGTGTGTGTGTGTGTGTGTGTATCTTTATCTGTTCCTTTGTTGATGGACATTTAGGTGACTTGGAGTACATGTATATTTTTGAACTATGGTTTTCTTCAGGTATATGCCAAGGCATGGGATTGTAGGATCATATGGTAATTCCATTTAAAATATAACTATCATATGACCCTTCAAACTCATTCATTTAAATTCTTCTTTCCATAACACAAAACCAAGGCCAGAAGAAAGTTCTGTATTGTTAAAACCTCTGTTATGATTTTTTTTACTCTCCAAAATTACCCAACTTGCTATTAAAAAAGATAACTGAAACTCCTTATTCCTCAACTAGGCTGTATATTGTCATCCTGCTTATTTAACTTATATGCAGAGTACATCATGAGAAACGCTGGGCTGGAAAAAACACAAGCTGTAATCAAGACTGCCGGGAGAAATACCCATAACCTCAGATATGCAGATGATACCACCCTTATGGCAGAAAGTGAAGAGGAACTAAAAAGTTTCTTGATGAAAGTGAGAGTGAAAAAGTTGGCTTAAAGCTCAACATTCAGAAAACAAAGATCATGGCATCTGGTCCCATCACTTTATGGGAAATAGATGGGGAAACAGTGGAAACAGTGTCAGACTTTATTTTTGGGGGCTCCAAAATCACTGCAGATGGTGACTGCAGACATGAAATTAAAAGATGCTTACTCCTTGGAAGGAAAGTTATGACCAACCTAGATAGCATATTCAAAAGCAGAGACATTATTTTGCCAACAAAGGTCCGTCTAGTCAAGGCTATGGTTTTTCCAGTGGTCATGTATGGATGTGAGAGTTGGACTGTGCAGAAGGCTGAGCGCCGAAGAATTGATGCTTTTGAACTGTGGTGTTGGAGAAGACTCTTGAGAGTCCCTTGGACTGCAAGGAGATCCAACCAGTCCATTCTGAAGGAGATCAGCCCTGGGATTTGTTTGGAAGGAATGATGCTAAAGCTGAAACTCCAGTACTTTGGCCATCTGATGCGAAGAGTTGACTCAATGGAAAAGACTCAGATGCTGGGAGGGATTGGGGGCAGGAGGAGAAGGGGACAACAGAGGATGAGATAGCTGGATGGCATCACTGACTCGATGAACATTAGTCTGAGTGAACTCCGGGAGTTTACTCAGAACTCCCGGTGATGGACAGGGAGGCCTGGCGTGCTGCGATTCATGGGTCACAAAGAGTCAGACACGACTGAGCGACTGAACTGAACTGAATCTGGATTTCCTTACAGATGTGACTTTTACAACTATCTCTGAATCATAAATTACAAAATGTTCTATCTATTCCAGAAATACAGCTGGTAAAGAGGCAAAGTGGAATACAGGCTTTGATGACACCAAACCTCAGTTTAAATCCTGATGCTATCATTTATGAGCTGTGTGATCATGGATAAATTACTTCATCTCTGAGCCCTTTATTCCTCGGTAAAATAGATGCAGTAGCTCTGTGCAGGGTTAAAGATAAGCATATGAAGGGCAGTACCTGTCACAAGGTGAATGTGTCATATCCTGGTGAACAGAGCAGTGCTATGTCTCACAGCAACTCAACACCAAGTCATGTTCTTAAAATCAATGAAAACTTCAAAGAAGGAATATCCACACCAAGAGTGTGTAAGTGGAAATAGTAACACTGACTTCACAATGTTGACTGCCCACCTCTCGCCTCATCACCTCTGCCCTGTCTCAGTCTTACTGACCTCCTTTCAATTCCTCCTACTTGTTTCTAAATTAGTATCTTGTACACAGTATATCCTCTATTTGGACAAAAATCTCAATCACCTCCCTTCTCCTGGCCAATAATTCCTCCTCAGCTTCCTGCCTCTGCTTTAACACCATTGCTGACCGGAGGACTTCCTGATATCCAAGACTTAGGACCCTACTGTGGCTCCCACAACATATTATTTCCTTAAAACACACATCATACTTGTAATTACTTATCACTATCTTCTTTCCCATTAAAATGAAGTTTCATGAGGTATGTCTTTGCTTTCCCCTTATCCCTAGCAACTGACAGTATATGGCACATAGGAAGAGTTCAATAAATATGTGTCAAGTGAATATATAACTGTGTTGTTTTCCTCTATAAATGTTAGATATCATAACTTCTATAATAGTTATACTTTCATACATGTAAATTCTATCACACAACCAAACTGAAGGGATACTGTGGGAAAGTTCCTAAAGAAATCTGACTTTAATAAAACTGTCTTTTCCTTACACCGTGTGGACAGTTCTCACAATATAAATAGCAAGAAAGAGAACATCATGAGCCTGACAGAGACATAGCAGCTGTTTCTCTCCATTCACAGCACCACAGGCAACTTGGAACTAACTGACTCATATACAACAGATAGCAAGGATTTACAAACACACATGGTTAATTAGCCTCTGTTTGCAAATGAAAAGCAAAAAAAAAAAAACAAACCATAAAAATACTGCCTTTACTTTAGCTCTCTAATAAACAAAGGCACTTCACAATCACCAGAGAAGTAGCTTTGAAGGAGATATTGTTCCTGAAATATTCATTCTTCACCCTTCCCTCAGCCCACATCCATACACATACAGGGACTGCTGCACTCCCTTCCATGACCCTTCTCTGTAGATATGCTGAGAAAAAGGTCAGTACAGTTCATCTCCAGATCATCAAAATAAGAGGATGAAAACAAGTAGGCCTGTTCTTATTTGCCTGGCTTCCTACCTTGTTCCCTCAAAGCATCTTAAACAGCTGGGAATCAAGTTTCCATACTCTTCCCTTCCCTATGCATACACACCCCTTCCTTACCTCAATGTGCAGGGAAGCAGGAAAAAGGAAGGGGAGAGATACTCAAAAAACATTTGTGCAGACGATATTCTAAGTAAAACAATGTGCAAAGGGCTGTGAAGGAGTACGGATACTTACAAGACAGGCTTCCTGCTTTGAAAGGGGAACAAAAGGTTTTAACACAAGGCTAGAGTTAAGACAAATGCCATGAGACAAGTACAAAGAAAGATCTGACCAATCACACACTTTCTGGCCCCTGGAGGAGGAGTGTCTGAGATGGGGCTTAAAAAATGGAAGGGGTTGATAAAGGAGGAAAGAGGCAAGGGAGAGGCATTCCAAGCAAAGGGAACAATGTGGGTTAAAACACAGAAACAGGAAAGCAATGGGCATGTGTGGAGAACAGATTAGCAAACTGGAAAGGTGGGTTGGAGCCAAAGGGTGGAAGGCCTCAAACACTACAGGATTTTTTTCTTGAGAAAGCAAAAAATCAGGAAACATTGCAGGTCCTGAGAAGAAGAGTGGTTTGACTGAACGGAGGTGATTAATGTGGCCCATGGGGACTGCAGTGGAGGAGGAACTACAGGTTGCAAGGAGGACCAGTTAAGACTCTTTCAGGGACTTCCTTGGTGGTCTAGTAGTTAAGAATTCACCTTGCAGTACAGAGGACATGGGTTTGATCCCTGGTTGGGGAACTAGGATCCCAAATACCACAGAACAATTAAACCTGCATGTCACAACTAAGACCTGATACAATTATTAAACAAATAGTTTTAAAAAAAAGACTCAGGGAAACCTTCCTGAGATAAGCCTTTCCATTCCACTATACACCCATATGTATACATACAAACCACCTTACTTATTTAACGTATATGCAGAGTACATCATGCGAAATGCCAGGCTGGACAAAGCACAAGCTGGGATCAAGATTGCCAGAAGAAATATCAATAACCTCAAATATGCAGATGACACCACTCTTATGACAGAAAGTGAAGAGGAACTTTAGAGCCTCTTGATGAAAGTGAAGGAAGAGACTGAAAAAGTCAGCTTAAAACTCAAGGAAGATCATGGCATCCTGTCCCATCATTTCATGGCAAATAGATGGGGAAACAATGGAAACAGTGAGAGACTATTTTTTTTGGTTCCAAAATCACTGCAGATGGTGACTGCAGCCATGAAATTAAAAGACGCTTGCTCCTTGGAAGAAAAGCTATGATCAACCTAGACAGCATATTAAAAAGCAGAGACATTACTTTGCCAACCAAAGTCCATCTAGTCAAAACTATGGTTTTTCCAGTAGTCATGTATGGATGTGAGTTGGACCATAAAGAAGGCTGAGTGCCAAAGAATTTGAACTTTGCTTCTGAACTGTGGTGTTGGAGAAGACTCTTGAGAGTCCCGTGGACTGCAATCAGTTTGGGATGGATCGAACCAGTCCAACCTAAAGGAAATCAATCCTGAATATTCAGGATTATTATCCTGGAGAAGGAAATTGCAACCCACTCCAGTACTCTTGCCTGGAAAATTCCATGGATGGAGGAGCCTGGTGGGCTACAGTCTATGGGGCTGCAGAGTCGGACATGACTGAGTGACTTCACTTTCTTTTTCTTTTCCTGAATATTCATTGGAATGACTGATGCTGAAGCTGAAGCTCCAATACTTTGGCCACCTGATGGGAAGAAGTGACTCATTGGAAAAGGCTCTGATGCTGGGAAAGATTGAAGGCGGGAGGAGAAAGGGACAAAAGAGGATAAGATGGTTGGATGGCATCACTGACTTGATGGACAGGAGTTTGAACAAGCTCCAGGAGTTGGTGATGGACAGGGAAGCCTGGTATGCTGCAGTCCATGGGGTCGCAAAGAGTCAGGACACAACTGAGCAACTGAACTGATCACCTTGCTTCCCAGGTGTCACAGTGGTAAAGAATCCTCCTGCCAATCAGGAGCTGCAGGAGACAAAGATTCAATCTCTGGGTCAGGAAGATGCTCTGGAGTAAGAAATGGCAACCCACTCAAATATTCTTGCCTGGAAAATTCTATGAACAAATGAACCTGGTGGGCTATAGTTCATGGGGTCACAAAGAGTCAGACAAAACTGAGCACACATCACCTGGCTTATTTCCTTCAAGGCAATCATTACAGTCTATAATTATCTTATGTTTATTTGCTTATTATCTACTTCCTAACCAGAAAATAAGTTCCACATGAGCAGTCCAACTATTGTCTCAAGAACCGTGCCTGCCATATATACAGACTGTCAGTAATTTTTTTTTTTTTTAATGGTAACACTGCCACAAGGAGAAAGTCATCATTTAACCAGATGAGTCTGGTTCTGAGTCAGAACTATAGATCCAGGAGAAAAGGGAATTCTCCTACACTTCTGGTGGGAATGTAAGTTGATACAGCCTCTTTGGAAGAAGTATGGAGATCCCTTAATAAGCTAGGAATAAAACCATCATGTGATCCAGTAACCCTACTCCTAGGCATGAGTGCCAAAACTGAAAAAGACACATGTACCCCAATGTTCACTGCAGCACTATTTATAATAGCTGGGACATTGAAGCAACCTAGATGTCCATCAACAGATGAATGGATAAAGAAGCTCTGGTACATATATACGATGGAATACTACTCAGCCATAAAAAGGAATGCATTTGAGTCAGTTCTAATGAGATGGATGAACCTAGAGCCTATTATACAGAGTTAAGAAAGTCAGAAAAAGGAATATAAATATCATATACAGATGCATATAAATGGAATCTAGAAAGATGGTACTGATGAATTAATTTTCAGGGCAGCAATGGAGAAACAGACATAGAGAACAGACCTATGGACATGGGGGAAGGGAAGGAGAGAGAGGGTGAGATTTATGGAGATGGTAACATAGAAACTTACAATACCATATGTAAGCTAGATAACCAATAATTTGCTATATGACTCAGAGAACTCAAACAGGGGCACTTTGACAATTCAGAAGGGTGAGATGGGGAAGGAGATGGGAGGGAGGTTCAGGAGGGAAGGAACATGGGTGTACTTATGGCTGATTCTTGTTGATATATGACAGAAACCACAAAATTCTGTAAAGCAACTATCCTTCAATTAAAAAAATTAAGTGACCAAAAAAATCCTAAAAAAAAAAAAAAAAACTACAGATTTAAGTAGAAATATTAGGAGGCAGAGTGAGGTAGTGATTAGAATACACTTGGTACCTCAGTTCCTCCATCTATAAATTGGGAATAGCAGTACCAAAACCACATGAGGTCAATGGGAGAATTAATGAGCTAATATGTGTGAAGTGTTTATATAAACATAAATATAATGCTCTATGTTATAAATATTGTATCAGTGGGAGAGCTAATTTTTAATTTAAAAAACATTTTACATGATCTCAGTCTGTATCTTACTCAAAGTTGAGATAGAAAAATCGTTGAGGTCTCATCTGTCCATAGGGTCGCACAGAATCGGACACAACTGAAGCGACTTAGCATGTATGCATGCACTGGAGAAGGAAATGGCAACCCACTCCAGTGTTCTTGCCTGGAGAGGACAGAGGAGCCTGGTGGGCTGCTGTCCATGGGGTCACACAGAGTCGGACACGACTGAAGCAACTTAGCAGCAGCAGCCGCAGCATTTACCAAAGGCAATTAATGGTAGGGCAAAAAACAGAACTTCTGCCCACATCCCTACCTGATATATTAATATATATCCACTCTTGATATAATTCCCTATAGATAGGAGGCACTCATGAACAGAATTACAGGTGCATCAGAGATCAGCAGATCTAATCTTCTCATCTTACATATTAGTACACTGAGATCTAGAGTGAAGCAACTTGCCCAACATAGTAGTACAAGTTAGTAGCAGGGCTGATACTAGCAACCAAATTTTGAAAGTGTTGTGTTTTATGTACTAAAGCATAAAACCCCTGTAATATGCAGATGGATATAAACATGCATGCTTAGTCACTCAGTTGTGTCCGATGCTTTGTGACCCCATGGACTGTAGCCCACCAGGCTCTTTTCTCCATAGAATTTCCCAGGCAAGAATACTTGAGCGGATTGCCATTTCCTACTCCAAGTGATATTCCTGACCAAGGGATCAAACCTGAGTCTCTTGTGTCTCCTGCATTGCAGGCAAATTCTTCACCATTGTACCACCTGACAGTATAACCTCTAAAATTAACTTTTGCTGAAACTACATTTTAGCATTAATTGGTAAAATATTCAAAACTCAGCTATTAGAAAGACAGTGTTAGATTTAGTATTATCAAGGAGGTACTTGAAAAAACCTGAAAGGATACAATTATTATCATACATTTTTCTCTCCACAATTTACCAAAACTAAAAATAGTATAGGAAAAAAGTGGAATTAGCTTCACACGCCTTTTTTTATGTATCAGTCTTATGTGAAAGAAAATAATTTCAAATGAGGAAAAAAGTTAATTTCTATGTTCTATTTACAAGTGTACTATACTACATCCCACTGAAAAAAAGAAACATTTGCACTAGTTAAGTAACAGAAAAGAATTCACAAAGACTTTCATATTTGCCAGAATAACTATTTTAGATATGATACGGAATGACTTAAATATTTTATTCTGAGTGGAGAGGAGGTACATGCTCAGTTGCTCGGTCGTGTCCGACTCTTTGTGACCCCCTGGACTGTAACCCACCCAGCTCCTCTGTCCATGGGATGATCCCGGCAAGAATACTAGAGTGGGTTGCTATTTTCTCCTCCAGAGGATCTTCCCCACCGAGGGATCGAACCCCCATCTTCTGCAGCTCCTGCACTGGCAGGCAGATTCTTTACCACTGAGCCACCTGGGAAGCCCCCAGAGAAGAAGTTAAAGCCATATGAAAAAACTGCAAGGTAAAATAAAAATAACATTTACCATTTACTAAGTGTTTACCAAGGGATCTAAACTGTGCAGCTGCTGCTGCTGCTAAGTCGCTTCAATCGTATCAGACGCTGTGCAACCCCATAGATGGCAGCCCACCAGGCTCCTCTGTCCCTGGGATTCTCCAGGCAAGAATACTGGAGTGGGTTGCCATTTCCTTCTCCAATGCATGAAAGTGAAAAGTGAAAGTGAAGTCGCTCATTTGTGTCTGACTCTTTGTGACCCCATGGACTGCAGCCCACCAGGC
Source organism: Bos indicus (assembly GCF_029378745.1). Taxonomy (NCBI): domain Eukaryota; kingdom Metazoa; phylum Chordata; class Mammalia; order Artiodactyla; family Bovidae; genus Bos; species Bos indicus. The sequence continues at coordinate 13,105,831 of NC_091788.1, read as the reverse complement.
TCCCCCGTCCATGGGATTCTTCAGGCAAGAGCACTGGAGTGGGGTGCCATTTCCTTCTCCACTAAACTGTGCTAAATAAACACTTAACAAATATCAGCTTATTTCACAACAAATCTGTGAGATGAATAGTATAATTAGCCCTATTTTGCTGATTATAAAAATAGAAGCTCACAGTAACTTGTCTGAAATTACTCAGGTAGTGTTAGAAACAGAATGCATTCTCAAACCTGTATGGTTGTCAAGCTCTATCAAGTTCCTAATCCTCAACAGTTTTGATCAAGATCAATTCATCATAGCTTACAGGTGAACTACATGACCCCTTCTGACAACAATTCTGTAAGTAAAAACAGAAATCAGTTCAGAATTCATATAATATTTGTGGCAGTATGCTCCAGGCATAAGGGGAAGGTCATCAATAGATGAACCAGTAAGAAGAGGAGAAAGGAAAAATGAAAAGAAGAACAGGAGGAGAAAAAGCGATAGGCCCTTCCAAGGCACCTGACACAGCTCCATTTTATTAGACATTCACTAGGACCACCATGACAAGAAAGGGAAACCCAGAATAGGAATTGAAAGTAGAACTGTAAGGGTAGAAAGTAGAACTGTAAGCTATAAATCAAAATTGCTTCATCTACCATGATGGTCTCACCACAGACGAGGAAGGAGCTGTAGGAAGGCCCTGCAGGAGTCAGCAGCCATGAGCTCAGTGCTGGGCCAGGATGCACAGTTCTCACATAAACACTGGTCAGTAGTTAAATAAGAATAGTAGAGTATAGATGACTGACCACTAGGTTTCTAGAAGAGGCATTACCATAAGCATCAGCATATAGATCAACCTGAAATGCATGGCACTACGGAGAGTGTGGTTTAAAGACAGAGTAGGGGAGGAACCACCGTTTACTTCATTAAGATCCTCAATTTCCTAATGTTCCAGGCACTGTGCATGTGCTTTCCTGAATTACCATGTTTAACACTCACAACAGCCTTAGGGAGATGTAACAGTTAATTTTACATGTCAACTCAGCTGAGCCATGGTGCCCAGAATGCTCAAACATTCTAGATATTTCTGTGAAGGTGGTTTTTTTAGATGAGATTAATATTTAAAACAGTAGACTTAGAGTATAGCAGCTTTACCCTCCATAATGTGGGTGGGTCTCATCCAATTAGGTGAGGCCTGAAAAGCACAAAAGACTGACTACTCTTGAGCGAGGAATTAGGCAAGTTGACTGCCTTGGGACTCAAACTGCAGCTCTTCCCTGGGTCTCCAGTCCACCAGCCTACCCTGCAGATTACAAGGCTCCTCAACAACATGAGTCAATTTCTTAAAATAAATCAATCCCTCTCTGTGAAGAAAGATATACATATACACACACACATACACACACACACCCTACTAACTGTTTCTCTAGAAATCCCTGACTAATACAGTAGATACTGATTTCTATTTTCAACAGTGAGGAAAGTAACAGCCTGAAAGGACCCATTCTCTTTCCCCATTACATCACACAGCAAAATGCCTTCAGGATTCACATTCAGATCTGAGGGACTACGGTGGGAGTAAGAGGGTAATAAGAACCATGGAAATTGAATAAATACAAGTCACGCATCCCAAGGAGCCCTTTACAACATTCGCATCACACATATGAGTGAATGAGTGAGTGAAAGTCACTCATCAGGTCCGACTCTTTGCGACCCTATGAACAATACAGTTCATGGAATTCTCCAGGCCAGAATACTTGAGTGGGTAGCCTTTCCCTTCTCCAGGGGATCTTCCCAACCCAGGGATAGAACCCAGATGTGGACTCTTTACCAGCTGAGCTACCAGGGAAGTCCAAGAATACTGGAGTGGGTAGCCTATCCCTTCTCCAGAAGATCTTCCTGACCCAGGAACTGTACTGGGGTCTCCTGCATTGCAGGTGGATTCTTTACCAGCTAAGCTATCAGGGAAGCCCTATCACACATACATGCAGAGCCCTTGATGTGCCCAAGTGATGTGTTATCCTTTCTCTGGTCTCCTGACTCAGTTATTTTTGATTAAAAACAAAATCAAACATTCCTACTACATCAACATTTGAAGACTGTGAAAGAAAAGGAAATATAAATGGTAAAAAAAAATAGAAGGAAAAGATTAAAAAGGAAAATAAATAGATGATTTGTGTCATTAATTAAATGACGGTAGACCTTGCTTGGGCTTTCTTTGGGTAGTCATCCATTCACTCCCTCAACAAATATTTATTTTGTACTTTATATTTTTATGGGATTTTCTGGGTAATAGATAATGCTATCTAGCTGACACAAAATAGTAAATGTGAAAAAAGTCCAACTAAAATCAAGAAAGTTTCACAGAAAAGGTGATATTTCAGCTAGGACAGAGGTATGCATTTAACTAGCGGAGAAGAGGGGGGTATTCCAGACAGAATTTCTGATACAGTAAACTTCAATTGAGTCTATGTTCTATTTTGCTAAAAGTGTATGTGTGGAGAAGGTGGAAGGAGGTGGGGACCTATGGCAGGATATGAAGCTGAAAGACCAGCATGCGATGAGAAACAATATGAAGGACTTTGACCTTTATTCTGCAAGTAATCAGTTATGAAGGAGGGCTAAGCCTTTTTACTGAGACCATTCATGGAGTTTGCATGAATATAAGGACAACTGGGAATAGCTTAGACAGATATAACAACAGATAAAGAAATCATTATAAAGTTGAATGAAAATTAAACCTTGAATAAAGACTAAGTCTTAGGTACAATAATAATGTTTATCATTAAAAGGCATGAAAGTACTTCATCTGCTCCAACTAAAAAAATTAAAGTTGAGTTTACACATACTTTTCAATCCCAACTAAAAATTTATGGTCCAGAAAAACTGGCAATTACTATAAAACCATTATTGTGCAACAATTATTATACAACACATTTGTATATATGTGAAAGTCTTTCTCTAAACAGTGAAATAAAACTCAATTGGAGTTGATGTAAATAAAATTATTATTATGGTAATAAATCTATTTGTGGAATCTGAGTCCTAAAATGTGAACTAAATATAAGCCAGAGGGCAAAACATGGCTGAATAAGGCCAAACAGATCTTGTAAATCACCACAAATGGAAAAAGAACTGGCCTTTTATATCTAAAGAGTGAAGTGGTCAAGAAAGAAATTTACAATGAAGGAATATAAATTAGGACCTAAGAGATCATTCAGTCTCTTCTACCTTTTCATTCCCCCTCTTTTCTGCTGATAGTTCTCTCACCATTCCTAAAAGGATTATAGATATCCATTCCAGTAGTTTCCCTTCAACTTAACTTTAGTTATGGAACTCTGCAAAATCCCAGCATATAAAACAAATAAAAATATAAATCTCAGGCTGAAAGAAGTCAGAGAGTGGGGGTTCTGGGGTACCCTAACTTGGTTTCCACATGGTTTTCACCATCCCTCTGAGACAGCTCCCCCAAAGCCTTAATTTTTCAGTAAAATGTGAAACACATTGGTCCTTTTCCAAACCTCTCAATTTACAAATGAGGAAATTGAAGCCTAGAGAATTGCCTAAAAAAAAGATGTTTCCTAGTACTCCTGCTAAAACTAGAATGCTTTCTCTTCATAATCTCTACATTTCTGGGTTAAAAATGATTTCTTATACTAGAAGTTCACGTCATCCCTCTATATCAAATTCCTACTCAAAATTCACATAAGTTAGTAACCATCAATTTACTAAGTGTCTACTCGAGACCAAATACTTTGTTAGGGATATGTCATCTATTCTCATTTAACCACCACCAAATCCCCCAGAGGTCAAGAAATTGGGCTCAGAGAGATATATGAAACTTCCCAAGGTCACAGAGCTAGTATTAATAGATTGGAATTCTGATCTACCTAACTCCTAAAGCCAAACCTCAGACTCTTGCACTTCTAATCCCAATGTTTCCCAAATTTTTGCCTATCTTTTCACATGCATGCACATACACGTGCTCAGTCGCTCAGTCATGTTCAACTCTTTGAGACCCCACTGAATGTAGCCCATCAGGCTCCTGTGTCCATGGGATTTCTCAGGCAAGAATTTTGGGGTGGGTTGCCATTTCCTACTCCAGGGGATCTTCCCCCACCCAAGAATCAAACCCCCGTCTCTTTTATCTCCTGCCTTAGCAGGCAGATTCTCTACCACTGTGCTACCTGGGAAGGTCATCTATCTTTTCACAGGCTCCCAGAACTTTAAGTGATATTGTCATTTCACAAAAGATGTACTTCCTCATCCAGGCTTCTCAGGAAATACCTACCTCATGCTTCAGCCAAGCACAAAGACATCATGCCTACCTTAAACCTCTGAACTCAAAATTCAGAACTATAAAGATGCTCACCTTCACTCCCCCCTCCAAATTTTGACAGACTCCTACAACTTCCAGGGAAAGTTGAAAACTCTTAATGAAAGGGCTACAAAAGCAACAACTCTGAGCTGAGCATTAGACAACAGACTGGCATTTTAGATTGAAAAAATATTATATATTATCTGGTAAGATATTAGAAATGTGAACTTAGGTGCTGCTTTGGGACAAAAGATGACTGTCACCGCGAAGTAGGCTCCAGAGCTGGCATTAAATAACTTGAATTTGGCAGGAGGTCAAAGGAATTTTAGGGCATCCTCTGCAAGCAGGAGTTGAAGTGACTGTGATGGTCAATCACAGAATGGAGTGTAGAGCCAGAAATGACAATAAATTACTGGTGACCGAAGGTGAGTTTAAACACCTTGGGGCCCCCGGACAAGTCCTCAGCATTAGGGTTCTACAATTTCGGATGAGCTCTGGTGCCCGAAAACCACAAAACCCCAGTCCTCGCCACCCACTCGGACACCCCAACCTTTTTGGCCTTACCTTCTGTTGGATGTAGCGAATCGAATACTTCAGGGTAATAGTGGGGCGGGATCTGAAGCTAGTTGACCAGGGTAGGCTGCTAGGGGCCCTCAGTGACGGCGATACGGGGTTGGCGGCCCCAGGAGTCAGGAAAGCTATGAGCAGGAGCAGGAGCAGGAGGGAGCAGCGCCCCATGGCTCAGGACCGTGGCTGCAGAGCTGGTAGGAGGGAGACAGGCAGATGCACGCAGCCCCGCCCAGCCCGAAGCTCTGCCCCCGAGACAGGCCCCTCCTTCCCGGGGGAAACCCAATGCCACCCCGCCCCTCAGTTGCTACTGCTGCTAAGTCGCTTCAGACGTGTCCGACTCTGTGCGACCCCATAGACGGCAGCCCACCAGGCTCCCCCGTCCCTGGAATTCTCCAGGCAAGAACACTGGAGTGGGTTGCCATTTTCTTCTCCAATGCATGAAAGTGAAAAGTGAAAGTGAAGTCCCTCAGTCGTGTCCGGCCCTCAGCGACCCCATGGACTGCAGCCTTCCAAGCTCTTCTGTCCATGGGATTTTCCAGGCAAGAGTACTGGAGTGGGGTGCCATTGCCTTCTCCGTAAAGCCTCTCAAATTCGAACTGCCCAAGCCATTCCGACCCCCCGTCCCAGTCCCACAGGGCGCCGCCAGGTTTCATTTCCCTCTTGTACCGTCCCCTTACCTTCCGACTCAAAGCCTGCCTTTATCATCCCAGGCCCCTCCTATCTGACCTCTGAACCCCATTCTTAACTATATCACCCCCCACAAACACTTTCTTCCCATCCTATATCCTCCCCTTTATCGTCACTGCCAAACCCTGCCCTGTCCACCTCTATTTCATCGCCACATCCTTGTCTTCCACAAATCCTACATAATAATAGTGTGTGCATGCGTGCAAACGTGCCAGGCCGCTTGGGTCGTGTCCAACTCTTTGCGACCCTATAGACAGTAGCCTGCCAGGCTCCTCTGTCCATGGGATTCTCCAGGCAAGAATACTAGAGTGAGTTGCCATGCCCTCCTCCAGGGGAATCTTCCCAACCCAAGGATCTAACCCAAGTTCCCCCCACTGCAGGCGGATTCTTTAGCGTCTGAGCCACCAGGGAAGCCCCGGGAAGGGCTACTGCCAACTTAAAACTCGCCACCAGCTCTACAAGGACTAAATCATTCACTAGTCACTCAGCCCTGACAGTCAAAACACTCTGAAAGGAGGAGCTCAGGGTACAGATCTGCTCCTCCTGACTGGCAGCGGCATCTGCCAATCCGTGTTAATGTGTGCATATCCTGCCCTTTTCACTAAAACCATGTATACTACTAACCTATCCCCACTAGGTCTGGCTCCTTTGCACCGCCACCTCCATGTCAGCCTAATCACCTCCTAGGGCACTCTGTCGGACCCACACAGTCCACTTCTCAACGGAAGTCGCCCCGGAATCCCACTAGGTCCCGGTCCCTGCTTCAAAGCTTCCGGCACCCAGCTTCGGACCCCGCCTTCCTCTCTCCTTGGGTGCAGTCCCAGCCTCAGCAGGCGGAGTCCCCTTCGGTCTTCCGACTCTCCCACCACCAACTTCCGCTTCTCCTTCCAGTCAGCCAGGTGAACCTCGGTCTGAGGGGCGCTCCCACCCACTACCACCCTTCCCGGGGTCCCTACGCCTAGCTGGCTCAACGCTGCCTCAAAACCAACTGTACAGACTGTACTACTGCTCAATCAGTTGACAAAGGACACTTGCCTAACCCTCTCCGACAAAAATGGTCGTTCCCAAAACCTCACAGGTTGTCGCGCTACATCTCCACCCTCGGCGGCGTCTTCTTCTGATTGGTTCTGAGACCAGACGGTCATGGCGTCACTTCCGGCGGAAGGAGGAGCGGGAGATTCGATTGGAAGACATTCTCTAGCCGCTTGAGTCCTGGGTTTCCGCGTCAAGGAGCTTCGCCCGGGCAGGATTCTGGTCCTCTGCCTCAGGTGAGGAGGTGTGGGAGGAGATTTTCGGGGAGCAAGGGCCGGAGACTCCTAAGAAGACCCCTGCACGTCGTTCTGAGTGAGCATTCAGAATATTCTATGTTGTTTTTTCAGGAGTCAGTCTCTTCTATAAAAGGGCGGTTATGAGAGTAGAAGAGTGAGAAGGTCAGTTCTTTTCATTTTAGACGGTGCTGTTGCAGTCAGTCAGAGAGCGTTTGTGTGTGCCATCGACCTGGAAACGGGTGTCTGGAACCCGAAATACAGGGAGGAAAAAGGTGCTACTGCAATTTTTGAGGTGCTCGGAGGCTCGTACACCGCTGGCTGCTATGCCCAGTAGTATCTGCTGGAAAGGGATCTTTTCCAAACTGCTTTGATGACTCAGAGGGACGAGTGCTCACTGAGCAGGGTGTCCAAACCAGAAACAAGTTTTCTAGATACCTTCCTTGTCTCCTACATCAAACCATACCAACCTCTAGAATATCTCAATCCATACACTTCTCGCCGGTTTTACTTTGGTTCAGCACAACTGCTTCATAAGTATGACTGTAGCCTCCCAGCTGGTTCTTTCAAATTCCTTACGTTCCAATCCAGTCTCCACGTTGCTAGGCTGATAAAGTACAAATCTGATCAGGGCACTCCCCGTTAAAAACCTTGCCGTTGGTCGCTCCTGTTTGCCCTCAGGTTTAAGTCTAAACTCCTTAACGTGGTTAACGGGGCCTTTCTTGTCTGGCCTTTGCCTAGTACTCCAGCTTTGTTTTTCCACCTCTCCAGCCCTATGCTCAAGCCACATGGAATGTCCTTTTGAGTCCCTCAAATGCACAATTCTCCCTCACCTTCAGACCCCGTCTGAATCCCATCCCACCTAGTTCTTACTCATTCTTTAGGTCTCAATTTATGAAGCTTTCTAAATCAGGAAGGCTTTCATCATCCTGCAAAATTGGGTCACAAAGCACCCAGTAGTTACTTACTCATTCTACAGATAGTTTTTAAGTGTCTCCCTCTGTGCCAAGAACTTCTAGGTACTAGGATCACAATGCTGAACAAGATGTGAGATTCCTACCTAATGGAACTTAAACTTTTTATGTGTGGGCTTAAAAAGAATGAAGTGGAATCTATTTGAGTTAGGTTTGTCTGGGAACGCCTCTGAGGAGTTGACACTTAAATTGAGGCCTAGAAGATGAGAATGATCCAGCCATGCAATAGAAGAAAGGAAGAAAATTCCAGAGTGAACAGGTTATGTAAAGGCCTTAAAGCAGGAAAGAACTTAGCATCTTAATGTTCAAGAAACTAAGAAAAGGCCAGTGTTGCTGGAATGTATGCAGAAAGGACAGCTGCATGAGGTGATTTTTTTCTATCTGTAACCCTGTCCCCCTTCCCATCTCTGGAACTTTACCTGTCATAAGTACAATGAACAAACTGTGCTTGACACTATGAGTTTCCTGAGTAATGTTTTTAAAATACTTTTCATTAGTATTTCTCCAAACAAAACAGGTTTTGTCTGTTTTTTGCTTATTTGATTTTTTTTTAATCTGCCTCCCTCTCCCTTTTCCAGAATTTTCATTTTAATGTCAGAGGATCATTTCTCAGGGACTTGTTATGACTGCCTTTAGAAAGATTAGACAAAGTATGCACCCTTGGAGGGAGACCATTAGACAGCTTTAATAAAGCAACCCAAAGTAACTATCCTTTCCATAGCTGAGGAGTCTGTCCTATAATATATGAAATGGGAAATCTGAGAGCAACAGAATGAGAAAGATTTTCTTGCAAAGCAAGAGCAGTTTCAGGACGAACGAAGAAAGGGAGAGGAGGTAGTCACATCCCCTTTTCTATATGCCATTAGAAGTGTGGGCCAGTTTTTTAAATGAGTGATTTCATCCTTTGGCCACAGTCTTAGACTAAATGAGTCACCGTGTTATATTTTCTCATGGTATAATGTACTTTTCCTGTATAGAATTTTCCACCTATCTCTTACTAGGCTATAGATCTAGTGACCAGGTAGGGACCTTGACTATTTTGTTCATCACTTATATTATTCCCATCACCTGGTATTTATCAGCTGCATAATAAATAATTGATAAATAAGTATATTGAACTTGGACTTCTCAGGTGATACTAGTAGTAAAGAATCTGCCTGCCAGTGCAGGAAACGCAAGAGTCATGGGTTCAATCCCTGGGTCTGGTAGATCTCTTGGAATAGGAAATGACAACCTGCTATGGTATTCTTGCCTGGAAAATTCCATGGACAGAAGAGCCTTCTGGGCTACGTCCGTGGGGCCACAAACAGTCAGATGCGACTGAGCACATATTGAACTTATTAAATTGGAATATGGTTTGTTGACTGTGGTGGAACTGAAAGCAGTGTAATGCTGTATCACCATCCTCACCAATAAAATCAAGAAGAAAGATAAACCACAGGTAGATACCACATATGGAATTGTTCCCAAGTCTGTGATCATGTTTTCCTAACTTTAGTATTTACTCATTCCTCATGCTTCATTCAGTTGTCCATCAAACATGAATTCAATACTTTAAGTCAGGCACTAGAGACAGAGAGAAACAAAACAAACTAGATGACCAGAATCATAATGAAATACTATGAAAACAGCAAAGGGAATGACAGTTCAGTTCAGTTTAGTCGCTCAGACGTGTCCGACTCTCTGCGACCCCATGAATTGCAGCACACCAGGCCTCCCTGTCTATCATCATCTCCCGGAGTTCACTCAAACTCAGGTCCATCGAGTCGGTGACACCATCCAGCCATCTCATCCTCTGTCGTCCACTTCTCCTCCTGCCCCCAATCCCTCCCAGCATCAGAGTCTTTTCCAATGAGTCAACTCTTTGCATGAGGTGGCCAAAGTACTGGAGTTTCAGCTTTAGCATCATTCCTTCCAAAGAACACCCAAAGCTGATCTCCTTTAGAATGGACTGGTTAGATCTCCTTGCAGTCCAAGGGACTCTCAAGAGTCTTCTCCAATACCACAGTTCAAAAGCATAAATTCTTCGGTGCTCAGCTTTCTTCACAGTCCAACTCTCACATCCATACATGACCACAGGAAAAACCATAACCTTGACTAGACGGACCTTTGTTGGCAAAGTAATGTCTCTGCTTTTCAATATGCTGTCTAGGTTGGTCATAACTTTCTTCCAAGGAGTAAGCGTCTTTTAATTTCATGTCTGCAGTCACCATCTGTAGTGATTTTGGAGCCCCCAAAAATAAAGTCTGACACTGTTTCCACTGTTTCCCCATCTATTTCCCATGAAGTGATGGGACTGGATGCCATGATCTTCGTTTTCTGAATGTTGAGCTTTAAGCCAACTTTTTCACTCTCCTCTCCACTTTCATCAAGAGGCTTTTGAGTTCCTCTTCACTTTCTGCCATAAGGGTGGTGTCATCTGCATATCTGAGGTTCTTGATATGTCTCCCGGCAGTCTTGATTCCAGCTTATGCTTCTTCCAGTCCAGCGTTTCTCATGATATACTCTGCATATAAGTTAAATAAGCAGGGTGACAATAAACAGCCTTGACGTACTCCATTTCCTATTTGGAACCAGTCTGTTGTTCCATGTCCAGTTCTAACTGTTGCTTCCTGACCTGCATACAGGTTTCTCAAGAGGCAGGTCAGGTGGTCTGGTATGCCCATCTCTTGAAGAATTTTCCACAGTTTATTGTGATCCACACAGTCAAAGGCTTTGGCATAGTCAATAAAGCAGAAATAGATGTTTTTCTGGAACTCTCTTGCTTTTTCCATGATCCAGCGGATGTTGGCAATTTGATCTCTGGTTCCTCTGCCTTTTCTAAAACCAGCTTGAACATCTGAAGTTCACGGTTCACATATTGCTGAAGCCTGGCTTGGAGAATTTTGAGCATGACTTTACTAGCGTGTGAGATGAGTGCAATTGTGCGGTAGTTTGAGCATTCTTTGGCATTGCCTTTCTTTGGGATTGGAATGAAAACTGACCTTTTCCAGTCCTGTGGCCACTGCTGAGTTTTCCAAATTCACTGGTATATTGAGTGCAGCACTTTCACAACATCATCTTTCAGGATTTGAAATAGCTCAACTGGAATTCCATAACGTCCACTAGCTTTGTTCATAGTGATGCTTCCTAAGGCCCACTTGACTTCACATTCCAGGATGTCTGGCTCTAGGTCAGTGATCACACCATCGTGATTATCTGGGTCGTGAAGATCTTTTTTGTACAGTTCTTCTGTGTATTGCCATCTCTTAATATCTTATGCTTCTGTTAGGTCCATACCATTTCTTTCCTTTATCGAGCCCATATTTGCATGAAATGTTCCCTTGGTATCTCTAACTTTTTTGAAGAGATCTCTAGTCTTTCCCATTCTGTTGTTTTCCTCTATTTCTTTCCATTGATCACTGAGGAAGGCTTTCTTATCTCTCCTTGCTATTCTTTGGAACTCTGCATTCAGATGCTTATATCTTTCCTTTTCTCCTTTGCTTTTCGCAGCTATTTGTAAGGCCTCCCCCAGACAGCCATTTTGCTTTTTTGCATTTCTTTTCCATGGGGATGGTCTTGATCCCTGTCTCCTGTACTGTGTCAGAAACCTCCATCCATAGTTCATCACGCACTCTGTCTATCAGATCTAGGCCCTTAAATCTATTTCTCACTTCCACTGTGTAATCATAAAGGACTTGATTTAGGTTATACCTGAATGGTCTAGTGGTTTTCCCTACTTTCTTCAATTTAAGTCTGAATTTGGCAATAAGGAGCTCATGATCTGAGCCACAGTCAGCTCCCGGTCTTGTTTTTGCTGACTGTATGGAGCTTCTCCATCTGTGGCTGCAAAGAATATAATCAATCTGATTTTGGTGTTGACCATCTGGTGATGTCCATGTGTAGAGTCTTCTCTTGTGTTGTCTGAAAAGGGTGTTTGCTATGACCAGTGCGTTCTCTTGGCAAAACTCTTATTAGCCTTTGCCCTGCTTCATTCCGTAGTCCAAGGCCAAATTTGCTTACTCCAGGTGTTTCTTAACTTCCTACTTTTGCATTCCAGTCCCTTATAATGAAAAGGACATCTTTTTTGGGTGTTACTTTTAATAGGTCTTGTATGTCTTCATAGAACCATTCAGCTTCAGCTTCTTCAGCGTTAGTGGTTGGGCCACAGAATGTGGTCCACTGGAGAAGGGAATGGCAAACCACTTCAGTATTCTTGCCTTGAGAACCCCATGAACAGTATGAAAAGGCAAAAAGATAGGATACTGAAAGAGGAACTCCCCAGGTCAGTAGGTGCCAAATGTGCTACTGGAGATCAGTAGAGAAATAACTCCAGAAAGAATGAAGGGATGGAGCCAAAGCAAAAACAATACCCAGTTGTGGATGGGACTGGTGATGGAAGCAAGGTCCCATGCTGTAAAGAGCAATATTGCATAGGAACCTGGAATGTTAGGTCCATGAATCAAGGCAAATTGAAAGTGGTCAAACAGGAGATGGCAAGAGTGAACGTTGACCTTCTAGGAATCAGCGAACTAAAATGGACTGGAATGGTGAATTTAACCCCGATGACCATTATATCTACTATTGCGGGCAGGAATCCCTTAGAAGAAATGGAGTAGCCATGATGGTCAACAAAAGAGTCCAAAATGCAGTACTTGGAATGACTAATAGTGACTGCCTTAAAGGATCTGATTTCATATTTGTCCACTGCCAATGGATGGAAAGTCTTTTTGCCATTTGCTGAGTTTACCAAGTGAAACGCAAATAATAAAAATACCTTAATGACCTTTTTCATTTCAGTTTTCAAATTTACCATTATTATAGTTTTCTAAACATACTAATTTCTCCACTAGAGGGCAATAAACCCTTAAATAATAACAATTTAACCAATTTCTTGCCTTTAAAAATATAGCAATTAGTGCTTGCACAACTAATTTAGAAATTAATTTCCAAATATTTCTGCTTATATATGTTTTTCATTTACTGGTGACTTGATAGACCAGGCCTCTATCTTCATGAAACTTTCAGACTAATGAGGGTAGAACTAACAGAAACAAGGGAGCGTGTATCGTCTGATATATACATTTTCATGATGGCATATATCAAAAGTGTGATTAGTACAATAAAGGAATAAAATGGATGATATCATGGAAACCAAGCAGAAGAGAGTATTTATTGAGATGGAAAGGGGCTCTCTACAGGGTAATATTAAAGATTTAATGACGAGAATGAGAGCCAACTATTTGAAGAACTAAGGGAAAAGCTTTATAGACAAAGAGAAAAGTAAGAACAGAAGCCTGAAAAGAGAAGTTATTTTGTGCATTTAAGGAGCAGAAAGAAGGCTGGCATGGCTTGAAATGTTGTGATTAAAGACGGCAAGTGGGACAAAGTGAGGTCAAAGAGGTGGTACTAGATGAGCTAAGGCCTTACAGGCATTGTGGGGAATTGAAGCTTCATTTCAAACTACAAGATTTTAAGCAGATAAAAGACCACATTTTCAGGAGGGAGTTTTGCCCTGTTTTATCTCCCCTAGCTCATATATGGGCTTCTGTTGTGGCTCATGGTAAAGAATCTGCTTGCAGTGCAGGAGACACGGGTTCAATCCCTGGGTCAGGAAGATTCCCTGGAGGAGAAAATGGCATCCCACTCCAGTGTTCCTGACTGAAGAATCCCATGGACAGAGGAGCCTGGCGGTCTACAGTCCATGGGTTTGCAAAGAGTCAGATATGACTGAACAATTAACACTTCACTTTTAAGCACATAGGTAGCTGTACCACCATATTAACACTGTACCCAAACTGGATTTTAGAGATATTCGGAAAAGATACCTTTACTGACATACATTCCATCATTTGCCACTTGGCAAGAAGGAACTTGAAGTCAGTAGCACTAATAACAGCAGTGTTCTCTGGCCTGCCTTTCTACTATGTCACCTCCTCTACCTTATCCTTAGAGATTGCCATGTGGCCTAAGGTGACAGCCGAATCTAGGAATATATATCTGCTTTTGGTAGAACCTTATTAGTCATGTATACCTAAGGGTACAAAAGCAAGGACTTCAACAAGAATTAAGCAGGGTGAAATGTCTTTGCTTTTTCTCTTTTTTTGTTTCCTATGCCCCGTTTAATAACGTAAATCAGTGATTTATGTAAATCCATTTATCTATAATCTTTGTAAGTTTCCATCTTACTGCCTTCAGTGGCAAGATTTTATTTTCACAGAAATATTCTGGTTGATAGACAGGATTAGTGTCACTTTTAAGATATCCATTCTAAAATCACACTTATAAATTTGTGATCATCCTCAGGATGAGCTATATGTAAAAGATATTTTTATGATTTTTAAACTAATGACTTTCACTTTATCAAAATTTACTGATGCCAGTCTCAGAACACTTCACCAATTTTCAGAAATTGAAAGCTTTTGCCATGTGTTTACAACTGAAAATTTATTGACATAGCTTTACCTTGAACATCCATGGAGATGTTTATTTCAGAGCATTTACATTATGCTATATACAAACTAATCACTTAAAAAATTTTTGATAAACCATTTGAATTTTTAAAAAGAAAATATAAAAGAGGTGAATTGCTATTTTATTGTTTTATTTCTCTGATGTGTTTTATACAAGGCTCATAAAGCACTTTGAACTCTCCTTTGATTTTTATTTTTCTATTTGTACACTCTAAAATGTCTTTTTTTCCCCTCTTCAGGTTGTATAAAAATGTACCCAGCCCAAATACCGAAATCTACTGAAGTGATATTTTCCCGCTAAAAAGAACTGTTTCCCACCAGGTCAGGTTTAAACATTCATGTAAGTTCATTTACGTTCTTTCCTGATAATGGTAGAAACAAGTTCTGTATAGCTCTTCTTTAAAGATGTTGAAAGAAGTTAAATGATACCTTTCTTGAATTACCAGGGTAGAACATTTACTCAAAAACCCAATATTTGCTTGAGCTACTCTGTTTTAAGTCTTACTTTCTTAACTATGTAGAAAAAGAAAACTAGTTTTCCAATATCCTGACACTTACTACAAAACCATCTATTGACTTTGTAGTGAAGGTTAGGTGATTTTCCTAAGAAATGAGTTATTCACATGCTGTTAAAGATTTGCCATTCATCCCACGGCTACTTTGTTTTGCAGGCCACAGTGGGAACACATGAATAGAAGAAGAAAATTTCTTCTTGCCTCAGTTCTTGCTCTCCAGAATTCTAGTTTTATATATCCTTCATGTCAAAAGTGCTTCTCTCGGATAATCCTGGTCTCCAAAAGGTAAAAATAAACCCTGAAAGTGTGAGAAGGAAAATATAAGAATTCGACCAAACACAGAATATACAGTACCACATAGTATTCACTGTTGCGGGGTGGGAGGGGGGATCCATGGATAAGTATACCTCTGCAGTTCAAACCTGTGTTGTTCAAGGGTCAGCTGTATGAAGTTAGTTTGGGGGGAACTTCCCTGATGGTCCAGTGGTTTAGAATCTGCCCTCCAGTGCAGGGGATGCGGGTTTGATCCCTGGTCAGGGAAGTAAGATCCCACATGCAGTGGGGCAACTAAGCCTGTACACTATGACTACTGAGCCTGCATGCCCTAGAGGCCGCACACCACTACTACAAAGAAGCCTGCTTGCTGCAGCTAAGAACTAACACAGCCAGATAAATCAATACTTAAACGAACCCGCAGAATTTTTTTCAAGTTTGGTCTTCATTTGAGAAGATTATCATATGCATATATGTGTGGGCGTGTATGTGAATGTGATAATTTCATATGAAGGAACAAACTTACATATACATAAATTACGAGCCAAGACGGCAACTCATTTGTCCATACAAACCATCCACCCAGCTCAAACTAGTAATTGTTGTTTACTTGCCAAGTCATGTCTGATTCTTGGCAACCCTGGATTACATCACACCAGGCTTCCCTGTCCTTCATTATCTCCTGAAGTTTACTCAAATTCATGTCCACTGAGTTGGTGACGCTCTATCTAATTACCTCACCCTCTGCCGCCTTTTTCTCCTTTTGCCTTCAATCTTCCTCATCATCAAAATCTTTTCCAACAAGTCATCTCTTTGCATTAGGGGGCCAAAGTTTTGGAGCTTCAGCTTCAGCATCAGTCCTTCCAATGAATATTCAGGATTGATTTCCCTTAGGATTGACTGATTTGATCTTCTTCAGTCCTAGGGACTCTAAAGAATCTTCTCCAGCACCACAGTTTGAAAGCATCAGTTCTTTAGCTCTCAGCCTTCATTATGGTCCAACTCTCAACATCTGTACATGACTACTGAAAAGACCATAGCTTTTACTATATAGACCTTTGTCGCAAAGTGAGGTCTTTGCTTTTTCATATGCTGTCTATGTTTATCATAGCTTTCCTTCCAAGGAGCAAGTGTCTTTTAATTTGATGGCTGCAGTCACCGTCCACGATTTTGGAGCCCAAGAAAATAAAATCTGCAACTGTTTCCATTGTTTCCCCATCTATTTGCCATGAAGTGATGGGACCGGGTTCCATGATCTTAGTTTTTTGAATGTTGAGTTTTAAACCAGCCTTTTCACTCTCCTCTTTCACCCTCATCAAGAAGCCCTTTAGTTCCTCTTCGATTTCTGTCATTAAAGTACCATCATCTGCATATCTGAGGTTGATATTTTTCCTGGCAGTCTTGATTCCAGCTTGTGAGTCATCCAGCCTGGCATTTCGCATGATATACTCTGCATATAAGTTAAATAAGCAGGGTGACAATACATAGCATTGATGTACTCTTTTCCCAACTTTGAACCAGTCAGTTGTTCAAAGTCCAGTTCTAACTGTTGCTGCTTGACCTGCATACAGGTTTCTTAGGAGACGGGTAAGGTGATCTGGTATTCCCATCTCTTTGAGAATTTTCTAGTTTGTAGTGATCCACATAGTCAAAGGCTTTAGCATTATCATTGAAACTAAAGTAGATGTGCTTTTGGAATTGTCTTGCCTTTTCTATGATCCAACAGATGTAGGCAGTTTCATCTCTGGTTTCTCTACCTTTTCTAAATCCAGCTTGCACATCTAGAGGTTCTCAGTTCATGTACCGGTGAAGCCTAACTTGAAGGATTTTGAGCATAATCTTGGTAATGTGAAATAAGTGCAATTGTACAGTAATTTGAGCATTCTTTGGCATTGCTCTTCTTTGGGATTGGAATGAAAACTGACCTTTTCCAGTCTGGTGGCCATTGCTGAGTTTTCCAAATTTCCTGGCATATTCAGTGCACTGCTATTCCATAAAAAGTGACATTTGGGATATAGGAGTGCCTTTAGAAATTAAATTAGGGACTGTGATTTGAATGTGTTGTCTCTACCCTTGCTTCTCAAAATGTGGTCTGAGGAACTGCTGCATCGGCATCACCTGAGAGCTTGTTAGAAATGCAGAAACTTGGGCCTTGTCCCAGACATAGTGAATCAGGATCTTCGTTTTTAACAAGATCCCTAGGTGATTGATTTGCATATTGAAGTTTGTAAAGCTCTGATCTACTCCACACTAACATTTATTTCAGTTAAGGCTTAGCTTATTCCCAAAAGGATTAAAGGAAACTGCATAAA
Organism: Bos indicus; assembly: GCF_029378745.1. NCBI lineage: Eukaryota > Metazoa > Chordata > Mammalia > Artiodactyla > Bovidae > Bos > Bos indicus. Next base: position 13,088,486 of record NC_091788.1, on the reverse strand, counting down.
TAAATAAATACCTTCATTTTACATATAATATAAAAATATATCATTTAGTGTATATATTCATAATTGCTAATAATGCATTAACTCTCACTTCAGTTCAGTTCAGTCGCTCAGTCGTGTCCGACTCTGCGACCCCATGAATCGCAGCACGCCAGGCCTCCCTGTCCATCACCAACTCCCAGAGTTCACTCAAACTCATATCCATCGAGTCAGTGACGCCATCCAGCCATCTCATCCTCTGTTGTCCCCTTTTCCTCCTGCCCCCAATCCCTCCCAGCATCAGTCTTTTCCAGTGAGTCAACTCTTCACATGAGGTGGCCAAAGTACTGGAGTTTCAGCTTTAGCATCATTCCTTCCAAAGAAATCCCAGGGCTGATCTCCTTTAGAATGGACTGGTTGGATCTCCTTGCAGTCCAAGGGACTCTCAAGAGTCTTCTCCAACACCACAGTTCAAAAGCATCAATTCTTCGGCATTCAGCTTTCTTCACAGTCCAACTCTCACATCCATACATGACCACTGGAAAAACCATAGCCTTGACTAGATGGACTTTTGTTGGCAAAGTAATGTCTCTGCTTTTGAATATGCTATCTAGGTTGGTCATAACTTAGTAATGTGCTAATCCTAGTCTTAGGCTATCATTGATATTCTCTATTTATAAGATAGTTCATTCTTAACCATACCATTCCTATAGTTATCATCCAAGATGGAACTCCCGGCAAAGAATCCAAAGCCTTGGATTTGGTCATAAAAATCACTAACTTTGTCACCTTGGGCAACAATTCACCCCAATTTCCCAGTTTTGTGAATGGGGTAAATGCCTTGTTTACCTATCAAAACAAATAAAATATGAGTTCAGTTCAGTCACTCAGTCGTGTCCAACTCTGCGACCCCATGAACTGCAGCACGCCAGGCCTCCCTGTGCATCACCAACTCCCGGAGTTTACCCAAACCCATGTCCATTGAGTCGGTGAGGCCATCCAACCATCTCATCCTCTGTTGTCCGCTTCTCCTGCCCTCAATCTTTCTCAGCAGCAGGGTCTTTTCAAATGAGTCAACTCTTCACATCAGGTAGCCAAAGTTTTGGAGTTTGAGCTTTAGCATCAGTCCTTCCAATAAACACCCAGGACTGATCTTTGGGATGGACTGGTTGGATCTCCTTGCAGTCCAAAGGACGCTCAAGAGTCTTCTCCAACACCACAGTTCAAAAGCATCAGTTCTTCGGCACTCAGCTTTCTTCACAGTCCAACTCTCACATCCATACATGACCACTGGAAAAACCATAACCTTGACTAGACAGACCTTTGTTGACAAAGTAATGTCTCTGCTTTTCAATATGCTATCTACGTTGGTCATAACTTTCCTTCGAAGGAATAAGCGTCTTTTAATTTCATGGCTGCAATCACCATCTGCAGTGATTTTGGAGCCCCCAAAAATAAAGTCAGCCACTGTTTCCCCATCTATTTCCCTTGAAGTGATGGGACCAGATGCTATGACCTTAGTTTTCTATATGTTGAGCTTTAAGTCAATTTTTTCACTCTCCTCTTTCACCCTCATCAAGAAGCCCTTTAATTCTTCTCTTTCTGCCATAAGGGTGGTATCATCTACATATCTGAGGTTATTGATACTTCTTCCGGCAATCTTGATTCCAGCTTGTGCTTCCTCCAGCCCAGTGTTTCTCACGATGTACTCTGCATATAAGTTAAATAAGCAGGGTAACAACATACAGCCTTGACATCCTCCTTTTCCTATTTTGAACCAGTCTGTTCCATGTCCAGTTCTAACTGTTGCTTCCTGACCTGCATACAGGTTTCTCAAGAGGCAGGTCAGGTGGTCTGGTATGCCCATCTCTTGAAGAATTGTCCACAGTTTATTGTGATCCACACCGTCAAAGGCTTTGGCATAGTCGATAAAGCAGAAATAGATGTTTTTCTGGAACTCTCTTGCTTTTTCCATGATCCAGCGGATGTTGGCAATTTGATCTCTGGTTCCTCTGCCTTTTCTAAAACCAGCTTGAACATCTGGAAGTTCATGGTTCATGTATTACTGAAGCCTGGCTTGGAGAATTTTGAGCATGACTTTACTAGCGTGTGAGATGAGTGCAATTGTGCGGTAGTTTGAGCATTCTTTGTTATTGCCTTTCTTTGGGATTGGAATGAAAACTAACTTTTTCCAGTCCTGTGGCCACTGCTGAGTTTTCCAAATTCGCTGGCATATTGAGTGCAGCACTTTCACAGCATCATCTTTCAGGATTTGAAATAGCCTAACTGGAATTCCATCACCTCCACTAGCTTTGTTCATAGTGATGCTTTCTAAGGCCCACTTGACTTCACGTTCCAGGATGTCTGGCTCTAGGTCAGTGATCACACCATCGTGATTATCTGGGTCATGAAGATCTTTTTTGTACAGGTCTTCTGTGTATTCTTGCCATCTCTTCTTAATATCTTCTGCTTCTGTTAAGTCCGTACCATTTCTTTCCTTTATTGAACCCATCTTTGTGTGAAATGTTCCCTTGGTATCTGTAATTTTCTTGAAGAGATCTCTAGTTTTTTCCATTCTATTGCTTTCTTCTATTTGTTTGCACTGATCGCTGAGGAAGGCTTTCTTATCTCTCCTTGCTATTCTTTGGAACTCTGCATTCAGATGCTTATATCTTTCCTTTTTGCTTCTCTTCTTTTCATAGCTATTTGTAAGGCCTCCTCAGACCACCATTTTGCCTTTTTGCATTTCTTTTCCATGGGGATGGTCTTGATCTCTGTCTCCTGTACAGTGTCATGAACCTCCATCCATAGTTCATCAGGCACTCTGTCTATCAGATCTAATCCCTTAAATCTATTTCTCACTTCCACTGTATAATCATAAGGGACTTGATTTAGGTCATACCTGAATGGTCTAGTGGTTTTCTCCACTCCCTTCAATTTAAATCTGAATTTGGCAATAAGGAGTCATGATCTGAGCCACAGTCAGCTCCCAGTCTTGTTTTTGCTGACTGTATAGAGCTTTTCCATCTTTGCCTGCAAAGAATATAATCAGTCTGATTTCATTGTTGGCCATCTGGTGATGTCTATGTGTAGAGTCTTCTCTTGTGTTGTCTGAAAAGGGTGTTTGCTATGACCAGTGAGTTCTCTTAGCAGAACTCTATTAGCCTTTGCCCTGCTTCATTCTGTATTCCAAGGCCAAATTTGCCTGTTACTCCAGGTGTTTCTTGACTTCCTACTTTTGCATTCCAGTCCCCTATGACGAAAAGGACATCTTTTTTGGGTGTTAGTTCTAAAAGGTCTTGTAGGTCTTCATAGAACCGTTCAACTTCAGCTTCTTCAGCATTACTGGTTGGGGCATAGACTTGGATTACCGTGATGTTGAATGGTTTGCCTTGGAAATGAACAGAGATCATCCTGTCATTTTTGAGACTGCATCCAAGTACTGTATTTTGGACTCCTGTTAACTATAATGGCTACTCCATTTCTTCTAAGGGATTCCTGCCCACAGTAGTAGATATAATGGTCATCTAAGTTAAATTCACCTATTCCAGTCCACCTTACTTCACTGATTCCTAGAATGTCAATGTTCACTCTTGCCATCTCCTGTTTGACCACTTCCAATTTGCCTTGATTCATGGACCTAACATTCCAGGTTCCTATGCAATCTTGCTCTTTACAGCATCAGACCTTGGTTCTATCACCAGTCCCATCCACAACTGGGTGTTGTTTTTGCTTTGGCTCCATCCCTTCATTCTTTCTGGAGTTATTTCTCCACTGATCTCCAGTAGCATACTGGGCACCTACTGATCTGGGGAGTTCATCTTTCAGTATCCTATCTTTTTGCCTTTTCATACTGTTCATGGGGTTCCCAAGGCAAGAATACTGAAGTGGTTTGCCATTCTCTTCTCCAGTGGACCTCTCTACCATGACCCATCCATCTTGGGTGGCCCCACCCAGCATGGCTTAGTTTCACTGAGTTAGACAAGACTGTGGTCCGTGTGATCAGACTGGCTAGTTGTCTGTGATTGTGGTTTCAGTCTGTCTGCCCTCTGATGCCCTCTTTCAGCGCCTACCGTCTTACTTGGGTTTCTCTTACCTTGGTTGTGAAAACATTTATAAATTGTAAAACACTGATGCATATTAATTCTAAGGTTTGCTAAGAATTTTGCATTAGACTTGAATGCATTATTAATACATAATTTTTGAACAAGTTCTAATATATGTTTAAAACATTTAAAACACTAATTCATTTCACTAGAGCTTGGTACTAGTGAGGTTTTATCACCCTGGTAAGTGGATTACCTTCACTTATTCTATGCCCAGAATACAACACAAACTCCAGCCAATTTGGTTAAGATTATATGAATGGATTGTCACAGTTCCATTATCATTGTGGATAAAAAAATAATTAGCACAAATGTAATGCGGGCGAATCAGTAATTTACATGAAGGATTAACCTTTGTTCAAAATAGTCACCTTGTGAGTCATGGAATTAAGGCTCCCCCTAGTGGCTATCTCGGAGAAGGCAATGGCACCCCACTCCAGTACTCTTGCCTGGAAAATCCACGGACAGAGGAGCCTGGTAGGCTGCAGTCCATGGGGTCCCTAAGAGTCGGGCACGACTGAGCGACTTCACTTTCACTTTTCACTTTCATGCATTGGAGAAGGAAATGGCAACCCACTGCAGTGTTCTTGCCTGGTGAATCCCAAGGGCGGGGAAGTCTGGTGGGCTGCCGTCTATGGGGTTGCACAGAGTCGGACTCGACTGAAGTGACTCAGCAGCAGCAGCAGCAGCAGTGGCTATCTGGAAGCAATCAAATTTATACCACTATGTTTTAACATTATTTTCTGTTTGCACTTTTCCACTTTTTTTAAGCCAAATCATTAGCAACATGAAGAAAAAACATTCTAGGATTAACCATTACCAAAGATGTTTTAAGGGGTCAGTTTGCTAAACTAAGAATGTTAAAGATGGGTAGCAGAATTCCAAAATAGTACAAACAACTAGAAAAGAGGGAAACATAAGCGGAAGTGGCAGTAAACCAATATTTAATCATAAGAGAGCAGCAGACTAAACACATTAATTTGACAAGATCTATACTAGACTCTTTAACTTTATTTCTTATACTTTGCCTCATTTTATCCTTCTTCAATCCTGGATTTCACAGATGAGTAAGTTTAAGTTTAAAGATCTTAATATATATTCCGAGACCAGAGAGCTAGTGCATTACAGTAGTGTTATACTTGACACACAGTATTTTTTTATAAGAAAGACTTTGACCATAATTGCAACACAAGTTAAACAAGATGTTTTGTACCTAGTTTCTGTAATCTAATAAATTCTCAACATATTTCAATGAATTTTTAAAAAGTTAAGTTATCCTTATCATAGTGAGAAAAGTATGACTAGGAACTTCATAAATATTTAAAGATTACTCATTGTTCTTTGAACAGAAGGTAGACATTAAATTTTAGGTCTTCCCTTGGTGTGGCATTTACTTCGCTATATTTAGTTTGCCCCCACAAGTAAAAGTAACTTATAAATAGAGAAAATTTAAAAGAGGTTGATCTGAAATCATTTTACAATGTAAGTTGTACATTTTGTACAGAAAATATTTTTAATCTTCACTTTGCCAGATTTATTTTACATCACAAAAAAAGTTAGTGAACATCTCTTTTTTCCCTGCACTTTTCCAGATCTAATTGTCCAAAATGTGGCTCTACTGGTGAAGCTGAAAATGCCATTTACAGATACAAGCTTTCCTTAAAAGTTGCAGAATCAAACAAATTATTTGGCATTACTGTATTTGGAAGCTGCTTAGATGCATTTTTTGGTCTCACAGCCACTGGTTTGCACAGGTAAGAATATTTAAAGCATTCTTTTCCTAGCCATGTACATCAAGTTTGAAGATATATGTTTTTAAAATAATATGCATTTAGTAAAAAGATGATCCCTTGACCTCAAATCATCAGTTCATTTAAAAAGATAAGAAAGAAAGAGAAAGATGTTTATTTTGTGAATACATATTGTGATAATGTTAAACCATGCTCCTTTTATTCAGACCAACTAAACTGTAATTAGAGTATTAAATTACAAAACTTTAATCCAAGTTAGAGAAATATAGATGAAGAAAGTAAAATCATTTCAAACTGAAGGATTATTCAAATCAAGTGGCTAAGGTCTCTTGAGGTAGAAGAAGCTATTTGAAGGAATATTTGCATATCAGAAGTTGAAATTTTGTCATTTATTTCATTTGCATTGCAACTTCATCTGCATAGTTGGACCTGTTAAGATGTTGTCCTGACAATGTAAGTATATATATAGAGAGAGAGAAAATCTCTGTCCATCTCCTTGTAGCTGTGAGCAAACTGATTTGAAGAAAGGAAAAGCCAAGGACCACAGCCAGGATTGCCAGCGATGGGGAAAGACTTCCCTCTACACTGAGGAGAAGGGCTAAAGATCCTACCACTTCTCCCACTGCCACTTTTAGAATAATTGCTAGGCCTGGTTACTAGACAGGCATCTACTTTATTCACACTTGATCAACTGCTTTTGTCTTTCTAGGCTATAGGAATTCAGAGGGAACAAAACACCTAGCTGTTAAAGTCACATTTCTTTTTCCTATATGTAACTTAAAAGTTTCATGCTCTCCCATTTTTTATTTTCTTTTCAATTAAGGTACATTCAGGATCCCAGTGAAATACCAGAAACTCTGGGCAGTGATACAACCCAAAACCTATTAACTAAAGCAGTGGAAACTTGCTTTGTCGGACAAAACTTTGTTTTTGGAGTGACGGTAATTGAGACTAGTTTGTTCTTAGTATTATGCTAATATTTCCATTGTAGTGAAACTTTTAATTTTCTAAGTAGTTTTTAGGAGTCATAAATGTGAGGGCCTGTAGAAACCCTTTAAACTACATAAAAATAGGCTATAGATGATCCTTTAAAACATCATGTATATGACAAGTTCCTCTTTCAAAAGCTAGACGAGCCCTGTTGAAAGGCTTTCAGAGTTTTAGAAATCTAAATTTATTATAAATTCATAAGCGTTAGGTATTTTGTTTTGATATTTGGTATTTACTGTGCTCTCTAAATTCGGTTTAGATTCTATAGTAAAACTTTGATCAACTCTTATCTACAAAAAGGAGGGAAGTAACATTGAAAGCAAAGTAACTGAGTACTGATAACTCTTAGAATAGGTTAGGAAGGATGGTCTTATATAAAAGTGACTGTAGAAAAAGTCTAAAGAACGTGCTGACTCTTAAGGAATAATCTTTTTCTGTCTCTTGTATGCTAACGGGAACAAATGAATATTTTGCCTGTATTGCGATCAGGGCTTTAAAAAGGGAACACAGCACTTCACAACTGAACAGTGAGAAAACCCAAAGGGAAGTTGAAACTAGGAGCTACAGAGGTTTTCTGTGTTAAAATCTTAGATGCCTCTTTTTTTCCTTTTTTGTTTTTAGCGATATAAGAACATTCCTTTAAACATTCAAAGTTTATGGAAGCTAGTGAGAAATGTAATAGTAACTACCATTTATTGAACAACAACTATTTGCTAAGCACCACAATTTTTTGTGTGTTATTGCTAATATAATAATCCTGACTATGTATCCTTACTTTATAAATGAAAAAACTGAGGCTCCTAATAACTTATCCAAAGTCCCCACATTAGGAAATGTTTGGAACAGAATTTGAAGACAAGTCTCTTTACTCCAAGGTTTATTTCACCATAATTATAATTCCATATAACCCTATCATGCTAGAGGAATTGAATTATGGGGGTGGGAGTTATAGCTACATCTGTTTTAACCTTTTAAATCCCTGTTTCATGTTTAAGTCAAAGGAAGAAAAATTTATTCTCATTTAAATTCATTTACTTCTTCCACAGAATTTTGAAAACCAGCATGGAAAAGGTTCAGGTTCCAGTAACTTCTCAGAGCAGTGCTCAGACCGCAAGAGAGTAGTTAAAGCACTCGTAGCTTGCCAGATCATTCCACCAGACCCAAATGTTGTAGGCTTCACTGTCATTGACTATTTCCGTCGACTTTTGAAGCTTTCTGCTGTCAGGAAACTTCGCTGTGGCTCCCAGACACCTAATAGCCACTTACTTGCTTTAGAAAGTTCGAATAGCGATCTCAGCAGCTTATGTGGCCCTGACAGCAGTTCTTGTTTTGAGCCCCATGACAAAGATTATTTTCCAGGATTCTGGCAGCTATCACTAGATCTCACTTCTGTTGTTTCACAACTAACAGATGATGGTTTTTCAGCTTTGGAACAAAGCAAGGCCATTGGTACTCTTCACCAGAACAGAAAGTGCATCTCCTCTGCAGAGGCCACTGGTTCCAATAGCTGCCTTGATACCATTCAGGGTTCATGGAGCCTGGTTTCACATATGGACAAAAAGAGTTCAGCACTAAAGTTAGATGAAGAACCTGGCCTACAGGCTAATCAGCCAAGTGCAGTTCATAGCAATCATCATGAAATTGGAGTTCCTGACTCTAATTTATTCCCTATAAAAGTACAGGAGCGATTTGAACCAAGGAATACAAAATCCTTCCACAGTGCAGTGGAAGTTACATATTCTCAGCATGAGATAACATGTCACCAGAATCAGGAGGTAGATACCCTCCCTAGCTTTCAGCAGAGATGTATGTGTTATCCATCTTCATCACTCAGACTTGAGGAAATAGTCAGTGGTTCCCAGGACTGTGACCTTGAGATCTGGGATGACCTGCCACTCTCTGAAAGCCTAAACAAATTTCTGGCAGCTATCGAAAGTGAAATCGCTGTAAACCAGACAGATGCCAGCAGCAGGAAATGTCGTCTAGATAATGACATCAGTAAACTGCATGTGGACCACAGCAGGTTATCACTGACTCCACAAAGAACCCCTGGAGCCTTGCATACACCACGTATAGCCTTAAGGTCACCACCAGCAACAGTCAAAGCAAACTCCAGCAGAGAGAACTTCCTTTCCAACCATGAAGCAAATCCAAGTCCTAGCATTCATAAGGAATCACAGCCAGAGAACAGAGCAGAGGCTCTCTCTTTTAGTGGTAATAAAAGAGATATTTCTGAACATTCTCTACCAAATGTTCATCTGTCAGCTCTGTTTCCATCTTCAAAAGGCTCAGGCACAACAGTTGCTCTTAAGTCTACGAGAATTCTACCATGTGAGACTGAAATTTCATGTAAGCACAATACTTCAGAGGCTGACCATTCTTGTCTCAGCAGCAAATATAATAATGGATGTGGAGAAAAATCACTTTCAGAAATGAGTGAAAAGTTGACAACTTTGCATTCTAGGAGGTATAATGTTGTTTCCAAGTTTCCCAGCTTAGAAAATAAACAATACTGTAGGCGGCCAAAGAATCAGGGCAACAGTTTGACAATTTGCAGGAAACTCACATATCCTTTAGAAGCTCTTCACAGTACTCCAAATAGAAGTATGAATATATTGAGAGAAATGCTTTATGAACACACTGGTAATAACCCAACACAGAACTGTTCTACTGGTCATGAAGGCAGTTACAATGCTTCTGTGGATCTCTTTGATGATAGTCCTAAAGAGATGGACATTGTAACAGAAATGACCAAAAGGTCACAGAATATTTTCTTACAGTGGGGAAAGTCTTTGGCAGAAAGTCATCATACAGAATCTGATTTTTCCCTGAGATCACTTTCTGAAAACTCCAGCCGGTCATCACAAAAATTATCCTTGCAAAACACATCTGCCTCTCTCTATCCAAGAACCTGTCCCTCTCCACCTCATTTTCAATCAGATTCAGAATATGATATTGAATATAGCCAAGACTTTGTTCCGTGTTCACAGTCAACTCCAGTTACTGGATTCCACCAAAGTAGGATTCATGGAATGAAAGGAGCTTTCCAAAAATTACCTGCCTTTTATTTGGACCTTGATGCTAACTATAAAAAAACAAGGATTTCTTCTGCAAATGACGCACTGCAGGCCACCCCTGTCTGTCCAAAAAATATAAAGACACCTGGCCAGAAATCCAGAAGCCCTACTGTATCTGGTACACCACCAGAGGTCTCCAACAACCATCCTGTCACTGAGTGCCTTGAAACTGACGCTAATGAGTGGGTCCCTCCTACCACACAAAAAGTGTTTCCTTCAGATATGCTTGGATTCCGGGCCACGGGTCTAAGGAAATGCCACGCTGCTTATAATTCTCCTGATCAAAATGAGTTACCAAGAAAAAAACTGAAATATGGCAAGCAAAGAACTGGTAAATGCTTAATTAAGAAGGAGTTAAATTTAAAGACTATGCTTACAGCAGCAGTTATAAAACAGAAAACTCCTGACTATAACAATATAAGGTCAGGCTGGATTTCTAAAGAGTCAGTTTTGGGACGTGGTTCTTGTGCGGAAGTCAAATGTTGCCTTCCATTTTCAGAAAACTGGTCACCGTCAGCACCTGAAAGTAAAAGTGCGTGGTCTCCTGAACTCTTCTCACAAAATGTCACCTAAACCCAATTTCTGAGCTTTTAAAGGTGTGTCTCTGGAAACTCTGCCTCCAGGGTCATGGAAAGCACACTTACCATTTTGAAGACTTGAAGCAAATAGAAAAGAGGTGCTATTAATGCCTATAAACAAGGGGAAGCCATTGTTTTTCCCAGTGTTTTATCCAGAATGCTCTGATTTCAGATAATTTGGCACTTTATCTTGTATTGTTGATTGTACTTAAGTAATATTGTTAATTTTGCTTGTTAAAAGTATTTGTTAAATCACACATACATGCAGAAATAAAGCTTTTGCAGACCAAAACGTAGTCTTTCTTAGTTGTTCAACTTAGATCAGAAAATGCCTGCCAGCTACTGTTGGGTTTATGATACAAAGCTACAAGATCACTGATCTCAAAAGATTTTAGTCTACTAGGTAAGACAGAAATATAATAGACAATTTCAATACAATACAATTAACACAATGATGGAACTTTTTTAATGGATATTACATTTACGTTGCTCTGGGAGCATGGTAGATAATCAGTTAACCCAGCAGCATCTGTGGGCTTTGACTCAGAAGAAGGGTCAATAAAGACTGAATTAAATGTGAAACTGTCACTATTTTATTTAGTCTGTATTTTTTTAATCCTTCGGAGGAGCCTGCTAGGCTATACTGCCCATGGGATTACAAAGTCACACTCAACTGAGCAACTTCACTTTACTACGTGCTAGGCACTGTGCCAGGTGCTGGGAACTCAAAAATGAAAGTCAAGGCCCTTTACCTCAAGAAACTCATGGTCTAGACGAATAAACAAGCCGTTAGTATCAATGAGTTCTATGAAAGGAAGATAATCTCAAAGGGCTAACAATGAGCAAAAATGGGAAAATCTACATTCAAGTCCTTAGCATCACGTCACCTGTGCCCCGTAAAGATCTGTTCTGTGCACACGTTTCCCCTAGTGGCTGAGCAGGGGCTGCTCCTCATTGCAGAGCACAGGCCACAGTAGTTGCAGCACTCAAGTTCAGTAGTTGTGGTGTGTGAGCTTAGTTGCTCCGTGGTATTTGAAATCTTCCCAGACCAGGGATCAAAACTTCGTCCTCTGCACTGGCAGGCAAATTCTTATCCCCTGTACCACCAGGGAAGTCCATGCACCCCATAAAAAAAATTTTATGTGTCTCCAGTCAGCTGCCTTTGCCATTCCCCACAGTAGCTACTCCAAATCTTCACTCTTCATGCCACCGACCAACCTACTCTCCTTGCCTTGTACTTCATGGAGATCACCTGGTATTCCCTTGCCTTCTCACACCCATGCTTTGCAACTTGTCTGTATCTCGTCACCCACAACTTCTATCCTGTAATCTCCGAAAATAATGAACACCGCCTCCTGTCTTTCTGTTTGGGCTGTTGCCATTATACCCATCTTCAATATTATCTAATGTTTGCTGCTGCTAAGTCGCTTCAGTCGTGTCCGACTCCGTGCGACCCCATAGACGGCAGCCCACCAGGCTCTGCCGTCCCTGGGGTTCTCCAGGCAAGAACACTGGAGTGGGTTGCCATTTCCTTCTCCAATGCATGAAAGTGAAAAGTGAAAGAAGTCGCTCAGTTGTGTCCGACTCTTAGCGACCCCATAGACTGCAGCCTACCAAGCTCCTCCATCCATGGGATTTTCCAGGCAAGAGTACTGGAGTGGGGTGCCATTGCCTTCTCCAATCTAATGTTTAGCCCATATTTAAGTTTTTTTACTTGTCCCTACATCGTCTTGTAATTGTTGTTGATGTTTAACCAGGATTTCATTAAAGTGACCCCATGGTTTTCGGTTATGTCTCGTCTCATTTTCTAGAACATAATTAGATTGAAGGTTTTAACGGAGATATTTCATAGGTTTATGTTGTGCCTTTCATATTGTATTACATTAGGAGACACAATGTCAAGTGGCCCCACTATTAGTAATGTCAGATAATAAGATTGCTTGCTTACAATGTTGCCTACCAGATCTCTATTGTTCAGGTACTTTTTTTTTAAGAGTAAAGAGGGGATTTCCCTGGTGGTCCAGTGGTTAAGAATCTGCCTTCCAGGGGGGGGAACACAAGTTTGACCCCTGGTCAGGGAACTAAACTCCCACATGCCATGGGGCAACTAAGCCCAGGCATGCTGTGAAGACTCAGCACAGCCAAAAGAAAAAGAGTAGAGTCGGTATTAGAGAATTCCCTGGAAGTCCAGTGGTTAGGATTCTGCACTTTCACTTTGAGGACCTGCTGTTCAGTCCCTGGTTGGGGAACTAAGATCCCACAAGTCCCTCAGCATGGCCAAAAAAAGTTATAGTTGTCTACTAGTGGTGTTAAGTGAATCTGTTTTTCCCACTCTCCAGTATTTACTCAAGAATTTTTATTTTCTCAAATGCAGTCAATTTCACTCATTATTATTTTTGATGCTCCATGTAATAGTTGCTCCCGCATTTCTGTCTACTATTGTTTATAGCTAGTCTTGACCAAAAAAAATAGTCACTGTCAAATTTCACGTCACTCACTATTCAACCTACTGAAATTTGTTCTCTCTCCCCACCCCCAGTGGCTATGGTGTTGGTAGTTTTCTAACCCTCAAATCCAACGGATTTGTCATTCCATATTCTATTTGATCTCTTTGCACTCTATTTCCAAGATAACATTTTTGTGGCTTCTGGTTTCTCCTAGACTCTAATCAGGCATCCCTGCAGGGATTTTTGTTTTGTTTTTACAGGGCTTTTATAAACGATTTTTAAATGTACTATAAAATCCACAGTCCCATATAAGGTAGAGTGGTTTGTTGGTGCATATTTAGAATAATGGATAAGGAAAAGGAGTATGTTTATTGCCCAATCAGTGATGTGAAGGGTCTTTCTAGTATATAGGCCAAGGATATAGTCTCTTTATGTTCTTTAATATCAAGTGTGCCGTTCCTGGCTAATTTCATATCTCCCACTGTGATTAGAGTAGTAATGCAGTTACTATTGTACTGAACTATGTAGAGCTTAACTCTACAGTTCCCTAGTATCATTTATTTAATGCTGGTTACATCTTTACTCATGATGGTGTATCCATTGTGCCATTATGAGTACTGCTGCTGCTGCTAAGTCGCTTCAGTCGTGTCCGACTCTGTGCGACCCCAGAGACGGCAGCCCACCAGGCTCCCCCGTCCCTGGGATTCTCCAGGCAAGAACACTGGAGTGGGTTGCCATTTCCTTCTCCAATGCATGAAAGTGAAAAGTGAAAGTGAAGTCGCTCAGTCATTCCTGACTCTTAGCGACCCCATGGACTGCAGCCTACCAGGCTCCTCTGTCCATGGATTTTCCAGGCAAGAGTACTAGAGTGGGGTGCCATTGCCTTCTCCGATTATGAGTACTAGCTTCCAGTAACAAAGATTATTACTCTGTTTCATTGATAATTACCAAAAATGCAAGTCTCACCCAGAGAATACAGGAAAATGTGAATAATAAGTCATTTCCTAGTTATATTTAGTCGTTGGACTTTTCTAACATAAACGTAGAATATGTATTCTAACCATGTCTTCTCTTGAACTTTTTAGGCTACAGTTATTGCATTCCTAAACTGTGATCTCTTAGCCACACCCAGGAAGAATAATCCAGAGGTACACGGTGAAGCAAGAAGAGTAGTTTCATTTGTGCAAGGAATGTCCATTTCTCCACCAGCAAGGCTTAAGCCCAAGCCTAGAGAGCAAAATGTCACCGTCAGTTAGAAATGAGAGGACACTGACTGGAAGAGCCAGTTGGCATAGCAGAGCAACAGTCTTGAAAGGCTTCAGGTAAGATGGCCTGTGCTGACACACAGCACAGAACCTGCAGAGAGGGTAGAGTGATCTCCCTGGTGCTAGTGAAGGGAGGTGGACAGAGTTAAGAACGGTGTCCCCAACCTCACAAATCTGGGGTCTGTAGACCAGAGACAGTACAGGAGTTGAAAAACACAGACCAATGGGAGCCAGAGCACAGGCCACATAACTCAATTTCAAGGCTAAAGTCCTGTTTCATTGCTATTAATGCTTTTTTCCCTGAAATCTAATTATTAATGTACTACATTAGTTTTGTCTTTGTTCATATTTGTGAGAGGTGATTTTTTTGTTTTGTTTTAAATCTTCCTGTATCTTTATGTTTTCGAATGAGTTGGGTTTTCTTTTATTGTCCAGTTTGACAATCTTTGTCCTCCACCTGGAATATTTCCTTTCTTTTTCGATGGTTTGGTAGCCCAAAGCCCTGAATTCACCCTGTGTCCAATATGAGAGTCACCTAAAAGCACTATTCTGGCAGCTCAGTCTCATACTATTGTGTGAAAGAAATATTGCTTCAGCCAGTAGAAATGTTCCACTCCAGACCCAAGGGACTAGGGTAGGGTCCCTTCTTACTCAGGTCTTAGAGGTACTGTCTGATCATCCCCTTATATCATGCTTGACTCCTTCCGTATCTTCCTACCTTTTAAGAGATGATGGCTCTTAGTATTCTGTTATTGGCCCTTCTACTCTTTGGTTGATTTTTTCCACTCATGTACAGTTACCACTCACAAGCTGTTGAATTCAGAGTCTTACCTTTTATCTAGACTTTCTCCTGAGGCCAAACTTATATGTTAGTTTTTTTGTCATTCAATTCAAAATGTTTTATAATTTCCGTGAGTTCATTGACCCATGGCGTGTTTTGTTTTGTTTTGTTTTTACAAATAGTGTTTATTTCCAACTGACTTCTTTATCTGTGTCTAATCTACTTTTCTACCTATCTGTTGAGTTTTTCTTTCAAAAATTATGTATTTTCTAAAAGCTGGATTTTCAAATTTACTGTATCACATCTTACTTTTTCTCTAGACATTTTTAACTTTGCCTGCTACTGCTTTAAACACAGTAAGCATAGTTGATTTATATTCTGTTTTTGATGGTCTGAATAAAGTCTTCATAGATCCCCACTTGGAGAAGGCAATGGCAACCCACTCCAGTACTCTTGTCTGGAAAATCCCATGGATGGAGGAGCCTGCTGGGCTGAAGTCCATGGGGTCACGAAGAGTTGAACACGACTGAGCAACTTCACTTTCATGCACTGGAGAAGGAAATGGCAACCCACTCCAGTGTTCTTTCCTGGAGAATCCCAGGGATGGGGGAGCCTGGTGGACTTCCGTCTGTGGGGTCGCACAGAGTCGGACACGACTGAAGCGACTTAGCAGCAGCAGCAGATCCCCACTGTCATACTGTTTTCTGCTGATTCTCACTCATAATGCCATGTTTCCTTAAGGCCTAGTTTAGCTGGAGTTACCTGTTTTCTTTGGGAAATTATTTATGTGACTTCTGAGGCCTAAAAAAGTATTTTCTGGGAAAGGTTTTCCATTTGTTCTGACAATGCCTGGAATCATTACCAGTATAAAACAACTTGGACAGCAAGGAGATCAAATCAATCAATCCGAAAGGAAATCAACCCTGAATATTCATCGTAAGGACTGGTCCTGAAGCTAAAGCTCCAATGCTTGGACCACCTGATGCTAGGAAAGACTAATGGCAAGAGGAGAAGAGGGCAGCAGAGCATGAGATGGTTAGATAACATCACTTACTCAAAAGACATGAGTTTGAGCAAACTCTGGGAGATAGTGAAGGACAGGGAAGCCTGACATGCTGCAGTGCGTGGGGTCTCAAAGAGTCAGACACAACTTAGCAATTGAATAACAACAACAGTAAAGCAACTTTAAGTTCATAGTTGAAGGGTCTTTATTTTTTTAATTTGTTGTGTTAAAGTATAGTTGACTTATAACATTGTGTTAATTTCTACTGTGAGGGTATTTTAGATCCACCAAATGAGCTGAATTTGGGTTACTAAATCATACAGGAGTCAGATTATGATTATACCTTCTTTGAGACTTGTTTCCTTCCTCTGAGAGTTTAGAGTCTCAGTAAACTGCTGAGAGTTTATATCTAATTCCCCTCACATGAAGACCTTCTGAGGTCCTGCTTTAATGGACAATTCCTAATCCTATTATATTCCTTACCATATGCAGGTTATCTTCTGTCATCCATGTCCCACATAACAAAATTGAGTTAAGATTGTCCCCTAAGCATATTGTTTTATGGATAAATTATATGTGAACATATTACAACATGTGACCTTCCATGAGTTATCATTTAGTAATAAAAGTCCCAGGATTTTTACTCTTTTTTAGATGATTTTTAAAAACCACACTTATAGTTGCAACTACCTTTATTAGTCTGCTAAGACAGTTATTTCATTTCTAAATAGTGGGTTTCATCAGTTCTTAGTATTTTCGACCTGGAAGGGACTACGGAAAACCTCTGAATTAGTGGTTCTCATCCACGGGCTTCCCCTTTAAATTACTTGGGACCAAAAAAGAAAAAACAAAATCACTTGGGACCTTTTAAAATTATACTGATGCCTAGATCCCACCCCAGACCAGATTTATCAGAATTGGTGAGGGTAAATCTCACATATCAGTAGTTTTCTCAAACTCTCTAGGTGATTCTAATGTGAAGCCAAGGTTAAAAAGCACTGATCTAAGCCTCAGATCCAAAGATGCTAAAAGTCTGCCCAAAATGCACATTTACAAAAAGTTGAGGTTAGTATGTGAGGGACCCTAACTCTTAACTCCCAGACTCTATTACCCCATTATGCCTCCTTTAGTATTGAATGTTAAATAAAGACTGGCAATAACATTTCTTTTAATTCAAGAATTCATACACCAAACATCAATTGTTTTCTGTGTACTCTCCATTGATGATAGAATGATTCAATAGAAAAACACTCTGGAAACTTAAGGTTGGAGAGAAAGCTGATGGAAAACTTTAAGGATTATCTAGTTAGCATTAGTCCTTTAGCTTCCGAGATCAGACGAGATCGGGCGCCTTCAGGCTGATAGGGCCGGAGCTGCATTAGTCCTTTAAACTCACTGCCTATTCTGGATCTTCTACCTAAGGTGCAACAAAATTTTTTGTTTATAATTTCATATGAGGGTGGGGGAGAGACTGTCTCCTATTAAAACTGATATGCTTAATTATTTTCTAATAATGAGAACTACATTGTTGACTGTTTTTGCTTTTTCTTGTAAGGAATCCCAAACCAAACATGACACTCAGTTTTAGGCACTGCACTGGGCCTTATGTGCAGTGCCTTATGGCCTTTTCTCCCTCCTTTTAAGTAATCTGAATTTTATTTCTATTTTTAATAACTTTACAGCATAGTGTTGTTATTATAAAAATGCCTTATATTAGTTTGAAAGGAAGTAAAGTTAATTTTTATACAAATTTAAAAACCTATTTCAATTTCAACTCATTGAGATTGCTACCATTTAATGAATAAAATATGTGTAAAGTGCTGTTTTCCCCCCTAAAGTGTTTTACCAAGTAAAACATAAAATATAGGCCCCTAAATTTATCTAAAGGAGAAATTTAGATATGTGGTTTTTTCAATCAGGATTATTCATTTTCTCAACTTTTTTGATAATTATCAAATACAAAAGTCACAGGTTGCCAGTTCCTTCTCCAGGGAATCATCCTGGACCAGGGATCAAACCCACTTCTGCTTGGTAGGTGGATTCTTTACCACTGAGCCATTAGGCAAGCCGTTATGCACAGGTACCAGAATCTAATGTGATGTTGTAGCCAACCAGACTTTTCTTTTGGCTGCTGATCTTTAAAGAGTCAATATCCATTTCTTGATAATCATAACTTGTTAAGTCCTGTCATTCATTAAGGAAGCTCAGTTGAAAAAGAATCCACCTGCAATGCAGAAAACCCTGGTTCGATTCCTGGGTCAAAAGATCCACTGGAGAAGGGATAGGCTATCCACTCCAGTATTCTTGGTTTTCCCTTGTGGCTCAGCTGGTAAAGAATCCACCCACAATGCAGGAGACCTGGGTTCAATCCCTGGGTTAGGAAGATACTCATGGAATCGTGGACTATACAGTCCACGGGATCACGAAGAGTCGGACACGACTGAGTGACTTTCGCTTTCACTAT
Source organism: Bos indicus (assembly GCF_029378745.1). Taxonomy (NCBI): domain Eukaryota; kingdom Metazoa; phylum Chordata; class Mammalia; order Artiodactyla; family Bovidae; genus Bos; species Bos indicus. Next base: position 13,070,048 of record NC_091788.1, on the reverse strand, counting down.
CATTCATTAAAAGTATTCAGCAAATTCTGTGTTGAGTTCTAGAAGGTACCTAGCACTGCAGTGGGTTTGAGAAGATTGCCATCCAGAAGCTCACACTCTAATAGATGATGTCACATACATTATACCATTTAACCTTCTTTCAACCCTGTGAAATAGGTATTGTTATCCGCATAGCCTTTTCTTTCTTATTTGTAAAACTGAAATAATACCTCTTAAAGCTACTGTGATAATAACTGTGGGACATAGTTCCTGCCTTCAAATTCAGTGTTCTTTCCACACTACCACACCTGCCAGTACTAGACTTTTCTGTTTGCCTCAAAAGTAGGAAGTCAAGAAACACCTGGAGTAACAGGCAAATTTAGCCTTGGAATACAGAATGAAGCAGGGCAAAGACTAATAGAGTTTTGCCAAGAAAATGCACTGGTCATAACAAACATCCTCTTCCAACAACACAAGAGAAGACTCTATACATGGACATCACCAGATGGTCAACACCGAAATCAGATTGATTATATTCTTTGTAGCCAAAGATGGAGAAGCTCTATACAGTCAGCAAAAACAAGACTGGGAGCTGACTGTGACTCAGATCATGAACTCCTTATTGCCAAATTCAGACTTAAATTGAAGAAAGTGGGGGAAACCACTAGACCATTCAGGTATGACCTAAATCAAATACCTTATGATTATACAGTGGAAGTGAGAAATAGATTTAAGTGCCTAGTTCTGATAGATAGAGTGCCTGATGAACTATGGAATGAGGTTCGTGACATTGTACAGGAGACAGGGAGCAAGACCATCCCCATGGAAAAGAAATGCAAAAAAGCAAAATGGCTGTCTGGGGAGGCCTTACAAATAGCTGTGAAAAGAAGAGAAGTGAAAAGCAAAGGAGAAACATCTGAATGCAGAGTTCCAAAGAATAGCAAGAAGAGATAAGAAAGCCTTCTTCAGCGATCAATGCAAAGAAATAGAAGAAAACAACAGAATGGGAAAGACTAGAGATCTCTTCAAGAAAATTAGAGATACCAAGGGAACATTTCACACAAAGATGGGCTCAATAAAGGACAGAAATGGTAGGGACCTAACAGAAGGAGAAGATATTAAGAAGAGATGGCAAGAATACACAGAAGAACTGTACAAAAAAGATCTTCATGACCCAGAAAATCACGATGGTGTGATCACTGACCTAGAGCCAGACATCCTGGAATGTGAAGTCAAGTGGGCCATAGAAAGCATCACTACGAACAAAGCTAGTGGAGGTGATGGAATTCCAATGGAGCTATTTCAAATCCTGAAAGATGATGCTGTGAAAGTGCTGCACTCAATATGCCAGCAAATTTGGAAAACTCAGCAGTGGCCACAGGACTGGAAAAGGTCAGGTTTCATTCCAATCCCAAAGAAAGGCAATGCCAAAGAATGCTCAAGCTACCGCACAATTGCACTCATCTCACACGCTAGTAAAGTAATGCTCAAAACTCTCCAAGCCAGGCTTCAGCAATATGTGAACTGTGAACTTCCTGATGTTCATGCTGGTTTTAGAAAAGGCAGAGGAACCAGAGATCAAATTGCCAACATCCACTGGATCATGGAAAAAGCAAGAGAGTTCCAGAAAAACATCTATTTCTGCTTTATTGACTATGCCAAAGCCTTTGACTGTGTGGATCACAATAAACTGTGGAAAATTCTAAAAGAGATGGGAATACCAGACCACCTGACCTGCCTCTTGAGAAATCTGTATGCAGGTCAGGAAGCAACAGTTAGAACCGGACATGGAACAACAGACTGGTTCCAAATAGGAAAAGGAGTATGTCAAGGCTGTATATTGTCACCCTGCTTATTTAACTTCTATGCAGAGTACATCATGAGAAACGCTGGACTGGAAGAAACACAAGCTGGAATCAAGATTGTCGGGAGAAATATCAATAACCTCAGATATGCAGATGATACCACCCTTATGGCAGAAAGTGAAGAGGAACTAAAAAGCCTCTTGATGAAGGTGAAAGTGGAGAGTGAAAAAGTTGGCTTAAAGCTCGACATTCAGAAAATGAAGATCATGGCATCTGGTCCTATCACTTCATGGGAAATGGACCAGGAACAGTGGAAACAGTGTCAGACTTTATTTTTCTGGGCTCCAAAATCACTGCAGATGGTGACTGCAGCCATGAAATTAAAAGATGCTTACTCCTTGGAAGGAAAGTTATGACCAACCTAGATAGCATATTCAAAAGCAGAGACATTACTTTGCCAACACAAGTCCGTCTAGTCAAGGCTATGGTTTTTCCAGTGGTCATGTATGGATGTGAGAGTTGGACTGTGAAGAAGGCTGAGTGCTGAAGAATGGATGCTTTTGAACTGTGGTCTTGGAGAAGACTCTTGAGAGTCCCTTGGACTGCAAAGAGATCCAACCAGTCCATTCTGAAGGAGATCAGCCCTGGGATTTCTTTGGAAGGAATGATGCTAAAGCTGAAACTCCAGTACTTTGGCCAACTTATGCGAAGAGTTGACTCATTGGAAAAGACTCTGATGCTGGGAGGGATTGGGGGCAAGAGGAGAAGGGGACGACAGAGGATGAGATGACTGGATGGCATCACTGACTCAATGGACGTGAGTCTGAGTGAACTCTGGGAGTTGGTGATGGACAGGGAGGCCTGGTGTGCTGGGATTCATGGGGTCGCAAAGAGTCGGACACAACTGAGCGACTGAACTTAACTGACCCCTTTATTCTTTGGATACCATTTCAAATTAGTATCTGCTCTTCTGTGGCTATAATTCCTTTACCCAACTTCAATTTCTCACCTCCACCGTGGCTTTTTCCCATCTTTCTCTATTAAAATCCAGTCCTTTTCTGACCCCTTGCTTTGGCCTTGCAACCCAAAGTATTTTTTGAAAAGATGCCTTATCACGGATACATTCCTGATGGCAATGTAATTGGTATGAATTCTGTGGAAGATGATTTGGCATTATCTGTGAAAATTTTAGAGGCAGCATTTCCACTTCTAGAAATTTATCCCACAAATATATTCATATATAAGGAACTATTAAAGATATTCCATATAACATTGTTTATAATAGTAAAATAGTGAAACAAATAACTATCAACATTTATAAGTGGTTTTGTATGTGTAGAATATTACTGAAAGGATACAAAAAAAACAGTGAAGAAAAACAGTTTTAGAGACTTCCATGGTGGTCCAGTGGTTAAGAATCAACCTTCAATGCACCAGTGGTTAAGAATCAGCCTTCAATGCACAGGACAGGGTTCCATCCCAGCTTAGGGAGCTAAGACCCCACCTGCCTCAGGGCAACTAAGCCCCCAATCGGCACCTCACAGAGCCAATGTGATCTGGAGCCCACAGGCTGCAACAGAAAATCCTGCATGTCACAACTAAGACCCAACGCAGCCAAAACTAAAATATTTAAATATATATTTTTAAATACCAAAATGCATATATATGTAAAAAAGTAAATAATTTGTAAAAGTTTTAAAGATCAGAATATGGTATTATATGTCTATATACACACATGTATATACATGTAGATATATGTATATATATTTATATTTGTGTGTGTGTATTTCATGAGTATAATAATACTTTAAACCTCAGATGCCTTCAAATAATGATAAAGAACCAATTCATTATCTTTAAAACTGATAAAAACAAAGAGAAAGAATTAGACATTTAATTTTCTTATATGAGCTCTACCATTGGAGAACCAAAGAGATGTGGGGAAGTTCTCCTTATAAAGACTCCAATTATTACATTTCATAAATGATAGAAGTGGAAGATGACCATTTTGCAACCACTCATGAATAATGGATGTACTCATTGAGCATCAATGACTGCTGCTGCTGCTAAATCGCTTCAGTCGTGTCTGACTCTGTGCGACCCCATAGACGGCAGCCCACCAGGCTCCCCCGTCCCTGGGATTCTCCAGGCAAGAACACTGGAGTGGGTTGCCATCTTCTTCTCCAATGCATGAAAGTGAAAAGTGAAAGTGAAGTCGCTCAGTCATGTCCGACCCTCAGCGACCCCGTGGACTGCAGCCTACCAGGCTCCTCCGTCCATGGGATTCCCCAGGCAAGAACACTGGAGTGGGGTGCCATTACCTTCTCTGCAGTGACTGCTAATATTCCAAAAAGAAACAGGAGTACCTGTCTGTTTACTAGATGAGTTGTTGCTTGATTCATGACTCATTCCATAAAGCCAATTAGGTCTTCAAAAAAAAAAAAAGACAAGATATTATATGCTTCCTAATCAAAGAATATATGATTTCCTTTCATCTTGCCAGAGGGATTGAACCTGAGTCGAATCTTGCTTCTGTATCTACCAGTCAGTTTGTGAAATATACAACTGACAAAAGACCATGTGGACCTACATCAGTAAAAATGAAATCAGCAAAATCCAGACTAGGAAACTGCACAGCAAATAGCGCATGTTCTTCAACAGATGTTTTTAAGGAACTGGAGATAGAGGAGGAGCCTGTAAATCATTTTAAAAGCTCATGAAAATTTTTTCTTTAATGGGCAAAACCAAACTCCAGGGCCTTGAGATGTACACTTACCTGCATCACTTGATTACTAGGAAAGTCAAGATAGCAGCTTCTCTGAGGAGGAGAGGAGACTCTGGAATGGTTGGCAAAGTTCTATTCTTGGCTCAAATACAAAGGTGTTTACCTTTAATAGTTTATTAGATACATTTATATTCCTTCATTCATGTTTTAGTTTATATTTTTAAACGTTTTTAAACTAACTGAAAAAAATTGTAAATAGGTTCATTGTAATGAGGGAAACAAAAGGCACTGACAACGTAGAGCTTCTCTCTGGGCCTGTCCTCTTGGGCATTTTACATATTGTGTCATTTACAGAAGTCAAATAATTCACTCAAGGCCAAGGCCACATTACTAGTGGCAGAGCCAAAGCTCTGATTTTTCCAGTGCACTGTGCTGCCTGTGGGGGCTTAGAGGGAACACTGCATGAGTCCTCATCTCTTAGGCCAGGCGTTTCTCTCTAAGACACTTTCTGCCTTCCTGTTGACCAATGGCTGCAGCCACTTGAATAATTTAGGGTTGAAGGTAGATGAAGTATTCTGCAGTATTTTTACCTGGTCTATAACTTGTACTTTCAGCCTAAAGTAGTTCGTGATATGAATAAGAGAAAATTGTCTCCATAGGAAAGAAATTAACCCATCTATAAAAATCTTGCCTTTTCCCTAATAGGATTCAATGTGTTTCCTGCAGTTCCCTTTAGGTGCCAAGCTGAAGTGGATGACCACTTGGCCTATATCTCCCTTTGTCACAAATCCTTCATTGGCTGAAGAATTTTCTGCTGACTAACTAGAGGTACCAGCTCTGCCAGAAACAAGTGTTTGTCCACCTCTTGCCTGCCTTGAGTAGGAAATGATAACTCATGGCATTACAGAACCCCGGGCTGACCAGTGGTGTTTTCATCTTGTGTACAGAAACCATGAGGGCTTGGAGTGTGGGTTGGTAGACACAGTAGGACCTTAAAGAGCTATCTATACCAGCAATTGGTGGCACAATGGTAAAGAATCCGCCTCTCAATGCAGGAAACACAAGAGACATGGGTTCAATCCCTGGTTGGGGAAGATCCCTTAGAGTAGGACATGACAATCTGCTCCAGTATTCTTGCCTGGAAAATTCTATGGTCAGAGAAGCCTGGTGGGCTACGGTCCATAGGGTCTCAAAGACACGACTGAGCAACTGAGCACACCACAGCACATTGATTATGACTCCAATAATTATAAAGTCAACCAACCAAAAGCATCTTGAAAACAGATGTTATCCAAGATGGCTAAAACAGACCTAAAAATCAGCAGGAGCCAGAGAAGTAGTTTTCCCACACTCTGAAGATCCAAACTTAAGATATATGTGCTCATTAAAATAGGCATTTTTCATCAGGCCTTAACCAGATTACTTTTCTCAGGATTTGTAGTTTGGTTGGTATCAGATGAAAGTATTCAATGAAAGCATTTGTACAAATAATTTAAACAAGTTTAATGGACGTGATCAAGTTAACCAGAGCTAATAAATGCTGCTGACAATATGTTGTAACTCTCCTAGCTCTTTACATTTCTTATGTAAAAAAGGGGAAGTGAAGATAGTAACTCTCATATTGAACTTGTAACTAAAGTAGCCTACCAGCCCAATTAACAATATGTCAGTTCAGTTCAGTTCAGTTGCCCAGTCATGTCCAACTCTTTGCTACCCAATGGACTGCAGCACACCAGTCCTCCCTGTCCATCACTAACTCCTGCAGTTTACTCAGACTCACATCCATTGAGTCAGTGATGCCATCCAATCATTTCATCCTCTGTTGTCCCCTTCTCCTCCCGCCTTCAATCTTTCCCAGCATCAGGGTCTTTTCAAATGAGTCAGTTCTTCCCATCAGGTGGCCAAAGAATTGGAGCTTCAGCTTCAACATCAGTCCTTCCAGTGAATATTCAGGCCTGACTTCCTTTAGGATTGACTGGTTTGATCTCCTTGCAGTGCAAGGGAATCTCAAGAGTCTTCTCCAACACCACAGTTCAAAAGCACCAATACTTTGATGCTCAGCTTTCTTTATACTCCAACTCTCACATCCAAACATGACTAACAGAAAAATCATAGCTTTGACTAGACGGACCTTTGTAGGCAAAGTAACATCTCTGCTTTTTAATATGCTATCTAGGTTGGTCATAACTTTTCTTCCAAGGAGCAAACATCTTTTAATTTCATGGCTGCAGTCACCATTTTCAGTGATTTTGAAGCCCCAAAAAATAAAATCTGTCCCTGTTTCCACTGTTTCCCCATCTATAATACTATGTGCTATAGACTAAATAGACACGACTGAGCGACTTCAGTTTCACTTTTCACTTTCATGCACTGGAGAAGGAAATGGAACCCCACTCCAGTGTTCTTGCCTGGAGAATCCCAGGGACAGGGGAGCCTGGTGGGCTGCCGTCTATAGGGTCACACAGAGTCAGACACGACTGAAGTGACTTAGCAGCAGCAAAATTCATATATTGAAACCTAATCCCCAAAGCGATACTATTTGGAGGTAGGGTTTTGAGGCTTCCCTGGTGGCTCAGACAGTAAAGAATCTACCTGCAATGAAGGAGACCTGGGTCCAACCCCTGGGTTGTGAAGATCTCCTGGAGGAGGGCATGGCAACCCACTCCAGTATTCTTGCCTGGAGAATCCCCATGGAGGGAGGAGCCTGTCAGGCTACAGTTCATGGGGTCTCAAAGAGTCGGACACAACTGAGCGACCAATGGTTCCAAATTGGGAAAGGAGTACATCAAGGCTGAATATTGTCACCCTGCTTATTTAACTTATATACAGAATACATCATGTGAAATGCCGGGCTGGATGAAATGCAAGCTGGAATCAAGATTGCCAGGAGAAATATCAATAACCTCAGATACGCAGATGACATCACCCTTATGGCAGAAAGCAAAGAAGAATTAAAGAGCCTCTTGATGAAAGTAAAAGAGGAGAGTGAAAAAGTTGGCTTAAAACTCAACATTCAGAAAATGAAAATCATGGCAACTGGTCCTATCACTTTATGGCAATAGATGGGGAAACAATGGAAACAGTGACAGACTTTCTTTTCTTGGCTCCAAAATCACTGCAGATGGTGACTGTAGCCATGAAATTAAGACGCTTGCTCCTTGAAAGAAAAGCTATGACAACCCTAGACAGCATATTAAAAAGCAGAGACATTACTTCACCGACAAAGGTCTGTCTAGTCAAAGCTGTGGTTTTTCCAGTAGTCATGTATGGATGTGAGAGTTGGACTATAAAGAAAGCTGAGCACTGAAGAATTGATGCTTTTGAACTGTGGTGTTGGAGAAGACTCTTGTAAGGAGAGCCAACCAGTCAATCCTAAAGGGAATGAGGCCTGAATATTCATTGGAAGGACTGATGCTGAAGCTGAAACTCCCAATTCTTTGGCCACCTGATGGGAAGAACTGACTAATTTGAAAAGACCCTGATGCTGGAAGAGATTGAAGGCAGGAGGAGAAGGGGATGACAGAGGATGAGATGGTTGGATGGCATCACCGACTCAATGGACATGCATTAGAGTAAGCTCTGGGAGTTGGTGATGGACAGGAAAGCCTGTCATGCTGCAGTCCACGAGGTCACAAAGAGTCAGACATGACTGAGCGACTGAACAGAAGTAAACGTCTGAGGGCAGAGCCCTTATTAAAGAGATCACAGAGATCTCCCTTACCCCTTCTTCCATGTGAGAACACAGTGAAAAGATGGCCATCTATGAACCAGAAAACACACTCTCACCAGATATCAGATGTACAGGACTTTGATCTTGGATTTCCTAGCCTCAAAAACTGTGAGAAATAAATTTCTGGTATTTATAAGCCATACAGTCTACAGAATTTTGGTATAGCAGCCTGAAAAGACTGACACCATCTCTCAATGGCTTAGTAGATAACTAATTTTCATTTCATATATATATATATAGTTTTATTTATTATGTGCCTATTCTATGCCAGACACAATGGCACTTTGCTTGTATTACCTCATTTAATCCTCAGAGTAGCACTAGTATTCTGAACACTAGCTCAATTTTTTAAAATTTTTATTTATTTATATATTTATTTATCTGGCTGTCTGGGTCTTAGTTGTGGCATGTGGTATCTTTGATCTTTGTTGCATCATGTGGTATCTTTAGTTGAAGTATGTAGGATCTAGTTCCCCAGCCAGGGATTAAACCCAAGCCCCCCGGCATTGGGAGTGCAGAATCGTAGCCACTGGACCACCAGAGAAGTCCCTAGCTCAATTTTAAAGGGGAGAAAATTGAAACATGGATAAAATAACTTGTTCAAGGTCACAGCCAGTATATGGTAGAGCTAGGGTTCAAGCATAAGTCTTTGTCATAAAACTATGCTCTTCCCACAAAGCTTAAGGCAAAGATTTATAATAGCCTACCCTAATGTCCATTTTCTGCTTCTTCTTTTGAAATAAATCTCCTATTTCATTCAGGAAAGAAATATGCTCTATTGAAAGATTATATTTCCCAACTTCCCTTGCAGGTCAAGTTCTGGCCAGAAAGATATTAATATAAAGGGAAATGTTGTGTGGAACTTCCAAAAAGTCTCCTTAGAATGAAGGGATCAGGCCATTCTTCCTCCTTCCTGTTTTCTTCTTTCCTGCTGCTGAGACTGGGATGTGATGGCTATGCCTCTAGCAGCCATCTTGTACAGGAAGGTGACCTTGAAAATAGAGGCCTGTCTGAGAGAGAGCCCAGGTCACTGACAACACCATGAAACCACAGGACTAGCCTTTTCAAGCTGCTAACCTCTAGACTTCTTTCACACGAGAAAAAGAAACTCCTGCCACATGAGAAAAAGAAATCTCTGCTTTGTTTTTTTGGGTTTATTATTGTGTGTGTTAGTCGCTCAGGCATGTCTGACTCTTTGCGACTCCATGGACTGTAGCCCACCAGGATCCTCTGTCCATGGAATTGTCCAGGCAAGAATACTGGAATGGGTTGCCATTCCCTTCTCCAGGGGATCTTCCCAACCCAGGGATCGAGCCTGGGTCTCCTGCATTGCAGGCAGATTCTTTACCATCTGAGCCACCAAGGAAGACCAGGGTTTATTATTATATTGAACCAAATTATCCTAACTAAAATATGCCACATATATCAGTATTCCACCCACATTTTGCCTGCACCATTACCTAAAGCCAAATAATTTTGCTCTCAATGACCCACTAATTAGTAAAACATTGTCTGTGGCTCCAGGTTGTTTAACTTTTCATTAAAGAAGTCCAAAGGGAAGAGAACTAACATTTGTATGCCTTATATGGTTTAGTTACCAATATGTATTATCTCAGATTATTTCACGTTTGATCTCATTCCATGATCATTCCCATCATCTCTAATATATCCTGCTTTTATATATATCCTATCTAATATAGGATATATCCTATCCTAATACATCCTATCTTTTAGAAACAAAACTCTTTTTTGGCTTCATAGTCCTCTCAACACACCTTATCAGCAAAAACTACTTAAAAGTTTTATATTATAGCTGCTGTTCATCCCCTCTCTTCTGATTCTCCTGAACCCAAGCAAGACATCCTCCCATCCCCATCACTCTGATAAAATAACCCTTTTGGAATCACCCATGACGTTCATGTTGCTAATACAGTGGTCATCTCTTAGTCCTTGTCTTTCTTGATATATTTGCAGCATTTGACACAGTTGATCACATCTTCCTTGAAATACTTTCTTCCCTAGGCTTTCAGGATACCACTCTGTTTTCTTCCTGTGTCACTGGTCATGTGCTCTGTCCCTTGCTGGTTCTTTCTTGTGTGTTAGTCATTCAGTCATATCCGACTCTTTGCAACCTCATGGACTGTAGCCAGCCAGGCTCCTCTGTCCATGGAATTCTCCAGGCAAGAATACTGGAGTGGATTTCCATTTCCTTCTCCAGGTGTTCTTTCTTATCCCTGGCTAGATGCTGGAGGGCCCCAGGGGTTCAGTCCTCAGGCCTCTTTTCCACTTAAATTCACTTCTTTGGTGATGTCAAACAGCTTTATGATTTTCAATACTATCACTGTGGTATCAGCATCTAGTTTCTCTCTCTAGCTTAATCTCTTCCAAAATTTCAGAAATATGTATATATATAACTGCCAACTCAATATTCCTATTTGGATACAAATAGACATTTCAAACTGGACAGGTCCTAAACCAACTCCTAGCTCACCCTGCCTGCCAAAACTACTCCAACAGTATTTTCCTTACAAATGTCAACACAACACTACCAGCTGCTTACAGCAAAAACTTCAGTGTCTTTCTTGACTCTTCTTTCTCTACATCTGAACTGTAAACAAAAGGATTCCCTGGTGGTCTGGTGGTTAGGACTCAGTTCTTTCACTGCCAAGGGCCCAGGTCCAATCCCTGGTCAAGGAGCTAGGATCCCACAAGTAGATGAATGGAGTGGCCAAAAAAATAAAAAAATAATAAATAAACCATGAGCAAGACTTCTAGGCTTTATCTTTAAAATATATACAGAATCCATGTTTGAGAGTATTAAAAATTACTCAAAACTTTTTAGATAGGATTATAATATTGTGGTTGTTTTAAAAACTGTTAGTGATACATTCAAAAGTACTTTTAGATGAAGTTACATGATATGTGGGCCTTGCTGTAAGATAATTGTAATGGAGAAAATTGAAATATAGAAGGAATAAGATTGATTGTGAGTTGATGGTGAACAATGTTATAGATGGAGATTTGTTATACTAGTCTGCTATGTTTTACCTATATTTGATATTGTCTTTAACAAAAAGTTAATTAGCTGTCATCACACATCAAAAAAATCATTTTTATGTGTGGCAATGGATGTTAACTAGCATTATGGTGGCAATCTCCTTAAATAGTCTCTCTTGTTCTACCTTTGTCCATTTATGCCCTCAACAGGGCAGCAGGGTGACCCTGTTAAAATATAAGGCAAGTCACACTTCTATTCAGAACCCTCCAAGGGCTGCCAAATCACACTAAGTAAAAACCAAAGTCTTTGTGATGGACTCCAAGGTGCAATGATCTATACCACCACTCCCCTCAAACCTTTGCCCCTCACTTTTTCATCTTGGTTTTGCCATGTTGGCATCCCTTTGCCTTGAGGCCTTTGTATATTCCATTCTTTCTGCCTAGAACACTTTTCACCAAGATACATACACCATTCATTCTTTCAGGTCTACTATTAAATGACATGTTGTCAATGAGGCCTTCCCTTAACCACTGTCTGTAATATAACAACACTCTACCATCACTATTTCTCTCCTTCACTATTTCTCTCCCTTGTCCTGGCTTATTTTCCCCATACTATTTATCAGCCACCTGACATTATTATGTATTTCTTTATTTTCTACCCCTCCCATGCTAAATCAGTTCCATGGAAGTAAGTTGTTTTTGCTTTGGTGTGGTTTCTTCCTTACACTTTTTGCTAGTCACTGCTATAGTTGCAGTGACTAGAACACTACTTGGGACTTGGGACATAGTAAGTGCTTGATAAATAAATAAATACTAGTATTGAGATCCTCACTCCACTTTATAATGAGGAAATTTAGGTTAAAAAGAGGTTTAGTAACTTGCCCAAAATAATACATATACTTTTGGCCTAAAGCCTTTGTACTCTTCACTCCTTTCACCTACAATGTTTCCATGTTCAGAGCAGGATCTTAATCTTCGTCTTCTATACCTGTGCACTTTCTATTCCAAAATGCTGAAAGTATTTCACAAGGTTACAATGAGGATTAAATGTAAATATGAACATCAATTAACTTCATAGAATTTTAGGCCATATACAAGTTACAGTTCTTGTAGTTTTATTTTTAAGATCAAAGAAAGAGTAGCCCATTTCTTCAAGCTTCTTTTTATCTAGATATGAAAATACAACTATTCTCTGGGAACCCCAAATAAATTCCAAGTGTTAAAATTTGGATAGGCTGTCTTATGTTACTAATGTGTGGTTTCCTGCAAGTAATGGAAATGAGGTATTTTTGTTCTTGAAATATTCAGAGGCGAGCACCTGGCTAAAAATGACAGTCACATGATTGTAGTTTAAAAATAGCTCCAGGTTTCATCTCTCAGCTGCAGATGTATTTGCAAGTATATAGATACCATACAGCAGGTATAGTCTGCCAGTCAGACTAACTATTGTGAAATAATTGAGTAAATTAATGATAGTGATCATCAGGTTTTTTCAAAACACTGATTTGCAATTTGCTAAAGAATTGTGTGTCTAAAGCATTACATTGCCCAAATGAGAAGCACAATGATCTAAACATTTAGATATTTGGGGAATAAACCACATTTATAATTTCCTCCTAGTGATCTGTGCTAATTTGTACATAGATAAGCATTCAAAAATTCTATTCACCCTCCTGCCCTCTCTTCATTCCACAAGTGTTGTTCCACTCTCTCCCATGTACTTGGAAAGCTGGAGAGGGCCCTTGCAGATGTCATGAGGGCACAGGGTGACTGCAACACTGACCACACAGGGGGAGATCTCAACATTATGGCCCGTGTCCAGCATTATGAGAACATGGAATACCAGAACCCCCATAAATAATCTTCAGATCAAGCCCTGAGCCTTTGGAGTGGGAAGTGACTCCAAGACCCTAGACTACCAGATAGCTGACCCTAGGGAGTACCAAATAGTGAGAACTCACACAAAGGAAACTACTTGAATATATGACCCAGCATCACCCAACTACCAGTAGCACCCTGTGCAGGATGCCTCATCTAAACACCAAACAAAACAAAAATTCAAACCCAGTAATCAGCAGATAAGATTACCACCTTACTCAGCCTTGCCCATCAGAGGAAAAACAAACAAAAACTCAACACAAATCTCACCCTCTACAAAGCTTACACAAACCACTGGACCAACCTTAGGAGAGCAGAAACCAAAAGGAAGAAAGAATTCAACACTGAAGCCTGGGCAAATGAGATCTCAAACACAATAAGTTAAAAATAATAATGAAAAGGCAGAGAAATACTATACAAATTAAGGAACATACTAGAAACACAGAAATCCAAATAAATGAAGAGGAAATAGGCAAGCTATCTGGAAAAAAATTCAGAATAATGATAGTAAAGATGATCAAAAACCTTAAAATGGAGAAAATGCAAGAATCAATTAACAAAGACCTAGAAGAATCAAAGAATAAACATACAGAGACAAGCAACACAATTACTGAAATTAAAAATTCTCTAGAAGAAATCAATAACAACATCTGAAGCAGAAGAACAAATCAGTAAGCTGGAAGATAAAGTGGTGGAAATAACTTCAGAAGAGCAGAATAAAGTAAAAAGAATGAAAAGAACTGAGGATAGTCTCAGAGACTTCTGGGACAATATCAAATGCACCAACTTTCAAATTATAAGGCTCCCAGAAGAAGAAGAGAAAAAGGGTATGAGAAAATTTTTGAAGAGAGTATAGTTGAAAATTTCCCCAACATGGAAAAGGAAATAGTCAATCAAGTTCAAGAGGCTCAAAGAGTCCCATACAGGATAAACCCAAGGAGAAACACACCAAGACACATACTAATCAAAGACTAAACACAAAGAAAGAATATTAAAAGCAGCAAGGGAGAAGCAACAAGTAACATACAAGGGAAACCCTGTGCGCTTAACAGCTGATGTCTCAGCAGAAACTCTGCAGGCCAGAAGGGAATTGCAGGATATATTTAAAGTATTGAAAGGGGAAAATCTACAACCAAGATTACTGTACCCAGCAAGGATCTCATTCGAAATTGATGGAGAAATCAAAAGCTTTTCAGACAAGCAAAAGTTGAGAATTCAGTACCCCTAAACTACCTTTACAACAAATGGCAAAGGGACTTACATAATCAAGAAATACAAAAGAAGAAAAAAGATCTACAAAATCAACCCCAAACAATTAAGAAAATGGCAATAGGAACATATATATCAATAATTACTTTAAATGTAAACGGATTAAATGCTCCAGCCAAAAGACACAGACTGACTGACTGGATACAAAAACAAGACCCATGCATATGCTGTCTACAAGAAACTCACTTTATACTTAAATACACATTTAAACTAAAAATGAGAGAATGGAAAAATATATTCCATGCAAATGGGAAGCAAAAGAAAGCTGGAGTAGCAACCCTCATATCAGACGAAATAGGCCTTCAAGAAGATTACAAGAGATAAGGAAGGACACAGCATAATGATCAAGAGATCAATCCAAGAGGAAGACATCACAATTGTAAATATCTATGCGCCCAACATGGGAGCACCTCAAAACATAAGACAAACACTAACAGACATAAAAGGAGAAACTGACAATAACACAGTAATAGTAGGAGACTTTAACACCCCACTCATACAGATCATGTGATGGACAGATCATCAAAACTGAAAATTAATAATGAAACGCAAGTCTTAAATGATACATTAGATGAGATGGATCTCATTGATATCTTCAGCACATTCCATCCAAATGCAGAATACATCTTCTTCTCAAGTGTACATGGAACATTCTCCAGGATAGACCAATCTTGGGTCACAAATCGAACCTCAGTAAATTTAAGAAAGTTGAAATTCTATCAAGCATCTTCTCCAATCACAATGCTATGAGACTAGATATCAATTATTTTTTTTTAATTGTAAAAAACATAAACACATGGAGATTAACAACACATTTCTAAAAAACCAACAGGTTATTGAAGAAATCAAAAAGGAAATTAAAAAATTTTAAGAAAAAAATAACAATGAAAACATGACAACTCAAAACCTATAGGATGCAGCAAAAGCAGTTCTAAGAGGGAAGTATATAGCAATACAATCCTACCTCAAGAAACAAGAAAAACATCAAATAGACAACCTAACTTTACACCTAAAACAACTGGAAAAAGAAGAACAACAACAACAACAAAAAAAACTAAGTAGAAGGAAAGAAATCATAAAGATCTGAGCAGAAATAAATGAAAAAGAAGTGAAGGAAACAATAGTAAAGATTAATAAAACTAAAAGCTGGTTCTTTGAGAAGATAAACAAAATTGACAAGCCTTTAGCCAGACTCATCAAGAAAAATAGAGGAATCAAATCAACAAAATTAGAAATGAAAAAGAAGAAGTTACAGCAGACAATGTAGAAATACAAAGGATTATTAGAAACTATTATGAACAACTATACAGCAATACAATGGATAACCTGGAAGAAATGGACAGATTGTTAGAAAAGTTCAATCTTCCAAGACTGAACCAGGAAGAAATAGAAATTATGAACAACCCAATTACATGCACTGAAATTGACATTGTGATAAAAAATCTCTTCAAAAACAAAAGCCCAGGACAAAATGGCTTCACAGGAGAATTCTATCAAACATTTAGAGAAGAGGCAATGCCTATCCTTCTAAAACTCTCTCAAAAAATTTCAGAGGAAGGAACACTTCCAAACTCATTCTGTGAGACCACCATCAGCCTGATACAAAAACCAAAGACAACACACAAAAAGAAAACTACAGGATAATATCACTGATGAACATAGATGCAAAACTCCTCAACAAAATTTTCAGAATTTTGCAAACAGAATTCTGCAAACAGAATTCAGCAACACATCAAAAAGCTCATACACCATGATTCAGATCAGATCAGATCAGTCGCTCAGTCGTGTCCGACTCTCTGCGACCCCATGAATCGCAGCACGCCAGGCCTCCCTGTCCATCACCAACTCCCGGAGTTCACTCAGACTCACATCCATCGAGTCAGTGATGCCATCCAGCCATCTCATCCTCTGTCGTCCCCTTCTCCTCCTGCCCCCAATCCCTCCTAGCATCAGAGTCTTTTCCAATGAGTCAACTCTTCGCATGAGGTGGCCAAAGTACTGGAGTTTCAGCTTTAGCATCATTCCTTCCAAAGAAATCCCAGGGCTGATCTCCTTCAGAATGGACCGGTTGGATCTGCTTGCAGTCCAAGGGACTCTCAAGAGTCTTCTCCAACACCACAGTTCAAAAGCATCAATTCTTCGGCGCTCAGCCTTCTTCACAGTCCAACTCTCACATCCATACATGACCACAGAAAAAACCATAGCCTTGACTAGACAAACCTTTGTTGGCAAAGCAATGTCTCTGCTTTTGAATATGCTATCTAGTTTGGTCATAACTTTCCTTCCAAGGAGTAAGCGTCTTTTAATTTCATGGCTGCAGTCACCATCTGTAGTGATTTTGGAGCCCAGAAAAATAAAGTCTGACACTGTTTCCACTGTTTCCCCATCTATTTCCCATGAAGTGGTGGGACCGGATGCCATGATCTTTGTTTTCTGAATGTTGAGCTTTAAGCCAACTTTTTCACTCTCCACTTTCACTTTCATCAAGAGGCTTTTGAGTTCCTCTTCACTTTCTGCCATAAGGGTGATGTCATCTGCATATCTGAGGTTATTGATATTTCTCCCGACAATCTTGATTCCAGCTTGTGCTTCTTCCAGCCCAGCGTTTCTCATGATGTACTCTGCATATAAGTTAAATAAACAGGGTGACAATATATAGCCTTGACGAATTCCTTTTCCTATTTGGAACCTGTCTGTTGTTCCATGTCCAGTTCTAACTGTTACTTCCTGGCCTGCATACAAATTTCTCAAGAGGCAGATCAGATGGTCTGGTATTCCCATCTCTTTCAGAATTTTCCACAGTTTATTGTGATCCACACAGTCAAAGGCTTTGGCATAGTCATTAAAGCAGAAATAGATGTTTTTCTGGAACTCTCTTGCTTTTTCTATGATCCAGCGGATGTTGGCAATTTGATCTCTGGTTCCTCTGCCTTTTCTAAAACCAGCTTGAACATCAGGAAGTTCACGGTTCACATATTGCTGAAGCTTGGCTTGGAGAATTTTGAGCATTACTAGCGTGTGAGATGAGTGCAATTGTGCGGTAGTTTGAGCATTCTTTGGCATTGCCTTACACCATGATTAGTTGGGTTTATTCCAGGAATGCAAGGATACTTCAACATACACAAATCAATCAATGTGATACACTATATTAACAAACTGAAAGATAAAAACCATATGATCATCTCAATAGATGCCAAAAAAGCCTTTGACAAAGTTCAGCACCCATTTATGATTAAAACTCTTCAAAAAATGGGCATAGAAGGAACCCACCTCAACATAGTAAAGGCCATATGTGATAAGCCTACAGCAAACATTATTCTCAATGGTGAAAAACTGAAAGCATTCCCCCTAAGATAGGAACAAGACAAGGGTGTCCACGTTCACCACTATTATTCAACATAATTCTGGAAGTCCTAGCTACAGGAATCAGAGAAGAAAAAGAAATAAAAGGAATCCAGATCAGAAAAGAAGTAAAGCTCTCACTGTTTACAGATGACATGATACTGCACATAGAAAACCCCAAAGATAGTATCAGAAAATTACTAGAGTTAATCAATGAATTTAGCAAAGTTTGCAGGATACAAAATTGATACACAGAAATCACCTGCATTTCTATATACTAACAATGAAAAATCAGAAAGAGAAATTAAGGAATCAACCCCATGCAGCATTTCAACAAAAAGAATTAAATATCTAGGAATAGGCTTACCTAAGGAGACCAAAGAACTGTACACAGAAAATTACAAGGCACTAATGGTCAGGAAGCAACAGTTAGAACTAGACATAGAACAACAGACTGGTTCCAAATAAGAAAAGGAGTACATCAAGGCTGTATATTGTCACCCTGCTTATTTAACTTATATGCAGAATACATCATGAGAAACGCTGGACTGGATGAAGCACAAGCTGGAATCAAGATAGCTGGGAGAAATATCAATAACCTCAGATATGCTGATGGCACCACCCATATGGCAGAAAGCAAAGAAGAATTAAAGAACCTCTTGATGAAAGTGAAAGAGGAGAGTGAAAAAGTTGACTTAAAGCTCACATTCAGAAAACGAAGATCATGGCATCCGGTCCCATCACTTCATGGCAAATAGATGGGGAAACAGTGGCTAACTTTATTTTTCTGGGCTCCAAAAGCACTGCAGATGGTGATTGCAGTCATGAAATTAAAAGACGCTTACTCCTTGGACAGAAAGTTATGACCAACCTAGACAGCATATTAAAAAGCAGAGACATTACTTTGCCAACAAAGGTCCATCTAGTCAAGGCTATGGTTTTTCCTGTGGTCATGTATGGATGTGAGAATTGGACTGTAAAGAAAGCTGAGTGCAGAAGAATTAATGCTTTTGAACGGTGCTGTTATAGAATACTCTTGAGAATCCCTTGGACTGCAAGGAGATCTAACCAGTCCATCCTAAAGGAGATCAGTCCTGGGTGTTCATTGGAAGGACTGATGTTGAAGCTGAAGCTCCAGTACTTTGGCCACCTGATGTGAAGAGCTGACTCATTTGAAAAGAACCTGATGCTGGGAAAGATTGAAGGTAGGAGGAGAAGGGGATGACAGAGGATGAGATGGTTGGATGGCTTCATCAAGTCAATGGACATGGGTTTGGGTAGACTCCGGCAGTTGGTGATGGATAGGGAGGCCTGGCGTGCTGCTGTTCATGGGGTCACAAAGAGTCGGACACAACTGAGCGACTGAACTGAACTGAACTGAATGAAAGAAATCAAAGACAACATAAACAGAGGAGAGATATTCCATGTTTCTGGGTAGGAAGAATCAGTATTGTGAAAATGACTATACTACCAAATGCAATCTACAGATTCAGTGTGATCCCTATCAAATTACCAACGGTATTTTTCACAGACCTAGAACAGAAAAATTAACAATTCATATGGAAACACAAAAGACCCCAAATAGCCAAAGCAATCCTGAGAAAGAAGAATGGAGCTGGAGGAATCAACCTTCCTGACTTCAGATTATACTACAAAACTATAGCCATCAAAACAGTATGGTACTGGCCCAAAAGCAGAGATATAGACCAATGGAACAAAATAGAAAGTCCAGAAATAAATCCATGCGCCTATGGGTACCTTATTTTTTACAAAGGAGGCAAGAATATACAATGGGGCAAAGACAGCCTCTTCAATAAATGGTGCTGGGAAAACTGGACAGCTACATGTAAAAGAATGAAATTAGAACACTTCCTAACACCATACACAAAGATAAACTCAAAATGGATTAAAGACCTTAATGTAAGACCAGAAGCTATAAAACTCTTAGAGGAAAACATAGGCAGAACACTTACAACATAAATCAAAGAAAGATTCTCTATGACCCACCTCCTAGAGTAACAGAAATAAAAAGAAAAGTAAACAAATGGGACCTGATTAAACTTAAAAGCTTTTGCACAGCAAAGGAAACTATTAGCAAGGTGAAAAGACAGCTCTCAGAAAGGGAGGAAATAATAGCAAATGAAACAACTGACAAAGGATCAATTTCCAAAATACACAAGCAGCTCATACAACTCAATGCCAGAAAAACAAACAACCCAATCAAAAAGTGGGAAAAAGACTTAAACAGACATTTCTCCAAAGAAGACATACAGATTGCTAACAAACACATCAAAAGATGCTCAACATGGCTCATTATTAGAGAAATGCAAATGAAAACTACAATGAGATATTACCTCACACCAGTCAGAATGGCCATCATCAAAAAGTCTACAAACAATAAGTGCTGGAGAGGATGTGGAGAAAAGGGAACACTCTTGCACTGTTGGTGGGAATGTAAATTGATACAGCCATTATGGAAGATGGTATGGAGATTTCTTAAAAAACTAGGAGTAAAGCCACCATATGACCCAGCAATCCCACTCCTAGGCATACACTCCAAGGAAACCAAAATTGAAAATGACTCATGTATCCTATTTTTCACTGCAGCACAATTTATGATAGCTAGAACATGGAAGCAACCTAGATGTCCATTGACAGAGGAATGGATAAAGAAGTTGTGGTACATATACACAATGGAATATTACTAAGCCATAAAAAGGAACACATTTGAGTCAGTTCTGATGAGGTGGATGAACCTAGAACCTATTAGAGTGAAGTAAGCCAGAAAAAGAAAGATAAATATCATATTCTAACGCATATACTTTGACACCACAGTTCCAAAGCATCAATTCCAACCAGTCCATCCTAAAGGAAATCAATCCTGAATATTCATTGGAAGGACTGATGCTGAAGATGAAACTCCAATACTTCGGCCACCTGATGCCAAGAACTGACTCATTTGAAAAGATCCTGATGCTGGGAAAGATTGAAGAGAGGAGGAGAAGGGGACAACAAAGGATGAGATGGTTGGATGGCATCACTGACTCAATGGACTTGAGTTTGAGTAAACTCCAGGAGTTGGTGATGGACGGGGAAGCCTGGCATGCTGCAGTCCATGGGGTCACAAAGAGTTGGACACAACTGAGAGACTGAACTGGCTGAACTGAACACATATACACAGAATGTAGAAAAATGGTACTGAAGAATTTATAGAGCAGCAGTGGAGAAACAAACATAGAAAATAGACTTATGGAAATGGGGAGAGAGGAGGAGAGGGTGAGATGTATGGAAAGAGTAATGTGGAAATTTACATTACTACATGTAAAATAGATAGCCAATGAGAATTTGCTGTTTGGCTCAGGTAACTCAAACAGGGTCTCTGTATCAATTCTAGAGGAGTGAGATGGGCAGGAGATGGGAGGGAGGTTCAAAGGGGAGGGGATATATGTATACCTATGGCTGATGCATGTTGGGGTTTGACAGAAAACAACAAAATTCTGTA
Organism: Bos indicus; assembly: GCF_029378745.1. Taxonomy (NCBI): domain Eukaryota; kingdom Metazoa; phylum Chordata; class Mammalia; order Artiodactyla; family Bovidae; genus Bos; species Bos indicus. The sequence goes on along the minus strand of NC_091788.1, from coordinate 13,048,818 downwards.
AAGCAATTATCCTTCAATAAAAAATAAATTTTAAAAATAATAAAAGCCAGACAATTTAAAAAAATTCTATTCAAGTTTGCAATTTGTTCCATTTAACTAATGGAAAAAAACAATGTGCAAGTTGAAATAAACTTGTCAAAATTCCCTTAGTGGCAAAAAGCAGAAAGAGTCAAAAAACTTAAGAGTCAGTTTCTCCTACAGCTAGTGCTATTTGCCTCCCAGTCTCTGCTTTTTACAACTGAATAGGTTACCTTAGAATCATATGAAATTACCAAAATAATAACAGAACACTTAGGACTTCCCTGGTGGTCCAGTGGTTAAGACTCTGCCTGCCAATGCAGGGCACAATCCCTGGCCTGAGAAGATTCCACCTGTCACAGAGCAACTAAGCCCATGTACCACAACTACTGAGCCCATTCTCTAAGAGCTCACAAGCTAAAGCTACTGAGCCCAAGTGCCACAACTACTGAAGCCCATGCTTCACAACGAGGGAAGCCGCTGCAGTGAGAAGTGCATGCACTACAACTAGAAAGTAACCCTGACTTGCTGCAACTAGAATGCCAGACAGCCCAAAGTTATAGTGTTATTCCTTTGTCATCCTGTTAACTCGACCGTGCTCCATGACCCATTGTACTCAGTCTTAATCCAGGACATTTATCCCGCAGATGCATATCCCAAGGCAGACAGTGAGAGGCAAGTGTTGAAGTGGGGAGGATTTTTAAGAAAAGGTGCAAATTCATTCTGTAGATGACTCCTACAGTGGAGGTGGGAGGGAGACATCTAAAAGCAGACTCTTGCATCTGCCCTATGTTTGTGGTGGTCTTCAGTCGCTAAGTCGTGTCCAACTCTTTGCAACTCCATGAACTGTAGCACGCCAGGCTTCCCTGTTCTTCACTATCTCCTGGAGTTTGCTCAAACTCATGTCCATTGAGTCAATGATGCCACCCAACCATCTTATCCTCTATCACCCCCTTCTCCTCCTGCCCTCAGTCTTTCCCAGCATCAGGGTCTTTTGCAATGATTTGGCTCTTCGCATCAGGAGGCCAAAGTATTGGAGCTTCAGCTTCAGCATCAGTGCTTCCAGTGAATATTTAGGGTTGATTTCCTGCTCAATAAATGCTGAATGAATGAATGGGTGAATGAATGAGTTCCTCATTAGTAATGTGTAAGTAGTCTCATTCCTAATTATGAAGGATAGTGTTTTAAATGCTATCTAAAAAATAGAACCAGATAATGTGTTTTAGCTGGAAGGGATCTTAAAAATATCTAATGTAATGTCCGTATTTTGTAGTTGGAAAAATTAAGACTTGAAAGCCATATGGTTTCTCAGTATCAGCTGGGACTAGAATTTGACTCCTAATTCTCAGTGTAATACTCTTTCCAATATATGACAGGATAAAGCATCTTTGAGGAGATACGCCATGTCCAAGGGCAGAGAAGCCTCAGCAAGATGGTAGGAGGGGTGAAATCACATTTAGGTATGGACCTGCCAGAGATGCTCAGAGGGCTGAAACAAACCCTGTGTGCACCAGGACCCAGATACCCCACAGAGACTGAGCCAGAACTGTGTATAAGTGTCTCCTGTGGAGGTACAGGTCAGCAGTGGACTGCTTCAGGGGCAGGGGCTCTGGGTGCAGCAGACCTGGATATGGCATAAGCCCTCTTGGAGGAGGTTGCCATTAGCCCCACCATAGAGCCTCCAGAACTTACACTGGACTGGGGAAACAGACTCTTGGAGAGCACAAACAAAACCTTGTGTGCACCAGTGACCCCACGAGAGACTGACCCAGACTTGCCTGTAAATGTCCAGAAGTCTCTGGCGGAGGTGTGGGTTGGTGGTGGCCTGCTGCAGGGTTGGAAGCACTGCGTGCAGCAGTGCATGCATGGGACCTTTTGAAGGAGGTCACCATTATCTTCATTACCTCCACCATAGTTTGGCCTCAGGTCAAATAACAGTGAGGAAACACAGCCCTGCCCATCAACAGAAAATTAGATTAAAGATTTACTGAGCATGGCCCCGCCTATCAGAACAAGATCCAGTTTCCCCCTCAGTCAGTCTCTCCCATCAGGAAGCTTCCAAAGCCTCTTGTCCTTCTCCATCAGAGGGCAAAGAGAATGAAAACCACAATCACAGAAAACTAACCAATCTGATCACATGGACCATAGCCTTGTCTAACTCAATGAAACTGTGAGCTATGCCAAGTAGGCCCACCCAAGATGGACAGGTCATGGTGGAGAGTTCTGACAAAATGTGATCCACTGGAGAAGAGAATGGCAAACCACTTCAGTTTTCTTGCCTTGAGAACCCCATGAACAGTATGAAAAGGCAAAAAATGGGACACTGAAAGATGACCTCCCCAGGTCCATAGGTGCCAAATATGCTACTGGAGATCAGTGGAGAAATAACTCCAGTAAAAATGAAGAGACCGAGCCAAGGCAAAAACAACACCCAGTTGTGTATGTGACTGGTGAGGGGAAGTAAAGTCTGATGCTGTGAAGAGCAATATTGCATAGGAACCTGGAATGTTAGGCCCATGAATCAAGGCAAATTGGAAGTGGTCAAACAGGAGATGGCAAATAAACATCGACATTCTAGGAATCAGTGAACTAAAATGGACTGAAATGGGCAATTTAACTCAGATGACCATTATATCTACCACTGTGGGCCAGAATCCCTTGGAAGAAATGGAGTAGCCATTATGGTCAACAAGAGTCCAAAATCCAGTACTTGGATGCAATCTCGAAAACGACAGAATGATCTCTGTTCATTTCCAAGGCAAACCATTCAATATCACAGTAATCCAAGTCTCTGCCCCAACCAGTAACGCTGAAGAAGCTGAAGTTGAACGGTTCTATGAAGACCTACAAGACCTTTTAGAACTAACACCCAAAAAAGATGTTCTTTTCATTATAGGGGACTGGAATGCAAAAGTAGGAAGTCAAGAAGCACCTGGAGTAACAGGCAAATTTGGCCTTGGAGTACGGAATGAAGCAGGGCAAAGGCTAATAGAGTTTTGCCAAGAGAACGCACTGGTCATATCACCCTCTTCCAACAACACAAGAGAAGACTCTACACATGGACATCACCAGATGGTCAACACCAAAATCAGATTGATTATATCCTTTGCAGCCAAAGATGGAGAAGCTCTATACAGTCAGCAAAAACAAGACCGGGAGCTGACTGTGGCTCAGATCATGAACTCCTTATTGCCAAATTCAGACTTAAATTGAAGAAAGTAAGGAAAACCACTAGACCATTCAGGTATGACCTAAATCAAATCCCTTATGATTATACAGTGGAAGTGAGAAATAGATTCGAGGGATTAGATCTGATAGACAGAGTGCCTGAAGAAGTATGGATGGAGGTTCATGACATTGTACAGGATGCAGGGATCAAGACCATCCCTAAGAAAAAGAAATGCAAAAAGGCAAAATGGTGGTCTGAGGAGGCCTTACAAATAGCTGTGAAAAGAAGAGAAGTGAAAGGCAAAGGAGAAAAGGAAAGATATACCCATTTGAATACTGAGTTCCAAAGAATAGCAAGGAGAAATAAGAAAGCCTTCCTCAGTGATCAGTGCAAAGAAATAGAGGAATAGAATAGAATGAGAAAGACTAGAGATGGGCACAATAAAGGACAGAAACGGTATGGACCTAACAGAAGAAGATATTAAGAAGTGGCAAGAATACACAGAAGAACTATACAAAAAAGATCTTCATGACCCAGATAATCACGATGATGTGATCACTCATCTAGAGCCAGACATCCTGGAATGTGAAGTTAAGTGGGCCTTAGGAAGCAACACTATGAACAAAGCTAGTGGATGTGATGGAATTCCAGTTGAGCTATTTCAAATCCTAAAAGATGATGCTGTGAAAGTGCTGTGCTCAATATGCTAGCAAATTTGGAAAACTCAGCAATGGCCACAGGACTGGAAAAGGTCAGTTTTCATTCCAATCCAAAAGAAAGGCAATACCAAAGAATGCTCAAGCTACTGTACAATTGCACTCATCTCACACGCTAGTAAAGTAATGCTCAAAATTTTTCAAGCTAGGCTTCAACAATACGTGAACCATGAACTTTCAGATGTTCAAGTTGGATTTAGAAAAGGCAGAGGAACCAGAGATCAAATTGCCAACATCTGCTGTGCCGGGAGCCGGCGAGAGACATTCCACTCATGACAAAGGTCATGAGGAAGGAGACTCGGCATACGCAAAGGCGGGATCGAGCCTCAGGAGTCCCCCTGGATATCCTCGAGCATCTACCTGCCTACTTTATTGCTTTGTGCTCTCACCTCTGACTTTACTGGGGGCTGTCCCCCACCATCATCTCGCTCTCTCTGTCAAAGAGTTAACTTACAGCTCCAATTAATAAAGTTCCTGGGCAATTAGGAGTGTTTAAATCCAAACCCCTCAGATAGCTCTCTAACTCGCCTGACAAGTTTACCCGGACTCCTACAGCTATGCATACGATTGTTTACAGTCTCCCAGCCTCGAAAGGCAGGGGAAGCTTAAGATATTCAAATAGCTTAGAGCCTCTCAGAGAGTTAGAAACTGTCAGAATAAAACTAGTAAAAGATTTCATTGATGAACCAATGCTTGTTGCCAAGTTTTCACATCCCCTGAATTGTATCCTTGAATGTGTATTAATTAATATAGTTGGTATGTAGAAAAAATAAGTAGTGGCCTTGATGTTAGTAACTTTAGACCCTTAAGGTAATAAATTATTTCCTTTGTTGTAAGCCCATTACACATCCACCCTATAGGAATGCAATTTTATCTTCGGAAGATGGCGCTAAACCTTAAAATAATTACTCTTAGAGAAAATAAGTCTTTGTTGATTAGTCTTTGTCAAGAGTCATAAAATGTTAATAGGCCTTCTGGCCAGAAGATGATGTAAATCACCTAAACCATTTGTATACGATAAATTTGCAAGAAAGAAACCCTGGTTTTTGATAAGGATCAAAAACTGCTGACTTTGCATCCCCTATTATCCTCTATGTGTAACTTAGGGTATAAAAGCCCCTGTTGAAAATAAAGCTACGGGCCTTGCTCACCAACGCTTGGTCTCCCCATGTCATTCTTCCCCTCAATTTCCACCTGAGTCTCCATCTGGAGCGCAGATATCCTCTGCGACCATTTATTTGCCTGGGCTTCTAAGACCCACTCGAGAAGGTGTCTAAGGTGGGGCACCTTCCGCTATTCGAGAGGGCGCCTGCAGCCTCCGTGGTCAGAGCTAACCTGGTGTCACGGGTTATATTGATTTTCCACGTAAACCAAGCTACTCAGCTTCTTTTCTCCACTGAATTTTCCTATTGAGCTATGCTCATTCTATTATTCTTTATATCTTTGATGAATAAATAAATAAATAGTCGCCGATGCCGTCTCCCCCTTGAATACCCTGGATCAGCCGGGGCTGGACCTTGGCATGCTGGATCATGGAAAAAGCAAGAGAGTTCCAGAAAAACATCTACTTCTGCTTTATTGACTATGCCAAAGCCTTTGACTGTGTGGATCACAACAAACTGTGGAAAATTCTTCAAGAGATGGGAATCCCAGACCACCTGACCTGCCTCCTGAGAAATCTGTATGCAGGTCAAGAAGCAACAGTTAGAACTGGACATGGAACAACAGATTGGTTCCAAACTGGGAAAGGAGTACATCAAGGCTGTATTTTGTCACCCTTCTTATTTAACTTATGTGCAGAGTACATCATGAGAAACACTGGACTGGATGAGGCACAAGCTGGAATCAAGATTGCTGGGAGAAATACCAATAACTTCAGATGCGACCTCAGATATGACACCATCCTTATGGCAGAAAGCGAAGAAGAACTGAAGATCCTCTTGATGAAAGAGAAAGAGGGATTGAAAAAGTTGGCTTAAAACTCAACATTCAGAAAACTAAGATCATGGCATCCAGTCACATCACTTCATGGCAAACAGATAGGGAAACAATGGAAACAGTGACTTTATTTTCCTGGGCTCCAAAATCACTGCAGATGGTGACTGCAGCCATGAAATTAAAAGATGCTTGCACCTTGGAAGAAAAGCTATGATCAACCTAGACAGCATATTAAAAAGCAGAGACATTACTTTGCCAACAAAGATCCGTCTAGTCAAAGCTATGGTTTTTCTAGTAGTCATGTATGGATGTGAGCTGGACTATAAAAAAAAAGCTGAGCACCAAAGAATTGATGCTTTTAAACTGTGGTGTTGGAGAAAACTGTTGAGAGTCCCTTGGACAGCAAGGAGATCCAACCAGTCCATGCTAAAGGAAATCAATCCTGAATACTCATTGGAAGGACTAATGCTGAAGCTGAAACCAATACTTTGGCCACCTGATGCCAAGAACTAACTCATTGGCAGTTCTAATGCTGGGAAAGATTGAAGGTGGGAGAAGGGGACGACAGAGGATGAGATGGTTGGATGACATCACTGACTCGATGGACATGAGTTTGAGTAAGTTGTGGGAGTTGGTGATGGACAGGGAGGCCTGGCATGCTGCAGTCGATGGGGTTGCAAAGAGTTGGACACGACTGAGCAACTGAAATGAACTCAACTGAAAGCATCTTTCTCATCATTAGCAATGTTGTGGCTGCTGCTGAGTTGCTTCAGTCATGTCCGACTCTGTGCGACCCCATAGACCACAGCCCACCAGGCTCCCCCGTCCCTGGGATTCTCAAGGCAAGAACACTGGAGTGGGTTGCCATTTCCTTCTCCAATGCGTGAAAGTGAAAAGTGAAAGTGAAGTCGTTCAGTCGTGTCCGACTCTTCGCGACACCATGGACTGCAGCCCACCAGGCTCCTCCGTCCATGGGATTTTCCAGGCAAGAGTACTGGAGTGGGTTGTCATTGCCTTCTCCATCATTAGCTATGTGAGTGAAGTGAAGTTGCTCAGTCGTGTCCGACTCTTTGTGACCCCATGGACTGTACCTTATCAGGCTCCTCCATCCATGGGATTTTCCAGGCAAGAGTGCTGGAGTATATTGCCATTTCCTTCTCCAGGGTATCTTCCTGACCCAGGAATCAAACCCAGATCTCCCACATTGCAGGCAGACGCTTTACCATCTGAGCCACCAGGGTAGTCACTGCTGCTGATGCTGCTAAGTTGCTTCAGTCGTGTCCGACTCTGTGCGACCCCATAGACAGCAGCCCACCAGGTTCCCCTGTCCCTGTGACTCTCCAGGCAAGAACACTGGAGTGGGTTGCCATTTACTTCTCCAATGCATTAAAGTGAAAAAATAAAGTGAAGTCACTCAGTCGTGTCTGACTCCTAGCGACCCCATGGACTGCAGCCCACCAGGCCTTTCCATCCATGGGATTTTCCAGGCAAGAGTACTGGAGTGGGGTGCCATTGCCTTCTCCTCATTAGCTATAATTAGCTTATAATTTTCCCGTCCTTAATACAGCATAGGAAACTTATTTAATATTACATTTGGAGAAGGCCTTAAAGATTATTCATTACAGCCTCTTATTTTACAGGGAAGAAATCCATAGTGCAAAAAACTTGTCTAAAGTGAACTCATTAGAAAATTGACATTGAAACTCAAGTCTTCAGATCCCGGATCCATAGCACATTCTGTGTCATGCTGGAAGACATTAGTGTACTTAAAACTGGTTTGCTTTTTCATTGTTTGATGGCATATGATTGTCCAAATGTGGGCAACAAGAAATGTTTATTTATTTACAAGTACATGGGAAAGCAGTTTCCATTCATCTTTTTTAAAAAATTCTGTTACAAATAAAAAGTTATTAATACATTCATCCTTTTCACACAAAATACATTCTTTTTACTCTCAGTATGAATTATTTCTTAATAATAAAAACCAAAGCTACAATGGACAGTCAAGTGGTTTGGCAATTTGACGATGTTTTTTCAAGAAGGAAAATCCACACTTTGAAAGACAGTCAATATTCATAAAGGAATTGTATATTAAAAGTGCTCTTTCATTGAATCCTTGAAGATTGAGTGCTGCTCTCCAGTATGATTTGTAGCCGTCCTTTCCCACGAAATTCTCCATGTGATGAAAACCCAATTTGCACAAGACTGAAGCAGTCTTCATGACATTGGCTATCATCTAAATGATGGCCTCATAGAAAAATTCTTATAGACACAGTAGTGTGTCAGCCATTATTCAAGAGTCTCCTAATTGACCAACTGATCTAAGATTATAAGTTGCATTCTCTAAGGATTTTAAGAAGCTCTGCTTAAATGAACACAAGTGACTTGATTTGCTAGACTACTTGCTTAAGTTTTAAGAGACATGAAAACATATCCCCACACAGAAAACTTGTACACAAATATATATATATATATACACATATATATAGCAGCATTATTTATAATAGCCAAAAAGTGAAAACAACCCAATTGTCCATCAACTGCTGGACAAGTAAAATGTGGTATGTGTATACATACAATGGAATATTATTTAGCCATAAAAAATGTATTAATTCATGCTACAACATGACACTTGGTACAACATGAAACTTAAAAACATTATGCTAAGTTAAAGAAGCCAGACACAAAAGAGCACATATTGTATGATTCTATTTATATGGAATGCCCAGGATAGGCAAATCTGTAGCAACAAAATAGATCAGTGGTTGTGAGAGGTTGATGGGAATCAGGAAGAGTGATTGCTAATGGGTACAGAATTTCTTTGGGAGATAATGAAAATGTTCTGGAGTCAAAGAATGGTGATGGTTGCACAACTTTGTGAAAACACCAAAAAACATTGAATTGTACACTTTACAGGGGTAAATTACATGATGTTCGAATTATGTCTGCATTTTGAAAAGAGAAATGCAACTTCATTTTAAAATATCTTGTCAGATTCCTGCTCCCTCTACCACTTTTTAATGTGGATTAAAGTGTTCAGACAATCACCTTTCTACAAAATGTTTTCAGATAATTGCACTCACATCATCATCGGCTTATATTTCTAACAGGCATTTTATTAAAAAGGAATACATGAACACAGAAGACATGATACAGCATACCGTTAATATCTGCATATTAACATTTAAAATCAAGTATTTTGCTTGTGTTGAAGCTAATAGTTAGATTTTATATATTGATGTATTTAGATATTATTGAGAGCCTATGCTTAAAACCAATAAAGAGCTGAATCCATAAGATTCCATGATGAACAAGTCTGTTTATGTTTGTTGGTTAAACTATGTTTATGTTAAAGATCCATTTCGATAGAAAGAGATATATAAAGGGAAACTAGGGATTTTCTGTCTTCATAAAACAGCTTATCTAAATAGTTTAACTAGCTGCTGAGAAGACCTCCAGAATTATATATTTTGTATTTTATTTCATCCCTATACTAAAAGTCATGCATTAAAATGTATGCAACAATATATATGGGGCATACTTTTTCCCTTTAGGTTATGAAAAAAAATCTCTTCTTAACCCTTTATTATCTGAAAGTTTGATCAAAAGTGGGTTGTTGTTTTTTTTTTTTTTTTTTTTTTTGCTGAAAACAGCAATTTTATTCACACACTTTATGTAAGTGTATTTAAGTAGCTCCCTTCAGATCATCAAAGAGGCCCGAATCATCTGGTATGTCTAGAGGCCACTTCAGTGAGCAGAAATTAGAAGCCAGCATTCCAGTCATTTGAAATTTTCTACAACAGGAACACAAAAGCCCCAAAATGCCTTAAAGGAATAAAAGGATTCACACACAAATTTTTTTTTTAATAAATCAATTGACATTCAAGTAGCCTACAAGAAATTTCCACTACCATTCGGCAATTGTATAGAACAAGAGAATATTTATTCTTAATGATTACTTTCCAGAAAGCAGTATGTTTAGCAGCTGTTTTTCAGAGGGCTTCTCAAGTTTTGCTATTGTTATTTAATCCAGGCATAACTGTGTAACTTTAAACAAAAGCTCTGCACCATTCAACCAACTAGTGACAAATTATTCTAGCAGACCAGATTCTTACCTTTTGCTATTCTGTGCAAGAATTTTTGCTTTATTAGGCATTTGGTATTCTGATTTTTATTTCAGAATGTAGAAAAGGCAAGAAACCCTGCTAATATTAGGTGTTGGTAATTATGTCCATCAAATTATGTCACATATGAAATTACATTCTAAAAGTAGTTGACAAAGCTGGGATTCGTGACTCCACTTTTACCAAGAGGAGAAAACAAGAGCCACACAACCAGAATAAGTCTTCAGAAGCACACTTGGTTATCAATAATATGTTAACTAAAGAAGAAAATACTAACTGAAGAGTTACAACAGTGTTTGTGATCTAAATCTGATCACTATCAATAAGAATCCTGACAGTCCCCAAGGGGATAATAATTATCACCTTAATGAACTTTTTCTGTCAGCTTTTTTAAAATGAGGCAAAAGGGTAATAATAAATGGCAAACATGGCCCTTTAAAAAGAAGACAGGATCAACCAATTTTTCTTCTCATGGAGGATGGGATCAAGAAGAAAGAGGTTCAAATTGCACTGTGAGGTATTTCAGTAATAAGGTTAAGTTTCCTGATAATGAGTTTACAACCCTGGAATTGCCCATTGGAAGAGAAAGAATACCTTTCTTGAAGTAGGTAAAGAAGTGGAGTCTCTTGGGTAACAGTTATGCACTAAGGCAGAAAAGTGGATTAAATACATGACTTTCTTTTAAGGCTCTTTCAGAAACAGAGTTTTCGTTTTTGTTTTTCTGAAGTCAGGAGGGTTCCTTGTTTTGTTCAAAGGATCTAGACTTGTATCAAACCATCCAAAGTCTGCTCTTCATCAAGGAGAAAAGAACAAATATTTGGGTGCTTACTGTTTACCAAGTTCAGTACTTTCAATTTATCTAATCTTCACAATGATCCTGACAGGTATATTACTATTAGTCTATCTGGTAGATGAGGAAATGGATGCTCAAGAGATTGTGCTTTGCATAATGTTACAGCTAATTCAAGGGAATTCTAGGACTCCTCACCTCTACCCTAGTATTCCATCTTCTAATCACCTCCCTACATCACTCCCTGATGTGTCAAAGTCACAACCCACCAAGGATTCCATCAGGAACTAGAACACAACACCTCTAAAAATTTTGCTTTAACTCAGTGGAAAAGTAAAATTTTGACTCATGCACATCATGCAGTCAATTAAAGAGGAGGCTAGCTCTTGTGCTCTGATTTCTCATCCAAAGGAATCAAAGAAAGTCTCACCCAGACTCAATGTTTCTCACCACAGTGATGCAAGACCCATGACTTTTGTTTAAGAAGACCAATAAAGAGCCATCTACCAGCGTTGCAAGGATGCAAGTTATTTTGCAGGTGGAATCATTAGAGTATGGGCTTTAGTAGTAAATATTGCTTATAATTATCTCTGATTTTCAAATCAAAGATCTATCTACACGAAGCAACTTGGTCTCCATTCTTTTAAAACCATTTTCAGATCATGTTTTTTCAAAGGATCAAACAAACTAACCAAACGTCATTTGAGATTTTTCCTAGATCGATCTTGGGGACTGCTCTATGCCAGTGACCACCAGCCCATCTGTGATGGAAGCTGTAAAACTTCATGTTTGTATATTTATGGGATGTTTTACTGAAGATTCTGCTCTGCTAAAAAGGTTTATCCTGAAACCCTGAAGAGATAGCAACTATTCACTAAAACTGAGCATGGCCTATGTTTGGCAAGTGACAGATACATAATTTCCATGATTTCATGTGGGCTTCCCTAGGGGTTCAGATGGTAAAGAGTCCGTCTGCAATTTGAGAGACCTGGGTTTGATCCCTGGGTTGGGAAAATCCCCTAGAGAAGCGAACGGTTCATGCAACTTCTACTAAAACAATACATTTTTAATCTTTAACTCAAGACCCAGTTTGTGATTTCAACAAGACATCAATGAATGGACCAAAAAAAGCAATTCCAGCCTAAGGGTATAATAGCCAGTCTCAACCTAATGACATGTAAGCAACCTCCTTCCTGGAGAGGCATGCACTTTGGGCACAAGAGAAAAACCTTTAAAAAATTATTAGCTGTGGGTCAACAGATATTTAATTGAACATGTTATGAGGTGCAAAGTGCTATAAATAGAAATTTAATAGGTCTCTTGTCCACCCCAAGAAGTGCTGTGACCCTCTCCACACCATCTTTGCCAAGTTCTCATTGAGCCTTTGCTTGACAGAGGCCGCCCCTTCCATGGGGAACCAACTTGTTCTTTCTAATGTGAAGTTCAAATCCATGGCCCTGTGACCTCTATTCAGTGGGTCTTATTCCACCCCTTCAAACCAGAGTCTTATTCTAATATACCCACTGTATTCCTCTCTTTCCCAAGCTAAACGTTCCCAAATCCTTCAAATATTGTTCAAACATTTTAAATCTAAAACTCCTTCACCACCTTTGCTTTGCCTCAATTTGGTTTCTTTTTTTTAATCACCAAAAACATTTTGTACTGGGCTATAGCTGATCTCAATTTGTTTTTAAACAATGGCTCCCCAAAATGACTGCAAAGTTCCCATGGGCCTAGGAAAGGAGATGAAGTGTTGTCTCCCCTGCTCTAACATTACTATAGTTAATGAGCTATTGGAAGGGATGATAATTTCTCACTTCAGTATGCTCTCTCCCCAGTCTGAAGAATCTAAGGAAAATCATTTTTCCCTCCAAACACAAATAGGCTCAGGTCACAAATATGAAACCCAGGAAGAAGAAGATTAAAAAAAAAAAAAAAAAAACACAAAGCACATCTCTTTCTTAGCCCCAAATTAGTGTTTAACCATACTGCTTATGTAGAGTACATTTTGTCAGAAGGGTAACATGTTTTTTCCCTGTTTTTCATTTTCTAGTTAAGTCTCAAGAGTATTTGTTGCACTAAAACACATCTCAGGGCCATGGTTGAAGAGAATAAGTAACCAGTTGAAGTTGAAAAAAAAAACCTAAAAACTTCTAGAAAAAAACAAAGGGTAAACCCTAGAAGAGCTCTTTCAGAGGCTAACAGGGCAGTGATCCTTAAAGTACTTATGATTATGAAATACACAGGGTTTTGTAGGATTGAGAAACAGAAAATGTCTATCTTTAAAGCTGTTGGTTTGATACATGGAAAAAACTAGCTTTTTTTCTGACTATAATATGATCCCATTCATGTAGATTATTTAAAAAGGAAGAAGAAGTTTTCATTTTAGTCAGAGGACCAATTCAAAATCATTCACAACTGGTATTTACTCAGAAAGATTCATTGACTGAACCTTGATAATGGATCTGGAAGAATTATGGTAAATGAGGCAAATCATTATCTAACACTGGAAGTCACCAGTGTCCTCCAAAGACATATTCATAAACAGAAGAGGAAAGAAGAATCCAGTCCTTGGTTAAATACTGCCTCTTCTCTCCAACAAGTCTAAATTGCTTAAATAGCCCTAATCCAAGTATCTTATTTTGGCCAATGGCTTTTGCCTCTCTTACCAAACTGTAACTCAGAAACTAACACATTGTCAATCCATTTCATTTTCACTTTTAGTTATTTTCTTGCCTCTTTACTCAGAGATGCTAACATGAAACAAAAAAAAAAAAAGAAGAAGAAGAAGAAGAAAAGGCCAAGTAAAGCTAATGGCCTACTCTAAGTAATCCACAGAAGGATAACTGGCTATATATAATCAAACTTAAATGTGACTATAATTCAATAGCTCTAACAAAACACATGGAGGACTAAAAAGCCTTGCATAGGTAAAGGACAAAGCATAAAATCCTTTGAGGATACAGCCTATACAAAGCCATAATATCATTAACATGAGTAAACTATATGATTTCACAGATTCTCCAGATCTGGCTCTATGACATGATTATGATGCACTGTAAACAGAAAAAAGTTTGCCATATATTTAGTAACTTTATTTAAAGATAAAAAAAATCACACCAAAACAGAAGCCTTAATGGACTCTAGTGGTCTTACGAATCAGATCAGGCCAAACTGAACTATGAGAACACAACCCTCTTTTTCATCCATCATTAAATGAGAATTTGTTTTCATTTAAGAAGGCTCATCTTAGCAAATATGACCAAGGCAATAGCAACTAATAGACAAATCAACACGTTTGGGTCCTGGCCTGGGTTAAGATGACCATATTTAAATGGTGTCCTTTCTCAAGTTCTATTTGAGAAATTTCTGTTTAACCAGAAAAGCTCCTCTTGGCACTAAGTTGTTTATTCAACTAATATTTACTGAGCACCTACAATATTGTCAGGGCTTGTTCTCAAACTTAGATACATTAGGGAACAAGTGTCCATAGGCCTAATCTAGAATTCATACAGCTAAGAGAGAAAAAAAAGAAACAAAGCCCTACATTCTCATATGTCCCAGCTGATGTGGTGTAGACGGGTGACAGTTAAGTACAGAAAGGCTGCAAGGAATAAAGGAGGAAAGCGGCCAAGAGCAGAGCCTTCTAATCCCCTTAAAGTTCAGCCAAGAGTATATAAAGGAGACTGTTTCCTAAGAAATAATCTCAGAACGCAAGAGTGGCCCTACAGCCTGCTATTTTACAACTATTGTGTCCAATCTAACAGTATTCTAGCCTCTATTTCATAAAGCAACTTTATTTTCAACATACTTGCTGCTATGAAACAAAGTTGGGTCATGATGTACTGGGGACTTTGGATTTTGCTCTAAATGAGACCTAAACTTAAGGGCATTTCCTCACCATGTAAAAAGAGCTCTTCTGCTCACCTTGATCAACTTTTCTGAATACCTTTTATTTGCTGGCTTGATGAGGAAGATGGAGAGGGAAAGGCAACCACAATAAGTTATTTTGGTTGGTGTTTATGAAAATTATTTTCTTTCCTATAGAGATAGATTCTGAAATAAAAGCAACTCAAACTTCTGGGATCCCTTTTTCTTACCCACAGTATCAGGACAACCATGGTGAAGCCAACTATAGCCTCAGTCCCTTAAACAATATGTACAGTTCCCATGTGCAAGTGACAGGTCATTCTGAAACCTGCCCTAGAAATGCTAGAAAGGCTTCACCAATATTGTGTCTGTACATGACTCGTTGCTTTAAAATTCAATAGCTTTCACACATCAGTGTATCAGGACCAAGACTGCCACCATCTACAACAACAGTGGAATTACCTATCATATCCTAATCCCATGACTCATCCCTCAGTTATGCTAAGCAGCAAGCTACTGAAACATGTGACAGCATCAGCAGCAAACAGCTTTAATCATTGTCCCAATTTGCATTTATATCCGTGAACAAATTGGAAGCATGGCACTGAAGAAACAGCAACACACATTCAGCATCACGGCTTCCATTTGAGTTCTGTTTTTTAAATTGGCTAAGTAAAGGCATACACACCTCCATCTGAATTGGAGATTTGCAGGAACATATGCATACAAGGAAGGGTGGGGAGGAGAGGGATAAGGTAAAAAGGGGAAAATCGGGAAAGAAAGCGAGGAAAAGAAAAAGATATCGGAAAGAATGACTGGTCATGAGTCTGAGAGTAACATAACTACAAGGAGATGACAAATGACTACTCCATCTGCTTCCACAAGCAGATTTTTTTTCTAAGGTTATCACTGCAGATACAAAAATGGTTCGTGAGACTTTTCATCCACTGCAACTCTCACTTACCATACTAAAAACATCTACAAAATCCTAAGCGTTGGTCTGTCCAAGATGGATAGTACCAGGAAGCAAAAGACGAGACTTGCTATCAAGGACTGTGCTCTGCTTGAAACTCCGCACTGCAGTCCATTAATCCACAGTATTTTGGTCAGATCAGGTCTGGTTTTTCATACTACTCATAATGTCTTAGAGATAATCTCTTATATGGGGGTGTCAACCATTCTATTTTTTTTTTTTTTTTCATTTTTCAAACTTTTTCATTTACTTGAGAGGCAGGAAAGATGGGAGAATGGAAGAAGAAAATGGTAGAGACTTAGAGGGGAAGAGGAAAGGAAAAGTATTCTCTTTTCCAATAAATCTATCCTAGGACAGGTCATAATGAAACTTCAAGAAAGAGAGCTGATTCATGGACTTCCCTTAATTTTTGCTTTATTTCTATGTAAGGTATGTAAGGACATCGATGTACTAAAATGTTTGGTCTGTGAAAGAGCAGAATCATTAGCACCAGAAGGAGTTGTGGAGCTTGTTGTGTACAGTATTAAAACAATGATTGTTACTGTTGTCATGGGTAAAGGTTTCATCTCACTATTACATCCCAAAGTTCTTGAAAGTGCCCGTGGAAAAAAGAGAAATAACACTTGTCAAAATCTCCATGGAGTCATCCACACGCACCACAGAGACAGGACTTGGCCTTCCTGGTTTTGGTTTCTCTGGTAGACAAGAAAACCAGGGCCCCCAGAAGCCCTAAAGAGCAGCCCCCACATGCAGCCACTGACGTGCAGGAGGGGTCCCTACGGTACGTTTCCCCCTGGACCGTGTTCAGGAATGCGTTTTACTTGCTTGTTTAAAAAAACAAAAGCAACATGCTCTGCAGATCATGGAGCACCTAGTGCAATTTTCTCCTTGACCCGACTCCAGACTGCAAAAGGGTGAAACCATTATATGTTCCGCGAATGCTGGCCTGCGGATGAGGCCCTGGCCCGCCGTGCTTTGTAAGCTCGGGAGCCCACAGGAGTCAGAAGGTCCCAGAGCGGGAGCCACAGTCATCGCCAGGTCTCCCCAGCAACTGGTGGCCCATCAGGGCAGCTGCGGATTCCTCTCGCCTCGCCTTGCCTCAGCCTTTAGTTGAAATTACAACAAGTCAAATAGCTGATACTTTTCCCTTCTCCAGGTAAGGGTGAGGATACATTGTTCACCAGGGTGTTCTGCCTGGCTTCACTGATGAGGCGGCAAGCCAAGTCAAGGAAGAGTTTCTCCACGTTATCGGATTCCTTGGCTGAGGTCTCCAGATAATACATGTCCTGAGCTTCTGAGAATTCTTCGGCTCTCTGCTGGGAGACCTCTCTCCTTTCAGCCAGATCAATCTTGTTGCCTAAAACAGCAGTAAAATCAGAGAGAGAGAGGGTCGTCATTTGACTTTTTTGCAGATTCGGAAACATCCAATTCAG
Organism: Bos indicus; assembly: GCF_029378745.1. Classification (NCBI taxonomy): domain Eukaryota; kingdom Metazoa; phylum Chordata; class Mammalia; order Artiodactyla; family Bovidae; genus Bos; species Bos indicus. Next base: position 13,031,787 of record NC_091788.1, on the reverse strand, counting down.
CTCCGTATCTGAAGTCAAACCAGACAGAAGGAAAGTAAAGCGAAACAAATGGGACTATGATTCCTGGGTTGTTTATTTTAAAATATCAGTTCCATTTGTAATGGCAAAGAACTGGAACCAACCCAAAAGCCTACCAGCTGGGTACTGGCTGAATAAAGTGTTATAACCATAGCTATCTGGAGTTATGTGCCACAGGAAAAAGCAATAAGGAAGGACTTCCCTGGTGGTCCGGTGGTTAAGAATCTGCCTGCCAACACAGGGGACATGAGTTTGGTCCCTGGTCCGGAAGATCCCACAGCTGTGGGGCATCTAAGCTCATGTACCACAACTACTGAGCCCTCACATCACACTTAACGGAGCCCACACACCCTAGAGACCGTGCTTCACAAGAGAAGCCCGCACACCGCAACTAGAGAAAGCCTGCGCTCAGCAACGAAGACCCAGTGCAGCCAAATACGAAGAAATGAATAAAAGTAAACAATATTACTTTAAAAAAGCAATGAGGACTATCTCTACAGGCTATCATGGAACGAGACATTAGGACTGGTCGTTAAGCAAATAAAGCAAAGCAGGAAAAAAGTATATATAAGACCCAGCTCTCGATCTAAGCAAAGGGACTGAAAAAATACATACATACAGTGTCTTATTTTATTAATGAGAGACTGAAACAAAATTTTAATTTTAAAGATAATTATTACCTGTGAAAGGAACAAGGGTGAGAGGTGAAAATCAGACCTCTCTAAATATACTTTGTGTCATAGACTTGACTTCAGAACCTTATCAATGTTTTATATGACTATACAATATGAAATTGAATTTAAAAAGCAATTCCTAACATTGAAAACAAAATTAAACAAATGAAGCTGGTTATCACAGAGTGGCAGGACCACACAAAAAGGGAAGTTGAAGGGAATGTAACCAGTAATGGAACTACGCATGCCCAGTGGCGTAGAAGGACAAACAGAACTGAAGGAAAAAATCTTAAAGTGCTGCAGAAATCATCTTGTTAGTGGTCATGTTAGCAGCATTACTCTGTGGCTGCTGTACATGTTTTAGGGGATAAAGCGAATAAGTAATTATGCTGGTGACACCGAGTCAGGGATTTGGGACATGGGAGAACGGAAACACGGGTATAAGCTTAATGAGGTAAAGGAAAACTCCTGTAGTCCTGAATTACAAATGGAAGTATCGGTGTGAATAATTCATGGTGTTATTTTATCTTTAAAAACTGTTCTACTTCTGTTTTGGAAATCTGACAAAGGTTTCATCCACTGTGGTGGTTGGCAACATTGCTCACGGTAAAAGTGACCCTTGATTGATAAATTCCATCTGGCCTGGGAATTCTGTGTATGAATTATAAATACCTAATGGAAAGCCTTAACTTTGGGCTTCCCTAAGTGTGGCAATTCTTCATTTGGAAAGACCCTGAAAGTTAGGGCTGTCGGGCTACTACAAGAGGGATTGGCTCCTATGGGGGCACTGAGGCTGCAGCCAGAGCGGACCCTGCACTTGCCTGAGTGAGCCTTGTTGCCTCACGCCTGAACTGTCCCGGGAGGTCCTGGGCAGCTCTGTGGACTCACTCTACAAGGGCTGCTTCCACTGAAGAGGAACGCTTGGTACTGACCTGCTATTAAGCTGTGTTTGCTGTCCTGGATCCTCCTAAATGTCTGTGATGCCATGTGGCCGATGGTAGTCTTGTGGGTCAAAGTGTTCAGCAGAGCCTAATGAGACACTCCCCTGTAGAAGCTACAGAATCCACCACACAGACACACGTACACTAGCTCTGTCCACTGGAAAGCCTAAAAGCCATCACACCCCGGCCCCAACTCTGCAGTAAAGATGATTCCTATCACCTTGGCTTAGCTTCTAAATACAACTTCCCATTGAAAATCAATAGAATTTCTTAAAGAAATGCCCAATTCCAGGTCAGGGGTAGGAAATGCGTTAGATGCACCTGGAACATGTCATCCCAGAAAGCAAGAAAATCGTCAAGGATTCCCAGGTCACGTCAAAAGGACTCAAGAGCGAAGAGGCTCCCGCTGTCAAAGTTGGAACAATACAGAAGCATCAATAATAATAACTGCAAAGGACTAGAATACATCAAATATATTTAAATTTATAACACTATTCAAAACAAAAACAAACTTTAATAGTTACTTTTGGAAGACTTGGGAACCAACTCATTATTTTGAAAAGTAATAAATGAAAAAGAGTGCTTTCCTGGTGATCCGGTGGTTAAGAGTCCACCTTGCAACGCAGGGGACACCGGTTCGATCCCTGGTCTGGGAAGATCCCAACGTGCCACAGGGCAACTAAGCCCTTGCACCACAGCTACTGAAGCCCACGCACCTAGAGCCGGTGTTCCGAAACAAGAGAAGCCACCACAAGGAGAAGCCCGCACCACAGTGAAGAGTAGTCCCTGATCTCTGCAACTAGAGAAAGCCTGCATGCGACAGTGAAGACCCAGAACGGCCCAAACTAACTAACTAACACAATAAAAAGACTTTTTACGAAACTTCTGTGACTAAGCTCAAAAAATAGAAACAAAGAATCAAGCATTTTTTCTCGACTGCCCTGAGAACAGCACCTCAGAATACCGACTACACAATATATTTGCTACAACAAAAAACAAAAACCGTGAATCTGAGCAGGCTCTAGATTCCCCTGCAAATCTGCCAGAGATTTAAGTGACAGAAGAATGCATCAAATGACACCGCCAGGCTGAAAGAGTAAAATGCAGACTTGAAAACGCCACTGCACAAACAAATGCTTTAACAAGCAAATCCCCAGGAAGCAAATATGCAAGGATAACCTCCAGCTAAAAGGAGAATTAAAAGACGTATCTTTTATAGAGATGCACACTGACATAATACAAACTGAATTAATACAACATCTTGGATTGGCTTCAAAATAACCTGAAGGGGAAGGCAGACAGAAGAGGTGGGGAACAGATAAAACAAGACTGGCTGTGAGCTGTTCACTGTCAACTCTGAGAGACGTGCAGATGGGTGTTCATTATACGGTTTGCTCTATTTTGCTTATGTTTAAAACTTCCCATAATAAAAAGATTTTTTAAAAAAAGCCAGTGCCTCTTTCATATCGAGCTGACTAATTATGTTCCCTCATCTGTGCATTTAACTTCCTTAAACAGAATCCCAAGTAGTAATGCTTTGACTCAAGTTCTCAGGGCTTTCTGTCCAGAGCAGAGGGCTTTCAAGCTCTTCCCAGCAAAGATTCTCCAATGTGCAGGTGGGTTTTCAGATCTGAGCAGGGGTCACTGGTACTCATAGAGAGGCAAATACTTAACCCAGCAGCCTGAAGGAAAAGTCCAGCAATTTGTTACAAGGCAGCACATCACAGCTGGATAAACACAGCCTCTGGAGTCGATCTAACATGCTCTGTGACCTTGAACAAAGAACTTGACTTCTCTGAGCCTTGCTTTCCTCATCTGTAAATTTGAGATCTTGACACACAATGTCCTTAATATGATTCCTCGCGCACACACACACCAGCTATAATGCTTTATTCTAATGTGTTTGTTTAACTTACTGTTAACTATGATTTTTAACTTAATGTTTCTGAGAATCTCTATCAGATTTCCAAAATTTGGGTCTTTGTAGAACATACAACAATGTTACTTCTTAGGAAGAAAAAAATTTTCTTCTGGCCACATCACAGGATGTGCAGGATCTTAGTTTCCCGACAAGACATAAACAAGAGATCAAACCTGTGCCCCCTGCCGTGGAAGCGCGTGGTGTCCCAACTAGACCACCATGGAATTTCCAGGAAGGACACTTTTTAACAACCATATATTATTAACATTTTTCCATTGCCAGTAGAGGATTTTTAATAATCTGGTCCCTTTCACTGCAATTCCATTCATAACGGGTGCATTTATTACCACAAAAAAACCATGGGTTGTTTTCTGTTTTCCCCTCATACTAAATAGAGGTTCTACCCTCCTATAAGATTAAATAAACTGCAGAATTTCCCTTAAGGGATTCTTTCTGAAAATTAGAATTTCTCAGATCAGTATAAACATAAGAAGGGAAAAAAAGTTAACCAAGATCCATTTTTTAAGCAAAACACAATTCCTTCAATAATGAATTCCTTATCAACTTAGATATATCTTCTGGATCAGCAGTTTCCATGGCCTAGATTTTTTTTTTAAATGCTTAGTAGTAGTACTGTTAGTTGCTCAGTCATGCCTGACTTTTTCCAACTCCATGGACTGTACCCTGCCAGGCTCCTTTGTCCATGGGATTCTCCAGGCAAGAATACTGGAGTGGGTTGCCATACCCTTCTCCAGAGGATCTTCCCAACCCAGAAATCAAACCTGGGTCTCCTGCATTACAGGCAGATTCCTTACCATATGAGCTGCAGGGAAGTTCCTTTTTTAATGCTTAGCAGCCCATATAACTTTCATGGCAATCCACCTTCTTCTAGAGACTATGCTGATAGGAAAATCAATCAGCAGTGTTCTCTACTTTTCTAAATCATCACCATGGGTTAGACTCTATTTCATTTTCTCTTCAACTGCAATCAGAAGAACTGAACGCTGACTGTATGAATTACAGAGCTGTAGACCAGTGGTCCCCAACCTTTTTGGCACCAGGGACCAGTTTTGTGGAAGACAATTTTCCCATGGGCAGAGTAGGGGCATGGTTTCAGGACGATTCAAGCTCATCACGTTCATTGCGCACTTTAGTTCTCCTCTAATGCTGCTGCTGATCTCACATGAGACACTGGTCCACGGCCCAGAGGTTGGGGACCCCTGGTGAAGACTATTCTTGCAAGGTGCCAAGGCACAAGCCTTACGTGATTATAAATTCTCTGATGCTCACAAATCAATTTCCCTCCTCATCAGTCCTTACTTACCCACTAGCACAGTGATGACCTTGTTGCTAGCATATTGTTCTATCTCCCGCAGCCACTCAGGAAGGCAACGGAAGGATTCCTCACAGGTTATGTCATAGGTAAGGATCAAGGCATTGGCGCTTCGGTAATAACTCTGGGTGATGGACCGAAATCTCTCTTGACCTGCTGTGTCCCAGATCTGAAGCTGTAAAGGCATAAAAGAAGGATCAAGTTGGTGAAGCAAAGAAGAAAGCAAGCCTTGCCTTCCCGTTGTTGTTTGGTCGTTCAGTCATGTCCGACTCTTTGTGACCACATGGACTGCAGCAAGCCAGGCTCCCCTGTCCTTCAGTGTCTCCTGGAGTTTGCTCAAACTCATGTCCATTGAGTCACTGATGCCATCTAACCATCTCATCATCTGCCACAACCTCTCCCTCATCAGGGTCTTTGCCAATGAATCAGCTCTTCGCATCAGGTGGCCAAAGTATTGGAGCTTCAGCTTCAGCATCAGTCCTTCCAATGAACCCCCTTCATGAATCACAGCCTTGTCATGGTGAAGGAGTTTATGTAGCCCATTGAAGCTATAAGTCATGCTGTGCAGGGCCACCCAAGATGGACGGGTCATAATAAGGAGTTCTGACAAAACGTGGTTCACTGAAGAAGGAAATGGCAACCCACTCCAGTACACTTCCAGTGTGTAGAAGTAGAAACACCTTCACCCAAATAAGTTCATGGCTGTTTTTTGCTGTAAGAGAAAGGCACCTCTAATTTTTTAAAAATTTCTTCTGGTGAAAGAGAAGGACTTGCTTTGCTTTTTCTTTGCTAAATTTTTTGTTTCCCCTTTATTCTTTTTTTAAAAGGCATTCAGATTGTTTTCATACAATTTCATTTAAAAGGTGAAATTAGGGTATTTACAATCTACTTAACTTTTATTATAAGCCTGTTTCCCCTAAGAACTGCTATTTTTTTAAATTTATTTATTTTTAATTGAAGGATAATTACAATACTGTGTTGGTTTCTGCCATATAAGAACTGCTATTTTTATCCATAGATTCTTCATTGCTCATATTTTTAATTTTCCCTTTTGTTTATTTTCTACATCAGAAAGTATATTCCTAGGTCTTATTAAAGATATACACTCTTAGAACATATTTCAAATGCTCTCCTTTTTGTTCAGAAAATTTCCTCTATTCTTTATTAAAAACAAACAAACAAACTAGACAACCAAATTTCAAGCATTTATGTGCCAAGCTCTATTCTAAGTACTCGACACATAATAACTCATTTACTCCTCACAAGAACTCTATGAGGTAGGTAAATACTATTCCTGTATCATTTCTCATGTGAGGAAACTGAGGCACAGAGAGATTAATTAACTTGCCCAGTGTCTCACAGCCAATACGTCCTAAAGCGGATTCAACCATGCATTGTGGTCCGAGTCCTTGCTCTTTTTTTTGAATTGGCCATGCCAAGTGGCCTGTGGGATCCTAGTTCCCTGACAAGGAACTGAACTCACACCCTCTGCTCTGGAAGCATAGACTCTTAACCCCTGGACCACCAGGAAGTCCCAGAGTCTCTGCCCTTCATCACAATGCCCTAGCACCAAAGTCGGGATCCAGGGCAAGGTATCACTCTGTGACTGTTGGCATTTCAGCCAACAACTGGAGAGGGGGAAAAAATCCATTTACATGAATATATTAATGTATGATCTTTGTTCATGAAAACAGGAGCAATGCTATGGCAGACAAGGAAAATAATTTCCCTCCACCACCTGTAAGCCCTCTGACCTTTGGCAAGTCACTTAATCTCCTTTGGCTTCGGCGGCTTCTTTATTAAAAGAGGTTAATAACATGCAAACCTGCTGAAGTCATTTACTAGTTTGAAGACCTCATAACTGATGGTTCTAAAAACAAAGAAGGCAAAACACCTCTCACTTCAACCTGAATTTCCCTGCACAGAGCAGACTTCTGCGAGAGAAACTGTTCCCCAGAGAGACTGCTGAGGGCGGAATAAAGCCGAGGCCTTGAGAAATCACACTGACAGTAACCTTCCCTTCTCACTGCATCGATTTCATGTGTCACAAGGTGCATCCACCCTGTTAACAGGACATCATTTCCTCAGGGAAGACTTCTGGAACCTTCAGATTAGGCCAGGTTCCCCAGCTCCACCCCCAAATCATCTCAGCTCTAACCAAGCCTATAACTTCCTATCACAGCACCAAACACACTTTTTCTCTGGGGCTGCACTGGGCCTTGGTTGCTACTTGCAGGCTTCCTTGAGTTGCAATGAGCAGGGATTACTCTCTAGCTGCACTGCATGAGCTGCTCAGTGCGGTGGTTTCTCTCCGTGTGGCCCGTGAGCTCCAGAGTACAGGCTCAGTAGCTGAGCACATGGGCTTAGCTGGCCCCACAGCATGTGGGATCTTCCCAGACCAGGGGTCAAACTCGTGTCCCTTGCATTGGCAGGCAGGCAAGTCCCACCTGAAACACTTGAATCACTTATGTATTTGTAATAACGTGTTCCATAACCATCTTTCTCACTAGATGGAAAGTTTCATGACGGGGGGAATTTGGGGTCCATTTTCCTCTCCCCTACAGTGTCTGGAAAATAGTAAATGTTCAAATAGTTATTCGTGGTCTCATCTCATCCTTACAAATCCCAGTGAGGCAGGCGAGTTTACGCCTCCCGTTCATTAGCAGGTAACTCACAAGGCTGGGACTCAGACTCCAGACTCTGACCCCCCAAGAGAGGACTCATTCCATACACCGTGCTGCTCTGCTGCCAGAGGCTGATTTAGACATCCAACTCCATCCAGAGAGGACGAGGCAGTCGGTGTCACCCTCTGCTCAGATCAGCTTAGCTGAGAAGACAGAGTGACCAGTGGTCCCTGCCACCAAAGAGAGGCACACAGGCTCTCCTTTGATTTGAAGTCACAGCTGCCCTTTGATGATGTACATGAAAGCCTGTGTATGCTGAAGGCAGCCATACAGATGTTACAACTTTTGCCAGGACAAAAGCTACTTCTCTTCTCTGTCTCAAACCTAGGGACATGGTTCCCCTCTCCAGGCTGTGTCTTAGAACAAAAGACTATTATCTTAATGCCACAGTGAACCTTGAAAAACACTTGTGATTGGATTCAATACTGCTGATCCTTAGACATCAGTATGTTCTCGTGACAGCCATATCTTGAGAACAGCTCTGAGAATTAAAACCACCAAAATATTTTCCAGAAAAGCGATTAGATGTCTTGGCGGAGATGCAGGCTGCTTTCCCAAAGGGAGCTTCCTCTTTCTAGCCTTATGGTCAATTTCTGAGGAGATCCATATTCCACTGTCTTTATTACTCAACTTGGTTTCACTGTTCTCTCTGCAATTTGCTTGCTCTTTTTCAGCATTTACAGATCATAAATAGATGCAGAGCACTGTGCTAAGCTGAGGGAAGATTCAAAGATAAATAAAACACAATCCCTGGTATCAGAATGCTCATAGTAAAGGAGGATGAATACACAGTTGACTAACTATGATAAGATAGGTGTGCATGCAAAGTCGCTCCAGTCATGTCTGCCTCTTTGCAGCCCTATGAACTGTAGCCCACCAGGCTCCTCTGTTCATGGAATTCTCCAGGCCAGAATACTGGAGTGGGTTGCCATGCCCTCCTCCAGGGAATCTTCCCAATCCAGGGACTGAACCCATGTCTCGTACATCTCCTGCACTGGCAGGCAGGTTCTTCACCACTAGCATCACTTGGGAAGCCCATGATAAGATATGAGATGTTCTATTAAAGAGGGGCCAGCAGGAGAGTGTCTCCTGGTATGGGTCTTCTGTCCATTGATATGTTCTCAGTATCCCTGCCTGGGGCTTTCTAACCACTCTCACTTCCAGCATGAGGCTGTGCTATCATCCACTCTCTTCTTTGCACTACCACTCACACCTCTACTGCCTCACTGCTACAAAAATATACTACAGGGACTTCCCAAGTGGTCCAAAGGTTAAGATTCTGCACTTCCACTGCAGGGAGTGCAGGTTCGAACCCTGGTCAGGGAACTAAAATCCCACATGCCATGTGGCACAGCCAAAAAAAAAAGTATTGCAATCTACTGTGTCCCCTTGTAAGACCGAGTTCTCTGAGGGCGAAGGCTGTCTCTTATTTAACCATATACCCCAGGGCCCCACCTAAAACAGTCCGTGGTTCATGGTAGACACACTGAAGTGATGGCTAACTGAATGACCTGAGGATGGTGGAATCACAAAGGAAGGATGGACTCATCCTGCTTAAGTGATTAATAGGGAGTTAAAGAAGGTTTCACAGATGAAATGTTTGTAAAAGATGACAGGAAGTTACTAGGGAAGAAAGACGCTTTAGCATACCACAGCGCTTGGTACAAAGCATTCACTCTGACACAGGATGGCTGGATGAACAAAAGGATGGACAGATGGTTGTAAAAGCAAACACGTGTGCATACTCTCAAGACTTTCCTATCTACACAATGCATACCTGATGAGAGAAAAATCCAGCAAATCTTCTATTTCTATTATAACGAATCTCCTAAGGTTAAAATGTCATAGACTGAGCTTAAAGTTTTACTTAATACACATTAATTTATGACAGGCTAAGAGAAATCAATGGATAAGAGAAAATTCTATATAGGTTTTAATTATATTTTCTACCCAAGGTCACCTTCATAATGCAGACCACTTTAAGAGAAGGGCCTCTTCTTTAACTTTGCCTCCACTGATTTGACTCTAAACCTCAATAGCTATGGGCTTCCCTGGTTGCTCAGACAGTAAAGAATCTGCCTGCAATGCAGGACACCTGGGTTCAATCCCAGAGTTGGGAAGATCCCCTAGAGAAAGGAATGGCAACCCACTCCAGTATTCTTGCCTGGATAATTCCAAGGACAGAGAGGAGCCTGGTGAGCTACAGTCCATGGGGTAGCTCACAAAGAGCTGGACACAAATGAGTGACTGACACTTCCACTTTCTTCACTTAATAGCTATGGGAATCCTTCTAATACCGTTGATTAGCTGCCTGTGATCCTGGGAGCCATCCTAGAAAGAAAGGGACTTGTAGGGAAGGCTGAGAGAGGATGGTGAGCAGTCGGGAGAAAAATTAGCATTCAGGTCTTGCCCTGCCTCTCACAGGTGGGTGATTCTGTGCAAACCAGCAGTGAATTCTCTTTCCACGGGCTCTCCAGGGCACTGGGAAAGCCTGCAGACTCCCAGCAAAAAGTCACTAAACTCTCATTAAGAAGAGGTACTCGGTTCATGTTAATGAACACTGACAATAATGAGAAAATAACTGTTTCCTCAGTGAGACGTGGCTGCTCTCCTCCTGTGTCCGTGTTCATGAGACCCTTGGATTACTGTGGTTGAAGAGGGTCATCTTCTGTCTTGATTCTACAAATATGGCTAGAAAGATTCACAGGCAAAGAGTCATTAAAGCTGGATTTGGGAGATGAGCCAGCTCTCACTTCTCACAGATGAACGACCAGAGGCCTGAAGTGACGATAGAAATGGGAACTGTGCTGTGATCCAAAGATGAGTAAGACACAAACCTTCTTCTCAGGGAGTCTGAGGTAGATTCAGATGCTATAAAAAGATGGATTTTTAGCTGAGTATAATAAGTACTTAAAAATGAGGTTGTGGTTCACAGAAAGTGGAATAAATGTAATAACTAAACTTGGGAATTGAGGAAAGAAAAATAAGCCTGTTCTTTAACAATGGGGACCATTTCTTTATTCGCTGCTTTCTATTTCCAGAACCTGGCACACGGCAGGCGCGAACCTTTCTGGTCAAAGGAATGAACTCATACATATATATGGATATAAATGAGAAAACCAAATCTCTGGAAATAAAATGCCTGGTGATCTTAACCCAGCTCCTTGGGATGGCAACCAGCTCCCTCTGCTGGAACAAGAGAGAACTACTCTTGGCTCTTCCTGCCACTGCCTCGTGAGTGCACACTCCTGGCTTCCTCCTCTCCCCACAGCCCAGCGCCTTCTCTCCACCTCAGTGCACTGGTTTTCTGAACTTTCCAGTGGACATTCACATGGAGTCCACATGCTGTTTTCCAGAGGGCCCAGCTCTCCATCACTATTGTATCTGGTGTAGATGTCTGCAGTAACGAACCCCACTGAGGAGTTAGGGCTGGAAGAGACACTGAGAAAGTTTCTGTCCCCCACTCAGGAGCCTCATCCTAAACACAGTTTTGTGTGCCTGTGGCATGCTGTAAGAGCAGCCTGGAGCTTCTCTGTCCTTCCTGAGGCATCAGAAGGCAGAACTGCAGGTACCTGTGGGAGAAGGATACAAGTGGCACGGACTCACACTTAGGATGCTGAGCTTGGGGTATGAGGTTGGGGTGCTGAGGTTGGGGTGCTGAGGTTGGGGTCCTGAGGTTGGGGTATGAGGTTGGGGTGCTGAGGTTGGGGTATGAGGTTGGAGTGCTGAGGTTGGGGTACTGAGGTTGAGGTTAGGGTATGAGGTTGGGGTGCTGAGGTTGGGGTGCTGAGGTTGGGATGCTGAGGTTGGGGTGCTGAGGTTGGGGTATGAGGTTGGGGTGCTGAGGCTGGGGTATGAGGTTGGGATGCTGAGGTTGGAGTGCTGAGGTTGGGATGCTGAGGTTGGGGTACTGAGGTTGGGGTACTGAGGTTGGGGTATGAGGTTGGGGTGCTGAGGTTGGGGTGCTGAGGTTGGGATGCTGAGGTTGGGGTGCTGAGGTTGGGGTGCTGAGTTTGGGGTATGAGGTTGGGGTGCTGAGTTTGGGGTATGAGGTTGGGATGCTGAGGTTGGAGTGCTGAGGTTGGGATGCTGAGGTTGGGGTGCTGAGGTTGGGGTGCTGAGGTTGGGGTGCTGAGGTTGGGGTGCTGAGGCTGGGGTATGAGGTTGGGGTATGAGGTTGGGATGCTGAGGTGGGGTATGAGGTTGGGGTGCTGAGGTTGAGGTGCCGAGGATGGGATACTGAGGTTGAAGTGCTGCAGTTGGGGTCTGGCTGGAATGCTGATGCCACATGTTGATCCAAGGATCATCCCTTCTTTCCATAGCACTCAGCTCTGAAAGGTCTGACTGTGGAATCTCACTCACTCTGACGGGCATAGTGCCAAAGATCAGTATCTCTACCCCCCTTCCAAGTAACTTAGTCTTACCGCACATTTCTTTCCATCATCTCCCTCTTTCCTTGCTCCAAGGTAATGGCTCATTATGCCTGCCTTCTCCCCTGCTCCATAGCAGGGGAGACCCCAGGGAGGCGATGGGGTTCATGGCTCATATAAAACCAATTCATATCCCACCTACCTCCCTTGCTAACTGTGTAATCATGGATAAATAAATCACTCGACCTCTCTAAAAAATACAAAATGAAGATAATTTAGCATTTACCTCACAGGGTTTACAATAAGGATTGAGTTAAATGTAAAAGAAGGCAGCGGAGGGATTGACACATATTAGGCACTTGAAAACCACTCCCTCCCTTTTCTTGTTACTGAACCCAATGTAGCTCTTTCAGGTACCAAAGTACCCAGAGGCCACAAAGCAGGGGTGGAGGGCAGATCATGGACCCTTCCTGGACCCTTAATTTAGTATTTCTCACTTATCAGGGGTTGGGGTAGGGTGGGAGACGGAATAATTTGAATAAATGATTCACATGACAGAATGAGGAATGTAGAAATCAGCAGGCTCTCTAATGAGGCTGCAATTAAGAAAGAAGTAGGGAATTCCCTGGTAGGCCAGTGGTTAGGACTGGGTGCTTTCACTGCCGAGGGCCCAGATTCGATCCGTGGTTGGGGAACTAAGAGCCTGCAAAGTGTGCAGTGTGGAAAGAAAGGAGGGAAGGAGAGAGAGACAGAGAAAAAGAAAGAAAGAAAAAAAGAAGTACCTAGGTCTTAAGAGCCCAACTCAAGATATTCCCAGAGGAAATTTCTTCCTTGTTTTTACATCTCATCCGACATGACCAGAGCAAGACAAACTGGCCTTAGTCTTCTCTCACTGTCTTCTGATCTGTAAACACATTATCCTCAACCCCCTCCTGCCCCTGTGAAGGGAACAGAGGCACTCTGTCTAGAAATAAGCTGTCACGGCTGAGTACGTCATTTTCAATGCGGATTTCCACTAGGTGATTTAATAAATGTTATGAAAACAACTGCGTCTTCTCACATAGCACAATGAAAGCCTTATTGGACATTTAGCATCTTACCTTTACTTTTTCACCATTAATCTCCACTGTCTTAATCATAAAATCAACTCCAATTGTGGCTCCTTGTCCTGGGGGGAAAAGACCCTAAAGCAGAAATAATAGAAAAATAACAATAAGCAAACATTTCAATTAAATGAAATCCTCCCCTACCCCCATTGCCAGCCCCTTCCTTTGGCTGAGTTAACTGACAGAAGAGAGAACTCTGGTTAGTGTCATGGGAACCCTATTTAATTTAGCTTTGTGTGTATGTTTTGAGAGAGGAGAAAGGGGAATGAATGGGGGAGAAAGAAATGTTGAAAGAAGAAGGAAGGGGAAAGAGGGACCAAGAAAGAAGGAAGCAGACAGAGAGGGTAAAAGGAAGAGAACTGGGAAAGGACAGGGGAATTAACTCCGAAGAATGAAACAAAACTCAGACACAAGGATAAGACTCAGGAACATGGAGCCGTAGGGATGAAATTGGGATGATTAGGGTGCTGGCAAAGTGGATAGGTGCTCTAAAAGATAAGATCAAGGAAGATTACAACTGGCTATTAGTCTAGGGCATGAACAGCCATGGGTGTGAACCACCAGGCTGAAGAAACAAACAAGAAATCAACACAAGAAGCATGCAGCAGACAGCGATGCTCCGAATTTCCCTCTCCCCTGACAGTGATAACTATTTTCTCTATATAGATACAACTACATGAGATCAGGGCCAACGACCCTGGGACAATAACTGAAAAAGATAAATTCATCCAGGGGGACAGAATAGTAGAATAGCACCAACCCAAGAGGCAGCAAGCAGCCTAAGGAGCTCTGGGTGACCTCAGAAAAACCAGTCCCTCTCTGGTCTAACGTTAAGTACTTCAAAACAAAGCTTTACATCAAATTGGAAGCTGAACTAAAAAGTTCAGCTTCCAATTTGATGTATGTTACTATGATTTTAGTAAAATCATATGTATATTGTAATTTACTGTTACATAATATTTCCCATAAGCTTAGAGAGGAAGTTGGAGGGAAAGAACTCTATCAAGAAAAAACCCTCCACCTAGCTTCTCTTCCCTCTTCACATTCACACTCCAGAATTTCCAGAAATTAAAATAAAATGGACTTTATTAGCTCTGGGAGCTAAGATTGGGGGCATCATTAATTAAGTCTATTCCGTAATAAGAGAGGTCTTTAATTAAAGTTTGAACTTGAAAGACTGAGCATCAAACTGACAGCAAATGTTTCACTGCACGTCTGCAAACCATGTAAATATAAACATTCATAACTTTACTTACAAATATTGAATCAATTTTCTTCTATTTTGGTTTGGCTCAAACACAAGGCTGCCAAGCTTCAAGTTTATAGCTCCAGCTGTTTTGCAGTGGAACAAATGCCAAAAAATAAAACAAACCCTTCCCGATGTCTCGCTCATCATTTCAGTCCCCAATTCCTCATGCCTCAAAAACAGCTGAATCCAATCCATTTTTAACTGTCAACTAAATAACAAAACCAAACATACTCCTGTCTATGAAATATGAACTCTAAGGGGGGTGGAGCTGAGGAGCCAAGAGGGGTATAAAGTAAATAGAAAAGAAAAACTAAGGGGTGGTGTGCTTACTGGTTGGGCTTCCCTCATAGCTCAGTTGGTAAAGAATCCGCCTGCAGTGAAGAAGACCCTGGTTCGATTCTTGGGTTGGGAAAGATCTGCTGGAGAAGGGATAGGCTGCCCACTCCAGTATTCTTGGGCTTCCCTTGCGGCTCAGCTGGTAAAGAATCCACCTGCAGTGCAGGAGACCTGGGTTCGATCCCTGCGTTGGAAAGATCCCCTGAAGAAGGGAAAGGCTACCCATTCCAGTATTACTGGCCTGAAGAATTCCACAGACTGTATAGTCCATAGGGTCACAAAGAGTCTGCTAAATATAACTGTTTAAAAATGGAAACATTTCTGGACTTCCCTGGTGGTCCAGTAGTTGAAACTCCAAGCTTCCACTGCAGGGGCACAGGTTCGACCCCTGGTAAGGGAACGAAGATCCCACATGCCTAGCGGTGTGACCAAAAAAGGGGTGGGGAGGCATTTTTACCCCTAATGATAAGAATTAGGCCTTTAAATAAGAAAGGCCAGATTCCTATGATCTCCGAGGAAAGAACATGAAGAAGATAAAAATGATCAAGCTGTGAGCTAGAAGATCTAGCTTCTCATCCTAGCCTTGCCACTAACATGATACAAGATTGCTAATAAGTCATTTCATTCCTCTAGACTTCAGGGTTTTTTTAACCTATAAAATGAGAAGAGTGAGCTGAAAAATTTCTAAGGGAACTTTCAGTAATAAGACAAGGTCAAGGGAATTTTCAATAAAGGGGCTGCAAACTTCTTTACATCTCTGCAGTCTCATCTCATCCGCTTGCCAAACGCAGAAAAGATTACTAACGTTAGATGGAAGTAAAACCAGCTGGAGTTTCAAATATTATGCCATGGTGGCTGACTGAACCCAGAAGCCAGTAAGCTTGTCATTTTTTTATTTCACCAGACCATGGTTAAGTAGACTTTCCCAGTGGCTCGGTGGTAAAGAATCCGCCTGCAACACAGGAGAAGCAGGAAATGTGGGTTTGATCCCTGGGTGGGGAAGATCCTCTGGAGAAGGGAATGGCAACCCAGTCCAGTATTCTTGGTGGAGAATCCCATAAACAGAGGAGCCTGGTGGCCTACAGTCCACAGGGCTGCAAAGAGTCGGACACAACTGAAGCAACTTAAGCACACATGCACACCGGCTCAGTAACAAGTTCTATTCTGTGTTCATTATCCTAGGAAAATCCTTGACATTTCCAAAGATTGCTCTGTGCCCCCCAGCTGTTTGTGTTATTAAATCGGCCTCTCTGGTTTTCCATAGAACCACAGACTCTCAGAGCTGGAAGGGGCCTTGGAGATCAAAGGAAAGCAGGGAGGCTGGACAAGGCTCCCAGGCGAGCCTGGGCAGAGTTGGGATGAAGGTCCAGGTCTTCTCAAGCCAGTGCGCTTTCCCCAGCATCAAACTGCCCTCTGCTTTAGATGGAAGAGCTCTTCTCAGCTTCCTCACTAGCACTTGGTGAAAATGCAAGATGCACGCATGATAAATCCTGAAAAGGATGCCATTCATCATCTTCCAGGAAAACGCAACAGAAGGTCAATCTCAGAACAATTTCCCACCCATTTCTGGGTAAAATCAGGTATATAATCTCTGGCAATAATTCTCAAAAAGACAGCCCCCCAAAGGGAATTTATACTTAGAACAAAGGACTCAACTCAGAGGGAACATCTAATTTGGTTCAAATGGTCCTTCGTTGTTCTCATTTCATTCTCATGGAGTAGGTTAGAAAAATCAGCATATTTGATTCTAAACCAAAATGATTCAGTCAGTTTTCTGGGAGGAACTGAGAAGGCATCAGCAGGGAGCTTGAGGGGTTTAATTTGAATCTGAGTTTTTAAAAAGTGAACATGTTTGTTTAACTTGATGTACAGATTCGTTTCCACTTAATTATTATTGGTTTTCATTTGTATTATTATTAATGAGTAATCTGCGGGGTTTTTTAATCCAGTAAGGTATTTTTGATGGGTTTCCCAGGTGGCTCAGTGGTAAAAGAATTCGCCTGCCAAGCAGGAGACACAGGTTCGATTCCTGGATTGTGAAGACTCCCTGGAGAAGTAGATGGCAACCAACTCCAATATTCTTCCCTGGAAAATCCCATGGACAGAGCCTGGAGGGCTACAGTCCATGGGGTCGCAAAGAGTTGGACACGACTTAGTGATTAAACAACAATAAAGGTATTTTTGATCCTGAAGACTGAAAGCAAAACCACTCACCCCTTTCACTAGAGGAAGCCACGGGAGGCTCGGGAGGGTTGGTGGTAACTCACTGAGCCGTGCTCCCTGGGGATGGTTTAAACTCTCTAGTCTATACATACTATTACGTATAAAACAAATAAGCTGTGTGGATCTTTTACACAACACAGGGAATACAGCCAATATGTTAAACTCTCAATGGAGTATAACCTTTTAAAAATGGTGAATCACACCTGTAACATATAATATTGCTCACCAACTATACTTCAATTAAAAAAAATCAAAACAAAAGGAAAGAAAAGAGCAAAGGGTATTTCACAGAGGAAGGAGTGGTCGTGTTCACCACTGCTGAGATTTCAAATAAGATGGAAAATTTTAAATGTCAAAAACCAACCTTCTAGTTTAGGCTACAGAGCTGGTACACTTGGAAAGGGCTTGGAAAGGACTGGCAGCCAAGAGGCTGTGGCGGGTACCACTCATCCATCCTATTAGGATCCCCTAACCCTGTAGGCCCTGGTGGCTCAGCAGCAAAGAATCCGCCACCAAGCAGGAGACTCGAGTTTGATCCCTGGGTCAGGAAGATCCCCTGGAGAAGGGAATGGCAACTCACTCCAGTTTTCTTGCCTGGAGAATCCCATGGACAGAGGAGCCTGGCAGGCTACAGGCCATGCGGTTGCAAGAGTCAGACACGACTCAGGAAGTAAACCACCAGCATCTCCACAGGCCACACAGAGAAACCCACCCCAGACTCCAGAGTTCTTACCTGAGTGAACCGTCGGACTAGGCACGTCTTCCCCACACCAGCATTGCCGATTAAAACAATTTTAAACAGGAAATCATAATCTTCCATACTCATTTACACAGCTGCAAGACAAACACATGCACGAGTGAGACGGGCCTGGTCAGACTTGCCCACAGAGCTCAAGCTGCGCCAGCCCGTCTCCCCGGGAACCACGGGGCTGACTCATAGGAGAAGCAACGTAACGCTCCCCTCCCGTGACCCTGCCAGCGAGACAGGAACACAGGTGTGTGGTCACAGACGGCCTTTATCCCTTCCCGGTCCCCTCACGCCACGGAGAGCAAATGACACAGACGGCCTTTCACCTGGTAACCTTTACTCTTCCAAACAGTCAGGTGGCAGGTCGCTCCTGTGGTCAGCTGTTTTCTTTTAGCCACAAAAAGGAGATTATGAATCTCTGAGCAGACAAGCTGGGGGTGCAAGGAAGCGGAGCGAAGCGGAGCCCATGCAAAGCTGACAGGTGGTTTACGTAGATGCCGTGAGTGCCTCTGGGAGGAAGGGCTAGAGACTGGGAGTGTGAATGAAGGGAGGAAGCTTTCAGTCTCTTGCAAGTCCTGGGGGACCTGGGGTCCTACCGGGGAGAGATGCTGCCATCTTCCCCTCAACCACCTCCCTGTTGCTATTCACCTCCTGTCAGCCGTGTGAATGCTGCAGCACCTCTCAAAGTATCCTTCTTCTCATCCCCCTGGGCTACGTTCCAGTATTTCCTCTGCCTGGGAAGCTGTCTCGATCACTTTCTGTGTGTGTGTGTGTTTATTACAAATGTTTATTGAGTACTTGTAACTGTAGGGAATCAAGTGTATATAAAAAACAATCCTTAACCTTTCTATGTTTGAAAGTTAGTCCTTTAGGGACTGATGGAAGCATCTCTTCCTCTCTGAGTTTTCTGCTCATCTTCCCCAAATAAACACGTTCACCATTCCTCTGTCCTGAAAGTCATACAATTCTTTGTTCTAATGTCTGCCTCATCTTTGAGGGAAAGGATGATATCTTTCAGCTCTATTTTCCTAGCCCATGGGACACAGTTACACTTAGTCAACATCTACTCTGCAGAATTAAATAATTAACTAATGAGCCTACAGCTGAAGTAAAGGCCTTAGTTTCTCGACTATGCTAAAAAGAAGACTACCTGCTTTGTCTCCTTCAGAGAACTGTTATGAAGACTTAAAGGAAAAAAGAAGACCGTGTAAAAGAGCCTTGGTATCCATAAACCCCATCCTGGTAAAAACAATTCAGTACCTACTATAGCACTGTGGTAGTCACTTGGACTTCCCTGGTGGCTCAGAGGTAGGGAATCTGCCTGCCAAGCAGAAGACATGAGTTTGATCCCTGGTTTGGGAAGATCCCCTGGAGAAGGGAATGGCAGCCCACTCCCCTGGAGAAGGGAATGCCTGGGAAATCCCACGGACAGAGGAGCCTGGCAGGCTACAGTCCATGGGGCTGCAAAAGAGTCAGACAAGACTTAGCGACTAAACAAAAAAAAAAACAGTCATCCTAGGAAACAGAGAGATGAAACAGTCTCTGCCCTTGAGATCAACATAAGAAAAGCTACAGAACAAAGACGAAGTTAGTCACAATTCAAAACACCAGGAGCACAGCTCATTTCATAACGTGAAAGCCGAACAAGCCTGATGGACTCTGGAGTAAAGGAGGGTCAGTGTAAAGGAGGTAAAGGGGGGTCAGTGAGCACATGGGGCGAGGGAGCCTGGGTAGGGGGGGCCATCCAGGGTGACGCCCACCTGCTGCCAGATCTCCAAGGGCTGAGAGCTGCAGGGTGCAGGGATGGAGGGAGAGGCCACTGCAAAGCGACCTGCGAAGGAGCCAGGGCAGTTCCATGTGAACAAGGGTGATTTCTATGTGGATTCCAACAATCCTCGGAAAGACGACTGACAGCCAAGCCAACATGCAGGTCTCTGTTCCCTGGGACAACGGAGGAAAAGTATCTCTCTGTCAAGAATCTGGGTCCATAAATGGTCACTCAACTCACCATATGTCAGGCACCATACTTGGCGCTTTATGTCTATTTCCATTTCTTTTTATAAGTCTATGAGGCCGATGTTTCATGTGACCCAGTTTACAGGTGAGTAAACTGAGGGTAGTCCAAACATAAAGACAACTGCCAGACTTCAAGTCCAGAAGATATACATGCCATCAAAAGGAGCCTCCCCTCACCAAGTTTTACTGTATTTATTTATATCTGTCTCACGGTCCAAGTGCATCCCTCAGCACACGCGTGCGCGTGCATACGCGACTGTGAGCAGCAGGAAAGCAGTGAACGGTCTCTCTGGTTGAGCCCTGATCCTAGTCGCTCCATATCATCATCATTGCTGTCATTATCGTCTTCGCCGCTACCACCACCACCATCATCACCTCATTCTATATTATTAACTCATTTAATCCTCACAACACTCCTATCAGGTAGACACCATTAGCATCCTAACTTGACAGACGGGGACACTGACGCACGGGATAAGAAGTCATTAAGGTCCCACTTAAAGAGCTGATGGACCTGAAATTCAAACGCAGACAGCCTGGGTCCAGCACCCACATGGCCCGAGCACCACCCTAGAGTGCCTTTCACAAAGCCCGGCTCATACTAGCAACTTCAGAAAAACCCGACAAATCGAACGACGAGGGCAAGACTCAGTAAACATGATTTCCCTTTTCTTTTCCCCTCTGGGTTCAAATCCAAAATTCTTTCTATCACACTGGAGCAGTTTAGATAGGAATCAAGATCAGACTCCAGCTAAAAACGCAAAGGTTAAAACTCAATAAAGTTGTTAAAAGCGAAAAGAAAAGAAATATCAGGGTTAGGTGCAAGGAGAGCGGGAAGATGTGCGGCCGTGTGACTCACACACAGACCACAGCTTACACTTCCTAAGTCAACGAAAAGAGAACACAGCCCTGGGTCATGTGCTTTTTCTGTGCTCAGATCATTTGCGACACATGGATGTCTCCATCTTGGGCAGAGGTCAAAGAAACAAAGCAGAGGATCGAGAGGAGAACGTCCAAAAATAAAGGGCTGAGATACAGGGCTCCTAAGAGAAGGTCAGCAGAGCCCAAATTATGCACCTTCGGGGAAAGAAGATGAAGTCATCTGCCCAGAGTCACGCTCACAGTCAAGCCGCAGGCAGTGACCACCTGGAGCATGCCACAGACTAAGAGCAAAGGTCCCGCCCCTTTCTGTAAGAAATTACTTCAGTGCTCCATTGAGTGGTTGTCTTTATTTTTTTTTAATAAACCTCTGAGAGGGAAAGTGTTTGGTCCCTTTAAAAATGCAGACTGCCCGTGGTGAACTCTACACTGTAAACTCCTGGGGATTGGCTGTGGTTACTGTTTCGTTTTTAATAGAAGACACACTGCTGGGTGAAAAGCTCACAAGACTATCTGGAAACTGCGCTCTGAGGAAGTCTTTCTGTTTGGGAAGTAACGGAACAGCCCAGGCATCACCAACTGCCCTGTGGTGACACAGTGTCCCAGGAGGGGGGATCCACTCAGAAGCTGTCAGTTATACCCCATCCCAAAACTGACAACAAAAGTCACACCTTGTCTGGAGCAAACACGTCGCAAGATATGCTACTGGCCAAGCACAATTCTAGGAACTGTATGTTCTATTATTGTTAATAATAGCTGACACTTATTCCATGTTTCTCTTGTTAAAATTTTTCAAAATCTGTTTTTGGCGGTGCTGGGTCTTTGTTGCTGCAGGCAGGCTTTCTCTAGTTGCGGCGAGCGGGGGCTCCTCTCCAGCTGCAGTGCGCAGGTTGCTCATTGCAGTGGCTTCTCTTGTAATTCAGCGTTTCTGGCAACTGCTGTCCAGTCGCTCAGTCGTGTTCGACTCTTGGTGACCCCATGGACTGTAGCCCGCCAGGCTTCTCTGTCCCTGTGATTTCCCAGGCGAGAACACTGGAGTGGGGTGCCATTTTCTTCTCTTCAATGTTTCTTACATGCAAGATATTCTTCTACATGTATTTGCTCATTTACTCCTCACAACATATGTGCATACTAAGTCGCTAAACTCTGTGTGACCCCCATGGACTGTAGCTCTCCAGGCTCCTCTGTCCATGGGATTCTCCAGGCAAGAATACTGGAGTGGGTTGCCATGCCCTCCTCCTGGGGATCTTCCCAAACCAGAGATCAAACCTGGTTCTCCTGCATTGCAGGCAGATTCTTTACTACTAGCTGGGAAGTCCCACAACGTATGAGGTAGGTACTATTATGACCATCCCTAACTTGCTGTTGTTGTTCAGTCACTCAGTCACGTCCGACTCTTTGCAACCCCATGGACTGCAGCACGCCAGGCTTCCCTGTCCTTCACTGTCCCCTGGAGTTCGCTCAAATTCATGTCCATTGAGTCAGTGATGCCATTCAACCATCTCATCCTCTGTTGTCCCCTTCTCCTCCCACCTTTAGTCTTTCCCAGCATCAGGGTCTTTTTCAGTAAGTCAGCTCTTCGAATCACATGGCCAAAGCATTGGAGCTTCAGCTTCAGCATCAGTCCTTCTAGTGAATGTGCAGGGTTTATTTCCTTTAGGATTGACTGGTTGGATCTCCTTGCAGTCCAAGGGACTCTCAAGAGTCTTCTCCAACACCACAGTTCAAAAGCATCAATTCTTCAGTGCTCAGCCTTCTTGATGGTCCAATTCTCACATCCATACATGACTACTAGAAAAACCATAGCTTTGACTAGATGGACTTTTGTCGGCAAACTAGTATCTCTTCTTTTTAATATGTTGTCTAGGTTGGTCAAAGTTTTTCTTGCAAGGAGCAAGTGTCTTTTAATTTCATGGCTGCAGTCACCATCTGCAGTAAGTTTGCAGCCCAAGAAAATAAAGTCTGTCACTGTTTTTATTGTTTCCCCATCTATTTGCCATGAAGTGATAGGACCAGATGCCATGATCTTCATTTTTTGAATGTTGAGTTTTAAGACAGCTTTTTCACCCTCCTCTTTCATCTTCATCAAGAGGCTCTTTAGTTCTTCTTTGCTTTCTGCCATAAGGGTGGTGTCATCTGTGTGTCTGAGGTTACTGATATTTCTCCTAGCCATCTTGGTTCCAGCTTGTGCTTCATCCAGCCCAGCGTTTCTCATGATGCACTCTGCATATTAGTTAAACAAGCAGGGTGACAATATACAGCCTTGACGTACTCCTTCCCCAATTTGGAACCAGTCTGTTACTTCATGTCCAGTTCTAGCTGTTGCTTCTTGACCTGCATACAGGTTTCGCAGGAGGCAAGTAAGGTGGTCTGGTATTCCCGTCTCTTTAAGAATTTTCCACCGTTTGCTGTGAAACACACAGTCAAAGGCTTTAGCAGAGTCAATGAAGCAGATGTTTTTCTGGAACTCTCTTGCTTTTTCTATGATTCAACAGATGTTAGCAATTTGATCTCTGGGTTCCTCTGCCTTTTCTAACTGAGGCACAGAGGGCTTATTCTAAAGTCATGCAGCTAGTTAGTCTTAAGACCAGGATTTGAAGCCAGATGCATCTAACTCCTAATTCCAGCTCCTTCTGAAGTAGAATGCTGCTGCCCTCTGCCTGGTGGTAGAGAACACTGCTGCAACTGTCATAAGGCCTGGAGGCTAAGCTGAATGGACCCCCAGGCCTCTCTGAACTGCAGTGTTCTGGAACCTCCCTGCTCTGGGAGCAGCACATCACACTGAAAGGGCCGCACACTGATGCCAGTCATACAAGCACAGCTCCACCCTCCGTGCCCAGGTCTCTTTTCAGAATTGGATCCAGACTTTCCCCAGAAAACCGCATCCACCATTCAATTTGTCCTGTAACCAAGTATCGGCACAAGGGATACAAACAGGAACACTGCTCAGATAAACAAGCCAAGCCTCAAATACCGTAAATACCGCAATAGCTCTAAGTAAGTGGATATGTACATAAAATTCAAAAAAGGAAAAACAGAGCAAAAGAAAAAAATGAGTTTAAAAAAGATAAAGAGGGGCTTCCCTGGTGGCGCCATGGGAAAGAATTCCCCTGCCAGTGCAGGAGACATGGGTTTGATCCCTGGTTGGGGAAGATTCACATGCCTCAGAGCAACTAAACCTTTGTGCCACAACTATTGAGCCTGTGCTCAAGAGCTGGGGAGCCCCAACTACTGAGCCCGTCTGCTGCAGCTTCTGAAGCTGGCATGCCCTAGAGCCCGTGCTCAACAAGAGAAGCCACCGCAATGAGAATCCCGCGTACTGCAACCGGAGAGTAGCCCCCACTCTCTGCAACTAGAAAAAAAGCCCACGCAGCAATTAAGAACCAGCACAATCAAAAATAAATAAACAGATCATGTTTAAATATATATTTTTAAAAAGATAAGGAAACAAGATGTACTGTGAAAAGCTTAAAAGGAAAAAAAAACATTCTAAGCAATGTGATTTTGGCAATATAGAAGCACTTATCAAAGTGACCTTTTCAAAAAACAAAACAAACTGTGTTCATTGCTGTACATCAGAACATTCTCCCCTTGCTCTTTTGGGCTCAGCACAACCAATTAAAGTCAAGGCTTCTGGTGAACACAGGGCCAGATCCCTGCCCTACCTTCTGTCCCCCAGCCCCTGCCAAAGAAAATGATATTTGGGGGATTTGTCCTTGTTCAAAGGCTGTATGTCTCATGCAGGTCCTTCTCCTGTTTAAGGTCTCAACCTTGCTCTACAAACTGAGAGGGTCGGTGAACAGAAGCCATGGTCCCTCCCCAACACTGCACGTGCCGCCCCTTCGCTAACCCAAAAAGGCAGCATGAGTGTTTCAGGAACTCGAGAGACCTGGATCAGCCAAAGAGCTGTGTAAAGTTTCCTCATCCATAAAGCGGGGATTTATAAGGCTTCCCTGGCGGCTCAGTGGTAAAGAATCTGCCTGCCAAGCAGGATACGTGGGTTCAATCCCTGGGTCCAGAAGATTTCTCTGGAGAAGGAAATGGCAACCCACTCCAGTATTTCTGCCTGGAGAACTCCATGGACAGAGGAGCCTGGAGGGCTACAGTCCATGGGGTCGCAAAGAATCGCACACAACTTAGTGATTAAATAACAACATTAGAACCTACGTCACTGAGTTGCAAATCAGGAAATAAACAGAAAAGCAGTGTGTAAATAAATATACAATAATCAAATGTTTTCAAAAGTATAATAATCAATTTAAATCCCTAACCCTCAGTCAAGAGTCATATATACTGATTGCAGAGCATATAGTCAAACAAGAAGGAAAGAAAGTCCGCTAGGGAA
Organism: Bos indicus; assembly: GCF_029378745.1. Lineage (NCBI taxonomy): Eukaryota > Metazoa > Chordata > Mammalia > Artiodactyla > Bovidae > Bos > Bos indicus. The sequence continues at coordinate 13,006,944 of NC_091788.1, read as the reverse complement.
AATCTCTTTCCCTACCCACACCTGCCCCAGGGACAGTACAGTTAATAATTTGTTCTACAATCTTCTAGCTTTTTTAATATATATATTCTCACATCAATGTGTTTTTTTTAATTTACAGATTTTTAAAACAAAAACAGAATCATAATATTGTACAAACTCTTTTTTTTATTTTCTACAGAGGGCTTAGAGAAGGAAATGGCAACCCACTCCAATATTCTTGCCTGCAAAATCCCATGGATGGAGGAGCCTGGCGGGCTAGTACACTCCATAGGATTGCAAAGAGTCGGACACGACTGAGTAATTACACACTGAGGACTATTTTTCCAAAACCCCAAAGCAGAACTCATGGTCTGCAAATAGGACAGACACCCGGAAGGCCCATCAGCATTCACTCAACACTTGCTCCCAAGACCCTAAAAATGCAGGACGTGGGAGGGGGAGGACAGTGACAACTTCGAGAAACACTAAATACTATAATCCAGAGACTTTAAAAGTTCTGAAAGTTTTTCCACAATGAAGAAAACTGGTTAACTGTTTAATCCAGGATTTACCAAACACGATTTTAGCTGAAAAATCTTTTCTAAGATTAATACCTTTTCCTATCCCTTGCTACTTGGACTCCATGAAACATGAGTATGTTCCTCCCAGCTGTGGAGAAAGATGGGTAGGGCCCGAGAAACAAGATATGAGACCGATGAATCCAAAACAACCAAATGAGGAACAGAAAAGGGTGACAAGTAACATCTGAAGAAAGCATTACTGAGCCGGGGCTCTTCAGTCTGGGCCGGGCTGCAGGGACCGGGTGCAGACGGACACACAGGGCTGAGCAAGTGGTTCTCTCCCTCCCAGACAATCACAGGGCGCTGTGGCCCTTCCTCCCAGTTTATCTCCACATGTGCTCTGTCTGCTGCAGGGGGCTGTGCCCTACACGTCTACGGCTCCTCCCGTCTGTTCTTAAAGACAAGGACCACACTTCCCCCAAGGTACTCGTGTCTGCATACTCCCCTGGCTGTGTTCAAGAAGCCTACGTTGAACTGGAAGGGCTTGATCTGTCTTTTGCTCTAACAAGGTTCTGTCTCAGGAAGCTTATTATTGCTTAATTACTAGAAGGCAATTACTAAACATTACTATAATCAAGTACTGCAAGCTCACTTGCTTTACATCAGCTGCTAATTTCAGGTTATTGCAAGTTAATTATTCTCCCCGGCCAGGGATGGCAAACACCCACCTGTGCCGTGGCTGCTTCTCATTCATCAGGCTGTAATCTCCAGCATTTCTGTTATGGCCCTTTACTGTTGACCAAATGCTTTCACAGACATGATCTAATCCGGACCTCTCCACAAGAACTGGTTCTTATCATTCATTACGCAGGTGAGGACACCAAGGGTTTAAGTGATTCACCCTAAGTCACACGCTGGCGAGCTGCAAGGTGACCTCTGTATCCCACATACCTCAAACCTCTCCCCTTGTGGAAACGCCCTGTTTTCCCAAGTTCCTGGGTATTTGGACCATGATTTGAACACTTAACTATATGCCAGGAACTATTCTGTTTCCATACATAATCTTATTTAACCTTTTCAACAGCCTCACTAGGTAGGCATTATTATTCCTATTCCACAGATAAAGAAATTGAGGTTCAGAGGGGTTAACTTATTTGTTTAAAATTACACAGCTACTGAGCTAAAGTGCCAGGATTCAAAACCCATGTTTTTCTGTGAAAAAAATTAAGCTGGAATCCTGTCTCACTCCTCTTACTAAATTCCAGATGGATTAGAGATTTGGATTTTTAAAAATGAAAATATGCAAGTGCTAGAAGAAAGCATGATATACATAAACACAGAATCTTAAAGTGAGGAAGGCTTTCTAAGAACCGCACAAAATCAAAGCCATTAAATAAAGATATGACCCATTTGACTAATTTTTTAAAATTCTGCATCATAAAACAAAGATGAACTAAAATATCTGAAATCCATATAACTAAGGGATGCTGCTGCTAAGTCACGTCAGTCGTGTCCAACTCTGTGCAACTCCATAGACGGCAGCCCACCAGGCTCTCCCGTCCCTGGGATTCTCCAGGCAAGAACACTGGAGCGGGTTGCCATTTTCTTCTCCAATGCATGAAAGTGAAAAGCGAAAGTGAAGTCGCTCAGTCGTGTCTGACTCCTAGCGAACCCATGGTCTGCAGCCTACCAGGCTCCTCCGTCCATGGGATTTTCCAGGCAAGAGTATTGGAGTGGGGTGCCATTGCCTTCTCTGTAACTGAGGGCTGCTGCTACTGCTACTGCTAAGTCACGTCAGTCGTGTCCGACTCTGTGTGACCCCATGGACGGCAGCCCACCAGGCTCCCTCGTCCCTGGGATTCTCCAGGCAAGAACACTGGAGTGGGTTGCCATTTCTTTTTCCAATGCATGAAAGTGAAAAGTGAAAGTGAAGTCACTCAGTCGTGTCCGACTCTTAGCGACCCCATGGACTGCAGCCTACCAGCCTCCTCCATCCATGGGATTTTCTAGGCAAGAGTACTGGAGCGGGGTGCCATTGCCTTCTCCGAACTAAGGGCTAATTTCCTATAAATCAATAAGAAAAGATGAATAACCCAATAGAAAAAGAAGGGTAAAAGACATGAGCAGACAGTTTATCAGATGAAATTAAAATGGTACTTACATTAAAAAAAAATCAGCCTCGCTCATGAGTAAATTCAAACTGTAATGAATTTATAAATTATAATTTATGATGAAAACTACAATGAATTTGTTATCAGAGGCCATTTTTCACATCACATTGTTAACATTCACTCTGTATTGGACAGAGTATAGAGAAATAGGGCACCTGTATACTGCTGGTGGGAGGCAAACCAATGCAATTTCTATGCAAAGCTATATCAACTGAAAACTAAAAAGACTATTATAATCCCTCTGACTCAACAATTCTACTTCGAGGAATTTATCCTGCACTGATACTGACACATATGTGCAAAGACACATGGAGTGGGATATATTCAACAATGTTTATAATAGCAAATATGAAATCAGCAACTCCATCAGCAGGAAAATGGTTGTACAGATTGTGAAAACTATACATCAATATTCCATGCAGCCCAGTATGGACATCTGCAAAATACATTAAGTGAAAAAAGCAAGGTGGAGCACAGTGTGCATAGTATGAAAAGCTGCTGCTGTGCTCAGTTGCTCAGTTGTGTCTGATTCTTTGCGACCCCATGAACTGTAGCCCGCCAGGCTCCTCTGTCCATGGGATTTTCCCGGCAAGAATACTGGAGTGAGTCTCCATTTCCTCCTCCAGGGGATCTTCCTCCAGAGTCTCCTGCATTGCAGGCAGATTCTTTACCCCTGAGCAACTGGGGAAGTCCATAGTATGAAAAGAGGGCATATAATTAATTAATTGCACCTGCATGGGGTTCCCAGGTGGCACTAGTGGAAAAGAATCCGCCTGTAATGTAGGAGATGTAAGAGACTGTGGGTTCAATCCCTGGAGACCCACTGCAAGAGGGCATGGCAACCCACTCCAGTATTCTTGCCTGGAGAATCCCAGGTACAGGGGAGCCTGGCAGGCTACAGTCCACAGGGTCGCAAAGAGTCGGGGATGACTGAAGCAACTTAGCATAGCCCAGCACATCTGCATAAAATATCTCCAGAAAAACTACAAAAGAAAACTAGTACAGTGTTTGCTTTTGGAGAGGCTGTAGTATCTAGCTCTTTTTGGGAAAGAAGATAACCTCCAACTCTTAATAAATTATAGGGACTTCCCTGATGGTCCAGTAGCCAAGACTCCACACTCCCAAGGCAGGGGGCCCAGGTGTGATTCCCAGTCAGGGAACTCGATCCCACATGCCGTAACTAAGACCCAGTGCAGACAAATAAATATTAAAAAAAAAAAGAAAAGAAAATTATACTCTGCCCTTTCATTCAGTCTTACAATAGTGCTTAAAAGGCAAGGTAGCTATCCTGATACAGTGAAAGGGGCCCTTTTAAAAATATCTATTTGAGGTGCTCTGTCTGTCTCTGTTTTCTCTTTGCCCTGCTGCACCCCTTACTGTGACAGGACCCTTTAAGGAATGTCCCACCCAGGTTCTGGAGTTGCCTTTTCCAGTTCGTGGTGTATATTAAACCATGTCTCTCTACATGGTGGGCTCATTCTTTCACGCCAAATTCCCTTAAAACCAAGTATCCATCGTGTGTATGACAGCAAAATCCAACGGGTAGAACGATAGGCTATTTGTGTCCCTAATAAAAACAAAACTCTCGCCCATGAGGATCATGCACTGCCGCTCAGAAACTGCTCTCACTGGGCTCTGACACAGAACCCTCCTGAGAAGGCAGGAGGAACCTGTCTCCTTCTCCCCATTTTACAGAAATGGCCTTTGAAAGGACGAAGAGTGACTTGCCTCCAGCTGCACAGCGTGCAAGCCACAGAGTCAGAAGAGACACCTGCGTCCCCAGACTCTAAATCAGAGCTGCTGCCAGGACAAATAAAGTCTGCAAATATAAATCCCCACTGGGCAAGGCTGGGGCCTAACCACCAGGGAGATTGGCAGGGACCCATGGATGGGATGGAGGTCAAAAGCAGCCCTGGGTTGGCTTGCATTTCCAACTTGGGAGGCGTATTATGAGTCCAATAAATGGGAAGAAAAAAAAAAGCAGCCTCTGAGATTTTTTTTTGGAGGTGGGGGATGGGCCTGCTCCAGGTCTTCCTTGCAACATGCGTAATTTAGTTCCCTGACCAGGGATCGAACCTCGGCCACCTGCTTTGGAAGCACAATCTCCCGTCACCGTACCGCCAAGCAAGTCCCAAGAATATTTTTTGAGACACATGAAAAAAATAAAGATAAAGAACAAAGTAGGCCTGAGATCTCCACAGTATTATTTTCAAAGGCAAGACAGTAAGATATTTTATCTTATTCTTCGTACACATTATCTTCCATATTTTCCTCTTTTCTCTAAATACAAAATGGATTTGGGAATCCAGAGGAATAAGGAAAGTGAAAAGTAATCCAGGGAATGGCATTTCACGAGAAGAGTTCACCACAGGCCACATCTGAACGATCCTGCTTAAGTTAACAACGCTCTTTCACTTTTTGCGCGGTGAGAAGGCATCACGGCCCTGGACCCCAGATGTGTCTTCCCACAAAGAAGGGAGACGAGGGGGAGGGCCGCCCCCCACCCACTTGGGCCCCATTCCACGCACTCCCCCAGCAGGCAGGGCTCATTTGTTTTGCACCACAGCACCTGGGCACAGGATACACTGGGTGGTTCAGGCCCCTTGTCTACCGGGGAGACGGAAGATACCCTTCCACTCATTAATCCCTTTCCAAGATGGGGAGCTTCTGTCTGCAAAACATGTTTGTTGCACTGATCGAAGAAAACGCTTTCCCAGACCCAACTCGCTGTTTCCGGCTTCTGCACAAGCCTGCCAGGCTCCCTCTGTTGTCCTCCTCCAACAATAAACAATACCACCCGCCAAGAGCTCTGGAGAGGCCGGGAAGGTCTGTTCTCCACGTTGTGTAAATCAGGGAGTGTGTCTAATCTTTCCTCCGCAGAAGCTTTCCTGCGCCTGTTTGGCTGGACCGGAAGGACCTCGTTATCAGCATCCTTAGGCTCCTCCCCCAGGCTGAGATTCAGAGAAGGGGGGCGGGGGGGGGGCGGGGGGGGGGCGGGGGGGGGGCGGGGGGGGGCGGGGGGGGGGGGGCGTGGGGGGCGGGGAGGTGGGCAGGCAGCCAGAGGTCAGAGCTTCAGCCCCAAGCACTTCCCTCCAAGGCAGACCAGGGATGGGGATGGGGGTATCTCCTTCCCTGTCACTCCAGGCTGGACCCTACCCTCAACTGTTAAACAGATTCCCTCCTCACTGGAAGCAGGAGAAAAGGAAAAAGGGAAGCAGGTGTCCACATGCTCTGTGACTCAAATGGAGGAGGATAAAATGTAGCAATTCTCCCAAGTTTTATCTCCCAAGACCTTGCCAGGTCCGCTGTCAACACAGAAGAAAGTCTATTTGTCTAGAGCATAGATGCTTTATACACATCAGCCTATTTCATCCTTGAAACAGGCTTGTGGGGTGAGATTTCTTGGTGACTATTACTATCAATAACCTTTTACATTTATAGAAGGCCTCAGGTTTGTTGTCCTAAAAATTGTCTTATCTGTATGTGTGTCAGTTGCTCAGTTGTGTCTGACTCTTTGTGATCCCATAGGCTGTAGCCCGCCAAGCCCCTTCATGGAATTCTCCAGGCAAGAAAACTGCAGAGGGTTGCCATTCCCTTCTCCAGGGGATCTTCCCGACCCAGGGATGGAACGTAGGTTTCCTGCAATGCAGGCAGATTCTTTACCATCCGCGCCACCAGGGAAGACCCTTATCTGTATCCTTGCAAATTCCTACATGGAATATGGGGTAAAAATTCTCCAGTCTACCCCGAACACCACACAAACACACACACAGAAGGCCACAAGCCATTTGTCGCCAAGGCCCGCTGATGTGCTGTCAGAAATGTAGCCTGGGGCTTCCCTGGTGGTGCAGTAGGTAAGAATCTACCTGCCAATGCAGGGCACATGGGTTCCCAAGCTGGGAAGATCCCACATGCCTCAGAGCAAGTCAGGCCTGTGCCACAACTACTGAGCTCGCAACGCTGCAACTGAAGTCCGTGCGCCCGGAGCCTGTGCTCCACGACAGACGCCACGCCATGAGAAGCCCGAACATCACAGCGAGAGAGTAGCCTCCTGCTCGCCACAAAAGCAATGCATTGCAGCCAAAAATGAATAAATAAAATTGAAAAAGAAAGAAGAAGAAAGAAATGCAGCCTGACTACCCCCCTCCACCACACCTTTGTCTCTACTGCACCAGCCTGGCTCCAGCCCTTGTCACCTCTCACCCAGCCAGCAATGTCTAACCAGGTTAAGCCTAACAAGCAACGACTGTCCTCACTAGCAGGCCTTCAATATTTATCAAAAGCCTTAACAACATCCACGCTCTTTGATCTAGCAATTTTGCTTCTGGGAGTTTTCCCTAAGGAATGATTCCAAGACATACACACAGATTTATTCACAGTAGAGCACAACGGAAGTTCATTCCAGTATTATTTAACATAGTCCCCGAAAACGGAGTGGGCAAAGCCTCTATCCAACAGTGGAGAAATGGTTATATGGAACCACATGATGTAACATTATGAAACATATACATGGAAGAAAATACATTTTAAAAATGCTTCCTCTAAGTGGTGGGATTATAGATTATTTTCTTCTTGATCTATTTATATCTTTTCTAAATTTTCTTCAATAAACATGACTTATTTAGAAATAATACACTTTATTAAAATATAGGGACTCAATACTGGTAAGGGAAACATGGAACAGGTAGACACATAATCAGCTAGTGACCATCCACATTTAATTAGCTCTTCTGAAAGCAGAATCTTCCTACAAGTACAAACCAAAAGCCATAACTGCATTCACACTTTCCATGCTGGGAACTCACTTCTGGAAATTCACTTTAAGGAATAAACTCAAAATGCAATATGAACAGAAATGCTCATTACATCTTACCTAAAAGAACTGGAAACAATCCAGTTGTCCCGCTCAGGCAGCGTTGTATGGAACATCAACACCATGGAATGCAGGGCAGCTATTAGAAATGCCAGTTATGAAAACTATGTAGAAATATGCAATAATGTTGAACATAGGCTACAAAACTAAAAGAATACACAAAGCTGCATTTATCAGGACCGTAGCTATAAAAAAATAAGCATGGATGTGAACAAGGTCACTTCCAAACCAAGAACATATATGGCGTTTAGCTTATGAGATCACAGGGAGCTTTTTGTTTTTTAAGTTTCATCCTCCCCACCTTTTAAAAAGTTTTAACATTTTGCATATACCATAGACACATTTTTTAAAAACACAGAAGACATAGAAAAAGGAATTACCAAAAGCAACACAAACAGCATGTTGATGTGTTCCTCCCTGTCTCTTTTTCCTAAGCACTACATGATTTAGTTTGGTTTTGATCACTGTAATCATGACAAGATTTCCTTCAAAGTAGTTAAAAAAATCACTTCAATTTTTAAAACCAGAGAACATAACAAAGACCTATAGGAAGATATACCAATGGTTTTTTCAAGTGCTGTCAAGAGAACTGACCTCATACAATGTCTGACTGTAAACAAAACAGCAAGTTCACACCATGGTGGCAGAACAGCTGTAATGATCAAAGTTCCTAACACCTGCGGAAGACTCTCAGGCCTGTGTTGTTGTTGTTCAGTTGCTAAGTTGTGTCTGATTCTGCAACCCATGGGACTGCAGCACGCCAGGCTTCCCTGTCCTTCACTGTCTTCCAGAGTTTACTCAAACTCACGTCCATCAAGTCAGTGATACCACCCAACCATCTCATCCTCTGTCTCCCCCTTTTCCTCCAGCCCTCAGTCTTTCGCAACATCAAGGTTTTTTCCAGTATGTCATCTTTTCGAATCAGATGGCCAAAGTATTGGAGCTTCAACATCAGTCCTTGTTGGGGGCCAGAGTGAGGTACTCCAGCCATGGCAAAGGTCATGAGGAAGGAGGCTCGACATACACAAAGGCGGGATCGAGCCTCAGGAGTCCCCCTGGAAATCCTCGAGCGTCTACCCCCATAACCAGAGCCTGCCTACTTTACTACTTTGTGCTCTTACCTACACCTCTGACTTTACGGGGGGCTGTCCCCCACCACCTCTTTCGGAGAAGGAGTTAACCTAGAGCTCCAGTCAATAAAAACTCTTCGGTGTGACAAGAGTGTTTTAACCTACAAACTCCTCTGAAGGTTCTCTAGCCTGCCTGACAGGCTCGTCCAGCCACATGTGATTGCTCACAGCCTCCCAACCGTGAGAGGCACAAGATGCTTTAAACCCTCTAAAAACAGGTTCTTTAGAGAAGTTAGAAAACTATTAGTATAAGTATAATGGGCTGATTAGAAATTGTGTTGGTGAAGGGTTTTTCATTTGTTGAGCCAACGTTTGTTGCTAAGTCTCCACATCCCCTGCCCTTACACACATTAATGAATATATAGAATTAACCTTTGATATTAATCACGTTAGACCTTAGGCTAAGTAAATTCTTTCCTTAACTAAAACCCACTACACCCTCACCCTGTAGGAATGTAACTTTATTTGGGTGGCATCTGTTTTGAGAATAATCAGCCCTGGAGAAATAAGTGTCCTGATTGACTGACCGCTGTCACAAGGAGAGGGTCGTAAATTGTCAGCAGGCCCCCCTGGCCAGAAGATGATGTAACACCCCTAAGACCTCTGTATACATTTGTGTGAAGCACCTGACTTTAATAAAAGTCAGGACTGCTGTCCCCACGTGACTTTTGTATAACATCTTAGTGTATAAAAACAGACTCTGGAAAATAAAGAATTGGGATCAGTTTCTCGAAATACTGGTCTCCCCATGTCGCTCTCTCTCTCACTCTGGTTGAGTCTCCATCTGGAGCGCGGAACCCACCATGCTTACTAATTATGCCTGGGCTTCTAAGATCCGACCGGGGAAGCCTCAGTGTCTCCTCTCCTTCGGGAGAACGGAAGGACGCCTGCGGCCTACGTAAGTGGTGCAAACTTCTTGTCTTGAAGTTTTATTGGTCTCCCGCGTAAACCAAGCTACTCAGCCTCTTTTCTCCACTGAATTTTCCTACTGAGCTATCCTTATTCTATCACTCTTTATATCTTTAATTAATATCTAATTGAAGCTATTGTATCCTGATCCTCGCCTATGCCGTCTCTCCTTCGAATACCCTGGATCAGCCGGGGCTGGTCCCCGGCAAGTCCTTCCAATGAACACCCAGGACTGATTTCCTTTAGGATGGACTGGTTGGATCTCCTGGCTGTCCAAGGGGCTCTGAAGAGTCTTCTCTAGCACCATGGTTCAAAAGCATCAATTCTTCAGCGCTCAGTCTTCTTAGGCCTGTATCAATAGCCATAAGCCAGGAGCGTGGAGAGTGCTGTGCTACTAAAGCTGACATTGTTGTAAATTAGAAGGAATTTTCTCAGATTTGGAAAAGATAATGGGGGGCTTCCCTGGTGGCCCAGTGGTTAAGAATCCAGTTTCCAGTGAAGGGACATAGGTTCGATCCCTGGTCGGGGAACTAAGATACCATACACTACTGAACAACGAAGCCCGTGAACAACAACTACTGAGCCCATGTGCTCGAGAGCCCGTGCTCTGCTATTAGAGAGAAGCCCCTCACACTGCAACTAACTATAGAAGCTCCCGTGAGCCACAACAAAGACCCAGCACAGCCTAAATAAAAATGTTTTAAATTAAAAAAAGAAAAGATAATAGATATAACAATGGATTAGGTTTTCAAATCAGGAAAAGCTTGAACGGATCCAATCCAACTGGTTGCTTGATCCAGCATATTTAACCTCCTTGACACCGAACTGACAACCTCACCAGCAAGGATCCCTCCAGAAAGAGAAACAGGGATCGCTATGCAAGCAAGGCCTGGGCTCCGCTGCCCGTTGAATGTGGGCCCTGCAGACAGGGAGGCGAGACTAAGTCTGCTTTCCTCACGGACGGGCTCAGTTTCTGCAGGAGTGTGACATTTTGGGGCTTTTCAAACAACAGGGCCCCTCGAGACAAACTTGACTATTCATCTCCTCCATGTGTGTCTAGCAAAGCCTCTGTCCGCTGTCACAAGGCTGGGGGAAAGCGGCGGGGCTGGGCTGATGAAGACGTAAGGTGCCACTGTGAACATGGCCAACCTCATTCAGATACTGCCTACATCAAGGCAAAAAGTCACATTGCATTCTTTGCCTTAGAAGTTTCTGGAAACGAACTCGTGGACAGGATGCACTGTGACTACTCCACTACAATATTAATTTCCAAAGAACTAATCTGACCATGCCATTCCCAGCCTTCAAACTCCTCGGAGATCCTGGCCGCCCACACAAGCTCACTGTGAGAGGAAGAACCGGGCCTGGTGAAAGAGGTAAACCTAGGAGCCAAACTGCCCGAGTCTGAGTCCTGTCTCTGCCCCGAAGAGTTGGGCGACTGTGGGCAAGTTCCCTTTCCTCTCGGTGCCCACATTTCTTTATTTGTAAATAGGGATAATAACAGCACCTATTTCATGGGGTTATTTTACAGATGAAAAGATTTAATACAACAAAGCACGAAGAAGAGAGCCTGGCACCCAGTAAATCTCAGGTGCTTATACATGGAACTCTGCGTAATGCTATGTGGCAGCCTCAAAGGGAGGGGAATTTGGGGGGGAATGGATACGTGTATGTGTATGTCTGAGTCCCTTCATTGTCAGACCGAAACTGTCACAACATTGTTAATTGGCTCTACCCCAATACAAAATAAAAAGTTAAAAAAAAATTTTTTTAAGTACTTATAAATCTTATTAAGTCATTGTTGGAAAGTTCAAACTCCCTAGCAGGGCACACAGAGCCACCCATAACCCAGTCCCCGCTCATCTCTTTGGCTTCGTTTCTCATGACCTTTGAGTTACCACCACCACCACGATGATCACACAGCCATGCCAAGCTCCCAGAGAGTGGCCCCTGAGGCAGGTTCATCTCTCCATGGCTCTACTCACAAGGAGAGGCCATTCTCTCCTTGTTGCTGTGAGCAATCACACAGCTCTGGACCCCTCCACCCGCCCCTGTGGGAATTAGCCCCTCTCTCCTTTATACTTCCACCGTGTACCATGAGACTCCCTTCAAGACACTCCATTATCCTCACTGGTTCAGGGATCCTGCTTCCCCTACTGGACCTTAAGGACAGAGGCGCCTATGAATTTCTGTCTGTACCCCCACTGCCTGGCACTCAGGAGATCCTGAGTAAATAGTTGTTAAATAAATGCAAAAGAAATACTGATCAGAACATGCAAAAGCTAGGAATAGTTTTCAGAGAACCACAACACCAGGATGAGGAAACCAAACCCCAAAACACTTTGATCCTGAAGAGAGTTAATTGGCAAAGATCATATTACCAAAGAGAAGAAAGAAAATGATAATTTCCCAGGGGAAAGCCAAACCTTATTATAATGCAGTGTCTCTATGTGTGTTGGAGGAGGGGGAGGACAAGTGACATTAATAAACAATGGTTCTAAACCAACTGATGTTGACTAATCACTGAACAGCAGGTTTTAAATGTTTTCTTTAGGGGAAAAAAAAAAGCTGATTGGGAAGTATTTTTTTACCTTGTTCAGAGTACAGGTTATTTCAATATAAAATACTACACAGGACCCAGACTGCAAGAACAGAGATGTAATTTTTGCTGAATGTCTATAGTGAGCCAGCTACTTTAAAAATAACATCATTTCTATTTACTAAGCAGAAGGTGCTAGACACAGAACCATTCACTTTAGATGCATGATCAGATTTGATAATGCAAGTCCTCAACAACTCTGAGAACTAAGTATTCCCCTCTGCATTCTATAGATGAGAAAAACATATTCATCATTCCATACATTTTTAGTGAGCATATTCTCTGTGTAAGTCACTGACCCAGGAGCCCAGGCTACAGTGATGAACAGGCAGACAAAATTCTCCACACCCTTCACATCCTAGCTGAACAGAAAAGAGAGCAAGGAATGAATGGGGAAAGGAACATATACATAGATAAACAAGAAAAATATCACATAGTGGCAACTGCCAGTAGAGAACAAAAATAAAAGGAAAGGACAGAGTGTATACAGACAGCAATTTTATTTGGCTGCAGCATGTGATATATGGGATCTTCATTCACTGACCAGATATTGAAATTGTGCCCCCTGCATTGAAATCGCAGAGTCTTAACCACTGGACCACAAAGAAAATCCCCAGACAGCAATTTTAGAGTGAGCTGTCAAAGAAGGCCTCTCTGGGCTCACTCTATTTAAAATAAGATTAGAATACGAAAAAGTCAAGCACATGAAGATAGGAAGAACAGGGACTTCCCTGGTGGTCCAGTGGTTAAGAATTTGCCTTCCAATGAAGGGTATACATATTCAGTCCCTGGTTGGGGTCCTAGGATCCTACATGTCATGGGGCAACTAAGCCCACATGCCCTAATGAAGACCCAGTTTAGCAAAAAAAAAAAAAAAAAAAACTGGAAGAGCATTTTGGGCTGAAGGAATAAGTAGTACAAAGAGGCCTAAAAAGCAAGAATGGACTTGGCATGTTCAAGGAGCCAAAATAGAACAATGAGGCTGGGTGCATGGTCAAGGAGAAAAGGCTAAGAAACAGACCACAGGGCAGGTCACACACAGCTCAGTCAGTCACCGCCAGGAGTCAGGATTTCATTCTGAGTGCAATGGGAGGCCACCTGGAGGGGGAGGGATGGTTGGGAATGTGACATAAACCACTTAACCTTTTCCAAAGATTTCTCTGGTCCTTGTACTGTAGGGCCTTGTGGCAGAGATACAGGTTGAAGCAGGGCTACTAGTTAGGAGATTACTGCAGGAAGCCTAGGTTAAGAGATGATGTGGCTTGGACTGCTGCTGCTGCTGCTGCTAAGGCGCTTCAGTCTAGGGTGTTAATAATGAAGATGGAAACTCCAGTACTTTGGCCACCTCATGCGAAGAGTTGACTCACTGGAAAAGACTCTGATGCTGGGAGGGATTGGGGGCAGGAGGAGAAGGGGACGACAGAGGATGAGATGGCTAGATGGCATCACCAACTCGATGAACATGACTTTGAGTAAACTCCTGGAGTTGGTGATGGACAGGGAGGCCTGGCGTGCTGCAATTCATGGGGTCGCAAAGAGTTGGACACGACTGAGCGACTGAACTGAACTGAAACTGAATGAAGATGGCAGGAAGGTGATAAGATTTGGGAATGTTTTTGAAGATAGAGCTGCTGTTGCTGCTGCTAAGTCGCTTCAGTCTTGTCCGACTCTGTGCGACCCCACAGATGGCAGCCCACCAGGCTCGCCAGTCCCTGAGATTCTCCAGGCAAGAACACTGAAGTGGGTTGCCATTTCCTTCTCCAATGCATGAAAGTGAAAAGTGAAAGTGAAGTCGCTCAGTCATGTCCGACTCTTAGCGACCCCATGGACTGCAGCCTACCAGGCTCCTCCATCCATGGGATTTTCCAGGCAAGGGTACATTTCCAGGCAATGTATTTGAAGATAGAGCTAGAAGACTGAAATTGCTTAAGGATTGGATGATGATGATAGAAGAAGAAAGAAATCAAAAGTAAGACCTAGGGCTGCGGGCCGGGCAGAGTTGGGAGCGTGCTACCAGCTGCCCAGTGCCCGCTGCCTGCAGCCCGGGAGGGAGGAGCGCCCGGCGGCCCCACCCCAGCACGTCCCGCGGGGCCCAGGCAAGGCAGCCTCGGAGGCGCCCGCCAGCCCCCAGCGCGCCCAGCTTCTGCGCATCCGGAGTCGGAGCACCAGACCTTCCCTGCCTCCCAGCCCTGCCTCCTTCTGCAGAGCAGAGCTCAATAGAGCTTGGTGGGTTTTGCCTTTTACTCTGGGAGGAGAGGAGCAGACGATGCGGAGTAAAGAATGAATGTCAAAGGAAAAGTGATTCTGTCAATGCTGGTTGTCTCAGCTGTCAATGTTGTGTGTGGGGAATACAGCCACAGCCCAGAAGGCTCTCTGTTCTGGATAAACCTGTCAAAAAACCCCGAAGTTGGTGGCAGCAGCATTCAGAAGGGTTGGTGGTTTCCGAGATGGCTTAACAATGGTTACCACGAAGAAGACGAAGATACAGAAGAAAAGGAACAGAGAAAGGAAGACGAAAGAAAGCTTCATCTCTCAGACTGATTGAACCCACTTAGATGCCCCGAGGTTGTGACCATGACGGAATGGAAGGCGCCTGTAGTGTGGGAAGGCACTTACAACAGAGCCATCTGGGATGATTATTAATGCCAAATAGAAAATTACCATCAGCCTGACGGTTTTTGCTGTCGGAAGTTACATTGAGCATTACTTGGAGGAGTTCTTAACGTCTGCTAATAAGCACTTCATGGTTGGCCACAGAGTCATATTTTACATCATGGTGGATGATGTCTCCAGGATGCTTTTGATAGACCTGGGTCCTCTGCGCTCCATCAAAGTGTTTGAGATCAAGCCTGAGAGGAGTTGGCCGGGCATTCTCACGATGTGCGTGAAGACCATTGGGGAGCACGTTGTAGCCCACATCTGGCATGAGGCTGACTTCCTCTTCTCCATGGACATGGACCAGGTCTTCCACGACGAGTTTGGGGTGGAGACTCTGGGCGAGTTGGTGAGCAAAGCTTCAGGCCTGGTGGTACAAGGCAGATCCCCGTAAGTTCACCTACGAGAGGTGGAAGGAGTCTGCAGCAT
Organism: Bos indicus; assembly: GCF_029378745.1. NCBI lineage: Eukaryota > Metazoa > Chordata > Mammalia > Artiodactyla > Bovidae > Bos > Bos indicus. Next base: position 12,991,678 of record NC_091788.1, on the reverse strand, counting down.
ACATTCGCTTCCACAGAGGGGATTTTTATTACCACGAGGCCATTTCGGGGGGAGCACCCACTCAGGTCCTGAACATCACCCAGGAGTGCTTCAAGGGAGTCCACAAGGACAAGAAAAATGACGTAGAAACCCAAAGGCATGATGAAAGCCATCTAAACAAGTATTTCCTTCTCAACAAACTCACTAAAATCTTATCTCCGGCATACTGCTGGGATTATCATATAGGCCTGCCTTCTGATATTAAGCTTGTCAAGCTATCTTGGCAGACAAAAGACTATCATGTGGTTAGAAATAACTTTGACTTTGTGCCAGTACATTTCTGAATTTGAGAGAGTATTATTCTGGCTACTTCCTCAGAAAAGTAACACTTAATTTTAACTTAAAAAAAATATTAACAAAAGACCAACACAGCAAGTACATATTATTTCTCCTTGTAACTTTGAGCCTTATAATATGAGAGAATGAACCTGTGGTAATCAGATGTAAATTCCCAGTTATTTCTTATCTATTCTTGGTTGGGGAGGCAGGGAAGAGGATACACTCAATGCAGGGAGAGGATACACTATCAGTTGAACCAAAAAAAAAAAAAAAATTGCCATAGACAGAGAAAAAGCCAGAAACACTCTATGTGTGCCAGCTGACGTACTGGAGAGAAGTATGCGAAGGGAAGTGTTTGGCAACAAGATACGATTGTGACGGGCTGCCCTCTTGATTTCAGTGTCTTCCTATCTCTGCTGGGTCTGAAGCTACACAGAGTTGCTTTTGCAGCAGGAGAACTCTTAGTAGGCCCCAGTCTACCTTGGTGATCCTCAAATGGTTTAGTCAACGTCCTTTCCTTATCAGGACGTTGTTTGGCTTCTGTGCCAAGACTAGTCAAGATTCCCAGTGGATGTGGTAGAGATGTTGGGAGTCACAGGCAATCTGAATGAGCCAGTGGGTGCTCCGCATGAAGTGAGAACAAAGCCTCAAAGTAAGTCGGCGATGAGTTGTTGTAAGTTGGCATGAAATAAGCAAAGAGAGGGTAGAAAGACAGGGAGCTGATCACTGTCAGTGCCTCCTCTAAGGGGCACAGGGCATGCGGTTGGCATATAAATATGGCATGGATCCAGGCGCTGAATGGGAGGCAGTGTGGGTGGTCTCCAGTCTCCTAAACCATTATGACAGCCAGAGCAGTGTTGTCTTAGAAGAGGCTTCTTGTTTTGGCCAAGTCATATTCAGTATGCCAGACTCTGGAACTTGAGTCTTCAGATCCTAGGCCAGAAGTGGATGGTGTCACAGCAGAGCAAGACCTGCAGGGGACTGAGGAGGCCTGCAAGGGGTTACATTTCCTGGACCTGGACTTCATGACAGTCAGTCATCAGTGAGTTCTGCTACCACGGCTCCAACCCTCAACCCATCAAGCCCCAAGTTGGAGGGCTAACATCAAGGAACCTCTCATTTCCCCTTGCACTACTGACGTATAACAACCAGATGTGTTTAATAAAATGGGTAATTGATTTTATATCAAAAGTAGAGGGGATGGCAATGGGAGATCCAGTCCTTGTAACTGAAGATCTTATCATTCAGTTCCTTTCTCTAAAAGAAGCTATGAAATCTTATATATTCTTTAAAGCTAAGCAAGTCGATGTAAAGGAGGTTAGGAGGCAACATTTACATATGCAGGCACGTTTATATTTTGCTTGTGTTCCAGTTTACGATATTGCTTTCCATTTTCAAGCAGTTGACTTGAAGAGCCACTGCACTGGCTTGATGCTCAGCACTGTCAGCTTCTTTGATAAAATGAAACCTACATTTTCTCTGCTGTTTCACTGTGCCTCCTACTCTTCGGTTCTTGCCAAAATTTTTCACAACCCAGTAAAACAAAAGAAAACCAACAAAAATCATGAAGCAGTGGGCTTGTAAAAAAAAAAAAAAGGCAATCAAAGGTCGGTTAGGACTCTTGTCTCTCTATAATTCAAGTTTTTTGGGATCCATTCTGGAGTAGGGAAAGTTCATAATTTAAGTCTGAAAGCAAAGAAATGACATACCTTCAAAGATCAGAGAAAAGGAATGATGTTTCCTTTTGAAGGGATCTTTAAGTTCACTTAAATTGAAAATACAAATGGACAAACTCAAAAATCTTATTAATAATGTTAAAAAATTAAAATTCCTGATTTACAATTAAATAAATTATTTTCTCAATTAAAAAAAAAGTAAGGCCTAGATAATTGGCATGAGTACTTAGAAGGAATACTAGCAGCACTTACTGAGATGGGGAAGACTGAAAGAACAGGTTTAGACTACATCCAGAGTTCTCTTTTGGTCACATTAAATTTGCAACATTGCCTAGACATCTCTCTGGATAGGAATCTAGAGTTCCAGAGAAAGTCTGAGGATGAAGCTACAGATTTGAGGGTCATTAACCAATGGATGTTATGGCAAGCCATCAGATTAAAACAGGACATCTACAGAGGGTGAATAAATAGAGAAGAGGCCATTTCAGAACATGAGGCACATTATCATTTAGAGGTTGAAGACAGACAGAGATTTTCTTTTCAAGAGTTTGGTTTTTAAAAGTGTTTACTTATCTGGCTGCACTGGGTCTCAGCTGTGGCACATGGGATCTTAGATCTCCGTAGAGGCATGGGAACTCTTAATTGCAGCACTTGGGGTCTAGTTCCCTGACCAGGGATCAAACCCAGAGCCCCTGCACTGGGAGCAGAGTCCTAGCCCCTGGAACACAGGGAAGTCCCGAGAGAAGGAGACTTGAAGGGAGTCAAGGGTGGTATGAAGAGACCCAGGAAAGCAGAGTGTCAAAGGGAGATCAGCCTCATCACATGCTGCTGAGAGAATAAGACCAAAACAAAGCCGTGGCCTTCAGCTTGGCAACATGAAGGTCACTGGATGACACAGACAAGAATAGTCCCTGTGGAATGATGAGAAAAGATCGGAGTGAGGGTAAGTAGTCGAAGCCAAATCAAGAGACATTTTTTAAGTTTTACTGAGAAAGGAAATGCAGAAAATAGAAGATAGCTCAAGAGGGGAATACGATCAACAGAGTTTTAAATTAATGAATTTACCTTGTAACATTTGAGAAACAAAATTAGAAAACATTTTTAATTTTGGAGGGGGGGGCGCTGTTTTCAGGTAATAAATATTCATTTCAGTTCAGTTGCTCAGTCGTGTCCGACTCTTTGCGACCCCATGAATCACAGCACGCCAGGCCTCCCTGTCCATCACCAACTCCCGGAGTTTACTCAAACTCATGTCCATTGAGTCAGTGATGCCATCCAGCCATCTCATCCTCTGTTGTCCCCTTAGAGCGTATTTATCTGCTACTGAAAATTATCCAGTGATGGGTAAATTTCACGATGGCAGAAAGAAGTGGCATAATTATAAGATCAGAGATCCATAAGACTTGGTCTTAAGACAGTTCATAATGTGCTCAAGGTAAAAGAATTGGTAGGAAGGGAGCTGGAATACTTTCCTGGGTCTGTTTGACTCATATATACATCCTTTTTTCCCCACACCATCGACAGTAATATAATAGAGTAGCATTTGCAAAAGATTCCAACTCCAGGCTTTGAATAGCATAAGAACAGTTAGAAGGAATCTTAACTTGGGAGAATTAACACAAACACATACCCCGTTCTACGTAAGCAAGCTCTGTTCATCATACAGAATCCTATGATTGCATTTTCACTCAAATGTCATTTATGTGTGTACATCTGGCTACAGTCCTACCAGCTGTAGAATCTTCATTGTTGTCCTTTTATGTACAGAGTGGCTTTGAGGAGGGGATGGAGACATTGACATACATCACTGTGCAGAGTAAGGGGGAACAGGGCAGGAAATAAACTCTCTAGTGACTGCAATCAGGCAGTTAAACATATTTTAAGAATGTCAGTTGTGTATTTATATTTAGCAAAAGTGAAGATGGAAATCAAGTTATATGATCGTTTTTTCTCTCCTCTTTACACAGCGATCTTTGGAAGGGAGTGGCTATGGCTGTGCCAGGAAGTGAGTGGCCTCTTGTCATCTGTTTCCCACACCCACTCCTGCTCTACCACGTGGATGCACAATCTCACCCCCTCAGCCCCGTCGTTCTCTCACCTGGTTTCGCATTATCTGTTCTAGTTTACCTCTTCCTTCAGGGCAACAAAGATGCCATCTCCCCCATGATGTCCTCCCTGATTCCTCCTCTGAACCTTTATAGCACTAAGTACTAGTACCATGTAACTTTAGCTCTTGATCACATTAAGCCTTTTTTTTTTTTTTTGATCAGAAAAAAGGTTTATTACAACGGCCAACCAAGGAGAACAGATGGGCTTATGCTCAAGAAAAAAAGTCATACATATATATGTATGAGACATTACTTTGCCAACAAAGGTCCATCTAGTCAAAGCTATGGTTTTTCCAGTAGTCATATATGGATGTGAGAGTTGGACTATAAAGAAAGCTGAACACTGAAGAACTGATGCTCTTCAACTATGTTGTTGGAGAAGACTCTTGAGAGAGTCCCTAGGACAGCAAGGAGATCCAAGCAGTCCACCCTAAAGGAAATCAGTCCTGAATATTCATTTGAAGGACTGATGCTAAAGCTGAAACTCCAATACTTTGGCCACCTGATGCAAAGAACTGACTCACTAGAAAAGACTCTGATGCTAGGAAAGATTGAAGGCAGGAGGAGAAGGGGACGACAGAGGATGAGATGGTTGGATGGCATCACTGGGTCAATGTACATGAGTTTCAGCAAGCTCCGGGAGTTGAAGATGGACAGGGAGGCCTGGCATGCTGCAGTCCATGGGGTCACAAAAAGTCAGACATGACTGAGCAACTGAACTGAACTGACTGGGTCACTTTGCTGTGCACCTGCAATTATCACAACATTATTAATCCACTATACTCGAATATAAAATAAAAAGTTTAAATTAAAAAATAAAATAACAAATAAAAAATAAATAGGAAAAATGAATAAAGAATGTCACTTTACATTGATAAATTTTCACTATCTTCATCCATCATTAGACTATCTTTAAATGTATTAAAGCTAAAACTTTAAATGTATTAGAAGCTAAAACTTCTGGAAAATAAGAACTTTTATTGGAAGTAAATGGGTTTTATTATAAAGCATATTTTATCTCCTTTGTCCAGTGTTTCTTTACTCTGAAAATAAATACATAGGGAGAAAAAAAGAACAACCTTTTTTTTAATCGTATTAAGTCTTAAAACTATTGTCTGATTCCAATATCAGAGTGAGAGTACTTTTCAGTAGGAAATTCAGTGTGATGATTTTCCATTGTTACTTTGAGAGGCAGCTTAGTCATGGAAAGATCCAGATGGATTTGAGTTGTAATTGTAGCTCTGCTTCACCTCTGATAAGCAGAGTGAGCTTGGGCAAGTCTCTTTCTGAGCCTGGCTTCCCTCACAGACAATGGGAATGATACTACCTACCACCATGTATCCACAACGGGCTTGCCCTTCTGCTAAAAACCCTGCAGCGGCTTCCCATGGTTTTTAAAAATCAAATCCAAAACTCTTCAACCTGTCTACAACTTCCTCAGCCTTACTTCTCACCTACCTCACATGCCATACTCCAGTGGCAATGAATTTCTTGGGATATTCCTCACCCCCAAGCTTTTGCTTTTTCGGTCCCTGCTGTCCTCACACTCTCAGCCCCCCTGGCTCCAGCCTCACTCCTGGAAGCCTTTTTGGATTTGTCAGCTCCCACCCCCTCCCCACATACACACACTGGGTTCTCGCTTGTGACCCTGACTGCAGCTTGATCACTGTAGTCACCCCACTGCTTATAATTATTTATTTACAGGACCACCTATTCCATAAAACAAGGGTTCATTGGGGGAAAGGCCTGGGCTTTATTCATCTCTGTATCCTCAGCACAAACACTGATGTCTGCTTCACCTTGCTGATGCCATTTCTTCATCGAGCAAATGGGAAGAATATCACCTATTTGAAAGGTCAGGATTAAGTTTAAATATTCAATGGTTAGGGGACTTCCCTGGTGATCCGGGGTTTAAGAATCCACCTTCCAAGGCAGAGGACATGGGTTCGATTCCTGGTCAGGGAACTAAGATCCCTCCTGCCCAGGAGAAACTAAGCCACACCATAGCTGAAGAGTCTGCATGCGTCAAAGATCACGCATAACACAATAGCCCGCGTGCCACAACTAAGCCTGATGCAGCCAAAGAAAGAAAGAAATGTTTTAAAAAAAACAAAAGAGAAACAAACAACAACAAAAACCAGAGTCTACCACAGGGTGTCAGACACAGAGCTGGCCTTCGGTACATTTGATTTATATTCTCAGCATGTCCAGATTTTGCTCTTTTTCTGTCCTCTGTGTCCAGGCTCTTACACTGGTCCCGTGTCTTCCCTGAGTCCTCTCCCTGATCCCTATCCCTGAGCAGTGAGGGTCCCAAGCCTAGGACCTCTCTTGGGCTCCCACTCCAGCCTGTGCCTTTTGAAGTCTAAGGCTGACTCAGCTAAGGCACCAATAGAGTACTGCAAGTATCTCCTGAGTACCTCTGTGCAAGACAAGGATGTCCCAGATGTAGTGAAACTGATACAATATGGACAAGGAGGTAGTCAGTAGACAGGGCTTCACTTGTAGCTCAGTCGGTAAAGAATCTACCTGCAATGCAGGAGTCCTGGATTCTATTCCTGGGTCGGGAAGATCCCCTGGAGAAGGGAATGGCAACCCATTCCAGTATTCTTGCCTGGAGAATCCCATAGACAGAGGAGCCTGGAAGGGTACAGTCCATGGGGTCACAACACGACTTAAGAGTCAGACACGACTTGGCGACTAAACCACCACCACCACATTGGGTAGGGAAGAGGTAGGGAGACAACGAGACAAAGGAAAGTCAGGCAATTCACGAAAGAAAAGTTTACATATCTCCAGGGGCAGTTTAGATGAAGTGGCACATCCGGGGGACCTCAAAGGATGAACTCAAGCTGAGGGGCTGTTTCCAGAATTACTCATGTTCCACAAAACACATTACTGAAGTCCTCTTGCTTCTCAGATGAAACGTAAAATAAACTCAGGAAACGTTGCTACTACACACCCCTCTTGGAGTCACAAGGCACAGCAGCGAGATGCTGACAGGTCTTGAAGGGACCCTATTTAACTTTGTTTAATCTAGCATCCCACATTTGTTTGGCCACTAGTTCTTGATTTCCTTCCCCCGCCCCGTGAGGATATTTATAGCTTCTTGAGGATCACACTTCAAGAAACACGAAATCAGGGACTTCCCTGGTGGTGCAGTAGCTAAGAATCTGAGCTCCCAAGGCAGGGGGCATAGGTTCTATCCCTGGTTAGGGAACTAGATCCCTCAAGCTGCAACTAAGGGTTTACATGCCGTAACTAAAGACCCTGGATGTTGCAACGAAGACGGAAGATCCCATATGCCGGAACTAAGGCCTGGCACAGCCAAATGTGTATATATATACATATATAACAAAACAACACGTTAAACCCTTTCAAAGTTATATATTTGCATTTTTAACAGGACCTCTCAAATAATATCTTAATGTCAGATTTTTTTTTTAATAACATAATCATCAATTTAAAAAATCCTCCTGGCATCACGTCCAAAGGAAAACACAATGGAAGACCCTGTAGAGCTGAGAGAATAGCTGTCAAGACAGGATAAACTGCCTCCCTTCCCTAGTTGGAGCGGGTCGTTGGAGGGGGTGGAGACTACAAGCCTTTCTCTCAAGGGAGGGAAACTCAGCATCTGTGAGTGAGTCCCTTCCTTCTTTGGTAGGATGTTTATGCCCTTACAGCGGCCCTCCCACCCTCTCTGACCTGCTGACTGGCTAAAAGAACACCAGACTTGAAAGCAAAGGGAGCAACGTTGCATAACAACAAGCCGACAACATGTTCTGCTCCTCAATATTTAGCAAACAGTCACGCCTGTAAGAAGCAAGAAGGAAAGGATCATTGTCCACTTCCTATCCCCACCCTGGAAGCACGGTGCTCCATGAGCCAGTCTGGGGGTTAACACATGTTTACTGGGAACCAGACACTGCTCATGGTACAGAGGAAAACAAGATCTAGTTCCTAGTCTCAGGTCCTAATTCCCCAGCCAGCAAGGAAGATGAAAACAAATAGCAATGCAGCACTTGGAGCTCAGGCAAACAACGCCAGAAAAAGAGGTGAGGACAAAAATGCCTGCAAGGCATAACGCAGGGACTCCATATCTTTGCCTGGGCTTAGGGCTTCCTGGTGGCTCAGACGGTAAAGCGTCTGCCCGCAACGCGGGAGAGCCAGGTTCGATCCCTGGGTCGGTAAGATCCTCTGGAGAAGAAATGGCAACCCACTCCAGTATTCTTGCCTGGAAAATCTCATGGATGGAGCCTGGGAGGCTACAGTCCATGGGGTCACAAAGAGTCAGACACCTCTGAGCGACTTCACTTCACTTCACTTCAAGGTTTGAACAGAGGCGTGTTAAAACAAGGACATTCCTCTTAGTTCTTGAAGACTGGAAAGGGGTTTTCCAGGCAAATAGATCAATCATCTATAAATAAATAAAAGGGGTCCAGTTTGAGTAGAAGAGGGTTGGACAGAGCAAAAATAAATAAATGAATAATAAAGGGGAAAAAAATGAAAAAGCAGTTGATCTTTCTGACAGGCTGGCATAGTGAACAGATGCCTCTAATTTCACCAACGCCTGCTTTTTTCTTAATAACAAAATCATTCAGGAGACTTGTCTGGTGGCCCAGTGGTTAAGAATCCACCTTCCATTGCAGGGGATTTGGTTTTGATACCTGGTCAGGAAATGAAGATCCCATACGCTGTGGGGCAACTAAGCTACAACTAGAGAAGCCCCCATGTGCCACAACTAGAGGAAGCGTGAGCACAGCAGTGAAGACCTGTCACAGCCAAAAAGAGCTCAGGACAGGGAACGTGGAGAGAAGATGATGCCGTCAAATTTGGGAAGCTTGGGATACAATGAGTTAAGTAGTAACAGACTTAGCAGACTCAAGAAATCTGAATCTTAAATCAGATGCAAGGAAAGCTGAGAATTCGACTCATTTAAACCACAGAACCCTTACCAGGCCCAAGACTAGCCATACTGGGTGCTCCTGAAAAGAGTATTTAGTCGCTCAGTCGTGTCTGACCCTGCGACCCCATGGACTAACGCCTGTCAGGCTCCTCTGTCCATGGAATTCTCCAGGCAAGAATACTGGAATGGGTTGCCATGCCCTTCTCCAGGGGACCTAGAGCAGGGGAACAGGATGCTAAAGTAAGGACCATAGGGAAAGCAGTTTGAAAAGAGGTTAGAGCCCTTGACAACCCCCTTACTGACCGAATTCAGGATGCTTTGTCTCCTCTTTCTCTCCAAGAAAAAGAACTGCAAAAGGCAAAATGGCTGTCTGAGGAGGCCTTACAAATAGCTGAAAAAAGAAGAGAAGTGAAAGACAAAGGAGAAAAGGAAAGATATATCCATTTGAATGCAGAGTTCCAAAGAACTGCACGGAGAGATAAGAAGGCCTTCCTCAGTGATCAATGCAAAGAAATAGAGGAAAACAATAAAATGAGAAAGACCACAGCTCTCTTCAAGAAAATCAGAGATACCAAGGGAACATTTCATGCAAAGATGGGCACAATAAAGGACAGAAATGGTATGGACCTAATAGAAGCAGAGGATATTAAGATGAGGTGGCAAGAATACACAGATCTATACAAAAAAGATCTTCATGACCCAGATAATCACGATGGTGTGATCACTCACCTAGAGCCAGACTTCCTGGAATGCCTTAGGAAGCATCACTACGAACAAAGCTAGTGGAGGTGATGGAATTCCAGTTGAGCTATTTCAAATCCCAAAAGATGATGCTGTGAAAGTGCTGCACTCAATATGCCAGCAAATTTGGAAAACTCAGCAGTGGCCACAGGACCAGAAAAGGTCAGTTTTCATTCCAATCCAAAAGAAAGGCAATGCCAAAGAATGCTCAAACTACCGCACAATTACACTCATCTCACGTGCTATGTAAAGTAATGCTCAAAATTCTCCAAGCCAGGCTTCAACAGTATGTGAACCATGAACTTCCAGATGTTCAAGCTGGATTTAGAAAAGACAGAGGAACCAGAGATCAAATTGCCAACATCCATTGGATCATAGAAAAAGCAGAAGAATTCCAGAAAAAACATCTACTTCTGCTTTATTGACTATGCCAAAGCCTTTGACTGTGTGGATCACAACAAACTGTGGAAAATTCTGAAAGAGATGGGAATACCAGACCATCTGACCTGCCTCCTGCGAAACCTGTATGCAGGTCAAGAAGCAACAGTTAGAACTGGACATGGAACAACAGACTGGTTCTAAATTGGGAAAGGAGTACATCAAGGCTGTATATTGTCACTCTGCTTATTTAACTTATATGCAGAGTACATCATGAGAAGTGCCAGGCTGGATGAAGCACAAGCTGGAATCAAGATTGCTGGGAGAAATATCAATAACCTCAGATATGCAGATGACACCACTCTTATGGCAGAAAGCAAAGAAGAACTAAAGAACCTCTTGATGAAAGTGAAAGAGGACAGTGAAAAAGTTGCTTAAAACTCCACATTCAGAAAACTAAGATCGTGGCATCCGGTCCCATCACTTCATGGCAAATAGATGGGAAAACAATGAAAACAGTGAGAGACTTTATTTTTGGGGCTCCAAAATCACTGCAGATGGTGACTGCAGCTGTGAAATTAAAAGACGCTTGCTCCTTGGATGAAAAGCTATGACCAACCTAGACAGCATATTAAAAAGCAGAGACATTACTTTGCCAACAAAGTTCCGTCTAGTCAAAACGATGGTTTTTCCCAGTAGTCATGTATGGATGTGAGAGTTGGACCATAAAGAAGGCTGAGTGCCAAAGAATTGATGCTTTTGAACTGCGGTGTTGGAGAAGACTCTTGAGAGTAACTTGAACTGCAAGAAGACCCAACCAGTCCATCCTAAAGGAAATCAGTCCTGAATATTCATTGGAAGGACTGATGCTGAAGCTGAAACTCCAATACTTTGGCCACTTGATGTGAAGAGCTGACCCATTGGAAAAGACCCTAATGCTGGGAAAGACTGATGGTGGGAGAAGGGGATGACAGAGGATGAGATGGTTGGATTGCATCACTGACCGATGGACATGAGTTTGAGCAAGCTCCAGGGAGGTGATGGACAGGGAAGCCTGGCAGGCTGCAGTCTATGGGGTCACAAAGAGTCGGACACAACTGATCGACTGAACTGAACTGAACAGAGGGCTTCCCTGATGGTTCAGATGGTAAAGAATCCACCTGCAATGCAGCAGACCTGCGTTTGATCCCTGGGTTGAGAAGATCCCAGGAGCAGGGCCCGGTCACCCACTCCAGTATTCTTGCCTGGAGAATCCCCATGGACAGAAGAGCCTGGCAGGCTACCATCCATGGGGCTGCAAAGAGTCGGATACAACTGAGCAGCTAAGCACAGCACAGCACAGTGTCTAGAAAGCATGAAAGAGAAATGTCTAGTATTTGCTGTAAAATAGTCTAAGGAAGGGGGTGGGGAATATAGATGAAAGGAAAATGTTCACGAAGGGATCATTTGTGAACCTGGATAGTGGGGACATGGAGGTTTATTGCACTATTCTCTCCACTTTGGTCAATCTTTGAAATTCTCCATAGTAAAGAGCAAGAGTGTCTCTGGCACAGGAGTACCCAGCACAACTGAAGGGGAACAGAAAAAGCCAGGGCTGTGTCTACTGAAGGTGAAACGTCAGAGGAGCGGCTCTCATACGCTCTCTCCTGTGGACTGCCATAATGTTGCCCGGTGGCCCACACTCTGCAAGAGGATGAAAGACTCCTCCAGGTGAACAGAGCAGAAGGAAAACCAGGAGACGCTGCTCCAGAGGCTCCCAGGAGACAGCCCTCCCAGATCAAGCTACAGGGAGGCTCAGAGTGAATGGTCTCCATCCCATATTTGGTTTCCTGACAGCTTTTTTTTTTTTAAGTTATTAAGATATAACTCACAACTCAGTTCACCCTTTTAAAAAGTGTACAATTAAATGGTGTTTAGTAGTATAACCATCATCACTGGGGTGGTTTATTAAGCTATAATATTAAGCTTTATTAAGATATAACTCAACTCCATTTTTAAAATTAATTTATTTATTTTAATTGGAAGCTAATTACTTTATAATAATGCAGTGGTCTTTGCCATACATCGACATGAATCAGCCACAGGTGCACACATGTCCCCCCATCCTGATCAACTCAGTTTTTTAAAGTGTACAATTCGGTGGTGTTTAGTATATACACAGAGTTGTACAACCGTCACCACAATCAATTTCATAATATTTTCATCACCCCAAAGAAAACGCTATGCCCATTAACAGTCACCCCATTCTCCAGCCCCAGGCAACTACTGATCTGTTTTCTGTCTCTGTGAATTTGCTTATTCTGGACATTTCATTAAAATGAAATCATACACCATGTGGTACTTTGTGGGTGGCTTCTTTCATTTACCACAATGTCAAGGTCTTGAGAGCTCTTTTTTAATTCCCCTGCCCTGCCCTCAATCAGAAGCAACACAGCCAAAGATCACATTCACAGTGACATATTGGGAAAGCCTCTAATGAAGATACAGACCACAGCAAACACACAAAAGCAAGCTGAAGGAAACAGCTACTATTTGGAGGGGGACGGGGAGGTGGGGTGGAGAATACCATTAGTATTTTCACAAAAAATGAAATAAAACTGTGCCTATGAAACAAAAATAGGATACTATTAAAAAAAGAAACCCTAAGAGAACAACAACCAAAAAAAGCTCTCAGAAATTGACAATTTAATAGCAGAAATTTTAAATATTCAACAAAAGGACTGAAAGATAAAGTTAAGGAGATCTCCTTGAGAGCAAAATCGAAAGACAAAAATACGGAAAAAAGGAAGGAAAATATTTGTAACAATATTCCAGAGAACCAATATTCCAAAGAATCAATACGGGGGTTCAAAGTCTGAACAAGAGAAATTTCCAAGAAAGAGAAAAACAGAAAAAAAGAAAAGAACAATGAAATCAGTACAGTAATTCTCAACAGCATCAATAAAAACAAGATGGAACAATGACTTAAAAATTCTGAAGGTAAATTATTTCCAACTTAGAATGAAATCTAAGAACCCAAACTATTGATCAAGTATGAGAACAGAACAAAGACTTTTCAGGTATTTAAGATCTCAGAAATCCACATTCCAATGAACCTTTTCTTAAGAAGCTCCGGTAGGATGTCCTTCACCAAGCTGTATTCAAGAAACAGAGGATCTAGTAGAGACAGCCAACAGAGCATCCCAAGGAGACCACATGAAGAAGCCAACCAGACTAGCGAAGTACAACCCAAGCGGTAAACATGTTGAAGACAGTCGTAACAAACAGCCCCACGGCCATTAAACTCTCTTTGCTTCTGTTGACCCAAATACTTAAAAATTATGATTATACAATTTTCAAACATACTCAAAAGTAAGCTCCTGACACCCAATCACCAGATTCAATAATTACCAACACTTTGACCTATTAGTCAATCGATCTTCTTGCTTTCTGTTTTTTCTTGAAGTATTCTAAAACCAATTCCACATCATATCATTCCACCTCTGTATACTTCAGAATCCATCTCTACACTACCCATTTTTTAACACCACATTACTATTAAGGCACCTAGAAAAAATAACGATACTCGATATTGGTCCACAACAAAACATCCCCCGCATCTCAAAAATGCCTTTTTTAAATTAGGCTGTTACAAGCTCAATTATATTCCCCTCAAAAAAAAATTGTATATGTTGAATCCTTATGCTCTGGTATACCTCAGAATGTGACTGTAATTGGGGATAGGGGTTTTAAAGAAGTAACTAAGTTAAAATAAGGCCTTTAGGGTGGGCCCTATTTCAACCTGACTTAAGTCCTTAAAAGAAGAAAGGAGATTGATGGAAAAGGATATGGAAAAGAACATGTATATGTATAACTGAATCACTTTGCTATATGGCAGAAATTAACACTGCACTGTAAAACAATAAAATAAATTAGAAGGAGGAGGAGGAAGATAAGGAGAAAAAGAAGAGGAAAGGAGATTAGAACATATGGAGAGAAACCAGAGCCACGTGCAAGCCGAGGGACCACCATGTGAAGAAGCAGGAACAGGGTAGCCATGGCCAGCCGGGGGAGAGGTCGCAGAGGAAATTAACCGCTGGTACCTTGATCTTGGGCCTCCAACTGCCAGAACTGTGAGAAAATAAATTTCTGTTGTTTAAGCTAGCCAGTCTGTGATATTTTGTTATGACAGTCATAACCAACTAATCCACAGACTCTCTGAATCAAAATAGGGTTCATACATTACATTTGGTTCTGATTCTTCACTCACAGTATTTTTTCATGCTCTTGACTTGTTACAGAAGCCAAGTCAGTTGTCCAACACTCTGAATTCATGTTTGCTTCCTTAGAGTATAATTTGTCATCCTTTCCCTTCTCTTTCTAATAAATCAAAGTTAGCTAGAAGAGAGTAAATCTTAAGAGTTCTCATCCCAAGAGAAAAATTCTTTTTCTATTTCTTTAATGTTATATTTATATGTGATGATGGATATTCATGAAACTTACGATGATAATCACTTCATGGTGAATGTAAATCAAATCATTACACCGTATCCATTGAACCTATACAGGGTTGGATGTCAGTTATATCTTAATAATACTGGAAGAAAAAAGGAAATTTGCAAAAATATAAACAAAGTATTCTTGCTAATTCCTTTTTGTTTGGGAAAATATCATTTTTACTCATGTTAAGAAATGATTCAATTTGTTATTATTATTTTAAAGTACATTAGTAAATTTGAAAAGAAAAGTTAGCTCTAGAGGCCTGATTGATTTAGAGGTCAACTTTAAGGTAAGACTATTCTATAGGTGGTACTGTATCCTCTCTTTAACCTGACAAAGAATGATTTGGTAAACTTGATCCCGACTTTTTCTGGCAATACTGGCCTTCACCATGAGCTAGTGCAGTACCTGCTCATCCCTTCCACGCTGTCCATCTGAGTTAGCTGAGGGCATTCGCTGCTTCCCACAGAAGTTTTGCTTTGACCTACTTGCTGAGAACGGAGGTAGGCCACAGAGAAATCAGAAGTAGAAAAGACACGGCAGACCATTCTCTGTGACCATATCCTACCAGATGTGCGGTGTCTGACCCACGTGAAGCCCCATTAGATGCCCCAGTAGTGGTCAGCCTTATATCTCCTAGGAGTCACTCACAACCCTGCCCACTGACTTTCCCATCAAGACCCTGTATAACCCTCAGGGAAGCTAATGCCAGACTATGAACCTGAGTTCATTCAGTTTATTTTTAGATCTAACAGTGGTGTTGCCCTTTTTAAACAAAGTTTGCTAGATTTGTGCTTGCTCCTTTATTTTAAAAAACTAAACAGTGTATAGTTTTAGAAATACAGACGTGATTTTGGGACAGAAGGTACACAAGTAGCTTCTCAGGGATCAGTAATGTTCAATTCGATAAACTGGATGGTGGATACAATTTTCACTTGATTGTTCTTTACCTGTAAATATACATTTAAAGCATTCTTTGGTATTTATGACAGAGTTTCGTATGAATTCTTTTTTGTGAGTAGTCCACCGTGGCTAGAATAGTGAGTTTGAAGAGTACAGCGAAAGGCAGGTTTTGAGAACGAACTTATGGTTACCAGGGGGGAAAGACAGGGAGAAGGAATAGTTATGGAATTTGGGATCAACATGTACACACTGCTATATTTAAAATGGATAACCAACAAGGTCCTACTATATAGCACAGGGAACTCTGCTCAACGCTTTATGGCAGCCTGGATGGGAGCGGAGTTTGGGGGAGAATGGATACATGTCTATGGATGGCTGAGTCCCTTCACCGAGCACCTGAAACCATGACAACATTGTTAATCAGCTACAGCAGGAGTACTATCAGTTGCTCAGTTGTGCCCGACTCTTTGTGACCCCATGGACATTGACTGTAGCCCACGAAGTTCTTCTGTCCATGCGACTCCCCAGGCAAACATACTGGAGTGGCTTGCCATTTCCTTCTCTAGTTAATCAGCTATGCTGCTGCTGTTGCTGCTAAGTTGCGTCAGTCGTGTCCGACTCTGAGAGACCCCATAGACAGCAGCCTACCAGGCTCCCCTGTCCCTGGGATTCTCCAGGCAAGAACACTGGAGTGGGTTGCCATTTCCTTCTCCAATGCATGAAAGTGAAAAGTGAAAGTGAAGTCGCTCAGTCATGTCCGACTCCTATCGAACCCATGGTCTGCAGCCTACCAGGCTCTTCCACCCATGGGATTCTCCAGGCAAGAGTACTGGAGTGGGGTGCCATTGCCTTCTCCTAATCAGCTATACTCCAACATAAAATTTAAAAAAAAGTGATTCCAGTGAAAGGAGAAAAGACTGGAAATGGAGCTAACTCTGAAGGCCAATGGGAGTCTCAGTGATGCTCTCTTGGGAGGATCATCAAGGATATTTATACCCAAGGTCCATTATAATGGCTTTCTTGCAATCTATCCATGGAGAAGGACAGGAAAAAAAAATTTTTTTCCCCTACTAAGTTACCTGAAGATGAAATATTCAACATTGTAAACTTCTCACAGAGAGACATATAATATGGTTTTGAAGTATTTTTCCAATGAAAGGAAATCCAGCTTGCCCTAGGAAACACATTTACCTTGAATTCTTAAAAGACACAGAGCTGAGACAGATGCAGAACAAAGATTTTAGATGACAGACCTGGGATATATCTTGGTGAGCCGAGTGACAGGTCAAAACTAGCCAAATTTATCTCAGCATCTACCATCTACTGAGAACATACGATATGCCAAGAGCTTAACAGAGTTTTCTCATTTAATCCTCACAACCTCACTGGGAAGCTGAGACCCAGGGAAGTCACTTATTCAAGGTCACAAAGCAACTCAATTAGCAACTTAGTTTGCTAGGCTGAACCTAGGTTTTCAGATTTAAGTTTCAACCTCAAATAAGATTTCTTCAACTGCCAGAAAATAACATTCAAGACCAGAATCTTCTTTACTCTCACGCCATCTCTCACCCTCAGAGAAGTGCCATTCAACCCCAATCCCTGGGGCATATGAGGGTATCAGCACCTTAGAAAAGGGATTTGACCAGGCTGATTTTATTCATTAAGCACTTGGGGATCCTCTGACAGCTGCCAAGAAACATTTATCTGCTCTCAAGGGCAAGTTTGTCTTCAGGAGTAAGCTCCAAGAGGATTCTCTCAGCCACTCATTCCCAGCTGACCTTTGTCTACCTCCCCATCAGTACTTAAAGACTTTGCAAAGGTCAAGTTCTGACACTGCAGATGGGGATCCCTTATCACAAAGACTGCCGAACAAGACCCCTTAGCCAGCCTATTCCCCACCTGCAATTTTCTCTCATCCTCAGGGCCGCTGAGATTTGATGGGTGTGTGTAGCTGAGAGAACAGCACAACCAGCCCTAGTGCAGAGTCATAGCCAACGGAGCAGTCCCGAAAGACAGCCAGAGAATTTTAATGAAAACCAGAAAACTCCTGGCCGCTGAGTCCAACCACAGTCCAGGCCTGCCAGCCCCTCCCCCTGCGGCTGAGAATCCCTGAGCAGGCTTCATCCCCAAGAGCAGGGAAGAAGGTCCATTTCGTATTCAGCAATGCCTTCCATGGCGGCCACTTTCCAGGGTCATTTAGGTGAGAGGCAAGGCACAGGCTAATTGCAGCAGGACCCAGGGACCCTGAGAAGTATAGGGTGTGGCGGCAGCAGGTCTGAGCCAAGAGATTATGAAACAGTCATTTGAAAAAAATAAATAAATAAAAGCCTCTTTCCTTCTGCCAAAGCTGTCTGAACACAGCTGCATACAAGGCTAGCGAGGAATCTTAACAAGCTTAAAGGGACCGTATTTCAGATACTGGAGAACCAAAGGGGAAGAAAGGGATTTTGATCACTTACTACATGTCAGGTGCTCTGATTTCATTTGACTATGAATTTAACTATGAATTCCACTTGACTATGATTCCGCCTTGACTAAAACTGCATTTAACACATAAAAATACTGACTGGGAGAGGTTAGATAGCTTGTCCAAGGCACACAGCTGGCAAGTGGGGGAACTAAGACTCAAAGATCAATATGGGTGAGGTTCATCAGAAATAAACTCAACATCCTGATTTGTCCTGTTTAATACAAAGGATCATTTACTGAATATCAGCTTTGTGCCTGGAAGTAAGCTAAGCTTTTTATACACACGATAACATCGAATCCTCACAGCAACCAGATAAAAGTCTTTATTATCTCCCTTTTTGATGAGGAAACTAACACTAGATGCTAAGTAACTTGGCCAAAGTCATGACACTGCCAGGATTTGAACCCAAATCTGTCTATTTCTGGAGCCACCTCACTCTTCCATGTATTAATAAAACACTCACCTTAACAGCCTGCAGGCTTCCCTGGTGGCTCAGATGGTAAAGAATCTGCCTGTGATGCAGGAGACCTGGGTTCAATCCCTGGGTTGGGAAGATCCCCTAGAGGAGGAAATGGCAACCCACTCCAGTAGTCTTGCCTGGAGAATTCCATGGACAGAGGAACCTGGAGTGCTGCAGTCCATGGGGTCCCAAAGAGTTGGACATGACTGAATGACTAATACACACACACACACGCACACACACACAAAGCCTACAGAGGGGAACCACAGACACCATCACACTAAGCAACGAGCTGCAAAGAGACAACTGCCTACTTCTCAACAGGTAATTTACATTCAAGGATTACCTTTCAGTTCTTCCAAGCGCTCCTCAGAATCGTGACTCTGGGAAGGCTAACAGGGTTGCTTCCCACGGACTGTGGGCTCTGTTGACACTTCGCATATGAAGGAGAAGGCCACCACCTCGACGGTGTACCTGTGACACCAGTGCCTGTAGAACCCGACAGCTCCTTTCTTCAGGCTCTGTTCCACAGGCCCACATACCTCACGGCAGCCCCCCTCCTTCCCCCATCAACAGCTCACAGGCCTGTTTTATATTCCTAACAGGAGACCATGTGCCTTCTCTTAGAGCAACTGTGATTTCCCAAGGGAGACTTCTGTCTAGACAAAGCATCCCAATCCATCTTGACGAGAGATGGGCCACACGATGTCAGCTTTGCTCATTTAGTTTTTGGGGGGAGTCTGTGTTCAGCAGCCCAGGGAAGGCCCTGGGCTTGGCGTCTCTGGGTTATCAGACCAAGCATCACTCTGTACCACAGCCAACGGGCAGGGTTGGAACTGTCTTCCCAGCCTGGCAAGTGTTACCTGAGGGCAGTCACAGGGGTCTTATACCCAGATGACGGGGCACACACTCACGGCCATACCATACAAGCAGTTCCATTAATTGGGCTGAAGCTTGATACGGCTCTTTCTCACATGTTCACAGCTAAGCACCGGGCTGGGAGGAGGACTGAATGGCTGATACTGCCAAGCGCTGGGGCAGGTACCGTCACAGTCACTGTCTTCATTAATCTTCACAGATCAATAGGTAGATGAGGTAGATAAGATGGCTATCACACAGATAAGGCACCTGAAGCTCAGAGAGGTGCTGTGCTGTGTCCCAAGCCACACAGAAAGTGGCAAACCTCAGATTCGAATGCATTTTCAATAAGACTCTCAACGTTCAGTCGTGAGGCCAAGCATTTATTCCTCAGACATGTACTGAGCCCCTTCTCTGGACAGCTATTGTGCCACCTGTAGAAGATCCGACTCTTAACGTGTCACATAGGTCCAGTCACCAAAGAACTTACATCCCAAGAGGAGACAAGACGAGGTGATCCAAAAGAGAGGTGCAGACGATAAGATCAGGACCTCAGATGAGCAATCAGGGCGGGCTGCCCTGAAGAAGTGGCATTTTAGCAGAGACCTGAAAGATGAGGAGGAGCTGGGCATTTGCAAAACTCGGAGAAGAGCGCAGGCAGAAAGAACGAGAAGGGCCAGCACCATTTGTAGGAAGAGGCTTGGCATGTCTGTAAAACAAAGCACACCGAGGACCAAGGCTGCGTGAACAAACGTTTGAGATAAGGCAGGGCCTTGTTAAGCACAGAAGGGAGTTTGGATTTTGTCAGGAGGTCCCTGGGAAATTAAAGAAGAGTTTTAATTAAATGAGTGCCGTGATCTGATCTGTGCTTTAAAGAGATGATTCTGGCTACTGCGTGGAGGACAGAGAGCAGGTAGGGGGCAAGAGTTAGGAATCGTAGCTTGGACCAAGATGATGGTAGTAGAAATGGATTTTATATTTGGAGATAGGACTTAACAGACTTGCTGATGGACTGTAGTGAATGCGGAAGGAAACAAACTCCTGGGTTTCTAGCTTCAACAACTGGGTAGATGATGGTACCGTGTATTATGAGAAAGATAAGAGGAAAAAGCAAAATGCTCATGAGATAGCCATGCTGTTTATTCTTATCACATCAAGAAGAAGAAAAAAAAAAAAAAAACAGACAAGTAGACCCAATTGTGTTTGTTCAGGGAAAGCTGTGAATTAAAGGCTTGAAGCTACTTAACCTGGTAAAGAGAAGGCGTTGGGTGTGAAAGTGGAAAATAAATAGCTAGAATCTGAAAGGCTGACTTAGGAAACAGGGGTTCCACTTACTTCCTGGGCCATTCATCACTGCCACACCAGGGTCAATGGATGGGAGACTCAGGAACAGAATTCAGTTATAGGTAAGGAAGGGCTGTCTTGTGGTCAGAAGTGTGGAAAGTGGAATGAGGTGCCCAGAGATATAATGACTTCCCTCTCACTGGAAGGGGTTAAAGAATAAATGACCCCCTGGTTAGATGGTTAGTGAATTCAATAACTGGGTAGGCAAATCCTTCTAAATCTAAAATCTTTTCAGAATTCTGTGGTTTTAAGATAAAATATTTATTAATCTGATCTTCAGACTTGGAGTTTGCCCAATAGGGCACAGCTTCTCTGGTATGTTCTACATTCTAGAAGATAAATAAAAACAATATTGGCTTATGTCATTCACTATAAAGTGATTCCCAGTTTACTTTTAAGTGTCATACAAGATGATGAAAGGCTTTCTGTATAAGCAAAAGGCAGAAGCTACAGAATCAGATATCCTAGATTTGTAATTTATTAGCTCTGTGACATCAGGCAATGTATTTAAATCCT
The DNA here is from genome assembly GCF_029378745.1 of Bos indicus. NCBI lineage: Eukaryota > Metazoa > Chordata > Mammalia > Artiodactyla > Bovidae > Bos > Bos indicus. The sequence continues at coordinate 12,970,524 of NC_091788.1, read as the reverse complement.
GTAAGTCTTGGTTTTTCTCTTTGAAAAATAGGAAAAACAATGCCTGATTTAGGATGTTTGTTGTGCAGACCCAAGTCCAGCATCTCACACATGATAGTAAGATTAATAACAATAACTAACATTTATTGAGCCATTACTATATGCTAGCATGTGCTATGTATTCTAAGTACATATTTTCCATCTAATCCTTATAACAACCCAGAACGTAGGCACTTATTATCCCTGTATTAAACATTAGAAAACAGACATAAGAGGTTACGTAACCTATCCAACTCTGGAGAAGGTAATGGCAACCCACTCCAGTATTCTTGCCTGGAGAATCCCACGGACAGGGGAGCCTGGTGGGCTGCAGTCCATGGGGCTGCAAAGAGTTGGACACAACTGAAGCAACTGAGTACAACCTATCCAAGAGTCATACAGCCAGTAATACTCAAATTGGGGGGTGGGGGGGTGAACCAAGTAAATAAACAGACTTCAACAAAGGTTGAAAGAAAAAGACAAAGAAAATCATATTTCCATCATTTGAAAAAATGTAACCAACTGTTGCAAACTTCCCCAATGGCTCAGTAGTAAAGAATCCATCTGCAATGCAGGAGATGCGGGTTTGATCCTTGGTTCGAGAAGATCCCCTGGAGAAGGAGATGGTAACCCACTCCAGGATTCTTGCCTGGGAAACCCCATGGACAGAGAAGTCTGGTGGGCTATAGTCCATAGAGTCAGAAAGAGTCAGCCACGACTGAGCCACTGAGCACATGCAAGCTACTGTTACATTTCACAAATAATTCAATTAATTTAGTAAATATTTGTTGAACATGTAAATGCATAATTGAATGAATAAGTGATTCCAACAAACATTTATTGAGTTCCTACCAGGCACAGCAGACGGAGAAGGGGTGGCAGAGGAAGAGATGGTTAGACAGCCTCATAGACTCAATGAACATGAATCTGACCAAACTCCAGGACAGAGTGAAGGACAGAGGACCTGGTGTGCTGCAGTCTATGGGGTCTCAAAGAGGTGGACATGCCTGAGCGACTGAACAACAACAGGCAAAGCATCAAGAAACTAAGGTTACAGAGAACTTACATTAATTTAATGGAGAAGGAAATGATAACCCACTCCAGTACTCTTGCATGGAAAATCCCATAGACAGAGGAGCCTGGTAGGCTACAGTCCATGGGGTCGCAAAGAGTCAGACACAACTGAGCAACCTCACTTCACTTCACTTCACTTCACTTGAGAGTTTGCTATTAAAACCACAATCTTCAAACTTCAGATAAACTGCCAACATAATGACCCATATTCCACGAAAAAAAGTTCTAAAAAATATCCTCATACAGACCAAAGGAAGCTAGGATTACTGTTGTTCTTTGGGAAGTCAAAACTGTTAAAGAGACAGAGCAGTAGGCAGAAGCACATAATACATGGAAGCCAAGTAAAGACGGAGTCTCAGGCAAAAGAAGAGTAACACCACAAAAGGAAGCAGAAATCTAAGGGAACAGAGGTTGACTTAGGAACTTGGGGTGTTCATGAACTTCACCAGAACTGTGGGGAGAGAAACCAAATTGCATAAGGCATTTGGAAGAATGGGCTAAATAGGAAGGGGAGGCAATCTTTTAATGTGCTTCTGTGCTTACGCACTCAGTCATGTCCGACTCTTTGAAACCCCATGGACTGCAGCCCACCAGGCTTCTCTGTCCATGGGGATTCTCTAGGCAAGAATACTGGAGTGGGTTGCCATGCCCTCCTCCAGAGGATCTTTCCAACCCAGTGATCAAACCCAGGTCTCCCACTTTGCAGGCGGATTCTTTGTTGTCTGAGCCAGCAGGGAAGCCCAAGAATACTGGAGTGGGTAGCCTATTCCTTCTCCAGAGGATCCTCCTGATCCAGGAATCAAACTGGGGTCTCCTGCATTGCAGGTGGATTCTTTACCATCTGAGACACCAGGGAAGCCCAATCTTTTAATAAGTTTGGGGATTAAAAAGAGAGGGAAAGTGACTTCCCTGGTGGTCCAGTGACTAAGACTCCCCACTCCCAATGCAGGGGGGTCCAGCTTCGATCACTGGTCAGAGAAGTAGATTCCACATACTGCAACTAAGATCGAAGATCCCCCCATGTGCCACAATTAAGTCCCACAGCAGCCAAATAAATAAACAAATATTGGGGGGGAAAAAAAAGGAAAGGAAGAGAATAGCAGCCTGATGAGGAGAATCAGAAGGACCACTGATAAGTATAGAAGGTTAAGGAGCAGGAGCCAAAGGAAAGGAGAAACTGAAGATAAAAGGTAGATGGAGGAGATGGAAGTAAGAAACAGCAAGAGGACTAGACCCAAGGAAGACAAAGAGGAGGGACAGAATGCACAGAGAAAGGCCACCCTTGGGAAAGGAGAAGTCACCTTCTGCTCTGGGACAGGAGTCAAGGAGGAGAGCCTGCTGTACGGACATTATGAAAGAGATTCTCATCAAGCTGGACGAATACAGAGTGATCAAGTTCTCTAACACCATTTTGAAATCAATAGCAAAATGATACTGATTTTCCTGAGCCATTCAAAAATTGGTATTGAAAAAGACAAACATCATTTAGATATCAGTTCTATATGGTTAAAAACCAGGCTTATTGAGACATGATTATATTCAGTTTTTTAATCTGGGTACTGTTACTCTGATGTGTTCACTGTGAAAACTTCATCAAGCTATATGCTTATACATGCCCTTTTCTGTATGTGGGCTTCCCTGGTGGCTCAGATGGTAAAGAATCTGCCTGCAATGCAGGAGACACAGGTTCAATCCCTGGGTCAGGAAGATCCCCTGGAGAAGGGAATAGCAACCCATGCCAGTATTCTTGCTTATAAAATCCCACACACAGAGGAGCCTGGCAGGCTACAGTTCATGGGGTTGCAAAGAGTTGGATACAACTGAGCAACTTTCACTTTTTCTGTATGTATATATCAATAAAAAATTTTTATAAACCAATCATTGACTTAGAATTACCACTCCTGTACTCTGTTCAGTTTTTAAAAGAGTAGCTCAGCCCCAAACTATACATTCCTTCTGACAGGTAACATTCCTTATCATTCTTTTAGATCTGCCATATGGTATCTAATAAATATATGTTGATGTCACTGGAAGAACTTTAGTACCAGATGTTCAGACTAAATACAAATCTACCTATAGGAAATGCACCTTTAGGATTGTAAAATCTTGCAGACCCTACCTGAGCCAAGTGATTACACTCAACATCACCAGTAATGGGATAAACTAACATTACTTGTGTCCTCTTGTGAAGCAATGGGAAGTACACAACATCAGCTATTTAGAATTCTTGCCCAAAATGGCTAACTTAAATATAATCATAGAGAAATAATTAGATAAACTCAGCTTGTGAGATATTCTTAAGAAAACAGGCCTGTTATCTTAAAAATATCAATGTCATAAAACACAATAAAAGAGAAAGAGACTTGTAGATTAAAAGAGACTTAAAAAGAGAGAGAGAAAGACTAAAGACACATACTTAAATTTAATGTACAGTCCTTGATTAGCTCCTAGAATTGAAAATAATAACTGTCGTCAACATTATAAAACTAACATTATTCATGTTATCTGGCCAATAGGGGTATGATAGATTGTTTGCAAAAATGCCTGCACTTGCTCATGCCCTTGAGCAAAATGACTTTGCAGCATCTCCCTTCAAAAGGAGCTTGTGACTTGCTTTGGCAAAAAGACTGCAACAGAATTTATGCTGTGCCAGCTCCAAGAGTAAGCCTCAGAAGGCTTTGCACACTTCCACTCTTTCTCAGACTCTGCCTGTGTGCAGTGGCTAAGTCTGGGCTGTACTCCTGGAAGCTGAGAGACCCTCTGGATCAGAGATCCAGCCAGCACCTAGTGGATCCAGCATGGACTGCAAGTGTTGAGGGGGCCAGTCAAGGTCAGCTGAGCTGGATCCACATTAGAAGCAGCACTCAGCTGACCCACAGAATTATGAGCATTAATAAATAGGGGTTGTGTGAAGCCACAAAGTTTTGGTAGGATTAATTATGCAGTGAAAGCTAACTGATCAAAAGTAAGATTTACATATAGACTGTATATTAGACAATATGCAATCAATGTAAGTTTCCAGGGCATGATACTGGTATTGTGGTTACACAGAAGGTTGTCCTTACACGTAGGTGATAAATACTGACATATTTAGAAACCAAGTATGATGGTGTCTGCCCCGCCAAACATAAATCTGTGTATATAGAGAAAGCAAATGTGGCAAAATGTTAATAGTAAACCTAAGAGTTTTCTTTAATGTTCTTTGCACTAATCTGTTCATTTGAGATTTTTCAAAATATACAGTTAGAAAGAAAAATAACCCACCTATCTCCAGAACATGGTGATGCTGAGTATTTATCCGGGGGCCCAGCACACTACCTAGCAGTGAACAGATCCTTCTCAAGCCTCTCTTTCCATCCTCCCCCTACCCACCCCTTTGTACTGATAATGACTACTGTTTCTGAAGCTTCCCCAATGACAACAGGTAAAGAATCTGCCTGCAATGCAGGAGACACAGGAGACCTGGGTTCAGTCCCTGAGTGAGGAAGATCCCCTGGAGAAGGAAATGGCAACCACTCCAGTATTCTTGCCTGAAAAATCCCAAGGACAGAGGAGCGTGGTGGGCTGCAGTCCATGCGTGCGTGTCTGCAGGCATGTTGAGTCGCTTCAGTTGTGTCTGACTCTTTGCCACCCAGTGGACTGTAGCCCTGGTGGGCTGCAGTCCATAGGGTCAAAAAGAGTCAGACATGACCAAGCGACTAAGCACAATTGTTGCTGAAAAGGGAGGCAGAACAGAAAGTACAGTAAACCAGAGGTATACTCTGGTAGAGTTAAAAGAAAGACTCATTCATAGATAAGAAATGTTTAAAAGTAGCAAGCAATCACTGAGGTTTTCTCCCTGATATAATCAGGGAAAAAAAAAAAAAAACTGGCAAGCTGGCTAGAGCATGAAAAGAGAAAAAGCTTTGGCAAGAAACATGGGCAGGTCTTTGAATTATTTTGTGTTAGAAAACAAATATTCATGTGTTTCTCTATTTTAAGGGATTTCTCCAACGCCTACAAATGAGGAGAGTATCTTGTATTACATCTCTTCTCCCTGAAAATCCCTCAAGATTCTTACCAATAGAGCGGAAATCTGTTTTTTTCACAATTGGATGAAAGCCTCCATTATTTAATTTGAATTTTCCTCCAAGTGATATGCAGCAATTATTAACGCTGTGTATTGACTTATATGAACCAACCCAAGGGCCTAGGTTCAAAGAATATGGTTTTCTGAGCTGAAATTCAAGGACCTTGGCTTTCCTGTGCCTTAAGTCTGCTTAACAATGAACAGCAAACAAAGCCTGCACTGTTCCTCATATAAAAAAAGTAATCTAGGTGGAGCGATTAATTTTTTAGAACAATCTCTACAAATCTATTAAAATTTATTTGACTTCAAAAAGCTCCAATCAAGCATTCCCAGGACTTCTATTGTCAGGTGAGAAAAACATTCAACTTATATAAGAGAGGAAAGAAAATGTCTCAAGGCACTATACCTTTAATGAGCTGGGTGTTCTCATCCATCAAAACCAAATGTTCAATGCAGCAGAAATATTTGTTAAGGTAGCATCTGACTCAAAGCCAAATCCATGCCCACTTTTTCTTATACAATCCCTGAGTTCTCTAGCCCACAAACCCCAGGATGTCTCAGACTACAGTTTGAACCTAGCACTTTAGGTTCAAATGGTTGTGCAAAAGGAAGAAGGGATCACATACAGGGAGAATCTTCCAATGGTTCCACAAACTTGATCCAGAGAAAAACACCAGGCTGTCATGTTTTCAAGGGAACGTTTATGTTCAAAGAGAATTCTGCGCACATTAATTCTCAAAATTGTTCACTGACACTGTGAAGACAGCTGCTGAATGGCAGGCTTTCCTGGCCCACATCTGCATGTAAGCATATCTGTCTGGTAGAAGGACTAGGCAGCAGCCGACCTGGGTGCGGGTCTGGTTCAGCCCCTGAGTCCCCACTCACTGGTTACCGAAAGTGTTAACTGCTTAAAGCATAGATTGATTGATACGGTCATTGATTCATTCATTGAGAAAACATCTATTGAGGAAATTTTGCATGCCAAACCTAGAATGGGGAAACACAGATGAAGGGGATATGGTGCCTAGTCCCTTCCCACAAGAAGCTCATAAACTAACAGAGATGCACAGTGCAGACACTTAGGCAGGAGCAGAGACCTCTGAACAGGTTAATCACTTGAGTCTGCACATGAATCCAGGCTCTTCCACTTGGCTGGGTGACTTTGGGCAAATTTTATTTAATCTCTCCAAGCTTAGTTTCCTTAGCTATAAAGTAGGAATGGTAACCACACCTCTTACATTGAGTTATTGTCAGAATCAAATGGGATAATACATACTACAACGTGTGTTAGTTGCTCAGTCGTGTCCGACTCTTTGCAACCCCATGGACCGTAGCCCACCAGGCTCCTCTGTCCATGGAATTCTCTAGGCAAGAACACTAGAGTGGGTTGCCATTTCCTTCTCCAGGGGATCTTCCCGATCCAGGGACTGAACCTGTATTGCAGGCAGATTTTTTACTGTCTGAGCCACAGGGAAACCCAATATATAATAAATTACTACACATGCCAATAAACTTTTGATAAATGTTGGCTATGATTACTATTCTTTATTATTATCTGGGTAGTTGCATTATACATCTTTTTGGGTCCTTTATGACCTTGAGATTATAATTAGCTTTGACCTGGAGTAAGAAATTTAACATCTCTGGGTCTTTATCTGTTAAATGAAAGGGTAGCTAAGGGATCTCTAAAATTCCTTCCAGCTCTAGAATATTAAACAGCTGAAGTCCCATAGACTTCCCTGAAGTCTTAACCACTACTTCTTCAGTGGTTAAGAATCAGCCTTTCAACACAGGGGATGCAGGTTTGATTCCTAGTCAGGGAACTAACATTCCACACGCCTTGGAGCAACTAAGCCCAAGAGCCACAATTAGAGACCCCGTGTGCTGCATAGCATGACAAAGATTCTGCGTGCCGCCACTATGACCTGACCCAGCCAAATAAATAACAAATAAATTTTAATAAATAAATAAATTTTAAGGTATATTAAACAATTTTTAAAGACTCTATGATTGATCTTATATGATTTCGTATGTGCCTCAGTATCACCGCTTAGATAAACTGGCACAACAAAACAACGGTCAAATAAACCACTTTTCTCTGGTGACTGAATCTTTTTTCCCTTCTGTTCCTTTACTCTCTTAGCCTACCTATGCACATATGGAATGTGTACAGGAATGAGTCCCCAGAGAGGAAAAACAGGCAGGTCCAGGGAAAGCCAGGTCGATGCCCTCTTCCTTTAGGCTGGGTGAAAGGGAAAGTGTTAGTCGCTCAGTCGTGTCAGACTCTTTTGCGACCTCATGAACTGTAGCCTGCCAGGCTCCTCTGTCCATGGGATTCTCCAGGCAAGAATACTGGAGTGGATTGCCATGCCCTCCTCCAGGGGAATCTTCCCGAGGGAGGGATGGTAACTCAGTCTTCTGCATTGCAGGCAGATTTGGCTTTCAAAATACAGTTGGCAGAGCTGCAGTGAGTGAGCAGATTCATTCATTCACTCGCACAATACTGAAGGAAGATGGCTTTCCTGTGCTCCCAGGGCAACTCGATTTGTCCCGTATGCCACTCCCAACCCTGCCATCTTATCTGCCTGCGTCAGCAACTAAGCTGACTGCATGCTGAGACTTTGTCATGCTAACTTTGCATCCTCAATCCCAACCCAGTGCCTGCAACGTGGCAGAGGCCTAATGACTTAATAATTAACTAAAATTCATACTGCCCTCAGGAACGAAACCATACATTTGCAAAGTGACTAGGCATTTTGAGGTGTGGGCCTAAACCTCTCAGGATCCTTCACAGAGGGTCACCGATCCAGTAGTGTCAAGAAATAACTGTGGGACCTGGGGTGGGGGTGGGGGGGGAGGATCATTTCAGTTTCTTCTTTTTAAAAAAATATTTATTATTATTATTTCTTTGCATTGGGTGTTAGTTGCGATATACAGGGTTTTCCTCTCGGGCTCTCTAGTTGTGGCACAATGGCTTTAACTGCCCCGAGGCACATGGGATCTTAGTTCCCCAACCAGGGACCAAACTCAAATCCTCTGCATTGCAAGGTGAATTCTTAACCATTGGACCACCATGGAAGTTCATCAGTTTCCTCTCTGATAAAATGAGGATTAGATCACAGGTTGGCAAATATAGCTCCTGGGCCAAACCCAGCTCAGCTTATGGTCCCCTCCAGTTTAGGGCTATTTTTACATTTTTTAAAGCGTTATAAAAGCAAATAAAGAATAACATGCATCAGAGAACCCCTAAGCCTATGTGGTTCTCTATACCTAATATCTTTACATTCTGGCCCTTTACAGAAAAAAGCTTGCGGACTCTGGATTAGATGTGACTCACACACACACACACACACACACACACGCGCGGTCCCTTTAAACCTGGACATTTTTGCATTCTCATTCTGCATGATCAGCCCCATTCTGGCTCCGTGCACCAAGCATTCCCAAGTCTCAACCAGTACACACAGCGGGAGCTCAATTGTCGTTTGTCTAACTGAATAAATGGATTCTGCATCAGTAACCCTAAGAACTAAATCCCCCACCAAGAGGGTAAATTAGGTCAATGTGTATCAAATGAAGCCCTAATAGATGTCCCCAGCATCCGCTTGCCACAACAAGGGGACGGAGCAGCAGCTCCACTGGCTCTTTGGATGACGGTGACACCAAAACTGACCCAGAGCTCAGATAACCAGGATTAAGACTCACCTTGCTTCACCAAATAAAAATACATTTAGCCATCCCCTGCACAAACCCCTTGGATAAATTATAAAGCTATCGAGAAGTAGCTATCGAAACACAGATCATCTCAACAGATTATCTTAATAGCCATGGACCCAAGAGAGGAAATCCCACCCAAAATAAGGCACATGGAAGAATTTAGCTCACCATATTCTGTTTCTCTTGCCCTCTGTTGTTAAGGATACAGAATACCAAAACAAGGAATTCAAACATTTATGTCAGGGCAGCAAGCCAAGGAAAGCCTAGAATATATGATCCTATTAACACTAATGGAAGTTGAAGCAAGCTAACAGAGACAATAAAGCCTGCCCCCACTCTCACTACACGTACATTTCCAAAATAAACAGCCAGCAATTATTCTTTTAATGCTCCTTCTCTGAACATCCATAAATCACTCCTGGGCATATACCTCTTGCTGATTTCAAAGTACAGGCTTCTGGTTTTTCTTTTTTTCCCTACCTTGCCTTCACTCTTCCTGTTTCTGGATGCTTACAGAGGACCTTCCTGAATGGGCCTGGGGGTGCTTTTCTATGATCCCTGAGTTAAGCATCCTCAGTACACATGCAGCACACGCCAACCACCACCTCCTTCATCAGACTGAGCCTTAGGAATCACCAAATTAATATGGGGTTTCTGCCCTCTCCATTCTCCTCTAAAGAAGCCGGTTGGAGCTCTCCCTTCTCCCAGCTGGCCGAGAAGTCTAAAGGTCCCCCACACCCAATGACAGGGTGGATTCATACATCTCACTCCCACCCCCAGCCCCCGGCACCATGCTCCCAATATACTGAGCTGGAAGCCTAAAAACAACAACAACAAAAACCTGTATATCTCAAAGCTTACTTCCAAAAACCAAAGGACAGAAGAACAGTTTAAATTTGGATTCTTTTCCTGACTTATTAGGTAAGCTTTTTCCAATAGCCAAGACAGATAGACAGACACTGACCCACTGCCAACCTCTGCATGAACTTCAAAAAAAAAAAAAAAAAATCCCATTCCTTCTCAGAGTCTTGTTATTCTCATGGGTTTCTCAACCATTAAAAATGGGTTTAATCTCAGCTGGCATCTTTGCTTGAAAGGTTAAGAATCCAACACCTAGGATTATATTATTGGAACTCTGAGTTCCCCCCGCCCCTAGGGAAGAACCCTGCAATGACTGTTCTCTGATTCCAGGAGCAAACAGCCACACCTATATTTTCTGCAAATGCCATCACTGTAACCCCTGCTGGGGGACCTAGAGCAGACCTGAGTACCTATTTCTGGCTCTTCTCCCTGTTGAGTATGGGATCCAGACTAGATCCAGACCATCTGTAGAGTATGGGATCCAGACAAGATCCAGACCATCCGTAGCACCAGAAGAAAATCATCACTTGGATAAAAAAAAAAAAAAATCCCTGGAAAGCATCTAGGTAATTAATGTACAGAAATGCAGACTCCCTCCAACGTAAGATAAATCTAGTATCTACTGATTTTGTCTCTATAAAAGATTTTGCAGGCTATTCATTAATATTTGCATAAAGAAAAGAGACCCACATGTGCCTTTTTAAAAACATACTTGTCTATTTGGCTGTGCCAGGTCTTAATTGCAGCATGAAGGATCTTAGTTCTTGAACCTGGGCCCCTGTATTGGAAGCATAGAGTCTTCACCACTAGACCACCAGGGAAGTCCCCTACCTGTGCCTTCTGAATGTGACATTTCATAGGAAGGTTTAAGGTGATTAAAGTAGGTGTTAGAAAACACAATGGACTACTCAGATATTATTATCAAGTATATATGGAAAAAAGTGTACATGGAAAAATGCATATTAATGCTCAAAATACACTATGGCTTATTCTTTTAACAGTGCACAATCATCTTACATGATCCAGGCTGGATGAATCACAACTGGAATCAAGATTGCTGGGAGAAATATCAGCAACCTCCGATATGCAGATGATACTACTCTAATAGCAGAAAGGAGAACTAAAGAGCCTTTTGATGAAGGTGCAAGAGGAGAGTGATAATGCTGTCTTAAAACTCAACATTCAGAAAATGAAGATCATGGCATCCGGTCCCATCACATCATGGCAAATAGATGGGTTAACAGTGGAAACAGTGACAGACTATTTCCTTGGGCTCCAATATCACTGTGGATGGTGACTGCAACCACAAAATTAAAAGATGTTTATTCCTTAGAAGAAAAGCTATGACAAACCTAGACAGCATATTAAAAGTAGAGACATCACTTTGCCAACAAAGGTCTGTATAGTCAAAGCTATGGTCTTTCCAGTAGTCATGTACGGATGTGAAACTTGGACCATAAAGAAAGCTGAGCACTGAAGAATTGATGCTTTTGAACTGTGGTGTTGGAGAAGACTCTTGAGAGTCCATTGGACTGCAAGGAGATCAAACCAGTCAATTCTATAGGAAATCAACCCTGACATTCACTGGAAGGACTGATGCTAAAGCTGAAGCTCCAATACTTTGGCCACCTGATGCAAAGAGCCAACTCATTAGAAAAGAGTTGGGAAAGATTGAGAAAAATATTTTCTCAATGTTGGGAAAGAATTGGGAAAAATATTTTCTCAATGTTTCTACTGTTGGGAAAGATTGAGGGCAAGAGGAGAAGGGGTCGACAGAGAATGAGATGGTTGGATGGCATCACTGACTCAACAGACATGAGTTTGAGGAAATTCAGGGAGAAAGTAGAGGACAGGAAAAGCTGGTGTGCTACAGTTCATGGGGTCGCTAAGAGTTGGACATGACTTAATGACTGAACAACAACAACAAATCATCTTATAAACATGGCACAACCATTCTTACTCCTTAAAGCAGAAATAATTATTTCCTCTACTTTGTGGACCCACTGGACCCCATAAGGATGTTAATAACAGGACCTATGACCTCTTATTTACTTGTATGTTTACTCTCCTCACACTTCACTACCCTAGACAATAAGTCCCTTGAAGACAAGGACTCCATCATATTCCTTCTTGAGTCCTCAGTATCCAAGAGACTGCCTAGCACCTAGCAGGTGTCTCATAACACCCAGATGGAAAAGCAAGAGATGCAGCAGGTATTCAGAGAGCAGAAACTGAATCTGTCTTGTTCATTGTTGCCTGGCCTATAAATATTTTTTGAATGAATGGATGAAAGAAATAAAAGAACAGTGGTACTAGAGCATGAAAATATAGAGTTTGGTTGTGGCATAATAAGTATCATCTTTCCTCAGTTCTAAAACATGTTTTCTTACCTTCTGGCAGGTTGTAAATCAGGATGCATTTTGCAATGGATGGCAACTTGGCATTGTGTTATAGTTTATTTGGAACTTTCTCTTCCTTCCTTCCTCAGTGGTACACAGAAAAGTCTTACATGCTAAAAATAATGGCATTGGGACATCCCTGCCGGTCCAATGGTTGAGAATCTGCTTTGCAATGCAGAGGACTTGGGTTTGATCCCGGACTGGGGAACTAGGATCCCACAGGCTGCAGGGCAACTAAATCTGTGCACCACAGCTAGAGAAGCCCATGTGCTGCAACTAGGAAAGGCCCATGCATGGCAACAAAGACCCAGTACAGCCAAAATTAAAAAAACTAAAAAATATTTTTTAAAAATAATAGTGTGGTAGATTTAGTGAAATATAACCATTTGATGTGGCTGTAGTAACAGGGTTGGAAAGACAACTGTAAAATTGCACTGAATTTTCCACAAGAGTAGAAACAATAAGAGAGGCTGGGCTTTTTAGGGACTTCCCTGGTAGCTCAGCTGGTAAAGAATTCACCTGCAACGCAGGAGACCCCGGTTCGATTCCTGGGTCCAGATGATCCACTGGAGAAGGGATAGGCTACCAACTCCAGTATTCTTGGGCTTTCCTGGTGGCTCAGACAGTAAAGAATCCACCTGCAATGTGGGCAACTTGGGTTTTGATCCATTAGTTGGGAAGATCCTCTGGAGGAGGGCATGGCAATCTACTCCAGTATTCTTGCCTGGAGAATCCCCATGGACACAGGAGCTTGGTGGGCTATATCCATAGGGTAACAAAGAGTCAGACACAACTGAGCAACAGCACAGTACAAGTGGAGTGGCTATTTCTCTCACAATGGTTGCCCCTTCTCTAAAAGTAGCCCACAGGCCAGTTTACGCTAAATAAATGTCCTTCTGCCCACCACCGATTGGTCCAGGGGTGGTCACATGATCCAAAGTGAGTCAATCATTACTCTAAGATTTTTTTACTTGGAGCCAATGAGAGTGTAGAGGCTTCCCTGGTGGCTCAGTGGTAAAGAATCTGCCTGCCAATTCAGGAGACCTGGGTTCAATCCCTGAGTTGGGAAGATCCCCTGGGGGAGCAGGAAATGGCAACCCACTCCGGTATTCTTGCCTGGGAAATCCCATGCACAGAGAAGCCTGGTGGGCTACAGTCCACTGTGTCACAAAGAACTGGACACAACTTAGCAACTGAGCTAAGGCACCCAGGCACCCAATGAGAGTGCAGGGCAGTTTGTCTCTGGTACCCATTTCTTTTTCTTCTTAGGCCTTATTTCTCAGCCTCCTTTGCCATTAGGTGGGGTCAGGTACTGAGTAATAACTGATAGAATGAGGCCAGCAGTAATATAAACTACTTTCAGACCTGGTTCCTGAAAACCTGCCACACGAGATGCTCCAAGCTTCTTCTCCATCTGCAGATTGAAAGGAGAGCACTCTGAGATACCTAGAGGAGAAGGGAACTACAAGATGGCAGGAGCCTGGTGTGTTATAGAAAGTGGCTTAACTAGGAAAAACTATGTTGCACTGGTGAATAAACAAGAAATAAACTTCATTTGTGTTAAGCACTGATATTTGGGGGGATTATTAGGACAATTACCTGCTTTAATCTTCCTTGGTTCCAGGTATACCCATCCCTCTCCTGGTTACACAAAACACCCCACTATTCTTCCCATAAATTCCCTCTTCACCCAGACTAGTTGGAGCTGGACGTCTTTCCTTTACAACTTGAAGAGTTCTGGGAAATGAACTACAATCATTTGAAACGGCAAGAAGATAGACTGGTAAGCAACAGTCCCTAAGTGTCTAGGGAACACTAGAAAATTTCTCAGAACAGAGTAATAAGTCCAACAAACTAATGGCAAATCACAAGACTCTTTCCAGTGTCCCAGAGCTTCCAGCTGTAAACTCATAAGCCACTTAGAGTGAGATCCTCTCTCCAATCTCCTACTACCAGAAGCATGTATAAAGTTGTAATAGCCATGCTTTAGGGTATATGCACTCATGAGTTCACACACACCTAGAATCCTGCTGCTGCTGCTAAGTCGCTTCAGTCGTGTCCGACTCTGTGTGACCCCATAGACAGTAGCCCACCAGGCTCCCCCGTCCCTGGGATTCTCCAGGCAAGAACACTGGAGTGGGTTGCCATTTCTTTCTCCAATGCATGAAAGTGAAAAGTGAAAGTGAAGTCGCTCAGTCGTGTCCGACTCCTAGGGACCTCATGGACTGCAGCCTACCAGGCTCCTCCGTCCATGGGATTTTCCAGGCAAGAGTACTGGAGTGGGGTGCCATTGCCTAACCCTAGAATCCTAGCAAGCAAGATAAATGTCACTTATCACACAGAGTCAGCCCTGCTGTCCCCAGATTTATTGGGAAATGGGTCCACAAGCAACTCCGAGAAGTCAGATAACTACCCTGCGCCTCAGAGCTCTGGGTATGCGAGTACAAGGCTGACCAGAGTTTTCAAAAACAAATATTCAAGACTCAACAAAGCTTAAGGGAGCATTTATAAGACTATAAATGAAAAGATTACAGAAATAAACAGAAGAGTGATGCCATGAATGCCTACATCAGCAAGGAAAAGGTCTGCCTGAACTGGGAGCCAGCGATGACAGAGCATGCATCCCCCTCAGTTTCGAGAAATGTCTCTCAATGAGCCAAGATTTATAACAAGCACTGACGTCTATAATGCATTCTAGGGGCTAGCTGCAGAGCACTTTTGCACTACACATAGAGTAACCTGACTCTCACAAGGAGAGTAGGAAGCTGGGATTGTCATCAGTTCTTTATTTACAGCTAAGAACACAGGCTCAGATAGGTCAAGTGCTCAGAGCCCCAGGATTTGCGGTTTGAGCCAAGACTTGAGCTCCCATTTCCTGACCCCATATCCGCTGTCCATTTCGTTGTCCCCCAAACGATGGAAAGCCGGGGCAGAGAGGGCCCAGCTGGAGGACACTTTTCCCAATGCCATAAGATCCATCAACCCACTTGGAGGGTGGTTTTCTTTGCTTCGTGTAGCCATATGTGGTCAGGGGGTGCGGGGGGAGGGGTTAAAGGGCCTGGGATAAATGCCTGGTCTGCCTCCAAACTCAGCTGGGAAAATACTCTCTGACAAGACACCATAGCTTGTGCCCACAAGCAGGCCCTGAGAGAAGAAGGAGCCTGAGGCACGGGGTCAGGAGAGCTAAGGCCTTCGTGTGATCCTGGCAGAACCTCAGAGTCGGAAGCCTCTGAGAACCAGGCCACAAGCTCTCTCAGGATCCTAAAGATAGAATCTGGGGCAAAGGAACTGAATTTACCCTTTGCTGGGATGGGAGAGAGGATCAAATACATAAACTCAGCTGGCCTTAGACAGTTCATGAGCTACCTCTGAGAGGCAAATTGCCAAGATCAAACACTCACATATTACCTGGGAAAGACGAAAAAAGAGAAAAAAAAAAAAAAAAATCAGGTGGCCTAGTGGTAAAGAATCTGCCTGCCAACGCAGGAGATACAAGAGATGCAGGTTCGATTTCTGGCTCAGGAAGATACCCTGGAGAAGGGAATAGCAACCCACTCCAGTATTCTTGCCCAGAGAATCCCGTGGAAAGAGGCGCCTAGCGGGCTACAGTCCATAGGCTTGCAAAGAGTTGTATATGACTTAGCGGCTGAGCACACACACAAGAGCCATTTATCCCTGGCAGTTGGCAGTCCACCACCTTGGAAAGAAGACATGAGAAATTGGAGGACCTGCCCTTTGGGGTGTTGGAAAACTTGAAGAGTGGGCCTCTCCTGAATATCACTACTTACCAGGCAACAGAGATGAGAGGAAGGGCCTTCATCCTGGTGCACTTCCCAAGAGATAAAAAATCCAAGATCCTGATGAATATGGAATAGGGAAGGGGCAATGGCCTTGATCTGAACAAACTTGGGCTTGAACCACGGCTCAGTGTCTTGTTAGCTGTGACCTTAAACAACTCACAACCTCTTTGAGCCTCAGTTTCAATATCTGTAGAGGATACAACGCTGACCTTTCAGGATTTGGAGGGGGATGAAGAAAAATTATAAATGTAAAGGGCATAGCACACCATCATACACAGGAGCCACTCAACAAATGTGAGCTTTTTGTGAGCCCTTGCAATCCTCACTTCCTTATTATTGCAATATTAATACTTGGTCATTTTAATTCTTAGAAATTCACCAGTCAGTAGTCTTAAGAGAATCATGTCTATCTTGGCCGTTTCGCTAGTCTCTTTAAAATATAATCATCTGCGATTTTGGCTGTGAACATCTCAAATAAATCTAGACCCTTGGGTCTCTTACTAGTCTACTTCATGCTTCCTAAATTCCCTTAGCAAACAAACAAACAAAAAACCCTGCAACCTTATCGTCTTTCTCCAACTCAAAAGACAATCCAAACCTTATGGATATTTGGCACAACTTAACAATAGTCAAGTTCAACTAACGTTCCACAAGGCTTAAAATGAAGAGTTCTGAGTTCACCAAAGCTTTACAGAGTTCAATCAATAGTAGTGTGCCTATGAAAACAGGAACAACAGCAAGGATGAGTTTCTTGTGGAGTTCTTCATTATCTTCTGGGTCTTTGGGACCATTTCCTCTTGACATGCTATTATCCAAGTCAGGGTCACACCTACCCTCTATACTCCAGTCTTTCATATACACCACTACCAGTGCTTTGACCATACTACACAATAACTGTCTATTTTATGCTCTCTTCACTACCCTACAATCTCCTTTCAGGCAAGAACAGTGTTCTGCCATATCTCAATTACCAGTACCTACCAACACAGTACCTGGTGTGTAATAGACATTGAATTAATACTGTAGGTGTATAAGATGGATAAATAAACAAACAGGGTTTCTAGATGGTTGAATGGCATCACCAACTCAATGGACATGAGTTTGAGCAAACTCTGGGAGATGGTGAAAGACAGGGAAGCCTGGCGTGCTGCAGTCCAATAGTTGCAAATAGTCGGACACGACCGAGTGACTAAGCAACAACAACAAAGATCTGGGAGAAACTTTAGAAATCATCTGGTCTAATACAAGGCCTTCGTCTTACAGACAAGGACCCTGAGGCTCAGAGCTGTAAGAAGATTCAGCCCAGGCGGCCTCAGAATCCGCAAGAAGATGACAAGTGGCGGCAGTCACATGCCATTTTGATTGTGAGTTCACAGACAGACATCACTTCACACTCACTCCCAGGGGAGGTAGTGTATCCTGGTGGCTTCCCAGGTGAAGTCTGCGGCTACCTACCTGTCATGTGATTTTGGATAAATTACTTTATCTCTCTGAGTCACAATGGCTACATCTGTTAATTGGGGCTACGAATAACTCCAGAGTTCTTGGGGGTACAAAGCCTGCCAACACACATGAATAGAACAAATGTTTACTGAATGAATCATGAATGAGTCCCTGTCCAGCATACCACAAGAACCTGGTTTAGACTCTGTATTTAAATCTCTGCCTGCATAGAAGGTGGCTGGATCACCCATAATTACACAGCTATGTACTTGGAATTTGTTTCTTGCTGGAATTAGACCTTAAAGCCAAGTAGCCTCTATAACGCTGTTCACCGTTCCTTTCACCTTGGTTGCCCTTGCTTCACAAATCCGCCCCACAAATTACCCATCTTCTATCACCCAGCTAGTTACACCTTGTCTAGAAAGCTGTCTCTGATTCCTACAATGTCCTTAGTCCTTCCTCTCACTAATTAATACAGCAGAGGGGTGTATCCATTTGGCTTTTTAAATTGTGGCAAAATACACATAATGTGAAATTTACCACCTTAACCAATTTTTTTTTTGGCTGTGCCACACAGCATGTGGGATATTAACTCTGCAACGAGGGATCGAACCTGTCCCCTCGCAGCGGAAGCTGTTTTAACCACTGAACCACCAAGGAAGTCCCCCACCTTAACCATTTTTAAGTGTACAACTCAGCAGTGTTGAGTACATTCACACTGTTGTGTGGCCAATTGCTAGAACTTTTTTATCTTGTGAAACCAAATTCTACACTCATTAAACAACAACTCCCCCTATTGCTTCCTCCTCCAGCCGCTGGCGAGCATTCTACTTTCTGTCTCTCTGTCTGATTACTCTAGGTACCTCATTTAAATGGAATTATACAATATTTGTCCATTTCTGTCTGATTTATATCACTTAGCAAAGTGTCCTCGAGGTTCATCCATGTTGTAGCATGCGTTCAGAATTTCCTTCAAAGGCTATTCAGCTTTGAAATACATTCAAGGCTGAATACACGGAATAATTACTCAATGTTCCATTGCATGCACATACTACATTTTGCTTATCCATTCATCTGTTGATGGGCGCTTGAGCTGCTTCCACTTCCTAGCTATCGTGAATAATGCTGAGGTTTATCTGCCTCATCTCCTCTACTTAAATGTGAACTTCCCAAAGACAATGGATGAGTCTCAGTCATCTCTATAGTTCTCAAGGTGCCTCACACGTGATGGCACTTAATAAATACCTATCAAGTAAATAAGACAGTTGTTGTTGTTTAGTGGCTAAGTCGTGTCCAACTCTGTGACCCCATGCACTGTAGCCCTGCAGGCTCCTCTTTCCATGGGATTTCCCAGGCAAGAATTTGCAAATGGCAGTATCAGCAGAAAAACACAGGCTTTGCAATAAGACAGTCTTGATTTCTGGTCCTGGATCTGCCTCTTCCTACTCATATGATCTTAGGCGTGTTGCTTAAGCTCTCAGAGTTTCAGTTCCTTATGTGGTTTTTGCCACAATTAAATATTATAACTTATGTAAAGCAGTTGGCACAGCACTTGGCACACCATAAACTTAAAAAAAAATGTATGCCAGTATTATGATTATAAAGTTATATAATAAAAGTAACTTACTGCACATACAAACAGGCCATTTAGTTTTCTGGCCATGATAATTTTAAAGGCAGAGTACGCAGAATTCTGAGAGCAAACAATTCATTACAGGTAACAGTCAAAACAGAAAGACACCTCATAGCACTAACCATGAATTCGGATTGGTATCACTCTACTGAAATCTTGAGCTATTCTGCTACAGGTCTGGATGTTGGAAATTTTGCCACTTCAAAGGGACAGACTTAAACGTTGTACTGAGGACCACCTCCCTGAGCAAAGCAGCCTGTCAAAGATCTCACAGTTTTTAATCAGGATGACTTGAGGGTTTTTTTTTTTTTTTTTTGGTGCCTGGGCTGAGTCTGTCTTGAATTTGATCAAGTTTGAACTTTTTAGCAAAATGATGAAAGAAAGAAATAGATCTTTATGACTATTTCAGACAGACATATTTATTTCAATCTGTCTCAAAGGAAACTGAGCTCCCCACCCTACTCCTAGTTCCTCCTGGACATGAATTCCTTTTGCGGTTGCTCTCCAAATTTTCCAGACCAGAAACATTCCTTCCAAAGTTAGCTCTTAGAAAGTAGAGTTCTTAAGTCTTAGAAGGAAAACTTATTGGAGTTTCTTTTTGTCTGCTGAAACAATTAACATTCCTCATGGCTAATTTAAATGACTCTCTCAGACAAAAATCAGAAACTTGGTCGTGTGGTGGAGGAAAGGGAAGGGAAGAAAAAGAGAAGGTAAGAGAAAGTTGTTCAAATGCTAGTGTCAGTCGCTCAGTTGTGTCGGACTCTTTGCGTCTCTCTGGACTGTAGCCCACCAGGCTCCTCCTTCTGTAGGATTCTCCAGGCAAGAATACTGGAGTGGGTTGCCATGCCCTCCTCCAGGGGATCTTACCAACCCAGGGATCAAATCCGAGTCTCGTGTTTTCTACATTAGAAGGCACGTTCTTTACCACTAGTGCCACCTGGGAAGCCCCCCATATGCCACAGGTCAATTTTAATTTGTCTCCCAAATAACAGCTAAGGGCTACTGAATGCCTTCCCCAACCAGGACACCCAAATGACTTCGAGGCCCACCAGGTGAAGGGTACCACACTGAGACTTGAAACACAGAGCCTCCACTATGCTCTAAGCATTAATTTTGGTGATGACTGCATGACTCTGTGAACATCCTAAATCAAACGACTGAATACATGCAGTTCATGTGAATTTTATCTCAACAAAGTCATTTAAAAGCCAGCATCATATAAAAGAGTAAATTTTAAGAAATCTCACCACATACACATGCGCACATACCCCACTCCTACTGCACTGGTATCAGTAACCATTTTGTTATTTTATATCCTTCCCAGATTCCTTTGTGCAAATCCAAATGTATTTGCTTAACCCCCTACTTCTTTCACAAAACATGCACTCTTCTGCATCAGCTTTCTTTTTGAGGGGTGTGGAGGAACCATCTTTCTTTCACTTAAAATATCCTTGGAGATCTTTGCATATCAACGCTTAGAGAAATCCTCATTCTTGGTAGTTTAACAGCTTTCCCTTTTGTGAACATACCCATTTATTTAACCAGCTTCCCACTGATGCACACTTAGGTGGTCTCTAATCATTTGCTATTAGCAATGGTGATGCAATGCTTGTGCTTTCTTCTTAACTTGGTTTTATCAGGTAACATTCTGCTTCTGGACTGAAGGGAGACAGCCTCAACTGCAGGAACCTCTTCAGAGTTAGTTGGAACTGGGTCTGCATACAGCCTCTTCTGTCCATGTGCATGTCAGTCGTTCAGTCGTGTCCGACTCTTTGCGACCCCATGGATTGTAGCCCACCAGGCTCCTCTCTCCATGGGATTTCCCAGGCAAGAACAACCCACTGGAGTGGGTTGCCATTTCCTTCTCCAGGGGATCTTCACCACCCAGGGATTGAAGCCAGGTCTCCTGCATTGCAGGCGGATGCTTTACCATCTGAGCTACTAGAGAAGGCACAGTCTCTTCTGCTGACTAGCTCTTAGCTCCATGACTGGGAAGGTTTCTTTTATCTTCTGAGCTTCAATTTCCTCACTTCATAAAGTAGGCAAAATCCCACCTACTTTATCAGGTTGCTTTTAGGGCTCAATAGGCTCCCACTGGCCAAATTTGGGACAATTTTTGTATCAAAAAGCATAAATATGGGAGCAGGGGAGGCGGAAGGTTGGAAATGGATTATAACACATGGGGGAAGAATCCAGGAATCCAAGTGATACTAAAAATAAATAAATAGTAGGGGAGTTGAAAGCTAATCTATCAGAAAAATGCTGGAAAACAAATACAGAACCAAAGAGAAAATTAGAAAATCATCCTTTTACTTATTGCATAGCACAGGGAACTCTGCTCAGTCTTATGTGGCAGTCTAGATGGGAGGGGAGTTTGGGGGAGAATGGATACACATATATGCGTGGCTGAGTCCCTTCGCCGTTCACCTGAAACTATCATATTGTTAATCGGCTATACTCCAATACAAAATAAAAAGTTTAAAAAAAGAAATAGAAAATCATCCTTTTATAGATGTTAATTGATCTAGGCCAGGATTATCAATAGATGTTTAAACCAGAGAGAGAAAAGTTGCTGAGAACAGGAGTTTGAAACAATCTCAAAGAATCACCCCAAAGGCAACGTTATTAATTAGAAAGAGAAGAGGGTTGGTTCCTTTACAATGTAGAGATCTGGCAAGGCCACCACATTCAAAATACAAACTTCTCATCACCAGTGTGGGGACAAACTGACATGTGTCACCCTGATGTGATGCAAGGGGAAGGATACAGCATCGCCTGTGGGGTATTCTTATCGCGAATGTTTACCCTGAGTATAAGAATAACAAAACCAGCAGATAAATCCAACCTACCGTCTACAAAGCAGCTTAGAATTTTCAAACTGTCAATGTTATGAAAGACAAAAAAAAAAAAAGGCAGGGGAACTTAGCCACATTAAAGGAAATTCAAGAGACACAACTACACTGTATAAGCAATCTTTGATTAAATTCTGCATCCCTCTTCCCCTAAAAGGTTATAAATATCATTGGAACAACTGGGGAAATCTGAAAAATATTATTGTTCCAGTGTAATGGTATTGTGGTTACAGGGGAGAATGTCCTTGTTCTTTAGACATACACGCTTCAGTGCTTAGAGATAAAGTGTTGTGGTGTCTGCAACTTACTTTCAAATGATTTTGAAAAATAAAAATCAATGTGTGTGTCAGTGTGTGTGTGTGTGTGCATGCACACAATCAGGATGGGAAAGCAAATAAATCTAGATGAAGGGTATAGGAGTTTTTGCTGTAATATTTTTGCAGTTTTTCTATGTTTGAAATTGTTCAAAATAAGTTGGGGGGGGGGGGGAATCAAACAAAACACGTAAATCAACTGACATTCATTAGGTCCTATAAGAGTTCCCATCATGGCTTCAACCAACTCAACAGATCTACAGAAAGCTCCTGCCCTCTAACCATGCTATGTGCTGGGGCTAAGTCACTGCAGTCGTGTCTGACTCTTTGTGACTCTATGGACTGTAGCCCAACAGGCTCCTCTGACCATGGGATTCTCTTGGCAAGAATACTGGAGTGGGTTGCCGTGTTTTCCTCCAGCAGATTTTCCCGACCCAGGGATTGAACCCAAGCAGATTTTCCCGACCCAGGGATTGAACTCCAGCAGATTTTCCCAACCCAGGGATTGAACCCAGGGATTCAAACCCAACCAAGGGATTGAACCCACTGAGACTTGGGTTCAATCCCTGGTCAGGAATATCTGCTGGAGAAGAACACGGCAACCCACTCCAGTATTCTTGCCAAGAGAATCCCATGGTCAGAGGTGCCTGTTGGGCTATAGTCCATAGAGTCACAAAGAGTCAGACACGACTGAAGTGACTTGGCCCAGCACATAGCATGGTTAGAGGGCAGCAGACAGTGCTGCCTTCAGAAAGCTTACACCTCTGATCAGATGACAAGACAAAAACAGGAAACACCTAGAGATCCAGTAAGGTTTTGGTTCCAGAAAAACTAGCTGGGGCCTACATATGTGAATTTTTTAAAGATCGGTAACCTTTTAAAAAACAAAACAGAACCACTACTTAACCTCACTAAGAATTATTTCCTCATTTACATGGAAAAATGGAGCTGGAATCTACAAGCTAAGTTGAGAGAATAAGATAGCGTACATAGTACACCTCTGTAAAGCGTATGTTATTGAAGGCTTAGCAAAAGATTAATCTCCTAGAATAAAAGCAGAGAAGGAAAGCTCCAGGAGGGTTCCACCTTTGTTTCCCTATCAGAACACCCAGCACAGGAATTTGCATTTAGCTTATGCTCCAAACATTGGATGAAGAAGTAATAGTAAGACATTATGAGATAGAATACCTAAAGAAAGTCTTTGTGGCTACAAATGCCACTGGAATTAGAGGAACGATTAATATGAGCTGGCCCAGCCAGAGACTGCAGCACCTTAACAAAAGCACATATTTACGTGCACATAAATTGGCAAATTTATGTCACATGAGTTTGAGCAAACTCTGGGAGATAATGAAGGACAGGGAAGCCTGGCATACTGCAGTCCATAGGTTTGTAAAGAGTCTGACACGACTCAGTGACTGGACAACAAAATTAGCAAAAGTCCTACTATACAGATTATCTCATCTGAGCCTCAAAGTAATCCCTATTTTAGAGATGAATAAACTGAGGTTTCAAAAAATAAATTACCCACTGAGCACACAACTCAAATTTCTGTTTGCCCAACCCAGCCACAGAAGAATGAAAATAACTGGTTAAAAGAATGGAAATATCTCACAGCTCAGTGATCCCATGGTCTCTGTAGAACAGTGAGTCACTGATGGCCACTCCTAAACTCAGGCCTTTTCTACAAAAAAAAAAATGCCAAAAATCTGCCTTGGGATTGCTTCTCTGGCTATTCAGAAAGATGAAAAATCAGGCCTTTTAGCCACCAGCTTCAGATATTAAAACAGCAGAGCTTAAATTCCCCTTTCTTGTGTGGCTGCATAACGGAGATGGAGAGGAAGTGAGTAGAAGAGATGATTTTCAATTCAAGGTTGACGGTGTCTGCATTTTAGTGAAGTTAATCTTAACTCTAAAATTTCCCTGCAAAATTTTCTGGGGGAAGACTCATGACTGCATTACTGTTCCTATTCACTTTTTAAACATCATGCTGTGTTGCAGTCTGGGATAATATATTTTATTTCTCTCTTCCAGAGGTTTCCATGTTATGGATGTATCAACCTTTACTACAGCGATCACAAAAACCACTACAACTCCCTTCCCTTAGTAAAAGAGGGTAGTCTAAGTGGCTAAATGGACTTGGCATAAGTATATAAAAATGACACTTCAAAGATTGTGATAGGAATTTAAATTGGGAAGCAGTTTAAATGAAAAATATCTATGCCCTTTGCCCCAGCATTTCTACCTTAGAAATGAATCCTACAGAAATACTCCCACAAGTTTATTACAAACGGATGCATGCTCAAATGCTCACCGCAGCAGTGTCTGACAGCCACTGAAAAGGGTAAGTTAGAGGAACATGCAAATACGTGGGGCAGATGCCCAAAATATATTAAGTGCCAGAGAGCAAGCAGAATACGTATTAAAATAACATCTTTAGCATACACGTGAGGGAAAATGACAGCATATGTGTGCGTGCTTCGTCGCTCAGCTGTGTCCAACTCTTTGCGACCCCATGGACTGCAGCCCACCAGGCTCCTCTCTCCATGGGATTCTCCAGGCAAGAATACTGGAGTGGGTTGCCTTCCCTTCTCCGCAGGATCTTCCCGACCCAGGGATCAAACCTGAGTCTCTTTCATTGCAGATGGATTCTTTACCATCAGAGCTACCAGGGAGGCCAGAAAAATGAGAGCAATACACATCAAAATCGCAACAGTTGACTACATGAGGCAGAATTAAGGGAATTTTCCCTTTGTAGTTCATCAGACATTTCTGTAATGGATTTTGATTTCTCTTAGGTCTAGAATCAAAAAACTAATTTAAAATATACGTTTATGTCCTCTTTCATGTCCTTTCCTCTTTGCAGTCAAATGCTCTACTCCTGAGTTATTGCCCCGCTTATCTCTCTTTTTAACTCAGGAAACAGCCACCTGCATCATTACCTCTAGAAATAAACAGCGCCAGCTGCAGAGGTCTGCACTCTTTAGGGAATGACAGAATCGTGGTCAGAAAGGACAGAAAAGATCACCTACAATATCTGCCAACAAACAGTATTCCAGCCCATAGGCTGATTAAATACAGGCAGTGACCAAAACAATCACTATCTTCTGAAGCAGGCCTTGATGTCATCTAGATTTGCTGTGACATTCCTAAAGATGACATTCAGGAATGGGCAACTGACTTGAACAATAATATTCAACACATGACAGGCTAAGCAGACAGAATCATTACCATATCCAAGAAAACTAACCTTGTTACTGATTATTTCCCATGCAGCTCCCATTCAAACTTCCCCAACTGTCCTCTCAGTGTCCTTGATAGCTTTTGCTTTTTTAAGTCCAGTATCCAATCAAGGGTTGCATGCGGCATTTGGTTGTCATAGCTCTTTGCTCATGCTCGCTCAGTCGCTAAGTTGTGTCCAACTCTTTGTGACCCCATGGCCTTGTAGCCCACCAGGTTTCTCTGTCCATGGGATTTTCCAGGCAAGAATACTGGAGTGGGCTGCCATTTCCTTGTCCACGGGATCTTCCCGAACCAGGGATCGAACCCATGTCTCCTACACTGGTAGGCAGATTCTTTATCTCTAAGCCACCAGGGAAGCCTGCCATGGCTCTTGAGTCTTTTTTAATCTAGATTAGTCCCCCGACATTTTGTATTCTTTTGCTTTGTTTCTCTGTCACGACATTGACACTTTTGAAGATCACAGTCCAGCTGTTCTACAGTACGTCCCACAATTTGAATTTGCCTGATTATTTCCTCATGATTAAATTGAGGTTAAATATTCCTGGCAAGAATTCTACCTTGGCATTAGGTGTGTGCTTGCCATTGCATTCGGTTGTCTAGTTACACTGAGATATCTTCCTCTTCATTATGTCACTGGGGGTACCAGGAAAGCCATCGGTCAATATATAAGATGTTCAAAATAGTAAATAATACCAAAAACAGCCTCAACGAACACCAGCTATTCCAGGCATAGTACCAGACATTTTAAAAAAATATATTATCTCATTTAAACCTCACAACAATCTTGTAAAGAAGCAGCAGTTCAAAGAGGTTAAGTCGCTTGTCCAGTGACACACATATAGTGATAAAAAAAATGTACACTTTCACATGTGGACTCATTCTTACACACAAACCCCCACACACACGTCAACATATGATCTCTGGGGTCCATGGTCTCCCTGAGGATCTTCCAGGGACAAGTAAAGAAGCCCTACCTTAGACTAATCTTGAGGAGGCCTAGCTAGCTTTCAAGAGTTGAATTCCTATGGAGAAGAAATTGAAAATAAATTATCTGTGGTCCACATAAAATTCTTCCACACTTGGAAATCTTCTTATTTGGAAATGGGCCACCTTTCCACCATAGCCAAGAAAATAGGGCAATGGCTCCATAAATTATTATAACATTCTGGTATTTGGCTTGTTTTTTTGCTATTCTGCAACAAATTGAAAAGAAAAATAAAGACAATGTAGAGAATTTTTCACAATATATTTCTAATTTTAATTAGATTTCTATATAAAATATAATTTCTAAATATATTTCTAATTTTAAAATGATGGTCTTTCCACAAGCTTTGGTATTAAATACGCTTTATTTCATGAGATAAACTAAAGGAGGACATATTTTTTAAAACACCTTTAACTATAGAAGAATAACTGTTGGCAAAATCTCACCCAATTTTATCTCAATTTTTTTGTATTTTCACTTACCTATAAAAGTCTGAAACCCATTATTTATGGCATTCTATACAATCAACATTATTTCAGAGAAACTAACTGGAATAAAGGAAATTCAGCCCCCAAAGAAACCAGGTCTGAAATCATTCTGAATTTTCCCTGAAAATCATCCACAAAACATCTCAAAGGTCTCCTCAGTCTCAGGTCTCCTCATGTCAACGCATTTGTTAAAAGCGTTTTACATTTTATATTTGCATTACTAATTGCCCTCTTCCGATGTGTTGCTATTTCCTGCCTTTGAGTGCGTCCTTATGACTTAGGTTAATATACTCAATCGACAAACATTCAGTGAGTCCCCAGTTTGTGCAAGGCAGTCTATTAGATGCATAGGAACTCACTCTGGAGAGTTGTTTCTTGCCTCCAAGTCTCAGGTCACAGGTAACCTACCACAGGTCACCCCCTTCTCCCCACGACTCAGCTCCCAAAGAAGTATGAAAACTTCCCTTGGGACTGTCCTCTCCTAGCACTGCCATCAAACCTCCTTGTGTGTGGTTATTTGTTTATATTCCTCTCCCTCACCTACATGAATTTTTCCAAAGCAAACACTGTCTTATTCAATGCTGTATTCCTAACACAGTGCACATACAGCTGCCAGGGATCAGTATAAATTAGTGGAATAAATATATTTTACATAGGAGGAAAATAAAGCTCGCAAAAAGAATATGATGTGTCTAAAATCATAAATAAGAAGTCACTCGTTGTAAAAAGCCTCACCAGAGGTCTCTTCTGTTCCACCATGATATCCTACACACAGATAAAGTGAGCTGGAGATCTTAGACGTCTTCATGGAACCTCAAACTCAGTATGTCCAAAAGTCCCTCCCCCTTGAAAAAACAAATAAAAATCTGGTCCCCATCCAATGTCCTCTTTCTCTTATAAGTGATATATCCAGTAGCTTAAGGAAAACCAAAGTCATCTTAACTCCATCTTTTTTCTATCTCCACACCCAATCTAGCAACAACCGTATCAACTATAGTCTTCAAATTTAGTGTCTCCCAATCACTTCCCTTCTCTCCAAGCCCCCAGCCACCACCCTAGATCCAAGGCCACCACCATCCCACAGGTAGACTACAAAAATGACTTTCCACCTCATCTTGTGTTCACTTTAGCTAATTCTCTCCAGTCTCTTCCCCAACTTAACAGCCAAGGTGATGTTTTTAATATCATCCTACCTGCATATGGAATTCATCTAGCTAATTAAAATCCTTCACTTAGGATAAAGACCAAATTCACCAGTGACTCAGAAAACTGCCCACTGTCTAGGCTCTGTCCACCTATCCAGCTTCATTCTTCCTCATTCTGGTCTCTCTCTCCTTGCTTCATGCCCATCAACTGTCTAACCCCCATAACTAACTAACTTTTAAATTCGTATAGTCATCTATTTCCTTTGTACTTTGAACATGTAGTTCCCGTGTTAGAAACCCCTTGTCCTCATCTCAGCACCTCCTATTGCCATCCTAAATTACTTCCTCTCACTCTCCAAGTCTCTTGAAATGTCACTTCCTACGGGAAGCCCTCCCTGATTCCTCCAGGCAAGGGAAGCACACCAAGTTAACCACTCCTCTCCTACCTTGTTGTACATCCCACTTCAGCAGGAGAATTCATCACAGTTGTAATTGCTTCTCCAATGATTATCTCCCCTATCAGAACATAAATTATCTGATAGTGGTGGAAGCATCTCTTTTTACGGAGCCTGGCGGGCTGCAGTCAGTGGGGCTGCAAAGAGGCAGACAGGGCTGGGCGACTGAGCACGCACATGTGCACGCACACACACACACACACACACACACACACCTCCCCCCAGTCCTTAGACCACAGTGGTGGTGGTGGTGGTTTAGTCACTAAGTCATGTCCAACTCTTGCGACCCCCGTAGACTATAGCCTGCCAGGCTCCTCTGCCTATGGGATTCCCCAGGCAAGAATACTGGAGTGGGTTGCCATTTCCTTCTACAGGGGATCTTCCCGACCCAAGAATCAAACCCAGACCTCCTGCATTGAAGGCAGATTCTTTACCGACTGAGTTACAGGGAAGATCTAGCTGCTCTCAATATCTGTTGTCAGAAGGACAGGCTGGGGCCATATCACCAGGCCAAGGGGCAAGGATCCTTATCCCTTTGCAAAGGATTTAAACAAAGGGAGAAAGAAATGCAGAGTTATTCAAGGTCACAGAGATAACCGAAATAGGGCCAAAACTAACATCCCATTCAGCTCATTTCTCCTCCCTAAAACACTAAAAAGCCTGGGTAGAAGAGGGAGCAACTCAGAAGAAGAAAATTAGGAATGAAAAGATGGTGAGTGAGAGGTCTCAGGTGGTGAGAGCTTCTGAATCTGCCTGTCACACTAGCTGCTTCTGGATGGGCAGCAGTTAGACTTTTCCTGCCTAGAGGAGCATCTTACTACACAAACAAACATAATCACTACCACCTCCTTAATGGGACAGTGGGTATAAAACAACAAACTTCTTTCATCCAAAGAAGAGAAGAAATGACAGGAAGAAAAGCTGTTATTGCTCCAAGCATCTTCAAAAAAAAAAAACCCAAATGGGCAGTGTGGTCACCTGGACCGGCTCCTCAGCAATCAACAGGAAGGGAGTAGAAAAGACGTAACTGCAGCAGGCAGGGGCAAGGGAGGAATAAACTAGAAGCCACTCAAAGTCTACTGATTCTTTGAGAATTAGGAGAACATTTTTTGTAGAGCATTTAAAAACCTTGCCAGGGGCTTCACTGGTAGCTCAGGGGTAAATAATCCTCCTGCCAATGCAGGAGACACGGGTTCAATCCCCAGTCCGGGAAGATACCACGTGCCGTGGAACAACGAAGCCCGTGTCCCGCATACTGCGCCTGTGCTCTAGAGGCCGAGAGCCACACCTACTGAAGCCCGCGCTCTGCAACATGCGAAGCCGCTGCAACGAGAGGCCCGGGCACCGCCACCAAGAGTAGCCCTCGCTCGCCACAACTAGGTAAAAGCCTTCGCAGCAACGAAGACCCAGCACAGCCAAAAATAAAGAAAGAAATAAAATTATATTAAAAAAAAAAAACTTGCTAATGCACCGGCAGCTCTTAAAACAGGTACCGATGAAAGGAAAAGTATCATGAGCTCAACTGTAACAATTCACTGTCTTCGGGCTGCGGGGGTCAAATTATATCCATGACAGAAGCCACAAACCAGGCCAAGGGGTTAGGTTCATTGCCATTCATCCTACCAAGCACCAACTGCAAGAAGAAGAAAAGGCAAAGCCTCTTCAATGAGGACTCAGTAGAATAAATATTTGAAGTCTCAACTACCCTACCCTGGATGTTCTGGATGAGGCAGAGAAGGGATGGAAGGGTATCCAGAGCCGGGAAGGACTCTTAGAGAGAGAGATGTGATATACTGGTGATAGGGAGATTTTGAAACACAGAGGGAAAAATGAGAATTGCAAATTGAGAGACAGGGAGAGAAACTGGAAGAACTTGAAGAGACACAGAGGGGTGTGGAAAGGAAGACAGCGTGGAAGGGGTGCTCAGGAAAGCAGACAATAAGCAACAGAGGGACACAGAAAGAGGCAAAGCCAGGCAGACCATCTTTCCCCAAATCCCAAAGCTGCTCATTGCATTCCAATAAATCACTCTACTACAAAGCCCATACAATGGACTGCCCTTTGCATTCAGTAACAAGCGGCATGTAACGAAGCATCGCCCAGCTGCAACTTTGGAGACCTAAGGGTCTGAATTAAAAACGAACAAAAAATTGGTTCAGCAGCAGAAGATAACCAGTAATGACTTTCCCCCAGTGGCTGACTTGGCTCCGAAAAGGTTTGGCATTTTGGAGTTAAGCATAAAACACTGGCATTTCTCCTTTTGACATTCCAAGAGGGGGTGTGGTTGACCCCAGGTCCATTCATTTCCAAGGTTGTAGATCTCTCAGCTAAGATTGGCCCCATCTGTTCTGGAGTCAGCCAGCTGTTTATTCCAAAATGACATATTTATTTTACTAATCACCCTAGTAACTCTTACAAGAACAGAGCCAATAGCACATGAGTCAAAATGCTCTCTGTCCTGTTAAACGTGTCAGTTTGCGTAAAAAAACAAAACCAAAAATCCAAAAAAGCTCTACGTGCTTTTCGGTTTCCAAGTCCATGATCACTCTTCCATGCCGTACCTTTCAGTAATGGCAAATGAAGGTTAACAGCGCTTCTAACTTTTCCTTTCCCTAATGCGTTAAAAATGAACCCTAATGATCCATTCTCCAAACCGTTATTTGTGACTGGTGACTGCCTCAGGAAAGGACAGCTCATTACGGTACCACTGTCAGTGGCAAGAAGCCTATTGGAATGTAATTTAAAACATTCGCACGAGTACAAATCTGTCGGCTCCACATCCAAACAATCCTGAAACCCTGCAGTTGGAAGAGGAAAAACACTCAACGAAAATGTTGCTTCCAGCAGCCTCAGAGAACCTTGCCCAGACACGTGAAATGTTTCTGACTGGCACGGAGTGCACCATTAAAGGACACTGTCACCTCAAATTGGCAGAAAAGGCGAGACAAACGACGTAGACACACACACACACACACACAAAATAAAGACCCACAAAACTTAACCTACTCAGAAGCACGCTCATCTTAAAAATGAATAGTGTGTGCTCGCCCAAGTGACACGAAATGTTCCAAAGTAGTGCGACCACATGAAATCAGTCTCCATTTCTCCCCACGCATCACCCCTTCCCACTCAAATCTCAGCACTCGGGCCGTATGTGACAGGACTGCAGTCTCCCACCACTGCCTTCCTCTGATTATTTTCCAAGAGCACTTCCCAACATCCTCCCCAACCCAGCTCCCTCTCCCAGTCTTCAAAAAGGTTGAGGGGAGTTGCGACTAGGGAACTGGCAAGCATCCGTCCTCTGGCGGGGGAAGGCTGATGGAGTTGTTCTTTGCAGTGACCCAAATTGCAGAGAGCTTTTCGCTTAGCAGCGCTTGCGAGCAACCTTCCCAATCCTCCCGCCCCCATCTTCCCAAAAGAAAGCCTTGAGAACTAAGCGGGAGGAATAACTTGGTAGAATCATTTGAATAAATCACTTCAACTCACCTGGTTTGGGATTTTTCTCCCCACCCCAGGCATAAACAGAAAGGATGTGCGAATGAGTCACGCAAGCAATGGAGGGTGTTGCGATGTCCTAAGTCCAAGGGCTGAAGTCAGTCCTTGCCCTGGTGCTGCTGCTACGCTTAGCTCAGCTGGAGCGAGCGGCAATCGCAAGCCTAGCAGCAGCAGGGGGGTGGATAGATCGTAGCACAATGAATGCAGTGGGGTTTTTGCAATGACATCATCCCACTGTCCAAAAGGCCCCAATAGCCATGCTCAGGAGCGGTGCGTTCTGGGAATTGTAGTTTCCTCAAGGCCCGGCGGAACAGCCGGGCTATCCCCCGGAACTACAATGCCCAAAATGCGCCATGGTCGGACGCGCCCGCAGCGGGCGAAGAGAGCGAAGTGGACAAGGCCGCCATGTTAGGGGTGCTGGAAAGATTCCGCGGAGCCCGCTGAGGTTTTAGGGAACTCGGGAGCCGAGTGGTGGTGCAGAGGGGACAGTGAGGAGGAGGATAAGTCGGTTGGTGAGCCTGGGTTCCTAACCTGGGCATCGGGGGATGGAGGCGGCGTCTGGGGCCGAGTAGGACGTGTCCGGCTGGTGGTGGCATGAGAGGCCGAGTGGGCCTCGGCCTTAACGGTCCTGCAGGAGTTGTGGAGGTCGCCTGCGCCTCTTGCCCCATGTTGTGACAAAGGGATTGAGGGAGTCAGTTTACTTTTGGGTTCAGAGCATCAAATTGATCCGCTGACAGGATAGTAAGGGGCGGTTGTGTTTTTCCTCGGGGAGTGGGGTGCGCTGCGGAGATCCCGGGTGGCGACCCTCTAACCTTTAGTCGCAGAACCTTCTACCTACGGAACTGGGCTGTCCCTCCCAGATTTTTTTTTGTTAATTGTTTTCTCATTCTCCAACCTTCCTTACTCCTTTCCCAAGGTGTCGGACCCTCATTGGTCTTTCATGCAGAAATGGTTTGCAAAAGGTTCGAAAGACATCGATGTTGAAAGGTAGCTAAACTGAAAGGGAACGGCGCTTTGGCCCCGCAGTAAAGAAAACACAAAGTCCCTGTTTAAAATGACATCTTCATACTTGCCAGCGAAGGCAGGGAGACGTTAAAAGGGAATACTGATGATCGACCTGTTGACGGCTGGAGATTGGTTACTGAGTAAGAGGGTTCTTGAATAAACATAGAGTGCATACTAAAATTACTGCCCAGACGGGATCTTCAGGACCATGGACCACCAACTTACTTTAAAAATACAATTAGTGTTTAATTTGTAGAACTCCATGTATACCACTACGTTAGCAACTAATTTGCTTTCAAACTAAGTAGCTGAAACGGAAGTCATTGGTCTTTCAAGTTGTTTTGCCCAGTATCTCGAATGAACTGTATTTTTTCTCCAGTTGTGTTATTAAAACAATGCTGTGTGTTTGTTCTTTTTCAGAATCTGTCTTCACTATGAAAAGATGAGAAATTTTCTTTCTTCCTGAGGGTGTCGGAAGGTCTTAAAAGGCTGATATATTAGTGCTGTTTTTCTCCTTTCCTTTTGCATATTATCCTGAAAACATAACATCACTTTGGGTCAGTAGGGGTATGCACTTCACTTGTTAGGAGTTAAAATTATAGCTGATAAGTGGATTACTGTATCAAGGAAAGACTAGGCAGAGTGATTATAAATGACAAAAACATGGTCAAAACATTTCTCAGATGTATGCAGATGATAATTACAGAAATAGTTTTATAAAGAATGATCTTACATATTGTCATGTTTCTAGGAACAAGTCAGATGAATGGCTTTCATTTTTAAACAGAGGTAGTATGTGTTGGTCTCAGTTATGCATGGAGCTTATGGAATTATTTGTTACTCAGAAATACCTTCTTTACAAGTAATGTTGGTAAGTATAGGAAAAGGAACAAAATGTGTACTGTTTTCTTTGTGATCTGTGTTTCTTCGTATAACTATAGACATGTTTTAACCTTAAGAGAGACAAAATAGACTGAACAGATTTACATTTAGGCTTTCTTTCAAACTCATACAAATTATTTTTAGGGGTTGGTGATTCATGGGTGTTGTTGTGTCTCATATGAACTTATCTTGTTCATTTTGTAAGAGACTCCTTTATATAAGCAATAACCTCCTCAATTTGAGTTACTATAAAAAAAAAATTTGTTGGGGGCGGGGGAACCCAGCAGATTTCTCAAAAACATTGTATGAGAGAAATGAGACCTGTATAATATAGTGATTTCTGTAATTTGCCATGTGTTTGGGTAGTTAGAAATTTTTTTCAGACTTTTATCTAATGGGCATCAAGCCATAAAGAAATGAAATCTAGTTACTGTCTCAAAAAACAACTCCCTGACCCTTAACTTTTAGGAAAAAAATTACATACTCTATGTGGATATTTTGTTTAAAAAATTAGTATTACAGGAGTCGATGATGCCAGCTTCTGGAAGAATAACCTCAGTGTTCCAGAAGGAAAACTGTGTAGGGGACGTCCTGGTGATCCTGTAGTTAAGACTCCACCTGCCAGGCAGCAGGTGCAGGTTGACCAGGCGGCTCAGTGGTGGAGTCCACCTGCCAATACAGGAGATGTGGGTTTGATCCCTGTGTCTGCAAGATCCCTGGAGAAGGAAATGGCAGCCCATTCCAGTATTGTTGCCTGGAAAATCCCACGGACAGCGGAGCCTGGGGGGCTGTAATCCATGGGGTCTTAAAGAGTCAGACACAACTGAGCAGCAGCGGCAGGGAACTAAGACCCCACACACTGTGGGGTGTGGCCGAAGTGAAGAAAACTGCGAAGTGCAGTTAGGAATGCCTTACGTAGGTAAACCTCCTTTCTTTTTATCTCAAAACAGAATTGGGACATTGATTTGTATTATACATAGCTCATTAAAGAGTATTGAGTTGTTAGGCCAAGGGTTTTCTCAATAGGGTCAAGTGTCTGGATCACCTGTGGAACTCTAGATATGTGAAGCTATTTCCTACCCATTCACCCAGCTGAATAATTTTTGTTCAGGGTTGTCACCAGCTGTTGTATATCTTTAAGTAGGTGAGTTTACAGCGGTAGGGTAGAGCAGCCTTCTACATCCCAGATTTGTAGCTTTTTGTGGTGTGTGACATGAGTAATAAAGTTTTGGCCAAGATTTTAGGTTTATTAATATATTCATAAATGAATTTTCAAGACGTGTAAATGACCTAAGGATTAATTTATGTAGAGGAGGGGCATTAATTTTACCTTAAGAATACCATAATATCCTGACTTGAATATTTCTATGAGTGAAATTTTGCTTGTGTACTTGTATAGTTTGAAAAGCCCTCAATTGGTTATGAAAATTAGGCCCTGTCTTCATTGAGAATCAGTGTAGTTAATTCTCTAAAAGGTGATGTCCCAAATTATAAAAAATGTTAGACTTGTTTCATGCCTGCAGAGATCTAAAATAATGCTTTTATATTTCAAGCTATGAAATTTGAGAGAGCAAGTATCAGTTATATTGTCTGCCTTTCTTTATCGCTTCCAAAATAAAATCAATTTTCTTAACCGTTCTCAGAAATGAAATGCCAGCAATCCAAAGGTGATGTAAACCCCAACAGTTACAGTAAGAGTTATTTTAAGTTGGTCACAGAATTAAGACATGAAAACTTAAGGGGGAAAATGAAAAGCATTTTACCAAAATTATCATATTGGATAGCCTTATATTGAGTTAAATGTTTTCTACACCATTTATTTTTAAAGTGGACACAGATGAGCATGTTATACAGGGTTCAGCATTTGGAGTTTCTCAGGAAACTCAGATTTTTAACTTATTCTGGAAACAAATATTTCATATTTACACATTTTACTTTAACAGCATTCAGAAAACTAAAGCATATGTTTTCTAGTCTTGTTTAGTTGACCCACTGTTGTTTTTGTAACAGATTGGTATAATTGTAGCTCCTGTGTTTAATTAACCAGAAAAATGAGCCTTTCATGATTTTTATTTCTCAGTTTTTAGTAGGTTTGGATAATTAAAGTGGCACTAGAACATTTCTTTGCAAGAATAAGTATATAAAGCTGAACTTAATCCAATATAAATATGTTCATGAATATAGCCACTTAAGGAAACTGCAGAGATGTACAGTTTTAAGCAATTATGTAAGTAGGTCCGTATAATTCGTAATTCAATTATGGACTTTTTATAGTACTGTTTTTGAACTTGCTGTAAAGGTTAGTCCTCAGTGAGTTCTGTCTTAAAACATTTTAGAAAATGTTCATCAAAATCATCTATTTACTCCTAAGCCATGACTTGGTGAATTTGGCACATAGGTGCTTATAAATGGAATAGCCTGGGGATTTGTTTGAGTTACTCCACCTCCATAAGGTAAAGTTCAGTAACCATAACCCTTGACATAATCTAAGTGATCTTTTTTTTCCACCTTTGAGCCAAAATAAAACTCAGCTTTCCTCCTTCCTTATTCTGTCCCATCAGACTTTTAGTCATTAATATAGTATTAAGCAGAATCTTTCATAGTTTCTTGGCAGTTGTCCACATTGAACTGGAGAGCATTTATGCTATTGACTCAATGTTAGCATATGTAGAGGCATTTCCTAGTGAATGTTTCATAGTCTTTTATATTAAGACATAAAAATTACAGAAAACGTTAATTTAAATGTTAAACATGCTGAAATAAAGCAGTTGCCTAAGTGGTAATGTTTAAAGTATATTGCAAGTAACTAATATAATAGAGCACTTTATTGTAATTGCTTAACTGCAACTAAGCAGCATCTTACATAAGTGTGATGTAAAAGACCCCTATCAGTCCTGTGCTATTTCAATGGAATACTTTTCTAGTAATGGGATGCAAAAATTGATAATGTATTGAAAATTAAGTGCTGTTTTTGGTGATGAACTTTACATTTATTTATTTTACATTTGACAGTCTCAATGGAAGAATTCCATTTCAGCTCTTGTCTTGCTTACTGTTTGTATCTTTAATGTTAGGCATTATGCCTTTTGAATTTCAGTCCCATGGCTGTTCTGTTTTCAGTATTCATGTTTGTGTCTTTCTAAAATTGTTTGTTTGTTTCTTGATAGTTCTGAGATGAACAGTTTTTGTCGCATCTCATCTGGCAATGTATTTGCCAAAGATGTGTCCTGGATTTTCTTGTTTTCCAGATAAACTCTGCTCACTCATCTTCCTCATTCTTGGAACCTGTTTTGAATTTGTTGCTGTTTTGGGTTCTTGTATGGAAATTCTAAGATTTATGGAGTACTGAGAGGAAGCCAGATTTCAGGAGTTTGAAGGTTAAGTGAAGGGAAGGGGGAAAGAAGTAGGTACCATATGTAGACAGCTTCTTTAAGAAGTTTGGCTCCAAAAGAGGTAAGAAATAGTTGTTTACAGAGGGAATGTGGGATTAAAAGAGGGTTTGTATTTAAATCGTCTACTTAGAGGTCAAAATCACTTTCTGTACTTCATAGCAGTCTGATCATTTCCCAAAGGAATCAAGACTTAAAATTCTACCTTGCACTGAAATCAGGCCAGGAGGAAAGGGGGAAGAGCTCTGAAGTACTTTTTTGATTTTTTATTTTTTATTTTTTCCTATGTGTGACTTGATGCTTTTCATTTGATTTAATTATTTTTCATTCCCAGTTTTCAGTTGTTTCATTTAACCAAACTTGGACTCCAGGACTGGAGAAGGGCATGGCAACCCACTCCAGTATTCTTGCCTGGAGAATCCTCACAGACAGAGGAGCCTAGTGGGCTACAGTCCATAGGGTTGTAGAGTTAGACACAACTGAAGTGACTGAGCTCGCACTCATATACTCCAGGATAGCGATTTATATGACAGTTCCAAAAAAAGCATAGCAATGACCGTGAGCCTCAGCTTCTTTTGAAAAATGACATGTTCTTATAGGTGATATCTGCCCTTTATATTCACATGCATGCTCTGTCGTGTCTAACTCTTTGCTACTCCATGGACTGTAGCCCACTAGGCTTCTCTGTCCATGAGATTTTCCAGGCAATACTGGAGTGGGTTGCCATTTCCTTTTCCAGGGGATTTCCCCAACCCAGGGATTAAATCTGTGTCTCTGGCATTGCAGGTGGGTTTTTTACCATTGAGCCACCTGGGAAGCCTGCCCTTTATACCTGTATCATTAATTCTTCCTATCCCTACTGCCTGGGATCCTCACAACCTCTTTTAGAAAAAAATGGTGCTCACTTGAACCAGGAGGTTAGACTTGAACAGGACGTGTCTGTTTCTTGCCCAGCTATGATTTTTCATTATACATTACCTAGAGGAGGAGAAATCGGAGACAGTTACATTCTTTAGTGTCATTAAGCGAGGAGGGTATGATTGTGAAAATCCAGAAAAACATATACGGAGGGAAAAGCAACTAATACTTGAGGGCAACCAGTCCCTACACAAGAGGTGGTAAACCCAATTCTAACTGATAGGAACTAAATTTTCAATAACCTGAACTCTCATTCAGTTACCCAGTAATGTAAATGAGCTACTGTTTGCCTCTGGGAGTTTAACTGGCAGAATAAATGGAAAGATGTCACCGAAAGAGGAAAACAACTAAGCCAGATGAGATTTTGCATAATCAGAAAATAAGGAGGTTGGTTACTTCTAGACTTTGGCACAGGAACGCAGTATGTCCAAATGTTATCTCACTGCTTTTCATGAGATGCACCAGAAGAAATGACCTGAGCTGTTGCCATGAAAAGACAAGCCTGTGGCTACCCGTGAATTGCTGTCTGCCGTGAGTTACCAGCCTCTTTGCACCCAGCAAGATGCCCCGTTTTAGGCTAAAACTTGACTGTTGGAGCTAATAACCTATTTTTAGCAAATTTAAGACTCTCACCCACCTCTTCAACCATCTGGAGAGAGGGAAAGATAAAACAGTGTTAACAGAAACAGAATAATTGTTGGTTGTGGGCCCAGAGTTATACTCAGGTTCAGCAAAGTTACTTGCACCTGTCTTTACTGCTGAATTAATTATTTAAGGTGATGAATTATTACTTTTTAATACTTGCTCAGTCTGCAAAGTTTACTTAAAGTGCATTTAACAGTTCAGATAACTAGAAAGCAGTTCCTCTGATAACACTGGCAGGATATGCTGTTAAAATATTTTTCTGCTGGTTGAGGTCTGTCACACTATTTGTTTATACTATTTTACATTATAAGCACTCAAAAGGCAGTGTAGTGTGGTGGCTTGGAGCATAGTCTCAGAGCCAGTCAGCCTGGTTTGAAGTCACACTTCTTCCCATTGGGTTGACTGAGCAAGTTGTTTAACCTATGCCTCAGATTCATCTGTACAGTGGGTATAGTACTTCTCTCATTTGGCTGCTATGAGAATTGAATGTATATGGAGATCACTATCAGCTGTAACACAAAAACGTGGTTTTTTGCAAATCTCACTATTTAAGGATTCACTGAAAGTACTGTCCTTCAAAAATTAAACCGTTTTTAAGCATGAGTATGATTCTCTGCTTTAGATGTTATAAGTTAATGTCCCATCAGTTTTAACTTTACCAAACACCTAGTTTAGTAACTGAAGCTTTATGTAAATATGTATAACATAAATGTGATATTTATACCATAATTTACAATTAACTTAGGGACTCTGCCACTGACAGTTTAAAGATCAAGTAAGAAAAGTATTGTCTAAAATAAATTTAAATTTTCAGGGTTTGGTCTGCAAATACCTGAAGTGAGTTCAAGCTTTATGGTCCACTTTTAAGAATATTAGGTCTGTAAGAAGTTCCAACGGAGAAGGCAATGGCAATCCACTCCAGTACTCTTGCCCGGAGAATCCCAGGGAACAGGGAGCCTGGTGGGCTGCTGTCTATGGGGTTGCACAGAGTCGGACACGACTGAAGCGACTTAGCAGCAGCAGCAGCAACAAGTTCCAAACGCATCGCTTCAAAGAATTGCCTTCACGTCAGGAGTGGCTTCTGGATTCCCAAACTAATAGACTACTGAGTAAGGTATCTCAGCTTAGGCAAATTAACTGTTAAATCTATTGCCTTATCTTTAAAAATAGGCTAACGTGGAAAACCAAATTGTTTTCTGTTGTATGTATTCTGCAGTGTAGTCTAGAGGCTTCAGCAACAGACTCTCCTAGGATACATGTCAAAAAGTGCAGATTCTAGTGTCCCTACATAGATACTCTGCTTACAGCAAGATCTGGGGATCTTTATTTACTTTTTTTTGGCCACACCGCATGACGTGGGTTATTAGTCCGCTGTGGGTGCTCAGGAACTTCAGTCATGTCTCACTGCGACCCCATGGCCTGTAAGCCCACCAGGTCCGCTGTCCATGGAATTCTGCAGGTAAGAGTGCTGGAGTGAGTTGCCATATCCTCCTCGGGATCTTCCCCACCCACCGATTGAACCTGTGTCTCCTGCATTGCAGGTGGATTCTTTACCACTGAGCCACCAGGGGAGCCCTTTTTGTCCCCTGACCGGGGATCAAACCCACACCCCTGCAGTGGAAGCACGGAGTCTTAACCGCTAGACCACCAGGGAAGTCCCTAGGAATCTGTATTTTTAATGAACTCACCTCTTCACCTAGTTCTACTTGAAAGCACAAAGGTAAAACAGCTTGCTAAAATCAGGCCTCAATACATTCTCCCCTTCCTCGTTTTTGTGTTCTAACTCTTCTTTCCATTGTGCTCAATACTTCTTGCTGCAGTTCCAAGACACAGAGCAAAAACTTTCAAAATCTTTTCTTTGTAGTTGTATTCAATAAAGAATATAATTCAACCACAGCACGTATTGCTTAAATCGGGTGTATAATAGTTTATTTTAGGGAAATGCATGAATTATATGATCCATGCTTGTATCTAAAGCATTTGATTAAAAGATTTTGAATAAAAAGAAGTAGTTCAGTAGCTCAGTCATGTCTGACTCTGCAGGCCCACAGGCTGCAGCACACCAGGCTTCCCTGTCAATCACCAACTCCAGAGTTTGCTCAAACTCATGTCCCTTGAGTCGGTGATGCCATCCAACTACGTCATCCTCTGTTGTCCCCTTCTCTTCCTGCCTTCAGTCTTTCCCAGCATCAGGATCTGTTCAAATGAGTCAGTTCTTTGCATCAGGTGGCCAAAGTATTAGAGTTTCAGCTTACTATCAGTCCTTCCAATGAATATTCAGGACTGATTTCCTTGAGGATTGACTGGTTTGGCCTCCTTGCAGTCCAAGGGACTCTCAAGAGTCTTCTTCAACACCACAGTTTAAAAGCATCAATTCTTCAGCGCTCAGCTTTCATTATACTCCAACTCTCACATCCGTACGTGACTACTGGAAAAACCATAGCTTTGACTAGACAGACCTTTGTTGACAAAGTAATGTCTCTGCTTTTTAATATGTTGTCTAGGTTGGTCATACTTTTTCTTGCAAGGAGCAAGCATCTTTTAATTTGATAGCCGCAGTCACCATCTGCAGTGATGTGGAGCCCAAGAAAATAAAGTCTCACTGTTTCCATTGTTTCCCTATCTGCCTTGAAGTGATGAGACCAGATGCCATGATCTTCATTATTTGAATGTTGAGTTCTAAGCCAACTTTTTCACTCTCTCACTTTCATCGAGAGGTTCTTGACTTCCTCTTTGCTTTCTGCCTTAAGGGTGGTGTCATCTGCATATCTGAGGTTATTGAAATTTCTCCCAGCAGTCTTGATACCAGCTTGCACCTCATCCATCCTGGCATTTCACATGAGGTACTCTGCATAGAAGTTAAATAACAAGGGTGAAAAATACAGCCTTGACCTACTGCTTTCCCAATTTGGGTCAAGTCCATTATTCCATGTCGAGTTCTAACTTGCTTCTTAACCTGCATATAGATTTCTGAGGAGGAGATCTGTGCCTGAAGAACTATGGACGGAGTTTCGTGACATTGTATAGGAGGCGACAATCATCCCCAAGAAAAAGGCAAAATGGTTGTCTGACGAGGCCTTACAAATACCTGTGAAAAGAAGAGAGGCTAAAGGCAAAGGAGAAAAGGAAAGATATACCCATTTGAATGCAAAGTTACAAAGAATAGCATGGAGAGTTAAGAAAGCCTTCCTCAGTGATCAGTGCAAAGAAATAGAGGAAAACAATAGAATGAAAAAGACGAGATACTTTAAAGGAAATTAGAGATACCAAGTGAACATTTCATGCAAAGATGGGCACAATAAAGGACAGAAATGGTATGGACCTAACAGAAGCAGAAGATATTAAGAAGGAAAAAAAAAAAAGGCAAGAATACACAGAAGAACTGTACAAAAAGATCGCAACCCAGGTAACCACGATGGTGTGATCACTCACTTAGAGCCAGACTTCCTGGAATGTGGAGTCAAGTAGACCTTAGAAAGCATCACTACGAACAAAGCTAGAAGTGATGGAATTCCAGTTGAGCTATTTCAAATCCTAAAAGATGATGCTGTGAAAGTGCTGCACTCAGTATGCCAGCAGATTTGGAAAACTCAGCAGTGGCCCCAGGACTGGAAAAGGTCAGTTTTCATTCCAATCCCAAAGAAAGGCAATGCCAAAGAATGTTCAAACTACTGCACAATTGCACTCATCTCACACGCTAGTAAAGTAATGCTCAAAATTCTCCAAGCCAGGCTTCAGTAGTACGTGAACTTCCAGATGTTCAAGCTGGATTTAAAGGCAGAGGAACCAGAGATCAAATTGCCAACATCCGTTGGATCATAGGAAAAGCAAGAAGAGTTCCAGAGAAACATCTGCTTCATTGACTATGCTAAAGCTTTTGACTGTGTGAATCACAACAAACTGGGAAATTCTTAAAGAAGAAACCTTATAGTAGGGTATTCTAGACATCTAGAATATCAGTATTGGGGAATGGGGGTATTATTTCAGACAATTTAAATCCATTTATTTTGTTCTATATGTATATATTGATTAGTTACTAAGTAAAAAAGACTGTGGAGGTACAAAAATAACAAACTTTGAGACCATTGAAGTGAAAGTGTTAGTCACTGTTGGTTCCAAATCTTTGGGATCCCATAGACTCTGCTAGACTCCTCTGCCCATGAAATTCTCCAGGCAAGAATACTGGACTGGGTTTCCATTCCCTTCTCCAGAGGATCTTCACGATCTAGGGACTCCTAGAACCCAGGTCTCCTGCATTGCAGGCAGATTCTTTGCCATCTAAGCCACCAGACTCAACTTCTTACTGTCACGTACCCCTTGGTCATGGCAGCCTGGTGTGCTGCAGTCCATGGGGTCTCAATGAGTCTGATGTGACTGAGAGACTGAACTGAACCCCTTAGTCAATCTAATGAAATCTGTGGATCACTTTTCCAAAAAGTTTTTAAAAAGTATATACAAGGTATAGCATAATAAAGGGATACAATAATACTGAAGTGAACACAAATTTTTTAAATTTTGGACATAGCAACATATATAAATATATATACACTAACAAGCTCTAGGGACTTTCCTGCTGATCCAGTGGCTAAAAATTTAAGCTCCCAATGCAGGGGGCTCAGGTTCAACCAATGGTCTGGAAGCTAGATCTCACATGCCACACCTAAGGTCCCGCATGCAGCAACTAAGACCTGGCACAGCCACATATTTTTTTTTTAAAGCTCAAGCAAGTTGTAACAATTGTAATAGGAAAATAATCAGACTTCAGCTATGACAGTCATATTTACTCTTAATACTACTGTAATCTGTTACCTGCATTCAAGTTTTATTAGAAGTTATTGAAAATAGGAATGTAATATTTCCCCATCCAAGTTCATGGAACCCTGAATTCTATTAACCTGTGATTAAGAACCCTGGCTAAACTTTTTAGATAGGAACTTACTCTTTTTCACTGTTGTATTCAAGAGCTGATTAAGATCTTTTTAGAGACCTGAGCTCTGAAAAACTTATGACACCTTACTTCGTATAATTCTAGACACTGATCAAACATTTCAATATTAACCTACCTCCAACTACGGAAATTAATACCCCCTTTCCTTATATATTCAATAGGTGAATCGAGGGATTTTTTTTCCCCTTCCCAACAGTGAGCTAGTACTGCAATAAAGTATACATAAAGTATATGTTTAGCTCCCATTTTTCCCTTCCCTGGTGGCGCAGACAGTAAAGAATCCACCTGCAATGCAGGAGACCTGGGTTCAATCCCTGGGTCAGGAAGAACCCCTGGAGAAGGGAATGGCAACCCACTCCAGTAATCTTGCCTAGAGAATTCCATGCACAGAAGAGCCTGGTGGGCTACAGTCCGTGGAGTTGCAAAGAGACACAACTGAACAACTTAACACCATTTTTATTCAATAGTACTTAGGGTAGAAATCACCTCATCTTATAATTAAGAGATAAATCTGTCCAGGTTACCCATTAACAAGTGGAAATTGAAAATAAAACCCAGGTTTGTTTGACATTTGAAATATATATGAGAACTGCTATTAATATCTTGCTTTTAGGTGAAACAGTAAATGTTGCAGACCTCAGTATCTCCCCTTTGGCCAAGACTACAAATATATTGTTTACCTACATTTCCCGAAGAGGTAGAACAACCATGTGACACCAAGCCCTTTTGATGACAAAACAGAAGTTCCATAACTCTTTAAATCACATTTTTAAAAACTCATTTGAAAGCATTTTTAAAACTTGATAGGTAATCTATGGTTTATGCTGTAGTAAACTTGACTTTGTTTTCACTATGTACTTGATATCATTTCATCTTTTCTCCCCTCCAAGAAAAACATTTCAAGGTTGCTGGGATTTGTGTTCATAATTTACAACTAAGAG
Source organism: Bos indicus (assembly GCF_029378745.1). Taxonomy (NCBI): domain Eukaryota; kingdom Metazoa; phylum Chordata; class Mammalia; order Artiodactyla; family Bovidae; genus Bos; species Bos indicus. Next base: position 12,925,805 of record NC_091788.1, on the reverse strand, counting down.
GATTTTTTTAAATGCCCGTTCTCCTACCCATACCCATTAATATCAGTGGATATATTTTCATACAGCTTGTTTGGAAGGCAGTAAAGCAGCTTAGAGAAAAAAAATTGTTTAAGAAAATGTTTATAAAAATGAAGTGATACTCAAGCCCTTTTGATCCATGTGGGGAGCACTAGATCAATGTCTAAATTAATACATGATACAAATATTTCAGTTTTGATTCAATACTCATGTTAGTCAATCCATAACTTGGAAAAGTTAAATAGAACTTTGTTTTACATATGAAGAAATTGGGTACCTGGTAAGTAAAACTTGGCTTGGCTTGTACTGATATGAGACCATTATAGGTTTTACCCATGCTATTTAGTGTAAGCATACATTCACTTCACTGTAGAAATGTGGTTTGATCACAGTGTGCTGTCCAAGACCCTCCTGGAGACATTCCATACACAACGTGGTATGTGGACCTTATTGCCATTGTAAACTAAGGATTTCTGAATCACACCTAGTCCCAAGGGTTTATAAGAAGTAATTGTTGACCTGTAGTTATTTTCTTTGCAGAACAGTCATCAAGATGATTTGATACTTAGAAGCATAAATACGAGGTCTTCCCCAGTGGCTCAGATGGTAAAGAATCCCCCTGCAATGCAGGAGACCTGAGTTCAATCCCTGAGTCGGGAAGAACCCCTGGATAAGGGAGTGGCAGCCCACTACCTTGCCTAGAGAGTTCCATGGACAGAGGAGCCGAGTGGGCTACAGTCCATGGAGTCACAAAGAGATGGACAAGACTGAGCGACTAACACACATAGCATGAATACAGTGACGATATTCTACCTTCTAACTCCATTTTTTGGTACAAAGTTGCAACTTGCTGCTGCTGCTGTCACTTCAGTCGTGTCCGACTCTGTGTGACCCCATAGATGGCAGCCCACCAGGCTCCCCCGTCCCTGGGATTCTCCAGGCAAGAACACTGGAGTGGGTTGCCATTTCCTTCTCCAATGCATGAAAGTGAAAAGTGAAAGTGAAGGCACTCAGTCGTGTCCGACTCTTTGAGACCCCATGGACTGCAGCCTCCCAGGTTCCTCCGTCCATGGGATTCTCCAGGCAAGAGTACTGGAGTAGGGTGCCATTGCCTTCTCGGTTGCAACTTGACTGGGTCATAAACCAGTAAACTGTCTTTGGCAGCCAGATGTTATTGTTACCTGTAGGTAATATGCTCTTTTCTTCTGCCTGGCACATATCCAGATAGGCATGCAGCAGTTATTTAATAGGTAAATAAGTTGTTAAACTATAACACTGATGGATTGCTTAACCTTTTACATAATAATTGACAAATCACTTCTTGTAACCTGATTCTAGCTCATGAATAGATTTTAGCTCCTGAAGTAAACTGTTACAGTGAGGGAAACAGAACATTGTTTACGAAACCCTAGATGACCTGGACAGGAGACTGAATTGGAATCCTTAATTCCCAGAGCAAAGAGGGCCTTGACATTTAAGAATAAAATATTAATAGCTGAACTTTATATCATGTGTTTAATGTCATGATCATAAAGCCATTACTGTAACACTTAAGTTTATCTTCTAGAGGAAGCCTGTGAGATATCCAGAATGACTTAGTTTTTATTGACATTATTGTTTTCCTTCAGGACCTGATTTTTAATAGATTCCATGGTGATGCGATTTTGTCAAAGGATGCTGCATTCTCAGTTTCACTTTAAAAAACTGCAATTAGGTAAAACATTTTTAGATAGACTATCTCCATCTGGTCTCTTTCTGTCACCCAGGTTTTTCACCAACCACAGCTCCATGAAAATACATTGAAGTGTCTCCTGTTACACACTATACACTAAGGTTCATTATAGAACATTAGAATGAGTTTCCATTATCAGTCTGTATGAAAATCTTTCCCTGCCTTCTATCTTCTTTTATTTCCCACTTATGTCTTTGTATTGCTAACTATATTGAGGGTACATGACCATTGGGTTTTAAAGTTCTTTGAGAGCAGGAACTATACCATATTTATTTTCACATTTCCTTTGTACTTAAAACAAGACTTCTGTTTTTTCAGCAAATATTCACTGAGTAACCACTAGGTGTCAGATATACTAGGTAGATTCTGGAGACACCAGGGTAACTGAACAGGGACATTTCATTCGGAGTTGTAACAGTTTTGTGTAGGAGACGTGGAAAAAGAGATCTGTAAGTCAAAAAAACTGCAATATAATACAGTGGAATAGATGATTTCCTGGTTTAAGAATTCTTAAAAAAAAAAAAATCATTCCCCAAAATATCTCAACAAGTCTGACTCTAAATTTCCACCACTGGAATGTCATAAGACCAGCATTGCACTGTGGTTGCCTCTGGGCAGAAAGATTAAAGAATGTTGATGGATATGAAATCATTTTTCCATTCCTCTTTTTAAACTTTAAAAAAAAAATTTTACGTGGTACGATTCACTCCTTTTGATGTAAAATTCTACAGGTTTTGGCAAATGCATAGTCATGTAATCACAATCAAGATACAAAACAGTTTCATCACCCCCCAAATTCTCTTGTGCTGTCCTTTTTATTTGTTGTTGTTCAGCCACTCAGCCATGTCCGACTCTTTTGCTACCCCAGTGAACTGCAGCATGCCAGGCTTCCCTGTCCTTCTCCATCTCCAGGACTTTGCTCAAACTCATGTCCATTGAGTCAGTGATGCCATCCAACCATCTTGTCCTCTGTCATCCCCTTCTTCTGCCTTCAGTCTTTCCCAGCATCAGAGTCTTTTCTAATGAGTCAGCTTTTCACATCAGGCCAAAGTATTGGAGCTTCAGCTTCAGCATTAATCCTTCTAATGTATATTCAGGATTGATTTCCTTTAGGATTGACTGGTTTCATCTCTTTGCCATCCAAGGGACTCTTAAGAGTCTTCAACACCACAGTTCAAAAGCATCAATTCTTCAGTGTTCAGCTTTCTTTATAGTCCAGCTCTCACATTCATACATGACTACTGGAAAAACCATAGCCTTGACTAGATGAACCTTTGTGGGCAAAGTAATGTCTCTGCTTTTTAATACACTGCCCTTTTTATAGTTTGTGATAAAAAAATAATTTTATCCTTCAAAAATTAATGCTTGAATTTTCGACGTATACTTATTTCTATTCCAACAAAGTGTGCCTTTTCAGACAGTACCTTTTTTCTTAAGCAAGTTTAGAAATATAGATATCCAGGGAGGGGCTGAATCATTACACCATTGTTAGTCATCACTGTGTTGGAGCTGTTGAAAGGATTTAGAACTAAGAAAAGGTAAAGGGTGTATGGTGTATGTAGAGTGTGTGTCTTAGGCTAGAAAGAGGATAGGGGTCAGCGGGTAGAATTGGAGATTAGGGCCTGAATAAAACAGTGTACATGAAAGGGTAGATATGGGTACTGTGTTCATGTTAGTATAAGGGCCCTGGGTTATCAAAAATAGGAAACACCAAGTAAAGAGAGGAGCCCTGAAGAGGAGCCCTTCATGTGAAGATTGAGTGTCTATCTGGAGCTACAGAAGTGGGATTCTAGAACTGATTCTAGAACTGATTCCCAAAAAGTCACATCCCCTTTCTGGGCCTCAGTTTCATCATTTATAAAAAATAAATATATTCAAAAGTCCATTTCAGTTTTCTTCAACTAGAAACAAACTCTCATGTTTGTGTGTGTGTTCCAATTTTCTGTCCTCCAATTACAACTGAAGAACACATCTGTAGATAACAATAACCAAACTAGCAAGCCTTAAAGTCCTCTAAAGTTTGGTGTCATAGGCTGCAGAGCAAAATTAAGGTTGATCTGAATTGGGCTTTATTGACACAGTTCTGAGCCTCAGTCTTCTCATTTATAGAATGACTATATATACTAAGGTTCCCTGTAGTTCTCACATTTTATTACCATGAAATCTTAAAACTTAACAGTGTTACTTTTGTTCTCACTGCCTCTGGGTTTGCACCTGTTCTGACACTGAGCCACTATTCACTTAGTACCTTCTGTGTGCCATGATTTTAATGTAGGGTATTTTCCTACTCTGAATAGAGTAGGATTTTTATAGTGCTGCTGACCTTTATACCTTTACAGGTATGGGAAAATCACACTATGCCTCCCCCACTCATCCTGGATAACATATTCCGAGATATGCAAGATCTCATTTAAATGAATATTAGAAGTAGTACTAGACACGGGGAAAGGGTGGGGAAGATGTATATTGCTTTAACATGATATGTGAAGAGAAAGGAACTAACAGTTGAGGGCCAACAGTTGTGTACGTCAAAGTGGTATATTGTCACCCTACTTATTTAACTTATATGTAGACTACATCATGCGAAATGCCAGGCTGGATGAAGCACAATCTGGAATCAAGATTGCTGAGAGAAATATCAATAACCTCAGATATGCAGATGACACCACCCTTATGGCAGAAAGCGAAGAACTAAAGAGCCTCTTGATAAAAGTGAAAGAGGGGAGTGAAAAAGCTGGCTTAAAACTCAGCATTCAGAAAACTAAGATCATGGCATCTAGCCCCATCGCTTCGTGGCAAATAGATGGGGAAACAATAAAAACAGTGACAGACTCTTTTCTTGGGCTCCAAAATCACCACAGATGGTGACTGCAACCATGAAATTAAAAGACATTTGCTGCTTAAAAGAAAAGCTATGACAAACCTAGACAACATATTAAAAAGCAGAGACATTGCTTTGCAAACAAAGGTCTCTAGTCAAAGCTATGGTTTTTCCAGTAATCATGTATGGATATGATACTTGAGCCATAAAGAAAGCTGAGCACTGAAGAACTGATGCTTTTGAACTGTGGTGTTGGAGAAAACTCTTGAGAGTTCCTTGCAATGCAAGGAGATCAAACCAGTCAATCCTCAAGGAAATTAGTCCTGAATATTCACTGGAAGGACATGCTGAAGCTGAAGCTCTGATATTTTGGCCACCTAATGTGAAAAACTGATTCATTACAAAAGACCCTGATGCTGGGAAAACTTGAAGGCAGGAGGAGAAGGGGACAACAGAGAACGAGATGGTTGGATGACATCACCAACTCAATGGACATGAGTTTGAGCAAGCTTCGGGAGTTTGTGATGGACAGGGTGGACCGGCATGCTGCAGTCCATGGGATCGCAAAGAGTCAGACACGACTGAGCGACTGAACTGAACTGAATTGATGTGTTAGGCATTTTGTACACGTCTATCTTTAGATCAGAGTTTCCCAGGTGGCTCAGTGGTAAAGAATTCACCTGCCAATGCAAGAGACACAGGTTTGAGTCCTGGGTCAGGAAGATCGCCTGGAGGAGGAAATAGTAATGCACTCTAGTATTCTTGTCTGGGGAATGTCATGGATAGAAGAGCTTGGAGGCCTCAGTCCATGGGGTCTCAAAGACTCGGACATGACAGAGCGTGCATGCCACATACACACCTGTTCAGAAACCCACTTAAAACACTTAGGCCAGTGTTTTTATATGGATAGAGAAAGATGATGAAAAAATTTTCCTTGTCTCATAGTGGAGAAGAATGATGTGTAAAAATTCCACATATGGAATGATAACTACCCTCATAAAGTTGTGAGGATCAAATTGGTTAAAGGAAAACGGGATGCCTTGTAAACTATAAAGTTTTCTAAACACATTTGCCCCTACCTTTATATAAAGTCCTCAGGCCTTTCACAGTCTAACTAGAGAAACTATTTGGATGCTTACCTAATCTCCAATAGTGTCCTCCCTTTTACATATGAGAGTAGGACTGCACCCAGGCTTGTCAAAGAAGAAACTTGAATTGTTTACTAGTAAAACTGGAAACCTGGGGCCAAACTGTGGTGGAGGTAATGAAGATAATGTGAACAGCATGGAGGGAACACACTTCCACCCATCAACAAAATTGGATTAAAGATTTACTGAGCATGGCCCCGCCCATCAGAACAAGACCCAGTATCCCCCTCAGTCAGTCTATCCCATCAGGTTAGACTTTTATAAGCCTCTTATCCTTCTCTATCAGAAGGCAGACTGAAAACCACCATCACAGAAAACTAACCAATCTAATCACATGGACCACAGCCTTGTCTAACAAAACTATGAGCCATGCCATGTAGGGTCCCCCAAAACTCACAGGTTATGGTGGAGAGTTCTGATAAAATGTTGTCCACTAGAGAAGGGAATGGCAAACCACTTCAGTATTCCTGCCTTGAGATTCCCCATGAACAGTATGAAAAGGCAAAAAGATAGGACACTGAAAGATGAACTCCCCAGGTTGGTAGGTGCCCAGTATGCTACTGGAGATCAGTGGAGAAATAATTCCAGAAAGAATGAAGAGATGGAGCCAAAGCAAAAGCAACACCCAGTTGTGGATGTGACTGGTGATGGAAGAAAACTCCGATGCTGTAAAGAGCAATACTGCATAGGAACCTGGAGTGTTAGGTCCATGAATCAGGGCAAATTGGAAGTGGTCAAACAGGAGATGGCAAGAGGGAACATCAACATTCTAGGAACCAGCTAATTAAAATGGACTGGAATGGGTGGATTTAACTCAGATGACCATTATATCTACTACTGTGGACAGGAATCCCTTAAAAGAAATGGAGTAGCCATCATAATCAACAAAAGAGTCCAAAATGCAGTACTTGGATGAAGTCTCAAAAATGACAGTATGATCTCTGTTTGTTTCCAAGGCAAACCATTCAATATCACGGTAATCCAAGTCTATGCCGCAACCAGGAATGCTGAAGAAGCTGAAGTTGAACAATTCTATGAAGACCTACAAGACCTTCTAGAATTAACACCCCAAAAAGATGCCCTTTTCATTAGAGGGGACTGGAATGCAAAAGTAGAAAGTCAAGAAACACCTAGAGTAACAGGCAAATTTCGGAGAAGGCAATGGCAACCCACTCCAGTACTCTTGCCTGGAAAATCCCATGGACAGAGGAGCCTGGTAGGCTGCAGTCCATGGGGTCGCTAAGAGTCGGGAACGACTGAGCGACTTCACTTTCACTTTTCACTTTCATACATTGGAGAAAGAAATGGCACCCCACTCCAGTGTTCTTGCCTGGAGAATCCCAGGGACAGGGGAGCCTGGTGGGCTGCCATCTATGGGGTCACACAGAGTTGAACATGACTGAAGTGACTTAGCAGCAGCAGCAGCAGCAACAGGCAAATTTGGCCTTGGAGTAAAAAATGAATCAGGGCAAAGGCTAATAGAGTTCTGCCAGGAGAATGCACTGGTCAAAGCAAACACGCTCTTCCAACAACACAAGAGAAGACTCTACACATGGACATCACCAGATGGTTAATACCAAAATCAGACTGATTATATTATTTGCCACCAAAGATGGAGAAGCTCTATACAGTCAGCAAAAACAAGACTGGGAGCTATAATATACTATTCTCATGAGGTAGCCAAAGTATTGGAGTTTCAGGTTCAACATCAGTCCTTCCAATGAACACTCAGGACTGATCTCCTTTAGGATGGACTGGTTGGATCTCCTTGCAGTCCAAGGGACTCTCAAGAGTCTTCTCCAACACCACAGTTCAAAAGCATCAATTCTTCGGCGCTCAGCCTTCTTCACAGTCCAACTCTCACATCCATACATGACCACTGGAAAAACCATAGCCTTGCCTAGATGAACCTTTATTGGCAAAGTAATGTCTCTGCTTTTGAATATGCTATCTAGGTTGGTCATAACTTTCCTTCCAAGGAGTAAGCGTCTTTTAATTTCATGGCTGCAGTCACCATCTGCAGATTTTGGAGCCCAGAAAAATAAAGTCTGACACTGTTTCCCCATCTATTTCCCATGAAGTGGTGGGACAGGATGCCATGATCTTCGTTTTCTGAATGTTGAGCTTTAATCCAACTTTTTCACTCTCCACTTTCACTTTCATCAAGAGGCTTTTGAGTTCCTCTTCACTTTCTGCCATAAGGGTGGTGTCATCTGCATATCTGAGGTTATTGATATTTTTCCCGACAATCTTGATTCCAGCTTGTGCTTCTTCCAGCCCAGCGTTTCTCATGATGTACTCTGCATATAAGCTAAATAAGCAGGGTGACAATATATAGCCTTGACGAACTCCTTTTCCTATTTGGAACCAGTCTGTTGTTCCATGTCCAGTTCTAACTGTTGCTTCCTGACCTGCATACAAATTTCTCAAGAGGCAGATCAGGTGGTCTGGTATTCCCATCTCTTTCAGAATTTTCCACAGTTTATTGTGATCCACACAGTCAAAGGCTTTGGCATAGTCAATAAAGCAGAAATAGATGTTTTTCTGGAACTCTCTTGCTTTTTCCATGATCCAGCGGATGTTGGCAATTTGATCTCTGGTTCCTCTGCCTTTTCTAAAACCAGCTTGAATATCAGGAAGTTCACGGTTCACATATTGCTGAAGCCTGGCTTGGAGAATTTTGAGCATTACTTTACTAGCGTGTGAGATGAGTGCAATTGTGCGGTAGTCTGAGCATTCTTTGGCATTGCCTTTCTTTGGGATTGGAATGAAAACTAACCTTTTCCAGTCCTGTGGCCACTGCTGAGTTTTCCAAATTTTCTGGCAAAGAAGGGCACAATAAAGGACAGAAATGGTATGGACCTAACAGAAGCAGAAGATGTTAAGAAGAGTCGGCAAGAATACACAGAAGAACTGTACAAAAAAGATCTTCACCACCTAGATAATCACGATGGTGTGATCACTCACATAGAGCCAGACATCCTGGAATGTGAAGTCAAGTGAGCCTTGAACAAAGCTAGTATAGGTGAAGGAATTCCAGTTGAGCTATTTCAAATCCTATAAGATGATGCTGTGAAAGTGCTGCACTCAATATGCCAGCAAATTTGGAAAACTCAGCAGTGGCCACAGGACTGGAAAAGGTCAGTTTTCATTCCAATCCCAAAGAAAGGCAATGACAAAGAATGCTCAAACTACTGCACAATTGCACTCATCTCACATGCTAGTAAAGTAATGCTCAAAATTCTCCAAGCCAGGCTTCAGCAATACATGAACCGTGAATTTCCTGATGTTCAAGGTGGTTTTAGAAAAGGCAGAGGAACCAGAGATCAAATTGCCAACATCTACTGGATCATGGAAAAAGCAAGAGAGTTCCAGAAAAACATCTATTTCTGCTTTATTGACTATGCCAAAGCCTTTGACTGTGTGGATCACAGTAAACTGTGGAAAATTCTGAAAGAGATGGGAATACCAGAGCACCTGACCTGCCTCTTGAGAAATCTGTATGCAGATCAGGAAGCAACAGTTAGAACTGGACATGGAACAACAGACTGGTTCCAAATAGGAAAAGGAGTACGCCAAAGTTGTATATTGCCACCCTGCTTATTTAACTTATGTATAGAGTACATCGTGTGGAGTAGGCAATGGCACCCCACTCCAGTGTTCTTGTCTGGAGAATCCCAGGGCCGGGGGAGCCTGGTGGGCTGCCATCTATGGGGTCACACAGAGTCGGACATGACTGAAGTGACTTAGCAGCAGCAGCAGCAGAATACATCATGAGAAATGCTGGGCTGGAGGAAGCACAAGCTGGAATCAAGATTGCCAGGAGAATACCAATAACCTCAGATATACAGATGACACCACCCTTATGGCAGAAAGTGAAGAAGAACTGAAGAGCCTCTTGATGAAAGTGAAAGAGGAGAGTGAAAAAGTTGGCTTAAAACTCAACATTGAGAAAACGAAGATCATGGCAATCGGTCCCATCACTTTATGGCTAATAGATGGGGAAAGAGTGGAAACTGACAGACTTTTTTGGGGGGCTCCAAAATCACTGCAGATGGTGACTGCAGCCATGAAATAAAAAGGCGCTTACTCCTTGGAAGAAAAGTTATGACCAACCTAGAAAGCATATTAAAAAGCAGAGACATTACTTTGCCAACAAAGGTCCGTTTAGTCAAGGCTATGGTTTTTCCCGTAGTCATGTTTGGATGTGAGACTTGGAGTATAAAGAAAGCTGAGAGCTGAATAATTGATGCTTTTGAACTGTGGTATTGAAGACTCTTAAGGGTCCCTTGGACTTCAAGGAGATCCAACCAGTCCATCCTAAAGGAAATCAGTCCTAAACATTCATTGAAAGGATTGATGTTGAAGCTGAAACTCCAATACTTTGGCCACCTGATGCCAAGAGCTGACTCATTTGAAAAGACCCTGATGCTGGAAAAGGTTGAAGGCAAGAGGAGAAGGGGACAATAGAAGATGAGATGGTTGGATGGCATCACCAACTCAATGGACATAAGTTTGAGTAAACTCCAGGAGTTGGTGATGGACAAGGAGGCCTGGCGTGCTGCAGTCCATGGAGTCGCAGAGTCAGACACGACTAAGCAACTAAACTGAACTGAAAACTGGAAAACAGGAAGTTTGTTGATCAAATGGATTAATATTTTGAGCACTTACTATGTGCCCGGGGCTTTTTAAATTCCATAAGAACTTTCTGAATGAAGAGTAATCAAGGCACTTCCCTGGGGCACTTCCCTGGTGGTGCAGTGGATAGCTAACATTTGAATGCTTACAGTAAACAAAGGCACTGCTCCAAGGGCATTACATTCATTCCTTTCACATTTCTCAGTCTTTATAACAACTCAGTAAAATACTGCTGGGTTTTGTCATTAAATTAGCCATAAGAAAACTGATGTTTAAAGAGGGTAGACAATTTGCTCAGCAATATTTCATAGTTGAGACTTTGAACCCTGGCTGATTTGACACCAAACTGTACTCCATTCCAATCCACTACCAAAGCTTCCAGTGTTAATTACCACTAATCGCTCTTGTCATTTACCAAGTAAGTATAACTGTCCATGGCAGGGAGTCAGTAAAAAGACTAAGTGTGTGTCCATTGGGCAATTTCTGAAAGAAGTGGAGCATTTCATCCAAGTTTCTTGTGGTGAAATAAAGTTGGGAGGATAAGAAAGGTTGAGCAGAGTGGAGGTGGCATGGTTGAGCCTATCCAGGAACTGATTACATCTGAGCCTCTGGCCCTTTGCCTGTCAGCTGACTCAGAGCTGAGGGGCTGAACAAAACCCAGGCATGTTTATATCACAGGCTGTATACTTCAAAGGATCTAATTCCTGGCACTGAGATGCCCATTGCTTTTCAGAGAACACAGCCTTGTGGGGAAGAGAACAGGCTAGTCTCCATGAAGTGTTTGCAAAAGGACTAGGCAGTATTTGCTCTAAGTCCAAATATTAATATATAGAGCTTATTCTGGGTTTGGCAATAAAAACCACAGGGCCAGCCCTAAGCATGGTTGAAAATTGGATATTAAACCTGAAGTATTCCTCTGCCGTAAATAAGCAGTTAGTAACATGGGCCCTAGAGTTAGATCGACTTGGATTCCAGTCTTGACTCCCCTACTCAACTGTGGATAAATTACTAAGCCTCAATATTCTCATTTGTGAAATGGGAATTAAGGTAGTACCTATGTTAAATAATTATTGTGAAGATTAAATGACTATAAAGCATATATCATAGTGCCTAAGATGTAAGCAGTCTTGATCCATTAGTCATTTAAAGAAAAGTCATAGAATCTCAAAACTTAAAAAATTAATCTCACTTTCTTTCATTTAACATCCATCCAAAAGGCATTTATTATTGTGTTCAATGGGAAGGTTAGAGAAAATAATAACTTTCTTTGAACACCTAAGTTGAGTCAAATATTTTTTAAAAATGTGTTGTCTCACTTAATGGTCACAGCAGCCTTGTGAGATATTTTCCCACTTTAGAGACTCTAAGTCAAGAGGTTTAGTAACATAGCTAAGATGTTTTATAGTTAGCACTAACTCCAAGCTTGTGAATAAGATAGGCTTTGTGCCCCGCAGAGGATGTTATTCTTCAGGCAGGCAGACACATCAATAAGTATCTGTATTCAAAGTGCTGTTATCGAGGCTTATACAGTAAACTCTTTTGCAACCCCTTGGACTGTAGCCCACCAGGCTCCTCTGTCCATGGGATTCTCCAGGCAAGAATACTGGAAGAGGGTTGCCATGCCCTCCTCCAGAGGATCTCCTGACCCAGGGATGGTACCTGGACCTCTTACGTCTCCTGCATCGGCAGGCAGGTTCTTTACCACTAGCACCACCTGGAAAGCCCAAGTTTGGATTAATACTTTAAAAAATCAAAATGTAATTGATACTTTAACTGATTGCTAGGATAAACATATTTGTCATTTTAATAGATGCAGAAAAATTTTAATGAAATTCAGTGTCCATTCATAAAAACAAAACTCTTGCCAAACTGTGACTAGAAAGAGAACCTCTTAAATTGATAAAGAATATCTAGGTTTTTTTTTTTTTTGATATCTAGTTTTTAAAAAGTTATGCTTAAGGAAGCAGAAGCTGTGAAATTGATAAAGGATAACTTTTTAAAGTATATAATAATTATTGGTTAAAAGATGAAAATTTTCTCTTTGATGTCTAGAATAAAAGACTTGAGCAAAAAAGCAAAAAAAAAAAAAAAAAAGACATTTTATCCTTGTCCTGTAGTTCTGTAGTCCTGTAGCTCTTATCCAGCTCTGTAAAGCAAGAAAAATATATAAATAGAGGTATTAATGATTGGAAAGGAAGAAAGAAAATTCAACTATATTTAAATTATTAGACTTAATAAGAGCTTGGACAGTTATTTTTATACAAGACTAATTACAAAAGTCAATTGTATTTTTATATACCAGCCACAAATAGTTTTTAAAAGTGCCTGAAATAGACAACTTACAATACCATTAAAAATGTCAAGTATCTAGGTATAATCTAACAAAAGATATGTCTGTCTTTAGAGAGAAGACCAAAACTTTATTCAGAGACCTTAAAGAAGGCACAAATAAATGAAGAAAATATACTGTATTCAGACCATCTTTCACCCTAGGTCTTAATGATTTGAATATAATATCCTCTCTGAAACCCAAGTCCTGGTGCATCAGAAACCGTCCTGCCTCCAGTTCCTTGCTGCTGTAACAAATGTCTGTATAAGAAGGAATAACTAAAACTCTACACAGAAATATCTCCTAATAGTCTTAATAGTCTTAGCACTATATGTCCAATCCAAGACACAAACTTACTGTCACCAGCTCGGATGACAAGAGACACTCTACCGGGACTACATGCCACACTCTGACCTTTGCGAGTTCTGGGGAAGCCCAGCACATCTCTGAACAGTCAGCATTTTATAGGTGGGTTCACCTTACCCAAATGACATTCTTTCTTTTGATCCTTAGTACAAGCCTATTGCAGAGAGTTTTGTATGATCCCTATTTCACATGTGAGAAAGCTGAGGATCCTCGAGATTAATGACAACCAAAAACCCACAGTCAACCATAAAGCTGGGACTCAAATCCAGGGCTTTTGACATCAAATTTAATATATTTTCTATAAAAACAGTATATCTTTTGAGAGCAAACCTGTCCTACCATTTTGGTCAGGGCAAATACAATGTCTTACAGATTGTTGAGTTTTTTGATTGGGCAAATCTTTTCCTGATCCTTCTATTCTCAAACAGTTGAGTTTCTGAAGGCATTACATTTTTATATCTTAGAAGGAAAGGGAAAGAAAGAAGAACACAAAAAAGTAGGGACTTTATAAGTCTTGTTTCACAAATTGGCCATTGATTTTTTTTTTCAATTTAAATGTAGTTGATTTTTACAACTTTGTGCAGCATAGTGATTCATGTATGTGTGTGTGTGTGTGTGTGTGTGTGTGTATGTATATGTATATGTATATATCTCCTGTTTTTGGATTCTTTTCTGTTATAGGTTATTACAAAATATTGAATTAGTTCCTTGTACTATACAATAGGTCCTTGCTGCTTGTCTATTTTATGTATAGTACTTTGTATATGTTCGGAGAAGGCAATGGCACCCCACTCCAGAACTCTTGCCTGGAAAATCCCACGGACGGAGGAGCCTGGTGGGCTACAGTCCATGGGGTCGCTAAGAGTCGGACACGACTGAGCGACTTCACTTTCATGCATTGGAGAAGACAATGGCAACCCACTCCAGTGTTCTTGCCTGGAGAATCCCAGGGACGGGGGAGCCTGGCGGGCTGCCATCTATGGGGTCGCACAGAGTCGGACACGACTGAAAGCAACTTAGCAGCAGTAGCAGTAGTGTATATGTTAAACCCATATACTCCTAATTTATCCCTTCCCCTCTTGTAGTTTACTTTCATAATCAAGCCAGAATCTTCTTTCTCTTACCTGTGACATGAGATAATATATTTACCTCTCTTTCTCAGACTTATTAGGATTAAATAAGGCAAAACATGGAAAGGGCTTAGCACAGTGCCTAGCACATAGTATATGCTCAATAAATGTTGTTGGTATTTATTGTTATTGGCAACTACTTCCCAGGTGGCAGGTGGTAAAGGATCCACCTGCCAGTGCAGGAGACGCAAGAGATCCCTGGGTTCAGAAGATCTTCTGGAATAGGAAATGCCAACCCACTCCAGTATTCTTGCCTGGAAAACTCCAAGGACAGAGGAGCCTGGAGAGCTACAGTCCATGGAGTCACAAGGAGTTGGATGTGACTGAGAGGGAGGCGTGCATGCACCCTACCCCCCACCACCAGAAGGTAATCCTACAGGCTTTACAACTAGAATATTGCCCAGATCAAGGCAGAGGAAGCACAACACCAGATTAACTGCAGCCTCTTTTTGTCAGGTCCTTTGTGCTGTTCTTGAAGAGACATCCTTTCCCTAAAGAGCTGCACAGGGGAGGGGGATCCTCAACATGTGATTCAAAGGGAAGGTAATTGTTTAAGACATCTCCTTTGTCCATTTGTTCATCCATTTTTTTGTTGTTGTTGTTCATTCATTTTTTACTCAATGTATGTTTATTGAACAGCCAGCCATGAACCAGGCACTATGCTATCAGTGAGAATGGAGAGAAATAGATTCATGAAATAGCATCATAGAGGGAATTCTAGGCCGACTATCTCAGATACAAATCTCTGGGGGTCCCAGACTGTTCATTTGGAGGAAGAGGTGGCACACTGCCAGTTAGGTGGTAAATGTATGAGTTTGACATCAGAGGGATCAAGGTTTCAATCAATATGCTGTTTACTTTCCATGTGAACTGGAACAAATTCATCATATCTCTAAACCCCATGTTTCTTCATGTGTTAAATGGGAACTATATACATACCATGAAAGGTTATTATAGTTGATGTATGGCAGAAACCAACACAATATTGTAAAGGAATTATCCTCCAATTAAAAATAAATATATTAAAAAAAGAAAAGTTATGAAGATTCAATGGTGTCATGTAAATGACATGCTCGGCCTTTCATGGCTCCTCCTCCTCTTGAAATTGATCCCCCTCTATCCCACCAACTTCTCCACTCCAAATTGTAATTTTCTCTGTTGTGATTTCTTTTCCCCTTGACTTAAATGTGGTGTGAAACTGCTCTGCAACATATTATAATAATAAAATAAATGGAGAAGTGGGTAGGACACACAGTGTACTTTGCCCCCAACCAGAAAGCCACACTCCCCGCTTGTCTTCCCACACAAGCATGGTTGTTTCAAGCACGAACTACTGGGTCTCAAAGGCCAGCCACCCTTAATCGTCCATAACCAAGCATTTCAGGCTATTTCTGATTAATACATCAAAAGGCGCTCATTTGGTGCAGGTGGACTATTTCCACATTTGCTCCTTATCCCTCAGTAACTGGTCAGGCTATTCAGAGAGGAAAGGACCTTGAAAAGCTGTTGACTCTAAAGGAATGCTGAGGATGTCTTCTTGGGCTCTTGCTGCATCCAAACAAATGTCTTGTGTCCTCTCCTGGATAGTGATGGGATGGCCTCTATTTGAACCCTGCTCTAAGCACTGAAGAAGTTGTTTCTGCTTATTTACTTCATTGTTTATTTATTCATTCACTCACTAGACATTCTTGACCACCAACTCTGCACCAGGCCTATGCTAGATCTTGGGGTTTTATCGATGAGAAAGGTGGACAGACTAGACCCTGACCCTCACGAAGCTTATATTCTACCAGGGTAGACAGATCAAAAAAAAAAAAAAAAAATCATGTCATCAAATAAATTAACAAGAAAACTCTGGTAAATAAGCACTGCAAAAGAACTAAACAAGGAATATATAACAGTGTAAAGAAGTAGAAGGGGCAAACAGAGCAGTGGAAGTGGGCTTTTCCGCACGCATGCTGAGTTGCTTCAGTCATGTCCAACTCTTTGTGACCCTATGGACTGTAGCCCACCAGGCTCTTCCGTCCATGGGATTCTCCAGGCAAGAATACTGGAGTGGGTTGACGTGCCCTTCTCCAGGGGATCTTCCCGACCCAGGGACAGAACCCACATCTCTTACGTCCCTGCAGTAGCAGGCAGTTCTTTACCACTAGTGCCACCTGGGAAGCCTGGGCTTTTCTGTGGAGGAAATATTTCACTGAGCCCCGAGCTGACAATATGAGAAAATCTAGGAAGAAGTTTTCTCAGCAGAGGGAACAGTAAGTGTAAAGGTCTCAGAGAGGGGGAAGGGCTTGATATATTTAGAGAAGTAAAAGGGGTCTGAAATGAATACAAATTAACCTGGATTTTATAAGCTAGAACTATGGATTTTACTTTAAGTGTACTTCAGTAACTAGTCAACAATCGCTGAGTGCCTAATGTGTTGTTGTTCAGTCGCTCAGTTGTGTCCGACTCTTTGTGACCCCCTGGACTGCAGCATACCGGGCTTCCCTATCCACCACCATCTCCGGGAGCTTGCTCAAACTCATGTCCATTGAGTGATGCCATCCATCCAGCTCGCCCTCTGTTGTCCCCTTCTCCTCCTGCCTCCAATCTTTCCCAGCATCGAGGTCTTTTCCAATGAATCGGCGCTTCACATCAGGTGGCCATAGTACTGGAGCTTCAGCTTCAGCATCAGTCTTTCCAATAAATATTCAGGATTGATTTCCTTGAGGATTGACTGGTTTGATCTCCTTGCTGTCCAGGGGACTCTCAAGTGTCTTCTCCAATACCGCAGTTCATAAACATCAATTCTTCAGTGCTCAGTTTTATGTTCCAACTCTCACATCCATACGTGACCACTGGAAAAAACATATCTTTGACTGTACAGACCTTTGTCAGTAATGTTTCTTCTTTTTAATATATTGTTAGATTAAATAGTGCCTAAATAGTTGGACTGTGAAGCAAGCTGAGCACCAAAGAATTGTTGCTTTTGAACTGTGGTGTTGGAGAAGACTCTTGAGAGTCCCTTGGACTGCAAGGAGATCCAACCAGTCCATTCTGAAGGAGATCAGCCCTGGGTGTTCTTTGGAAGGACTGATGCTAAAGCTGAAACTCCAGTACTTTGGCCACCTCATGCGAAGAGCTGACTCATTGGAAAAGACTCTGATGTTGGGAGGGATTGGGGGCAGGAGGAGAAGGGGACGACAGAGCATGAGATGGCTGGATGGCATCACTGACTCGATGGACGTGAGTCTGAGTGAACTCCGGGAGTTGGTGATGGACAGGGAGGCCTGGCGTGCTGTGATTCACGGGGTCGCAAAGAGTCGGACATGACTGAGCAACTGAACTGAACTGAACTGAAGATGTGCCACGCACTCTTTTAGGTTCTGGATGTGCAACATTGAAAGTAACTCCTGAAAGTTACATTTTAGTGGTGGAGACAAGGAGTAAACAACATAAATAAGTCAAATAGATAGCATTTTTAGATAGTGCTAAGGAGAATATTTTAAGCAACTAAGAAAAGGAGTTATGTATAGGGGTGCAATTTTAGAAAACAGTGAACAGATAAGGTCACATTTAAAAACTTACATTTAAGTAAAGACTTGAAATGTCCATGTGCTTGTCCAGGGACAAAGCCCAGTATTTAGAGGTCAGGGACGATGAAGAACGTCAGGAAAGGAGAATATCAAGAAGCATTTGGAATAGTAAGAGAAAAATCAGGCAATTGTCTTGGGAGCTGGAAGATATTTCAGGATGGAGAGAGATCAACAATGTAAAATAGTGCAGTTGGTAAGTAAAGATAAGAGCTGAGACAAACACTGGAGCTCACTGGTGACCTTGAAAGAGCAGTTTCACTGCTGTAGTGGGAGCAAACCACTGATAGGAGTGTGTTCAGAGAGCATCAGAAGGAAACTGGAGACCCTTAAAACAGACAACACTTTCAAGGAGTTTTGCCTTAAGGAAAGGGATGAAATTAGGTAGGAGCCGCAGGAGAAGTTAGGTCAAAAGAGAATTTTTCCTCCAACTTTTAAAAAGTGTTCATTTACACAAAAGTTGAAAGAATTAAACAATATTCTTCACCTAGTTGTAACAATTGTTGACATTTTGACATATTTGCTTTCTCTCTAGAGACAGGGGTTTCTTTAAAGCTATTTGTTCAAACTGTGAAATACAATGCACCTATAGAAAAGTCCACAAAACACGTAACTTCAGTGAATGATCACAAAGCCAACAGTTATACAACCACCACCACCATCAAGAACTGGCACACTGCCTGAATCCCCACAGCCCCCTTGGGCTCCCTCCCCCCCATCAAAAGGTAACCACCTTCCTGAATTTTCATAGTAATAACTTCTTGCTTTTCTTTATAGTTTTACTGCATAATGTTGTTGTTTAGTTGCTAAATCAAGTCTGATTCTTTTGCAACCCCATGGACCTGCCATGCTCCTCTGTTCATGGGTTTTCCCAGGCAAGAATACTGGAGTGGGTTGCCATTTTCTTCTCCAGGGGATCTTCCTTTTCCCAAGGATTGAACCAGCACTCTCTTGCATTGGCAGGTGGATTCTTTACCACTGAGCTACCAGGGAAACCCTTTACTGCATAATAGTGAATTCCTAAACACCATAGTTTCATTTTTTCTTGTTTTTGAGCTTTAAGAATGGGATAATACATATAGCAATATTTTTAAATTCTAACATCTTTAACTCATATGTTGTGGGTTTTATTTCTTCATTGGATAGTATTCTGTTAAAAAAGCATGCCACCGTTTATTGTTCATTATACTGTTTATGATTATGTTGTTTACAGTTTTTAACTCTTACAAATAATGAATGCTGTGTGCTGCTAGGAATGTGCTTGTATATGTCTCTCAGTGCACACATAAATGTATTTCTGTTGTGTATATTCCCAGGAGTAGACTTGTGGGGTCATATCTATATATATATACAACTTCCATAGCTAATACCAAAGAGTTTCCCCGTTGGTTGAACCAATTTACATTCTCATCTGCAATGCATGAAAAGGTGTTGCTCCACATCCTTTTCCTTCTTTTTCAACGCTTGCCATCTTAGTGGGTATGTTGTGGTATATCGTTGTGTAATTAACATTTCCCTGAGTACTGATGTTCTTTGGCCATTTGGATATTGTCTTTTGTGACAAGTCTTTGAAGACTTTTGCCCATCTATACATTTGAATTGTTTGACTTCTATAGATTTGTGGTGTTTTTCCTATATGCTAGATGTAAGTCCTTGTAGATTATATGTTTTATACATCTTCTGTCAGTCTGTGCTTTGCCTTTTCATTTTCTTAATGCTGTCTCTAGATGAAGAGAAGTTCTTCATTTAATGTAGTAAACTGGTCTTTCTGTTATTATACTTTTTAAGATTCTGTTTAGGTACTTTTTAGCTATCTTAAGGTAGATATGCCCCAGAGAAATATCCTAGAAGTTGTACTGTTCCACTTTCCACATTTAGGGTGATGCTTTACCTGGTGTTGAGTTTTGTGTATTGTCTTTCCTTTTTTTAGTATATGGATATCTAATGACCCAGTACTATTTATTAAAAGACCATCCTTTCCTAACTGGCGGGAAGATCCCCTGGAGGAGAAAATGTCAACCCACTCCAGTATTCTTGCCTAAATAATTTCATGGACAGAGGAGCCTGGCGGGGCCGCAGTCTATGGGGTTGCAGAGTCAGACACAACTGAAGCAACTTAGCATGCATGCACGCTTTCCTCAGTGTTTTGAAGTTCCACCTCTACAATCAATCAGGTGTTAGTGAGCTAGTTCATCATTCCTGTGCTTCACGTTCCATTCCATTCGTCCATGTTCTTTTCTTGCACCATTACCACACTGATTTAATTACTATAGCTTTGTAATAAATCTTGATATCTTATGAAGCAATTACTCCTACGTTGTTCTTTTTCTAAAGTGTCTTGGCTATGATTGGATGTTCCATGTCCCTATAAATTTTAGATTAGCTTATGGAGTTTCATAAACAAAACAACATAAAAGTCATCTTGGGACCTGGGTTGGAATTGCATTGCATCTATAGATAACAGAATTCACATTTATATAACTGAATCTTCCAACCGATGAATATAGTATATCCTTCCTTTTTTTTTTTTTAGTTCTCCTTTAATTTTTCTCAGTAAAGTTTACATTTTTCTACATAAAGATCTTGCTCATTTTTTGGTATGAATTTATTTCTAAGTACTTGAAACTTTAGAAATTTTAATTCCTGTTCGTTGCCAATACAGAAAAGTACAACTGATTTGTATATTCAGCAACCTTCTTTTTTTTCCCAGCAACCTTCTTAAAGTTGCTTTTTAATTCTAGTAATTTATCTGTGAGTTCTTTTGAATTTTCTATGTATATAACCATATGGTGTGTGAATAATGACAGTTTGTTTAGTCCTTTTCTTTACTCTGAAATTTACTCTGAAACTTACAAGATACCTCCATACTTCTATTTGTAATTTTAAAATAATAATTAAATCTTTGACTTATCTGGAATTTATTTTTGGTATATGGTAAGAGATATGGTGCCAAGCTAATTTTTTCCCCAGATGGATATCCTGATTTTTATTTAGCAGTTATTGAGTAAACAATTTTTCCCTAATAATTTGAAATGAGACTTGTATGATAGATATATTAAATTTCTATGTATACTTGATTGTATTTTTTAATGTTTTTTTCTCTGTTCACTGATCTCTTTCTTAGTTATTGTGACTTTAAAATGCTTTAATATCTGGTGGGACTTTTATTTTTAGAGTATTTATTACTATTCTTTTTAATTATATGAATTTGAGAATCAGCTTATCTATTTCCAAAAAAAAAAGAATCCATTGGGATTTTTATTAGGAGAGTTTTAATGATAGATTCTCTTCCTATTATTGAATCTTCACGCTCATGAATGGGCTTCCCTGGTCGCTCAGTAGTAGAGTCCGCCTGCCAATGCACGAGACAAAAATTTCAGTTCCTGGGTCAGGAAGATCCCCTGGAGAAGGAAATGGCAACCCACTCCAGTATTCTTTTCTGGGAAAT
Organism: Bos indicus; assembly: GCF_029378745.1. NCBI lineage: Eukaryota > Metazoa > Chordata > Mammalia > Artiodactyla > Bovidae > Bos > Bos indicus. Next base: position 12,904,600 of record NC_091788.1, on the reverse strand, counting down.
ACCATGGACAGAAGGAGTCTGGCAGGCTACAGACAGGACCTGCCTTTCTAATTGTTCAAATCTTTTGTGTTCCTTAGTATTATAATACAGAGCTTGTGCATTTCTCATAATTTATTCCTAGACATTTGTCTTTTTTTATATTACTAATGAAGATATTACTACATTATATTTTCAACTGGTCATTGTTTGCTTGAAGTTTGCATATTGGTTTTTCTCTGAACTAAATTCTCTTCCTGTCTATAAGGAAGAGATTTTCCTTATATTTTATATATCTCCAAGATGCTCTTGTTTCTCCCCAGGTCAGCAAATCTGGAAAACTCAGCAGTGGCCACAGGACTGGAAAAGGTAGGTTTTCATTCCAATCCCAAAGAAAGGGAATGCCAAAGAATGCTCAAACTACCGCACAATTGCACTCATCTCACACGCTAGTAAAGTAATGCTCAAAATTCTCCAATCCGGGCTTCAGCAATACGTAAACCATGAATTTCCAGATGTTCAAGCTGGTTTTAGAAAAGGTAGAGGAACCAGAGATCAAATTGCCAACATCAACTGGATCATGGAAAAAGCAAGAGAGTTCCATAAAAACATCTGTTTCTGCTTTATTGACTATGCCAAAGCCTTTGACTGTGTGGATCACAATAAACTGTGGGAAATTCTGAAAGAGATGGGAATACCAGACGACCTGACCTACCTCTTGAGAAATCTGTATGCAGGTCAGGGAGCAACAGTTAGAACTGGACATGGAACAACAGACTGGTTCCAAATAAGAAAAGGAGTACATCAAGGCTGTATATTGTCACCCTGCTTATTTAACTTATATGCAGAGTACATCATGAGAAATGCTGAGCTGGAAGAAGCACAAGTTGGAATCAAGATTGCCGGGAGAAATATCAATAACCTCAGATATGCAGATGACACCACCCTTATGGCAGAAAGTGAAGAGGAACTAAAAAGCCTCTTGATGAAAGTGAAAGAGGAGAGTATAAAAGTTGGCTTAAAGCTCAATATTCAGAAAACAAAGATTATGGCATCTGGCCCCATCACTTCATGGGAATTAGATGGGGAAACAGTGGAAACAGTGTCAGACTTTATTTTTGGGGGCTCCAAAATGACTGCAGATGGTGATTGCAGCCATGAAATTAAAAGACGCTTACTCCTTGGAAGGAAAGTTATGACCAACCTAGATAGCATATTCAAAAGCAGAGACATTACTTTGCCAACAAAGGTCTGTCTAGTTAAGGCTATGGTTTTTCCAGTGGTCATGTATGGATGTGAGAGTTGGACTGTGAAGAAGGCTGAGTGCTGAAGAATTGATGCTTTTGAACTGTGGTGTTGGAGAAGACTCTTGAGAGTCCCTTGGACTGCAAGGAGATCCAACCAGTCCATTCTAAAGGAGATCAGCCCTGGGTGTTCTTTGGAGGGACTGATGCTAAAGCTGAAACTCCAATACTTTGGCCACCTCATGCTTAGAGTTGACTCATTGGAAAAGACTCTGATGCTGGGAGGGATTGGGGGCAGGAGGATAAGGGGACGTCACAGGATGAGATGGCTGGATGGCATCACTGACTTGATGGACAAGGGTTTGAGTGAACTCTGGGAGTTGGTGATGGACAGGGAGGCCTGGCGTGCTGCGATTCATGGGGTCGCAAAGAGTCGGACAGGACTGAGCGACTTAACCGAACTGATCTGAAGCAATTATATCACCTCTAAACAACATACAATTTATTTTTTTCTTTCTACTGTTTCTTATATTTTTCCACTAAGGGATTACAAGCAGCAGGGCTATCTTATATAATTACAATTTTTAATGATATATTTTACTTATTTATTTATTGGCTGCACTGGGTCTTCGTTGTGGAACACAGGCTTCCCCTAGTTGCAGCATGCAGGGGCTTCTCTAGTTGTGGAGCACAGGCTCTAGAACTCAAGGGCTTAGTTGCCCTGAGGCATGTGGGATCTTAGTTCCCTGACCAGGGATTGAGCCTAAGTCCTCAGCCTTATAAGGTGGATTCTTAACCACTGGACCACCAGGGAAGTCCCTCTGATTATAGTATTAAAGAGTACATTGTCTGCAAATTTAGAACCAAGGAAACCTTTTCAGAGTCCAATACAGAAGTTCAGATACGAAAAGATTGTGGTTTGGCTAAGAGAGAGGCAGCAGAGATGGATGGAAGTCAATAGACTGGAAATATATTTTGAAGCTATGCGGCAAGTATGTGACAGAGAACAAGCTGACTGTATTATGTTAAAGATTTGCAAACATCTTGGAAATCTTAGAATATAAGAATCATAGTTGGGTAGAAAGGACCACAAATATAATCAAGAGTGTACTCTAATCCTATCTTTTCTTGGATTCACTCCAACTTCCTAGCCACTTCCAGAGATAGAGAACTCACTGCCTCCCATGGAGCCCATTCCATTTAGTCAATTTACTCAACAACCCTCCTCTTTGTCAGGTACTGGGTAGGGTCCTTAGAAACCTGAATAATCAAAATTCATCTCCTCTCTGGAGAGCTGTCTCTCAGAGAAAGGAACAACGCTCTTTTTAGACAGTCTCTTTCCCGGCAAACTTTGCCATCTGGTTTCCTGTCGGGAAGATCCCTGGAGAAGGAAATGGCAACCCACTCCAGTACTCTTGCCTGGAAAATTCCATGGACAGATGAGCCTGGTAGGCTGCAGTCCACGGCAGTCACAAAGAGTCCGACACGACTGAGCTACTTCACTTTCACTTTCACTTTCTGTCTAAATTCTTTTCTAGAACAAGACTGATCTCTTTTCCTATGCTGCTCACTCCTCAGATGTTTGTAAGCTAATTGTAACCTCTTGGGGTTTCTTATCCCCTCTTTCTTTGTTTCTTTTTCTTTTTTTTTTTTTCAACCTAATCTGACTCCAAGTTCTCTCTTTATCCTGGTCCAAATTTGAGAAACTTGGGACTTGTACTTTTGTGTTATTTTTCTGAAGTTATTATGTCATTTCTTTACCTTTACTCCATAATTCAATATCTGGGGAATTAATGTTCACTATTTATATATTTTTTGTTTTGACTTAATGTTTACTTTTGTTTTGACTTAATGTTTACTTTTGTTTTAACTGTCTTTATTAAGGACTTAGTATATGAAGTGTACAGTTAGCTTTGGGAACAACAGACTAAAGAGCCATGTGGTCAATTACCTTGCCAGGCTCAGCAAACACTGAGTGATGAAAGCATTTACCCAATGAAAAGACAAAATAAAATAATAATGCATACGTAAGGAAGCTAGCAAGTTGATTAGTGTTAAGTGAAATATAAATATATGATTTCTCCAAGATAAGCAATGATATAGAATCTACTTTTATGGATACTATATATACCATCAGTCCAAAATAATAAGAATTTCCTTCTCCAATAGCCCATTACTGTTCCAAAGTAGTTATGTTAATTATGTGTTCACAATCCCCATCCAATTTAACAGTCAATATATTTAATGAAGATGTCATTTTCTTGGCCAGGCATTTTCGTGTAACATTTGAATATGACTATACAGTAAAGAGGAAGAATATTCGCAGTCTATAATAAAGTCTTGGAGATTAATTCTTTAAGTTATAATGAGCTCTTATAAATCAATGAAGAAAGAACAACCAACACATTTTTAAATGGGCAAAAATATACCAAGAGAATAAATATGTTTAACTTTATTGATTATAAATAATGTACAAGGTAAAATTAGGAGGGACATGTGTCACCTCCCAAATGGGCCAGAAAGAAGAGTTTGGAAAGGACACTGGCTGGCAAGGGTACCAGGAAATTGGGGGTCTCTGATAAATGCTAGAGAGAGTGCAAATTTTTACAAATATGTATCAAAGATTTAAATGCAAGTACTGCTGATACAGTGCTTCCCTTGTGGCTCAGGCGGTAAAGCGTCTGTCTACAATGCGGGAGACCTGGGTTCGATCCCTGGGTTGGGAAGATCCCCTGGAGAAGGAAATGGCAATCCACTCCAGTACTATTGCCTGGAAAATCCCATGGACAGAGGAGTCTGGTAGGCTACAGTCCATGGGGCCACAAAGAGTTGGACACAACTGAGCGACTTCACTTTCAATTTTATACAGTATCTTTGGAGAAGGAAATGGCAACCCACTCCAGTGTTCTTGTCTGGAGAACCCCCTGGACAGAGGAGCCTGGTGGGCTGCTGTCCATGGGTCGCACAGAGTCAGACACGACTGAAGCGACTTAGCAGCAGCAGTAACAGCAGCAGCATATAGTATCTAAAGTCTTAATGCAATTCAACATGTTTTCCCAAATGAGTTGCAGAGAAGTGACAAGAGGGAAGGGAAGAGGGTGTTTTTCTGTAAAGAGGATGACCTTGCTCAGTTCAGAATGGAGACAGCTGTGAATTATAATGGGTTCCTCAGAGAATTGTCATGTTTAAACTAAACTGATGATATGGCAGCTCGGGGAATAATTCCTCGTGCTTTGCAAATATTGTAGGCAGTTTGCTTCCCTGAATGATGTAAGATAATTTTTTTCTTCATAAATCTTTTCTTTAAGCCCATGTAACTTGGAATGGTGTAAAGAGCATCAGTTTTGCAGTCAGATATGTCAGACTTTGAATTCCAATATGAATCAGGACAATTCAATAATTTTTTATTTTGCACATGTTACTTTTCTAATTTGCTTTTTAAATATTTAGATGGATTATAGTATTTCCCTAATAAGATTACTATAAAATTAAATCAATGCAATGTGTGTATTACTGTCAATGTGTGTATTACTGTCATTGTTCGATGTTCATATATATATATATGTGTGTGTGTGTATATATATATAACCAACTAACAAAAACCCTAATTTGGTAGCAATTTAGTAATGTTAGAGGCCAAATTTCCCACCATGTGTTCCCTTTCTCTGCAATCCATTCATTTGCCTAAATTACTTCTCTCTTCTTTCATATCTGACACGTACTGGGTCACCTAGGTTTTTTTTTTTATTCTGCTTTTGCTTCTTGCACAGATCTTGTCTGTGCAAGATCTTTCATCTTCGATAATCAAACAGGGTGTTCTCTGTTATCTACTCTCTTCCATTAGCTTCTTCAACTTCCTGTTTTTGCATTAGGTTATGGCAAACTTTCTGAACAAAAAGTCGCTTTTGCACATATATATAGATGTTCAGTTTCACTTAAAACGAGAGACTGAAAAAACAAAGTAAGATTTTTTCATCAGCTTGGCAAACATTTAAAAGCTTGATAGTACATGATTTTGGCTAGGGTATGGAGAACTATTCTCATATGTTTAAAATCTTTCTCACCACATTTTTGACTGAGCCGGTTCTTCGTAGCCGAGCACGGGCTGTCTCTAGTTGTGGAGGCTGGGGCTGCTCTCTAGTTGCAGGGCGAGGGCTTTTCACTGTGATGGCTTCTCTTGTTGCAGAGTGTGGGCTCTAGAGCGTGCAGGCTCAATAGTTGTGGCGCACAGGCTTAGTTGCCCTGCAACATGTGGGATCTTCTCAGACCAAGGACTGAACTCATGTCCCCTGCGTTGGCAGGTGGGGTCTTCACCACTGGACCGCCAGGGAAGTCCTCATACATTTTTTTTAATGCCACCTGGCATCTCCTTTTAACTTTTTTTGTTTAATGCTTATTTATTTATTTGGCTGCACCCGGTCTTCGTTGTGGCACGTGAGACCTTTTCATCTTTGATGCAGCATGTGGGATCTAGTTCTCCGAACAGGGATGGAACCTTGGCCCCCTGCACTGGGGCACGGAGTCTTGGACCAGGGAGGTCCCTTTCATACATTGTTGATGAGTGTGTAAGTTGGTGCAATTTTTTTGGAGAATAATTTGACAATGTCTGTCAAAAATGACCATAACTCTGACCTAGCATCCCATTTACCCTACAGAAATGTACATACAAGGATATATATAAAGAATATTCATTGCAGCATTGGAACAGCAAAAGATGGAGAATAACCAAAATGTCTATCAACAGGGTGATGATTATGTAAATTGCAGCATATCCACAAAATGTAATTCTTTAGAGCCAAAAAGATGCAATCTCTGTGCAATATTTTTAAATCCCTAAAATACGTTAAAAAAAAACAAAATTCAGAGAGTATACATAGGATGCTATCATTTGTATAAAAATTTAAAGATATATATATACATGTATATTAAGTATTAAAACATCTCTGGAGTAACATTACAAAGGATTGAAAAGAGTAGTAGCCTCCAAGGAAATGAACTAGGAGAGAGTACACTTTATACTCCTCAGTACTGTTTGATTTTTTTTTTCACCAGGCGCATATATTATCTTTCAAAAACAAAACACACACAGGTCTTCTCTAGTGGTCCAGTAGTCAAGAATTCGCCTTGCAATGCAAGGGCCAACAGTCTGATCCCTGGTTCAGGAGGATCCCATATGCTGCGGAGCAACTGAGCCAGAGCACCACAACTACTGAGCCCGGGCTCGAGACCCAGGAGCCACAACTACTGAGCCTAAGTGCTTCAACAACTGAAGCCCCTGCTCCTAGGGCCTGTGCTTTGCAACAAGAGAAGCCACCACCATGAAAAGTCCACGCACCACAATGAAGAGTAACCCCGGCTCACTGCAACTAGAGAAAGCCCATATGTAGCAACAAAGACCCACCACAGTCAAAACACTAAATAAATAAATCTTTAAAGAAAAAACAAAACAGAGCAGATCTGGCAGATCTCCTTGATGATATGCGAATCTAGTACTGTGCTGCATTTCAAAACAGTCCTGTGAGATGGCACTCTTGATCTCTAACAGAGGGTTAAACTAGTGATGGATGAGATGGAATGTCTGGACAAGGTGTCTGTGTCACTAAGAAGCAGAAGGGATATGAACCAGGCCCTCCGTGGCACGGTCACTGCAGCCTGCCTTGGAAGTAACTCAATTCTGAAAAATACCTCATTTTATTCTGAGTGTGACTCCACATGCCTGTGCTGTTTTTCCACTGGATAGAAAGCTTCCTGAAAGGCAGGAGCCGTTCATCAGTTTATCATCAGCTTCTGTCACAATGGCTGATATGTGGTGAGTGCTCAATAAAATTTGGTGACATCAATAGTTAGACGATTTTCTTTTAGCAACTGGATGTTTATGAGATGTAAATGCTAGAAACTGCTGTCTTTTCTAAAAAGTAGACTGTTTTATTTTTAATTTACTGGGGCTGCACCGCACAGCTTACGCGATCACCACGTAGTCTGCAGGATCTTGCTTCCTGACCAGGGATTGAAGCTGGGCCACAGCAATGGAAATACCAAGTCTTACCACTGAACCACCAGAAAACTCCCAAGGTAGTCTATTTTAATTTCTGTCTTCACTGTACAAAGCAATTTAAAAAGGAAAAAAAATGGAATTGTGATGGTAAACACTGTAGCCACATAACTCAGCAGCAAGCTGTTTTCTTTGCTGTTTGGTTTTCTAATGCATAAGAGAATAGTTCAAAACATTCTAAAAACACGTGCCTCTCCACATGGCTGACCGAGGGCAGTGTGAGACCAGCCTGTTGGATTATCCTGTGAAACATTTCACTGGATGCCTCTCGTTCCTAGCTCCATTTGGACTGCTCAGAGCAGAAGTAGTTGGCCCCAAGCCTATTTGTGCCTAAAGAGTTGTCCCATGTCAGAGGATTTCTGACCCTACAGCTCAAGTGACCTGCCTCTCAGATGTACAAGCACTACACTCACTGCAAAGCTCCCAGACTCTGGAAAACTGATATTTAGTCTTTCCAGAGCAATCAGCAACTCCTAAAAGGCATTTGTTTAAAGCCAAACTGAAAGTTACTAGACATTTTCCAAAATAGTGCTTAAAGCAATGCTTAGTTTATTGAATCTATAAAAAAATTTTATAGAAATTTTTTATTGGTCTCTCCTCATTTCCCGTCTTGTCTGAAAGTGTGAGTCAACCAGTGGCGAACAAGAGTCAGAGGGTGGGATGTGGTTTGGGTTTATCAATTAGAACTTAAAACTTAGGCTTATCAACTTAGAATCTCAGAGAATTCCTTTTCCAGCATCATCTGGGCCAAGCAGAAACGTATTAAAAAAGCAGACTGAAAGCAGGCAAACCAGAGTTTGAAACTAGTTTCTGTCAACAACCAGACATGTGACCTTGGGCAAATTGCTTAAGTTCTTTGAGGTTCTGTGTCCTCATTTTGCAATGTTGTGGCAAGAATTTGATCATCATCAGCACACTTCCAGGTGTACTTTAAATGCTCAGTGAGTCTTATTGGGTTTCCCTGGTGTCTCAGATGGCAAAGAATCCTCTTGCAATGCAGGAGGAGCAAGAGACATGGGTTTGATCCTTGGGTCAGGAAGATACTCTGGAGAAGGGAATAGCAGCCCACTCCAGCATTTCCTGGAAAATTCCACGGACAGAGGAGCCTAGTGGGCTACTGTCCATGGGGTCGCAAAGAGACAGACATGACTGAGAGACTAACACTTCGACACTTTCCAGGCTTATAGAGCAAAATGAGTTGAATAACATACCTAAGATGACTGGCATATGGAGGAGTTTAATAAAAAACAATTCCCTCCCTACTCTCCACCTTTCTCACTTTCAGTTCAGGCTGTATGTTGTCCTTTGGTGAATTTTTCTCCTTCAAGGTTGCTCCCAAAGGTCACCAAAGACTATTTTTAACAAGATAAAAGAATTAATTAAGGCAAAAGGGAAATGTATTCACTTTATCTTCCAAGCTCCAAAGATATGGTCTTGTTTTCTGTTTGTTTGATCAAGACTAAACTGGCCCAATGCTGTTGAGCAGAGGAAATTTTTAATTTTGGTTTTAAAACTGTTTCTAGTGTTGCAAAATGGATTAGAAACAATCAACAGAGAACAGCCATTGCCAAACCATGAATTAGAATCTTCTTACACTTTTATTATGAGGGCACCGTGGATCACTAGCTGAGCACATATATTTAATCTCTGACCAACATAGGTTAGAGTCCAAACACTGTCATTTATTTTCCTTGTGAGCTTGGGCAACTTACTTCATCAGTCTGAGCCTTAATGTGCTTATCTGTGAAATGTGGTTAATAAGAGCATCCACCTCATAGCAACACTATTTTCAATTCCCAAGACATAGAAGCAACCTAAATGTCCATTGACAGATGAGTGGGTAAAGAAGATATGGTATACACGTACAATGGAATATCACTCAGCCCCAAAAAAGAATGAAATAATGCCATTTGCAGCAACATGAATGGACCTAGAGATTGTCATACTAAGTCAAGTAAGTCAGACAAAGACAGATATTGTATGATATCACTTATATATGCAATCTAAAAAAAATGAACTTATTTACAAAACAAATAGACTCACAAACATAGAAAACAAACTTATGGTAATCAAACGGGATAGATGGGTTGGAGGTGGGAGGGAATAAGAATAAATTAGGAGTTTGTGATTAACATATACATACTACTTTATATAAATATATATAAACAACAAGGACCTATTTATAGCATAGGGATCTAAGGTATTCAATATCTTATAATAACCTATAGTTCTCATATATATATATATATATATATATATATATATATGGGCTTCCCTGGTGGCTCAGTGGTAAGGAATTTGCCTGTCAGTACAGGAGATGCAGGTTTCGATCCCTGGGACAGAAAGATTCCCTGAAGAAGGAAATGGCAATCCACTCCAATATTCTTGCCTGGAGAATTCCATGGACAGAGGAGCTTGGCAGGCTACAATTCATGGTGTCACAGAGAGTCAGACATGACTTAGCGACTAAACTGAAGTTGCTAGTGAACTTAGCAATATATATATTTGTGTATATATCTGAATCATTTTGTTGTACACCTGAAACTAACACAACATAAATCAACTATACTTCAGTTTTTCAAAAAGGTATCCACCTCTTGAGGTTTGTAAGGATCTAGTTAAATAATTATTGTAATTATTTATAATAGTGGGTAGCCTATCCCTTTTCCAGTGGATCTTCCCGACCCAGGAATCAAAACAGAGTCTCCTGCATTGCAGGAGGATTCTTTACCAACTGAGCTATGAGAGAAGCCCAGTCTCATCAAGAGTCCACTTTTAATACAGACTCTCCTGTTTCCTGTCCTCAGTCACACAGTCCTGTCTGACTCTTCGTGACCCCATGGACTGTAGCCGCCCTGGCTCCTCTGTAAGCACCACTCTGCTTACAGTGGTGCCTGGCATAAGGCTCAGTCTCAACACATTGTAGCTATTATTTTCATCATCTCACTTAATATAGCCCTACAAGTCAGCTTGACCATTACTCTATCTATTTTACAGTCAAGGAAACAGAATCTTGGATGGTAAATATCAAAATATATAGCATATCACCAGGCAAATAATAAAAGCTTAAAAAAAATAAATAAATAAAAGCCATGTACCCCAACCTGTAGATCAAGATCTGTGATTAGAACTTAAAGTCAAGCACTGATCTTTTATACTCTGCAGGCATTTTGTGTGGAAACCAAAATGACCTATTAACTTGTCTATCTACTCATGTGCTAGGAGGATATGGCCAGATCCCCAAACAGCTAGCACGTGGGTGTTGTCTGTGCTTAGCAAATATTTGCGAATCAACTAAGTGAAGCAGTGAGCACACAGAGGCCCTGTTCTGAATTTTTCCCATCAGGGGCTGGCATGCAGCTCCCATTCCTGATCCACCCACCCCCTCTCTTCATTGTGACTTCCTTATATTAAAGCTTCAGGAAAATCAACACAGGACCCTCCTCACTGAAAGATAAGGGGATGCATGCCTTCAATAAAACACTTGAGCATTCCTGGAGATGTCAATCCTCCAAATGTCACACGAAGTCCAAGAACTGGGCCAACTATATCTAACTGAGAAACTGTAGTAGAGCCTTTAAGGGCTTCTCAAGTGGTATGATGGTAAAGAATCCACCTTCGAATGCAAAAGACGCAAGAGATGTGGGTTCGATCCCTGGCTCGGGAAAACCCCCTGGAGTAGGAAAGGGCAGCCCACTCCAGTACTCTTGCCTGGACGAGTCCATGGACAGAGGAGCCAGGGGGGCTACAGTCCATGGGGTCACAAAGAATTAGACAGGACTGTGTGACTGAACATATGGAAACAGGAGAGTCTTTATTAAAAGTAGACTCCTGATGGGACTGGGCTTCCCTCATAGCTCAGTTGGTAAAGAATCTGCCTGCAATGCAGGAGACCCTGGTTCGATTCCTGGGTCGGAAAGATATGCTGGAGAAGGGATAGGCTACCCACTCCAGTATTCTTGGGCTTCCCTTGTGGCTCAGCTGATAAAGAATCTGCCTGCAATGTGGGAGACCTGGGTTCGATCCCTGGGTTGGGAAGATCCCTTGGAGAAGGGAAAGGCTACCCACTCCAGTATTCTGGCCTGGAGAATTCCAGGGACTGTATAGTCCATGGGGGTCTCAAAGAGTCGGACACAACTGAGCGACTTTCACTTCACTTGATGGGACCACTCCCAATGCAGGGAGCCTGGGTTTGATCCCTGGTCAGAGAATTTGATCCTACATTAGCCTGCTGCAACCAAGAGTTCACATGCCACAAACAAAGATCCCATGTGTTGCAACTAAGAGCTGGCTCAGCCAAATAAATAAATATTTTTTAGAAGTAGGTACTTGAAAGATTGTAACATTTTGGGGGATGAACAGGACTCATGATGTTTTGGAAAGGAGCATGGTTAAAGCCTGAGTAATCAATTGTTAAATTTTAAAGAACTTACTTGCTTCACTGATGCATAGATCACAGAATGTGCTCAGTAAATGGTAGTTTCTGTTACCAGAGAAAGAAGGGCAAGAGTTGAGGCCAAATCCCTTAATAATAAGTTTTTATATCCAAAAGCTCAAGTACTCAGAAGATGGTCCTCAGAAACAGGATTTTACTCGTTACGTTTATAAAGAATTGCCTAGAAGACAGGCAACCGCAATGTGATTAATTGTGAGATTTAGGGTTAGAAGAATTTAGGTCCCAAATCCCAACACCAACCTTTTTAGGCAGGGTGAACTTGGACTAATAACCTGTCATCTCTGAGATTTAGGTTCCCCATCTGAAAGTAATTCCCAGAATATTTCTGAGTAATGAGAGAAATATGTGGATTATAGCCCTTTATAAACTGTGAAGTACTCTTAAAAACACTAACAAGTGTTTTTGTCTGTGGCCCTGTACCAGAGGTGCCCTAAAAAGGGGAACATGGCACTGTGTGTAAGGTGCCCATCACAAAGGCTGCAGAGGTCTCATGACTTCGCAGCCACTCCTGTATCGGATGCTGAGCCATGGACAGGGTAAAAGGGGACATGAAGAGGACCGGGACATAGGAGGTTCCAGGTCAGCCTCCCCAGATCTGTTTAGCAAGGAACTCTTCACCATAGTTCACCCGCATCAGAAAAACTCATCTGCACTCTCAACTTTGTCACAGAAGAAATACCTCTTACAAAGGATCCAGAAACTTGGAGGAAGAATATTATTGCTCAGCACTTTGTCTTCAGAATATTCCTATGGTGACTTTTCACCTTCACACTTTTTTCATCTTCATGTTAGAATGTTAGAAACAGTTGGCATGTTTCATGAGCTCTTTCTTACGGTGAGGTGTCACATACAGAGCTGTAGAGTGACTCAAGGCTTGGCTTCAGGGCCCTATCCTTTCATTAATACCAGCTTCAGCAGGTCACTGATTCCTTTGAACTATGGCTGCTTCTCAAAACTAAGCAAAGCTATGAAGATAGAAGAAATATCACTTCTTAGCTCACATTTTTGCTCTCATGAGCCACACACAGTTTTAGTTCCCAATTAGATTTCCTCTTGAATCGGTCTCCAAAGGATATTTCTTGAGTTATTCTAGTCTCCCCTACGGTTGTGACCTCCAACAAGATCTTCTTCATCTGAGAGCTTAGTGCCAAGGCCTGAACCCAGCACACAATAGGTTCTCAGTACATGCTTCTTAAATGACCGACTATATGAAAGTGCTGTACTCAATATGCCAGCAAATTTGGAAAACTCAGCAGTGGCCACTGGAAAAGGTAGGTTTTCATTCCAATCCCAAAGAAAGGCAATGCCAAAGAATGCTCAAACTACTGCACAATTGCACTCATCTCACATGCTAGTAAAGTAATGCTCAAAATTCTCCAAGCCAGGCTTCAGCCATACGTGAACTGTGAACTTCCTGATGTTCAAGCTGGTTTTAGAAAAGGCAGAGGAACCAGAGATCAAATTGCCATCATCTGCTGGATCATGGAAAAAGCAAGAGAGTTCCAGAAAAACATCTATTTCTGCTTTATTGACTATGTCAAAGCCTTTGACTGTGTGGATCACAATAAACTGTGGAAAATTCTAAAAGAGATGGGAATACCAGACCACCTGACCTGCCTCTTGAGAAACCTATATGCAGGTCAGGAAGCAACAGTTAGAACAGGAAATGGAACAACAGACTGGTTCCAAATAGGAAAAGGAGTACATCAAGGCTGTATATTAGAACTGGACATGGAACAACAGACTGGTTCCAAATAGGAAAAGGAGTACGTCAGGAGTATTGTAACCCTGCTTATTTAACTTATATGCAGAGTACATCATGAGAACCGCTGGTCTGGAAGAAGCACAAGCTGGAATCAAGATTTTCAGGAGAAATATCAAGAACCTCAGATATGCAGATGACACCACCCTTATGGCAGAAAGTGAAGAGGAACTAAAAAGCCTCTTGATGAAAGTGAAAGTGGAGAGTGAAAAAGTTGGATTAAAGCTCAACATTCAGAAAACGAAGATCATGGCATCTGGTCCTATCATTTCATGGGAAATAGATGGGGAAACAGTGGAAACAGTGTCAGACTTTATTTTTTGGGGCTCCAAAATCACTGCAGATGGTGATTGCAGCCATGAAATTAAAAGACGCTTACTCCTTGGAAGGAAAGTTATGACCAACCTAGATAGCATATTCAAAAGCAGAGACATTACTTTGCCAACAAAGGTCCATCTAGTCAACACTATGGTTTTTCCAGTGGTCACATATGGATGTGAAAGTTGGACTGTGAAGAAGGCTGAGTGCCGAAGAATTGATGCTTTTGAACTGTGGTGTTGGAGAAGACTCTTGAGAGTCCCTTGGACTGCAAGGAGATCCAACCAGTCCATCCTAAAGGAGATCAGTCCTGGGTGTTCTTTGGAGGGACTGATGCTAAAGCTGAAACTCCAATACTTTGGCCACCTCATGTGAAGAGCTGACTCATTGGAAAAGACTCTGATGCTGAGAGGGATTGGGGGCAGGAGGAGAAGGGGACGACAGAGGATGAGATGGCTGGATGGCATCACCGACTTGATGGACAAGAGTTTAGGTGAACTCAGGGAGATAGTGATGGACAGGGAGGCCTGGCGTGCTGCAGTTCACAGGTTCACAAAGAGTCGGACATGACTGAATGACTGAACTGAACTGAACTTAACACTCATTATAATCTCCTTGAGTGAAGCCCCGAAAGTACCCAGCACGGTGCAGAGTAGTTGCTCAGGAAACACAAATTGATTAATTCATTCACTCTGCATTTATTATCTCTTCCTCCTGCTTCATTTGCATCTTTTCATCTTTAGGAAGACGAAATTTCCTGCTATATTTACTGTTTCTCAACTGTCACCAACTGTTAGTACGAACTGCCATCTTCTTGGAAAATCTCCCCCTATAGGTAGGGTTTCCAGGTTAAGCAAAGAAAAATACATGTAGCTGTTGTTTAGTTGCTAAGTCATGTCCGACTCTTTATTGACCTCATGAACTGTAGCCTGCCAGGCTACTCTGTCCATAGGATTTTCCAGGCAAGAACACTGGAGTGGGTTGCCATTTCCTTCAGGGGATCTTCCCAACCCAGGAATTGAACCTGCATTTCAACTCAAGTCTCCCACTTGGCAGGAGAATTCTTTACCACTGAGCCATCTGGGAAGGCTAAATACACCTGAAAAGGAATATATATATACTTTTTCAGATTCTTTTCCTTTATAGGTTATTATAAGATATTGAATAACTAATCAGTAGTTCCCTGTGCTATAAATAGGTCCTTATTGTTTATATATTTTATATAAAGTAGTGTGTATATGCAGGCGGTCTCCTGCATTGCAGGCAGATTCTTTACTGACTGAGCCACCAGCAAAAAAAAAAAAATACATGACACTAAGTTAAAAGAATTTCAGATAAACAGTGAATAATTTTTTAGTGTCAAGGGATCCCATACAACATTTGAGTCATATTTACCCTTTGTTTTTTTTTTTTTTACTGTTCATCTTAAGTTCAAATGTAGCTGGGATCTATTATTTCATCTGGCAACCCTACTTAGAGGGTCTCACCCCAACCATCGACACCAACATAAAAGCTATCATTTCTCAAAATTACACCATTTAGGCTGATCATTAATTAGTCAGTCCCCAAATATGCCTAAGGAAAGAGCAAGCTGGTTTATTTTCCTTTGAGCCCAAGCCCGGCTCCGAGTCGTACGTTGGGGAAGACAGAATCAAGTCTTTCAGTTTTCTTGCTAATCTCAAACTTCCTTCCTTTGGCCAGTGAGCTGCTCGTGGGATTGTAGAAATATTCCATCAGCACCCAAAAATTAGAGCATGCCAACACTAAGCTTAGGTTTTTCCTTTTGTGCTGCTCCCAAAATCAGTTTATCCTTCCAAATCTCCCTGCTACGGTTATTGAAACAGAAACCTTACCTCTTTCTCCAGACACAGGAGACGGTTTAACCTCTGTCTTTTGTATGTCTCCTCCTCTTGTACTTATTAAGTTGCAAGCTCCTGGGTTTCTTCTTGTTGCTGTTTTTTGTTTTGTTTTATTTTCCCTGTGGAAACATTTCCTGGACCTGCCTCTTCTATTCCACCTGTTCAGCCAGTCATGCCCATTTAGTGTGCCATCACCTAGGGCCTGGATTTCAGTAACAGCATCCTAACTCTTCTGGGTCCCTGCATCTGTGCAACTTCTAGTAAATTTACATTATATAGTGCCCTTTTCCCATGTGGGATTCCCTTTTGAGACAAGTTGGCGTGAGTCTCTTTCCTGTTTAACAAATCAATATCAAGCTTCATAGCCCAGGCTTCAAGGTCCCAAACTTATAGTTTTTTCCTCCATGTCTGCTGTCTTTAGACTGATGCAATTCAATTTCTATTTGCCAGTGCCTGCTTCTGGCAGCACCAACTCCATCACTGCATTTGCTTTGAGTCCCTAAATCCCTTCCTTGTCTTCCTCTGGGTCAATCCACATCCCTTGCCTCCTTCAAAACCCAGCCCACTAGAAGATAAGAGAATTCAATCTTAAGATAAGGAAGGTCTTTCCAAACAAAAGAAAGCAAAAGAACATAAAAGAAAACATATAAAGAGCTTAAAAGGAAAGAAAGCAAAAGGACATAAAAAATAAATAAAGGAATTGTGCAATGTTTGATTACACAAGAATGAAAAAATCTTTATGTCGAAACATAATCAAAACAAGAGAAACTAGGGAAAACGTTTGCCAAGTACAACAAAGTTAATATTCTTGATATAATTTTACAAATCAATTAGAGCAGACTTTCCCAAAGAAAATGAAGAAAAAAGACTAGTGTATGACACTCAAAGTAAAAAGAGGCCAAGGCCAAAAACATGAAAAACAATAAAGCTTCAGCAGTAATGGAGAAATGTAGATTAAAATAACAATGAGCTTCTCTTTCCCTTTATCGAATGGGCATCTTTTAAAAGAATGCCACTCAGCATTGATATGATTGCAAGAACAGAAACTTCCATACACACTTTAGCAATCAATTTCAGGATGTTCTTTCTTGTACTACTTTAAAATTGCATAGATTTTTTAAAAAATTTCTTTTTTGTCTTGTTAAGAGTGTTTTCCAGTTTTCCTACAATAAATATGTATCTTTTATAGTTAATGCATTTCTTAAAATCCTATGAAAATTAAAGGGAAGGTGAGGAGAGAGAAAAAGGAAAGTACACTGGCATAACTCTGCTAGACCTGGTTTGGGAATCCCTGGTGGTCACTAACCAGCTGTGATTAACCACTCATGTCTAGAATCCTCGCCTCAGAGAGCTGTTGTTGAGATGGAAACAAAAAATAGTATGTTACCTGTTGCCACAGTACCTCATATTGTAAAAATATTCAAAGAATGGTAGCACCTGTTGTTATTCTGTTGTATCCTCAGCATAGAGTTTCAGTGTTCTGCACATAGTAGGTGCTAAGTTAAAATATCTGACTGATTGTGTGATTTTATCTGGACTTTTAATATTTTTTTCTACTGACCCTGGACTCTTTCCTCTTTTCCTTTCCTCCTGCCTCTTTCACATCTGTCTTTCCATCCCCTTTCTCCTTCTCATTACACTCCACGTCTTATGCAACAATCTTTCTCAAGTGCTCTGAACAACCTTTTTCAAAATCCAGCTCCAAAAGCCACTGCCTTGTCAGCCTTACCTGAAGGGCAGCAGCGATGACAGGGGTTCCCAGTCTTCTCTTCACTCTTGCTCCTTGTTTGGTAAATGCCTGGCCTGAAACACCTGGACTCGGGATGCCTCCTGTGCTTGACTGTGCCGGTCTGTTCACATGGTGCTTCCTGGTGGCTTGTGACAAGTTTGTCTGCTAGCCTTTTCTTTCCTCAAGGCTGAAGCTAATTCTATTTCTTATGATGCTTCCTGAATGTTCGTGTTCATCAGTCTCGTAAAATTGTTTACAGCATTTGTTAGCAAAATATCCCCCTTGCCTGTCTTCCCCTTTTCATCCCTTCCACTCCTTCACCCTCCCCTTCTGAAAATATAACCATTAATTATTGTTTGCTTTGCTCTGACAGAAATTTGTGTTTGCTTTGGGAGAGTAGGATGAATGTGTTTGTGCCTATGACCCATAGGCATAATATTGACAGTGCGTGTACCTGCGTGTTCAGTCGCTTCGAGTCGTGTCCAACTCTTTGTGGCCCCTGAACTGTAGCCCGCCAGGCTCCTCTGTCCATGGGATTCTCCAGGCAAGAATACTGGAGTGGGTTGCCATGGCCTCCTCCAGGGGATCTTCCAGACCCAGGGATCGAACCCACATCTCCTGCATTGTAGGTGGATTCTTTACTGCTGAGCCACCAAGGAAGCCCAATATTGACAATACATCCTTGTATTATTTCAGAAACATACTAAACACTTTAAAGGTCCCTGTAGACTCCACAGATTCTCTCAGAGAGGTATCATTTGGTAAGCCCCTTTTATATTTGCTTTCTCATTTAATTCTCACAATTACCTTATAAAGTATCTTTTATAGACCTAATTTATACTGACTGAGAAATTGGAGCTCATAAATGTTTAATTCCCAAGGTCACCCTAGCCAGGAAGTATTTAGGATTTGAACTTTGAATTGTCTGAAGCCACTGATGCTTCCATTGTCCTCCTCTTGGAAATATCTATACGACTGCCCTTAGCACCCGGAGAAGGTAATGGCACCCCACACCAGTACTCTTGCCTGGAGAATCCCATGGATGGAGGAGCCTGGTGGGCTGTAGTCCATGGGGTCGCTATGAGTCGGACACGACTGAACGACTTCCTTTTCACTTTTCACTTTCATGCATTGGAGAAGGAAATGGCAACCCACTCCAGTGTTCTTGCCTGGAGAATCCCAGGGGTAGGGGAGCCTGGTGGGCTTCTGTCTATGGGGTCGCACAGAGTCGGACACGACTGAAGCGACTTAGCAGCAGCAGCCCTTAGCACCTGTGGATTCAAGAGTTCTGAGTACTTGTGTGAATACAGGTGTGCTCATTTAGAAGCACTCTCTGTTCTCAATCAATGAAGGAGTAACTCTGGCAATAACATTTCCTCTTAATTCAGAGCATTTTAAATCTCCAGGACACCAAGGTAGCAGCTCTGGTTTAGTCATGATAAGGGACAGAAAATATTTTGTTCTACCCAGTCTGTGACTCTATCCATCAAATTAACAATACCAAAATACTTCAAAGGTTCAGACAGCTATAGAAAGACTAACTGTAGAAGCCCTGGGCTTCAATTGTATTTAACCCTGATTCAATAATATTAACAGCTCATCTTGCTGGGGAAACTTTTGTTGTGAGTGCCTCTTTTAGACATTTGAGGATGTGGCTAGGATATACTTTATACCCCTAGTGTTGATATTTCTTATGGAAATCATTACAGTGTTGATATTTCTTATGGAAATCATTACAGTGTTGATATTTCTTATTGAAATCATTACAGTGACTTAAAAATTTTTTATTGAGGTATGGTTGATGTACAATATTATATGTTTCAGGTGTACAACCTAGTGATTCACAATTTTTAAGGCATACTCCATCTATGGTTATTATAAAATATTGGCTATATTGCCTGTGTTTTACAGTATGTCCTCATGGCTTATTTATTTTCTGCATAGTAGTTTGTACCTCCTAAAACCCTACCCTTAACTTGCCCCTCCCTGCTTTCCTCTCCCTGCTGGCAAACACTAGTCTGTTCTTTATATCTGTGAGTGTGTTTCTTTTTTGTTATATTCACTAGCTTTATTTTTTAGATTTCACATATAAGTGCTATCATACAGTATTTGCCTTCCTCGGTCTGCCTTATTTCACTTAGTGTAATTACCTCCAAGTCCATCCATGCTGCTGCAAATGGCATTATTTCATTTTTTTTTATGCTATGCTATGCTAAGTCACTTCAGTCGTGTCCGACTCTGTGTGACCCCATAGATGGCAGCCCACCAGGCTCCCCCGTCCCTGGGATTCTCCAGGCAAGAACACTGGAGTGGGTTGCCATTTCCTTCTCCAATGCATGAAAGTGAAAAGTGAAAGGGAAGTCGCTCAGTTGTGTCCGGCCCTCAGCGACCCCATGGACTGCAGCCTTCCAGGCTCATCCGTCCATGGGATTTTCCAAGCAAGAGTACTGGAGTGGGGTGCCATCTTTTTTTCATGACTGAGTAGTATTTCGTTGTATATATCTGTTGTTGTTGTTGTTCGGTTGCCAAGTTATGTCTGACTCTTTGCAACCCCATGGATTGCAGCACACCAGGCCTCCCTGTTCCTCACTACCTCCTGGAGTTTGCCCCAGTTCATGTCCATGTATGTATCTACCACATTTTTGTAATCCATTCATCTGTTGACACTGCCTTTCCTTGAAGTAAACAATGTAACCATTAGAAGTTCCACATATTTACGTTTTGTCTTTGGCTGTGCTGGTTCTTTCTTTGGTGCACAGTCTCTTCATTCTGGTACACAGGCTTCTCTGGTTGTGGCACGTGGGGTGGGCTTCGTTGCCCCTTGGCATGTGGGATCTTAGTTCCCCAGCCAGGGATCAAACTCATATACCCTGCATTGGAAGGCTGATTCTTAACCCCTAACTACCAGGAAAGTCCCCACAAATTTATGTTTTTAAACAGAACCTCAAGTCTGTTCAAAAAGAAATTCCAAAACAATGTCATTTACTGTGTTGAAGTCTAGTTGATTTACAGTGTTGTGTTAAATTCTACTGTACAACAAACTGATGCCATTACACACACGCACATTGTTTTTGCATATTCTTTTCCATTATAGTTTATCATAGGATATTGAATATACTGTACTGTACAGTAGGGGATTCCAAGGTGGCTCTCGTGGCAAAGAACTCACCTGCCAATGCTGGAGACGTAAAGTGATGCGGGTTTGATCGTTTGATCCCTCGGTCGGGAAGACCTGGAGGAGATCATGGCAACCCACTCCAGTATTCTTGCCTGGAAAATTCCATGGATGGAGGAGCCTGGCAGGCTGCAGTCCATGAAATCACAAAAGAGTCCAACACAACTTAGCTACTAAATAATAACGGCAAAATCTCTTGATGTTCAGTTAAGATGCTGTCTACCCCCCAATTTTCTAAGCGATGGGTTTGGGTTTTATAATTATTTTTTAAAATATTTATCTTTTAATTTATTATTAATTTATCTGGCTGCACCAAGTCTTAGTTGTTGCATGAGGGAGCTTTAGCTGCCATATGCGAACTCTTAGTTGCAAGGTGGGATCCAGTTTCCTGACCAGGGATTGAACTCCAGCCCCCTGCATTGGAAACTTGAAGTCTTAGCCAGTGGCCTGCCAGGGAAATCCAACTCAAAAAACTGAATGGGAATAACTGAAATATAACAGTGTTTCTTTTGGGTTTATAGTCTGTAGGCAATTAATCATTTTCTTCTTTTCTGTATTTTTTGGATTTAATGTAAATACTCATTAATGTATTTAATGAGAATGCATTAACTTTTAATTGTAACTACATACAGGTTTTGTACTTTAAAAATTAGATCATGATTTCTAAGCAAGTATTTTAAAGAACACTATACACATTTATTCATTGTTCTTAAAAATTTTTTTTATTTTATATTGGAATGTAGTTAATTTACAGTGCTGTATTAGTTTCAGGTGTATAGCAAAATGATTCAATTACACATACATATATATGTTCCATTTCAGATTCTGTTCCCATAAAGGTTTTTACAGGATATTGAGTAAAGTTCCCTGTGTTGTATGGTAGGTCCTTGTTGGTTATTTATTTTATATATAGTAGTATGTATCTGTTAGTCCCAAACCCCTAATTTATTCCTTTTCCCCCTTTGGTAACCATAAGTTTGCCATTTCTGTTTTGTAAATAATTTCATTTGTATCATTTTTTAGATTCCACATATAAGTGATATCATATGATATTTGTCTCTCTGTATTATTCTTATATGTTTAATTTAATCAGGTCCTTACCACCACTAACTTTCCCTCTATTTCTTCCAGTTCAGAGCTGCCTTCCTCATTTAATGCTTTTCAGTTAATGGTGAATGACCCCTTGGGGTCTGAGTCTTGATACCAGCTTGCAACGCCCAGAAAATAACGTCAAACCTATGAATTCACTGGGAGTAATCTAAAAGCGAGTGGCTTCTCCAGTGGCAAAGAATCTGCTTGCAGTACAGGTAGCTGCAGGAGACACAGGTTTGATCCCTAGGTCAGGAAGATCCCCTGGAGAAGGGAATGGTAATCTACTCCAATATTCTTGTCTGGAGAATCCCATGGACAAAGAGCCTGGCAGGGTCCATAGGGTCACAGAGTTGTTCACGACTGAAGCGACTTAGCAGGCACATACACACAATCTGTTTGTAAATACACCTTCTCTAATTTTGAAAGCACCAACTGTTTCCTGTTGGGATCTTCACTATTATGCTTCTTAATGTTCGTTTTCCCCTTCTTTGGAAGCAGAATCCTCATTTTTACCTGAGTTCATTGTTACACAGAGAAGCCTGGCAGGCTACAGTCCACGGGGTCGCAAAGAGTCGGACATGACTGAGCGACTTCATTTTTATTGTTACACAGCTGAAAAACTATATTTCAAGTTTCCCTTGTGGCTAGGCAGAGTCACAACAAGTAGAAATGGTATAGATTCTTCTTACATTTTTTTTTTCCTGGTATGTATATTATTTTTGAGATTTGAGATCTCCATTTACAGAATTTAGTTTATAATAGATTCAAAAACCAAACTTCTTGACCTTCCAATGCTAAAAAACTAAATGTGCAAAAGAACTACTATTAAATAGCACATAAAAAGCTATAAATTATTCTTATTATCTTTCTAAAAGGCTCATCCTTCTCTAGTCTTCCACCCTTCTCTCTAAATGATGATATGAGTCCTGGAGCTCTAGCATCTATTTTGGAACATGAGGGTTAGAGTCACACCCTAGACCTGGAGGAATAGAATGTTAGAACCCATCAGGGTCTCTGATAAGTTGATAACTGGTCATAACAGCCTTGGACTGCCTCTTTCACATGAGAAATAAACTCTATTGTCTAAGTCCCTGTTGTATTAAGTTTTTCTGTTATGTACAGCCAAACAAATTCTAAATAATGTATTTCTGGAACTAAAATTTTATATTGTGGTAGCTACCTGTTTCAGAGAAGGCAATGGCAACCCACTTCAGTACTCTTGCCTGGAAAATCCCATGGACGGAGGAGCCTGGTAGGCTGCAGTCCATGGGGTCGCGAAGAGTCGGACACGACTGAGTGACTTCGCTTTCACTTTGCACTTTCATGCATTGGAGAAGGAAATGGCAGCCCACTCCAGTGTTCTTGCCTGGAGAATCCCAGGGAGAGGGGAGCCTGGTGGGCTGCCTCTATGGGGTTGGACAGAGTTGGACACAACTGAATCGACTTAGCAGCGGCAGCAGCAGCTACCTGTTTACATAACCCTTATCACTCACTAATGTATTTTTTTTTTTATCGCCTGCTTCCTTCCACAACAACGTAGGCTTCTTAAGGGCAGGGCATGTGTGTGTGTGTGTGTGTGTGCTCAGTTGTGTCCAACTGTTTGCGTTCCTGTGGACTATAGCCTGCCAGGCTCCTCTGTCCATGGGATTCTCCAAGCAAAACTAAAGGAATAGGTTGCCATTTCATCCTCTGGGGTATCTTCCTGACCCAGGGATGGAACCTGCATCTCCTGTATTGGCAGGCAGATTGTTTACCACTTGAACCATTAGGAAAGCCTTTAAAGGCGGGGACTCGGCTTGTTTTGTTGTATCCCAGCCCCTAAAGCAGCGTTCACCATATAGGGGCTCAATAAATATTTGTTAAATGGTGTCTGGTGCAAACTGCAGATGTGGGAACTGCTGGTTGAAGGAGTGACAGCAGGAAGTATAATGCTTGTATTCATTAACTTATGTGAAAGAAAGTGAAAGCGTTAATCGTTCAGTCCTGTCGGACTCTTCGACTTCATGGACCGTAGCTCACCAGGTTCCTCTGTCCATGGAATTCTCCAGACAAGAATACTGGAGTAGATTGCCATTCCCTTCTCCAGGGGATCTTCCCAACCCAGGGATCAAACCCAAGTCTCCCACGTTGCAGGCAGATTCTTTACTGTCTGAGCCACCACTGAATGATAACAATTTAGTCATACTGTTTCACACTTCCTTGCCTTTGCTCCAGCTGCTAGTTCTGACAAGAATGTCTTTTCCCTTGTCCACCAGTCATGCTCCTACTTATATCTCAAGTTTTAACTTAATCACCACTGCTTCTGGGACACTATCCTTCAACCACCACAAGAAGAGTTGATCTTCCTTTATTCAACTGTATTTCCAATTCTCAATTGAATTATAGCACTTACCACCCCACACTACAATTAATTTTTTACATCTCTGCCTCCCCAACTAGACTCTGGACCTTGAGGGTAAAGTCAAGTCTATGACTTATTTACGTCTGTTTTTCCCAGTGCTTAGTCTAATTCCTGGTTCATGCTTGGGTGCAGTACATGTTTGCTGAGTTGTTAGCAAGATGACAGGTCTGAGGCTGTGATTTGCTTCTGCTAATTGCAATAAAACCTTAAAAATACTTTTGTATTACTTGATTTATGGGGGAAAAATTAACTGTATTGGATCAGCTGAAGGACAGTCTGAATTCTAGTCCCAATCCCAGAACTTCCTACCCAATGACCTCTTTGAGTGTGTTTCACCTCTTTGAACATCTACACCTTCGTTGATAAATTGGGATGTGATGATCTCACAGGGTTGTAATGAGGATCAAGCCAGCAACTGTGGGTAAAAGCTTTTTGTAAATGAACTAGTAAGCTTCATGCAAGAACAAATTTAAAACTGCTCAAGTTCATGGGACTTCCTTGGAGGTCCAGTGATTAAGACTCCATCCTTCCAATGCAGTGGGTGCAGGGTCTGTTCTGCTGGGGAACTAAAATCCCACATGCTGTTCGGCTTGGCCAAAAAAAAAAAAAAAATTTTTTTTTTTTAAAGTGCTCAAGTTCAGAGTTTGTCCTTTTTAAAGTAACAATAATCCCCAGAAAACTCTCCTCCCTGTCCTCTGGGTACAAAGATAACTATACTATACTATCCTATGATAGATAGATCTTAGGTCTCTTCTCCGTATTTCTAGAGCCTCCACAAGCTGAAGCAGCTTTCAAATTTTGAGGCCCCTCATCTTGAATCAGTCTTCTCCCTCAGATATAGCTAGTATTAGGGATACTTACCGAGAAGGCAATGGCACTCCACTCCAGTACTCTTGCTTGGAAAATCCCATGGATGGAGGAGCCTGTTAGGCTGCAATCCATGGGGTTGCTAAGAGTCGGACACGACTGAGCGACTTCACTTTCACTTTTCACTTTCATGCATTGGAGAAGGAAATGGCAGCCCACTCCAGTGTTCTTGCCTGGAGAATCCCAGGGATGGGGGGGCCTGGTGGGCTGCCGTCTATGGGGTCGCACAGAGTCGGACACAACTGAAGCGACTTAGCATAGCATAGCATAGCATAGGGATACTTAAATTTCATCTAGAATGAACATTTATAAGAAAGCCTTTCCTTGCTCCCTGCAGATTCAACACTAAGAAGTAGCCAAAAGCTGAGGTCTCGTGTGCTTGAAACCTGGGCCAAACAGGAGTTCCAGGACCTAGAAGACCCCTCCCCTCAGCCTCTGAAAACTGGGCCTCTGAGTATCCTGAGAAACAGTGTAACACTCATTTTTGTGTTTCTCCGGTTCTTTTGGTCTCACCTTGATTTGCTTTAGCAGGCTACAGAATCCAGCCACTCAGTTAATGAGAGGGAATTGTTATGATTTAAAGACTTTTGGGCAAGGAAGAGGGGGGCATGAGGAGATGACAGATGAAAGAAGTGCCTTCTAATTGGTTACCTTTAGAGGTGTTTCCATGGGCCTCACCTAGGGCTATAGTTAGGATCAAATGGAAAGATGGGATCATTAACTCAGCCCTGGAATGCAGTCTAGCAGCACTGATGAGATGATTGCTACCCTCTCCATTCCTCTGGGCTGGCTGCTCACAGAGGGTTTGTGTTGTTAGAAGTGGTGAGCATTTTGTGAATTTCTGCAGTGTTCCTACCACTTCTGTTTTCTTGATAGTTTTAACTACCTTTCCCTCTTTATGGGGGAAACAAAACAAACAAACAAAAACGGACCTTTTTCTTTTATGGTGCCTCTAATCTCAGATTAGTTTTTTGGACTTTAAAGATTTCCTTCCCAGGCCATATGTGCCTGAACAAACACAGGAACAGCTGTGAGGTTCAGGTTTTCAAACCTGCTCCATTCAGAGGATTTCTACCACATCTGCCATACTCAGTCTCCCATATACTTCCTCACCTTCGCCCTCACTATCACCCCCACCCAGAATGCTTGTGGGGGTTAATCTCTTGTTAATCTTAAATCATTCTAGGGACTTGGCAGTCCAGTGGTTAAAACTTTGCACTCTCATTTAGTTTGGGCCTGAGTTTGATCCCTGGAAGGGGGAATTAAGATCCCTGCTTGCCTTCTGGCCAAAAGAAAAAAAAAACATTAACCAATGATACCCAGTTCTCAAAAGCCATCTCAATTCAATTCAACCTTATTCAAACTACTATCTATTGGGTAGTAAGTGCTGTGTTAGACTATGGGAACACAAAGGTTATGGTGGTTTCTGACCTCAGGGAGCTCACGTTCTTGGAGGGAAGGAAGGCAGGAAAACTCCTTGAATACAATGTGATCAGAGACATTACTTTTAGCCCCGTAGGAAACACATATGCCTGAAAGGGTTTAGGGCAACTCATATATCATCTATGAAAGTATTTTGAAGTATTCAAATGCACATTTATGTATATTTTCTGGAAACCCGTTATAGTAAGCGTCAGTTTAGTTGATTTTTTTTTTTTTTTTTTGGTATGTCACAATTGGATTTAAGGCCCTTGAGTTTAAGAACCATATATATTTTTTTGTATCCCATCCATGGCACATATGGAAAAGAAAATGGCAACCTACTCCAGTGTTCTTGCCTGAGAAATCCCACAGACAGAGGAAGGATACCTTTGGGCTATAGTCCATGGAGCCGCAAAACAGGTGGACATGACTTAGCGACTAAACAACAAACAACGTGGCACATAACACTCAACGATACTCATTTGCCTTAATAGCTGGTTGCTTGATGTGCAGAAGAATGGAGTTGAAGAGAGAGCTTGGACTGGGGAATCCGGCAGTGCTAGGTTCTAATTTTAGCAGCGGCATTTGTTAGTGGTAGACTTTGGCAAGACATTTAGCCTCTCTGAGTCTCACTTCTTCTTCTTAAAATGGAGACAAGAACATCTTCCTCTCAAGTTGTTATGATTTTATTTGATAAGTGAAGTGTTTGGTTTTAAAGTAGAATTCTCTTTATTCTTCCTCTTTTTTCTGGTAGGACTATTGGAAAGGGGATAATCCTTTGCACCTTTTCACAATGTGACAGTATTTTTTAAAATGAAAAAATACGGACACAGGCTTTAAATCTTGCAAAGCATAGAAATTAAACCACATCTAGCGACTCATATAAGATCGTAAGCTTCACAAGGGCAAGGATCATGTTTATTTTGTTCAATACTGTCACTTCTTTATCTCACACTGTGTGCGTGCATGCTAAGTAGGTGCAGTCGTGTCCAGCTCTTTGCGACCCCATGGACTTTAACCCACCAGCCTCCACTGCTCATGGGATTCTCCAGGCAAGAATACTGGAGTGGATTGTCATGCCCTCCTCCAGGGGATGTTCCTTACCCAAGGATCAAACCCAGGTCTCCTTCGGCTCCTGCACTGGCAGGCTGGTTCTTTACCACTAGCGCCATCTGGAAAGTCCTTCTCACACTGCTGCTGCTGCTGCTAAGTCGCATCAGTCATGTCTGACTCTGTGCGACCCCATAGACGGCAGCCCACCAGGCTCCCCCATCCCTGGGATTCTCCAGGCAAGAACACTGGAGTGGGTTGCCATTTCCTTCTCCAATGCATGAAAGTGCAAAGTGAAAGTGAAGTCACTCAGTTGTGTCCGATTCTTAGCGATCCGATGGACGGCAGCCTACCAGGCTCCTCCATCCATGGGATTTTCCAGGCAAGAGTACTGGAGTGGGGTGCCATGGCCTTCTCCGCCTTCTCACACTAGGTGTTCAATAAAAATAAAAGGAAGGAATAAATTGATAATAACACATTTATATAAAAATAAAACAGTTCACAAGAATCAGTTTGAATTTATTTGCTTATTGACTGTGCCATGTGGCATGTGGGATTTTAGTTTCCCTATCAGGGATCAAACACATTCCTCTTGCAGTAGAAAGGTGGAGTCTTACCCACTAGACCACCAGGGAAGTTTCCCAAAAAATCAGTTTACAATATTTGGATATTTTAAATTTGGATTGTCTCAAAAACCTAGATCCAATCTTTATACTTCTGACCTCAATAGGACTGCCTGTGGCACAAACCCATGGGTCTAATGGAGTTTGATTCAGGACAGTTGGCAGTAGGATTCCAGAGTGAAAAAGTTGTTCCTGACAGCTCTATAGCTGAAGGCAGAATAAGCCCAGACAGGGCCGTTTACTACACAGGGAGATCTAAAACATGCCCCAAAATATCAATTTTGAGAATAGGAAGAATGACACTATCTAGCCAACTTTTGTCTGAGAAAAGGTAAAGCTTTTGACCGGTTAAGGGGGACAGTACCAAGTGTCTATGATATGTTCTAGTTTTCAAAACAGTTTTATACACATCTTGTCATTTGATCTCTATAACAACTTTGTGAATTAAGTAGTTCAGTAAATATTTGAGTGTTTTCTAGGTTTCAAGTACTATGCTTAGTACCATAGGACATTACATTTGGCTAAGTTACTGTCTTTTCTTTCCAGTAATAATAATAATTACCATTTATTGGGCTTTTTCTACTTGTCAGGCACTATCTTACTTTTTTGAAATATATCATCATTTTAATCCTTAAATAACCTATGAAATTGGCATTATTATTTGCTTATTTTAGACATACATAAAACGATGCTGAGAGACATTAATAACTTGTCAAGTTCACATAATTAACAAGTAAGATTAACAAGTAAATTAATAAGTAGATATGGGATTCTAACCTGGGTTTACTTGATTCCAAAGGCTCTGTTCTCTTAACACGGTACAAACAATTCCTAGTAAATAATTTGGCTGATAGTTCCTCACTCCTGAAAGTGTCTCAATTCCAATGTGAAATAATATAGGCTACATTAATTATTTTACTTACATATTTTATTTTGGCTGCACTGGTTCTTTGTTGCAGTAGCAGGCTTCTCTAGTTGGGCAGGCAGGCTTAGTCGCTCTGCAGCATGTGAGATCTTAGTTCCCTGGCCAGTGATCCAACTCTCATCCCCTGCATTGGAAAGTGGATTCTTAATCACTGGATCACCAGGGAAGTCCCAGGATATATTAATTTAAAATTGCTAAATGTTATAATAAATGGTCCTAGTTAAATAGGCATTCCTTACACCAACTTTTTTGGAGACTATTGATCAAAGCTTGAAATGCTTAATCCTTGCACCAGGAATAATTCTACTTTAATAATTATTGACTGAATCCAAGTAAGCAAATATATAATAACATTTTAGGCTAAGTTCCTCCTGAAACAGTTTGTGGGACAAGGATTTGAGTGTAAGCAGTTTATTTGGATAGTGAACCCAGAATCACTTGTAAGGGACCAGAGGGAAGGATAGGTGCAAATTAATTAACAGATCACTACCGTGGGTAACTGGGGCTCAGTCCTGCTCAGGGGAACTATACAGAATTTGCCTCAGAGATGTCTCACCCAAGAAAGCTGAGGTAGTTATCCACAAATTCTTTGCTGCCAAAGATGGAGAAGCTCTATACAGTCAGCAAAAACAAGACCAGGAGCTGACTGTGGCTCAGATCATGAACTCCTTACTGCAAAATTCAGACTTAAATTGAAGAAAGTAGAGAAAACCACTAGACCATTCAGGTATGACCTAAATCAAATCCCTTACAATTATACAGTGAAAGTGGCAAATAGATTAAATGGATTAGATCTGATAGACAGAGTGCCTGAAGAACTACAGACGGGGGTTCATGACATTGTACAGGATGCAGGGATCAAGATCATTCCCAAGAAAAAGAAATGCAAAAGGGCAAAATGGTTGTCTGAGGAGGTCTTACAAATAGCTGAGAAAAGAAGAGAAGCTAAAGGCAAGAGAAAAGGAAAGATATACCCATTTGAATGCAGAGTTCCAAAGAACAGCATGGAGAGATAAGAAAGCCTTCCTCAGTGATCAATGCAAAGAAATAGAGGAAAACAATAGAATGGCAAAGACTAGAGATCTCTTCAAAAAAAATTAGAGATTCCAAGGGAACATTTCATGCAAAATGGGCACAAAAAAAGGCAGAAATGGTGTGGACCTAACAGAAGCAGACAATATTAAGAGGTGGCAAGAATACACAGAACTGTACAAAAAAAAAATCTTCATGATCCAGATAACCATGATGGTGTGATCACTCACCTAGAGCCAGACTTCCTGGAATGCAAAGTCAAGTGGGCCTTAGGAAGCATCGCTACGAACAAAGCTAGTGGAGGTGATGGAATTCCAGTTGAGCTATTTCAAATCCCAAAAGATGATGCTGTGAAAGTGCTGCACTCAATATGCCAGCAAATTTGGAAAACTCAGCAGTGGCCCCAGGACTGGAAAAGGTCAGTTTTCATTCCAATCCCAAAGAAAGTCAATGCCAAAGAATGTTCAAACTACTACACATTTGCACTCATCTCACACGCTAGCAAAGTAATGCTCAAAATTCTCCAAGCCAGGCTTCAACAGTACATGAACCATGAACTTCCAGATGTTCAAGCTGGATTTAGAAAAGGCAGAGGAACCAGAGATCAAATTGCCAACATCCATTGGATCATAGAAAAAGCAAGAGAGTTCCAGAAAAACATCTATTTCTGTTTTATTGACTATGCCAAAGCTTTTGACTGTGTGGATCACAATAAACTGTGGAAAATTCTTCAAGAGATGGGAATACCACACCACCTTACCTGCCTCCTGGGAAATCTGTATGCAGGTCAAGAAGCAACAGTTAGAACTGGACATGGAAAAATGGACTTGTTCCAAATTGGGAAAGGAGGATGTCAAGGCTGTATATTGTCACCCTGTTTATTTAACTTCTATGCAGAATACATCATGTGAAATGCCAGTCTGGATGAAGCACAAGCTGGAATCAAGAGTGCTGGGAGAAATATCAATATTCTCAGATATGCAGATGACACCATCCTTATGGAAGAAAGTGAAGAGGAACTAAAGAGCCTCTTGATGAAAGTGAAAGAGGAGAGTGAAAAAGCTGGCTTAAACCTCAACATTCAAAAAACTAAGATCATGGCATCCAGTGCCACTTCATGGCAAATAGATGGGAAAACAATGGAAACAGTGAGAGACTGTATTTTCTTGGGCTCAAAAATCACTGCAGATGGTGACTGCAGCCATGAAATTAAAAGACTCTTGCTCCTTGGAAGAAAAGCTATAACCAACCTAGACAGCATGTTAAAAAGCAGAGACAGTACTTTGCCAACAAAGGTCTGTCTAGTCATAGCTATGGTTTTTCCAGTAGTCATGTATGGATATGAGAGTTGATCCATAAAGCAAGCTGAATACCAAAGAACTGATGTTTTTGAACTGTGGTGTTGGAAAAGACTCTTGAGAGTCCCTTGGACTGCAAGGAGATCCAACCTGTCCATCCTCAAGGAAATCAGTCCTTAGTGTTGATTGGAAAGACCGACGCTGAAACTGAAACTCCAATATTTGGCCACCCGATGTGAAGAGCTGACTCTTCACATTGGAAAAGACCCTGATGCCGGGAAAGATCGAAGGCGGGAGGAGAAGGGAACGACAGAGGATGAGATGGTGGGATGGCATCACCGACTCAACGGACATGAGTTTGAGCAAACTCTGGAGGTTGGTGATGGACAGGGAAGCCTGGCGTGCTGCAGTCCATGGGGTCGCAAAGAGTTGGACAAACCTAAGTAACTGAACTGAACTGATCCACAAATCCCCATCCGTCATCAGATGGTGAGCACTGGGTGTTGATGCCCCACTCAGGCATGATCCAGACTCTCTCCTCCCTCTAGGAAGTCTAAGGCCAAGTCACAGGTGCCTGAAGTAGAAAGAGATCCTTTAGTGTAAAAAACATTGAAGGCCAAGGGAATATCTGTGGGGCACCAACAGCTCTGTTGCAGTATATTAATAGTCTACAGAGTTTTATTCAGGTCATTGTGCATAATGGCTAAACTTGTGTGGGCTCCTACGGATTGTAGCCTGCCAGGCTCCTCTATCAGTCAGATTCTCCAGGCAAAAAGACCATTTTTTTTTGGTAGGGTGCCATTTCCTCCTCCAGGGAATCTTTCTGACCCAGGAATCAAACCTACATCTCCCACATTATCAGGTGGATTCTTTACCACTAGTGTCCCCAGAGAAGCCACAAACACTATAAACAACCTAAATATACTTTAGAGGGGATTGGCTAAGGATATTTTCTGAATAACCTTATATGATTTCTGTCATGCTTTTTCTGAGACATAAAACCAGGAGTCCATAACCTGCTCTGGAGGGTCATAGAAGGCCTCCTTAGTTAAGTGACAGTAGCTACTTGTGTGTTGTAGGGAGGAAATGCTCTGGGAAGCAATTCAAGCTGAGGAAATGGCATTGCCAAAGCCCTGAGGAAAGAAAATGCTTGGAGCTGTATTTACATGGGAGCGGATTAGAGAGCCAGGGTCAACTGGCTTCCTGAAGCTCAGTGGGAGGCAAAGGCCAGAGGCGGTGGGACCTCAGGATCAGGGACTTGATGCTGGGTCAATGGGCAGCCAGGGAAGTGTTTAAGTTTCTGCAGTAGATGTTTGGCAAGATGGCTCCACCTGCAAGAACAGAGAGCGGGAACCCACACTATGCTGCTCAGCTTCTGAATTCTTTGCTAAATGAAGAATGTGAGGCTGTCAAGGGTATATTCCAAGGTCTCTGACAGGCTGATTATTGTATTTAAACAAGAAAATGATATATTCATTTCAGATTATCAGAGATACTTTCCATTTTTATTACCTAAAAAGGACTTTGTTAATGTAAATTTTTAACCAAGAGCTTTGCACACAGAAAAGACTTCATCAGTATGGGAGTTTTTAAAAACTAATATTCAATATATTAAGATGACAACTGAAAAAACTTCATTTTCAAAAATTGTCTTTGAACTCATAATAATTTCAATTATTTTATTTATATATCAAGAAAATGTCAAAAATTGCCTAATGAATATGCAATCAACTTCACTTGAGTAAACAAATCTTCATCAAACAATTACTTAATTGCATTTCTTTAAACCTTTAAACTGCATTTGTAAATTTAATACATTCCATTTTAAACACTTTAAATGCTTGACCTTATAAGCAAAACTCTGCCAAGCTCTCAGTTCTCTTAAATATTGCAACAATATTTATGAATAGTCGGAGAAGGCAATGGCACCCCACTCCAGTACTCTTGCCTGGAAAATCCCATGGACGGAGGAGCCTGCTAGGCTGCAGTCCATGGGGTCGCTAAGAGTCGGACACGACTGAGTGCCTTCACTTTCACTTTTCACTTTCATGCACTGGAGAAGGAAATGGCAACCAACTCCAGTGTTCTTGCCTGGAGAATCCCAGGGACGGGGGAACCTGGTGGGCTGCCATCTATGGGGTTGCACAGAGTCGGACATGACTGAAGTGACTTAGCATACCATTTATGAATAGTAAGATTATTTTACAAGTTAAAAATCAACCACAAATTTTTGTTTGAAAACCGTATGGTTATGTCTCAGATTCTGTAAAATGCTAAATTTTCTAAAATTGCAAACAGTAGTTTTTAAAAATGAATTACTTAAATTGATATAATATTCAATTTATTTAAATAAAACCACTCATTTTAAAACAATGAGAATTATTTAAGCATATCATAAAAGGTATAGAATGAATTATCTGAGGCATTGTGTTACAATTCTGGTTCAGAGGCAGATATTCTTAGAGAAGGTTGAAATTGTTAAGGCCTTGGAATTGTAGCAGGGAGAGTAAAGATATATCAAGGATGGTGAAAGTAAGACCATGTAAAATGTTTTACAATCAGAATTTTTCTTTGATTTAAAAGGAAAGGAGTAAACAGGAGCAAATGAAAACCCTGGCTCCTCCAAGATCATAGGGCAGTTGATTTTTCTGTATTAATCTGTAAATGTCAAAACAATTTTAAAAATGAACAGTTACTTGTGTTTGTAATAGAACTTTCTCTGAAATTTTCTACATGGTGACAGTATATAGGAGATCAGGAGTCCAAAATAGAGTGCATTCACAGAATTTTTGCAAAAGGTTAAACATTTTTCAACAAAAAGATAATGAAACAAATCTGCTGAGAAAATGATACACTTTAGAGCTACAGTGTTATGTTGCTAACCAGATCAAGGTGTTTCTCAAGTCTCTATCAGCTATACCAAAATGTTTCACATATTGAATCAAGGTGATTGGGAAATAATGGCTATAAATTTACTGAGCTATATTTAAATATTCACATTTTATGTCTGTAGTTCCATTTTGTTCGTTCTTTTTAGAGATTCATTTCTTTGTTTAAAAATTTCTTTCATTCATTCTGTTCATCAAATAATTTTAATGTATTTACAATAGTTATATTAAAGTTCTTCCATCTTAATTCAACATCTGGGTCGTCTATAGATCTGCTTCTATTTTCTATTGATTTTTTTCCTCTTGATTTTAGAAGGCGATGGCACCCCACTCCAGTACTCTTGCCTGGAAAATCCCATGGACGGAGGAGCCTGGTGGGGTGCAGTCCATGGGGTCGCTATGAGTCGGAGACGACTGAGCAACTTCACTTTCACTTTTCACTTCCAAGCATTGGAGAAGGAAATGGCAACCCACTCCAGTGTTCTTGCCTGGAGAATCCCAGGGACAGGGGAGCTTAGTGGGCTGCCGTCTATGGGGTCGCACAGAGTCGGACATGACTGAAGCGACTTAGCAGCAGCAGCAGCCCTGTTTCTTCTCAAGTCTTTTAATTGACGTTATCCAGACAATGTTTTAAAAGACCATAGATATTGGAGTAAATACTACCTCCTCTCCCCTAGAAGACACACCCTTTCTTCTGTTAGGCATGAAGGACAAGGACCTGATCACTTTGGTCCAAACAATAGTTGAGGCGGTCCAGGATAGTTTACATCTTTAATTAGTTTTCATTTCTTGTTTCAAACGTCTTGAGGGAAAGATGAATTGTATGCAAATTAGAAGATTCAAGAAGTATGTTTTGACCTATGTACCACAAGATCTTGTCTTTGACATCTAGTCCAGCCTTAGGTTTCATGCCTTGCCACACACTCAGCAAAAATCCTGCTGCTGGGTCTTCTTGTCTTTCACGATTCAGTGTGTGTTGGCAAAGGCACCTTTGAGCTGCTATACCCAGTAAGGGTGAAAGCTGAGGAAGGCAACCTGGGGCCAGAGGAAGGTGGTAGCTTGTATTGGCTGCAAACTCATACTACTGCACTATCTTGCTCCCTTCTCTCTCAAATAAATACCAGATATGTACAGATAGTATTGCCAGTGAGCATCACTGACTCAGAGGACATTAATTTGAGCAAACTCTGGGAGATAGTGGAAAACAAAGGAGCCTGGTGTGCTACAGTCCATGGAGTTGCAAAGAGTCGGACATGACTTAGTAACTGAAAAACAACAAGTATACAGATTATTCCAGTATGGGTTTAATTTACTTCTTTGTATCTATGTTTACCAACCCAAGGAAACTGGGGCTACCAGTTCGGCAGGATGAGATTGTTTATGGACCAGAGATTTTGTGTTGTATCTTGGACTGCATCTACCCAGAGTCATTATTCTTAAGCCATTAAGGAGCACATTGAACTCTTTGAAAATGATATGATAGATCGAATCACTGCTCCCCATGCTTCATGAACTTCCTGTATTACAGTTCTACATCCACGTACTTACCATATAATTTTTCAGTGTCTCCTACTAGAGGAGGCAGAGGACATCTCCCCTCACCCCAACCTATGATGCATTTGCCTTGTAACTTGGTTTGGTCAATGAGATGTGGGCCAAAATGACAAGTGTGCCAGTTGCAGGCTGAGATCTCAAGAGGCATCTTATGTTTCAGTTTACTCTCCTGGACTCCGGTGACCCTTCATGAGAAGAACATGTCCCAGGTAGCCACTGGTCCAAGGAGAATGAGGAAATATGTGGCATAGGCTTGAATTCAACCAGCAGCCTGGAATCAAGCCTAACTGATTCCTGTCAAGCCTGGCAGAGCCACATCCAACCTACAGATCAGTGAGAGAGGAAATAAATATTTGCAGTTAAAAGCCTCTAAAAGTTTAATGTTGACTGATATGCAGCAAAAACATTTTCAAGCCAATGATTAAACAATTTTTTTAAAGTTTATGATGATTTGGCTCTGTGAAATTTTCTGATTTGTCTTAGGTTTCTTCATTTGAGTGATCAGGTAGCTCATTTATTTGCTGTGTGATTGAATTGACATTATTTTCAGATTTTTGTTTGTCTATGTCCATGATTGTTATGATCATTCTAATAACAGATGCAAAGTAACTGATTCTGATAACAGATGTAAAGTAACTGCAGTTATCAGGATGTTTAGATTTCATGTATTTAATTCTGAAGCAGCTTAATAAAACTGTGTGCATTTGAATAAAAGATTTTTAATTATCTTATGTTTTTCCTATTGTTAAAAAAACAAAGAGTTTTTAGGGGCTTCCAGGTCGCAAAGAGTTGGACACGACTGAGCGACTGAACTGAACTGATGGTGGTCCGGCAGTTAAGACTCCATACTTGCACTGTAGAGGGTGTGGGTTTAGTCCTTGGTGGAGGAATTAATATCCCACATGATGTAGCCCTCCCATCAAAAAAAACATAGAAGAAAAAAAACCTTTTAGAATAATGGCTTTATCTAAGAATAAAAAGACACTATATGTAATTCATTAAGCATCTTCCAGGACTTGTGGAAAGTATGTATACATATCATCATTTTCTTTAAAAAGAAATTTAATTTTTTTCATTAATACTTTCATAAGGTGGAAAGTTCCAAAGGCAAAAAAGAGAATGAAGTGAAAAGATTTCTTCTTACCCTGTTTCCCATGTTGCCCTGTCCAAGGGCAATTACTGTCACCCGTTTCTCTGGTATATTCTTCCAGTGATACTATCTGCACATACAAACATGTACATCATTATGTGTGTATATTGTGTTTCCCTGATTTTTAAAAACCAATGTAGTATTAACATTGGTTAATATAATGTGACAACATAAATGGGAAAAGAATTTGAAAAGAAGTGGATATATGTATACGTATAATTGAATCACTATGTTGTAACCCGAGACTATCACATTGTTTATCAACTATACTCCAATATAAAATAAAAATATTATATTAATCTATAATGGAAAATAATCTGAGAAAGAATACATATTCATACATATATAGCTGAATCACTTTGCTGTACACCTGAAACTAACACATCATTATAAATCAAATATACTTCAATAATAATAAATTTTTAAGAAAAGAAAAAAAATGTGTTTAGGGAATTTCCTGGTGGTCTAGAGGTTGAAACTCCATGCTTCCACTGCGGAGGGACCCAGGTTCTGTCCCTGGTTGGGAAACTGAAATCCCACAAGCTGTGCTTATAGTATGGCCAAAAAGAATTTAAATTTTTAAAAAATATATTTTTAGATTAATATGTAAAGGGTTTATTATTGTATATTAAATGAATATTTTTTATGTCTAAGTTCTAATTTCTAAAATGATAAATGTTACTATATGTAATCCATATAAACTAAAGATATTTGGGGTCCTCAAAAAATTTCAAGAGTGTAATATGGTCTTGAGATTAAAAAGTTTGAGAACTGCCCTTCTATTGCACAGATGTATGGGCTTTCTTTGTGGCTCAGCTGGTAAAGAATCTGCCTGCAATGCGGGAGACCTGGATTTGATCCCTGGGTTGAGAAGATCCCCTGAAGAAGGGAAAGTCTACCCACGCCAGTAGTTTGGCCTGGAGAATTCCATGGACTGTATATTCCATGGGGTCGCACAGAGTCGGACACGACTGAAGCAGCTTAGCAGCAGCAGCAGCAGAGCAACTGTCACTTCACCATATTTTAGTCTGTCCCACGACAATGGACATTTCAATCGTTTTCAGTATGTTGCTACTTCAAGCCATGCTGGAATGAATAACCTCCTGCTGCACATGTGCTCAGTTGCTTCAGTCGTGTCCGACTCTTTGCGGCCACCAGGCTCTTCTGTCCACGGGATTCTCCAGGCAAGAATACTAGAAGGGGTTGCTATGCCCTCTTTCAGGGCATCTTCCCCACATAGGTATCGAATCTGAGTCTCCTGCCTCTCTTGCATTGCAAGCGGATTCTTTACCCACTGAACCACCTGGGAAGCTCTACATGCTTTATTTCCCA
Source organism: Bos indicus (assembly GCF_029378745.1). Taxonomy (NCBI): domain Eukaryota; kingdom Metazoa; phylum Chordata; class Mammalia; order Artiodactyla; family Bovidae; genus Bos; species Bos indicus. Next base: position 12,866,395 of record NC_091788.1, on the reverse strand, counting down.
AATGTGAGTAAATTGGTTTTGTGTGGAATTAGAAGTGAGATTGCTAGGTCAATGTACCAGGACAAAGTCCACAATAATATCTATCATCTCATTCCATCCTTGTAATTACCTTATAAGGTAAGACTTGTCAATAATTCCCTCTTACATATGAGAAATCAGAAGTTCAAAGATGTTAGATAATTTTTTTTAGAGTCATTGGGTTAAGAAACTGCTACAGGGAAAGGAGTAAAACTATTTTATCAGACTCCATGCTTTGAACCACTATTCTGAGTTATGGTTTCTCTATGCAGTACACACTCCTTCAGTTTAATTCACTTACCTGATAACAGGCTCTGTTCTTGCCTTAACCCAAGTTATTTCCTGGCACAGAACAGTCCTGAAATTAGATGAACTGGCTTCTCAGAGCAGAAATCACCACCAGAAAATGATTTAAGTGCTAAGAAGAACAGGGCTTTTATTTTGACTCACAAGAATTTCCGCCACCAGGTAATCTGGGAAATGAATTTTAGAATGTGATGCAGTTAAAACTGAAGCACATAATTCCTTTTTAAAATCTATATTTATTTATTTTTGGCTGTGCTGGGTCTTCATTGATGTGCGAAGGCTTTCTCTAGTTATGGGCAGAGCAGGGGCTACTCTCCAGTTGCGGTGTGCGGGCTTCTCTTTGCAGTAGCTTCTCTTGCTGGGAAGCAAGGACTCTAGGTGTGTGGGATACTGAAATTGCAGCTCGAGGGCTCTAAATTGCAGGTTCAGTACTTGTGGCCCATGGGTCTAGTTGCTCCTTGGCATGTGGGGTCTTCCGAGATAGGACTGAATCCATGTCTCCTGAATGGGCGGGCAGATTCTTAACCACTGGACAACCAAGGAAGTCCTAATTCACATAATTCTCAGAGTAAACTTTATAACCAAAACTATATGTCAAAATTACATTATGTATATCTACTTTCCACCCCATGAAACTTACACTGTAGTTACCTTTGTTTAAGCAGCATCACTTTTTTTTCTTAAATACACAAAAAAGGCAACCCTAAGAGTTTTGAAAGAAATAATTTTGATTATTTATAAATATATTTGAAAATACAAATAAATATTTAAAAGAAATATAATAATTTTTTTTTAACCAGACCTGGCACTCACAGAATTATCTTTTGATACAAAAAATCTGGCCACTCCCCAATAAAAATCCTTCAGTGGACTCCTATTTCTTATACTTCAAAGCTCATAAAAGGCCATTTGCAATTGCTCTTACTTCATAAATTCTCCTTCACATATATTTTTGATCTGTTTTAAAATAGTTGCAGATCTCAGAGATTTATTTCCTTGTTTGAACAGGTTACTTCAAATAGGTTGGACATACAGTGAAACCAGCAAAACCTCACTTAACATAGGCCATAAAACTTTATATGTGTAATATTGCACTCTTTTTCTCTGAGAAGGTCTCCAAATTGTGTATGTTTTGGGACCCATGAAACCTGGATCTACCTGTCTTTTTGCTAGGAATGCCTTTTTCCAAATGCCATGCCTTTGAAAACTGTCAACTGTTAACAAATCAGGGAGGGCTTACCTGAGCACTCCAGTCTGATTTACATGCTTCTTTCACACTCACAGTTTATGTTGCTATCTTGTCACACTGTGTGGTAAGACTCTTGTCACGCTGGTTTAATTGCTTATCTCACTCAGCAGACTATGGCTCTCTTTCTGTTTCCTCTCTCTCTATATATAAAATATAGACTACATATATACAATGGGGCTTCCCAGGTGGCGCTAGTGGTAAAGACTCTGCCTGCCAATGCAGGAGACGTAAGAGATGAGGCTTCCATCCCTGGGTGGGGAAGATCCTCTGGAGGAAGAAATGGCACTCCACTCCAGTACTCTTGCCTGGAGAATCCCATGGACAGAGGAGCCTGGTGGGCTACAGTCCATATGGTTCCAACCAGTGGGGCTCAACTGAGCATTTGAGCACATATACAATGTAACTATCTCCATGAAAGCAGGGGCCATGTTGAGTGGACTAATGAAAAACATCAACTTTTTAGCAAGAAAATCTAGCTACCTATAATCTGTTATGAAATAACATTTTGGAGGTTTTCTGTTAGTATATATTTGCTGCATATTCTTTTGCTTTTTTCAAGCACAATTGGAAAGAAATGCTGAATGGTTAAAAATAAATATATGGGAGTAAAACTTAAATTGAGAAATTATATCATCATATTTTTCTGCAAACAAGTGAAAAGATTGCTAAAAGTAGAGGTGTTGGCAAAATTTCTAAGGCCCCAAACTATGAACTGATTTTTGGAACATGGTGATCACATCATTCGAATTGTCAGCCTCTTCCCCCTGATTATCTCTCAACTCCATATCATCAAGTCCAGCCTCAGCCTAGGTTCTCAGCTGACCTTGTATTTGCCTATTTCAGCTAGTGGAATACCACAGTGGACAAACAAGGCGAAACTGAAATCGAAAGTTTGGGTTTGTCAACAAGTGTTCTTTGAATAGTTACTATACGCCAGTTTTAGAACTTCGTTTAGAAATACCAGAATTGCTTTATTCTTGAGAGCTATATTTCTAAGCCATAAACTTTAAAAACAAATACTTTGAGTTACATAGTTTTAGGTCTGCTCTTGAAAGGATGTCCATTATACTTTGAGTTTGAAAAGTAATGGACCCATTTTTGTCAAGATCAAATATAATATACTGTACATATCATATTTATTATACGTTCATTGAAAAAGGCATGGAAAATACATTATATACTGAACAGTAATTATCTTGTGGCCAAGAGCAGAAAGTGGAACTTTCTTTCATTTTTTAATATTTATTTAATTATTTGGCCACACTTGGTCTCAGTTGCACTACTCAGGATCTTCCATCTTAGTTGCGTCATTCAAGATCTTTCGTTGTATCATTCAGAGTCTTAGCTGTGGTATGTGGGAATCTAGTTTTCTGACCAGGGATCGCACCCCGCTTCCTGCCTTGGGAGTGTGGAGTTTTAGCCATTAGACTACCAAGGAAGTCCCTCATTTTTTATTTATATATTTGTACTTGAATTCTTAAGAATAAGCATGCATTACTTTTATGATTGTAAAATATCTAAATAACAAAGAATGTTTTAAGTGGATACAAATTTTCTTCATGTTTTGAGCAGTCATGTGATAAGTTGCTTCAGTCACCTCTGACTCTTTGCGACCCTATGCACTATAGCCTGCCCAGGCTCCTCTGTCCATGGGATTCTCCAGGCAAGAATACTGGAGTAAGTTGCCATGCCCTTTTCCAGGGGATCTTCTGATCCAAGGATCAAACCTGCATTTCCTGTATCTCCTGCAGTGCAGGTGGATTCTTTACTACTGAGCCACTGGGGAAGCCCTTGAGCAATCATATACATACATATAATTAAAATATGCAAATATTTTACATATATACATACACACGGGGCTGTCCCTGGTGGCTCAGACAGTAAAGAAATCTGCCTGCAATGTAGGAGACCTGGGTTCGATCCCTGGGTCGGGAAGATTCCCTAGAGAAAGGAATGGCTACCTACTCCAGTATTCTTGTCTGTAGAATCCTATGGACAGAGGAGCCTGGTAGACTACAGTCTACGGGGTTGCAAAGAGTTGGACATGACTGAGCAACTAACATACACACACACACACACACACACACACACATACATATACTCATATATATATATACTGTAAATATTATCCCTGCATATTATTTATACAAACTGGATTCACATGTTAAAGATAATATTTCACCTGCTGGAAGTGCTAATTATCTGTTTATAAAGGGGTTGCTTTTTAATTCTCATTCTCGTATTTCCTTTTGACTTTTTATGTTTACTGCTACTGCTAAGTCGCTTCAGTAGTGTCCAACTCTGTGAGACCCCATAGACGGAAGCCCACCAGGCTCCTCCATCCCTGGGATTCTCCAGTCAAGAACACTGGAGTGGTTTGCCATTTCCTTCTCCAATGCCTGAAAGTGGAAAGTGAAAGGGAAGTCGTTCAGTCGAGTCCGACTCTTAGCAACCCCATGGACTGCAGCCTAGCAGGCTCCTCCGTCCATGGGATTTTCCAGGCAAGAGTACTGGAGGGGGGTGCCATTGCCTTCTCCGTTCTATGTTTAGTATATACATTTTAGTGTGATGACATCATTTACATCAAAAAGGTACCTGATTTCCTAAGACAGAGGTTTTTTTGGGGAAGAGTTAAGTCCTCTTGTAAACACTGTGAACCAAGGGAGGAGTTTAATTATTTTCCTCAAAAAAAAAAAAAAAAAAGAAAGAAAGAAAAGGAAAGAAACAATAACCAGTTGGTTTGATTTTTTACAATAGCTCTGGGAAACCCACTGTTTCCTGGTCAGGTGTAGTACTTTTTCCATTTTATTCCATGAGATTATAATTGGGCTGTACGTATGATAAGGGCCAGGCCCAGCGCCTATCATGGTCACCGATGAACCTAGCATAGAGATGGGCTTAATGTAGGTGCAGAGAGCATTAAAAGAAAACTGGCGTTGAACCTGTCACGGGAGAAGTTTCATGCATTCATTTGTATATTTAAAAATACTGATGATCTCGTTCTTGGAGTACATAAAGTAAAAGTGTATTCTTGTAAATAGTATTTAAATCAATTTAAATACGATTGTATAACACTCTTGAGTTTTCCCCGTCTTTTGTGGGTACATAGATTTGCTGATTTATATGCTAAGCATATACTGTTTACTCTCTGTGTAGCTTCGGAGGGACACAATAGAAGCCAAATCAGAGCTATGAAAACTTATTTTTTAAACGTTCACTTGGTTGTTAAGATGATTTAAAAAATAAGGAAAGACAAGGTATTTTCTGTAACTAAAAGTTTAGTAACTAAGTTCAGCTTTAAAATTACAAGGAAAACTATTAGAAGGGCTGTTTTACTGCGGACATGTGCCTTGAGAAAAGAGGAACTTTGACAGTTTCTCAACTTTATTATAACTAAGAATCATCACTAACAATGGTATTGAGATTCATAAATACTTATTCAACAATATTTAGTAGCTTCAAATAACAAAAAATAAGTTCTCCTCCCTAGGCTTTCATTCATTTGCGGTATCACGTTAGGAAGAAATGAAAAACACATGTCAAAACAATCTTGTACACTTTAAATATGTGCTACTATGTATCAATAAACCTCAATCAAGCTGCTGAAAAACCCCAAAAAGAAACAAAAAGAAACGAAAATGTTAACTTTACATAGGACAAATAAAGGAATTACTTCATTTTTAAGAGCAGTTTCTTCTGGGGAACAAGTACCTCTGCAGAGCCTAGTAGCCTGAGGGCAATGCACATTTTATGTAATTAATACCTATTTTTTTTTCCAGCCTACATTTAGATTACTATGTCGACTCAACGAAAACAAAACCCACCATTTGTGTTCTGTGGCAGCTCCTCCGCACTTGAATGCTCTGTGTTTTGCGTCATTTCCAGCCTCCAAATAGGACTTTAGAAACCTGGGAAAAGATTCTTTCAAGTATTTATGTAGTATTTCTTAGGTGACCCAAACTGCGAACCCTAGGGGTGTTTCGAAGGGGCTATCGGCTCGGGGCTGGGTGAGGCTGTAGTGAGAAAGCTTTCCTAGAACTCAGGACTGGGTTCCCAAATATCTCCTCCACATGCCTCATAGAAAAGCCTTCCTCTTTTCCTCTCTCTCTCTCTCTCTCACACACACCTTCTAAATCAAGGGCTTCAACTCTAGACAGTCAACTGAGGTGTTTTTTGTCTGTGGCAGTGGAAAGCGGCGCGCCGGGGCCGAGTCTAGCTCTTCCCGAGCTTCCGGGTGAAGCCGGCGTTTCCCTCTGGCCCTCGGCTCTGGGAGGGGACGGTCGGCCGCGACAGCGGGGCCCGCCCAGGCTCTCGGGAGCACCTGAGTCGCAGGACGCGCCAGGGGTAGGCGGGGCGCGCCAAGCGCCCCTTCTCGGTTCAGCCCTGGCTTTCCGCTGCGGCCGCCTGGCTGCCGGAAGGGCTGGTGATTGACAGAGCGCCTCAGCGGCCGGAGCGATGCGGAGGGAGGGTCGAAGAGCCGGCCGCTGAGAGCTAGCCTTAAATCGGTTGGGTTGGGCCTCGGGAATAGCCTCCCCCGGGCCCACTGGCCTCCCTGAATGGGTTGTTATGGCAACAAATGACCGAACAGTCCCTTACGAATCGGCCAATGAGAGAGGCCGTCTTTTCCACCCCACTTCTGAGAAATAGGTGTTGCGAAAGCCCGGGTAGGATCCCGAGAAGAAGGTGGTGCCAGGACGTTCAGCGGAAGGGCCGGTGGCGGGGCTTATGACGTTGCAGGGCAAGCCAATCGCGTCTTGTGTTATCAACGGCCCCGCCCCCTTACCGCACATTTCCCCTCCCCTAGCTCATTTCGCACGACGCAGCGGTTGGGAACACAGACATTTTCGGAGCTGGAGCCGCCACTGCCGCCGCCATTTTGTGTCTGTGGAGAAAGAAGATTCTGTGGCGGCTGGAAGTGGACGGAGATCACCCGTGAGACGGCGGCGTTTCATACCCGAGGTTCCCCCTGTGTCGTCCCCCAACCCCCCTCCGCGGTCAGCATGTGGTGAAGCCGGAGCCGCGAGAGACCCGGGGAGAGGAAGAGAGGAGTCGGAAGGGAGGCGGGGTATCCAGAGCGGCTTCAGCTTCAGCTGCGGCGGACCTCGGAGGGGGGCCGCGGCGCAATGTCAGAGCAGACGCCGGCCGAGGCCGGTACTGCGGGGGCCCGGGAGGACGCCTGTCGGGATTATCAGTCATCACTCGAAGACCTGACCTTCAATAGCAAACCGCACATCAATATGCTGACCATTCTAGCCGAGGAGAACCTGCCCTTCGCCAAGGAGATCGTCTCTCTCATCGAGGCCCAAACCGCCAAGGTTTTTATACACCCCGCAGCCTCCTATTCTTCTAATACTCCCTGATTTTAGTGTCAGCCTCATCCCAGGTCTCGCTTCCATCCGAAGGGGGACGGTGTTCCTCCTCTCCAACCCTCCCCCCCCCCAACTCAGGCTCTCGGTCTTTGGCCCAGGCTTCGAGCATGGGCCTCTCTCGGGGGGAGGGAGTGGGGAGGATCAAGGGTGGAGTCCCGCTTCCGCTCCCCAGCTCCCTATTTAGGCCACTGCCTCGTGTATCCCGACACACGCGCTCCTTTGGGGAGGGGGAGACTGGAAGGCAGTTCGTGGTGTGGGGAAGTAAGAGTTAAAGCCCTTTGAAGTGTCCCCCCCCCCCCCCCCCCCGCGTTGGGAAGGTGGGGAATGATTCTTTCCCCGTTCCCGCCCCCCTCTCCCCGAGCCCTTTTGGGTAATGGTGCTCTGTGGGTTGGAAGGAGGTGAAGGGGGACCTGGGAGCGAGCTATTGGGGGGTGGGAATAGGGCCTTGGCCCCGAGTGGAGCAGCCGCCTGTTAGGAGCCCAACATGGCGCCTGGAAAGCACATGATGCGAAAGGGAAGAGAGGAGAATCCATTCTCTGCCAGCCGGGCAGCTGCTCACACCCGTCATCCCCATTTTGGGGTGGGGGCGGCTAGATAGAACTTGTGCACATTCTCCTGTCGGAAGGTCTCATTTGTCCCCAAATCCGGGAAAATTGGGGTCGAGGGTGGGGTTGGAGAGGGTGGGGAGGAGATCTTATCCAACCTGTAGGTGGAGAACTGGCCCACTGGGTAACAAGTACTTGTAGTTCTTCTTGTTTTTTGAAAAGTTCAGTCCCTCCTCTTCCTTTCCTGCTTTCCCCCCTCCCTGCCTTCCCTGAGAGTGAAGACGTTCTTTGCTTCACCCCTGACAGTAGTGGTCCTCTGCCACCCTAATTTCCCTGTAGTTCTCCTCTTCTGTGGATTCATGTGGGAGCGAGGTGTCATTTAAGTCAACTTACTGTTAAACTTAGTTATCGTAATGAGTTTTAAAAGCTTCCCAGTAATACGTTTTAAGTTATTTTTGAAGCTTGTACTTACGGTTTAGTTTTTTTTCTAGTTAGTGATTGAAATGATCAGGATCAGCCTCCTTTTAGCAGAGTGAACCCCTTTTAAAAGGCCACTTTAACAACAACCACCAATATATTGTTTAGAGGCGGTTTCTGTCTAGTGTAAAACTGAGTGGTCTGACTTTAATAAATGGTTTTGAAATGTGTGACTGGTATTATAAAATTTGTGAATAAAACATATGAAATATGTATTTGTCTTTTTTATTTACCTTTGTAAGGTGTAGAATTTGTTTCCAAGACTTATTTTTATCTACGTGGTTGTGTGTTTTAAACAAAAGTCTTTAAGTGACTTGGGTTCATTCTCATAGGTTCTGTCCACTCTTTTGGGTAAATGTGCTCACAAGATACACGGTTTCAGGCGGTCCTTTCATACTTTAAAGAGGACAAAAATAAGGGTGTTTTTTTTTTTAAGCCCCAACAAGTTTGTCATGCTCAGTCTGACAGCTAAAATATGAGTCCTTACTCACCTTTTCCTGTGAATGTCTGTGAAACAGCTTTTGTTCTTTTTTGAAAGTATGAGATTTTAAAAGGAAGCATTCCTCATATTCAACATCCTTTTTATTGATACCACAAACATGTTGGACATGAAAACTTAAGTTTTTGCCTTGTTGAAGGCTTAACATGAAATGCCTTTTCTAAAAAAACAAAAGTGCACTTGCGTTTTTTAAGAAAATATCATTGGTTTTTAAAATCCTACCTGTATTTTTGGTGTTACTAATATTCCACAGAGCCTAATATTTAGCAGCTTAGGTTGTCACTCAACCGTTTCCTTGCTGGTTTTTAAAAGGATCCAGAAGACCTTCGAGAAATGAAAGCTAAATGCTGAATATAGTGACCACATTAAAATTTGTATTTGTGTATGGCTACACAGAGTGGTGAAAATAGATGGACTATTTGCTGATGAAAGACAGCTGAATCTTTTTTTTGGCACACATTTCCTGGTTATTTTTGTAAAGCCAGATGGAGGGAAAGATGTAACAGTCACTTTGGGGAAATATCTTAATGAGGGATGGGGGCAAGGGTGAGGGGAGGGATTTTCTGTTATTTGGTAGCAAACTGGCTTGGTTTTGTGTTTCTGGAGGTGAATGTTTGTGTCCTTATCCTCTAGTGTCTCAGCATTACTAAACTTAAGGATTCACACTTCTTTGACTCCTCCCATGAGGCAGTAGTAGCGAAAAAATATTACATACAAGGATTCATTTACTTGTACAATAAAAAGTTAGCCTACTGAACAGATTCTGGTTTTAAAGAGCCTGTTTCTTCATAAGTACAACAATGACTAAAATGGTATAAAACATGACATGGTAAGATAAAGACACAGCAGTAAAGCAGTTGACATGTTGGTAATAGTTTACCCACATGCAATGGCCTTGTGAAACCCTTGTATTAGTACTGTAAAAAACTTCTTTCATACAAAGTTATTCAAAGGTTTCCTTAGTCAACTTTGGTTGTTATCAGAAGCAGGAGCACTTCCACACACTTGTATGGGCAATTGGTTTTGTGAAATAATGGTGGCATTGTGTACTGCAGAACTGTGAGCTTACCCTAGCTTACCCTAGCTTCAGGTAGCTGTGGGTAAGTGTTCAGGGTTAATTCCTATACACATGGGAAGGGTAAAATGGGGTTAATTTTGTTTTTAAATCGTGGGTGCTCCTGTGGAGTGGGAGTTAACACTTGGTTTATGTGGTGTGTTTTAATGCTCCTCAACAAGTCTGTGAACCTGCTGATGCTTTCTGGAAACTTGCTGTGCCTTCTAAAAGCCAGTGATGGGTAGGCTTTACAGTTGAGCGGGGACAACGTTTCTTTGCTTTGGAAAGGGCCACCTGTATCGGCATCATCATACAGGCCCTGCACAAATTTAGAACCTTGGTTTGTGCTGGTCAGAGGAAAACTATTTCGACGGAGAATCCATGCGGTGAAGAAAATCTTCAGGACAAATCCTGGTTTCCAGAGTCAAGTTCAACCTGACTTACATGACTCAGCGGCTGCTCCATCCAGTTTTTCTTGTATCAGTAACAACTTGCACTTTTATGCATGTTAATGTGCAAGTTAAAAAAAAATTTTTTTTTGTCATTAACTTCATATGTGAAGTGTACTTAATTGCTTTTGTTCATTGGATTATAGAGAAATAATCCTAATGATTTTACAGGTAACAAGGGTTCATAGACTTTAACATATAAAAGACTAGGGCTAGAGGTCTGAAAACTGTTTCATTGAGTCTGGGTACATCAAAGTTAATGTGGGTCACAAAGCTTACACTTGGATTGCAGAAAATATCCACCCCCTTTTTTGGTCACTTTTAAACACATTTTTTTTTTACTATACAAACTTGAAATTCCATTGATTGTTAAATGAGTGTACTAGGGACTTTTTTCTTTCCGATTAATTCTGAAATTTGTATGCTCAACTAAAGACCGTTGTAAGAGGTGAGAACTTGAACACTTAAATTTCCTAAAGGTTAATATTGATTCAAAAGTATTTAATACCAACAAAATAGAGGTCTGTATTGTAGCCTAAAAATTCATTTTTAAAAGTAATTCTTTGGTTGCAATTCATTATACTAAACTTCTCAGTTTCTTTTTATTACTCAGGCTCCCTCCTCAGAGAAGCTTCCTGTTATGTACCTTATGGATTCTATCGTGAAAAATGTTGGAAGAGAGTATCTCACTGCCTTTACTAAAAATCTAGTTGCAACATTTATTTGTGTGTTTGAAAAGGTATATATACATTTAGAAACATTTGAATTTTTTTAAAAAATGTTCCTGATTAAATAAATTCTTGTCTTTGTGTTGGGTTTTCTTGGGTGGTTAAATGTTTATTCTTTTTGGGCTAAAGTTAGTGTTATACCTAAAGTGGGTGCTAGGTTTTTTAACATTATCCATTCAAAAACAGATGAGTTTGCTTTTAGAATTTTTTTATGTGTGTGTGTTTATTAGATGATCTGTTTCATTACTAGCATGTAGGCAAAAAGATCTGAAGCTGTCAAGAGTACTTCAAATGTCATTGTTTAGGTTTCCGGTGTTAGGATGTTAACTATTTCTTAAAAAGCATAATGCTAGTGTGTGTCAACCTGTGATTCCTGAAATTTGACTTTTTTTTTTCCTTCTGGAATTGTTACTCTTGTTACTTTGTTCAAGTATATTTTATGAGATACCTGAATGGTGGATCAGTGAAATGCTTTAGGTTATTTTGGAAGTACACCCACACCCACCCCCCTCCTGTGCACCACCAATTCTGGATCTTCTTAGTGTTTAGAAGAAAGGATTGTTAGTTTCTCTTACCTAGAAATTGTAAACTTCTATAACAGTGTATCTGATAGTTTGGTTAATCTAGTTATTATGTTGAGGAAGACAAAGGATTCGCTGAAGTAATTCTTTTTCCTGTCAGGCTTCATCTTTCACACTGAGCAAAAGGACATTTGTAAGATACTTGGGTTTAAATACTGTTTCTCACCAAAAAATGGGTGGTTTTTACATTTTAGTAGATATCTTGAGAAATCTTATAGTTGTCAGGTTTGGGGAATTGGGATTATTTAGAACTCCTGGTTATCAGATTTTACTTGTTTGTTAGAAAATGTGTAGTTGCTACTTGAGTAACTTTTCCCTTTAAGTTCCTAGAGAAAATAAATTTTAAGTATATGCAGAAGAAATTTGGAAAGCCATATTTCAAATTGTATTAATAGAACTTGTTAATAGTACTGTAGACCTTTACTAAATACTGCTTGCCTGGGACTTTAGTCTAAGGAGAAACCAACTTTGCATTGTAGAAATAGGGATGCTAAACCAGTTTCTTGGTTTCAGTTTCGGGATGTTCAAATTCATTTGGGTGTTTGGTAGAATACTTGTACTGACTCTTAACTAGGCCTTAACACTGAAGATGATGAAAATGACTTTGTAGTAAATATCTGAAGATTCAAATATAGTTAAAAATTAATTCAGTTTTCCCAAGTGCTAGATTTCTCTGATGGTAATTTAAAAAGTATTATTGTGCTCATCACAAGCATGAGCAGTTGTTATATAAAACTAAAGCATGAGCAGATATGTTATATAAAGCTTACCAGTGAGTAAAATTTTGTGAATTTAAATTATTCAGGTGTCTACCACACTACAAATAGCTTATTCATAGGTACTAACCATATTGTATTGCATGAAATCAGTTAAATAGTTTTGTCTTACTTTGTACTAAATGTAAATAACTTAAAATTTAAGTCATCAGATAAACTATTTTCTACTTTTATATTTTTGTCTAGAGTAAAAGTTACATTAGGAATACTATGTTAAGTCTTTTTTGACAAAAAGTTTTTTTAATTAACTTTGTATGTGCAAATACAACTTTATTAAATTATTACTGCTATATATAATTATGAATGAGAAGTATGTGTGCTATATGTGAAGTAGAACTGAGATTGATGTAGCATTATACTTGATATATAAAATATCCTATAGTAACTTAACAAGCCATAGAATTGTTCTGTTGTTCTAGGTGGATGAAAATACTAGAAAAAGTTTATTTAAATTACGTTCCACATGGGATGAAATATTTCCTTTGAAGAAACTTTATGCCCTGGATGTCAGAGTCAATTCGTTAGATCCTGCTTGGCCTATTAAACCTCTGCCCCCCAATGTGAATACATCTAGCATCCATGTGAATCCTAAGTTTTTAAATAAATCGGTAAGTTTTAACATAAATGATACATAACTAATATTTTCAACTGTCAAGTTTTGACTTCTCTAAAATTTCTTGCCAGAAAAAATTATCAAAATATGCTGTGCTGAATCAGTTTAATTAAAAAGTGCCCCCCCCCCCCCCCCCCCCCCCCGCCGCCTCAGGTTCACAGTGCCTTTAAGATAAGTATTGTCCTTGTTCAGTGCATAATATATTTATTTTGGTTTTTAAATTCCTGAAAATTTTCTATGCTTTTAAACATGATTAGCCATTTAAAATTATGGATAGTGTTTATTAAAAGAGAAACTGATAACTTTTAGTTCCCCCTTAGCTACTTCCTTTTTAGCTGTGATTTTTTTTTTTGTTAACAAATTATTTTTTCTTGTAGCCTGAAGAGTCTTCAACACCTGGCACAGTGGTCAGTTCCCCTAGCATCTCCACTCCTCCTATTGTCCCGGATATACAAAAGAATCTTACTCAAGAGCAACTAATAAGGCAGCAATTACTGGCAAAACAAAAGCAGCTGTTAGAACTTCAGCAGAAAAAGCTGGAGCTTGAGCTTGAGCAAGCTAAGGCACAACTGGTAAGTAAAGGAGATTTGGTATTCTGAGTGTTTTTAAATTTGCCTTCTGATGGAGGTGGAATTATTTAGTATTAACATGTTATGTTTGTTAACAGTGTATTTGTTTTGCCTTTATTTTGCAATTAAGGTATATTTATTAGGCCAGATTTTTATATCCTTATTATAAAACTCAGGAATCCCTCTTAGCTGGTAAAGAATCTGCCAGCAATGCAGGAGACCTGGGTTCCATCTCTGGGTGGGGAAGATCCCCTGGAGAGAAGGGAATGGCGACCCACTCCAGTATTCTGGCCTGGAGAATTCCATGAACAGAGGAGCCTGGCAGGCTACAGTCCATGGGGCTGCAAAGAGTTGGACACGACTGAGCAACTTTCACTTTATTGTAAAACTCACCTGAATATACACTGCACTATTTTTTTCAAAAACTTTTTTATTAGCTTGCTGTCTTATGAGATAGCATCTTAGTTTTGTTAAAAATGTGAATTTAATATCACTCCCCAGATGGTGTATTGTGGCAAGTGTTTTTGCCTAGTCTTTATTGTGAACTTAGGTTTCATGAGCAGAAATCTTTAGCAAGTTCCTTAGAAGGCTACCAAAAAAAAAAAAAAAGCCATCACAAAATTAAGGAAGCCAGGAAGATTGTGTATTTCTGTTCATGAATAACCTTGTATTATTTTACTTAGTGCTTGGCCTTATTTGAGAGTGAGGGAGTACAGCACTGCAAAATTTTAAAAGTTCATTATCAGTGCCACTGTGAGAGGAACTGAATTTTATGACTTGAAATTTAGCTGGAATGACTTTGATGCCTGTGCAACTAGAGTGTAGTGATTTATTTAGTAGTTTCTCAATATCAGTCTGGCCCAGAATTCTGAATAATTAGAAGATTTTTTTTCCCCATTCTACCTAAAAGTTATAAAACCTCAAAGTAGAGAACCAGGAAGAAATAACAGGCCACATAAATAAATATAATCTTTCTCCTTTTATTTTTATTTCCACTTAAAATACCAAAAGGATGCACTGAAAATTATGTTGGAATGTTTTCACAGCTCTAACATGAACATTTATTTTGTATTTCAGGCAGTTTCCCTTAGTGTTCAGCAGGAGACATCCAGCTTAGGTCCTGGATCTGCACCATCCAAATTACATGTTTCACAGATTCCCCCTATGGCAGTTAAAGCTCCCCATCAGGTTCCTGTGCAGCCTGAGAAAAGTCGTCCAGGTCCATCCTTACAAATTCCAGATACGAAAGGAACTAACCGGGATCCCCGTCTTAATAGGATGAGTCAACATTCTTCTCATGGAAAAGATCAAAGTCACAGGAAAGAATTCCTAATGAACACACTGAACCAATCTGATATTAAGACCAGTAAAACTGTACCCTCTGAAAAACTAAATTCATCCAAGCAAGAAAAAAGTAAATCAGGTGAAAAAATAACCAAGAAAGAACTTGACCAATTGGATTCTAAATCCAAATCTAAATCTAAATCACCGTCACCTTTGAAAAATAAATTATCCCACACAAAAGACTTGAAAAATCAAGAAGCTGAAAGTACAAGGGTGTCTGATATGAGCAAGAGAGATCCAAGATTAAAAAAACATCTTCAGGATAAGACTGATAGCAAAGATGATGATACAAAGGACAAGAGAAAAACTGCAGAAAAAAAGGATAAAGATGAGCACATGAAATCATCTGAACACAGACTGGTGGGAAGTAGAAATAAAATCATAAATGGCATTGTACAAAAACAGGATACAATAACGGAAGAATCAGAAAAACCGGGGACAAAACCAGGGAGATCGAGTACTAGAAAGCGATCAAGATCACGATCACCCAAGTCTCGGTCACCAATTATACATTCTCCCAAGAGAAGAGACAGGCGGTCACCCAAACGAAGGCAAAGGAGTATGTCTCCAACCTCAACCCCCAAAGCTGGGAAGATTCGCCAGTCAGGAGTTAAACAGTCACACATGGAGGAGTTTACACCTTCCAGGGAAGAAAGAAGTGCAAAGAGAAGTACTAAACAGGATGTTCGAGATCCAAGGCGGATAAAAAAGACTGAAGAGGAACGACCCCAAGAGACTGCTGGTCAACATTCTACCAAGTCAAGCACTGAACCAAAGGAGAATGTAGAAAATTGGCCAAGTTCCAAGTCTACCAAAAGGTGGAAATCCGGTTGGGAAGAAAATAAAAGGTAGGATGTTAACATTTTTAATCAAGTAGAATAATGTGTATCTTTAAAAACATAGTGTTACTTTAAAAACTGGATAATGTTTACTGGGTGGTATAATTAGTACTCCCCCCTCCCCCCTTTTAATTCTTAAAACCTTGTCAAGTTAAGTACCATTATTATTGCTTACCTTAACAGATAAACTGAAGTTTAGGAAGGTTAACTAATCTACCTAAGGTGGCACATCCAGGATACACAAGAATCAGTATTTATATCTGATTTTCCTGACTTCAGATCTTGTGTTCTTAATCATTTAATTCACTTTTATGATGTGTTCATTTTAACCAGATCCTATTAAGGATCTTTGAATATGGTCCTGAGTATTTAAGTATTTTTTATAAAGTAACATATTCTTTTTATGGTTTCAGTTTACAACAGGGTGATGAACATAGTAAAGCTCCTCATCTAAGGCATAGGGAGAGCTGGTCAAGCACTAAAGGAATCTTGTCACCTCGAGCCCCAAAGCCGCAGCATCGATTAAGTGTAGATGCCAATCTTCAGATTCCTAAAGAGTTAACTGTTGCAAGCAAAAGAGAATTACTTCAAAAGGTAGCTACCACACTCCCATGTAGTCATGATTCTCCTTTTGTCTGTAACTTTTATAAGTACTTTTTATATTTAAAATATTTGATTTCCTCTTATCATCCCTATGCAGACGAGTGAACGTTTAGCATCTGGTGAAATTACACAGGATGAGTTCCTTGTTGTTGTGCATCAAATACGACAGCTATTTCAGTATCAAGAAGGTAAACATAGATGCAGTGTACGGGATAGTCCTACAGAAGAAAATAAAGGTGGATTAAAAAAGAAACCTCTCTTATCTGATGCTGAATTAACCTACTATGAACATAAAGCAAAACTGAAAAGGACACAGGTTCAGCATTCATTTCCAAGACTTGATCTCTTAGATCCTGATATTTTTGACTACCCTTTGACTGATGCCTTGTTGTCTGGAATAGAATGTGAGCCATCCAAAAGTAAACATGCAAGTAGGAATAGTGGAGCACAGTTTGACAGAAAAGAACAATTTAGTGAAAGAGCAAGACGTCTTTCTCCTATATCTGGGAGTCGTACTTATGCTGAGAATCTTTCACCCCATGAGGGCCGGAGAAGACATGACGAGCAAGTCTCTTCTAAAGGTAGAAAAAGTTAAATCAGATTATACCTATTGAATCACACAGCAGTGAAGGGAAAATGAACAAGCTAAGTGGGGATGGATTTTTGTGACTGTTCAGACTACTGCTTTGTTGTTTGTTTTGTTGCGGTTTTTTCCCTCAAAGGGGAGGGAGCTAATACTAAAAGGGTCGACTGTGTGTTAGGTACTTACCTAGTAATCTGATGCATTCCTCACGGTGACCCAATGCAGTATGTATTATCCGCATTTTACAGATAGGAAACAAGACCAGAGAGGTTAAATAACTTGCTCTCAAAGTCAAATAATTAGTAAATTGTCTGAGTGGGGATTTTTTTTACCCCGGTGTGTTTAGTTCTAGAGGGCATTCTCTTACCCGCTGCTTGTTGCTGTCTTTTCCCTCCCCTCTGATAGTGAGATAGTTATGGGTGTTGTTGAATAAACATTTACAAGAATATAGGAAGAAGATTTTAAGATAATTTGATATACATTATCAGATTCAGGAAAATAATTTTTTTTTCCTTTTAAAAGGTGTACGAGAAGAGCAGAGATCACCATTCAATGATCGTTTTCCACTTAAACGACCTAGATATGAAGATTCAGATAAACCATTTGTAGATAGCCCTGCATCAAGATTCGCCGGCCTTGATACAAATCAGCGACTTACGGCTTTAGCTGAAGATAGACCGTTATACGATGGACCTAGCAGGCCATCAGTAGCGAGAGATGGCCCAGCCAAGATGATTTTTGAAGGACCTAATAAATTAAGCCCTAGAATTGATGGACCTCCTGCACCAGGTTCTCTTCGGTTTGATGGGTCACCAGGACAGATGGGGGGAGGTGGCCCTTTGAGATTTGAAGGACCACAAGGCCAGTTAGGAGGTGGATGTCCTTTGAGATTTGAAGGTCCTCCAGGACCAGTCGGGACACCTCTGCGATTTGAGGGGCCGATTGGTCAAGCAGGAGGAGGTGGCTTCCGATTTGAAGGTTCCCCTGGTCTGAGGTTTGAGGGATCTGCAGGTGGTTTGCGATTTGAAGGACCAGGGGGCCAGCCTGTGGGCGGTCTCAGGTTTGAAGGACATCGGGGTCAACCTGTGGGTGGTCTGAGGTTTGAGGGACCTCATGGTCAGCCTGTGGGTGGACTTCGATTTGAGAATCCTCGAGGTCAGCCAGTAGGTGGACTTAGATTTGAGGGAGGTCATGGTCCATCAGGGGCTGCAATGAGGTTTGATGGACCTCATGGTCAGCCATCAGGTGGGATCAGATTTGAGGGCCCATTGTTACAGCAGGGAGTTGGAATGAGGTTTGAGGGCCCCCATGGTCAGTCAGTAGCTGGTATGAGGTTTGAAGGACAACATAATCAGCTTGGTGGGAACCTTAGGTTTGAGGGTCCACATGGTCAACCAGGGGTTGGGATCAGGTTTGAAGGACCTTTAGTCCAACAAGGAGGTGGAATGAGGTTTGAGGGTCCTTCGGTCCCAGGAGGTGGCCTGAGAATCGAAGGACCTCTGGGTCAAGGCGGTCCGAGGTTTGAAGGTTGTCATCCTTTAAGGTTTGAAGGGCAGCCAGGTCAGTCATCACTCCTGCCAAGATTTGATGGATTACACGGTCAGCCAGGTCCTAGATTTGAAAGAACTGGTCAGCCAGGCCCACAGAGGTTTGATGGACCTCCTGGACAGCAGGTTCAACCAAGATTTGATGGTGTGCCTCAGAGATTTGAAGGACCACAACACCAGCAAGCATCAAGGTTTGATATTCCTCTTGGTCTTCAAGGCACACGATTTGACAATCATCCTTCACAGAGGCTTGAATCAGTATCTTTCAATCAGACTGGCCCATATAATGATCCACCTGGCAATGCTTTTAATGCCCCATCCCAAGGACTACAGTTCCAAAGACACGAACAAATGTTTGACTCACCTCAAGGACCAAATTTCAATGGACCACATGGCCCTGGAAACCAGAGTTTTTCCAATCCCCTTAACAGAGCTTCTGGACACTATTTTGATGAGAAGAATCTTCAGAGTTCTCAATTTGGAAACTTTGGCAATTTACCTGCTCCAATAACAGTAGGAAATATTCAGGCATCTCAACAGGTAAGTCTGTTATTCTAAAGTTAATATGAACCATTTTTAATGTGTCTAGTGTTTGAGAAAGGTTTTTAGGATATAGTTTATGGGTTAAAGGGCTTTTAAAGATTTAATTTTTTTTTAGTAAATTTTTGTTTTTGGAGGAAGTTTTTAGTGTACTTCAAAACCCCAACTGCTAGGAAAATGGGATGACAGTCTTTAGGAACTGAAATTTGTGATTTAAATCCAAAATTGATCTTAGTTCTTTCAGGATCTAGAGAACCCTCCCAGTCTCCCTCCCCTTACCCCACAAAATCTTGTTTTTTTTTTTTAAAAAGACTTGTTTTTTTAGAGTCGTTTTAGGCTTACAGCAAAATTGAGCTATGAAGTATAGGAATTTCCCGTATACCCCTTGCCCTTACATATGCATAGCCTCCCTGTTACGGCTTTTCATTTTATGGGTTTATTTTTATTTTTTTGGCTTCAAAGGTATGATTAAAGTATGATACAGTTGTGTGTGTTTCATAGACCTCTGCTATATTATACAACTGTTAAGCCTTCATAAGCTTTTAAGTAACCATAAAGCTGATTTTATGGACTGTTCTTTGAGAACTTCCTTAGCCTGAGTTAAATAAACAAGAAAATCAGATTGTCCATGTTTTTATGGTCTGTAGTTTTTTCTTCCTCTCTTTTTACTTTTCACCACCTTTCTGTCATTCCAGTCAAATAGAGTTGTTTGATGTTAACTTGTTCTGCATATATTTTAAAATGCACATTGAAATAATGTTAAAGCATATGCTTAT
This sequence comes from Bos indicus, assembly GCF_029378745.1. Classification (NCBI taxonomy): domain Eukaryota; kingdom Metazoa; phylum Chordata; class Mammalia; order Artiodactyla; family Bovidae; genus Bos; species Bos indicus. Next base: position 12,846,930 of record NC_091788.1, on the reverse strand, counting down.
AATTTGTGATTAATACGGTTGATGTTAATGACTATTATTGTTTGCCTGTTCAAATTCTCCAGGGCTAGAATTACTGTTTTGCAGGTACTGACACTTTCTTACTAGGATGAATTTATTTATACTAGTAACATCGCATGGAAGAAAGTCTAAAACAAGAAAGCTTTTAAAGCATGTTATAAGCATCATTGTTAGAAAGCAGCCTTCTGTCCATATCCAGTGGCTTGAGAAAACAATTGGCCTCCTTAGATTTACGCTATTACCTGTTCTTAAATGATACTGTAATCAATAAGATACTCTAGAATGGGACTTGACTTAGTCTTGTTCCTACATTATACAGAATTGATGGGGGTTTCATACATAAGAAAAAATACATACCACTAAAGGTTCAGAGGAATCCTGAACAAGGCTTATAAATGAACATTTGTTTATATAGTAGCAGTATGCAGATGTCCTACCTCACTCTTGAGTACAATACAATATTTGTATGCATATACAGCTCTTGTTTCATGGCTGTTTTAGTTTTTAACAGTCCCCTAAAATTTTTACAGACTACTTTGTAACTCAAAGTTTGATGGCTAACAAAGTGATCATAAAGCAGTTCAGATTGCTAATTAAAGCAGGCTCCTGAAATCTGTAAGGAAGTCAGGTCAGGAGTTCTGGCCTCAGCTCTGATATTTACGGCCATTATGATTCTGTATGGGTCACATATCTGCATGTCAGCTTTTCTGTTTGTAAAATAAGAGAATGCACTGGCAAGGTAAAGTGATTTGTGTAAGGTCACACAGTTCGCTAGTTGCTGGCTACCTTAAGTTTGCAGGGTATCTTAAACTTCAAAGAACTTTCACATCCATTCTCAGTTTCTTATAATTCTATGAAAAATCTAAGGGAAGGTATTACTGCTTTTTATAGAAGGCCTTAGAAGTGAATGAACTAGTCAGGTCATACTTTCACATCTTCATTATCATAAAAAGCTGGCCTTATGATATCTGTGACTATTTTAATGTATTGGTAATTTGAATGTTAAGATTTTAGTTAAAATAGAGAAAAAACATTCTTAAAACCAAGATTTTTCTTAAAGGTTCTGACTGGTGTTTCTCAGCCAGTAGCATTTGGCCAAGGACAGCAATTTTTGCCAGTTCATCCACAAAATCCTGGAGCATTTGTTCAGAATCCTTCAGGTATGTTAACTTTCTGAGCTTTGTGTTTCTCAAAAGATATTTATTGTTTGATTGAATAGCTACCTTGTCAGTTTTAGAAGATGATAATTTTGAGAGGGATGTGCAATTTAGAGAAATTTAATTTGACTGGAATGTTTTGCTTCCTTTCTTTGCTTGTTTGCATTGTTGACGTGTTTTCACATTAATCCCCTTTACAACTATAGATGGTTAGCCAGGATTGATAGACCACAAAAAAGAGGGAAGGAGTTTTGTTAGGTGGCAGCTAGAGGTTGGGATAGGAATGTGACAGTTGTGTTGAGATAAAATGAAATCAGTGACAAATCTCAGAAGTCTTAGTTATTTGATACTTTGAATTTTTGTTTTGTGTGTATGTGATGATCCAGTAAACATTAAGTGAATACTGGGGACATCACGTTATAAGTTGATTCATTTATATGTCTTTATGGATGCTCAAGTAGTAACTGTACACAACATGCTGAAAGAGAAGTAGAAGAACACTTTTGTGATTTCCTAGATATCTGTCCCTGATAAGCATCTATGGGATGAAGCATAACAGTGTTATGAATACAATAACAATAGTAGATACTGAGGCTTTAAAAATAAGTTTTAGGAAATTCCCTGGTGGTCCGGTGGTTAGGACTGTGCACTTGCACTGCTGAAGGCCTTGGGTTCAATTCCTTGTAAGGAAACTAAGATCCTGCAAGCCACATGATGCAGGCAAAAAAAAAAAAAGAAAAAAGAAAAAGTTTTAGTTTTAATAGGTGAAAATGGAAATATGTAAATAAGAATTGCCGTGAAGTCAATGTACTGAGAGCTAACTTAACCAAATTGTAGTGGTACTTGCTTTATTTCTGAATCATTAAAACAGCCATTTTCAGAAACATGGTCTAGTGTGCCTCTGTTAGGGGTACAAATTTAGAGTTTTCGAAAAGTTCTGAAGTAATGAGTAAAGTCCTAGCCAAGCTCTAGTTTATGGATTAATTATTCAACTGTATCATCACAAGAAACTAAATTAATTTGAAAACATTTTGCTTTTAATTGCTAGACTGACAGGATTAGTATTTTCTTATTTTCACATAATGAAAAGGGAAGGAAAATATTAGGATTCTAGAGTCAAAAGAGCAGGGATAGAACCTCTCTACTCTGCTGCTATACATGTATGTAGGCAGTAGTTCATATAAGTTCATATAAGCAAATAGCCTTTCTGGGCTTCATTCAGATTTTTCCTCTGTAGATAGGATATGATAAACGTCAGGATTTGCCTGGGAATCTTATTTTTTTCAGAGAATCAAATGAGATAGCATATGCAAAAGTACTTTGTGACTTGTAAAGTGCTATATTAGTGCATTTTCCTCGAGAACTCAGTTTTTCTTGTTGAGTGGAGGGTTTGTTGTATTGGAGTTGGTAGCATGAGATAGTGTGCAACGACTGTAAATTTTGCTCTTTTTTGTAGGAGATAATATACAGAACCTGTCAGTGTTCTTTTGCTTTAACAGCCTTAGGGTGCTGATGTATACAGGGCATGGCAATGTCACAGAGGAAATCACATCTTATGTCCTGGGTTGGAGGTTATTGAATATGTTAGATATGCCTGCCTTCTTCATTTTACTTAAAGAGATATGAAAAGTATTCCGTGTTTGGCTTCTCTCAAGGTCTTTTTCTCAAGATTTAAAACCTTTTTTTCCTTGTAGTAAACATACTCATGTTCATTTAGTCATTCAAACAAATATTGATCATTTGCTGTATGCTAGGCATTGTGCTGGGAGAAGGCAATGGCACTCCACTCTACTCTTGCCTGGAAAATCCCATGGACGGAGGAGCCTGGTGGGCTGCAGTCCATGGGGTCGCTAAGAGTTGGACCTGACTGAGCGACTTCACTTTGACTTATCACTTTCATGCATTGGAGAAGGCAATGGCAACCCACTCCAGTGTTCTTGCCTGGAGAATCCCAGGGACGGGGGAGCCTGGCAGGTTGCTGTCTATGGGGTCGCACAGAGTCGGACACGACTGAATCGAGTTAGCAGCAGCGGGCGTTGTGCTAGGATAACTTTAATAAGGTTTATCCTTCTAAGAGCTTTATAGTGTAGCAGGATCTATAGATTGTTTTTTTATTTAAATAGTTGTTCAGTTACATCTATCGGTTGATAAACTAGACACCATCATTGGGTACCCAAGTTTGAAATTCCAGGTCTGTTCTGAGAATCACCTCTTATTCCTGTTTCTAAATGCACAGAAAAGTAAATCTGAGACTGTCAAAGCTTCTTTTTGTTTTCTGTGTTTTTTTAAAAAATTATATTTTAGAGGTGTACAATAGAGTGATTCATAATTTTAAAAAGTTTTGCTCCATTTATAGTTATTGTAAAATATTTACTATATTCCCTGCATTGTACAAATATATTGTTGAGTTTAGTTTATACCTGATAGTTTGCACTTCCTAACCCTTTACTCTCTATATTTATATCGCCCTTTCCTTCTTCCCTCTCCCAACTGGTCACCACTAATTTGTTCTCTTGTGTTCTCTTCTTTTTTTGTTATATTCACTAGTTGTATTTTTTAGATTCCACATGTAAGTGATACAGTATTTGTCTTTCACTGACTTATTTCATTTGGACTGTTTTTCTTTAAACAAATATTATATATACTGCCAAATACCTCAGTGCCTTTATAAATATTAATTCATTTAATCCTTATAACAACCTCCGGTAGGAACAGTTATCATTACCCTTTTGTAAATAAAGTAAACTGAGGCACAGATAAGCAACTTAGCATGTAACACAACCAGAAAGTGGAATTTCTAGTTAGAATCCCAGGAGTCTGATTCCTGGCTCTTTTTCCTACAGTTCATGTTCTTGATCACTAAACTTGGCTGCTGGCAGACATGTGATCAGCTAGTTAGGATTCCTAGACATATAAATAACTAATTCTAATGAAATGTAAATGTTAAACTAGTGTGTGAAATGGCTGATGTAATTGACTTGTTCGTGTAGTCAGACGTTTCAACAGACATTAATTAGCCTACTGTACACACGGCACTGTGCTACATGTTAAGAGTGTGTGCATGGTAAGTTGTTTCAGTCGTGTCCAATTTTGTGCGACCCTATGGATTATAGCCTGCCACGCTCCTCTGTCCATGGGATTTCCCAGGCAAAAATACTGGAGCGGGTTGCCATTTCCTTCTCCAGGGGATCTTCCTGGGATCGAACCCATATTTCTTAGATCTCCTGCGTTGGCAGTCAGGCTAGCACCACCAGGTAAAGAGTACGCAGTGGTTAGGGGCAGAGATTATGTATTGTATTGTGGTGGTGGTGGTTCAGTTGCTAAGTCGTGTCCAACTCTGTGACTCGTGGACTGCAACATGCCAGGCTTCGTCCTTCACGGTCTCCCCGAGTTTGCTCACATTTATTGTGTTGTGGATGCAAATTGAATTTCTCCCATTAAGAGGAATTTTTAGTGGTTCAGAACTGTTGTGTAAAGGTGTGGTAAATAAGATGGATAGTAATGGTACACAAACATATTAAAATACTGTCTTTCATAATTGAGTTAAAGAATTATAATTTTTAAATTAGAACTTAGCCAAATATGGAATTGGATTGATTGCTTGCCAGGGGGCTTAAGGAGAATATTATTCTTGTTTCATTTATTCAAATTATTGGAGCTTCAGTAATTTACCTCTTCAGCAGTAGTTTGAGCTGCTTTCCCAGGGCAGTGATTAAGTACAGGTCAGAGGGGTAGGTATATTCTGAGCCCTATGGCTCATCTCCCTGCATTAGTTCTCCTGGGTAGTTATGGGGAGGCGGGGGAGTTGGGGAGCTGAGCAGGAGTACTTCTGTTTAGGCTCTGGTTATTTTTTTTTCCTCTTGGAAATCTCTGCTAAGAGATGGTAGCCTACTTCATCTGTATAAGACTACCTTTCCCAATATAGTTAGGTGAAGAACAGAGAATTGAAAGGGTGAAAAGTTGGATCTAGAGGTGTGGTGCTACATTGCATAGAAGGAAGCATTAAGCTTTCTGTACTCGGTCTTTCTTTGGCATGGATTAATTGGGCAACAGTGGGTAATACTGGTTTAATACACGAAAGTGAAAGTGTTAGTCGGTCAGTTGTGCCTGACTCTTTGCAGCCCCATGGACTGTAGCCTGCCAGGCTCCTGTCCTTGGGATTCTCTAGGCAAGAATACTGGAGTGGGTTGCCATGCCATCCTCCAGGGGATCTTCCTGACTTAGGAATTGAACCTGGTCTCCTGCACTGTAGGCAGGTTCTGTCTGAGCCACCAGGGAATGTCCTTTTAAATATTTGTGGTTCCAGTATTTGTCCTAAATAGATTTTTAAGAGGTGATGATTTGCTGACGTAAATTGCAAAGTACATTTTTAGGAGTTTTGATAATTACACTGATCTTAAGATTTTTTCAAAGTTAATATTGACAGGATATCTTAAAAAAAACTTTAAAAATGTTTAGTATAGTTTGCCTCTGTTCTACTTTTAAGAGTGTTATTTTTTTAAAGGAGCCCTGCCTAAGGCTTATCCTGATAATCATCTCAGTCAGGTGGATGTAAATGAATTATTTTCAAAACTGCTAAAAACAGGAATTCTCAAATTGTCCCAGCCTGATTCAGCTACAACACGTAAGTATGGATCTGTAATTCATCTACACAAAGCTTAAGTTATAAAGACATATGATATAAAATGATATGTTCTGTGATAGAGTTCTTAAAATAATTGAATTCTTAGGTATACTTTGTTTTTTGAAAATTAAATATAACTGGTTTATAATGAAACTTAAAAATTTTCTAACATGGAACTGTTACCTTTATAGTGGACACCGTTATCAGTTAACAAATATTCCTGCAAATACCATGTGCAGACTTTTTTCTAGTTGTTCTATATTATTTTAGCCTATAAAAATAGACTATTAATGAGTTTCATAAAGATTGACTTTTAACAGATCAAACATAATATCACTTATCAAAATAAATAATTGTATTAGGTTCCTTGGCCAGTAAACCTAAGATCAGAAGCCCTGAGTAGACAGGATGGGGTTCTCCATATGCTTTTAACACCCTAGTGTTCCCCTATAAAGAATACATGGAAACCGGTATTTAGAAATTTGTTTTTTTTCAATTGAAGAAGTAAATGAAGTTGCTGCTCAGCCCCCTGCTGAGGAGGAGGAAGATCAAAATGAAGATCAAGATGTTCCAGATCTTACCAATTTTACAATTGAAGAATTAAAACAGTATGTAATTTAGTTTACTGATTTTTCTCAGGTAAAAGGGACGGTGACTTTGTAACAGTGGTTATTGTCATTAGTGCCATTCATCTTACCCCTCTTACTGTTTTATAGCAAGTATAAGGAGATTGAGTATTAGGTATTAGTAAGTCACTCATGTCTTCCTTTACCTTTATTTTCTCCTAATCATAACTTTTTTTCTTTACTGCTATTCATGCTTTTGAAGTTAAGAAAATGAGATTTTTATAGGCTGATATTTAAAAAATTAAAACTTTTCATTTTACAGAAATAAAATCAAGAAAATAAAGTTACCTACAGTTCCCGCTTTACTGATAACCAGTGTTAACATTTGGTGCATATATTTTCATTTTTTTATTGCCTATATTACTTACATAAAATCATTTACAGTTGCTTTATTAGATTAAGAGCAACTTCTTAAAAAAAAAATAGAACTTCTGATTTAGTACATTTCTTGATTTATCCCATTTAGACAATTTCTTGACTTCCTGAAAGTGAAGACTTAGTTGGGTCTTCTGCTGTCCTACCAGCTCTCCTCTATATAGTTATTAAACCATTTCTCATTAAATTTTTATTCAGTAGTAATATTATGCCTCTAAATATTTTGTTTTCTGTTATATAGAATACTAGTGTACTATGCTTTGCTTTATTCTATTATTTTAAAAACGTTTTTGGAGTTTTTAATGGCCTGTTTGTTCACTTACTTGTTCTGCATTCCTATTTCTTTCCAAATAGGGAGCCCAGAATTTTAAAAAAAAACTGATTATTGCTGACCTCAGTTTCTCTTTCCTTATTCTTTAGACCAGGGTGGGACAGTTGAGTTGCTCAAAACTGTGAAGTTCTAGAAAGGTGAACCTGAATTGTTCTGCCATATCCACCTTGATACTGACATTAATCGAAGAATAGGCCAAGTATTGCCTTATTAGTGGGCCAATGATCATTCCATTATTTGCTAGAGGGAAGTAAGTAACTGAGCCAGGTCTGTTGATAAGAGGGTAGACTCCATGTTCCAAAATTTAACCAACAGTAAGGTAAAGACAGTCAGTGATACAATACTAGAGAATATTATTGATCTTTGGATAGTAAGTCTCAACCAGCTCTTGGCTGAAACGGTTATTTTGTCACATAATAATGGCTTCACCATTATTAAAATGTGGAAAATTGAAGTACTTATAACTGCCTTTTTTTTTAAAGGCCATTAAACCATGTTATCAAAACGAAAAATTATTTCTGTATTTTTCAAAATAGACGTTATGATAGTGTTATAAATCGACTGTACACTGGTATTCAGTGTTATTCCTGTGGAATGAGGTTTACAACATCACAGACAGATGTATACGCAGATCACTTGGACTGGCATTATCGACAAAATAGAACTGAAAAAGATGTAAGCAGAAAAGTCACTCACAGGCGTTGGTACTACAGTTTAACAGTAAGTAATTCATGTGCCTCTGAACTTCTAGCCTTTAAATTATATCATTCTAAAAGTAAATTAAGTAATTGATGAGTACTAGTGAATTTTTTGAATAAAATTTGACCCCTAGAATATAAAATCTTTTTAATTAAAAAAAAATTTTTTTGAAGAGTATGTATTTGCTTGTATTAGAGTACAACACAGGTTTGTTCCAGCTCTAAAATTTCAAGGTTCCATGACTGATTTTTTTTTTTTTGGTAAATTGTAAATGAAATTTATTTTACTTGCATAAGTAGTTGTAACTGTAGAGGTAGTGGAATGTTGATACTAAGATCGTAATTGTTCATTAGTTGCTTTATGTTGTCTATTAGTTATGGGGCTCATAGAGATGACAAAATTTTAAATAACCAATATTAAAGTATATTGTAGAAGAATGAACTTTTTATATTGAGATGGCATTATAAGTAAGAATTTAGAATCAAATGAAAATACTCTTTAACTGTTTTTAAGGACTGGATAGAATTTGAGGAAATAGCTGATCTCGAAGAACGTGCAAAGAGCCAGTTTTTTGAAAAGGTACACGAAGAAGTTGTACTCAAAACTCAGGAGGCTGCTAAAGAAAAGGAGTTCCAAAGTGTACCGGCTGGACCAGCAGGAGCAGTCGAGGTAAAAGGGAAACATTAAATTTTCTATCTCTGGTCATGCCTTTCATTTCCTTTAAGTAAATAACCATAAACATATAACTTTATTTACATCCCTCTTTTAATGAATTTAAGATTTCTTGTGAGCTTTACTCTTCTGTGTTTTTCTTGAGTTTGGTTTTGTATTTTATACAAAAGTGAGAGCAGTGAAATGTTAACTATTTTTGCATGGAAGAACGCAAAATTCTTAGGTCTTATTTTGTATTATATATTTGAACGTTGTTTAAATTTGCAGAAAACTCATTTTCTCCACGTAACAAAATGTTTGCTTATTTTTACTTAATGGGATTAAATGTGTTGTTACATAAACTTCATTTTTATATGATTCTATTTTTAGAGTTGTGAAATCTGTCAAGAGCAATTTGAACAGTACTGGGATGAAGAGGAGGAGGAATGGCATTTAAAAAATGCTATTAGAGTAGATGGAAAGGTAATTTTCAGCTCTTTATGACGTACTTTATAAGGAAGTGTTAAGATTTAAAAATTTTTAATTTTGTAGGGATAGTTCTACTTTGAAAGAAAATTGTTTTTGTTTTATGGTTTTTAATAAAAGCAGTATTTTTTAAGTATTAGACTTTAGGGAGTCACAGTATTTGAGATGGAAGGCATTTTACCAGTCATCTGGTCTTGTACTCATTTTATAAAAGAGGTTGCCTAACTAGTTAATGATAAGTCCAGCACTAGGTCTTCTGAGTCTAGCTAGTCTTCTGCTTAATCCCACAATTTTGATCTGAAATTATACTTCATCATCAAAACTCATATATTAACTAGTTTACTATATACCATGTTAACTAAATATACAAAGGAAGCTTTAAGAAAAATCAGAATGAAAATTTTGTTTTTATCTGTTTTTCTGACCAAATGATTTTCTTTGCCTTTCCAAAGATAGTTTACCTTCTGGTTTAAATTTAAAAAGAAAATTTTGTCAGAATAGTCCATTAGAAATGAGAATGCATGCATATGAATACTTAATTCGTGAATACTTAATTCTTTTTGTTAATAATAACTTTTTGTTTTTGCTTCAGATTTATCATCCATCATGTTATGAAGATTATCAAAATGTAAGTTCTTTTTGGTTACTCTTTGTTCTCATTTACATTGACAAATTTTATTTTTTGCATCTCAACATTGTTAATCTTGATATGTTGAGCTGTTAGAGTTGATGGAGCATTTAGGTTGTTCACTAAATATTGGTGGTAGATTGATATGGTCTGTTGAGATTGTGTGTCATTTTCCTTGCATTCTTTTCATTTGAATCTTGATCTTACTACAGCATTAGGCCTAGAGAAATGTGAGGAAGACTGAAAATGAGAAGGTTCATGATGGTAATATTGAACAAGTTATAGGTCACATTTACTTCTTTTATACACCCTACTCAGCCACGTAATATAGGAATAATTTTTAAATTATCATATATGAATTATGAAAAGACATCAGTATATTGACTTTAGAAGTTCAAATTTTCATATTTGTAGAGTGACCATTTTTTTAAAAAAACTAAACAGTGAAACATATTAATTCTCAGTGAATATGTTTCACAGGTTCAAGGGGCAGTTTGGAAGATATACTTAGGTCACCAAAAGATTAGACTTCACAGGATGTTTTGATGGTTTGGGAGGATTTTTTAAAAATCCTCAGAGTATTTGAAACTAGCAGTCACAAATCCCAGGATATATGTAGGGGGTTATGCTGCTGCTGCTAAGTCGCTTCCAGTCATGTCCGACTCTGTGCGACCCCATGGACGGCAGCCCACCAGGCTCCCCCATCCCTGGGATTCTCCAGGCAAGAACACTGGAGTGGGTTGCCATTTCCTTTTCCAGTGCATGGAAGTGAAAAGTGAAAGTGAAGTCGCTCAGTTGTCTCCAATTCTTAGCAACCCCATGGACTGCAGCCCACCAGGCTCCTCTGTCCATGGGATTTTCCAGGCAAAAGTACTGGAGTGGGGTGCCGTTGGGGGTTAAAATATAGAAACATGTCTAGTCATTTAATCAACTTCTTTTGGCCTCATGACTGCTTTTCTTACCTTATCTCATTACTTGAGTAGATATCAAACACTCAGTATACATTCTAATTGGCTGCCTTTATGGCATGTTTTGCAGGACAGCAGGGTTTTCAAATTGCATTTGGTATATATATGTTTCTTTGCCCATAAAAGGGTCTTATAAAACTAAATGTCATTTAATGTGATATTTATCGGTACTTAAAGGGTTTTTCATTTTGTAGACATCTTCATTTGATTGTACACCATCTCCCAGCAAGACACCAGTTGAAAATCCCTTGAACATTATGTTGAACATTGTCAAAAACGAATTGCAGGAACCCTGTGAAAGTCCCAAAGTTAAGGAAGAACGAACTGATACTCCACCAGCTTGCACAGAGGAAAGCATAGCAACAGCCACTGAAATTAAAACAGAAAATGATACAGTCGAGTCAGTTTAAATAAAATGAGAAAGGTATGTTTTTCTTTTAAAAAAAAAAAAAAGCTGCTGTTGAAATCTAGAAGGTGAAGAAATTTTTATGTATATATAGACATATCTATATAAATTGTCTAGCTGGGGCAGGGCCTTCAGCTATCATTTGGTTAATAAATACATTTTAGTATTTGCATTTCCTACTGCCTGCACAGTTTCAGGTGCTTGTCGTGTGAAAGTTCTGTAGATGTGTGCAAATTTAACAAAATGAAATTGTATGTGTAAAAATGTACGATTTTCACTTGTGAAACTGTAAATTATAAATAAAAAATATTTTTGCTATCCATGGAGTGTAATATTTATGCACACCATCAAATAAAGACAGTGTTTCTGTACTTTTTATTGGGCGAAAATGGAATTAAACAGCAACCTCAACATAAGATTTTTTTCTAGCAGCTTCCCATGATTAAAGCAAAGTCTGAATTACTTTAATCCTTCAAAAGGGGGTTGTGATGAGAGCACCGCAGGACTTTTCTCAAAATGAAAAGGCAGATTTGAAAAAAAACTTTTAAACGAAATAGGACGTATTTGCATATCTATCTATCTATGTATGTATCTCCAGCTAGAGAGAACCATCCAGATGTCCATTTTTGAAAAGTACCTAATGAAGCAACTTTTATTCTTGGACACTGATGCCCTCAAAAGATTAACAAATATATTTAAGTACTAAAGGTGATTTTTTTTTTAAATGACATTTTTCAGGTTTGTCAATTTAATGCAGATGAACATATTTCTATTTTAAGTTACAGGGGAATCTGTAAGAATGTTAATTTGAAACATGGTTAACCTTTTTTCCTTTGTTGGTTTTGACTGAATTAGATGGATGCCATGACATGTTAATATTCATACATGTAATAAATAGAATGATGAAGAAACTCCAGTTTGTATCTCTTTATTTCTTGAGTGCCTTCAGAAAGTGATTTCCTTTTCCTTTGTCTTTCATCACTCTGTTCTTTAAAACATGAAGAAGGCACTTGCTATGAGCTGGGCACTCTGAGATGCAAGATTAATCTTTCCTGCCATCTACTGGAGGAGATAGGCTATTATAAAACAACAAAAGTCTGTGTTTAGCACTTATTATATGGTAGGCACTTACATGGTAGGTATATTACATATACTCTGATGGTTACAAATAATTCTAAATGGTAGATGGTATTCTCACTTTACAGATGAAATTAAATCATTTATGAAGTTGTAGAGTGAATCTGGCTTTGTTTCACTTCATTTCATACTATTTCTGCAAATTACAAAAATCCCCTAAGACAACAAGGCATACCAAACTCTCTGAAGGTTGGTTAAGGAAGACTTTGTATGTTGAGGTGGTAGAATCTGAGGGCAAACTAGAGTCCACACTGGGTAGCAGGCAAGGGTATCTATGAAGAATGAGCAGCAGATGTGAAGGCTTGTATTACACTGATGACCACAGGAGCCACTAGAAATTTTAAGCAGAGGCGATAGCCTATCTGCATCCAAGGTTGGTCTTCGTTTTTAAAGAAAGTGAATAAAAATTGAAAGATTTGTAGTAAATGCAGTGGGGAGGTCCAGTGAGAAAACTGGTCTCCACTAGATTTGAGACAAACATTTATGATTTGCGAGAGATAAAACATTCATATGTTGTATGAACAATGTCATGGAAGAAATGCTGCAGTCTGAATCTAAAAATGTAGGCCAAGACTTCATGTGCCTTTTTGGGGGAAGACCATCCATAGCTTTTATCAAATGCTTATAAGTATGTCACAGTCAAGGAAGGGGACATTCAAACCTACATATGTATCGAGAATATTCAGGGAACATTAAAGACTCACTGGTGGGAAGGTGAGAAATAACCACAACTGAAGAAGCAAAAACCAGCAACTGGGAAACTGTTTTCCAGATAGGTAGTCCAAAAGGTCAAATACAGAAAAAGTGAGAGGTATCCCTTACTGACTGAACAACAGTTGAGTATGGGTGAGAGGTGACAAGCTATTCTATGAAATTTAACTGGAGAGATTTGATTGTAGTTATATAAACAGATGTTAGCACTTAGTTTACTAACGGAACTCACTGGAGAGACAGACTGAAGACGGAAATGATGGAGAGACCAGTCTCAGCTGGAAAGAGATGTGGCAGAATAGCACAAGAGGACTTAGTCTGAGGAAGGACAATATTTCTCTTACATATTCACAGGTATCTGCAGGTGAAGTTGAAAATTCAGTTCCTAGTTTTTGATGTAGATGTCAGGCAGTGACTTAGAAGGATGGCCCTTCAACTTGGCTATGCATTAGAATCATGGTGAATGCTAAGAAGAGACTGCTTACCTCCAGTCTTACTTAGTAGATTCTCAGAGACACCTCTAATACGTAAAAAGCTCCAGTTACACCAAAACCAACGTTCTATGTCGATTACATCCCCATTAAAAAGCCGTATGGTTAATTCTAGTAAATAGCCAGATCTGACAACTGATCTAGAAATCAGCAGCACCTACTTTTTTGGCTGTTAAGAAAATGGAAAAGAGTTACACATACCATTAGGAACTAGAACCATTAATCTACACAAGAGAGTATAGCAAGGAAAGCTAAAGGAGGCCCCAGGGAAGATGGAATATTGTCTTTTTTTTTTTTGGTCCTGCCTCACAGCATGCAGGATGTTAGTTTCCAGATCAGGGATCGAACTTGTGCCCCTTGCAGTGGAAGTACGGAGTCTTAACCACTGGACTGCCAGGGAAGTTCCTGGAGTACTGTCTGGAAATAAGAGTTGGAAGTTTGTGAGAAGAAATAAAAGGAATATTTCACTGTTTATACCCTCTTTACAATATCCTCTGATTTTAACATAATTTACCTACTTTTAACTTCCAACTTTCATGTTCTGTAAAATACAAAGTAATTTGTTATTCAGCTAACAATAAGCTTTGGGGAGAAAAATAAGGACCTCATATATTAAAAACATAACAAAATAATGATACCAAATGTGTCGAATCTAAAAGATAAAACTAGTAAACAACAAAAACAATTTACAAATATAGAACTAGTAGTTAGCAGTGGGGGAAGTGGGAAGGGGAAGAAGAAAGGTAAGAGGAAGGGATTCAGGGGTACAACACCTATGTGTACAGTCAACTACAAGCAAATACTGCACAGCACGAGGAATATGGCCAACCAACATTGACAATAACTATAAAGGAAATATAACCCTTACCACAAAAACTGTACGTCACTGTTGTACATCTAACACCAAATGTCAAATATACCTCAATTTAAAAAAAAAAGGTTCTCAGAATAGTTCAACCTAAAAGACAATTTTAGATTTTCACTGTATTTTCCTGGATGGCTTTCTTTATGCCTAGTTAGCACTCATTGAATGCTTTGATGGGTTTACTCAGAATATTCAGAAAGATAGAATAAGGTCTCTAGGCATTGTCTGCAAATAGAAAGATATAGCTGACTAAAGAGGCAGTCTGGAGGTGGAGACGGAAAATCAGGTAACTGTCAAGAACAGCCTGAACTTCTGTGGGAGTAGGAATTTTGCTCACTCCTATATGGGGTCAGCTCTCTGAAATAATGGGCACTGCTGGGCAGGTGGGGAAGGACAAGTTAATAGAATAAGAGCAAAAAAGCACCCATGGGGCAGCCCAGTGAGGGTTTAGAGGGGAGCACAAAAGGGAAGCCAAGAAGGTGTAAAGGCAGAAAGCAGAGATGGTTTCCAAAACCCACTTAATTCTTGTCCTGGGGTTGGCCCTACTCCCTCCTGTAGAACTAGATGGAAAGAGTTAGTTTACAGAGGATTATAGGAACAACCTGCTTTATCACCCCACTTTGCAAAAAATGAGATAGCCAATTTTACTTGTAACCACAAATTTCCTACTTACAAAGGGTTCTGATTCTCTGGAATGCCGATACCCACTTCAGTGTTCTGAAATGTTTCACTTGAGAAACTTCCTTCAGTTAGTCCCTCACTTACCTTGAAATCCTGTGCTTTTATACAGCTGGCCTATTTCATTAAAATTGCTCTCCTGAATATTATCAATGACTCCTTGCTAAAATCAGCGTCCTCTTAGCCTCTTAATCATTCTTGGCTCATATACTTCTTAAAAGTTTGCTTTATGTAAGAGTGCATGTTTTCCTGTGCTTCCTAATTTTACTTGAAAGTGAAAGTGAAGTCACTCAGTCGTGTTGGACTCTGTGAACCCATGGACTGTAGCCTACCAGGCTCCTCCCTCCATGGGATTCTCCAGGCAAGAGTACTGGAGTGGGTTGCCATATCCTTCTCCAGGGGATCTTCCCAACCCAGGGATCAAACTCGGGTCTCCTGCATTCCAGGCAGACACTTTAACCTCTGAGCCACCAGGGAAGCCCTAATTTTACTTAGGAATATCTAAAAAATAAAAAATTGATACCAGACAAAAATAGTTTCTTTTCATATCTTATTCTCTAAAGTAGCCACTGAGTTAACAATTTAGATCTTTACCAAACTTTGGAAAATTCTACAAACTAATTTTTAGAAATTAGATGAGATCACATATGTATTGTTTTGCCTTCTTTTTCATGTACTGTCTTACAACTATTTTCATTTTGATTAATGCATGGAGAGCTGCATTTCTCCTCATGTAATATTTCATTATATGAATATAACATAATTTATCTAGCCATTCTTTCCCTAATGTATATTCAAGTTTCTAATTTACAAAGTACTACAATGATTACTCAATATCTGGGTCAGGAAGATTGCATGGAGAAGGAAATGGTTCCCTACTCCAGTAATCTTGCCTGGAAAATTCCATGGGCAGAGGGGCCTGGCAGGCTATAGTCCACTGGGTCCTAAAGAGTTGGACAACACTGAGTGACTGAGCACACACAAATAATTCACTTCTGTTTTCAAAGTCCCTCATATCTGTAATATGTTCCCCTTGTTCCCGTTTTCTTTCCTTTTCTTCCTCAGATTTGCTATTTGTTCTTTTCAAACACCAGCTACTATTATGATCAATTTTACTTGTTTCATTAATTTCTGCTTTTATCTTTAATTCAAGTTTATTTTGGGAGATTTTCCTTTTTCTGCTTGTCTGTTTTCTTTCCTGATTCTCTCCACCAAATGTATATCAAAAGTGCGCTGCCTTATTCCCTCAGGGTGTTTATCCATACAACAGAGCAAAAAGGAAAGTCTTTACCATTATTATAATGTGGCTACAAACACGGGATTAATTTGGAGTCAGTCATAGTGGGTTCTAACTCCCTATCACCTAGCTATGTGATCTTGGCCAAATCTTGGTTTCTTCACCTGTAAAAATAGAAATAATAATACAGATTAAGTTTAAGACTATTTACAAATCATTTAGCATAAGAACTGGCCCATATTAATTAACTCAATAGATGTCTGATAAGACAAAAGGCCTCAGTTACACCATTTACAAAAATGAGAGGACTAGGCTGACTAATCTCAAATTCTCTACCAACTGAAAAATTTTGCTTTTGGCTTCACTGAGCAGCAAGTAGGATCTTTGTCCCCCAAGCAGGGTTCAGACCGGCACCCTCTGCAGGGGAAGCGCAGAATACTGTTAGGGAAGTCCCTGAAAAAATTTATGTTCAATCTACTAGTTCATTTACCAGACAATCAACCAAACATCAACCCACTCATTCACCCAAACAACAGTTAGAAAGCACTTCCCTTAAACTAGGTATTCTAGATGTTAGGAATGCCACGATGGACTAAACATATAGTTCCTATCTTCCAGGTCAGAGTCCCTAGGGGGTAGGAGTGGGCACCAACTGTTAAAAGGTAACTAATACAAGGTGATAGGAGAAGGCGATGGCACCCCACTCCAGTACTCTTGCCTGGAAAACCCCATGGACGGAGGAGCCTGGTGGGCTGCAGTCCATGGGGTCGCTAAGAGTCGGACACGACTGAGCGACTTCACTTTCACTTTTCACTTTCATGCATTGGAGAAGGAAATGGCAACCCACTCCAGTGTTCTTGCCTGGAGAATCCCAGGGCCGGGGGAGCCTGGTGGGCTGCCGTCTATGGGGTCACACAGAGTCGGACATGACTGAAGTGATTTAGCAACAACAACAATAAAAGGTGATACTTGGTCTAATAAAGACCGTGGGAATTCAGAGACTTTGAGGAGTATGCACAGCAAAATCAAGACTTAGGTTGGATACCTCATTCGGGGACTCACTACTTACTAGCTGTGTGTGCTGTACTGTGCTTAGTCGCTCAGTTGGGTCCAACTCTTTGCGACCCCATGGACTGTAGCCCGCCAGGCTCCTCTGTGCATGGGATTCTCCAGGCAAGCATACTGGAGGGGGTTGCCATGCCTTCCTCCAAGGGATCTTCTCAACCAAGGGATCAAACCCAGGTCTCCCGCACTGCAGGCGGATTCTTTACCGTCAGAGCCTGCTGCTAAGTCACTTAAGTGGTGTCCGACTCTATGTGACCCCATAGACGGCAGCCCACCAGGCTCCCCCGTCCCTGGGATTCTCCAGGCAAGAACACTGGAGTGGGTTGCCATTTCCTTCTCCAATGCATGAAAGTGAAAAGTGAAAGTGAAGTCGCTCAGTGATGTCCGACTCTTAGCGACCCCATGGACTACAGCCCACCAGGCTCCTCCGTCCATGGTATTTTCCAGGCAAGAGTACTGGAGTGGGGTGCCGTTGCCTTCTCCAAATGTACCCTCAAAAATTAACTTTGGCGTTAAACTTCTCTATCTGTAGAAAGGAACAGTAATACCAACCTGGTAAGTTATATTAAACAACACATCATTCGAATTCAACGAATGGAGGTTATTAGTATTACAAGAGGCGATGAAAGGTAAAGAAAGGCATTTACTATATTTCAAGAGAGGAAAAGCAGGGTCAGGGGACTTTCCCAATTGTGTTCACAAAACAAAACCTGTGGCAAGGCAGTTAAGGTTGTGGGGGGGGGGGGGGGGACAGGGTAAGAGGAGAATCTAAGTGTGTGATGCCCTTGTCCTTGGAGGGCAGAGAATTCTAATTTCTGTATCTTCAGATGCTAGCACAACACCTGACCCGTGTTTGCTATAAACACGAATGGAAGAACACACGTCAAGCAACTGGGCTGCAGAGAAAGATCTGGGCCAAACTGTTCAAAGAAACCATTTTACAGTGAAACGAGATCTTGGGAGTCAGGAGATCTGGAGCAGTCTTTTGACTAAAGACCTCTCTTTTCACACTGGCTTTGCAACTTACCTGCTGTATGGCCTTAACAAATTACTCATACCTCGAATCTCCTCATCTGTAAAACGGGGAAAACACCTACCTTACAAAATTAGTGTGAGAAATTGTACCAAGCGATTATCAAAGAGGCTGGCGGTGGGCACCCTCAATAATAGCACAGCACTGCAGCCGCTTAACTTCTCCATTAGGTCTTTTGTCCGTACTTATGACAGGGTAAGAATATACTTTCTCCAACGGTTCAACCGGCACCGAAAAAGTACACTAGGTTTCCAGAGGATGCAAGGCCCCGCCCGGTTCGCGGCACACACTCGGGTCACGGACGCCGACTGCAGTCCCGGATCCTCTCCACTGGCGTAGCCGAGCTCTGGCGGGCGCAACCGATACCAAGCCGTTATAGAGACGGGGCCGAGACAGGCTGGACGGGAGGCCGAGCGCCATTTCACCGAAACCCGTTCCACACCACCATGTCTAGAGGGGACGCCTCGAAAAAAATAAAGAGTACTTAAAAAAAAAAAAAAAGAAGAAGAAAGGGCAAGGAAGCCGGAAGTGACGCACAGCGGCGAGGAACCGGAAATTACCGCAGCACGCCGGAAGTTTACCCGTTTCCAGGGCGCCGGCTCCGCGTCCCGCGCCCCCCGCCCCCCAACTCTCTAACCAGGTAGCTGGTGTCGGGACGCTGGAAAGCGACTCAGTGGAGCGGGTGCTCGTCGACGGCGGCCGCCGCCACAGCGAATCTCGCGGAGTAGCAACCGAAGACGGCGGCCGCCGCACCAGCCAGCGCGTGTGGAGGATAAACGGCCGGCACGGCCGTCGCGGTGATCCGTCCAGGGATAGAGTGAGCGAGGGCCAAGGCTCTCGTCTTAGCGAAGACAGAGAAAGAATCCGCGAGGAGAGCGACCGCCGCTGCCGGGTACCGACGGGAAAAGGAAGTGAAGACGTCGGCTTCTCCCGCGATAACTCGAGAAGGGTCAGCGAAGACCTGGACCACGGCCGCAGCGTCTCTGAGGAGAGAGTCAGGGGAGACGGCGGCCACCGTCCCGGCAACTCTTGGGAGAGACTGAGGGGAGGCCTCAGCAGCGACGCGAGCTTCAGTGAAGTCGGAAGTCACCCAACTAGTGACTCCTCGGGATCCGTCAGAGACGACCGCGGCCTCCGCCTCGGCGGGACTTGGGAGGAAGTCCGGGAGGTCCGGGGCCCCCGAGCCAGCGACTCGGGCGGGAGGGGCAGTGACGACCGCCGTAGCCGCCTCAGTGGCTCTTGGGAGGGCGCGAGTGTGGATGGCGGCCGCAGCCTCAGCAGTTCCTGGGAAGGGGTGAGTGAAGATCGCGGCTACTTGGCCAGCGACTCCTCCGCGGTGAGCGTCAGCGAAGACGCCAGCCGCCGCCGCTTCTGGGAGAGGGAAAGTGAGGACGAAGGTTCCCGCTGCCGGGCCTCCTGGGGGAGGACGACGGAGGACGGCGGCCCCGGGCCTAGCGACGACGAGGGAGACAGCCGCTGCTGCAGTGGCTCGTGGGTGACAGCGAGCGAAGACCGCCGCAGCAGCGGGGGCCTGGACTCGACGCCCCCCCGGAGTCCGAGTCGCCGCACCATGCCCGGGGTGTCCGATTCGGGACCGTCCACCTCCTCCACGGAGACTGCGACCCCGTGTGAGTCGGACCGCTTCGCTGGCCCTTGTCTCTGCCACACTCCACTTTTCTCACTCGAGCCCCTTCTTGGCATTTCCCTTTCTCACCTGTCACTCATTTCTTTCCCCTTAATTGACCTGTTTACAGTGGGTCCCAAAGCTCATCTGGTCATCTGGCCCCCATCCTTCCTCGTTTCAGCTTTCCTTACCTTTTTTTTTTTTGGCGCCCATTTGCGCCCATTCCTGAGACTTCGTTCCTAGGTGATAGCAACTCTTGTTAAAGTTTATGGACCCTTTTAAGTTCTTGGCATCTCTGCGGCATTTGACTCTGTGAAAATAGTATTTGTTTGTTGTTGTTTAGTCGCTGAGTCGTGTCCGACTCTTTGCGACGCCATGGACTGTAGCCTGCCAGGCTCCTCTGCCCATGGGATTTCCCAGCTAAGAACTCTGGAGTTGGTAGCCATTTCCTTCTCCAGGGGATCTTCCGGAAGCAGGTTATGGAACTCGCGTCTCCTGCATTGGTTCTTTATCTCTGAGCAACCATGGAAGCCCTGGAAATATTAGACTCACCTAATTTTCTTCCTTCCACTTTCCCGACTCTCCCTGTCTGTCTGTCTAGCTAGCTAACTATCCACGCATCCATCCATCCACCCTAAATTTTCTTCTATCCTTTCCATAAATGTTGCTTTTTTCTCCCCCCTCCGATAGTGCCATCACTGATGCTTTTTTGCTTGTTATGTTCTACGACTTCAACCCTACTGAATAATAATAATAACCCTATTGTTCATTCAGTCATCCAGTAAATATTGAGTGTCTACTGTGTGCTTTTTCTTAAAGATACTGTGAGCAAAGAACACAAACACATTCCTTCCTCCTAGTGGGGAAGATAAATACTGAGCAAGTAATTACTAGCCTGAGGAATATTATAAGAAAGAGTAGAGGGCCCCTGACTCCATTGTGGGATGAGGTTGGGGATCAGAGAAAGCTGCCTACTACTGAGACACAGGTAACCGTGAGAGCTCAGCTCCAGACCTCTCCTTGGAGCTGCAGACTTGCATATACAGTTCCCTTGTGGAACTCTTCCTTGGGCACCTCAAGATCAACACATTCAAAATATGATTTTGTATCATTATGTCCTCTCTGTCCTTTAGTGTTGGTTGTTTCAGTGGCCCTGTACCACTGATGTAACTTAGTCACACACCTTGGAGTTGTCCTGTTATTCTTCCCTTATTTCACATACCAGATCCCTCCGAGTTCATTTCGTCCTGTTTGCCTAATATATGTTGAATCTGTTTCGGTTTCTGTTCCTACTGCTGTTCTCTTAGTTGAGGGTCTCAACCTCTCTGGTGGAGACTCCTGTAGATATCTTCCTACATGGTCTCCTTGAGTCTCTTCTCTGCTGTTTTGCTCCCCAGTCCATTAATTCCCCTCACTGCAGCCAGCGTTACACATCTGATCATTCTTAGTCCTCTACTTAAAATCCTTTAATGACTCCCCGCTATCTGTTCAACTCTCACAAGTTCCAGTACATCCTGTCTCTTGTCTAATTCTAGCTTCTTTTCCTTTCAACCTTATGCTTCCACAGTAGGGTGGGTATTTTTATAGTTTCTTGAACTGTCCAGGATGCCTTTCCCTGCATGCATTTTCACCTGGAAAAATCCTGCTAATCCTTGAAGATTCATCTCAGGTGTTACCTTTCCTAGAAACCCTTTTCTGCTCTCCTTCCCTCCTATCCTAGCTGAGTTAGAAGTCTTCTGCTTCCTAAGTTCTTAGGAATATTTCTGTCGTTGCTCTTACTACATTGGTTTGTAATTTGTATTTGTATATCTCTGTGAGTTCTTTGAGGATAGAGACCATGTCTTTTTTTTTTTTTTTCATGTTTCATCTTTTTAATCAACTGAGTGAAGGACATCCTAAACACTACATGAAACAACAGAATTTTTTTCTTCCAGTTTAAAAAAAATGACATACACAAGTATTTCTTAGAAAGTTCTATATAATCAAGGCAGAAATCTTGAATAAAAAACACCTATAAGTTATCATGCTTTTTAATTCTTACAGTTGGAAACTGCTTCCTAATCAGGATTCAACATTGTGTACAGGTTTTTAAAATGTTTCTAGATACATATTAGTAAAATAATCTGGCCAAACATTTCTTGTAATGTGGAGTGGGTGGATGAGTGGATGAATGAATAAACTGGAATGGCATTTGGTGAGAAAAAGGTTGTGAAATTAGATGGAGGCAAGTTATGGGAGGGCTTCGCAGGTGGTGCTAGTGGTAAAGAACCTACCTGCCAATGCAGGAGACATAATGAGATGCGGGTTGGATCCCTGAGACACAGGAAGATCCCCTGCAGGAGGGCATGAAAACCTGCTCCAGTATTCTTGCCTGGATAATCCCATGGACAGAGGAGCCTGGAGGGCTACAGCCATAGAGCCACAAAGTCAGACACGACTGAATCGACTTAGCATGCAGCAAGTTATGGGAGGGCATAGACAGTCATACTGAGAGCCTCTAGATGAGCACTGGATAACCAGAAGCGGTTTGGAGTGTGGAGGCATGAAGTGATCAGGGTAGTGTCCTTGCATATGGTGGATTAGAGTGTTCCTGTATAAAATGGATGAAAATGGGTAGAATGTCATTTGTAGATCTTGCAGTACTTGTTTAAAGGAGAATAATGGAGATTTCAGGGTGATTCAGTGGTTAAGGCTCTGCACTGTCACTGCAGAGGGGCATGAATTCAGTCCCTGGTCGAGGAACTAAGGCCCCACTGCTCATCTGGAGAACCAAATACAAGCCCTTACGCCAAAGTTTAAAAGAAATCAATAAAGGAGAATAATGAAGGTTTGACCTAGGGGGATTAACATCATTAAACATTTACCAAGTAGTTTGGTTTTTTGTGGGATGCTTCCTTATTCCTTTGCCCGGATACATATATCTCAATCGTTCTTCAGAGACTTGTTCCACTGTTTCCTCCTCTTCCTCCTTTATTTTACCTGAACTCTTAGGATGTTACTGTCAGGCTTTTTATTGTGTCGAATTTATCCCAGTAGTTTTAAAAGCATCTGTGGAAAGAAAATGTCTAAAATCCATGTCTGTTCATTGTATTATCATAATGCCTGGCACATGGTAGATGCTCAGAAAGGATTTTTGAGTAAAATGCATAGTATTTTGCTAATAGTTGGTGTAAGAAATGATTTCAGCTGTCAACTGATTTGAACTATTTACTTCTTCCCCAACTACTGTCTGTTCATGCTTAAGTACTTTCAGTGCTTCTGGTTCACAATGCACGTTAAGATATTTCACGGGACAGTAAGGCTGACGGTGCAGTCTTGATGTTTGGAACATGAAATTATAAAATATGAAACTTCATGTATGAAGTAAAAGTTGTGCCATCCCTTTCTTAGTGTAGGATATATGAGAAAGATATGAAAAACATTGATAAGATGTATCTGCCCATGTGAGATAAGGTTCTGGTTAAGTCTTTTCCACTGGAGTGTAGGCCTTTGTTACAGAGAATAGCTGGGCAGGTTTCCAAATGGTCACCTCTCTCCTCCCTCTACCGAAGACATGAAGCGATTTTTTTTTTTTGGTTTTTCACAGTGATAACCTGGTGGAGTTTTGAAGGTAAAATCTATGAAAATGAGGAGGCCTTGTAAGACTATTGCCCTGAGGAGTTTCTCACTCTTAGGCTAGTACATAACCCAGCCCCCAATAGTTTGTCAAAATTACCACTTGAGTGCTTCTGGAAGTTTGTGGTTCCAGTGGCTTCTGCTCCAGGTGAGCTGAACTTGACCACATTTCTCTTGACCTGTCTTTCCAAATTCAGGGTGGCTGTTTGCCCTGAGACCTGAATTCTGATGAGTCTAAGGAAAGTTGTTGATTTTCAGTTTGTTCAGCTTTTTTCCTGTATGAATGTATGTGATGACTTCTGTGCTCTTTACATATTAGAGCTGAAAATGAAGTCCGATTAAGATGTTATTCATGAGTATCTTTGTTAGTAAATTATTTGGAAAGCCAAAGTGACTTTGTACTTTCGGTTCAATTGTTGTTTTAGTCTTTTTTTATCTTAAATTTATTTTTTAATTGGAGGATAATTGCTTTACAATGTTGCACTGGTTTCTGCTGTACAACAATGCGAATGAGTCATACTTCTATTTATGTATATACCGCTACCTCTTAAACCTCCCTCCCGGCTCCAGGTCGGCACAAAACGCCGAGCTGGGTTCCCTGTGTTATAGAGCAGCTTTCCACTAGTTACCTACTTTACACGTGATAGATTATATATGTCAATGCTTAGGCTTTTTTTAGTTTTGCAATATATTTTAAGCAATTTGGTTTTTCAGTAGGTGCCAGGAAGAAAGTGCATTTTGGTAGCATACATGATGCAGTACGTGCTGGAGACGTAAAGCAGCTTTCAGAAATCGTACAGCGTGGTGCCAGCATTAACGAAGTTGATGTTCTCCATAAATTTACCCCTTTACATTGGGCAGCACATTCTGGCAGTTTGGAGGTAAGAAACTATAAATTATTAAACTGGGTAAGTTTGGAGCTGTTGGCAGCTTTGTAAATTTAGCAAACAGGACTGAGGCCTTATGCTGGGCACCGCAAATGTTTTTCTTTTTTTAAATTTTATTGAAGCATAGTTGATTTACAATGTTAATTTCTGCTGCTTAGCCGAGTGATTCAGTTATACATATATACACAAATATTTTTCTTTTCAATTCACTAACATTTGGGTGTTCTGGTTAGCTTTGTAATAAATTGTATCCTAAAACTTAGTGGCATAAAATAACTATTTATGCTTAGGAGTGAAGCAGGAATTTGGATATCAGAGACACCTTTGCTCTGCTCTATGATGTTGGGGCTCCAGCAAGAGGATTTAAAAGCTAGGGCTGGAATCTTTCAAAGGCCTGATCACACAGACATCTGGTAGTAGAGGCTGGCTGTGGGCCCTGGCCATCTTGATTCCTCTCCACGCAGGCCTCTCTGTGAGGTCGCCACATGTGGACTAGTTTGTGGTTCCTCTCAGTGTGGTGGCTGGATTCCAAAAGCAGCAGAGAGGGTGGCTTGCAGAGGATAACAGATCAGATCCTGATCTTTTTGCTGTAGTTGCTTCAGATTTTGGGCAGAGATGGAATCTCACAGATGCATTTTAAGCCCCTAAGCGCCCCTCCCAGGTGTCGTTTCTCTTCTTCCAACTCCAGAGGTAACTGTTGCTCTGAAGTTGGTGTTTATTATTACCATCTATGTTTCATGCTGTTATTACATATGATTAGATCATAGTTTTAAATGACATGTTTTATATGAATGTCATATTATTTGGATCATTCTGCAGCTTGCTTTTTTTTGTTCAACAATGTAGTTTTGACTTAATGAGGTGGTTACATATATGTACTCTGCTGCTGCTGCTAAGACGCTTCAGTCCTGTCCGACTCTGTGCGACCCCATAGACGCAGCCCACCAGGCTCCCCTGTTCCTGGGATTCTCCAGGCAAGAACACTAGAGTGAATTGCCATGTCCTTCTCCCTATATGTACTCTAGTTCATTTCTTTCAGCCATGTTGTAGTAGTCTATTCTTAGGTAAATATCAGAATGTATTCATTTTTTGGTTGATGGATATTTCGTTGGCTTTAGTTTTTCAATAGTATAAGCAGTGCTTAGTTAATATTTTAATGCATAAATTCCTTTTTTTATTGATATATCTTATCGAAGTATAGGTGATTTGCAATGTATTCATTTCTGCTGTACAGCAGTGATTCAGTTGTGCTTGTATATATACATTCTTTTTCATTTCTTTTCCATTATGGTTTATCACCAGATATTGAATATAGTTCCCTATGCTATACAGTAGGACCTTGTTGTTTATCCATTCTAAATGTGATAGTTTGCGTCTGTTAGTCCCTAACTCCCAATCCTTCCCTCCGCCCTGCCCCCTCTTGGCAATGGTAAGTCTGTTCTCTGTGTCTGTGAGTCTCTTTCTGTTTCATGTGCTGTGTGCTTAGTCACTTAGTCGTGTTCGACTCTTTGCAACCTCATGGACTTTAGCCCTCCAGGCTCTCTGTCCATGGAATTCTTCAGGCAAGAATACTGGAGTGGGGTGCCATGCCCTCCTCCAGGGAATCTCCCCAGCCCAGGGATGGAACCCAGGTCTCCCGCATTGCAGGTGAATTCTATTTCATAGATAAGTTTATTTGTACGCACAACTTTTTATTCTTGGGCTGTGTACAAAGCCAACTGGAATTTTCCTCATGATTCTCACTGTTGTGTGTGGGGAGCTTATTTTAGCTATTACATTTCCCTGTTGCCTGTAGGCTGCACTATGCATCTGTCTTTTTCCCCTGCCGCACAGTCTGCTTTCTATGAATATGGAGTCTCTGTGTGACTTCCTGTTTGGGCTTTTCTGCTTCTTGGAACCAAATCTGGTCCAAAGAATCTCTCTCCACCAGTTTGTGTGCCCCACTTGAACTGTGGGATTTCTCCTTTGCCCTTTTGGTGGCTCCCTCTCACCTGGGAGGAATGCGCCTGATGGTCTGTCTGTGCCTGCAGCCCCGAGTGGGGACTTCTCTCTGCTGTTTCCTCCCACATCCCTGATGGATCTACACTGTGGCAGCTTTCCCATCTATTTTATGGTTTCAGATGTCTCTTAGCTTCATCAACGATGGGATTTTCTTGCCTTTTTGTTAAAAATGATTTTGAAGAGAAGAGGAAATACTGATTTTAGTCTGCCAAATTAGTGGTTTTCTTTATGCCCTGCCAGTGGACTTCTCTCTTCTATGTTACCTCCAGGCCATTTTTAGACTTCCTTGTCTGATCTCTTCTGTATAATAATTCACAGAATTGTTTTCTCTCCAGAATCTGAATTGTGGTTTCTGCATACAGTGCTTATCAGCAGCTCATGCATACCTGACTGGCATCTCATTCAGTTGGTCTGAAACTAAACCATTATTCTTTTCATTCCCTTTCTTAGCTTTCCAGGCTAATGATTCAAATGTCCTTTGAATCATTATTGAGTTGTCTCAGAAGCAAAACTCAGTATAAGCATTTGTCTGGATGAAGTGCCTCACGGTGCGTATGGATGTGGTGAAAACTGATGACGAGGTTTGTTGATTCTCTTCCATCTTTGACTCTTAGAATTGTCCTCTCCACCTTCATAGCCACTGCTTTAGAGCTACTTGATTTCCTTCTTTCTTGGATCGTCTACCTCTAGTTATAACTGACACACAAGATTACTGCTCTAAAACAGAAGCAGTAAACCTTCCTGAAAGAAAGTGAAAGTGTGAAAATGTTAGTCACTCAGTCGTGTCCGACTCTTTGTGACCCCGTGGACTGTAGCCCACCAGGCTCTTCTGTCCATGGAATTCTCCAGACAAGAATACTGAAGTGGGTTGCCATTTCCTTCTCCAGAAAACCTTCCTTAAGTCCCTGTAGTGACTCTCTGCTCTGTAGGATAAAGTTTGGGCTGTTTAATATGGTAGACGCCTCTTCAGCCTCCACCCCTGTCCCTCCACTCCTGTCAGACTGGTTTTATGCTCCAGTGCAGGCGACTGGCATTTCCCAAACCAGTCTACCGTTTCATATTATTGCAGACTGCCTATGAGCCGTTTCACGTGTCTGGTCTCACCTCTTCCCAGTTGAAATCCAGCTCAAGTAGCACTTACTCAAGTAGCAGAGCCTTCTGTATTTCCCCTCTCAGTATCATCCAACTAGCAACTTTTCCCTCAATTTTATACACATTTGAAAAATTCTATTTATCACATGGAATTGTATTCTCTGTTAGATTTTGAGCTCTTTGAAGGTACCATTTTTTTCATTTGAGTTTTATCTTTTTTTCCCTCAATATCTAGTATAGTGCCTGGAATATTGGAGTCATGTTGTGGATTCACAATAAATGTTTGTCGTATTGCTAAGTTTGTTGAATTAAATTTATATTTTTAGTGTCTAGCACAGTGTATAGCAACTGTTCAAGAAATGTTTGTTGAATTTTAACAAAATTAAATCTAAATAAAAAAGTTTTGGTGCATTTCTTTGTTGCCATTTAACGATCATCTCCTACTTCTCTACTTCGGTGTTGCACTAATACCTTTACATTCTGTTAACCTTTTTGAGATTTCTTAAGACTTGTAGGACTTATGTTGGTAGTATAAAATGACAACTAAATTAATAACTGGTGAAAACTGTGCTTTACTAGACTTCATTTTTTTTCTTTTATCAGATGAAATCAGCTTTTGAGCCCCTGTAGTTCAGTTCAGCCACTCAGTTGTGTCCGACTCTTTGTGACCCTGTGTACTGTAGCCCACCAGCCTTCCTTGTCCATCACCAGCTCTCGGAGCTTGGTCAAACTCATGTCCATCGAGTTGCCATCCAACCATTTCATCCTCTGTCGTCCCCTTCTCCTCCTGCCTTCAGTCTTTCCCAGCATCAGGGTCTTTTCAAATGAGTCAGCTCTTCGCATCAGGTGGCCAAAAGTATTGGAGTTTCAGCTGCAGCATCAGTCCTTCCAATGAATATTCAGGACTGATTTTCTTTAGGATGGACTGGTTGGATCTCCTTACAGTCCAAGGGACTCTCAAGAGTCTTCTCCAACATCACGGTTCAAAAGCACCAATTCTTCAGCACTCACCTTTCTTTAAAAGGTCGAACTTTCACATCCGTACATGACTACTGGAAAAACCATGGCCTTGACTAGATGGACCTTTGTAGGCAAAGTAATGTCTTTGCTTCTTAATACGCTGTCTAGGTTGGTCATAGCTTTTCTTCCAAGGAGCAAGCGTCTTTTAATTTCATGGCTCCAGTCACTATCTGCAGTGACTTTGGAGCCCCCCAAAATAAAGTCTCTCACTGTTTCCATAGATTTCCCATCTTTTAATTTCATGGCTGCAATCACCATCTGCAGTGATTTTGGAGCCCAAGAAAATAAAGCCTATCACTGTTTCCACTGTTTCCCCATCTATTTGCCATGACGTGATGGGACTGGATGCCATGATCTTAGTTTTTTGAATGTTGAGTTTTAAGCCAGTTTTTTCACTTTCCTCTTTCACTTTCATCAAGAGGCTCTTTATTTCTTTTCACTTTCTTCCATAATGTAAACTTTTAGTTCAGATATATTTTGTACTTTCAGAATTTTCTTTTTAAAAAATTCTCTTTTTTTCTATTTGATGAATCATTGTTGTCATCATACTTTAATTCATTAAATTCTTTAAAAAATAATTTCTTTTCATTCTCTGAAGCTATTTATTACAGCTTTGAAGACTAAGTTGAGCATCTGTATCCTCTCAGAGAAAGTTTCTATTTACTTCATTTTCCTGTGTATATATTACAACATTCTTGTTTTTTAATTAGGTCCCATTTGTTATTTTTGCTTTTATTTCTATTCCCTTGGGAGACTGACCTAAGCTAAAACGTTGGTACTATTGATGTCATAGAATGTTTTGCCTATGTTCTCTTCTGGCAGTTTTATGATGTCATATCTTATTTTTTTAAGTCTTTAAGCCGTTTTGATTTTATTTTTGTATATGGTGTGAGAGTGTGTTCTAACTTCATTGATTTAATGAGGCTGTCAAACTTTCAACATCACTTGTTGAAGAGATTGCCTTTTCTTCATTGCACATTCTGGTGGATGTTTAAGATTGTATATCATAACACCTCTGGGTTCAGATTCTACTTCCTCTATCCCTCTTCCCTGGGGTGCTTGTTCTGTGTTTGTATGTTGGTTTGTTTGGACTAATTTTGTGGAATCTGTTTCCCTCACGGTTTGTGTGCACTGTTCTTTTTTTTTTTTAATTCTTTTATTTTAAAATATTTATTTAGTTTGGCTGTGGGGCTTGAGAGATCTTAATAAGTAGTTTTCCAACTGGAGATTGAATTTGTGCCCCCTGCAGTGAAAGAGCTGAGTCCTAACCAGTGGATCACCAGGGAATTTCCTTCTTATTTTTAAAGTCTGGCTTCATAGGGGTCACCCCTGGGACAGCATAGCTTAGTGGTCAGCCAGTGGTTAATCAGAGGCTGTGCTTAAATACCTTGAGCCACTAAGGCAACCACCTTGCTAATGATTCTGTGTATGGCTTGGGGAATGTCTTCAAAGTCCAAGCAGTTTACAAGTCAGCTTGCCTTTTTTTTTTTTTCCATGTGTTTTCAGGCCTTAGCCAGGAATGTCCAGCCAGCTTGGGACCTCTTCAATCTTTCCTGGCTATGAATGACGTTGTACATGTACCCAACTTTTTAGACCAGAAAGGATAAGTGGAATTTTAGCAAGGCTTTTGAATGTTGAGTTTTAAGCCAGCTTTTTCACTCTCCTCTTTTGCTATCATCAAGAGGCTTTCACCTTCATCAGCATTCAAAATCTTAGCAACTTAGGTTGTCTCATTTCTTGAATTTTTCTGTTGATTTTCTAGGAGGATTTTAGTTTTGTGTTTGCCCCAACCAGTATCATGACTGGTTCTGATGTTGGCTTTCCTAGATTGTTGTCACTGAGGAGTAGATTTGTTTTTAAAATGTGCCTGGGCAGGGACTTCTCAGTCTCTTCAGCAGGGCAGTGGAGCTGTCCACCTGGGTAGAACTTCTGTGTCATGAAGCTGGGGCTAAGGATGCTTGTAGTCCCAGGCTAATATGCCACAGGCTCCTCCTGTTCTTAGAATCAGCAGATATTTCTTGATACATGCTTCTCATTTTGTTATATGCCTTGCAGAGTCTTTAAATTTTTTTTTTTTTTTTTTTTGGCCATGGCTGCTTGGCATGCAGAATCTTAGTTCCCCTACCAGGGATCAAACCCATGTCTACTGCAGTGGAAGTGCAGAGTCCTAACCACTGGATGGCCAAATGGTTGTTTTTGACAGTTTTGTCGAGCTTTGTCATTTGCTTCTTGGGGAGGATTTACTACGCTCCTCACTTAGTCATTTCCGAAGTCCTGCTGATTGGTCAGTTGATTATTGACGGAGATGCAAATATAGTCCAATGGAAAGCAGTATTTTATTAAATGGTGTTGGCACAACTGGACAGCCGTATGTAAGAAAGTGAACCTTAATTCATACTTGGTACTGTGTGTGAAGATGTACTGAAAACAGATCATAAACACATGTGAAACTTAACCTTAATAAAACTTCTAGATGAAAACATAGGAACTTTTTGCAAATCATAAATATGACTAAGAACTTGTAGCCAGAATGTATGACTCTCATAATTCAGTAGTAAAATAAAAAACCCAATGAAAAATGGGCAAATGGTTTCAGTAGACACTTTCTCAAAGAGTATATATGACTGGTCATGAGCACATGAAAAAAGTGTTCAACATCATTAAATGCTAATTAAAACCACAATTAGATGCCACTACACACCTATTAGAATGGCAAAACAAAAAGAAAAACATAACCCAGAAAAATGATAATAGTAAATATGGACAAGGATATGGAGCAATGAGAAGTCTCATACACTGCTGGTAGAAGTGTAAACTGATACAGCCCCTTTGGAGAACAGTTTGGCAGCTTCTTGTAAAGTGAAACTTAACTGTGTCCTAGCAATCTCACTTGTACATATTTACTCAGGATAGAAACCTTGTACATGAATGTTTACAGTGGTTTTATTCCTCACTACCTATGCAGTGTTAGCATACACTCCATAAATATTTGTTGAGTAAAAACAAATGACTTACTGTGATTATTAGTGAGGTTGAGCACCACCCCCCTTATATTTTATCAGCCATTAATCTCTGTGATAGACAGATGATACCTAAGTTACTACCCTTTCCAAAAAATGATTTATCATAATGACTGATGTGACAGTGTATCTGAATGACACAAGAAAGAAACTTCTTGAAGGTAGACGACAAAGTTGAAAATATAAAGACAGTGACACCATATGTGGCACAGACCTCTAGTACTGTATTTGTTGAGACTTAATTTTAAAAGATCTTAAGATTTATTTGGCTCCCTCCCCTTTTTAAATATGCTACTTATTTTCTTTTGTCATTCAGTCACTAACTCATGTTTGACTCTTTCTGATCTCATCGACTGCAGCAAGCCAGGCTTCCCTGTCCTTCACTATCTCCTAGAGTTTGCTCACATTCATGTCCATTGAATTGGTGATGCTGTCTAACCATCTCATCCTCTGTTGTCCCCTTCTCCTGCCTTCAATCTTTCCCAGCATCAGGGTGTTTTCAAATGAGATAGTTCTCCACATCACGTGGCCGAAGTATTGGAGTTTCAGCTTCAGCATCAGTCCTTCCAATGAATATTCAGGACTGATTTCCTTTAGGATGGACTGGTTAGATCTCCTTACAGTCCAAGGGACTCTGAGGAGTCTTCTCCAACTCCACAGTTTGAAAGCATCAGTTCTTTGGCACTCAGCTTTATAGTCCAACTCTCACATCCATACATGACTGATGGAAAAACCATAGCTTTGACTAGACGGGCCTTTGTTGGTAAAGTAATGTCTCTGCTTTTTAATAAGCTGCCTAGGTTGGTCATAACTTTTCTTCCGAGGAACAAGCGTCTTTTAATTTTGTGGCTGCAGTCCTCATTCACAGTGATTTTGGAGCCCAAGAAAATAAAGTCAGCCACTGTTTCCCCATCTGTTTGCCATGAAGTGATGGAACCAGATGCCATGATCTTCGTTTTCTGAATGTTGAGCCTTAAGCCAACTCTTTCACTCTGCTCTTTCACTTTCATCAAGAGGCTCTTTAGTTCTTCTTCTGCCATAGGGTGTCATTTGCATATCTGAGGTTATTGATATTTCTCCCAGCAATCTTGATTCCAGCTTGTGCTTCATCCAGCCCAGCATTTCTCAAGATGTACTCTGCATATAAGTTAAAGAAGCAGGGTGACAATATACAGCCTTGATGTAGTCCTTTCCCAATTTGGAACCAGTTTATTGTTCCATGTCCATTTCTTTTTTTTTTTTTTTTTTTTAATAATCCCCGCCCCTCCTCTGCTCCTGGTTGTGCCTTTTCTATATGTTCTAGCCCAAACACTTATATGAACAGATATGTGGAATTCTCTGCCATCGTGGGATATTTGGCAGAGGCAACTTTGTTGAGTTATGGATGTTTTACTGGTTTTAGATGGAAGGGGAGCGGCAAAGGGAGCCATACAGCCATGATGCTGACGTCACCCTGAGCCCATATATCTTACTGAGGAGACTACCAGGAAGAATTGTGAAAGTTCCAAGCAATTTCTTTCAGTTGACTATTATAAAATACATAAGGAATGAGATGAGCTAAAAACCAAACCATTCAGCTTTCAAGCAGAATTTAGAGGAAAATTAAAGAAGCCAGGACAGTTTAGACTCAAAAGTTTAACTGTATGTAAGTCGTAGATACTTTACATGGTAGAAGGTTATCAAAGTAAAAATGATGTCGAGGCAAAGATCAAATTCTTAGGTGCTGGGAGGAAAATGTGGTCTTTGGTTAGAGATCTCAAGGATGTGGCTGTAAGATCCTTTGTTGGGACCTCAGTAAAATAAAGAGGAAACCTAGATTAGATTCTAAAAGACTTAAGGTCAGGTCTCCTAGATGCTCTATGCTAGATAAGAAAATCTCTAAGAATCTTAAGGACATGACTTATAGACTTTCAACCAGACAAAAATGTTTCTAGAAATCTTAACAATATTGTTCCAAAGTACCCTGACCCTCAGCCCAACTCAGAGAAAAGCTTGTATCAAAGAGCTTTGTGAATATGGCATTTGTCTAATTCAGTATATCTTAATAATAATTGTAAGGCCATAAAATATTTTTAAAAATAATTTCATTGGTGTCATCATTTTCAATTTCATCATATTGGGCTTTAGGGGCAAATTTAGAAAAATGCCCCCGCTTGGAGTTTACTACTACTATGTTGCTGTTAAAGTGAAGTTGCTCAGTCATGCCCGAGTCTTTGTGACCCCATGGACAGTAGCCTGCAGCAAGCTCCTCCATCCATGGGATTTTCTAGGCAAAAGTACTGGAGTGGGTTGCCATTTCCTTCTCCATCCATGTCCATTTCTAACTGTTGCTTCCTGACCTGCATACAGATTTCTCAGAAGGCAGGTCAGGTGGTCTGGTATTTGCATCTCTTTCAGAATTTTCCAGTTTGTTGTGATCCACACAGTCAAAGGCTTTGGCATAGTTAATAAAGTAGAAGTAGATGTTCTTCTGGAACTTTCTTGCTTTTTTGATGATCCAATGGATGTTGGCAATTTGATCTCTGGTTCTTCTCCCTTTTCTAAATCTAGCTTGTACATCTGGAGTTGTCAGTTCCCTACTGCTGAAGCCTATCATGAAGGATTTTAAGCTACTAGCACATGAAAGGAGCTCAATTTTTGTACAGTAGTTTGAACATTCTTTGGCATTGTCCTTCTTTGGGATTGGAATGACAACTAACCTTTTCCAGTCCTATGGCCACTGCTGAGTTTTCCAAATGTGCTGATATATTGAGTGCAGCACTTCAACAGCATCATCTTTTAGAATTTGAAATAGCTCAGCTGAAATTCCGTCACCTCCACTAGCTTTGTTTGTAATATTGCTTCCTAAGACCCACTTGACTTCGCATTCCAGGATATCTGGGTCTAGGTGAGTGACTACACTATTGTGGTTTTCTGGGTTTAAGGCCTTTTTTGTAGTTCTGTGTATTCTTGCCACCTCTTCTTAATATTTTCTACTTCTGTTAGGTCCTTATCATTTCTGTCCTTTATCGTGCCTATCCTTGCATGAAGTGTTTTGTTGATGGCTCCAATTTTCTTGAAGAGATCTCTAATCTTCTCCATTTTATTGTTTTCCTCTCTTTCTTTGCATTGTTCATTTAAGAAGGCCTTCTTATCTCCCCTTACTATTCTCTGCAACTCTGCATTCAGTTGGGTATATCTTTCCTTTTCTCCCTTGCCTGTCACTTACTCTTCTTTTTTCAGCTCTTTGTAAACCCTTTGTAGACAGTCACTTTGCCTTCTTGCATTTCTCTTTCTTTTGGATGGTTTTTTGTCATTGCCTTCTCAGAATAACAGTGTTTGCTCTGATATAGAATTTTCTGGACTCATTTCAAAACCTATGGCAGAGGTTTTAAATTGGTGGCTGTTGAATGAATTTAACCACAGATATGTTTTGTTTGGCTTGTAAAGTATTGGTCAAACATAAGATTTGGACCAGCGTTTCATTCAGTGCAAAAACCGACTGGGATAGTGTAGCATTTCACCTTATGGACAAGGAAGGTGGTCTCCAGTTTTCCTCATCTCCTACCACTCCGTATTGTTTACCCAACAGTAAGGCCAGATGTGGGCTACCATATCACTGTGATTGTGCTTTTGTTTTTCTTATACCTGCGCCCTCATTCATTTGTGATGCTTCTCAGGCTGTAGTATTTTATGATGATAGACTAAGATATAAAAATGTTACATCCTGCTAACATGGTTAACATGTTAGCACGTTTACATGTTAGCATGTTTACATGTTAACATGTTTTATATCTAACATGGTTAACATGTTAGATATAAAAATGTTACATCCTGCTAACATGGTTAACATGGTTGTTAACCATGTAGTATTTTATGATGATAGACTAAGATATAAAAATGTTACATCCTGCTAACATGGTTAACATGGTTGTTTTCTTAATGTAGTGTCTTCATTGGCTCCTCTGGCATGGAGCTGATATCTCCCAAGTAACCGCAAGAGGCTGGACGGCAGCTCACATATCTGCTATCAGGGGACAGGATGCTTGTATGCAGGTAATAATAACTTGGTTACGTTTTCTGTTTTTCTTATAATTTTATTTATTTATTTATGGCTGTCCTGGGTCTTCATTGCTGTATGTGCTTTTCTCTCGTAGCGAGTGGGGACTACTCTCTGGTTGCGGCATGCAGACTTCTCGTTGATGTGACCTCTCTTGTTGGGGAGCACAGGCTCTAGGGTGCCCAGGCTTCTATAGTTGGGGCTCCCGGGCTCTAGAGCACAGGCTTAGCAGTTGTGGCTCATGGGCTTAGTTGCTCCACGACACATGGGATCTTCCTGGATCAGGGATTGAACCCATATCTCCTGCATTGGCAGGCAGAGTCTTTACCACTGAGCCACCAGGGAAACCTTTGGTTACTTTTTTAAAAAGTCAATACATTTAATTGCTTTAGAAATTCCTTCCCTAGTGGCTCAGTGGTAAAGAATCCACCGGCTAATGCAGGATATGCAGGTTCAGTCCCTGGGTTAAGACAGTCCTCTGGAGAAGGAAATCACAGCCCACACCAGTGTTCTTACCTGGGAGATTCCATGAACAGAGGAGCCTGGCGGACTATAGTTCATGGGGTCTCAAAGAGTCTGACAGGACTGAGCGATTAAACAACAACAAAACAAATCACTCAAACAGATTGTTTAAGATCTGAAATTATTTTCTCTCTAAAGTAGTTGGCTATCTGTTTGGGTTGTTTTAAGGGCTGTTACAGTCATGTCCAGATTACCATGCCTAAAATTCCTCATTTAATGTATTTCCTTAGCTAGAGTTACACATTAATATGTGTCAGGATCTAGTTTATTGGAGTAAGTAGGTTGAAAAAAATGTAGTGAAAGGATTGAAATTTGGAGGAATACGAAATCGTATAAGCAAACAGTCCCTAACTGTAAGAAGCCTGAGATTCTATTTGCAATGACAGGACCTTTACTCAGTGAGTTACAAAACAGTACACATCATAGTCTTTGAGTAAGATTCTCATGAAAGTATAGATGAGAAGAACTGTAGAACTTGAGATAGAGGAGTCATAAATGGAGGGAATGAAACTTCCAAATGAAACTTCAGCTAATCCTAAAAGAATGAGTTGATTTTAAGAAGATAATTTGTGAGGAAGCATTATATGTAGGGAATGTGAAAAGAAAAATAGTGATTAAATTTATCAAACACTTTTTGTCAA
Source organism: Bos indicus (assembly GCF_029378745.1). NCBI lineage: Eukaryota > Metazoa > Chordata > Mammalia > Artiodactyla > Bovidae > Bos > Bos indicus. Next base: position 12,810,283 of record NC_091788.1, on the reverse strand, counting down.
CCACAGTCTCCCATGCATCACTTAATTTAATACAATGGTGTTTTGAGTTTCCTTTCATGTAAATTAGGAAACAGATTCAGAGTTAAGTATGTTGCCTATGTTAGTGAAAGAGCCGAAGTTTGAATTCAGACTTTGTCCTATTAACATCTATGCTATAATTCTGTGTGAAATCTTTGAATTGGAAAAGTGTGGTGTGTTCAAGGAATATACTATTGTATGAGTTTGACTGAGTGTAGATGGTTTGTTATGTGAACTGTTCTGAACTAAGTTTAGATAAGCCAGATTTGTAAAATGTCTTAGTAATAGAATAAAGATTCATTTGTATAGGAAAGAGACTTTTATATGTGTGTATATATGTGTGCATATATATATATATATGCACATATTACACACATGCACATGTATGTTAACAGGGAAATGTGGTAATGAAAACAGTATTTTAGGAAGTTATTTTAGCAAGATGCATCCAGGATTATCTAGAATGAATAGTTTGGAAGCAAGAAAATCAGGAGACTTTTGGTATAATCACTAACCGTAGAGGATAAGATTAGTTGGTTGCAATGAGAAACAAAATTATTTAAAACATCTTACAAAGTAAGCACTGACAAAGTATAGTGAGACTGTAAGGTTTTGAGTCAGAATGACGGATAATTATGGCACTATAGATAGGGACATCTGAGAGGAAGAGGAGATTTGGGAGGAAGGATGTTGAGTTCAATTTGGCCCATGTTGAGTTTAAGGTGCCAGTCAGTCATTCAGGTACAGATGGTCTAGGCGGTTGAAAAGGGCACTGGGGAGCAAGATTTCAGGAGAAATAAAGCTTAGAGAAGAGTGTCTGGAGAATTGAGTTTTGAAGCATGTTTCTAGTGGGGATGGAAGCAAGTAGTGAAATGAGTAAAGAATTCAGAGGAGAAAGAGAGATAGAGAGCCAGGATGCATCGACTGCAAATGAAGGAAGAAGCTGAAGAAGTCAGGTAGTGTATCAGTTACAGAATAAAACTAAAAGGAACAACACTTAAGGAAATGCCATTGAATTGGAGAACTCTATAGTGGGAGGTTGGCTGTATTTCTGGAATGATAGAGATAGCATCCGGTTTGTAGGTGGACTTTACATTCAGGCACTGAGGTGTTAATTTGAAAAGTAGGCAATGGAAGGAAGGTACAAATACAGTAGTAACTTAAGGGGGTATCAAGGTCAAATGAAGTTTTACTTGATGCTTGCCTTCCCCTAAGCACTCGTTTAAGCCATTCTCTCTGTCTTGATTGTCCTTTTCTTCCTCAAAGTGATCTCTTCATTCTTGGAGCTTTTGTGATGCTTTTGGGTACTGTGCTGTGCATTTACTTACCAAGGACTGCTTTGTATAGTTGATTATCTTTGTCTCTACATATATCCTAATTGCCTAAGTTAGTACATCTTCATATTCTTTGTAGTGACGTAGTAAGCCCTTGGTATGTGGTTTGTGATGATTATTGACTGGTCTGTTAATGAGAGTCAGCCAAAATCATGGAAACTATTCTTCCTAAAACTCTTGGTAGGAATTATGACTAAGTAAACTTTAGCTGAGATACTGGTAAATATAGGCTGGTTAGAAAAGAAAAAGGTCTGAGGGAGATAAAATTGAAAAATGTTAGCTAATAATTTTTTAAACTAATTACTCTGTATATTATATAGAGGGACATGTTGTGTATATTCCATAACCCATATATAGAAACTGGGCCAAGTGTAAATTCATATGGAATCTCCTCAGATGCAGTTAGAAGTTTGATTTGGAGCTTAGAACTGGTCACTTTAATAGTGAAGTCCTTTTATTATATTAAAAACCCAGTTAATAAAAGATCCTGCTTTTGGAATAGAGGATGTTTAAATTTCAGTTTTATTAGCTTAGCATTAAATTATTTAAGTTAATTTTAATCTGTGCTCATGAAAAATTTATGAATTATATGTACCTGCTGCTGAGTCACTTCAGTCGTGTCCGACTCTGTGCGACCCCAGAGACGGCAGCCCACCAGGATGCCCCGTCCCTGGGATTCTCCAGGCAAGAACACTGGAGTGGGTTGCCATTTCCTTCTCTAGTGCATGAAAGTGAAAAGTGAAAGTGAAGTCGCTCAGTCATGTCTGACCCTCAGCGACCCCATGGACTGCAGCCTTCCAGGCTCCTCCATCCATGGGATTTTCCAGGCAAGAGTCCTAGAGTGGGGTGCCATTGCCTTCTCCGTATATGAGTATATGTACATACTCAAATCAAAATGTGAAATCAATTATGAGTGTCTCCTAGGTAATCTTAAGAAGGATTTCAAGCTTTTTCTTAGGACTGGCTAAGAATTTCTTAGACTTTGCGTGTAGCACACATGAAAAAAAGTTATGTAGTAGCTTAGCTATATATTAATAAATTGCTTGCCTTTAAATAATCTGCATCTGCATGATTTAGCGTCTGTGTTCACATACATTCCTTCTTATTTCTCTGCCTTCAGGCTCTTATAATCAATGGAGCCAACCTGGCAGCTCAAGATGATCGTGGATGCACTCCTTTACACCTTGCTGCAACACATGGACATTCTTTCACTTTACAAATAATGCTCCGAAGTGGAGTGGTGAGGTGTTCCTGTTAATATGTGAGAATGTATAATCATATAGATGGACTAACATTTGGTAGTCTGGTTATCTCTTCCTGACTTTTTATATCCTTCATAAGACTCTGGACATAATTTGGTCTCTCTTTTTAACTTTCCCATCCTTAAACATGGGAGCAATAATTTAATTAAATCTTCAGCAACAAAAAAAAGAGCTTAGTGGTACAAAATATTTCAGAGGCCATAGGTCCTTCATATGAGTTCAGAGTTTACCAGGGAAGATTTTGAGGCTTTCAAACACATCTTAACCAGCAATTGTAACCTTTTTGAATTGATATGTGTTTACCCGTGTTTCTTTTGTAACTCTTAGTTCATGAACTAATTTACAAAGTGATTTATATCTCCAAAAATTTCATTTATTGTAATATTTATTTTTAAAATTGCAGTGGTTATAAAAAATAACTTCTTATAAGAATTAAATATTTTTCATTAACTCTTGGATTACATTCCCAAGATATGATTTGATCATTTGAATCCATCTTTCATTTTGTTGGTCAGGAACTTGTGACCTGTAAAATGACTAGTTAAGTACCTTTTTAGAAACAGTTTCTACGTGGCAAGTTATAATCTTTTTAAAAAGATTTTAAAATATCATTAGTATTTTATTTTAGCTCATATGTTCAAATCAATGGTTGCAGTAAACATTTCTGTTATATTTAGTGTTTGCCTTACAGTTTTAATAACAGCTTCTTGTTCTCATTTGTAGAATTAAGCTGCTAGACTTAGTGTTTTTGCTGCAAAATGGGAAGAAACTGAGTCCTTGTGAATGTTATCTCTAGGATCCCAGCGTGACTGATAAGAGAGAGTGGAAACCTGTGCACTATGCAGCTTTTCATGGGCGGCTTGGCTGTTTGCAGCTTCTCGTGAAATGGGGATGTAGTGTAGAGGACGTGGACTACAACGGAAACCTTCCAGGTATTTGCAAAAGCAAACATTTTGACTTTTCATTAATATAAACTTTTCAAATGTTTGAATCATGTTTAAGAAGTTTAAACTGTCATCATTCTAATAGTTCCTAACAAAACTGAGGTAGTAAAATATATTTGACATGAACATTTTTTTAAAAAAATGTATTTATTTATTTGGTTTTAGTCATTCTTTTGAGTATATAGTAATATATTTTTGTGGTTTTAATTTGTATTTTCCCTGATGACTAGGGATGTAGAACATCTTTTCATATGTTTAATGGCTGTTTAGTTATTTTCTTCTGTGAAATACCAGTGTGAAACTTCTGCATTTTTTTTTTAATTAAACTGTCTTTTTTCTAATTGAATTATAGGGGTCTTTATATATGCTAGATGCAAGCTCTTTGTCACAGGCGTTGCAGCTATCTTTCCCATTTAACTATCTTTTCTATGTCTTGCCTTTTCATTCTTTTGAGATATCTTTCGATGAATAGAAGTTTTAATTTTAATGTTTAATAAGCTCTTCCTTTATGGTTAGCGTTTTCTGAATCTTATTAAAAAGTCTTTTCCTACTAGGTGAAGACACTCTTTTGTGTGTGTGCGCGCGTGTGTGTGTGTGTGTAAATTTTCCTCCCTTGGCAACACTACACGGCTTGAGGTGTCTCAGTTCCCTGACCAGGGGTTAAATCTGGGCTCTGCAGTGAAAACGTGGAGTCCTAACCACTGGGTCATCAGGGAATTCCCAAGGATACTCTTATAGTATCTTCTAGGAATTTTATTATTTCATTTTACGTTTAAATCTCCAGCCCACCTATCACCGACCTTTCTGTAATGCAAGGTAAGGGGCGGTTTCATTTTTATTTAGTACTTTATTGAATTTGCCTGATCACTTCGCTCGTCTATTGTTCACTGCTCATTGAAAAAACATTCAACTTTTATTTCTTTAAAACTATACATTCTAAAAAATGTATAATTATTTTATAACCATTTATAGTATATTTTTAATAGTATAATGTAGAGGTTAAGAATGTGGCCTCAGGACTATACTGCTTATATTCAGATCTCTCTCTTAAAAATTATTAATTCAAAATTTATTTCTAAAGCATCTGTCCGTCAGTCCCTAGGTGCTGTGGATATCACTGCAAATAAAACAGACAAAAGTGTCTGCCTTTGTATGGTGGTAAGGGGGGAGACAGATCCTAATATAATAATAAAAATGAATAAAGAAAGGCAATGCCAAAGAATGCTCAGACTACTGCACAATTGCACTCATCTCACACGCTAGTAAAGTGATGCTTAAAATTCTCCAAGCTAGGCTTCAGCAATACGTGAACTGTGAACTTCCAGATGTTCAAGCTGGTTTTAGAAAAGGCAGAGGAACCAGAGATCAAATTGGGAACATCTGCTGGATCATGGAAAAAGCAAGAGAGTTCCATGAAAACATCTATTTCTGCTTTATTGACTACGCCAAAGCCTTTGACTGCGTGGATCACAATCAACTGTGGAAAATTCTGAAAGAGATGGGAATACCAGACCACCTGACCTGCCTCCTGAGAAACCTATATGTAGGTCAGGAAGCAACAGTTAGAACTGGACATGGAACAACAGACTGGTTCCAAATAGGAAAAGGAGTACGTCAAGGCTGTATATTGTCACCCTGCTTATGTAACTTATATGCAGAGTACATCATGAGAAATGCTGGGCTGGATGAAGCACAAGCTGGAATCAAGATTGCTGGGAGAAATATCAATCACCTCAGATATGCAGATGACACCACCCTTATGGCAGAAAGTGAAGAAGAACTAAAGAGCCTCTTGATGAAAGTGAAAGAGCAGAGTGAAAGAGTTGGCTTAAGGCTCAACATTCAGAAAACTAAGATCATGGCATCTGGTGCCATCACTTCATGACAAATAGATGGGGAAACGGTGGAAACAGTGGCTGATTTTATTTTTCTGGGCTCCAAAATCACTGCAGATGGTGATTGCAGCCATGAAATTAAAAGACACTTACTCCTTTGAAGTAAAGTTATGACCAACCTAGACAACATATTAAAAAGCAGAGACATTACTTTGCCAACAAAGGTCCATCTAGTCAAGGCTATGGTTTTTCCTGTGGTCATGTATGGATGTGAGAGTTGGACTGTGAAGAGAGCTGAGCACCGAAGAATTGATGCTTCTGAACTGTGTTGTTGGAGAAGACTCTTGAGAGTCCCTTGGACTGCAAGGAGACCCAACCAGTCCATCCTAAAGGAGATCAGTCCTGGGTGTTCATTGGAAGGGCTGATGCTGAAGCTGAAACTCCAATACTTTGGCCACCTCATGTGAAGAGCTGACTCATTTGAAAAGACCCTGATGCTGAGAGAGATTGAGGGAAGGAGGAGAAGGGGACCACAGAGGATAAGATGGTTGGATGGCATCACCAACTCAATGGACATGGGTTTGGGTGAACTCCGGGAGTTTGTGATGGACAGGGAGGCCTGGCATGCTGCGATTCATGGGGTCTCAAAGAGTCGGACACGACTGAGTGACTGAACTGAACTGAATGAACAAAACATATATTAAATAAGGATATGTGTTTAGGTTCAATTGCAAAGGGAAGTACAGTGTTACAGGGATCAAGTTAAAATAGGGTGGTGAGAGAAGCCTGCATGAAGAGTTGACAGTTGAATGAAGACTTGGAGTTGAGAGAACAGGTCTTGATATCCTGGAGGAGAAACATTTTAGGAAGAACTTGAGCAAGTGTAAAGCTCTTGAGGCAGCGTCGTGCCTGGGTATATTTGTGTAACAGTGAGTAGTAACACCAAGTCAATATAGTTCAAACAGAAGTGAGGAGGTTAGTAATAGATGATGAGGTTGAGAGGTAACAGGAGCCACTGAAGGATTTTTACATAAAGGTGATCTGTTTAAGAGCATCATTTTTGGCTATTATGTTCATAATACTAGATTGTAATGAGGGTGTGGGCATGAGCATTTAGGAGCTTGATGCTATAATTTAGGCTGCAATTTCTTAGCCAGAGTAGAGGGCAGCAAAGATAGTAGAGGCAGCAAAGATAGTGAGAAGTGATTGGGGTTTGTGTATCTTTTAAAGATAGAGCCAGTAAGATTTGCTGATTGATAAGATGTGGGGAGTGACAGAAATAGGACTCAGGGTTTTGGCCTGACCTTCACAGAAAGAAGAGCATTTCTAGTAACTGAGATGGGGAGAGTTGTGTATGTATGTAAAAAAGGGTAAGGAGTTCAGTTTTTGACCTGTAAAGTCAGAAATTCCTATAATACATTTCAGTGTATACAACGAATAAGTAGTTAGAGGAATCTGAACTTTCAGGGGGAGTTTTCTAATGGAAAGTTCAGCTGAGAAAGTGTACAGTGGCACGTGCCAATGAAGTGTCTTTCGGATATTGTTACTTAATTGATTCTCCTGAGTTTTTCTGGTCACTTGGGCACTGCCCTATTTGTCCAGAGCCAAGATTTATACATGAATTGGACTGTTTCCCAATGGTCACTTCTCAAGAGGTGTAAAGGCTCTCCTGTTCTTTGTAATTATTGCCTCTAAGCTTGTGGTACTCCAGAACCACTCCTTTATTTTTGCAGATTTTGGGGTATGGCTCTCCAGTCTAATTCATTATATTTTCTTTCAGGGATTCCTTAACATTAAACATTTTTAAAAATTTATTTAGTTTCAGTTTATTTTCGTGGCGCTGAGTCTTCATTGCAGTGCGTGGGCTTCTTACTGTTGTAGAGCAGGGCCTGTAGGCTGGGTGGGCTTAGTTGCCTGGAGACATGTGGGATCTTTCTAGACCAGGGATCAAAACTTGTGTCCCCTGCATTGCAAGGCAGGTTCTTAACCACTGGACCACCAGGGAAGCACCCTCTGCCCCCTTAACATTTTTTGTCTGTTCACAGTATTCTTGTCTGTTTTTCTTGTCATTACGGCTTTAAGAAATATCTTTCCTATTGTTTTCAAGAATTTAAGAGAAGGAATGGGTGAGATAGTTTGTGTGAATAGATTGCAGTTTTGATCCAGTTTTCTTGTTTATAATAAAAGTAATATTTATAGAAAAGGACAAAATGCATAGTGATAAAAATAACATTACCCCTATTTGCATAATGACTATTTTGGTTTATTTCTTCCACTTTTTTCCAAAATATTGAGATAACCCACCTATCACCTGTATTACATAGAGGACTTCCCTGGTGGTGGGAGAAAGGGATGACAGAGGATAAGATGGTTGGATGGCATCACTGACTCAAATGGACGTGAGTTTGAGTAAACTCCGGGAGCTGGTGATGGACAAGGAGGCCTGGTGTGCTGCAGTCCATGGGGTCGCAAAGAGTCGGACATGACTGATAATAATATATAGAAAGGTTTTTTTCTCATATAAGCTGCACAGTTTGGATTTCGCTTTCCATGAAAATTTTTTCAGATCTGCGCTTTGGTGACCTTTATTTAGCTTTTCTAGTTCACAGTAAGTGTAACTGTTCAACCATTTAGCCTACTGCTGTGGCCTGACTTGGAGGCTACCTAAGGATAAGTATGCTGAAAAAACGGTCTGTGATCCTTGACTTCCCTGGTGGCTCAGACGGTAAAGCATCTGTCTACAATGCGGGAGACCTGGGTTTGATCCCTGGGTGGGGAAGATCCCCTGGAGAAGGAAATGGCAATCCACTTGAGTACTATTGCCTGGAAAATCCCATGGACAGAGGAGCCTGTTAGGCTACAGTCCATGGGGTCACAAAGAGTCGGACATGACTGAGCAACTTCACTTTCACTTTCATCCTTGCGTCCAGAGTACATCTCTGTTATATAAGAGTGTGTGTGTGTGCATGCTCAGGTGTCTGACTCTTTGCAACCTCATGGACTGTAGCCCACCAGGCTCCTCTGTCCATGAAATTCTTGAGGCAAGAATACTGGAGTGGGTTGCCATGCCCTTCTCTGGGGGATCTTCCCAACCCAGGGAAGGTGGTAGATGGATTCTTTATCACTGTGCCACCTGGGAAGACCCGTTATTTAGAGTAAGGATAGTCATCTCCCTAGGAGAACTAGAATTAATATGTTATTTCTTTTTTCAAGTTATTTTATTGTCAATCTAAAATTAAATTGTTATTTTCCCTCTCACCTCTAGTTCACTTAGCAGCCATGGAAGGCCACCTTCACTGTTTTAAATTCCTACTCAGTAGAATGAGCAGTGCTTCCCAAGGTTTGAAAGCCTTCAATGATAATGGAGAAAATGTATTGGACCTGGCCCAGAGGTTCTTCAAGCAGAACATTTTACAGTTTATCCGGGGGTCTGAGTATGAAGGAAATGATCCAACAGATCAAGAAAGTAAGTAATAAATCTGAAGTGTTTTAGCATTTAAAAAGCAGAATAGAGAAGAAAAGGAAAGGAGTTATAAGGCAAATATTATATTAAAATATATTGCATATCATTGTTCACACAATTCATCCAGATTCTCTTCTTTGTATGAAATATTTTAAGCAGATATATATATAGAGAGAGATTAACATAATGAACATCCTTTATACCACTAGATTTAAGAAAAAAATATTAGGTTAGATATACTTGAAGTTTTCTGTTTCAGTACCATTCATTCCCTTTTCTCCATCCTCAGAGGTAACCATTGTTTTAGATTTATAATTCCATTCTGTGGTTTTATATTTAGTATATATGTACTCACAAAAATATGCAGTATCATTTTGTGAATTTTTAGAGTAGGGAACTAAACTGTTGTAACTAATGAGAAATCCTAAAATTCAACAGCTTAAATGATATAGAAGTTTATTTCTTTTATGGGATAGCTTCAGTTGGAGAGTGAATCTTGTTCTGTGTAGTCAATCAGAGACCTGTTGTCATCCTAACCAGCTCTCTCTCTAGGTGTTGCTAATCCAGCAGGAGGTGGGGAGAGAACAAAGTATAAGCTAGGATTTTCAAAGTCTAATTTGCAGTCATCACTTTTTTTAACCTCCTGTTGGCAAGAGGTTAGTCAGTCACATGGCCACACTCAGTCGTGGGGAAGCCTGGAGAATTCAGTAACCAACTGAGAACCCTCAGCTCTGCTACACCTCTTGTTGCTATGAAAGGAAGGAGGTTTTAGTGGACAACTAGTAGTCTTTGAAACTTTTTTTTTTAAGATTGATTGATTGATTGATTTTTGGCTGCTCTGGATCTTTGTTGCTGTGCGCAGGCTTTTTCTAATTGTGACGAGCTGGGGCCACTCTTCAGTGCAGCGCAAGGGCTTCTTCTGTTGCAGGGCACTGGGCTCTGGGTGCACGGGCGTGCGTAGTTGCAGCATGACGGCTCAGTAGTTGCGGTTCAAAGGCTCTAGAGCACAGCTTCAGCAGTTGTGACGCACGGGCTTGCTCCACAGCATGTGCGATCTTCCTGGACCAGGGATGAACCTATGTCCCCGGGATTGGCAGGTGGATTCTTAACCACCACCAGGGAAGTCCCTGAAACTTCTTTTAAAACTTTATAAAAATGGCATAAAACAGTATGTATTCTTCTCTGAGTTTTTTTTTGCCAAATGTTATGATTTTTTGGAAGGGAAGTTAAGAGCAACCTAGATAGCATATTCAAAAGCAGAGACGTTCCTTTGCTAACAAAGGTTCATCTAGTCAAGGCTATGGTTTTTCCTGTGGTCATGTATGGATGTGAGAGTTGGACTGTGAAGAAGGCTGAGCGCCGAAGAATTGATGCTTTTGAACTGTGGTGTTGGAGAAGACTCTTGAGAGTCCCTTGGACTGCAAGGAGATCCAACCAGTCCATTCTGAAGGAGATAAGCCCTGGGATTTCTTTGGAAGGAATGATGCTAAAGCTGAGACTCCAGTACTTTGGCCACCTCATGTGAAGAGCTGACTCATTTGAAAAGACCCTGACGCTGGGAGGGATTGAGGGCAAGAGGAGAAGGGGACGACAGAGGATGAGATGGCTGTATGGCATCACTGACTCGATGGACGTGAGTCTGGGTGAACTCCGGGAGTTGGTGATGGACAGGGAGGCCTGGCATGCTGTGATTCATGGGGTCGCAAAGAGTCGGACACGACTGAGCGACTGATCTGATCTGATCTGATCTGATGATTTTTTGAGGCTTATTAGACAGATAGATGTATTCTAGTTTATTATTTTTAGTTTTTGTGTAGTATGGCATTTAATAAAAACATAATTATTCCATTCTCCAGTTTGATATTTAGGTTGTTTACAGTTTTCAGTGTTACAATCCATGTGGTGATGAATATTCTTAAAAGTGTCCTTGTGTGCATGTGCAAGATATTCTTTAGGGAAGTGCCTCCCTACCTTTTGCACACATAGCCTACACTGAAGATGATACTTGGGTGGCACACTGGTGCCAGTGGGTGAGACTTCTTGAGGTGTACTGCCTGTCTACTCTGAAGACTGAGAGTTGAGAGCTCTGCCTTGGTAAACACTTGGGAAATTCTACTTTAGGCTTTGTTTGGTGGGATACGCCCATCTTCAGTATAAATAGGTATAAATGCTGCATTCTTCATCAAAGTGGTTGTAGTAATTTACACTCTCATCAGCAATGTTTGGTGAGAATTTAGGCGAACAATATTCAGTATTGTCTGACTTAAAAGTTTTTGCCACTTAGTTGGGTATGAAGAGGTTTAACTTGTGTTTTAATTTGCATTTTTTGATTACTAATAAGGTTGAACATTGTTTCATAAAGTTACTGGCTGTTCTAGTTTACTTTTCTATGAATTGCCTGTAGAGTTGTTGTTTGTCCTTTTCTAAATTACTTGAGTTCTTTTATACAGTTCTGATACCTATCTTTTATTAATTTTATCTGATATATTTTTTCTCACACTGTGACTTGTTTTTTCACAAATTATGTCCTTTTTTTTAAAAAACAACTTTATTAAAATATGATTTATGTACAATAAACTATATTTAAAGTATGCAGTTTGAGTTTTACTATATATCATGAAACCACTATCACAATCAAGATGCAAAGCACTTTCATTACCTCAAATATTTTTTCATACCCTCTCATCCCTCTTTCACCCTGGCCTACACAACCACTGATTTGTTTTCTGTCACTATAGATTAGTTTGGGTTTTCTAATGGAAGTCTTTTGAGATTCATTTGTATTATGTATATTAGTAGTTCATTACTTTTTATTGCTTAGTAGTATTCCATTGTGTGGATGGCCCATATTTTGTTTGTGCATTCTGTCTTATTGATATTCCATTTATTTACCAATACTACAAAGTTTTGATTACTATAGCTTTATAGTAAGACTGGTAATCAGCTACTATATTTTCAACTTTGTACATTTAAAAATAATCTTTTGAGTATTCTAGGTTGTTTTCTTTCCATATATAAAATTGAGAATAGCTGTTGCAGGTTGTTAAGAGGGCAAAATGAGGCAGTCCTTATAAGTGCTTACTGCCAAGCTTGACATTCAGTAAGGGTCCAGTGTGTGCAATGGTTATCATTAAAAACATTTTATTAAGTATTTGCTATGTGCTAGGTGCCAGGTCAGTTGCATGCACACCTGTAGATGTATACACACACATATATACTTTATCTGCTTCCAGTTTCTTTTGTTTTCATCACTTCCTTATAAACGGAGTGGTCTGTGCAAATGGAGAACTTGAGACCAAGTATGCTGCTGCTGCAAAGTCGCTTCAGTCGTGTCCGACTCTGTGTGACCCCATAGACGGCAGCCCACCAGGCTCCCCTGTCCCTGGGATTCTCCAGGCAAGAACACTGGAGTGGGTTGCCATTTCCTTCTCCAGTGCATGAAAGTGACAAGTGAAAGTGAAGTCACTCAGTCGTGTCCGACTCTCAGCGATCCCATGGACTGCAGCCTACCAGGCTCCCCTGTCCATGGGATTTTCCAGGCAAGAGTACTGGAGTGGGGTGTCATTGCCTTCTCCCGAGACCAAGTATATCTTTATGCAAAAGGTTGAAAATGACCATCTCCTTGTATTTTGTGGTGGCCTGAGAGAAACAGGGAAGATGACAGGAATAGTTCTGGTACAGTATAGTCCTTTTGATATCCCAAGGGGTGGAAAGGCACATAATAATAATCTTATTACTTTTCATTGCATCAACTAAACTAATTCTAATATAACATTCTCATGATATTGAAACCTGAAATGTGTGACTGATTAAGGCAGGGAAAAAGAATGAATTCCTGTGTTTACTGAAATACTAAATTTTTTTATTCATAGCTTTAGCATTTCCAGGTCATGTGGCTGCCTTTAAGGGTGATTTGGAAATGCTTAAGAAATTAATAGAAGATGGAGTAATTAATATTAATGAACGTGATAATAATGGATCAACTCTTATGCATAAAGGTAAGTTATGATTCCTGCTTCAGTTTTGACACAATTTCTGTTGAGTTACTTCGGAGAAGGCAGTCGCACCCCATTCCAGTACTCTTGCCTGGAAATTCCCATGGATGGAGGAGCCTGGTAGGCTGCAGTCCATGGGGTCGCTAAGAGTCAGACATGACTGAGCGACTTCACTTTCACTTTTCACTTTCATGCATTGGAGAAGGAAATGGCAACCCACTCCAGTGTTCTTGCCTGGAGAATCCCAGGGACGGGGGAGCCTGGTGGGCTGCCGTCCAGGGGGTCACACAGAGTTGGACACGACTGAAGTGACTTAGCAGCAGCAGCAGCTGTTGAGTTACTTGCCTGTTAAAATAATTATTCATTGGAAGCACATGAAAATGTAAAATTTTTCCTGATATGCTGAGAGGTATCAGTCTACCTTATATGGGACACAGGGTACTTAATTTTCAACTCAAGTGTGATAATTTCTTTTATGTCAGACATTTACACATTATTACATTTGAGGGTAATTCACAAGAAATTCTCATGTGACACTGTCATGTTAGCTACATAGCAGTGTCATATTCACGACCAGAGAAGTTTCTGAGGACTATCATTTCTTTGGACTAAAAATGACTGATTAATTTATTGAAACAGAAACCATCTCTCTAGAAAAAAAGATTGAGCAGGGGACTTCTCTGGTGGTCCCTTTGTTAAAAAATCCGCCTTTGCAGTGCAGGGGATGTGGGTTCGCTCTCTGTTTAGGGAACTAAGATCCCACATGCCTTGGTGCAGTGAGCCCACAGCCCACAACAAAGGATCCTACATGACAAAATTTAAGATCCCACGTGTGGCAGCTAAGACTTGATGCAGCCGAATAAATAAATATATATATTTTTAATAAGGTTGAGTAGAATTTTCTTCTTTCTTGTACCCTGCAAAAATGTTTTTACTGCCATAGAAATATCAATGAACATTAGATTTGAACACACTTTCAAAATATCTGCCACTTTTCTTTGTGTTCTCCTTCCCTCTGTGAAATTCTAGAATCTTAATCTCCTTATGTTTGTTTTTTAATCAGACTGTTAAATTGTCAGCTCAGTGGTGGGAATATATACTGTAGGATTTATTCTTGACAATCTTACTTTTATTTATAAAATCAAAAACCAAATCTTTAACCTACTGCATGTGAATTTCCATTCTGTTTCATTTGTGATATGTCATAAGTTTCTTTATAATCAGTGGCATATAATTCTTTTAAAAGTCTTAGTGTAAAAAGTAGGCTTATTAATATAGTCTTGTGTTTAAATTGGACTTTATTTCATACATTACTCCTGGGAGTCCCAGTCGCAGATTATGTTTCTGTTGGTTCTGTTGTTAGCTTAATCATTAAAGTTCATCTAAGTCATATTGCGTCTCAAGTATAGAATCTAAGCACCATATTTTAGCAGAGAGAGAGGGTCAGTGGAACAGGAGGAAGAGGAACATGAAAAAGGGGTTTCTCCTCACATAGGAAGGTCCTCACTTCGGTAAACATTCTACCCTAGACTTGGAGAATTTCATTGCACCTATCTCCGCTGAATGTTTGTGAATGGGGAGGAGATTCAAAATGTTCATAGAGTATTTTTTAAAACGTGGTACCCTGGAGCAAAGTTCCATATCATATCCTATATATATAAAACTGGTTTCTATTGCTTATGTTTATGTGGGGTGTCATTGTTGTAGCATTATAACAAAGATGGGCATCTTGAGGTCTGGGAAATCCCATAGTGTTCTCTTTTTAAAATATATATTTATTTATTTTTTTGGCTGTGCCAGGTCTTAGTTGCCATGCATGAGGTCTTTAGTTATAGCATGAGAAATCCTTGGTTGCAGCATGTGGGACCTGGTTCCCTCACCAGGGATTGAACCCTAGGCCCTCTTCGTTGGGAGTGTGGAGCCTTAGCCAGTGGACCATCAGGGAAGTCCCCTGCAGTATTCTTTGTTAGCTGGTTTTAGATTTGCTGAGAGAAACGCCCGTCTCTTGAGGAGCCAGCACTGAATTTTGGTGATGAGTCAAGCAGAGAAGGGGAGGACAAGAGCCTTACAGGCCTCTGTAAGCTGGCTGCATGCTGCAGTGAGGGCATTGCCATGTCACTGGGTCTGGCTTTGTGTCCTTTCCTCACTGTTGCCAATATTGGAGGTAGATTGACTTTTAAAGCATCAGAGTCATACCAAAAGTTCCTCTTCTTTGACTCATTTTACAGAGGCATGTATATATTCAGCAGGGCTTCCCAGGTGGCTCAGTGGTAAAAGAATCCACCTGCCAGTGCAGGAGATGCTGGAGATGCTAATTCAATCCCTGGGTCGGGAAGATCCCCTGCAGAAGGAAATGGCAACCCACTCCAGTATTCTTGCCTGGAGAATGGACAGAGGAGCCTGGTGGGCTATAGTCCACGGGATCACAAAGAGTCAGACATGAATGAGCACACACACAGCACATAATTCAAATATGTATGCAGAGCTACACATCATTGACCTAAAGGGTTAAACAGTTGGAAAGTTAAGACAACAAGGCAGAGTTCTCCAAAGTAGTCATCTTCATCCATTCATTCACTTAAAAGATAAACATTTATGGAGTCCCATATAGGGTCACAAAGAGACACAGCTGAGCAACTGAGCACACATGTATGTATTCAGCACCAACCACATGCCTGCACCGTGAAGATAGTATGAGATTTAGACCTTACTACTAAGGAGCTACATGCTTATACTGTGAACACCTAGAGATTTGTATAAGTCAGGATGTAATCAGTGGCAAAAAGTATTTGGCTGTTAAAATATATGGAATAGCAATTCAGGAGTAGATGTTAAGGAACAGAAGTTTCTTGGGGTTAAATTACAGAAGTGTCACGGGAATATAGATATAATATGTTAGCAAACACTAAGCATGGAGAAGGCAATGGCACCCCACTCCAGTACCCTTGCCTGGAAAATCCCATGGACAGAGGAGCCTGGTGGGCTGCAGTCCATGGGGTCGATAAGAGTCGGACACGACTGAGCAACTTCACTTTCACCTTTTCACTTTCATGCATTGGAGAAGGAAATGGCAACCCACTCCAGCGTTCTTGCCTGGAGAATCCCAGGGACAGGGGAGCCTGGTGGGCTGCCGTCTATGGGGTTGCACAGAGTCGGACACGACTGACGTGACTTAGCAGCAGCAGCAAACACTAAGCAAGGTGTAAAACTGTCGTCATATTTAATCCTTATTGTAGTTTTATGAAGCAGTAGTGTATTATTCTTATAAATATGACATCAAGGAAATTGAGGTCCAGAGGGATCAGATTTGTTTTTTAATGTTCATTAAAAAAATTGAAGTTTAGTTGATTTACAATGTTTCAGATATATAACAAGGTGATTATATTTACATATATGTATATATTCTTTTTCAGATTCTTTTCCTTTGTAGATTATTATAAGATATAGTTCCCTATGCCATACAGTAGGTCCTTATTATTTATTTGTTTTATATATAGTAGTCTATCTGATAATTCCAAATTTCCCATTTGTACCACCCCCCTCAGGTTTCTTGACTGAGGTTGCACAACTAGTAAGAGCAGAGCTGAGATTTCATTCATTTTCTTCATCATTTATTCATCAACTCTGTAGACGTCTGTTATTTCTGTATGCCAGCCACTTTCTAAGTTCTGTCCTGTCCTCCAGTCTGTTGTTCAGTGAATCTAAACTCAGATCTTTTTAGATTATTGAACTCCACCCCCCCGCGCCCCCCCCCCCCCCCCCCACAGTTTCCCTGAGTCTTGAGATGGACTGAGGAGGAGGGGAGAAGTTAGATGAGCATATAATTGGGTGATGGGCACCAGGTACGAAAATATACAAGCTGAGTTGTGGAGGTGAAAATTAATATTGAGTGCATGTGTTTTAAGGAAAGGTAATGAATAGTTTAGGTAATCATTGAGGAGCCTGTAAATTCTGAGTTGTGAAGGTCAGAGGTATAAACTATTTATACAAGATGACAAGATTTTTCAGTCTTTCACATTCACACAGATTATACTCACATTTGGCCTGATACAGAATTGGTCAGGAGCTGTGAGTACAGTCGATGAGCACTGGATAAGGGTTAGCACAAAGCATATAGTTTAAAGTCCATTACTTATTGGCTGTGTGATGTTAAATAAATATCCTCTGTGAACTTGAGGTTTTTTGTATCTGTATGTAAAGTTCCTACATAAGGGCTGAGCATAGCAAACATTTGATTAAATATGTGTCTAATGAATGAATAAATGAAATAGAGAAGATAACATCTGGCCACCTACTTTTGTTGATTATTGTAAGGATTAGTATTTACAAAAGTATTCTCTAGTGGTACTGTCCAAAATTTTAGAAAATTGTTTACTGATTTTCTGTGTGTGTGTGCATTTTGTTTTGTTTGTTTTTTACAGCTGCTGGGCAAGGCCATATAGAGTGTTTGCAATGGCTAATTAAAATGGGAGCAGACAATAACATTACCAACAAAGCGAGGGAGAAACCCAGTGATGTGGCTAAGAGGTATCTCTATCTGTTTTGCTTCTGTCTTTGTTTTTAAAATTCTGCATTTATTCTCCTGTACTCAGAATTCTATCTCTGAAGGTTTCTGAAATTATAGGACTCAGTCAAATGCTGATGGCATGATAATTTTCAAGCTGAACTGATGTTTGACAGCGTATCGGCTCTTCTCTCTAAAGCAGTACTTTTCAGTTGGGAGATAGTATCGTCCCCTTTTTTCGTGGGGTGGTGAATTTGGAAATGTGTGTGGAGGGGTGTTGTCACAATGATGGAGACCATCACTGATGTTTCATGAGGTCAGTCCAGAATGCCAGACATTCTGTAGTGCTCAGAACAGTGGTGTACAGTGAAGAATTGTCCCACCCAAATGCTGGTACCTGTTGAGAAATGCTGTGTGATAGAAAGGAGGAATCAAAAGGAGCTGCATGGATTTTGAAACAAGTTTTAATATTTGTATTTGAATTAAGTGTAACACCCATTATTGCTCACTTGGAGCTCATTTCAGATCAGGTCCTCAAGGAATACTTAGTTTATCCATTTGTTCATTTGATTGTTTTTCATTCAGCTTAACCATGTTCCAGGTGCTGTGGTTAGCATTAGAATTATTAAGATGAAAAAACTTAGTCCTTGCTCTCAACAACCTTATGGTCTTGTGGAGAGATAAATGTGCAAATGTAACTTTTATTGATTATAGTTACATTATCAGTACATGTTATATATAGGATCTTCCCTACCCAGGGATTGAACCTGGGTCTCCTGCATTGTCTGAGTGACTTCACTTTCAGTTTTTACTTTCATGCATTGGAGAAGGAAATGGCAACCCACTCCAGTGTTCTTGCCTGGAGAATCCCAGGGACAGGGGAGCCTGGTGGGCTGCCATTATGGGGTCGCACAGAGTCGGACACGACTGAAGCGACTTAGCAGCAGCAGCAGCATCATTATCAACTCAGGCTAACTTTTGTCTTTATTTTTAAAAATAGATTTATCAGTAAAGCACACATATTTGTACAGTACAAACTGATGAATTCTGATACATGTATATACCTGTGAGGTCATAATCACAATCAAGATAGTGAACTTATCCTTCACCCCCCACAAAATCTTGTGCACCTTTGTAATCTCTCTCCCGTCCACTGCTTTCCACTGCTGCATCCCCAAGCAAACATGAATTTGCTTTCTGTCACTAGTGATTAGTTTGCATTTGCTAGAATTTTATATAAATGGAAACATACAGTATATACTCATACTCTTATGTATGTGGCTTTTTTCACTGAGCATAATTATTTTGAAGTTCGTTCATGTGTAGTGGTTCATCTCTTTTCTTGTTGCAGTTGTTGAATTCCATTGGCTGTGGAATTCCATAGTATTCCAGAGTTTGATTATCCCCTAACCTGTTGAAGGACGTCTTATTTGTATCTATTTTTGGTGATTATGAATACAGCTGCTATATGTATTTACATACAGATTTTTGTGTGAACACAAGTATTCAATTCACTTGGATAATAACTTAGGAGTAGGACTGCTGCTGCTACTGCTGCTACGTCATTTCAGTCGTGTCTGACTCTGTGTGACCCCATGGATGGTAGCCTACCAGGCTCCTCCGTCCATGGGATTTTCCAGGCAAGAGTATTGGAGTGGGTTGCCATTGCCTTCTCCAGAGTATCTTCCCGACCCAGGGATCGAACCCAGGTCTCCTGCGTTGTCAGCAAGACGCTTTACCGTCTGAGCCACCAGGAAAGTCAGATGCTAAGGGTGTGTTTATCTTTTTAACAAACTGTCACAGTGCCTTCCAAAGTGACCACACCAGTTTGCATTTCACAAGCAGTGGACGAGAGTTTCTATTACCCCTTGTCTTGCCAGCATTTAATATTGCCAGATATTTTTATTTTTGTAATTACAGTAGGTGTGTACTGGTATCTTATTGTGGCTTTTGTTTTTTCCTAATGGAAAATGATTTGATGCATCTTTTCATATTCATATTTGTCATTTGTTTTCCTTTGGCAAAGTGACTGTTCAGATCTTTTGTCTAGTATTAAAACTTGGGTAGTGTTGTTTTTATTGTTGAGTTTTAAGAGCTTTTTCTATATTCTGGATACTAATTCTTCCTCAGATTTTTGTTTTGTGAAGATTTTCTCTCAGTTGTGGTTTGTTTTTTCATCCTCTTAATAATGAAGAGCAAGAATAATTTTTAAAAAATATTTCCTAATTTATATGACTGTGCTGGATCTTAGTTGTGGCTTGCAGGATCTTCAGTTTTTGTTGTAGCATGTAGCATGTATTTAAAAAAAAAATAGTTGTAGCATATGGGATCTTTTAGTTGCAGGCATGCAGAATCTTTAGTTATTGCATGTGGACTCTTGGTTGCGACATGTGGGATCTAGTTCTCTGACCAGGGATGGAACTTGGGCCCCTGCATTGGGAGTGTGGGGTCTTAGCCACTGACCACCAGGGAAGTCCCAAGAACAAAAAAATTTTTTTTATCAATTTGCTCTTTTATGGGTTACGCTTTTGGTATCATATCTAAGAAATCTTTGATTTAACACCAGGTCACAGAAATTTCTTCTTTTGTTTTCTTTTAGACATTGTGCAGTTTTAGGTTTTACACTGATGTCTGTGATCCATGTTGAATTAATTTTTGTATATGGTATGAGGTATGCATCTAAGTTCTTTTTTTTTTTTTTTGCATATGGGTATCTAATTGTTCTAGCACCATTTGTTGAAACAGCTGTCTTTTTTCCTGAATTGCCTTTGTGTCTTTGTCCAAGTTAGGTGTCCATGTATACATGGGCTTATTTCTATACCGTATATTTAATCCACGGATCTGTTTGTCTATGTCAGTATCACGAGTGATTGTAATGTCTGGCCCACATTCTTTGTCATTCATCCACTAAAATGCTAAGTGTGAGTGTGGTGTTACATTAGTACCCTTGAATGTGTTGTAACGCAAGTACTCAGTGCTAGCTGTTAGGTTACAGTCTAATAATAGATATAATGAATTTTTGTAACCTTACAACTTCCTGTCTTTATTACTGTATCATTAATGATTTGCAGTACCTGGTGAAAGGTGAGGATATATGTGTGCATGTGGCTATGTGTGTAGGGAAAAAAATAGGGATTTTAGGTTTTTGTGTTTAGTGAGTAATTCTTCATCTCCTAAGAGAAAGCAATTAAACATTTTAATTAGCAAAACTTTGGGAAAAAATGCAGATTACATACAGTCACAGCAACAACTTGAAAACCAAGAGTATATTACTAGCTTCATAGAGGTGTGGAGAGATCAAAGAAAATAGGAAATGTGGACAGAAAAGTCATTATTTTTCCATTAAACTTCAAAGCCATGCTGAGTGTTTGAGGGTTGAGGAAGGATGAAGATTAAGGGGGCTAGAGCTGTAGTTTTCCCTAAAACTGGAACCAGAACTAATTCTACAGTCCAAATTAGGCCATCAGGAAAAGGTAGTGAACACAGGTAGATCAAGTAGGGTGGTTCTGGGCTTTCTGCTCAGTTGAGCAGCTCTGTCTGGGGCTACACCAAATATTCTTTTGATAGTAGATCACCTCTTTCAGTTGGATTTTTGTCACTAAAAATTACGGAATCTAGGAATTCCCTAGCAGCCTCGTGGTTAGGACTCTGCACTCTCACTGCTGAGGGCCTGGGTTCAATCCCTGGTTGGGGAACTAAGATTCCACATGCCATGTAAATTGGCCTCTCCCCAAAATATGGAATCAGCCTTTAATATGACTGCTTATCCTTCGTTTCCACTAACTATTTGAGTTTCCTGCATAGCTGGGTATGTGTCACCATGTCACCGACCTTCAGATACAGTTTTGCTTCTTTAGTGGTGGGTGAGCTGGTGAGATGATGTAGAGTGTAATTCCCTAAATTAAGTACAAACTGTGATTTAAATTTGAAAAAGATTATGGATCCTGTTAATTACTAATTCTTTTCTACAGGTTTGCCCATTTAGCAGCAGTAAAGCTATTAGAAGGACTACAGAAATACGATATAGATGATGCGAATGAAATTAATGAAAATGATATTAGGTTTTTTATAAGACATGGTGTTGAGGGAAGCACTGATGCCAAAGATGATTTAGGTCTCAGTGAGTCGGATAAAACAGATGCCAGAGGTAAGTGTGCCAACTCTTTCATGATTTTCCCTTAAAAAAAAATACCGTAGCCAGTTTTTACCACAAATTTGGGGAATTATTCTGAAGATAATTACCATCTACAAAGTACAATACTTTGGTATTTTGGGGAGAAGTAGTACAAAGTTTTGTACTAGGGGTTGTTGAACATGATCTCAGTCCCTCCATGAGGAAAGTGATATTTTCATGCCACATAACCCTAATTTCACTTCTCATGGTGTCTGTCAGAGAACCCTGGCTCATATGAGTGGATGAGAACAACTGTTTCAATGGCACTCTTTGATAATGAGGAGAAAGAGAAGAAGGATCTGTTTGAATGGAGGCTAACCAAAGCAGAGGCAGGTGTAGTATAGTGAGCAGTGCTTGGGCAGTGGATTCAGACATCAGGGCTTCACCTCTTTCTAGCTGTGTTACTCTGAACCTTGGTTTCCTCACCTGTAAAAATGAGAATATTAACATCACCCTCACAGAGGGCGCTAACGAATGGGATGTGCCTAGCTCACGGCAGAAGCTTAGTAAATGTCAGTTCCCTTCCTCTTTTTTTCTTTTTTAATGATATTCATTTATTTGGCTGTGCTGAGTCTTCGTTGCTGTTTGGGCTTTTCTCTGGTTGCAGTGCGTGGGCTTCTCATTGTGGTGGCTTCTCTTGCTGTGGAGCATGGGCTCCTGAGCGTCTGGGCTTCAGTAGTAGCAGCAGTGGGTTCAGTAATTGCGGCTCCCAGGCTCTAGAGCACAGGCTCAGTAGTTGTGCTGCATGGGCTTAGTTGTTCCTCAACATGTGGGATCCTCATGGACCAGGGATTGAACCTGTGTCTCCTGCATTGAGAGGCTGCTTCTTCACCACTGAGCCACCAGGGAAGCCCAGTTCCCTTCTTCCCGATCTCTGGGAAGTATTTTCAGTTATTCTGACAGGAAGAACTAGTTGTACCAAACCTGTAGTCTCTGAGAAAAATTTCTAATTCATGTCTAAATAAAAGAACATTTTTTTAAAGAACTCCCAGAACACTGTTAGATAGAACCTTATTCTCCAGGGATGGTAGAAACCTCTTTCCTGGTGAATGCAGGATCACCTCACAGCAAGGCTCAGAGTCAATGATCTTCTGAATTTCCTGATAGCTTTATTTTAAATAGCTTTATTGAGATGTAATTCACATACCATTCAGTCTACCTATTTAAAGTGTACAGTTTAATTAAGATTTTAGTGAATTCAGATTTGTGCAACCATTATTACAATAAAATTTGTAGTATTTCTATCACCCTCAAAAGAAACCTCGTACCTATTACCCCTACCTTCTTTTCCTTACCCCCAGACCATCCCTCAGATTAGGCACCTGCTAACCTACTCTCTGTAGGTTTGTCTGTTCTAGGCATTTCATATGAATGAGATGATACCATCTGTGGTCTTTTGTGACTAGCTTCTGTCACTTACCACGTTTTCAAGCTTCATGTACTTTGTAACATTATTTCATATTTCATATTTATTCTTTTTTACTGCTAAATACACTTTATATATCCATTTATCAGTTGTTGGTCATTTGAGTTGTTTCCATATTTTGGTTATTAAGAAGAATGCTGCTGTGAACATTCGTATACATGTTTTTGTGTGGACGTGTATTTTCATTTCTTTGGATACACCTAGGAGTTGGGATTGCTGCATCATCTGGTAAAAGTATGTCTGGCATTTTGAAGAACTTCAAACTGTTTTCCAAAGTGGCCGCACCATTTTACATTCCCACCAACCATATGTGAGCGTTCCAGTTTCTCCACATCTTACCAGAGCTTGTTGTTGTCTAATTGATTATATTAATAGTTGATTAGAGTGTGTAGTGGTATTTCATTTGGTAGATTTGATTGGCATTTCCCTAATGATTAGTGGGATGTTCAGTATCTTTTCATGTGCCCATTGATCACTTGTATATCTTCTTTGAAGAAATGTCTACTCAAATCCTTTGCCTATGTTTCAACTGAGTTATTTATCTTTTTATTATTGAGTTGTAAGAGAACTTCCAGATTTAAGTCCCGTGTCACACACATGATTTGCAGATATTATCCTGTTCCATGAGTTGTCTTTTTTCTTAATGATGTCCTTTGCAGTGCACATGCTTTTCATTTTGATGAAATCCACTTTATCTATTTTTTATTTTGTTTGTGCTTAGATTTCTTTTTGTTGATTGTACTGAGAATTAGCAAGGACTTACTAGAATTGCGGAAAATGAGCCGGGGATTTGTAGAATTTCAGTGTCTTCTGAAATGATTTGAGCAGGAGATATTTGTGAAGTATCATTGTCAGTGAATCACAAAATTTTTAAAAGATGCTTTGGGAAAGACCATGAATGAAACTAGAACAGGTTCCTACTGTGGTGTGTTTGATGTAAACATCCTCTTACACCCTTGTCATACAGTGAGACTGCTGGTGCCTGGCTGTGGTGTTGGCAGCTAGTGAGGGTTTTGTATGTGCTATTTCCTTATCCTTATTTAATTTTATGCCAGAACAAAATCCAAAGGACTAGCCAGTCTCTTCTTGGAACACTAGGTTTTGCAAGACCACCTACAGGGAACTGGTTGGATTTCTTGTCATCCCAGAATTCTTGGAACTGAGTTTCAGTTCAGAGCATTCTTTAGTGAGTTAGGTTTAGGGTCATGGCATCATAGAACCTTGGAACCATTTGATGTTTGGCTCCTGGCTTAACACTCCTGTCATGTCATCCAGCATCCAGTTGTTTTCAGTGAAGACACTCACTGCTGCCAAGGTGGCCCATTTCTACCTTCTGACAGGGTTCTTGTGAGGATTAAAATGTACAAGGCACTTCGCGTAGTGTCCTGCCCATCATAGGCACTCCACAAATGCACGGTAACTCTTAGCACTTTTATTTCAAGTTTCACCTCTGTTAAGATCTCTCTTCCTGGAGCTAATCCTGATCAGTCCTAGCTCTTACAATCCCATAGAACAGCTTTTTCAAAACATAGCCTTCAAATACTAAAGATTAGATAAACAGTCACAATTCTTTCAATCTTATGTAACATTAAAAAAAAAAAATCCCCTTATTTGCTTGCTGGTGGTTACAGTGGATCCCAAACCTGTCTGCACATCTGCATTGTCAGAGGAGCTCCTGAGGAGTATGAAGACCTGAATTTGTAGGACTGATATGGGGCTCAAACATATGCATTTTTAAAAGTGCCCAAGTTGATTCTGATGTGTGCAGTTTGGAACCTGCAACTCTAACCAACTGAGAGATAAATCAGAGGAAGTTATTTGTTAACCTAGTTGTATGGCAGAGTTTCTCAGCTTCTGTACCATTGACATTTTGGGCCAGATCCTTCTTTGTTGAGGGGGTTCTCGTGTGTATTTTAAGATCTTTAGTAGCATCCTGAGCCTCTACATGCCAATAGCCTGTTTCCCTTCATCCTCCAGCAAGTTAAAAGTTTTCCAGATACTGTCGCATACTCCTTCTAGGAGAAAAATCAACCCAGGTTGAGAACTAGTACCAGAAAGGATAGAAAAATGTTAGTTTTAATAGTTGGAGAATAGCTCAAAGCAGCTATCAGCAAACTTCGTTTTCAGTATCATCTTTTGAAGGTACTACAAGTGACTAATGACAAAATTTGGGGATTGTATTAGTTCTGGTTTATCTTAAAGAAATCAAGCATGTTTCAATTTTTCTAACTGTCTGACATAATTAGATTATGCGTGATCGGTAGTCCTAAAACGCTGCTGGCCAGCCTCCCTCCCTCCCTGTTCATGGTATTAATAACAGCAGTAACAATGACCTCCTTCAGCATCAGTATCGCCCAGTCAGGCATTTCACTGTTTGTTCACCCTAATACTCTGCTACTGGTGTTTATCCTTCTGTGTAGACACCACCCTCCCTCCCTCCCCTCCCCATGACCTTGCAGACACGGCTCTAGAGGAAGAATATGCTTCAGGGCCGGCCTCCTGTGAGCACATGGGCTGTTTCCTGTCTAAACTAGGTTGCTGTTCAACTCTGTCTTGCAGTGAGAGCTTTTAAGAAAATCGTAGAATTGAGACACCTCCTTGAAATTGCTGAGAGCAACTATAAACATTTGGGAGGAATAACAGAAGAAGATATAAAGCAGAAGAAAGAACAGCTCGAGTCTGCAAAGTAATGTCCTCAAAACTCTAGTAATTTGTTTTTACTTACCTTTCTACATGTCACGTGAGGGTTTGTTGCTGAAGAACTTGTTTTTTCATCCCACCAAAGGGTTTGAGTTTCCAACCTGTTTTCCTCTTAAACTCTCAGATGGAGAAGGTGTTAAGATTTTTTAAAAATTGTGGTAAAATATGCGTAACATAGAATATGTCACCTTAACCATTTTTAAGGTAGAATTCAGTCATGTTATGTACATTGACATTTTCACACAACCGTTCTCCAGAACTTTCTATCTTGCAAAACTAAAACATAAGGAGGAGGTGTTGTTTTTGAGACAGCTCTGCGCGATTTTCAGCCAACACAGTCTCTAGCCATCCCTGTCATATTGGACTTCCTGTTCACAAGTGTGTGACCCAGTCCTGTGTTCATGGATGGTGGTGCCCCCCAGAATGCTCGCAAGCCTGGAGGCAGTGAGGGCCCCCTCGCCTTTCACTTCCTGCACCCAAGGTCGGCTCTCGGCACATCTGGCCCCTCTCTAGTTGATGAACAGCTGCTGAGACAGAGGGTGTCAAGTGCTTACTCCTCCCACTGCTGCTCTGCTAGTCTGTCTCCTTTACACAGTGCGCAGAGAACACAGTTAGGCAGCAGGGAGAGTTCTGGTTTTAGTAAACGTGGGTCTTTAAAGAGTGGAGCACATGGGTTCTTTGCTTCCCCTGCCCTTTCCTTTCATTGGATTCTCTCCCTCCTCCTCATTAGAACCTCCTGTTTCCCTTTCATTCATCCTCTTCTGCATCTAGTCTCAGTAAGAGATCTGGTAATTTATTCAAAGTAACATCTAAGTCTTTGATAAGCTATCTTTCCATGGATATTTGAAAGTTGTGGTAAACCAAAAAAAATTTTATTTTAATAAGAGTGTCTTTGTATTTCATTAGTCACATCATACAAGTAGCTATCCACTGCCTCTGTAAAGTCTTTGAGCTGTAGAATGTTTTAGTATTGGCCTCTGCCTAAGAGCCTAGCTGAGATTTCTTAGATCCCTTGTAGTCTAGAAAAGTACTTCACAGTGGAGCAGTTATTTCCTAGATAATGAGCTTTAAATTTTGTTCCCTTTACTTCTGAGACAGATTGCTATACTACTTGTACTGTTGATACTTCTGAGCTCTGCTGTATGCTAGGTATGAGGTAAGCCTCTCATATATATTGTTTGATGCAATCTTCATACTTCCATGAGCTATTCTCTCACTATGTGGATTAGGAAACCAAGATTTAACTTACCGGTGAAGAGACTTGCATGAAGTCACAAAGAGAGGACTAAGGGCGAGGGGTGCAGCCAGGATTTGGCCTGAATCTATTGACTCCAAATCTATTAGCCAAGGTCATCACAATTTTAATAGTCTTCTTGTTATTGTTCAGTCACTAAGTTGTGCCTGACTCTTTGTGACCCCATGGACTGCAGCACACCAGGCTCCTCTGTCCTCGGTTAACTCCAAGAGTTTGCTCAGATTCATGTCCATTGAGTTGGTGATACTGTCTAACCATCTCATCCTCTGTTGCCTCCTTATCCTTTTGCCTTCAACCTTTCCCAGCTTCAGGGCCTTTTTCAATGAGTTGGCTCTTTGCATCAGGTGGCCAAAGTATTGAAGCTTCAGCATCAGTCCTACCAATGAATAGTCAGGGTTGGTTTCCTTTAGGATTAACTAGTTTGATCTTCTTGCAGTCCAGGGGATTCTTGAGAGTCTTCTCCAGCACCACAATTTGAAAGCATCAATTCTTTGGTGCTCAGCTTTCTTTATGCTCCAACTCTCACATCCATACATGACTACCGGAGAAACCATAGCTTTGATTATATGGACCTTTGTCGGCAAAGTGATCTCTGCTTTTTAATACACTGCCTAGGTTTGTCATAATTTTCCTTCTAAGGAGCAAGCACCTTTTAATTTCATGGCTGCAGTCACCATCCACAGTGATTTTCAAGCCCCCCCAAAGAAAATCTGTCACTGCTTCTACTTTTCTCCCCTTCTATTTGCCATGAAGTGATGGGACCAGATGCCATGATCTTCCTTTTTTTAAAGTTGATTTTTTAAATTAGTTTAATTGGAGAATAATTACAATATCATGATGGTTTTCCCCATACAGTGGGACTGTCCATGTGGCACTAGGGTAAAGAACCTGCCTGTCAATGAATGAGATGTAAAAGACACAGGTTCGATCCCTTGGTCCAGAAGATCCCCTGGGGGAGGGCATGGCAACCCACTCCAGTATTCTTGCCTGAAGAATCCCATGGACAGAGGAGTCTGGAAGGCTACAGTCCATAGGGTTGCATAGAGTTGGACACGACTGTGCGAGAATAATTGGAGAATAATTACTTTACAACATTGTGATGGTTTTTCCCATACGTTGAGATGAATCAGCCATGGGTCCATGGGTCCCCCCATCCTGAACCACCCCCCCCACCTTCCTCCCCACCCCATCCCTATGGTTTGTCCCAGAGCACCAGCTTTGAGTGCCCTACTTCATGCATCGAACTTGCAGTGGTCTCTGTTTCACATATGGTAATATACATGTTTCAGGGCTATTTTCTCCAATCACCGCACCCTTGCCTTCTCCCACAGTCCAAAAGTCTGTTCTTTGCATCTATGTCTCCTCTGCTGCCTTGCATATAGGATTGTTGTTACCATCTTTCTAAATTCCACAAATGTGTTAATATATAGTATTGGTGTTTCTCTTTCTGACTTACTTCACTCTGTATAATAGGTTCCAGTTTCATCCACCTCATTGGAACTGACTCAAATGTGTTCCTTTTTATAGCAGAGTAATATTCCATTGTGTATATGTACCACAACTTCCTTATCCTGCTGATGGACATCCATGTCCTAGCTATTGTAAACAGTGCTGCAAGGAACATTGGGGTACACGTGTCTCTTTCAATTCTGGTTTCCTTGGTGTGAATGCCCAGCAGTGGGATTGCTGGGTTGTATGGCAGTTCTGTTTCCAGTTTTTTAAGGAATCTCCACGCTGTTCTCCATAGTGGCTGTACTAGTTTGCATTCCCACCGATAGTATAAGAGAGTTCCCTTTTCTCCACACCGTCTCCAGCATTTATTGTTTGTAGACTTTTTGATAACAGCCATTCTGACTGGCGTGAGATGATATCTCATTGTAGTTTTGATTTGCATTTCTCTAGTAATGAGTGATGTTGACCATCTTTTCATGTGTTTGTTAGCCATCTGTATGTCTTCTTTGGAGAAATGTTTGTTTAGGTCTTTTTGCCACTTTTTCATTGGGTTGTTTGTTTTTCTGGTTTTGAGCTGATGAGCTGCTTGTATATTTTGGAGATTAATTCTTTGTCAGTTGCTTCATTTGCTGTTATTTTCTTCCATTCTGAAGGCTGTGTTTTCCCCTTGCTTATAGTTTCCTTCATTGCTCATAAGCTTTTAAGTTTAATTAGGTCCCACTTGTTTATTTTTGTTTTATTTCCATTACTCTGGGAGGTGGGTCATAGAGGCTCTTGCTGTGATTTATGTCATCGAGTGTTCTGCCTGTTTTCCTCTAAGAGTTTTATAGTTTCTGGTCTTACATTTGGATCTTTAATCCATTTTGAGTTTATTTTCGTGCATGGTGTTAGAAAGTGTTCCAATTTCATTCTTTTATATGTGGTTGACCAGTTTTCCCAGCACCATTTGTTAAAGAGATTGTTTTTTTTCCATTGTATATTTTTGCATCCTTTGTCAAAGATAAGGTGTCCACAGGTGCTTGGGTTTCCCTCTGGGCTTTCTATTTTGTTCCATTGATCTCTATTTCTGTCTTGTGCCAGTACCATACTGTCTTGATGACTGTACCTTTGTAGTGTCATCTGAAGTCAGGAAGGGTGATTCCTCTTGTTCCATTCTTCTTTCTCAAGATTGCTTTGGTTATTCAAGGTTTTTTGTGTTTCCATACAAACTGTGAAATTATATGTTCTAGTTCTGTGAAAAATACTGTTGGTAGCTTGATAGGGATTGCATTGAATCTATAGATTGTTTTGGGTAGTATACTTATTTTCACTATATTGATTCTTCCAATCCACAAACATGGTATATTTCTCCATCTATTTGTGTCATCTTTGATTTCTTTCATCAATGTTTTATAGTTTTCTATATATTGGTCTTTTGTTTCTTTAGGTAAATTTATTCGTATTTTATTCTTTTTGTTGCAATGGTGAATGGGATTGTTTCCGTAATTTCTCTATTTTTTCATTGATAGTGTATAGGATTGCAAGGGATTTCTGTGTATTAATTTTATATCCTGCAGCTTTACTGTATTCATTGATTAGCTCTAGTAGTTTTCTGGTGGCATCTTTAGGGTTTTCTATGTAGAGGATCATGTCATCTGCAAACACGGCAAGTTTTACTTCTTCTTTTCCAGTCTGGATTCCTTTTATTTCTTTTTCTTATCTGATTGCTGTGGCTAGGACTTCCAAAACTATGTTGAATAGTAGTGGTGAGAGTGGGCAACCGTGTCTTGTTCCTGATTTTAGAGGAAATGTTTTCAGTTTTTCACCATTGAGGATACTGTTTGCTGGGGTTTATCATATATGGCTTTTCTTATGTTGAGGTATATTCCTTCTGTGTCTGCTTTCTGGAGAATTTTTATCATAAATGGGTGTTGAGTTTTGTCAAAGGCTTTCTCTGCATTTATTGAGATAATTATATGGCTTTTATTTTTCAATTTATTAATGTGGTATATTACATTGATTGTGGATGTTGAAGAATCCTTGCATCCCTGGGATAAAGCTCACTTGATCATGATGTATGATCTTTTTAATATGTTGTTGGTTTCTGTTTTCTAGAATTTTGTTGAAGATTTTTGCATCTATGTTCATCAGTGATATTGGCCTGTAGTTTTCTTTTTTTGTGGCATCTTTGTCTGGCTTTGGTATTAGGGTGATGGTGGCCTCATAGAAACGAGTTTGGGAGTTTGCTTTCCTCTGCAATTTCCTGGAAGAGTTTGAGTAGGATAGGTGTTAGCTCTTCTCTAAATTTTTTGTAGAATTCACCTGTGAAGCCATCTGGTCCTGGGGTTTGTTTGTTGGAAGATTTTTGATTACAGTTTCGATTTCTGTGCTTGTGATTGATCTGTTCAGATTTTCTATTTCTTCCTGGTTCAGTTTTGGAAGGTGATACTTTTCTAAGAATTTGTCCATTTCTTCCATAATGTTGAGTTTTAAACCAGCTTTTTCACATTCCCCTTTCACCCTCATCAAGAGAGTCTTTAGTTCTTCTTCATTTTCTGCCATTAGAGTGGTATCATCTGCATATCTGAGGTTGTTGATATTTCTCCTAGTGATCTTGATTCCAGCTTGTGCTTCATCCAGGCCAGATGATGTATTCTGCATATAAATTAAGTAAGTGAAGTCGCTCAGTCGTGTCTGACTCTTTGTGACCCCAAGGACTGTAGCTCACCAGGCTCCTCCATCCATGGAATTTTCTAGGCAAGAGTACTGGAGTGGGTTGCCATTTGCTTCTCCAGGGGATCTTCCCGACCCAGGGATTGAACTTGGGTCTCCTGCATTGCAGGCAGATGCTTTACCATCTGAGCCACCAGGGAATAGGGTGACAATATACAGCTTTGATGTCCTCCTTTCCCAGTTTTGAACCAGTCAGTTGTTCCATGTCTGATTCTAACTGTTGCTTCTTGACCCACATACAGGTTTCTCAGGAGACAGATAAGGTGGTCTGATATTCCCATCTCTTTAAGAATTTTCCACAGCTTGTTGTGATCCACACAGTCAAAGGTATTAGTCAATGAAGCAGAAGTAGATGTTTTTCTGGAATTCCCTTGCCTTTTCCATGATCCATCCACTTCTTTGTTCCCCACTTTGTGTTGAGTACATCCTAAGACATTTATTTTTTGGATACAAAGTCCTGATACTAGATGTAAATGTAAAGAAAACCTGGCTAAGAATTGGTTGAGGGATGTCCTTTTGATTTTGTTATTAGTTAGATGAAACGAATCAATCATGGGGCTGATTTTCGTTTCCTGTTTTCTGAATTCTAGGTTTCCATAGTTACGTTGTTCTTCCTATCCCCAGCCTCAACCCCACTCACTTCCATACTAGAGCTACTATTGTTTATTCTTAGATTGCCCTCTTTGAGACCTGACATACAAGTCAGCATGCCTTGGGAGTTCTGGTCCCCTCATCATCCCAATAAGGCAGAAAATAACTCTGGTTCAAATCCTAGCATCACTTGTCTGGGTTTATTTTCGTTTATTTTCACATTATCCTGATATGTCTCCCAACTCCTTGTCCCTGCTCCTTCCTCTCCCACCCTTATACCCTGTGGTCTGTTAATCATGTTAAAACCCAAGCAGATAAATTTCACCTATTGTTCACTGAAAAGAAGCGAGGCCCACAAATGTATATAATGTACAACTTCATTTATGAGCAGAGACAAAACTAATCTAACATGATCAGTGTTCAGAAGTTTGGGTGCTTGTGCAAAGCAAGGATTGCCTGGGGAGAATGTGAGGAACTTTCTGAGATGACAGAAGTGTTTTGTATCTTGGTAGTCATGGTGAATGCAAAGGTGTACACATTAGTGGAAACTCGTTGAAGGGAATTCCCTGGTGGTCCAGTGTTTAAAGAGTCTGTGCTTCCACTGCAGGGGGCACATGCTGCATGGCCTGGCCACGAAAAAAGAAAAGAAACAAAACTCATTGAATTGTTTACTTGATATTTGTGTAATCACACAAAGTGGATTTTACATCATTAGAAAGCTGAACAAAGCAAAAGAAATCTGTTATTATAGTCCTGCTCTCTCTGTTGAGACCCTCCAATGGCTTCCCGTTTCACTGAGTGAAGCCTGGTCCTCCCTGTGACCTGTACGACCCTGCTTGTTCTGGCTTCTTTTACCTCTCAGACTCTACTCCAGTCACACTGGCTTCCAGTTTTCTTCTAGTTCCCAGGCATTTCTCTGCCTCAGGACCTTTGCACTTGCTGTTCTGTCTGGGATGCTCTTTCCCTGGATGTCCATTTAATTATTTCTCTTTCCTTTGGAATTTTGCTCACAAGCCCCCTTCTCAGTAAGGTGTTCTCTGGTCACTGTGTACGAAATATTAACCCCTTCCTCTACAACATCTTCTAGACTGTCTTGCTCTATTTTTTCCCTCCCTAGTACTTATTACCTTCCAACATACTTATATTTGAGTACATATATTTTCTTATTTTCTTTACTGTCTTTCTCCCCTGCCTAAGAAAGCCCCATGAGGGCAGAAACGGCCTACTTTGTTCACTACTTTATTCCCAGGATCTAGATCAGTGCGAGCTCACAGTAGACTTTTAATACATATTTGTTGAATAAATGATTTATTTGCCTTAAATATAATGTATGGATACTTTTCACTATTACCAGAAATAATTGCTAGTTGATATTGGTTATTGATTGAAAACAAAATTTTTTGACAGGACTATCAAAGAGCTGCAGGGCCAGCTGGAGTATGAACGATTACGCAGAGAGAAGTTAGAATGTCAGCTGGATGAGTATCGAGTGGAGGTGGATCAACTCAAGGAGATGCTGGAAAAAACTCAGGTCCCCAACTTTGTGGCTGTGGTTGGTATCCTTCTTAACACGTTTATGTTTCTCAAGAGATAGTATATAAGAGTAGCTAAGAGTACAAGCTTTGGATGGCGCTATTTCAGTTTGAATTCCAGCTACAACCATTTTTGGTTTGGACAAGTCATTTAACCTTTCTGTACCTTAGGTATAAATTGGAGATAATTTATAATTTCTAGAGTGTTCTAGGAATGAAAGGAATATATATGTGTGTGTGTATACATATATAAGAGATTAATTGAGAGTAATTATTAATTTGTACAAAATAAAAAGAAGCCAGGAAGTTTTTATTATAAATCATATTTGAGGTGGTATAGATCTGGAACAAAATTAACTCATGAGGACTTTAATAATCACTTTAAAAATACTAAAATAATATATGTCCTTGTTGTTAAATGTTAAAAGCAGGGCAGATGCTCCTTCCCATTCTGAGTTCCATTCTCCAGAAGAAGCTGCTGTGGTTTCGTCTCATATTAGACAACATTCTGTTCACCTGCAAATACATGTGTATATTTCTATATGCAAATTCAAACATTTTTCTCTGGGTTTTGGTATCTCATCTGTGCTTAATTTTCCAGAGGATATAATTAACCATCATAATTAACCCGTTCTCTTCTTTTGCCGTGATCATCTGATCTCATGTTTAGCCCCTGGGGCACTTTAGTATGGAGAAGCTGGCTGGGGCAGTCCTGCAGCGTTGTCTTCTGGACACACACCTTTAATAAACTCCCACACTCCAGATCCGCCTCCTGTCCGCCTTATGGTGGGAAATCTACCGGCTCCGGTCTCCTCAGAGCAGGGATGTACTGTTCTTTACTAGCTGCCTCTATCTTTTGCTGCACACCTTTTGAGTCAATCCAAATTGATGGTCTGCATAGGACATTTTTGGGGCTTTAGCTGTTTCTGATTACTCTTTTCTCGCCCAGAAACGTGTGTTCCCAGGGTAAGTTTGACATCACGCCCTAGAGCACCTCCTCCCTAAGACCTGCTCTCTACCAGCAATGTGTAGCTCTCAGGAGTGCTGACTTGTGGTCCTGTGCTCTGGGCCCTTTGGCTTTTGTGGTCCTGTAGGTTCCACCAGTTTTTGTAAATGAGCAAATGTCACTGACCTCTCATGGAAGCTGCTTATTTTCTGTTCTGCAAAAGTTTCTGGGTCTCAATTTCCTCATCTGTAAAATGGGGATAACACCTACCCCATGGGGTATTGATGTTAGATGAAATACTGTGTGAAAATCCTGAGGTATCTTCTGTCTCCAGTATTCATAGTATTACATTCTCCCTTCCTCATATCCTTTCCTTTTTCCTTTCTTTCCATTTTCTACATTTGAGTTATGTAAACAGTGGATAAATGTGTAGAGCCCTATGCATCTGAGAGTAGAAGGAATTAGTTTATTTTGGAGTCTAAACACATGAAGTATAAATAAAATGAACTTTGGATTCTGTACTTACTTTTATAGAGGCTTCAAGAAGCTCTCACTAATCTTTCTCCTGCCACCTACTGATAAAGAGACCCATGATTGGGTCTCCATCTTAAGATTTAGTAAAATCATCTATAAAAGAATCTGCAATAGTATAATTTTTAGCTAGAAAAAAATGTCTTAGGCTAGTTTGATGTAATGCACTTAAATCATTTCTTTATAATAACTGGTTTTGATAATAACTTTCT
The DNA here is from genome assembly GCF_029378745.1 of Bos indicus. NCBI lineage: Eukaryota > Metazoa > Chordata > Mammalia > Artiodactyla > Bovidae > Bos > Bos indicus. The sequence goes on along the minus strand of NC_091788.1, from coordinate 12,775,397 downwards.
GTAGTGTTTTGTCGTATGCTGTCTCAGCTTATATTAACCCACTTCACAAGCTTGTTGTTTTCTATTCTCTTACATGTAGCCTACCTCTTCCTGAACTTGCCCAACACTTTCCCACCCCCAAGCCTTTGTTCATTTTGTTTTCATTTGTAAAGTTCATCACACTGCACACTCTTTGGGGTGCTCTTTGGTATGTGGCTTCCCTGGTGGCTCAGATGGTAAAGAATCTGCCTGCAATGCAGGAGACCTGGATTCGATCCCTGGATCGGGAAGATCCCCTGGAGAAGGGCATGGCAACCCACTCGTGTGTTGCCTGGAAAATTCTTTGGACAAAGGAACCTGGCAGGCTACAGTCCATGGGGTTGCAAACGGTTGGACATGATTAAGCAACTAACACTTTTAATATGTGTATTGTACTTAAGTAAAAATGTTTACTTAAAAAACTTAAACTAGATGGGAACTCTAATATAGCTTCGGTAGAGATTGAGGCAGATTGCTGCCACAGATTGAGGCAGCACTGAACTCATGCTTCCGTCTAAAGCCATTGTCATTTGGGAGGTCGTTGGTGTAAAGCTTTGGGCCATGCTTTCTAATCTAGAATGGCCACTGTGGAACTGGTAACATTCCATGATTACTTCCGGGTTTAACTTTCTCTCGTTTTCTGCCTACAAGGCTGTGGAACATGGTTGGACTTTGATATGTCCTCTGCTGGGCTTTTCTGTCCTGACATCCTAGCCTGTGAGCCTGTTAATGATCCTTGGAACAATCTGAGAGTTTAAGTGAGTTTATCCATGCTGAGCTATTACTGTAAGGAAGTTCTAGAAGTTTGTGATCTGTCTTTGTATTGGTTATACAGTTTTGACACTGTATTAAGACTTTTCTCATAATCAGGAAGGTGGGATTTATTTCGTTTTAGTTGTGTATGCTTCCCAGAACTTCTTAGGTTGCATGAACTTTTAAAAACAAGCATCCCATGTACCTTTGCCACCAGTTTCATGTGCAGTGCTGTTGGTCTCTTTAACAAACCTGTATATTCTTTCAGATGGAAACTGGTTAATATTTAGAATACATTTTCATAGAGGGGTTGTTGGCTAATGTACACTTAGAATTGCTTTTGGTGCCTAAGCATCATGATTTATACATCTCTCAGTATTGCAGTTCTTTTTTCCCAAGTTTGGGAGAAAACACATATTAGGGAGAAAAATGTTTCTGGCTATAATTTATGATGAGGAAATGAGTAATCTTGGTGAAGAATGTTCCCCAAATGCAAAAACATTTGGAATTTGGAACTTCCTGTGAACACTTACTGGAGGCCTGTTGGGTGCCAAGCACCTATTTTCTTTTGAACTAGTTTATGGTAAGGCTTGGTTTGATAGAACAAGTTACCTATTTGATGTTAGTTGAGGCTTTGGTATTTAATCACTTTCTAGAGTATTTGGGATTGTTAAAAACCTCCTTTACGAGTTAGCATATATGAAAAATGAAGGAAAATAAATGTTAACTGTTAGCAAAAGTCTGGTAATGCTATTAAGCACTAGAAAATTGGCTGTCTCTGACAAGTAGCTTCCTGTCTTTCCCTGCATTGTTTTCTTTCTCTGATTCTTAGTTGGGTGAGGTTAAACTCCTGCCCTACCTTAGTGTTTTTCTTTCATGTACATCTTTGCATTCATCCCCTGATGATCTTGAGGTCCTCCTGAAACCTGGGGGTCAACTGAGCATCTATTTTCCATTTCCTACTCCACCAGACTCCTGAGTGGGAACCAGCTCTCATGCCTATTTGTATACCTATAGCATAGTATATACAGTACATAGTACAGTTGTAGGAACCAAATGAGCAAACTTTTTGCTGGAAGACAATTGAAGAATGGTTATAACATGATCTTAGGTGTCAGACAAAATTTGGATTAAAATCCTGCCATTGACTTAGTGTTGTGACCTTGGGGAAAGTTGTTTAACGTCTCGGACTTCTGTCTCTGTATCTCTAAAATGTTGGTAATACAACCTGCTTCACCTTGTTGTATGTGTAAAGTATGAAGTACAGTGGCACCATCTGCTAAACCCCACTGAAAGGCTTGTTGATCTTGGTCTTCAGACTGGTTGGTTGGCAAGCTTTTTCAAGAGAAGGGGTCGTATTACTCTATGCTCACCAGTGCGTGGCCACTATAAGGGATGGCTAGCAGCCAACAAAGGTTCGTCCAGTCAAGGCTATGGTTTTTCCTGTGGTCATGTATGGATGTGAGAGTTGGACTGTGAAGAAGGCTGAGCGCTGAAAAATTGATGCTTTTGAACTGTGGTGTTGGAGAAGACTCTTGAGAGTCCCTTGGACTACAAGGAGATCCAACCAGTCCATTCTGAAGGAGATCAGCTCTGGGATTTCTTTGGAAGGAATGATGCTAAAGCTGAAACTCCAGTACTTTGGCCACCTCATGCGAAGAGTTGACTCACTGGAAAAGACTCTGATGCTGGGAGGGATTGGGGGCAGGAGGAGAAGGGGACTCCAGAGGATGAGATGGCTGGATGGCATCACTGACTCGATGGACGTGAGTCTGGGTGAACTCCGGGAGTTGGTGATGGACAGGGAGGCCTGGCGTGCTGCGATTCATGGGGTTGCAAAGAGTCAGACACGACTGAGCGACTAATCTGATCTGATCTGAGCAGGTTCTCCATCTATTCCTCGCTCAAGTTTGCAGCTGAGGGAAGGGACAGATGTGTGATTTTGTTTTCCCAGGTGGTGTTGCAATAACAGCAGTTTCCTTCTGTGTTCACGCGCTCGTGTGCGTTAAGCTGACTGACCTCATTAGCAAAGGTGTAGGTGGGAACACCTTGGGGAGTGCCGCCTCTAGTCACGGGCTCTCCTGATAAGACATGCACCTTGTGATGTTCCTGAAACTCCTGCTGCATTCAGATCTGTCCTGCTCAACTGAACAGAGCATTTTTGACTAGAAGAATTATTCAAAGATGACCGACATATATGAGTATCCAGTGTTTCTAGTTTTCTCTTCCTCCTGCTCAGAGCTTTTATGAAGTGAGTCTTCTGTACTAGATACTGAGAATACCATGATGGAATGAGAAATACTCAGAAACAGTACGCGACAGGGCAAAGCAGGATACGAGACAAGAGCAGTTAGGGGATGTTGTGTGAACAGAGGATGTGCAGGACCTGGAATGTGACTCCTAGCAGAATGGGGCTTGCTAAGAATCCAGAGGGTGGCATATTAACACTTTGTGTTATTTCCTTTAGTAACATTCTGTGAAATGTTGGTCTAAGAAGCAGGAATGACAAGGTGTTCTGTACTGGGGGTGTGAGGGGAAGGCAGGGCTGGCTGATTTCTCCAGGTGCCTCCCAGGCTGATGAGTCAGCACATTATGATACTCTGGTGCTTCAGATGTAAGAACTTACTTACACTTACACAAAATTCTAAAAGAGATGTAAACTAGAGTTGAAAATTATTAGCATGTTGAAACAGATAATGTAGAAAGATGAAAATGTATCTAGCATAGAAATCCTAAGACATCTAATTTGGCCATCTTTTCCTTTGTAGGAAGATGACATTTCCTGTGAGTTAAGCAAAGAGAAGAGGCGAGTGAAGAAGAAGGTGTCTTCTGGGGGAGTTTTTGTGAAAAGGTACTAATCAGTGAGATAGCTTTAAATAAACTTGCTTGATTTTTTCTATTTTTAAATAGATATAAATGTAAATCTATATAAATTCATCTCAGAATTACTCTGATGTGCAGTTATTCCAATTCTGAAGGCAGAAATATGTTACACAGTGTCAAAGGGATTAAAATTACATGGACTCAGTTGTATTTCCCCTCCCAATATACTTTTTATATATTTATGTAGGCAAGTCAAAACTCTGTATTTGTGAATTATTAATTTTGCAAGTATTTACATAAACTTTATAATGCAGTTAGTAAAAAAAGGTTTAGTTATAGATATTAAAGATTATTAAAAGTTCTGTTATGGCTTCATAATAAATTATATTTCTTCTACTTTCTAGAGTACTATTTTACCAGTGTAGGCATAGCTTTTTTCCCCCAACTTTTCAAATGACTTTTTAAAAATAATTTATTTTATTGAGATATAGTTGATACACAATGTTAATTTCTTCTGTACAACAAAGTGGTCTGGTTACATAAATATACACACATTCTTTTTCATATTCTTTACCATTATGGTTTATTATAGGCTACTGAATAGTTTCCTATGGTACACAGTAGTACATTGTCGTCTACCCCTTCTGTCAATATATAGAATAGTTTGCATCTGCGAGGCCCAAACTCCCACTCCATCCCCCTCCCCTCCCACCCATGCTTGCCTTGGCAACACAAGTTTATTCTATTGGTGAGTCTGTGTCTGCTTCATAGTTAAGTTCATTGGTGTCATACTTTTAGATTCCACATATAAGTGATATGTCTCTAACATGCTTCGTTTAGTATGATGATTTCTAGGTTCATCCATGTTGCTGCAAATGGCACTATTTCATTCTTTTTTATAGCTGAGTAGTGTAGCCGTTCATTTGCTGATAGACACTTGTTTCCACATCTTGGTTATTGTGAACAGTACTGCTGTGAACAGAGAGGTGTATGTACCTTTTTGAATTATAGTTTTGTCTGCCTGTATGGAATGAGGTTTGTGACACTGTACAGGAGACAGGGATCAAGACCATTCCCATAGAAAAGAAATGCAAAAAAGCAAAATGGCTGTCTGGGGAGGCCTTACAAATAGCTGTGAAAAGAAGAGAAGCAAAAAGCAAAGGAGAAAAGGAAAGATATAAGCATCTGAATGCAGAGTTCCAAAGAATAGCAAGAAGAGATAAGAAAGCCTTCTTCAGCGATCAATACAAAGAAATAGAGGAAAACAACAGAATGGGAAAGACTAGGGGTCTTTTCAAGAAAATCAGAGATACCAAAGGAACATTTCATGCAAAGATGAGCTCGATAAAGGACAGAAATGGTATGGACCTAACAGAAGCAGAAGATATTAAGAAGAGATGGCAAGAATACACAGAAGAACTGTACAAAAAAGATCTTCACGACCCAGATAATCACGATGGTGTGATCACTGACCTAGAGCCAGACATCCTGGAATGTGAAGTCAAGTGGGCCTTAGAAAGCATCACTACGAATAAAGCTAGTGGAGGTGATAGAATTCCAGTTGAGCTATTCCAAATCCTGAAAGATGATGCTGTGAAAGTGCTGCACTCAATATGCCAGCAAATTTGGAAAGCTCAGCAGTGGCCACAGGACTGGAAAAGGTCAGTTTTCATTCCAATCCCAAAGAAAAGCAATGCCAAAGAATGCTCAAACTACTGCACAAGTGTACTCATCTCACACGCTAGTAAAGTAATGCTCAAAATTCTCCAAGCCAGGCTTCAGCAATATGTGAACCGTGAACTTCCTGATATTCAAGCTGGTTTTAGAAAAGGCAGAGGAACCAGAGATCAAATTGCCAACATCCGCTGGATCATGGAAAAAGCAAGAGAGTTCCAGAAAAACATCTATTTCTGCTTTATTGACTATGTCAAAGCCTTTGACTGTGTGGATCACAATAAACTGTGGGAAATTCTGAAAGAGATGGGAGTACCAGAACACCTGATCTGCCTCTTGATAAATTTGTATGCAGGTCAGGAAGCAACAGTTAGAACAGGAAATGGAACAGCAGACTGGTTCCAAATAGGAAAAGGAGTTCGTCAAGGCTGTATATTGTCACCCTGTTTATTTAACTTCTATGCAGAGTACATCATGAGAAATGCTGGACTGGAAGAAGCACAAGCTGGAATCAAGATTGCCGGGAGAAATATCAATCACCTCAGATATGCAGATGACACCACCCTTATGGCAGAAAGTGAAGAGGAACTAAAAAGCCTCTTGATGAAAGTGAAAGTGGAGAGAGAAAAAGTTGGCTTAAAGCTCGACATTCAGAAAACGAAGATCATGGCATCCGGTCCCATCACTTCATGGGAAATAGATGGGGAAACAGTGGAAACAGTGTCAGACTTTATTTTTCTGGGCTCCAAAATCACTACAGATGGTGACTGCAGCCATGAAATTAAAAGACGCTTACTCCTTGGAAGGAAAGTTATGACCAACCTAGATAGCATATTCAAAAGCAGAGACATTACTTTGCCAACAAAGGTCCGTCTAGTCAAGGCTATGGTTTTTCCATTGGTCATGTATGGATGTGAGAGTTGGACTGTGAAGAAGGCTGAGCACCGAAGAATTGATGCTTTTGAACTGTGGTGTTGGAGAAGACTCTTGAGAGTCCCTTGGACTGCAAGGAGATCCAACCAGTCCATTCTGAAGGAGATCAGCCCTGGGATTTCTTCGGAAGGAATGATGCTAAAGCTGAAACTCCAGTACTTTGGCCACCTCATGCGAAGAGTTGACTCATTGGAAAAGACTCTGATGCTGGGAGGGATTGGGGGCAGGAGAAGGGGACGACAGAGGATGAGATGGCTGGATGGCGTCACTGACTCGATGGACGTGAGTCTGAGTGAACTCCGGGAGTTGGTGATGGACAGGGAGGCCTGGCGTGCTGCGATTCATGGGTCGCAAAGAGTCGGACACGACTGAGCGACTGATCTGATCTGATCTGCCTGTATGCCCAGGAGTGGGGTTGCTGATCATATGGCAACTCTAGTTTTTTGAGGAACCTCCATACTGTTTTCCATAGTGGCTGCACCAATTTACATTCCCACCAAGAGTGTAGGACAGTTCCCTTTTCTCCAGATTCTATCCAGCATTTATTTGTAAATTTTAGAAACATGTATTTACTTTTGGCTGCTCTGGGCCTTCTTCTATGTGTGTGGGGGTTTGTCTAGTTGCAGTGAGCAGGGGCTACCCGTCGTCGTGGCACACAGGCTTCCTGTTGTGGAGCATGGGCTCTAGGGTGCTCGGGCTTCAGTAGTTGTGCCTCACGGGCTTAGCTGCCCTGCAACTTGCAGGATCTTCCCAGGTGGGGGATTGAACCCATGTCTCTTGAATTGACAGGCAGATTCTTAATCACTGGACCACCAGGGAAGTCCTATAGATTTTCTCAATGATTGTCACTCTGACCAGTGAGTGGTGGTACTTCATAGTAGTTTTGATTTTAATTCCTGTAATAATTAGTGACGTTGAGCATCTTTCATGTGCTTGCTTTAGTCATATGTATGTCAAATGACTTGACTGTTAAAGAACATCTGAACTTGGGAGAAAAAGACTAGTAAGTGTTATTTATTTGTTTTTTAAATGTTTGCTTATTGGACTGTGCCGGGTCTTAGTTGTAGCACGTGGGATCTAGTTCCCTGACCAGGGGTTGAACCTGGGCCTTCTGCATTGGGAGCTCAGAGTCTTAGCCACTGGACCACCAGAGAAGTTACAAGACTAGTAAGTTTTAGAAAAGAACAACTTTATAATAACAACCAAATATCTCCAGGGAAGTTTACATAAAATGAAAATCAGCTCTTGTAAAAAGAAAAAATATATAATATGTATTTGCTAAAAATACACATCTAAATAATCTGCTTTAGAATTCAGCCGTTGTTCTGTCTTGCAAGCTTTATAAGAAAGGACTAATAGACAAGGTTGATTGGACAGGATGATAATCATATCCAATGATAATCAAGCCCAAAGCCCTTGCTTCACCGGCAGCAGCCTTCTCATCACACCCCAGACTGTCCAGCCTCTAGGGCCTGGCAGATACTTTACATGGTGCTGAAGGCCATTTTGGCCCAGTATCACCAGGACTTGAATGCCCTGACATGAGTGCATCTGGTTGCTAAGACTTGTTTAGGCTTGTCAAGGGCTATAAGCAAGTGTTAAAAAGTGGCTTACCTATCCTTTCTATAACTCTTTTAGTCATTATCATGCAGTAGGCTTTCAATCTGTAGTAAAAACGGTTGTCAACAATTTATTGGGCACTTTGTGTGTGATCTGTGTAAGTTCTTCACATTACTGCTTAATTCCCACCACAGCTTATATGACAGAGGTGTAGTACTTGATACATGGAGATTAAGGAATTCGTCCAGAGTCACACAGCCAACGTGGAGCTAGGGTTCTAACCTTAGGAGGGAAATTTCAGAGTCTGCATTCTTCTTTATCACAACTGGAATTCCCAAGTCCAACATTTCCCTCCCCTTCGGGGACTTCACACAGCCTTACTTTTTCCTTCAAGCCTGATAACTGTAAGGGAATCGCGCCCTGGAGTAGCTTCTTCTATTCACTCAGTTTTCTCACACTTTGTTGTACTTGTTCCAGTTTTCTCAGGGCCATATCTCCGTCTGTACCAGTGAGGCAGGAAGTACCAGGAGAGCGTTTTAACAGAGGCACGTACCCTTGTGGCAGAGGTTCCCTGGTTGTCCCCCAATTTCTCTTCTTTTCCCAAATTATTAGGATTTATCTGGGCTTGTGGCTACTCAGGCTAAGGGCTGACTTCTCAGTTTTCTTTGCAGCTAAGATGCCAAGTTGTGGCCGATAAGAGCGTGAGCAGAAATGCCATGTATAACCTTGTGGTCATGTCCCTGAAGGGAAACGGTTTGCCCACATCTTGCCCCTTTCTTCTTCTGCAATGCGGTACGGCAGTGAGTCACTGGACACTGCCAGGAGTGAACCTGGACACATGGAAAGAAGAGCCTGGATAGAGCCGCTAAGTACTAGAGAAATGCAAATCAAAACTAGAGTGAGTTATCAAAGAACTCAACTTAGGGATTATTCTTGTGATTAAGAGTATAAAATCTGGAGTTAAAGTCTGTGTGACTTACCCAGTGTGTGACCTTGGCAGCTTCACTGGTTCCGTGACCTTAATTTCACTTAGCTTGTTTCTTTAGCTGTAAATAGAGGATAACCACCTGCCTAAGAGGACTGCTGTGATGAACAGGTGAGTTGGTATGTATTATTTAGTGTATTCATGTTGTATAGTCAGTGTGGCTGTTTTACAGAATGACAGTCACTATTCTCAGTGTTTGTGCATAGCCGTTTCCACTGCCTCATTTTTTCCTTTATGTTGAGAAAATACTAGGACTCCAGTTCAGAATGGCTTGAAGGACAGGATCATGGAGCTCACTTCCTCCCACAAATACATCAAAAAATGCATCAACACGTGGAACAGTTCTCACAGAATACCTACAAATGCTTGCAGATCTCATAGAACCAAAGCTCCAATCCCCACATAACTGGGAGGATGAAGGGAAAGGGAGAAGAGGAATCGGGACGGGACCTGCACGCCTGGGCACGTGCTGTGGAAGAATGCCTGCGAGGCAGGAGCCTCCTGCGGGGCTGGCAGGCTGGCCAGGACAGGTAGGACACCTCAGGGGCTGGAGGGCGGGGTGGAGTTGGTCCACGGAGCTGAAGGGCACAGAGGGACCAACACGGAAGGTCCTGGCCACGTCCCCACACTTCCAGCCCAAGACGCATACCTGCTGGCGTGCGTGGCATCTGGGTGCGAAAACCTGGGCTTCAGCCAAGACCTGAGGAGGGGACTCAGTCTGGCTGCGCAGGGACAGCCCAGCGGGTCTGGAGCAGGGTCCAGGCCACGACTGCTTGTGCACACGTGCAGGTGGGGCTGCAGGCTGCGCTGACGGCTGGCCGTCCCGCTGCAGTGCTGGGATGCACTCCGGCAGGCTCCTGCTCTGGTGGACTTGTCAACTAGAACCGTGTGCGTGCGTGCGCCTGGGGGCCTCTGGGCCACTCGTGGGCTCCACAGCTGCAGCTCCAGTGGCTTGCACGCTGGTGGCTTGCTGAGTACCTGTGCTCTGAACTAATCACCAGGGCTTGATCCCACAGGAGCAGAATGGAATGAGCGCTGTGTGTAGAAAGGCTGGTCCCAGACAGGAGTGGGGAGAAGTGGCTGGGCTACCAGGGCCTGCTTCTCCTTTAATCTCACTGAACCACCTGTGGCAGGACAGCTGAGTGGTTCCAGTGTTATGCTATTGGAGCTTCCTTCACATGGAGGGAAGACATAGTCCCTCTTAAAATTTTAGCGTATTTTAAATTGTGCAAATGAATAATTTACCTGTTTACTGTCTATCTTCAACTGAGATCCTCAGTTCCATGGGAAGCTCTGCATGTGGGGACCAGCATGTCCACAGCAGGCATTCTTATTTGAGTGAGTAAATGTACTGTAGAATTTATTGCAATATGATCTTTACTTATTTACATACAATTTATAATGTGTTAAGAATTTTCTTAGTCAAGTGAATTCTGAGATATTTTAAATCAGAATACAAAATAATGTGTACAGAAAGTTTTGTTTTACAAACAAGTCAGCTGTTAGATCTTTGAAACAAATTTAGTTGGAAAGTGTCTGATTCTCACTCACTAGACCATATATATGGGCTAGTCTTTTGACTGCTCTACAATTTAGATTCCCTATTTATAACTAAACAAATGATGGAGGTCATTTTGAGTAACTAATGGATCATCAAACTTTAAAGTTTTGCCAAGGCATTATGAAACCTTGAAATAGTTAGCACTTCTTGGCCTTGGCTTCTTGATCTGGCTAAAACTGACGGTCTGAGATGAAATGGTATTTTGTACTTTCTTGAAATATATATCCTATTAATAGACGCCATTATCAAAGAAAATAGACCCAGTAATGGCAAAACAAAAATATAAAATTCCCCATGATTTTCTTGACAGTAGGGATTACGTGCCAGTAGACATGTGCTGGATTTTAAAAAGCTTTGTTTTATGTAGTAAATTTAAGATGGGTTCCCAAGAAGCAAGGATAAACCGGGTTTTGTGAATTAGAAATTAACAACTCTATGGATTTCATACTGAGTGTCATATACTTGAACTAGGGCACATATTGTTTTAAAATTTACTGTTTTAGTTCATTACCAAAAACCTAACTCTAGCCATATGATAAGTTGCTTTTAAAATCCAAACAACTTTGTTATTGTATATATTTTATATGAATACAGTAACAAGCGTGTGGGCTCGGGAATAGTTTTCAGATTTGTAACAGATACGAAAGAAATCCTGTATGATTTACAGTTCAAGTAAACATACAAAAAAACTAGTTCAGTTTCTATGAGCTATCAAAAGCATAAAGACAAAAGCCCTATCTCCAATCAATCAAGTCTGGAATGGCCTCTTTCAACATAATAAAGACATACATGAAAAACAAAGACAAAATATACCTTTCCGTTCTAAAATATTTCCTTTTAGTCTATGTACTTTAAATAATCGTGTATTCAGTTCCTACTGAATGTTCAGAGTAAATCCATCCAGGCAGTGTTCCAAGAGTCAAAGCACTGGAGTAGGAGCATGCATAGCTACAGCAATTCCACTGTTATTTCCAGAGTCGATAAAATCCCAATGCTATTGCCAGGCAAGTAAACACTGAGGCTGTGAAAAGAAGCAGCTATGTTATAGGTCATGCATTTGAGATTATCCTGCAGAGATAAACAGAATGATGTCATTTTCAATTTAAGTTGAAAGCAAAAAAAAAAAAAAAAAAAAATCAGGAAATCCAGCCAGTTTTCTACCTTAGCTTAATTTTCTAGGGGATGAAAAACCTAACAATAAAGGATATCCATTAGGGCATGATTAATACCAATTCTTCTTAGAAGCTTCCTATATTTTACATAAGGATGACAATAATTTAAAAGTATAGATGGTACATCCATTAGAAGCTATAAACAGTGTTTCATGTCATTATTATTACATTAACAATACTACTATAAATAATTACAAATTAATTTTAGATATAATTTTTAAGTGAAAAACTTTTCTTGCTGACATTAAAAATTATGTCATTAAGACAGAAGAACAGACATCCACATATCCATAAGACAAATTTAATTGTCTTAAAAGTACATTTAAAGTGATTTCATAATTAAAAATTAATAAAAAATGAATTTTTAATGAAAACCCTTCAAAAACAACTCAGTGAGGTAGAAGAAAAGGCAGAAAAGGCATCAGACTTTTAAAATAGTTCATATACCACCTGTTGTCTGTGTTACATCACTCTAAAGAGAAAACCTTTCTGTTTTCCTCAAGGTGGTGAATCTGGGTGAGGCTTTTGGACTCCCTAGGTTTTTAGTTTGTTTAAACAGCCATGATTTTAGAGACTCTGAGATGAAAAGCAAACTTCAATATTAAAGACATAAGAAACAGCCATTCTTAGTAAAGCTATCCTATTTTTAATGTGTAAATTAATTATATATTATCCCATTTGATCACACTATTAAAACTTGGTTAATGACAAGAGTTCCCTAATTTTAAGAAATGGGATTAGGTCTAAGTCACAGTGGGAAGCTGGACATTTGAGGAGAAAGAGTAACACTTTAAAGAATTTCTTGCCTTGTTGTCACTGGTCAATTACACATTCTCTCATTTGATCCTGCTGCTATTTACCATGTTCCAGGTAGTGTGCTGAAGAATTCCATATATTACCTTATTTAGCCATAATTAAAACCCTATGAAGTTGGTGATGGTATTCCCATCGAATAGATGAGGCAACAAGCTCAGAGCTGTACTGTGAGCAAGCCATGGAAGCAGGACTCCAGGCTGTGTGTACCTGACTCTAAAGTAGACGCTGTTGCTTAAAAAGAAGAGCAGTGCCCTCAGAACAAGTAGTTGTAAATCCTCAGTGAAAAAAGGAACATAGGAAATCTTCTAACTTTCTAAACAGACTTGCTAATTTCTTTTCCCACTGCCACTAAGTCTGCTAGTCTGCCTCGTGTATGTCCACTACTGAATGAAAAGCTTTCTGGAGACCATCACCGTGCTCACACTAACCACGACACTGATCTGTAGGTGGATACACCAGAAGAAGCCGAGTGGAACAGAAGCTCTTTCTAATGGGGTGCTTTGAGATCTGTTTTCAAAGTGGGAATGATCACTCCAAACTGGGCTGATCTGGAATTTCCCCTGAGCATTACTACTGAACAGATCTCTGGTTCCAGAGACTTTTGCTATGGTTTTTGAAACTCATTTTAGCCTTAGAATCCATTTCTTCAAATGGATCTTCAGCAGAAGCCCAATATTTGAAAAAGGCAGAAACTAAGTCATTCAAGTTGAGAGGAAGGGGGTGTGGAGGTGACCGTCAGTAGGGGGCTGGGGGCTTCATCTTTACTCCTGCTGTTGCTCCAACATAATGAGTGCCCGCCCAGAAAAATCACTGATGCTATAAAGCAGCTATTTTATTTTGGACAATAACATAAAATCTTAAATGTGTATATCTTTTTGATCCCAATTTTTAGATGTGCATAAGCAATTAATTTATATAGAAATTCTAGCATGAAGGCACAGGATGTAAATGTGTGTATGTGTATCTATTCACACATGTATATGGCTATTTGGTGCAATATTATTTTTAATAATGAAAACTTCAGAGCAGAATGTCTGTAAATAGATATTTAGGTAAATTATGATATTTTCATATTATACAATACTATGATTTCTAGTAAAAAGATATATATTCATATGGAAAGATATTCAAGACATTTGGTTAAATTTTTAAAAGTTGTAGCCTGTAGAGTATCATCTAATTACTATTTTTAAAATCTATACTGTTCACATACAGAAGGAAAAACCTAGGAAAGATATATACTACTAATAGTAAATACATATGGGGAGGAGAAGGCTTTCATTTTTACTATATTGCTTTTGAATTATATGACCAATTTAGGATGAAAATATATTACTTTTTAGAAAAAAGAAAAATACTATTCGAGGGCATTCTCCCTAACTCCTTGGGGCTCTATAAACCGGTCAGGTCACAAGGTTGTGACTCAGTATGTGACAGACTCATTCTGGGCAGTATCCCTGCTTCCTCAGCTGGATTCAAGAATGGAGGTAATTTGTACCCCTTTGTTGCTGTGGTGTTTAATGCTGCTGCTGCTAAGTTGCTTCAGTCGTGTCCGACTCTGTGCGACCCCATAGACGGCAGCCCACCAAGCTCCCCCGCCCCTGGGATTCTCCAGGCAAGAACACTGGAGTGGGTTGCCATTTCCTTCTCCAATGCATGAAAGTGAAAAGTGAAAGTGAAGTCGTTCAGTCCTGTCTGACTCAGCGACCCCATGGACTGCAGCCCACCAGGCTCCTCCGTCCATGGGACTTCCCAGGCAAGAGTACTGGAGTGGGGTGCCATTGCCTTCTCCGTGGTGTTTAATAGCCTGTATCTATTTTGGTGATTTGTACCTAAAAAATATTCATTTTTTTTCATTGTGGAATACCTAGTTTAATCTTTGTATAATTTTGTATGGGTGTTTATGTGTATCTTTGATTTCTGTACACTTTTTCCTATTCAGAGGATGCAGAGCTGCCTATTAAACTTACGTTTTCCAAGTACTGCAGGGGACCAAACAATAAATCTGTTACAGCTCCTCCTTTTGTGTCACATGGCTACCTTGGGAGGTAGGAGCTAATAGGTCTGAAAACCAAATGATAGTAATTCCTTTCTCTGACAACACAGTCTTACCTGCAAGATAACGAATTGTCTCAAGCTTGTTGGATTCCATCAGGGTTTTTAAAGAAGCAATTTCAGTGTCAATTTTGTTACCAATCTCTGAAATAATTCCTCTGGTTTTGGTATCCTGTAGTAATTAAGAATAAGATAATTAGATTTTGTCTCTATGTATCATGGACAGAAATGTTGACTTTAGAAACCCTCATGTAGGGGCTAATTTTGTGTTACAAAAGTTTTAAGTGGGGAAATAGCTTAAAAGCATGGTGATATAAAAACTACATGAACATTATAAACTGACAAAAACTATTCCTTCTACTTTGATATTTGGAGACTACTAGGATTATCACAGCAGAGAAGGCGATGGCACCCCATTCCAGTACTCTTGCCTGGAAAATTCCATGGACAGAGGAGCCTGGTAGGCTGCAGTCCATGGGGTCGCAAAGAGTCGGACACGACTAAGTGACTTCACTTTCACTTTTCACTTTCATGCACTGGAGGAGGAAATGGCAACCCACTCCAGTGTTCTTGCCTGGAGAATCCCAGTGATGGGGGACCCTGGTGGGCTGCCGTCTCTGGGGTTGCACAGAGTCAGACACGACTGAAGCGACTTAGCAGCAGCAGGATTATCACATTCTGGGCACATTCTGCTAAAAACCTCATAGGAAGTTACAGGCATACCTTATTTTACTGCATTTTGCAAAATCTGCATTTTTTAAAAAAACAAATTGAAGGTTTGTGGCAACTTTGAGTCAGGTAGGTTTATCAGCACTGTTTTTCCTAAGCATTTGCTCACTTCATGTCTCTGTGTCACATTTTGGTAATTTTCACAATACTTCAAACATTTTCGTTATTACTATATTTATTTTGATTTGTGATCAGTGACTTTTGATGTTATTATTGCAAAAAGATTACTACTCGGTAATGGCAAAAAGATTACTACTCGGTAATGGCTCAGAAGATAACTGGTTAACATCTTTTTAGTGACTGTTATTTTTTTAATTAAGGTATGGATATTGTTTATTGAGACATGCTATTATTGCATACTTAATAAATACAGTATACTGTAAATGTAAATTTATAAGAACTGGGAAACTGAAAAATTGCTGTGACTCCCTTTATTACAATATTTGCTTTATTGCTGTGTCTGGAACTGGACTTGGAGTGTCTCTAAGGTATGCCTGAATTTGAGACCTAAATATACAAGGATAAACTAAGAAGCAAAAATGTTAGTCACAGAACTATCACTTTATGGGTATAAAGTCCTTAAGATATCATAGTTAAAACTGTATCTTTTACAAAAGGAAAAACCAACCAGATTTATGATAAACCGACACCAATATTAAAGACCATGGCAGATATGCCTATTGAGTTAATGCTGAATGTTTCGTGCACAGAGGCTAATAAAGGGTAGGAAGAGAAGGTGATACTTAGAGCTCAGAAATTAGCTGTGAGAGAATTTGATTTCATCTCCTTTACCTGGCCAAGAAGTTAGAGAAGGGAACAGGCTACTTGGAAAGGCAAATGGTACCTGTACTTCTACTGAATTATAATCAAGAATGATGTCTCTCATGTTAGAATGTAGACCAAGTGGCTTATAACTTTTAAAAAAGGAAAAGACCAGGCTGAGTCAGAAAGCTAGGTTTTATTCAGCCATAGAGATTAAGTAATGATTACAGTTTAGGATTACTGAGAGACAAACAGTATTTATGAGTATGGAGTTTAGAATCCATGTTCACGTCCTGGCTCTACCACTTACTAGCTCTGTGACCTTTACTTCCCAAGGCTTCACTTTCCGAACTGGTAAAATGGGAGAAAGAGTGCCTGCCTCAACCAGAGGCTGATACAATAACTAAATAAATAGTAAGTAAAGTAGGATCTAACATATAATAAGCACTCAATAAATATTTACTTAAAAAATAATGTGAGAGAACTACTTGAATCTAGCACTTAAATACTATGACTCCCTGGTCTTTTTGAAAAAATAGTTCTCTTCCATATAAAAATAGTTGAAAAAAAGTGCTACCTGGAAAGCTTGATTCTGACTCAGAAGTCACAGCTCCAGGACTACCACCCACCTAGCGGCAGCTTCCCCCAAAGTACTGGTACCTATAGTAGCAGCTATGAGGAAATGACAGGCTGTATAGGGCCAGCTTGTTCAAGTCCTGACATACAGACTGACATGCGTGAGGGCAGCTACAGAGTGACACGCGTGAGGGCAGCATGACAGCGGTAGGAAAACAGAGGAACTGTTACCCAGTAGCTTACATTTCTGGTAAATTCTGTGGTTGCTTCCATAAGTTTCTTTTCTTGATCTGTAAACTAAAGGATATGACTTATCAGGAGGTTAGAGAAAAAAAAAAAAAAAAAACTAAAAATGAATTTAAAAGGAATAAGTGACCGAAAAAGTACATTTAAAAGCACATTACCATATCTGTTACTCTGCTCCTTTCTAGGTTGATATCCAGTTTGTTATCTGCTCTGATTCGACTAGTTTCATTCTGTAAAAGAAAATAAAAATATTTAAAAAGTGATCTTGTCATGAATATCTGACTACATATTCCGAAGTGGGGTAAAAAAGTTTCACTTACTATCAGTTGTTGTTTAACTTGTTCTAATTCAATTTTCATTTTCTAGGTATAAAGAAAGATCACACACAATTGGTGTTAAACCAAAAGTCCATATGATTTACCAAAAAAAATCTGAAACCCTGCAAAAGCAAAAATTGGACAATCTATGGATTTCTAATATAAAATTTGATTATAAATAAAGAAAAAAAACATAGTTCATCTTATTCAGAAAATAATATGAACATTAGAAAATGTTTTTATGTTTTAATATAGAAGTCCCCCCAGTCCATGTGGGAATATGTCCCAAGACCCCCAGTGGAAGCCTGAAACCCTGACTAGTACTGAAAGCTATGTGCGTACTGTTTTTTTCTTATGTTAACTGGTGGGTAGCATACACAGTGTGAATACTCTGGACAGAGAGATGATTCATGTCCTGTGGGGATGCAGCAGGGTGGTGAAAGACATTCTCCTACTCGGAATAGTGTGCAATTTGAAACATATGAACTGTTTATTTCTGGAATTTTCTACTTAATGTTTTCAGATTGTGTTGACTACACATAAGTACAACTGTGGAAAGCAAAAATGCAGATAAAGAGGGACCTACTGTAGTCTGCTTTAATAAAAAGTAGGTTGATATTCTAATATTTTAGGCTAGTGGATAACAAAGTTCTGACTGAATTACACAAGCATTTTTCTTTTAAGTGACAAAAACAATTAAAGAACCCTCCTCCTCCAAGCCATATTACTCTCAGCTCTGAAAACATTATTCTAAACCACACTAGAAATTTATAAAATACCTCAAAGATTTCCTCCTTTATGTGACCCATATAAAATACAACTCTTTTTTTTTTTTTTTTAACAATTCTTTAAGTATGCAAAACACTGACTTATACATAGGAAGATTAGGTATGGTTGAACACGTAGTAGACTTTTACCTAAAACTTATTTAATAACCACATGAAACTGTTTTTGGGTCCTATTCACCAAGCAGAATACTTGTGATATCAGTATTTTATTATTAATAAATTGAGACTTGTATCACCTGGTTCTCTGCTCGCAGATTTGCAAATTCACTTTTCTCTAGGATGACCATGTCTTTCCTGATGGAGTCCAAATGAGCCATTAGCTGTTGTACTGTTATTTCCTGAAATGCAAAATTAAAGTCATCTGCTGCTGCTAAATCACTTCAGTCGTGTCCGTGCGTGCGACCCCATAGACAGCAGCCCACCAGGCTCGTCCCTGGGATTCTCCAGGCAAGAACACTGGAATGGGTTGCCATTTCCTTCTCCAATGCATGAAAGTGAAAAGTGAAAGTGAAGTCACTCAGTCGTGTCCGACCCCCAGCGACCCCATGGACTGCAGCCTACCAGGCTCCTCCATCCACGGGATTTTCTAAGCAAGAGTACTGGAGTGGGGTACCATTGCCTTCTCCGTAAAGTCATCTAGTGGTCTATATAATACCATCCCCTTACATGGAACTTCATGAAACTTAAAAAACTGTAGTGGGGCGCTCTCTGTCCCCCTTCTAATGTCTGTGTCAGAAGCTTTCTGTCTCTTTTTATACTTTAATAAAACTCTGCCACACACACACACACAAAATTATCTTTTTACAAGGTATAATGTTGCTTGGCTAAGTAAAAAAAAATTGAAGCATATGAAACCTATATATCTGAGATATCCAAACAAAAAACAGGAGATTAAAGGAGGAGAAGGATTTCCCAGTGAAGAGAAACTAATGTCTAGGTCTTTTCCATGAAAGAATCCCAGTAAATTGCTTACTTAACCTCTATGAGTTCTTCAACAAATAATCTCATTTATTTAAAAAATATCTATATGGGAAAGTTTTTATCTTTCATTGCTTTAACTCTGAAGGGTTTTCTACCATTGGAAATTTCTAGGATACTAGATAAGAGTTAGAAGTCAGGTAATAAAATAGAAGTATGGTTTAAATTAGCCCTTGTCAGCATAACATAATTAGTTTTGTTTAAATTCCTGAGTATCTTTCCTATATTTGGCAATACAAAGAATTTTTGAAAGGAAAAGTGGGCCTGCTAGCAAGGGATATTTTTGTACAAATGATTATTTTTTGGCTGTGCAACATGTGAGATCTTAGTTCCCCAACCAGGGATCGAACCTGTGCCCCCTTCAGTGGAAGCAGAGAGTCCTAACCATTGAACCACCAGGGAAGTCCCTGTATAAATGATATAAAGCAGGCTTACAAAGAAAATCTAACTTTTACCACTAAACTTCTCAAAATCATGTAGTTTGCTGATTCATCTTTTATCCCTCTTTATCAAAAAGCAGATAAGAGTATAGCCTTGAAGAATCTCTATAACATGGTTCATAAAACAAAAAAAAACCCAAACAAGATCACTCATGGAACTCCCACTCTGTCATAGTCTATGGCCGGGGTGCACTGTTGGGGTCATAGTCCTCTGCTGACCAATTCAGGGAGAAAGGCTATTTCAAAACTGACTTTTAGAAAACAGGGGCTATAACAGTTCCAGATACATAACTAAGAAATGACTTCCAAGGGTCTGGAATGCACACATCATCTCCAAAAACAGCCCTCAGATGGCAGTCACACAGAGTGGAAGTTAAAAATGTGAGTTCTGGAGTCAGACTGCCTGGGTTTGAATCCAAATACTGTCATTTACTCTGAGACTCTGGGCAAGTTATTTATTAATGACTTTGAACTCCTCTTTGGCATAATGGAAATAACTACCTATACCTTATAGCACTGTTTTCAGGATTAAATGAGAAAATGCACATAAAACGTTCACAGTAGTATTTGGAGCACAGCTAGCACTCAATAACAGAGAAGGCAATGGCAACCCACTCCAGTACTCTTGCCTGGAAAATCCCATGGACAGAGGAGCCTGGTAGGCTGCAGTCCATGGGGTCGCGAAGAGTTGGACATGACTGAAGCGACTTAGCAGCAGCAGCAGCACTCAATACATGTAATAAGACAGAGGCCTAATGGCTGAAGCAGGACAGTGTGACTCCAATGAATGTTCTGATGTGCAGGAAGTTTTGCTTTAAATATTATTCCTATATAAAATTAAAAGTATTTTTTATTATGTACAGTTGACATCCCTGACTGTAATACAATCCTTAACCGTCATCTTTTATGCAGTTATGCTTGAAATATGAATGAGGGGCACCTCCCTGGTAGTCCAGTGGTTGAGAATCTGCCCTGCAGTGTTGGGGGGATGTGGGTTTGATCCCTGGTCAGGGAACTAAGATCTCACATGCCTTAGGGCAGCTAAGCCCGTGTGCCACAACTACTGAGCCAGTGCACTGCAACTAAGACTTGACACAGCTAAATAAATAAATACTTAAAAAAAAAAAAGAAATATTAAGGAGAATTACCTCAGAAGTCATACAGAAGTGGCTTCAAGGGGCTGTCAGTCTTGTTCCCCCAAAATATGATTATGAAGCACTTCTAAGGCATTAACTATATTATTATTTTTGTTTTAATCTTTAATAAACATTTTATTACAGAATAAATATACTCATTCTGTATGAATATAATAACGAATAGTAAGGAGAGAGAAAAAAGATCCTTTCCTAAGTGATCAATGCAAAGAAATACAGGAAAACAACAGAGTGGGAAAGCATCTTAAGCCAGGTGATACATGAAGTCCTTCCCAGCCATGCAGGGCTTCTCCTGCAATGCAGGAGACCTGGGTCCCATCTCTGGGCCGGGAAGATCCCCCGGAGAAGTAGTACGGCTACCCACTTCAGTATTCTTGCCTGGAGAATTCCATGGACAGAGGAGCCTGGAGGGTACAGTCCATGGGGTCGCAAAGAGTCGGACACGACTAAGTGACTCACACTTCCCAGCCTTGTAAGTAGCTTTCCAAGTTTGTGAAAATTAGCCAGCACACACACACGACTGCAGTAAAGTGGTCAGCTCCTCTACTGTGGTGGGCTTTCTATGGGGAAAGCCTTTTTTCACTAACCGTCTACCACCATCTCATGTCTCAAATAAAATAATTATCTTACACAATGAAAGATCTGACAATTTCATTCTGTGTGTTACCGTAATTTTGTGATGACCATTCTAACTCCTCAATCTCTCTGGATACTGACTTTACTAAAGGATTCTGGTCCCTTTAGAGAGAACAATAAGGAAGATGCAGGTGTGTACGGAAGGTGGGTTATGAAAAAGATTATCTTAATGAGACTATCAGAAGTGATAAAAATGAAAATCTTACCTGCTGAGCTTGAGTGACCATCTCCTTATAGATAGTATCGAGGCTGACATTTGATAAAGTGGTTAATGCTGATACAATTGTTTCTGCTTGTGCTTTGTCAAATCCTATAAACAGCAAATAGGTATTTATATTTTTTAAAAAGTGCACATCCATCTCAAAATAGACTTCCATCATTTAAATTTTCATAAAGTTGACTCTTGAACAACATGGATTTGAACTGACTAGGTCCACTTAAGGCTTCCCTGGTGGCTCAGAGTTAAAGCGTCTGCCTGCAATACGGGAGACCTGGGTTCGATCTCTGGGTCAGGAAGATTCCCTGGAAAAGGAACTAGCACCCCACTCCAGTATTCTTGTCTGGAGAATCCCATGGATGGAGAAGACTGGTGGTCTACAGTTCATGGGGTCGCAAAGGGTCAGACACGACTGAGCGACTTCACTCACTCACTCAGGTCTATGTAGATGCAGATTTTTCTCAATAGTAAATACGAATATACCAAGCAATCTGTGGTTGGTTGAACCCATGGATGAGGAATTGTGGACAGAGGGCCACTATAAAGTTACAGGCAGATTTTCAACTGCGCAGGCAGTCGGTGTCCCTAACCTCTGTGTTGTTCAAGGGTCAACTGAAGCCTTTTGAAAAAACAAAAAGGTTATAATTAAAAACCAACAGATTATACTAAGTTACTCTCTAAAAGCACTCTCCAATTTTAATTCCACTGATCCATTTCCCCATATCTACATCAACATTGGTATTACTGGTCTTTTTTTTTAAGTATATAATTGGTATAAAAATGGTATTGCGTTGTTATTTTTTATACTTAAAACTTGCATTTAAATATCTTTACACATGGGCTTCCCTGATAGTTCAGCTGGTAAAGAATCCACCTATAATGTAAGAGACCTGGGTTCGATCCCTGGGTAGAGATCTCCTGGAGAAGGGATAGGCTACCCACTCCAGTATTCTTCTGGGTTTCCTGGGAGGCTCAGACAGTAAAGAATTTGCCTGCAATGAAGGAGACCTGGGTTCGATCCCTGGGTGGGGAAGATTCCCTGGAGGAGGGCATGGCACCCCACTCCAGTATTCTTGCCTGGAGAATCCCCATGGACAGAGGAGCCTGGTGGGCTATACAGTTCATAGGGCTGCAGAGTCAAACACGACTGAGCGACTAAGCACCACAGCACATCTTTACATATATTTATTTTTCTGTGAGCTATTTATGGCCTCTGTCCATTTTTCTATAAAACTGCTTAACTTTTCTTATTGATTCATATGAATTCTTTGTATATTAAAGCAACAGGCTCATTGTCACATATGTTGCTAACATTTTTAACCTTATAGATATCCTTTGATACACAGATTTAAATATTTCTGTGGTCACATGTCTTTACTTTCATTGCCTTTCAGTCTTATGTCTTGCTTCCTTACTCTATTAAAGTCTAAAAATATTTCTGTAATATTTTTTACGGTTTTCTTTTTTCTTTTACATTTAGCTTTTAATCAATCTAGAATTTATTTTCAGTAAAGAAATTTATTCCAATAGCCAGTCATTTATCATAACTCATTTATTAAAGTCCTTCCTTTCCCTAATTTGTAATGCCTTTTTTATTGCTTTCTAAGATATATATATATACACACACACCTTACAATGATATATATATTCATATATGTGCACACACTCGTTTCTGAATGCCACTTTATTCCTTTAAGTCAGCTCTTCTATTTCTATAGTATCACATACTTTAAGTAACTGTTTTGATATCTGGTAATTTTTTGTGACTGTTCTTTGATTTTTTCTAATTTTTAATAGAAAATAAAAATTTGTTTTTCTTTTTTTCTGTTGTGCTTGTACTTCCACATGAACTTAGTATCAGCCTAGAAACAATGGTTGTTTTTTGTACATAATTGGAATCATTCTGTACACGTAATCTTATACAATGCTGTTTTCACTGAACATATCTTGAGCATTTCTCTTTTCAGTAAATATTCTTTTAAGTTATACCATTTTCATGACTAAAATACTCTACTTATGGACAGGTTTTATATTTAAATAATGACTTGTAATGGTTGATAACAGTGATATTGTCTTGATTAGGTAATCTATTATGAGTGTTGTTAACATTCTCCTTTCAAGAGGGATCCACGTTTCTCACCATGAGCTTCCAAGTCCAGGACCAATGCATGTGTATCAAAAGTTAACTTCCTTTGTTCTAAAGGAGTTATGTCCACTCGCCTCATATCATATCCTTCCTTGGTTTTGGTGGTGAAGAAGTCTGAAAGGAGAATCATTTTTCTGTAGTTAACAGAAGCATCACACTCTAGCTTCTAAAGCATTTCCCCCATAAACCTATAATATAGTTCCAGCTCTTCTGCTCAGGAATTCTGTAATTTCAAGCAAGATAACTCCTGAGTCCATTGTTCTTTTATCTGAAAAAAGTCTCCAACATTATTCTGTACCTAGAAAACAATCAATAAATGTTTTCTTTTAGTATTCTGAAATTTTAAGAGTCAGTTTAAGTAATATAATATATATCAAGGACTTTGGATATTACTGCCACAAAACTGCCCAACTCTCCTCAGAAGTCTTTCATAGAGCTATAATAATTGTTTATACATATGCCCCCATCTAAAGTAGTTTTCTATCCTCCCACTGTTAAACATCCACATTTTATTTCCTACACAGTTCTTAGTTCTAACTGGAAATTACCTTATTTACTGTTCGTCTCTCTGAACCAGAATGTCAGCTCCATGAGGCCTCGACTGTTTTCATTACTGTATCTTTAGCACCTAAAACTGGGGAAGGAAATGGCAACCCACTCCAGTATTCCTGCTTAGAGAATCCCATGCACAAAGCCTGAGCCTGCTGGGTGACAGTCCATGGGGTTGCAAAGAGTCAGACACGACTTAGCAGCTGAGCACAGTACCTAAAACAGTGCTTGGCAGTTAGTTGGGTCATGATATTTTATTGTTGAGCCAATCCGTGAACTGGATTTAAAATCCTGGAGTATTTAGTGGTATCAACATAAAAGACCTAATAAGTTTTTCTTAGTTTTGAAATAAATGTCCTATTTCAATAACTCTCGATTTTTAACCTAGACACAAAATGGTCCTGTTTTATCTACTGCTGATGATTTTATTAAAAAGTGAACTCTGACCACACAAAACTTTATTGCTATTATTATGTATTAAGTAAAATAACTGCTAATTAGCATAAACACTAGTTAAACACAAGGTACTATACTAGATACTTTATATTCTACCAAGGCCAGGTGGTATTATCCATCTTTTTAGATAAGAATATCAAGCCTAGGAAAAGTAAAGCCTAAGGTTTTGCCTAAGGTCATAGAGTCTCTGGCAGCATTGGGATTCAGACTGGAAACGCCCTGTTTCCTCACGCTGTCCTTTTTATCCTAAGTCACTTAAGACATCTAGGCACTTCAAAGACAAAGCTGCAACCTCAAGTATCACTTATTCTGCTAGTATAGTATATGGCGAATGTGATTCCTTCCCATGTATCTTGCCAGTCAAAAAACATCTGCATGCTAGGCATGTGTTGGGCACAGGGATGATGAGCAAAACCAGACATAACAGATGTCTTCACTGACTTCATAGACTGGAAGGCAGGAAACAGATTTTTTCTTTTTTAATCTAAACATAAACTCTAAATTCAAATAATGAAAGAGTAATGTCCAGTCCTTTAGACTAATTCATTCAAGTACTCAGATGAGTTCTGGTAACCAGATATAAAAGGAAGCAAATGTAAAGGTGGAGCAATTCTGCACGTGTGCACACACACAGAGACACACATTAGCACAGAGGTCAGCAATCTCCCTGGCTTTGAGTGCCATCTGGAACAGGGGCCCCAACCCCTAAGCCATGGACCAGGTGCCAGGCCGTACGGCAGGAGGGAGAAGCAGGTGGGCAAGCGAGGCGGCATCTGTGTCTGCAGCCTCTCCCCTGCCCGCGTTACCACCCGAGCTCTGTCCCCTGTCGTATCGGGTGGCAGTAGGCTCTATCCTCGTGGGAGTGCAGACCCTACTGTGAACTGCGCGTGTGAGGGGTCTAGGCTCCTTGTGAGAAACTAACACCCAATGATCTGGTGGACAAGTGAGGCAGTGATGCCAGTGCTGGGGAGCGGCTGCAAATACCAGTTACCATTAACAGCGGCTTGACTGCACAGAGACCATAAGTCAACTGCTTGCAGACTCATATGAAAACCGTATCAGGGAATGTCAACTGGCAATTCAGCTGCATCTGGTGGCAAGCTTTAAGTCAGAACCCAGTATTCTAGTCCATGCGTGGCCTGTCCATGATTTACCACTTCTGCACTTGATCATCTTACCTTTTCCTTATCTTTTAAATTTTTAAACACGTTCATATCTGCTAATTCTTGCATCTGTCAATTCTAGCTTGGTTTCAAATGGTTGATTTTTCGTCTTCATTATGGGGTTATGATTTTTTCATGCTTGATGATTTCTGATTGGATACTAAAAAGATTGTTACCTTGTTTGGTGGTGGATATATCTGTATTATAAATATTCTTGAACTTCATTCAGGAATGCACTGAAATTACTTAGAATTGGTTTGACTTTTCTCCTTATATACATATAAACGTATGTGTATGTGTGTGTGCATATAGATGTATGAAACATCCAGGAAGATTGAAAAAAAAATCTGGAGAATGGTAGGTTCTATAATACTGCTACAAAGGTAGGAGAGTAGATACAGGGAATAGGGCGAATGGAGGAGAAAACCAGACTGACCAGACTGTGAGGATCATGGCTTGCCGTGCAACGGTATTTAAAGTTTATCCTATAGGCCAGTGGTTCTCAACCTTATTTGTGTATCAGATTCAGCCATGAAGATTTTGAAAAATAAATATACCTAAATATAAGTTTTGGAGCTACTTGTGTAGTAGTTTTGAGGTACAGTCCAAGCCTATAATGCTTTAAAATCTTAACAGGCAGGACTAATGCAGTCAAATTTCTAAGTCAAAGCAGCCACTATTGGTCAAAGTTCTATGAAAACAGTAACAAAATGAATATGCTCTTCAACATTTGTATTGTGTGCGTTTTCTAGCTCTTCAAAGAAAGTAGAATAAAAAACGTAAAACTGAAGCACACTGTGGAGTCCATACATAGCTGCCGCTCTTCCTGCCTCACTCACAGTGGTCTGCTTTCTTTCCTAAGTAGTAAGCCTGCAGAGGCAGCTGGCTTGTAATATTTTGTGTGGACATGTGAGTTACGTGTAAATCACATGCAAAGAAACAATCATTTCTTAGATGGCCCAACTGAAGAATATTTTATCTTAGGGGAGACATCAAGATGGCAAAATAGAAGAGGGTAGAGCTCACAGAACACACAATTCTCACAAAACACTCACTGAACACTAGCATATCTCATACAGTCAAAGTTTCAAGAAAGGTCATCATGTACTGTGGTGGGATTAAAGGGGAAGAGAGAGAGAAAGAAAAGAATTGGGATGGAACCGGTGCAAGAAAAAAGTTCCCTCACTCTGGGAACCCCCATCACTGGCTAGGCGATCAGCTGGGACAGACAGGGTGCTGCAGAGGCTCAGAGAAGAGAGCAGCAGAGGCCTGCGTTAGGCAGGCGGAGCTGGTCCTGGCCACCTCACTTGCCCCAGCCTGAGACACGCATCTGCCGGTGCGCCTGGGGGCGGACAGATTGTGGAGAGGTCTGCCCTGTCAGTCCAACGGGGCTGGAGTGTGGTCTGGGTTGCAACTGCAAGTGTGCACAGGATGAAGCCTGGTCTGCCACAGAAGCCCCACGGTAAATCCAAGTGCGAGGGGAGGGGCAGCCTCGGTTTCAGCAAGCCCACAGCAGGTGTGGCTCTGACTCGACTAGCGTGGGGAACACACAAGTGCCAGCAAGCTGCCCACACCCAGAGGCAGGGCTGAAATCTGAGCATGTCTCCACAGATGCGTGACTGGCAGACTTATGATACTGGTGTCTTTGCAAGCTCAGGAGCCAATTAGAAAACTCATTTGCTGAGATGAAAACCAAACTAAAGGAATAAACTAAATAATGCAGAACAAAGAAGTGATCTGGAAGATGGAATACTGGGACTCACCCAATCAAAACAGCAGACAAAAAGACAAATGAAGAAAGATGAAAGCAACTAAAGACCTATGGATAATATAAAGTATGGCAATCTGTGCATTATAAGGATCCCAGAAGGAGGAGAAAGAGAAAAGGGGACTGAAAATGTATTTGAAAAATTGAAAAAATTATGGCCAAAAACCTCCTAAACCTAAAGAAGGAAACAGATATCCAAATACAGGAAGCACAGAGGATCCTAGCCAAGATAAAGAGACCTGCACCAAGATACTTTATAATTAAAATGGCAAAAGGTAAAAAGAGGACTTTAAGGGCAGCAAAAGAAAAAGAATTAGGTATAAGGGAACCCCCTTAAGGCTACTGGCTTATTTCTCTGGTGGCAAGATACATTCAAAGTGAGGGAAAACCGTGCAACCTAGGATACTCTACCTAGCAGTATTACCATTCAGAATAGAAGGAGAGAGAGAGAATTCCTCAGACAAGCAAAAACTAAAGGAATACAGCAACACTAGACCTATCCTAAAAAAAAAAGTTCCTAAATAGAGAAGCAGGAATCTAGAGAAAAGAGAAGCTCAACACTAGGAAAGTAAATCATTTAAATAAACCAGTACACAGATTAAGAAGAAAAATTTAAGAAAGAACAGGCTGCAAGTGTCAGACATTTTTTCTCTCTCTATCAAGCGGCAGGAGGAAACAAACAAGTGTTAGATTTTTCCCCCTTTCTTTACACAAATTTAAAAAGAGGTTTCTTTTAAAATTCTGTATTGCCATAACAACACTTAGTTACACCTAAACTTTTCTCAAACCTTGAGCTAACCAATGCATTTTTCTTCCAAAATGTTTGTCTTAAGCTATTCAACTAAGACTCAGAACCAAGTTGACAAACCAGTATGTTTTACTCATGCAAGTGTTCTCTTAAGCTATGTTAGTGGGACTGTATTTGTTTGGAAACCTGCCTTTCTTCAAGATTCATGTCAATCATTTTATGGCCTGGGACAACTCACCTTGTGCCAATGTTATCTCAAAATGTATGCTGTGGGTGAGGGGCCTGGTGCCAGTCTCTGAGTTTTGAGACATTTCCGTTCTCTAATTAGCAGTCTGCTGGTAGCCGTAAAACATCTGGCTAAAGACTAGCAGGGGGGCACTCTTTCTGCCCCCTTCTGATGTCTATGTCAGAAGCTTTGTCTATCTCTTTTATACTTTAATAAAACTTTATCACACAAAAGCTCTGAGCTATCAAGCCTCGTCCCTGGCCCCAGGGTTAATTCTTCTCCTCTATAGGCCAAGAATCCCGGTGTCTTTCACGGCTCAGCAACAACCTTTCAAAAGTAACTATAACTACAATGAACAGAAAAGGATAACCATGAAGACATAAAAATAGGACATCAAAATCACAAAATGCGGGCAAAGGGAATATGAAAATGTTGATCTTTTAGACCATGTTTGAGCTTATATGACTACCAATCTAAAGCAAGAAGATACCGTAATGGATTAACAAACTTGGAAACCAGGTAACCACAAATCAAAACCATACAATAGATTCACAAACACCAAGAAGAAAGGTAGTCAAGCATAATACAAAAGAAAACCATCAAGCCACAAAAGGAAACACAAAAAGCAAGAAAGAAACAAATACAAAGTCAACTGGAAAACAAGGTTTAAAATGGCAATACATACATATCTATCAATAATTACCTTAAATGTCAATGGACTAAATGCTCCAATCAAAAGACTTAAGAGTGGCAGACTGGATAATAAAACAAGAACCAACATTATGTTGTCTACAAGAAACCTACTTTAGGGCAAAGACACACACGGATTCAAAGGGTGGGGATGGAAAAAGACACTTCATGCAAATGGAAATGACAAGAAGGCGGGAGCAGCAAAACTCCTATCAGACAGAAATGACTTTAAAACAAAGGCTGTAACGAAGGATAAAGGACACTATATATGATGATAAAAGGGTCATTATAATAAAATGATATTACACTAGCTAGCATATGTACACCCAATATAGGAGCACCTAATACATGAAACAAATACTGTCACAATCGAGAAGCTGGCAGGAGTATAGGAACAGTAGAAGACTTTAACACGCACTGGCATCAGTGGGCAGACCTTCCAGACAGAATATCAGTAACGCAACAGAGGTCCTCAAGAACACAACAGAACAGTTAGAAGCAACTGATATCTTTGGGATATTACATCCCCCCACACACATGATTTTCAAGCACACATGGAATATTCTCTAGGACAGACCACGTATTAGGATACAAAACAAACCTCAATAAATTTAAGAGGATAGAAATTATTTCAAGCATCTTTTTTGACCAATTATGGTAAGAAATGAGCAATCAACCCCGGGGTAGGGGGGGAAGAGAAGGAAAAGATTACATGGAGAATAAATAATATGCTACTAAAAAAATAGGTCAACAATGAAATCAAAAGGGAAATATAAAAATACCTTGAGACAGATGATAATGAAAACACAACCAAGCAAAATCTATGGATACAGCAAAAGCAGCTCTAAGAGAGAAGTTCACAGAGAAACGCCTTCCTCAAAAAAAAAAAAAAAAAAAAGAAAGACAAGAAAATGAGAAATTTCAAACAACCTAAGCCACCACCTAAAGGAATTAGAAAAAGAAGAGCAAACCTAAAGTCAGTAGGTGGAAGTAAAAAATAAAGATCAAAGAAAATGAGGAATTCTCTGGTGGTCCACTGGTTAGAATTCCCACAAGTCATGTGGGAATAATGATAAAGAATAATAAATAATAATAAAGAATAAAAAATAAATAAAGAATAATCTAAAACAAACAAAAGAAAAACCCCAAAGTTGGTTTTCTGAAAGGATAAACAATATCAACAAATCTGGCCAGACTCACCAAGAAGAAAAGGGAGAGGATCCAGATAAACAGAAAAAAAAAATGAAAGAGGAGAAATAACAACTGAAACTGCAGAAATACAAAAACCTGTAAGAGAATACTTTGAATAATTATATGCCAATAAACTGGACAACCTAGAAGTGAACAAGTTTCTAGAAACACGGAGCCCCCAAAACTGAATCAAGAGATAATATGAACAAAACAACTGCTTATATGTGAATTAGAATGTATAATTAAAAACACTCCCTGCAAACAAAAGTTCAGGATGGGATGGTTACACTGGAGAATTCTACCAAATATACAAAGAAGAACTTATACTGATCCTTCTCAAACTCTTCCAAAAGACTGAAGAAGGAGGAACACTCCAAAGGTCATCCTATGAAGTCACTATCACCCTGATACCAAAACCAGACAAAGACATTAGCAAAAAGGAAAATTACAGGCCAATATTTCTGATGAATATAGATGCATAAATTCTCAACAAAATATTAGCAAACTGGATCCAACAACACATAAAAGGATCATATATCATGATCAAATTGGTTTCACTCAGGAACGCACAGAGAAGGCAATGGCACCCCACTCCAGTACTCTTGCCTGGAAAATCCCATGGTCGGAGGAGCCTGGTGGGCTGCAGTCCATGGGGTCGCTAGGAGTCAGACACGACTGAGCGACTTTACTTTCACTTTTCGCTTTCATGCATTGGAGAAGGAAATGGCAACCCACTCCAGTGTTCTTGCCTGGAGAGTCCCGGGGACGGTCGAGCCAGGTGGGCTGCCGTCTCTGGGGTCGCAGAGAGTCGGACACGACTGAAGTGACTTAGCAGCAAGAACACAATGATGGTTCAACACACACCAATCAATGTGCATTTCTGTACATTAACAATGAAGTATCAGAAAAGGAAAGTCAGAAAACAGTCCTTTTAAAAGCCGCATCAAAAAAATAAAAACAAAACAAAACATAGGGATCAACTTGACCAAGGAGGTGAAAAAGTTATATGCTGAGAATTATAAAACACTAATAAAACTGAAGGTGATTCAAAGAAATGGAAAGAAATCCCATGCTCTTGGATTAAAAGACTATTGTTAAAATGACCATACTATCCAAAGCAATATACAGATTTAATACGATCCCTACCAAATTACCCATGACATTTTTCACAGAACTAGAACAACTTCTATATAAATTTTAAAATTTATATAGAACCACACACACACACGCACACAAACCCCTCAGAATTGCCAAATTAATCCTGAAGAAAAACAACAAAAAACAAACAATACTATGACGCTACAGAAATTTCAGCAGTGTGGCACTGGCACAGCAACAGACACACGGGTCACTGGAGCAGGACACAGAGCCCAGAAGTAAACCCACAGCCCTCTGATGAATTCTCTTTGACAACTGATGCAAGAACACGCAACGGGAAAAAGAGAGTCTCTTCAGCAAGTGGTGTTGGGAAACCTGGCAAATCAATGAAATTAGAACACTCCCTACACAAGAAAATACTCAAAATGGCTTCAGAATACTACTCAGTCATAAAAAAGGGAAATAATGCCATTTGCAACAACATGCACGTGCCTAGAAAACGTCATACTAAGTGACACAAAGACAAATACTGTATGATATCGCTTATATGTGGAATTTAAGAAAATGGAGCAAATGAACTTATTTATAAAACAGAAAAAGGTGCAGAAAACAAACTTGTGGTTACCAGTGGGGAGAGGGGAAGGAGAAATCAGGAGATTAGGATTGACATATATACACACTACTATATATAAAATAGATACTAATAAGAACCTACTGGAAAGCACAGGGAACTCAATACTCCATACTGACCTATAGAATCTAGAAAAGAGTGGATATATGTATAGCTATAGGGGCTCCCCAGGTGGTGCTAATGGTAAAGAACCCACCTGCCAATGCAGGAAACTTAAGAGACTCAGGTTTGACCCCTGGGTTAGGAAGATCCCCTGGAAGAGTGCATGACAACTCACTCCAGTATTCTTGCCTAGAGAATCCAATGGACACAGGAGCCCAGTGGGGCTACAGTTCATAGGATCACAAAGGGTCAGACACAACTGAAGAGACAGCACACACACATATGTGTGAATAATTCACTGTGCTGTACAGCAGAAGCCAACGCAACACTGTAAATCAACTATATTCTAATAAAAATGTAAAAGGAATTTGTAAACAAAAAAAGATTATATACAAAATGGAATATTACTCAGCTATAAAAAAGTATGAAATAATGCCATGTGCAGCAACATGGATGGATCTAGAGACTATCATACTAAATGAAGTAAACCAGAGAAAGACAACTATCATATGGTATCACCTACATGTAGCATCTAATAAATGATACAAACAAACTTACTTACAAAACAGAAGCAGGCTCACAGACATAGAAAAGAAACTTAAGGGGAATGAGGAGGAATGAGTGTGAGAAGGGATAAATTAAGGGTTTGGCATTAGCAGATACAAATTGCTATGTATACAATCAAATCAAATATGTTTCAATAAAAATTTTCAAAACAGAAATAAAGTATAATGGAAAAGAATCTGAAAAAGAATATATAGTATAGATGTGTATATATATAACACCATTGCTGAAACTAACACAACCTTGTAAATCAACTATACTTGAATTAAATTTAAAAATTAAATAATATTACTAACTGTAGAGTTGCAACACTTCAGTGACATAGCTGATTATTAATATATATTTTTACATGCTGGTCTGTTGACATATGCTTTGCTAGTTCCATCAAGATGATCAGGAGTAATATATTAAATAATAAACTAACACAAGATCTATGGACTTCACATCCAGCGGCTGACTTCTCAGGGACAGCCAAAAAATCTGTTTTTAGAAGCTCAGTGTTTTTGATGTTCTGCTAAGTAAGAGAAATAGTAATGAACTAGGAAACCGCTGGATCATGGAAAAAGCAAGAGAGTTCCAGAAAAACATCTATTTCTGCTTTATTGACTATGCCAAAGCCTTTGACTGTGTGGATCACAATCAACTGTGGAAAATTCTGAAAGAGATGGGAATACCAGACCCCCTGATCTGCCTCTTGAGAAATCTGTATGCAGGTCAGGAAGCAACAGTTAGAACTGGACATGGAACAACAGACTGGTTCCAAATAGGAAAAGGAGTTCGTCAAGGCTGTATACTGTCACCCTGCTTATTTAACTTCTATGCAGAGTACATCATGAGAAATGCTGGGCTGGAAGAAGCACAACCTGGAATCAAGATTGCCGGGAGAAATATCAATCACTTCAGATATGCAGATGACACCACCCTTATGGCAGAAAGTGAAGAGGAACTCAAAAGCCTCTTGATGAAAGTGAAAGTGGAGAGTGAAAAAGTTGGCTTAAAGCTCAACATTCAGAAAATGAAGATCATGGCATCCGGTCCCATCACTTCATGGGCAATAGATGGGGAAACAGTGAAAACAGTGTCAGACTTTATTTTTTGGGGCTCCAAAATCACTGCAGATGGTGACTGCAGCCATGAAATTAAGATGCTTACTCCTTGGAAGGAAAGTTATGACCAACCTAGATAGCATATTCAAAAGCAGAGACATTACTTTGGCAACAAAGGTTCATCTAGTCAAGGCTATGGTTTTTCCTGTGGTCATGTATGGATGTGAGAGTTGGACTGTGAAGAAGGCTGAGCACCGAAGAATGGATGCTTTTGAACTGTGGTGTTGGAGAAGACTCTTGAGAGTCCCTTGGACTGCAAGGAGATCCAACCAGTCCATTCTGAAGGAGATCAGCCCTGGGATTTCTTTGGAAGGAATGATGCTAAAGCTGAAACTCCAGTACTTTGGCCACCTCATGCGAAGAGTTGACTCATTGGAAAAGACTCTGATGCTGGGAGGGATTGGGGGCAGGAGGAGAAGGGGACTCCAGAGGATGAGATGGCTGGATGGCATCACCGACTCGATAGACGTGAGTCTGGGTGAACTCCGGGAGTTGGTGATGGACAGGGAGGCCTGGTGTGCTGCAATTCATGGGGTCGCCAAGAGTTGGACATGACTGAGTGACTGAACTGAACTGAGGAAACCAGCACCACTGGTCACAAAACTTACATAACATCTTCCTGTGCCTTATTTTATCTTTAAAACGGTAATTTAACTAGATGAAAACTAAGATCCTTCCCTGAGTCAGAGGTCAAGGTTTTTAAATTCCTTGATTACTGACTTGAGGCAAGTTTAAACTACTTGAACACAGTAAACATTCAATAAATATTTGTTTAGTGATGAGGGACTCAAATTATATTAGCTCTGAAAGTTTACAAAAAATTGAGACTGGGATGATTTCCCAGGGTTCAAAAAACGTCCATTTTGTACAGTCCATCATAATGTGTATGTATGCTAAACTCCATGGGGTCTCAAAAGAGTTGGACACGACTGAGCAACTAAACACACACACGAACTAAATACCTTTGTTGTTGTTCAGTCGCTCAGTGGAGTCCGACTTTTTGCAACCCAATGGACTCTGGCATGCCAGATTTCCCTGTCCTTCACCATCTCCGCAGCTTGCTCACTCATGGCCATTGTGTCAGTGATGCATCCAACCAGCTCGTCCTAAGTAAGAACAAATACCGTGCCAAGGACCCTGGGCACTAAACAGCAGTCTTAGAGATTGGGGGGGGGGGGTGGGGAGGCGGTCAATAACGGCAGTCTTGCTGTGTGACTAAAATGAAACGAGCAAAACAGCACAAAGTTGTGGTGCTGGCATCCCGGTTCCCCCGGCACTTAAGATTTAAGGTGAATAGAGAGCGCTGAGGTTAGCACGAAGTACCTACTCTGCAGACAACCCCAAAGGGTTTAAAAATTGTGGGGAAAAGATTCTGGAAACGACTCTCAATAAATTCAGTTGTCCAACACACACTGGTGACAGGTGCACCTGCCCGTCAACCACTGTAGCTTCCCGTGATCACGTTCCTTTTTCTTGAAAGGCGATTGCCAAGTACTGAAAAACCACAGCGTAAATAAAGCGTTTGTTGTTCAGTCGCTCAGTCGAGTCCGACGCGTTGAGACCCCACGGGCTGCAGCACGCCAGGCTTCCATGTCCTTCTCTCTGAGTTTGCTCCCGAGTATGGAAAACTACAGCGAAAATAAAGCGGACCTGAACTAAAAAGCCTCTTAATGAAAGTGAAAGTGGAGACTGAAAAAGTTGGCTTAAAGCTCAACATTCAGAAAATGAAGATCATGGCATCTGGTTCCATCACTTCATGGCAAATAGATGAGGAAACAGTGTCAGACTTTATTTTTTGGGGCTCCAAAATCACTGCAGATGGTGACTGCAGCCATGAAATTAAAAGACGCTTACTCCTTGGAAGGAAAGTTATGACCAACCTAGATAGCATATTCAAAAGCAGAGACGTTACCTTGCCCACAAAGGTCCGTCTAGTCAAGGCTATGGTTTTTCCTGTGGTCATGTATGGATGAGAGAGTTGGACTGTGAAGCAAGGTGAGCGCCGAAGAATTGATGCTTTTGAACTGTGGTGTTGGAGAAGACTCTTGAGAGTCCCTTGGACTGCAAGGAGATCCAACCAGTCCATCCTAAAAGAGATCAGCCCTGGGTGTTCTTTGGAAGGAATGATGCTAAAGCTGAAACTCCAGTACTTTGGCCACCTCATGCGAAGAGTTGACTCATTGGAAAAGACTCTGATACTGAGAGGGATTGGAAGCAGGAGGAGAAGGGGACGACAGAGGATGAGATGGCTGGATGGCATCACTGACTCGATGGACGTGAGTCTGGGTGAACTCCGGGAGTTGGTGATGGACAGGGAGGCCTGGCGTGCTGCGATTCATGGGGTCGCCAAGAGTCGGACACGACTGAGCGACTGAATTGAACTGAAGTGAAACGTGCGCTGTAGATTACCAAATGACCTGGGCTCGAGGTAGGCACCCGAGTTAACACAGTGTAAGTTGAACAAACCGCGAAAGGTGA
This sequence comes from Bos indicus, assembly GCF_029378745.1. Lineage (NCBI taxonomy): Eukaryota > Metazoa > Chordata > Mammalia > Artiodactyla > Bovidae > Bos > Bos indicus. Next base: position 12,739,288 of record NC_091788.1, on the reverse strand, counting down.
CGGCCCTCTCCAGGCACAAACTACACACCTGCGAGGGGGCGGGGACGACCAGCCTCCCTTGACAGAGAAGGGTTGAGAGAGACACCTGGCGGGGCTCGAGCGAAAGAGCCAGGCGGGAAGACAGGCTTTCGGGCGCTCGCGCTCGCGCTCGCGTTCTGGGCCCTCGCGCCTCCCGCCTCAACCTCTCGGGGCGAGGCTCGGCAGCAGGGTCTCCAGGCCCCGGAGTGGGCTGGAGGGAGGCGGAGGCACCCTCGCCTTCCTCTCGCCCAAGCTGGCACCAACTACCGACACCACCTCCCCACAGCGAACACAGGCATCGGGCGACACGGTGCCTTTTCTCACCTCTCCGCAGGGCCGGCGAAAAACGCCCACAGGGGCTCGAAACCTCAGAACGCAGGAGCGGACGAACCCAGCGCCCCCACATTTCACAGGTTTTCCAACCGGAGGCAGCCGGGTGAGAAGACGGGGCGAATCGCGCTCAGCCTTTCGGGCAACGTAGTTCTGGCGCCAAGAGGATGCCGGGAAATGTAGTTTTCGGCCTGTGGCGTTTCTAGGGGACTTCCCGGCACAGGCTTGCACCGCGCGCGGTCTCGCGAAGTTGGCCCTCTCCAGAGACTGACCCCCAGCTCACTAACATGGTTTACAGCGGCTCCGCTTCTCTCACCGCCCCACCCCAACCCGTGCACGCCGTTACCGCCCTAAGAAGCGGAATCTTGTTTGAGAACCTCCCGACGCCCGTACCCTGGCAATGAGGTGTACAGCTAAACGGCCGACTCCCGCCAGAGAGCCAGCGGCCATCACCGGTTTGGGTTGGACGACAGGGTAACGTCCAACCCCGCGGCAACCTGGGACGTGCAGGCCCTGGCCGCTGAGCATGCCGGGAGTTGCGCAGAGCACTTCTGGGAAGTGTAGTCCCCCCAAGGTTCTCGTTTCTCATTTCTTGCTGCTGCAAATCTGGCTGCTTCGCCCTCTAGTGTACGGGAGGACCATATTTATTCGGTTTAGTTGCTGTCTTGCTGTTGCTGCTGCTGCTGCTGCTGCTGCTAAGTCGCTTCAGTCGTGTCCGACTATGTGCGACCCCATAGACGGCCTCCTACCAGGCTCCTCTGTCCAGGGATTCTCCAGGCAAGAACATTATTGAATTCTCTCGTTTCTTGGGACGACCTGATTGATATATCACCATTTTATCTCGCTCAGACCTTAGTTACTCCAGAGTTTTCCCCACATGGTAAAGTGTTGAAAATAGCAGCACACAGTAGTTGTGGGGTTCAGATGCGGGGATGTATTCTTTGTAAATTCTTCTCTGTTAGCGTAAACGGTAAAGCATCTGGCCGCAATGCGGGAGACCTGGGTTCAATCCCTGGGTGGGGAAGATCCCCTGGCGGAGGGCATGGCAACCCACTCCAGTACTCTTGCCTGGAGAATCCCACGGACAGAGGAGCCTGGTGGGCTACAGCCCATGGGGTCGCGAAGAGTTGGACACACTGAGCAACTAACAAAACAACAAAGTGGTAATCAATCGTCAGGTTTTAGTGGCTTAATTATGCTTATAAGAATGTAAAGTTACCACTCAATCTACGGATTTGTTTTCAGAGCTTTGTGTCAGCTGCATGACAAGCACAGTTCTAAGCACTGAGACACATTAAAAGAACAGGAGTCCCTTCGCTGTACAACTGAAACTACCACAACATTGTTAACCGGCTATCAGTTCAGTTCAGTTCAGGCGCTCAGTCGTGTCTGACTCTTTGTGACCCCATGAATCGCAGCACACCAGGCCTCCCTGTCCATCACCAACTCCCGGGGTTCGCTCAAACACGTCCATCGAGTTGGTGACGCCATCCAGCCATCTCATCCTCTGTCGTCCCCTTCTCCTCCTGTCCCCAATCGCTCCCAGCATCAGAGTCTTTTCCAATGAGTCAACTCTTCGCATGAGGTGGCCAAAGTACTGGAGTTTCAGCTTTAGCATCAGTCCTTCCAAAGAAATCCCAGGGCTGATCTCCTTCAGAATGGACTGGTTGGATCTCCTTGCAGTCCAAGGGACTCTCAAGAATCTTCTCCAACATCACAGTTCAAAAGCATCTACCCCAATGCAAAATGAAAAGTTTAAAGTAGGGAGGAAAAAAGAAAAGAACACAACTCCTGACAGGGCTTTAACAGTGTATGGAGAGGAAATATAAGTGATTATTTAAAAATTGAAAGACAAAGAACAACCCCTCCTCAAAAAGAGTTAATCTCACAGTTAAAAAAAAAAAAAAAAAAGTAAAACAGAAGGATATACCATTATTACCTGTTAAAGATTTTCTAAAAAATAATGATCAGTTCTACCAAATAAACCATCAGATACGGTCGCTCAAGCTACTGGCAGGAGTTTATGTTAGTACAACGTATTTGGAAAACAATGTAATAATATATAAACTCTAAAAATTGAATAGCTAGTTTCACTTCTAAGAATTTACTCTAAATTACCTTGTAGCTAAGATTTCTTTTAAAGTTTTTATTATTATTTATTTATTTGGCTGCACAAGGGATATTTTAATTGCGGTATGTGGGATTTAGTTCCCAGGCCAGGGATTGAACCTGGGGCCCCTCCACTAGGAGCACAGCGTCTTAGCCACTGGGCCACCAGGGAAGTCCTTGAGGCTAAGATTTTTTTAAAATTTTAGCTCTTGAAGTGTTATTTATAATAATGACATATTAGAAATAATCTGGTGGCTCAGATGGTAAAGAATCTACCTGCAGTGCTGGAGACCTGGGTTTGATCCCTGGGTTGGGAAGATCCCCTGGAGGAGGGCATGGCAATCCACTCCAGTATTCTTGCCTGGAGAATCCCCATGGACAGGGGAGCTTGGTGGGCTACAATCCATGGGGTGGCAAAGAGTTGGACACGACTGAGCGACTAAGCACAGCACAGAGATAATAAAGATATTCAGTCACTTCAGTTGTGTCCAGCTCTTTGCGACCCCATGGACTGTAGCCCACCAGGCTCCTCTGTCCTGTATTCAGTAACCTGCAGAAATATTCCTAATTGGAATATTATGCAATTATTAAGTATTAAAAAAACTTAGTGACAAGAAAATGTTTAATTTATGTACATATATAAATATAGTCCCAATATGATTTTAAGTCTCTTAAATGATATAAGTAAAGTCAACAGGTATTATTAATAAAAATAACTCCAGCTGCTCTTTAGGAGCTCTCAGTATACTGGAAGATACAGACCAGTGAGAACACAAAATTTTTATTTACCTTAAATTCAATAATGGTTATGAAAAAGTGTACCTCTTTAATATTAATACATATTATTATTTGTATTACTATAAAATTCTCTCCCCAACGTACATACACAGTGTTGATGTTGGGGCCAATCATATTCCTTTTTGTGGAATTAGCAATTGAATTCAGGGATTCTTAATCATCTTCTGAAGTTTGCTGGAACTACAGCAAGTGAATTTGGGAGCCCACACAGCCTCATTTTGCCAAAGAAGTACAGAGGCAGGAGCAGGGATAGCAGATGGAATGAGTCCAGGTGGTATTCAGCTAATAGATTTAGCCACTTCCTGAGTCCCTTGGACAGCAAGGAGATCCAACCAGTCTATCCTAAAGGAAATCAGTGCTGAATATTCAGTGGAAGGACTGATGCTGAAGCTGAAACTCCAATACTTTGACCACCTGATGCGAAGAACTGACTCATTTGGAAAGACCCTGATGCTGGGAAAGATTGGGGGCAGGAGGAGAAGGGGACGACAGAGGATGAGATGGCTGGATGGCATCACCGACTCGATGGACATGAATTTGAGTAAACTCTGTGATTTGGTGATGGACAGGGAGGCCTCTGGCATGCTGCAGTCCGTGGGGTCTCAAAGAGTCGGACACAACTGAGCGACTGACCTGAACCGAGACCGGGCAGCCCAGGTGGCACTAATGGTAAAGAACTCCCCTGCCAACGCAGGAGATGTAAGAGCCGTGGTTTGATCCCTGGGTTGGGAAGATCCCCTGGAGGAGGGCATGGCAACTCACTCCTCTGTTCTTGCCTGGAGATTCCCATGGACAGAGGAGCCTGGTGGGCTACAGTCCATGGGGTCGCAAAGAGCTGGACACAACTGAAGTGACTGAGCGTGCATGTGAGACCTGCCTAACGCTCTTGTGTTCCCAAACTCTCCACTGCTCCTATTATTTGTCTGCTGAAAGTCTTATCTGATAAAAAATATTTTTCCATAAATGTGTTAATATTTTCTCGTGTGTTAAGAGGAATAAAGGAGCTAATGCAGATAAAATACTTAGCATAGTATATGGTACATATAAATACTCAATGAGTTGCAGCTATTTTTAGTACTAAAGCCTGTTGACTTTGCTCAACATTGGGAGGCCGCTCTCCACAGGTCTGTCAAGACTCTGCATGGCTTGTGCACAGAGGCCTGTCTGCCTTTTGTTATGGGCTCTCTTTTTAAGGACGAGAGAACTTTGCAAGACAGTATAATGAACAGTCTTGGGAAGTACTGTTTCTCCCTCTGGAGTGAAAGGCTTCAAGTCTACTGCCTATTATAAAAGATTTGGGTTTTTCTAGCTCAAGGTTCGTCTCTGTAATGCAATCCACTGCACACGCAGGCACATGCCAGGGCCATCTGCATCATGCCATGAGACTCAGGGGAAGGGGAACTGAGGCAAATATGCAGATGCTCAAGTGGTTTGTTAGCCTCAGGTCTTCTGCCAGCGTCCGGGTAACTGTGGCAGGCTAACTTATTATCTTGCAGATAGGGAAGATCTCAGACCCTTCATAGTTCCTGATGATCCCTGCCCTTCACTGAACAATAAAACACTTTTCATTCTTTTAATTTTGCTCACAAAAATATCTGCCCACTTTAAGTTTAGCTGTTGTGAGGAATGTAAAGAAACATAACTCAGTTCAACAACTATTTGAGTTCCTACTATATGCAAAGATTTCTGCTCTTCCAGAACTTATAATATAACCAGGAGAACATAACAAACATTCTAATCCCTTGCACAAAAGGCAGTCATGGATTGTGAAAAAGTGAAAGTGTTAGTCCCTCAGTCGTGTCCCACTCTTTGCAACCCCGTGGACTGTGTGTAACCCGACAGGCTCCTCTGTCCATGGAATTCTCCAGGCAAGAATATTGGAGTGGGTTGCCATACTCTTCTCCAGGGGATCTTCCCGACCCAGGGATCAAACCCACGTCTGTCTCTTGCATTGCAGCAGATTCTTCACCGCCTGAACCACTAAGGGAAGTAGAGCCGTTTAAATGGTACAGAAAAAAGAATATAGTTCAGTTGAGGATGATACTTTTTGGTCATGGTTAGCAAGAGGAGGTAAGATTTGAGCCCTGCTTTTAAAGGTATTAGTAGGTAGAGATTGTCGGGACAAGGTCTGGGAGAGAATGCGGGAATAAGCAAGGACATTTAATTAATCTCCGCGCTTCTTCCCACTTTGGAGCATCTGTCCGTGTTGTTCTCTCAAGTTGGACCCCTTTCTCTTCCTCTTTACCTGGTTCATTCCTTCCTATCCTTCAGATCTTTGTTTAAATCCCACCTATTTGTGTGTGTGTTGTGGGGAGGCGGTTGCCTGCTCTCTCTACACATAAACCTCGTGTATTGGTTATGGACTCCTATAATACTGCCCCCTGCCGGGCTTCCTTGATAGCTCAGTTGGTAAAGAATCCACCTGCTATGCAGGAGACCCTGGTTTGATTCCTGGGTTGGGAAGATCCAGTGGAGAAGGGATAGCTACCCACTGCAGTATTCTAGGGCTTCCCTTGTGGCTCAGCTGGTAAAGAATCTGCCCGCAATGCGGGAGATCTGGGTGCGATCCCTGGGTTGGAAAGATCCCCTGGAGAAGGGAAAGGCTCCCCACTCCAGTATTCTGGCCTGGAGAATTCCATGGACTGTATAGTCCATGGGGTCGCAAAGAGTTGGACATGACTGAGCGACTTTCCAACCTTCCCACATCACGGCACTTCTTCTACGTAGCCTCCGTGATAGCAGAGACACATCTGTCATCATTTTCGCCAACACCTACCATAATGCCTGGCCCATAACGAGCCTTTAATAAATAAGTGTTTAATGAATGAATAAACCTTCAAAATATAGTCATAGTTTGGTGAGAAGACTTGATAGATCAGGGCACTGGAGTCATTTGGAAGACGGAGAGGAACTGGGGCAGATAAAACTGAGGAAAAAAAGAAAAAAGGACCAAGGAATTTGGATTTTACACAGTAGACTCTCAGGAGATTTCAAAAGCTTCTGAGCCCAAAGGGATAAAAGTTTGAGCACTTTCTAGAAAGCATATGAGCCATTCACTAGTGTAGGCTAAAGAATCACTGCTGCTCCCAATGTCTGATGAGGGGGGTCTGGCCGTGAAAATGCTCCATCTTGAAAGCAACCTAGTTAATCTGTATCTCCAAGGCCAACAGGCTATCAAGGAAGAGGGTCCTGATTTTTTCACTGTGAAGGGCCACTTTTAGTATGTTAAACACTTTAAAACGTACCTTGTACTCTTTACCCACCACATATATAAAATTATTACCTATTTTCCTATTTTCAATTAATTCAAGACATAGGTAGCTACCGTTTGGCAAATGGGAGATAAGCAGTGACAATCTAACCCCGAGTCAATACATTCCAGCTGAAGGTAAAAGTATTTGCGAGCTTCTTTGGCGGGTTCCCGTTTCATCTCCAGTGACAGCACAGTTTCTTTAGGCATCCTGAATTCCCTGGACACTTGACTCCAGTACCCTTTCCTCTGAGGCCCAGAGGTCTGGGGACCCAGCTTGGACGTTAAGTGCGTGAGATGGCTGGAGGTGCAGCGCTTGTGAATTTAAGAAGAGGGGATGCAGCCTGGGCCCCTGACATCGGTCAGTGCTTTTCTCTTTGAATAGGTGTTGTAAAGGAACCCCAGTGTCATTTTTAAGGCAGGGGGATGAGGCGCTGAGAGACTGGTGGGCCCCAGTGGGCTCCATTTCCTTCCTTAGCTTACCCGGAGCTCTCGACACTAGAGGGCGGATGTGGACTGAACAGAAGAAAATCCTCTGCCCTATTTCTGCAACAGCATTTTACAGTTTTTGTGTAATCCCTGAGTCAGAGGAGACCATTGTCACAAAAGCTTTGTGTCATGTTAATATCACATTTTTTCATGGCTTGAAAGTGACCACCAATCCTTGTCTCCCACACATCTGGGGAGAAATCTTTTCCTGATTGTACTAGGGGCCTGGCAATGTCACCCCGTTACAGGTTTGCTGATTACAATGAATTAAGGAAAGAATAATGGAAAGAAAAGAAAAAAAGAACTGCTAAAACATTATGTCCCTTGCTGTGTTACATCATATTTGATAGTGTCTCTCATTGATTTTTCATTGATTCCTTCAACTAATCCTTATTAAGCCATGTTTATGGTGCCAGGCACTGTGCTAAGCATGAGAATGCAGAAATAAGACACAGTCCTGCCGTCTGTAGATGATATCCAATCACCTCTGGGTCTTCTATGGGAAAATGTCCACCCCCTTTCACAAAGAATTCCCCATCCACTTCAAAAAGAAGTGGGTCTTCCCTCAAAAGGTTAAACACAGAATTACTGTGCTGCTAAGTCTGCTAAGTCGCTTCAGTCGTGTCCGACTCTGTGTGACCCCATAGATGGCAGCCCACCAGGCTCCCCCGTCCCTGGGATTCTCCAGACAAGAACACTGGAGTGGGTTGCCATTGCCTTCTCCAAAGTCATACAGAATTACTGTGTGACCCTGCAATCCCATTCCTAGATGTCTATTCAAAGAATTAAAGCAGATACTCAAACAAATACATGTATACACATATTCATAGCAGTACTAGTCATATTAGCCAAAAGAACAGTCCAAATGTGCCTATCAAAGAATGAATGGATAAATAAATTGTGGTATATATGTATGTGTATATATATGTGTGTGTGTGTGTAAATATATATATATATATATATATATATATATATATATATATATATATATATATATTTGTGTGGGCTTCCCTAATAGCGCAGTGATAAAGTATTCGCCTGCAATGCAGGAGACACAGGAGACTTGGGTTTGATCCCTGGGTCGGGAATATCCATAGAGGAGGGCATGGTAACCCACTCTAGTATTCCAGCCTGGAGAATCCCATGGACAGAGGAGCCTGGCAGGCTACAGTCCTTAGGTCCCAAAGAGTCAGACCCAACTGCAGTGACTGAGCGTAGTGCACACAGCACGTATATATGAATGAAAGGGGTGGGTGGCATGTATGAAAAAGGTGGGTGTTTCCCTGAGGATAAAGGCATCCTCTACAGATGAACAGAATAGGTACAGGCTGGGTATGAGAGAATGTGGAGTGGAGAACTGGCACCTCTCCAGATGGCTGTGGGCAGGACACACGGGAGGCAGCCTGGGGTAGAGGACCTCCTCGGGGCCGGAGACTCAAGACGGCACTGCATCCGGAGGTGGAGCTCCTCCCTTGAAAAGCCGAGCAACACGTGTCATGACATGTGTCCTCCTGCTCAGGGACTGTCGAAAGGCAAGCAGAACCGCACACCTCTTTAAGGTGGAGCAGTTTGTAGATATTTGCATTGATGTATTAGGAATCATGGCCACTAGAACCATAAAAATAATGACTTTGTGATTCTGTCAGCACTTATGGCCTGAACTTGGAACTAGGACAGAAAGGGAGACATCTATAAAGCAAGCCACGGCGGGGAACTTCCTGCCTGTCCAGGGGTTAAGGCCTTGCCTCCCCAGGCAGGGGGTGCAGGTTCAGTCACTGGTCAGGGAGCTAGGATCCCACAGGCCTTGCAGCCAAAAAACAAAAGCATAAAACAGAAACAGTATTGTAACAAATTCAATAGACTTTAAAAATGGTCCACATCGGAAATTCTTTAAAAAAAAAAAGTTACCAGGATATAGTGTACAACACGTGGATAATAGTCAATATTTTGTAATAAATACAAATGGAATATGACCTTTAAAAATTGTGAATCACTATATTGTATACCTGTAAGTTATATAATATTGTACATCAACTATACTTCAATTAAAAAATTGAAAACATCTTTAAAAAGAGAAAGAGAGAGTCTGAGAATTCTCAAAATTTCAAGACTAGCAGGTGGCCATTAGAGATATATGTGGGACATATGTCCTGTGGGCTCAGAAAAGGATAATAATGAAGAATCAGGATGACAAATGAAGACCTTCCAGATAGAAAGAGGGCAGAAATGTTCTTTGGACATACCTGGCTAAGCATCAAAGGGTTCCACCATTCCTGAAGTTACCTTCCCATCCCACAGAGTTGTACGTTTATGCTTAAATAATTTGCATAATAATTTGTATGTAGTTTATTTCATAGGTTAGTCTCGTTTATTCTCGACTTTTTTCCAGCCATGATAAGGTTCCAAACTTTGAATCATGCAGATAAGATTCTGATGTCCAGAATAGGCAGATCAATTACTCAGCTTACGGATACAAAAATGCAATCTGAATATAGGTTTTTTTCTATATAGGCCTTGCAAGAAACACTATGTTGTCATCTTGGTCAAACGGTTGCTGAGATGTCAGTATGGCATTTGACAAGATAGCTGCCTCTTAAGTACAAGTGCCTGTGTGTGCTTAGTGGCTCAGAGTGTCCCACTCTTTGTCACCCTTTGGACTGTAGCCCATCAGGCTCCTCTGCCCATGGGATTTTCCAGGCAAGAATAGTGGAATGGGTTGCCATTTCCTCCTCCAGGGGGATCTTCCCCACCTGGGGATCAATCCCACATCTCCCGTGCTCCTGCATTGCATGTGAATTCTTCACCCCTTGAGCCCTACAGGAAGCCCTCTCATGGGCACATGCTAAAGGTCTAGTCCTTGTTGCTGTTGTCCGGTCGCTCAGTTGTGTCTGACTCTCTGCGACCCCATGGACTGCAGCAAGCCAGGCCTCCCTGTCCTTCACTACCTTCAGCAGTTTGTTCAAATTCATGTCCATTGAGTTGGTGACGCCATCCAACCATGTCATCCTCTGTCTAGTCCTCTTCCAGTTTAAGTTATCCAGATAGTTGTCATGGTCACCCCTAAATTTAGCAGCACAGCACAAAAGAGAAACATGTCCTCTTGGAAATTTATATCCTCTTGGAAGGGTAGGTACTGAAGGCATTCACATCTGGGTCTGAAGCACAAAGTCTGCGTCTTTGGAAAATAAGTAGTTTCTTCACAGAAAGTTCCAACAAGGAGGAGAAAACCCTGAAACCCATTTTGCCTTTGCTTACAAATGATCAAACAGTAATTATCACCTTTAAGGGGTAATTGTTCAATTGTACTAGAGTGGGATGCTCCAGCCCTCTTTCTTCTGCCGACATGGTAGAATTGCTCTGAGGATGGAACGGTGCTCCCAGCACAGCTTGTTTTGAGCTGGTTCTTTTTATAGTGAAACTCAGGTCAGGGAAAGGTGCTGTATGGGCTGGCCCTCTCCGGTCTGCTGGGGTGTCAGCTTCTGAAACTCTTTCCTCCTCACAGCTGAGCCCTTAGATCGGCCCCTGCAGCCACAGACCCAGCCCTCAAAGGAGCGCCCACCTCGACCTAAGGCATGAGGACTTGGACCTTTCTTGTCTGATCCTAGGACCCGGACAGGAAGCCTGATGGTTCTCAGATAAGCTGCAAGGCAGATGAAGTGGGCAATCTGTCCTGAGATGCTTTCACGAGGGCAGGATGAGGGTGCACTGCAGTTATAGGGCTCTCCCGTGGGGACGAGGGGAAGGAAGGAAGATATCACACGATGAGCAACTGCTGTGCTCCAGGCACTGTGCTCATAGTCACCTCGGTTAGGCAGCGGAATCCCAGGTAGGGGAGGTACAGTGGGCAGAAATGACGTGGATACAGTGTCCGGGAGTCTTCCAGGTGAGCGAACCTCATCTGGCAGTGCTAAGGTCGTGAGCTCTGTTGTCGGGCTCACTATATCTGGAGAAAGAAAGAAAGAGAGTTGCTCAGTCATGTCCGACTCTTTGCGACCCCGTGGGCTGTAGCCTACCAGGCTTCTCCGTCCATGGGATTCTCCAGGCAAGAATACTGGACTGGGTTACCATTTCCTTCTCCAGGGGATCTTCCTGACCCAGGGATCGAACCTGGGTTTCCTGCATTGCAGGCAGATGCTTTTAACCTCTGGTCTTCCCTGGTGGCTCAGAGGTTAAAAGCATCTGGAGAAGTGACTAGCAAAAACCAGCCAAGAGAGCAGGACCCAAAGTGGACACCAATGCTGAGAATGACTTGTGAGTAGTTGGGGTGCGTGCTTGTTAAGTCACTTGTTAAGAGTTGTGTCCGACTCTTTGGGATCCCATGAACTGCAGCCACCAGGCTCCTCTGTCCATGGGATTCTCCAGACAAGAATACTGTAGTGGCTTGCCATGCCCTCCTCCAAGGGATCTTCCCAACCCAGGGATTGGACCTGCATCTTTTATGTCTCCTGGATTGGCAAACATGTTCTTTACTATTAGTGCCACTGGGGAAGCCCCAAGCAGTTTGGGTGAATTTAGATAAAACAGTTGTGGGACTGAGTATTCTAACACATATAAATGGAACCTAGAAAAATGGTACTGAAGAATTTATGTACAGGGCAGCAGTGGAGAGACAGACATAGAGAATAGACTTATGGACCTGGGGAGAGGGGAAGAGAGGGTGAGGTGTATGGAGAGAGTAACATGGAAACTTACATCACCGTATATAAAATAGACAGCCAATGGGAATTTGCCGTGTGGCTCAGGAAACTCAAACAGGGGCTCTATATCAACCTGGAGGGGAGGGATGGGGAGGGAGATGAGAGGGAGGTTCAAAAGGGAGAGGATATATGTATACCTGTGGCTGATTCATGATGAGGTTTGACAGAAAACAGCAAAATTCTATAAAGCAATTATCCTTCAATAAAAAATAAATTAAATGGTTGTGGGATTGAGACACTGTGTGGGAGCCCAGGAATTTTTCTCCCCCTAGTTGTAGATTGTCATGGGAAGCAGGCAGGGGAATGGTGAGACATGAAGCAGGAGCAAGACCCTGAAGGATCCTGTATGTTGCACAGAGAGGTCTCGACTTTCTCCTAGGGCTCCGGGAGGAGACTGGAGGGCTTCAAAGCTAGTAGGAAAGAATGTGCCCGCCAATGCAGGAGACTCAAGAGACTCGGGTTTGATCCCTGGGTCAGGAAAATCCCCTGGAGGAGGGCATGGCAACCCACTCCAGTCTTCTTGCCTGGAGAATCCCATGGACAGAGGAGCCTGGAGGGTACAGTTCATGGGGTTGCAAAGAGTGGGACCTGACTGAGCACCAGAGCACAAGGGTGTGATTTCATCTGGAAGTGGGATCTCAGAAGTTGGCTGCCCTGTCGAGACAGGAAGAGGAAGAGGCAGAGTACAAAGGTTGCCGGTGGACACCAGACTCCATGCTGGGCTTATACTATCTTTGCTAGACATTTTTTTTGTTGCTAGTGGTAGAAATTCCCCTTGAGTACCAACTGTGTCATGCATCCTTTTCTAACAGACTTGGGGCAGATGGTTCCAGATGCCGACTGGAACTGCCGAAACGGGGGCTTGAATAGAACCAGGGCTCTGGCCATCTCATTTTTTCTCACTTCTGCCTGCCAGCTCTCCAAGGTAGAGCAGAGCAGTAGTCCCCAACCTTCTTGGCACCTGGGACAAAATTTTGTGGAAGACAATTTCTCCATGGTTGGGGGCGGGGATGGTTTCAGGCACATTACACTTATTATGCTGCTGTTGATCTGACAGGAGGCGGGGCTCAGGCGGTGATGTGAGCAATGGGGGGCAGCTGTAAATACAGATGAAGCTTCTCTCCCTCACCCACCGCCCACCTCCTGCTGTGCCGCCCAATTCCTAAGGAGCCAGTACAGGTTTGGAGGCGGGGACCCACGGAATAGAGGCTATGATAATGGATTCTGGAGCCAAATGACCTTAGCTTTGTTCCTTAATAGCTATGTGATATTGAGCAAGTTACTTAACCCTGCTTTGTCTCAGTTTCCTTCTTTGTAAACAAAAAGATAATCATGTTGTTTCCTCCTGGGGTTGTTGTAAGGGCTAAATAGATTATGGACTAAATGGACTAGAAGCACAGAAAGGACTTGGTGTAGTGCCTGGTACATAGAAGGTACTTAAAAAGTATTAGTTGTTATTATGATTATTTAGTAGCAATCTGGCTTTTTTTTTTTTTTTTAATGGGAGGAAAACAGCCTCTGACAGCTCTGAAGTTTTGCATCTGGCTTTGGCTACCAGAGACTGATTGAATTTTCTCTGGACTTTCTCTGCAAGTCCAAACGCTGATGAGAAAAGATCCACAAGCCAGCTTGAATTTGTTTTTTGTTGTTGTTGTTCGGTCACTGAGTCATAGACGACTCTTTGCAACCCCAGGGACAGCAGCACACCAGGCTTCCCTGTCCTTCACTATCTCCCAGAGTTTGCTCAAACTCATGTCCATCGAGTCAGTAATGCCATCCAACCATTGCATCCCCTGTCACCTCCTTCTCCTCCTGCCCTCAATCTTTGCCAGCGTCAGAGTCTTTTCCAATGAGTCAGCTCTGCACATGAGATGGACAAAGTATTGGAGCTTCAGCTTCAGTCCTTCCAGTGAATGCTGCTGCTGCTGCTGCTGCTAAGTCGCTTCAGTCATGTCCAACTCTGTGTGACCCCATAGATGGCAGCCCACCAGGCTCCCCCGTCCCTAGGATCCTCCAGGCAAGAATACTGGAGTGGGTTGCCATTTCCTTCTCTAATGCATGAAAGTGAAAAGTGAAAGTGAAGTCGCTTACAATGAATATTCAGGGTTAATTTCCTTTAAGATTGACTGATTTGATCTCCTTGCAGTCCAAGGGATTCTCAGGAGTCTTCTCCAACAACACAGTTCAAAAGCATCAGTTCTTCAGTGCTCAGCCTTCCTTATGGTCCAGCTCTCACATTCATACATGACTACTGGTAAAATCATAGCTTTGACTATATGCGCCTTTGTCAGCAAAATGACATCCCTGCTTTTTAATATGCTGTCTAGGTTTGTCATAGCTTTCCTTCCATGGAGCACACATCTTTTAATTTGATTTTACTCATGAGCAAATCAGCCTGGCCCAAAAGTCAAAAGCCATCATTGCTCCACTTTGACCTGTGGTTCCAAAGATAGCTACAAGGACCACCAGGACCAAGCCCCTGGCCCCTCTAGTAGAGGAAAAAGCAGAATCCCCAACACCCTCAGGTGATGGGTAGTATGATGGAGGCACTCACCGAATCCACTACATTCTCTCATTTCAGAGGATACGTGCCAAGGCCTTTGGGACCTCTGAACTTGAGAACTCCTCTATAGCTTCATACTCTTCCACAGAATTCAGAAAAAATATTAATACAACCGAAACATCAGTCTCAATTGGTAGACGTGACAAAGAGCGTGCTTGGCTCCTGAGGTCTCAAGCTCCCACTTGACAGCTGGTGCCTGAGCCCTGGTCTCCAGTCATCAGTGATCAGCCCTGCCCCTGGGTCTTTGGCCATTCTCCCTACTCGGCCTTCCTCTTTCCCATTTTAGAGGACCTGGCCTACCTCTCCTGATGCCTCCTGATGCCCCTTTTCTGGGGTTCAGGGACTAGACTCTAATCCTTTGCCCACCCCTTCTCTAAGAGAGTGGGATAAAGGCGAGAGAGGACAGGAGTCACCACCACAGTCTGTCCCCTTCCTCCTCCGGGATCTTGTTTATGCTAAACCGTCTCACCAGCCTCTTGATTCCATGATCCTTTCCTGTACTCCAGACTCACAGCAACTGTGATTCAAATTCTATCCTCAACAAAACTCCAAGTTTACCCTGTCTTGGACCTCAGGGTAGTTTGAAACTGTTCGAAATGGAGAGCATTAAAATCTGTCAATGACAAAAGTGTCCGTAATACGAATGTGGAGAAGTCCATCCCATCTCTACGCATCGACTGAAGTTTTTTTTTGTTGTTGCTGCTGCATTCGCTTGATTTTGATGTGGCGGGAAAGCAGTGTGGATGGTCAGAGTGGGGAGGGTGCAGGGGGAGACAGCAGGCCACGTTTTGGAGCTAGTAAGGGTTAGATGCGTCTGAGCCTCAGGGTAAATGGAGAGATTAGTAGGAGACAAAGTTGGAATGGCCGCAAGTCCTCAGAATCTTTAATAAAACAGTAGTGTTCTCGTCCCCAGCAGCTGCATAGGGTTAAGATTCCGGGTATCCCTTGCATGGTAGTCAGCGATGAGTAAGAGTCTTTGTTATGAAGAAATAGGGTAGAGTTGGTGGGAAACCTCCATAAGGTCCTGCTTGTTTTCACTTTGAACCCATGATCCAGGCTGTGTAGACAAAGTATGGCCCAGTCTGCATTCATGTTTGCAGTCTCATCTATGGGGTCGCACAGAGTTGGACACGACTGAAGCGACTTAGCAGCAGCAGCAGCAGCAGCAAAGCATGTTCTTCAGCTAGACTTTGCCGCACACTTATTTCCCTCAGGAGTCTTGTGTGTTGGTAGGAGGATGGGATACTATGTCCAACCACCTGCTTTGATAGGTTGTTGAAAATACACACCGTTTGGGATTCCCTGGTGGTCCAATGGTTAAGACTTTGCCTTTCAGTGCAGAGGGTGTGGTTTCAACCCCTGGTAGGGAAGCTAGGATCTTTCATGCCTCTTGGCCAACCCCCCACCCCCCCAAAACATAAAAACAGAAGCAGTATGATAACAAGATTTACCAAAGACTTAAAAATAAATAAAAAATAAGAATTAAAAAAGAAAATACACACCCTTTTTCATTTATTTCTTGTGATACTTCTATAACTAAGTATTCTCATCCCCATTTTACAGATGAGAGAACTGAGGTTTAGTGAAGTTAAATAGCTTGCTCATAGTTTTATAATTAACTATGGTCATAATTGGAATGAGAGTTCCCACTGGTTTTTCAGACATGCTCCACCACAGTCAGCAAATGAAATAAGTAAAGCAAAATGTTTTCAAGGAGCTGGTTGGGAAGTTATTCCTACCAGGATCTTACCCTGGCTGTCCTTTTAATATTTTTATCTTCTTTGGGTAAAAACAGCACAGATTTATAATTTCAACTGCTGCAAGATCTGTTCCCAAATGAAAATAGCCATGACATCTTTTTATACAAATATATATGCATCCTTCCTGAACTGATATGTTTTTACCAGCCTCCAGATACTGGAGTGAAGTGGTTTTAGGAAAATTGTTTTTGGCAGCATTTGCTTTTGAAATAAACGCATTATTGTTATTTTTAAAATCCTTTTGATAAAGCTCCTTAGTCAAAGCAAAGATTTACTTAACTGAATTTTCCTGCAGAGGTGTTAGATATTACGGCAGTTGCAGCCTCTCAGAGTATAGTCATCATGTTCTCCCAGCTGAGGTGAAAAAAAAAAGTCAAAAGAATTCCACTATCTCAAGAAAACAATTATCTACATTTTGGTTTATTTATTTGCAATGTTTTTTTCCTATGAGTTCTTTTCTTTAAAGCATAATTGTCATTAACAACAGTGTATATACAATTATAGCCTACTTTAAAAAATGTAATATTGTCTGTTTATTAACTGCTTAATATAAATTCTTCCTGGTCACCATTTTCTCATGTGGGTACAGAAACTTTGAGCCTTCTTTTATAAACAATATAAAATGTTTACATTTTTTAAGATAGATTACCAGAATTGACATTTTTGGATCAGAGTGTATGCATTTATTATTGCTCCTTAGATACACTGCCAAATTGTTTTATAAATAAGTTGTATAAATTTATTCTGGCAGTTGCACTATTGAAAATACCAGTTTCCCTGTAGCCTAATAAACACTAGATCTTATCATGACAAAACCCATTTTTTTCTTTTCTAATTTTACATATAAAATAGCACCTCACAATCATTTTAGTCTTTATTTCTTTGGTTATTAATGAGGTTGATTATTTTTCTAGATACTTTTTTACTAGTTGTAAGTCCTTTTGTATGAACTTCATGTTCATACTCTTTATCCTGTTATTAATTGGGCTCAAATTAAAAAAAAAATTCTTTGTGTAGTATATGGTATAGGATTTTTCACTGATCTACTAGAGAGATAGTAATCCTTCCTCTAATACATGCTGTGAATATATTTTCATGACCTGTCATTTTTTCTATGTTAATTTTTGAAAATAGTTTTATCTGTGATGGGTCTTCCTTGCGGCATACGAGCTTTCTCTACTTGCGGCGTGTGGGCTCAGTAGTTGTGGTATGTGGACTTAGCTGCCCCAAAGCATATGGGATCTGAGATCCCAGGGATTGCATCCTTTCCCCCTGCGTTGGAAGGTGGAGTCTTCCTCACTGGACCATCAAGGAAGTCCCATGACTCTTTGGTAGTATGTATTATTTTTTTTTTAAAGCTTCAAATGGAATTTTTCAACGAGGATTGCTGGGTCCATGAGGTATCAAAAAATCGTGTCACAGGAAACAGGATTGAAGAGACTGTGTAGCATAACTTGGAAAAGACCCGGGGAACAGGACTGCATTCTTCATTTATGTGAAGAGCTGCGGTATTAAAAAGGCATCAAACCTCCTCCGCACAAGTGAAGCGCAATAACCCGAGTAAATGACAGGAAGTTGTAGGTAGCAAATAAAACATGATACTGATTGTGTTCTGCACGCCAGACTGTGTGCCAGGCATCCATTAATCCTCACTGCTTTCAAGGAGAAACTCTTACAGCTCTTTTCCAGGAAGCTTAGGGGACCTGCCTTAGGTCATGCGGCACCAGTGGCAGAGGCAGGCTCCAGCCCGGGTCTGGGACGGAGCCCAGATCCCGTGATCATCCCTCGGACTGTGCGATGGCGGCGGGTTCCTTCCACCGGCAGGGCCTCAGTTTCCTCATTAGAGCTTGAGAGGTAGAGCAGATGTCCTCTAGGACTCAGTCCAACTTGAGAGGGGCAGGAGGGTGCTGGGGGGCAGTAGCTGCTCCCCCACGAGCTCCCCCAGTCCTGGCGGACCGAGGAGGAGGTCAGAACTGGAAGGAAGCCTCCCGATCTCTCTTCTAAGAAAACAAGGCACGCGGCTTTCTATTAAACACGCTTCCTACCAAGATATGCTGCTTTGCTTTTCAACTGCGCCCCTTCAGTTTCCTCCAGACCCTGAGACTTTTGCCATGAAAGGGAACAAGGGAAAGCCCTACTGTGCACACGAAATAGTCTGCATGAGGGGTCCTGTCTTAAGGTCATGTGAAACGTTAGAGTTGCCTTTAAAGACAGAGAACTTAATCTTCCAAACAGTCATGGCCTTCCTGGAGCTATTGGAGTAAATTGGATGCTTCTAGTAGGAAAAGTGTGGTGTGTGGTTTTGTTTTTTTTTTTTTTTATGCCCAAACTTAATTAAAAGCAAATGAACTAACAAAACCAGCTCTAGGCCGGGTATGGAGACCAGAGGAGAAACCACCCACACAGAGTGCAGAAGAAATTGAGAAGTTGTTTACATCTGAGTGAGCTTCCGTTTTCTTATCTCTACCATGAAAATACCATTCTTCATTGATTCTAAGACACGTTTTCTTTTTAACTTTATTGGCTGTGAAACTGGGATGCATGGATTAAAATGGTGGGAACTTATCTTTCTTGCTGCTGCTGCTGCTAAGTCGCTTCAGTCGTGTCCGACTCTGTGCGACCCCATAGACGGCAGCCCACCAGGCTCCCCCGTCCCTGGGATTCTCCAGGCAAGAACACTGGGGTGGGTTGCCATTTCCTTCTCCAATGCGTGAAAGTGAAAAGTGGAAGTGAAGTCGGGTACATAAATCAATGAAACTTGTATAAGGGAAGATGTCTCATACAGGATTTCGTGAATTACATGAGATAATATATACTTTGCACATTCACACAGAGGGTAAGTGCGGGGAGCGAGCTCCGCCTCTGGCAAAGGTCATGAGGAAGGAGGCTTGGCATAGGCAAAGGCGGGATCAAGCCTCAGGAGTCTCCCTGGAAATTCTCGAGCAATCTACCCCCAAAACCAGAGTCTGCCTACTTTCTGCTTTGTGCTTTCACCTACACCTCTGACTTTATGGGGGGCTGTCCCCCACGACCTCTCTGAAAAAAGTTAGCTTACAGCTCCAGTTAATAATTCCTGGGTGTGACAGTGTTTAACCTACAAACTCCTTTGGAAATCCTCTAGCCTGCCTGAATAGGTTTTTCCGGCCTCATGTGATTGTTCGGAGCCTCCCAACTGTGAGAGGCAGGAGATGTCCTAAACTGTCTAAACACAGATTCTTTTGAGTAGTTAAAAGATTGATTAGAAATTGTATTGGTGAAGGGATTTTCACTTGTTGGGCCAATGTTTGCTGCTAAGTCTCCATATCCCTTACCTGCTGTGTCCCTGGCAGTGTATTGATTAATATAGTTGGTGTAAATAGTAGCTTTAATGTTTGTAACCTGGGACCCTTGAGTTAATTCTTTTTCTTGTTATAGCCCACCACACCTTTGCTCTGTAGGAATGCAACTTTATCTAATGCTTTTGGAGGGTGGCTCCTGACCAATCACCTTTAGAGAAAAATAAGTTTTCTGAAGAAAAGGTCTTAAAATGTTAACAGGCCTCCGGGCCAGAAGATGATGCAAATCACCTAAGCTTTTGCATATGATAAGTTTGCAGGAAGAAAGCCTGGTTTGCTGCAAGACTCTACCCCTTCCCCCATTATCCTCTGTGCATAACTTAAGGTATAAAAACTACTTTGAAAAATAAAGTGCGGGCCTTGTTCACCGAAATTTGGTCTCACCATGTCGTTCTTTCTCTTACCTTCTGGCTGAATTATTCAGCCTCTTTTCTACACTGAATTTCCTCACTGAGCTATCCTTATCTCAGCCTCTTTTCTCCACTGAATTTTCCTACTGAGCTATCCTCATTCTATTACTCTTTATATCCTTAATTAACGTTTAATTAAGCAATTGTTTCCTGATCTTCGCCGACGCCGTCTCTCCTTCGAATACCCTGGTTCAGCCGGGGCTGGTCCCCGGCAGGTAAGGTTTATACTAAGTAGGATCAGAGAGAGGTTAAGCGATTTGCCCAAGGCCACACAGCTGATAGATGGTAGAGCTGAGATATGAGCCTAGATAGTCTGACTCCAGTGCTTGTGTGCCTAACCAATATACTATACTGCTTCTCATGTTAATTGATTTATTATTCACCACCCCCCACCCCCACCGCCTGCAGTTTTATAGAATTTTAAGGGGGAAGTAAATATGTGTGCTTACTCTTAAATTTTGGGCTCATCTTTGTGTATCTCTCATGGAAGCTCAGATTCTTCTGTATAAACCACTATAGTATAGTGGTTGAGAATGGGGCTACACCAGTCCTAGTATCATAGGCTGTGAAGGTTATTTAATATAGTGTCAGTGTTCTTATTTGTGTAATTGGCATAATAATAGTGTTTTCTGTAAGATTGTTTTAAAGAGGGATAAATGCATTTAAAGCATTTTCACAGTGCTTGACACCATGTAAAAAAGTAGTATTTATTGAGCTATTATGTAATAGCATTACTAGAACTAATAGTATAGCATAACCAGAATTATTTTTATTTCCTACATATGCATCTTTCAGGCCCTCTCAGCCCAGGTCAGACCCTAGAGCTTACACAGCAGGAGCGTAGGCGGGGCTGCTTTCGCTTAATGTCCTTTTCTAGGCTTCTGGAATATTGGTGATGCCAGACCTGGATCCTGTCATTTAGTAGAAACAAAGCTGACAGCAGTCTCACCCCGTGACCTTTTCCATCATTTAAAACAGAGACAAAGGACACTCACCCAAAGAGAAAGATTAGATTAGGCAATTTACCGATTCATGGAATTCATCAACTATCCTGTCCTTTCCCTTTCCGAAGAGCTATGTCCCCACCTGACTTCTGCAGGCCATGCCCTGGGCAGGCCAGCCTCCCTGTCTGCAGAATTCCCTGCAGTAAGAGACCCTGCCCAGGGCCTAGGATGCCACTGGAAGTCAAGGTAGAGGGCTCTTTCTGCTGCTAAATGGTGTAGCTGCAGTCTATTTCATTTCTCTTGGTCTCAACAAGGCAGCTTGGAGGGATGAGAGAGAGGCAGAGGCAGCTTTTGGTGTCAGAGTTCTCCGACTTACCTGCACCCAGTCTGCTCAGCTCTCCCCATGTCCCCAGAGAAGCAGAAGAAGAGGGACTGTGATTGACAGCTGGGAGAAAGCAGGGCTGGGAGCTGTGTCTACCTTGTGGAGCACCCACGGAGAAGAAGGTTCTAGTTTTTCTAGCCTGTGAATAGTCCTGGGCTTATTCTCTAGAGCATTCAGTTGGGACTCTAGAGAGAAGGTGAAGGGAGAATTCTGCCTTTTTTTTTTTTTTTTTTTTTTAACGCATTAATTTTATTATAAACGTTTGTTTGGAAATAAAAAAAGTATGGAAATCTATAGAGTTCAGAATGAAATTATTCTCTAATACCATGTCCTAATGATAACCACTGTTAACCATTTAGTGTATTTCTTTTCTATTGTGCTGCAATACTTTTTGGTTATACTTGAGACATCTTTCCAAATCAGTACATATGGCTCTATTTCATTCTTCTTACTAAGTGATATTAAATGACTTAGGTAAGACATTCTCCTTCTATTTATTTATTTTTTCTTTTGGCCAAACTACTTGCTATGCAGGATCTTAGTTCCCTGACCAGGGATCGAACCTGTGTCCTGTGAAGAGGAAGCTCAGAGACTTGACCACTGGACTGCCAGGGAAGTCCCAAAACAGTCTCCATGTAACTGGTGTTCCTTTAATGGACACTTAAGTTGTATTTTTTTTTTTTTTTTTCTATTTTAAACAAAGCTGCACCAAAGATTCCTGTAGATATATCCTAGTGCATATGTGAGAATGTTTGTAGGAAGAACTCCTAGAGGTGTAATGGCTGTGCCAAAGAGTTTACACATTTAAAATGTTGAAATAGATTGGCTATTTGTTGTTCAGTCGCTTAGTCATATCTGACTCTTTGCAACTCCATGCACTGCAGCACGCCAGGCTTCCCTGTCCATCACCAACTCCCGGAGCTTGCTCAAACTCATGTCCATTGTCTTGGTGATGCCATCCAACTATCTTGTCTTCTGTTGCTCCCTTCTCCTCCTGCCTTCTATCTTTTCCAGCATCAGGGTCTTTTCCAATGAGTCAGCTCTTCACTAATCACTCTGTGATTAGTTTCACAAATTTGCATACTTTTAGGAGAGTGTTAATGTTCAATACCCCTTCCTAGCATTGTTGTTGTTATGTCACTAAGTCATGTCCAACTCTTTTGAGACCTCACAGACTGTAATATGTAATCACAGATTGGAATCAGCTCCTCTGTCCATGGGATTTCCCAGGCAAGAATACTGGAGTGGGTTGTCATTTCCTTCTCCAGGGGATCTTCCTGATGCAGGGATCAAACCGGCAACTCCTGCATTGGTAGGCAGGTTCTTTACCACTGAGCCACCAAGGAAACCTTCTTATCATCATGCAACCTGTGAATTTCCTCAAGCAATAGCTCCTGGGTTCTCCAGAGATTTGGACAATTCTCAGTAACTCTTTCCCTGCACATCAACATGCTTTTTTTGTGTGCCTGCTATGGATGCAAGGATGGGAAGTTGAATAATACTTCATACTCAGAGGAATTTACAAATAGGAGAAGAGACAAGTAAATGAAAATTAAAAAATAACGGGCCAGGTGTCAGGATGCGAGTTAATACTGAGAGGGTATGGAGAAGTGAGCAAAAGCCTCTCTCTGGGGGCCTTTGGGGAAGGCGTCTCAGAGGAAGTGGTTCTTGACGTATGAGTATGAGTTCTGGTAAAGAAGTGAGGAAGGGCACTCCAGGCAGAGGGACTAGCACGTGCAAAGCTGGGGTGCTCATGTGCGGACTGCGGAATGGCTCCATGGCCTGTGGGCTGACCAGGGGCAGTGGGGAGAAGAAATCAATCGAGAGAGAGAAGCTGTAAAGGACTCTGAAGGCCCCAGGAAGGAGAGGTTGTCCGGATCAGGTGGAGAAAGGCCAGAGGGCAAGAGCCTGGATTCAGGAAGCATGATTAAGAGACTAAGAGTGATTAAGCATGGGGTCAGGGTGACTGTGCCCAGGACAGAGAGGAGAGAGCAGGAGGAACGGAGAACATTTGCACACGTTGCTCTGAGATCTCAGACGCAGCCTGGCTTGGTAAGAATCAGCTGTAGAGGCTGTCATCTGGGGCAAATTTATTACACTGGATGGCTAATAAAACGATATTGATTTCATTTTGTTTTGCAACAAGCAATCCCTCTGCTGGGAACAATGTCAAATCTGATGTGTCCAAGTGGAATGAGCAATAAAACTGCTAGCTTGATTCACCTGAAAACTGCTGTCTCAGGCTCAGAGCTGCTTGCACTCTGTGATGGGCCAAGGTGAGGCCTTTATTGGGCTATAATTCCTGTCTTGATTAGGAGGTCTGACCCTGACCTGGGCTAGAGAGATTGGAGAGGTTGCAGGGAGAGAAAATTAAAGGGGAGGGCAATAACCTTGTGAAGGACAAAGCCAGGAGTTACTGTCATTCATTCATTCACTGAAGCTGTATGAGAATTTACTCTGTGCCCAGCAGATTGTGGGCCAT
Source organism: Bos indicus (assembly GCF_029378745.1). Classification (NCBI taxonomy): domain Eukaryota; kingdom Metazoa; phylum Chordata; class Mammalia; order Artiodactyla; family Bovidae; genus Bos; species Bos indicus. Next base: position 12,715,721 of record NC_091788.1, on the reverse strand, counting down.
TAGAGACACAAAGTGTTTGTCCCCCAGGGACCTGGTCTAGGACCAAAGCCATAAAGCTTACAGATGGGTTTGTCTGGCCTGGTCAGATCTCGTCTCCAATAAAACAATGGAGCTCAAGATGTTTGTTCTGGGAGCCCCTCTCTTCTCTCCTTTTCTTCATCCAACCCCGCCTCAGGCTTCCCCACTGACAGTGTCGTAGTTCAGTGGCTAAGTCATGGCCAACTCTTTGGGACTCCATGGACTGCAGCACACCAGGGCTCCCTGTCCTGCACTGTTTCCCCAAGTTTGCGCGAACTCATGTCCACTGAGTCAGTGATGCCATCCAACCATCTTCATCTTCTGCCCCCTCTTCTCCTCCTGCCTTCTATCTTTCCCAGCATCAGGGTCTTTTCTGATGAGTCAGTTCTTTGCATCAGGTGGCCAAAGTACTGGAGTTTCAGCTTCAGCATCAGTCCTGCCAATGAATATTCAGGGTTGATTTCCTTTAGGATTGACTGGTTTGATCTCCCTGCAGTCCAAGGGACTCTCAAGAGTCTTCTCCAACACCACAATTCAAAAGCATCAATTCTTTGGTGTTCAACCTTTTTTATGGTCCAACTCTCTCATGCATACATGACTACTGGAAAAACCATAGCTTTGACTATATGCATCTTTGTCAGCAAAGTGATGTCTCTGCTTTTTAATATGCTGTCTAGGTCTGTCATAGTTTTTCTTCCAAGGAGCAAGCGCCTTTTAATTTCATGACTGCAGTCACCATCTGCAGTAATTTTGGAGCCCAAGAAAGTACAATCTGTCATTGTTTCCATAATAGTGGGTTTATGTCATTTCTGTTCTCAGCCAGCTCCTCCTCATTAAAGTGTCAACAGATGATCAGAGCATTTCTAATAATAGCTTAACACAGAATCCATTCTGATTTCCAAGGTGTGAGAGAGAAAGCCTGGGAAAAATATCTGGTCTTGGCAAAACCAATACAAAATTGTAAAGTAATTAACCTCCAATTAAAATAAATAAATTTATATTAAAAAAATATCTGGTCTTGGTTCTGATTGATCCTAGCCTCACTGCTCATTAGTCTTGTAATTTTGGAAAAATTGTTTAACTTTTCTGAGGCTCGTTTTATTCACCTGAAAGTAGGAAGCTCCATAATTCCTGTCCTGCTCTTCTCATGGGATGGTTGGCAGGCTCAGTAGGACATGGTAGATGTGCTTTGAAAATTGTCGAGAGCAATACAAAAGCCAGAGCCTGTAATGACTCCCGGTGCTCTCTGTTGCTCAGAGACCGAGATTGTTCCTGCAGGGGGCTCCCAATGTGCAGGCCACCCTGCTCTGTGCCCAGCTCTCGAGGGACTGGACACATCACACACAGTTTGGTTCACCTCCTGCCAATCAAAGATGGTGGGATCTGAGGCTCTAATGGGGTTGAACTAATTTCTCCCAAGGAGATACCTGTGTGAAGGCCAAGATGAGTGAGACCTAAAAAGGAATCCCTGAAGATTTCTCTGTAGATGGCAGGATAAGAGTCATTACACTTGAGCTATAGCAGGAGAGATTAGGTCAAACATTGGGAAGAATATACTGGGTTAAGGGTTGGGAGTCACTGGACCGTGCAACCTTGGAACTTTCTAAGACCTAGGTATTTCCCCTTCTGACATGTTGTGTGACTTTGGGCAAATTTACTAAATTTGCCATTTACTAAATTACCAGGGGTCTCGGGGCCTCCATTGCTTCCTAAGTGTTGTGCAGAGGTAATATGCTGTATATGCCAAAATGTGGGCTGAACTGAATCTTCTTTTTGGGAACTTGTTCTGATAAGAAAGACGGAGGCAGCTCTTCTTGTTTAATTTGCTGGGTAGGAGATAAGTTAGACAACTAGAATCCTAGTATCCTGCAAAGCCCCTATGGAGAATTCACTTTGAAGATAGTTAGAAAAAAACTTTGTAAAAAACCAGCTAGTGATTCTGAACAGAATGTAACTGTTGAACTGCTGAAATGCTCTTTGGGCTCAGTTGGAAGAGATGAAAAAGACTTTTAGCAGGCTGCATATCACCGCCTTGAGTTTTTCCCTACAAAGTGTTTGGTAAAAAGAAAATTTTACCTAATTGTTCAGGACAAAAAGAGAACTAGTAAGGAGTTTGAGACTTATGCTTAAACATAAGGAGTTTGAGACTTACGCTTAAATATGAGAAGGAGACGTACGCTTAAATATGAGAAGGCATGTCTATTGCCACTGATAAGCATATCTTTATAGAAGGGGAGGGCTTTAGCTCATATGGTAATGAATCTACCTGCAATGCAGAAGACATGGGTTCAATCCCGGGTTGGGAAGATCCCCTGGAGAAGGGAATGGCAACCCTCTCCAGTATTCTTACCTGGAGAATCCCATGGACAGAGGAGGTTGGTGGGCTACAGTCCGTGTGGTCACAGAGAGTCGGACACGACTGAGGGACTATGGTTCTGATTCCCAGGTGGCGCTAGTGGCAAAGAATCTGCCTGCCAATACAGGAGATGCATGATATTTGCGATCAATCCCTGGGTTGGGACAATCCCCTGGAAATGGCACCCTACTCCAGAATTCTTGCTTGAACAATTCCATGGAGAGGGGAGCCTGGCGGGCTACAGTCCATGGGGCCACAAAGAATCAGACACGACCGAGAGACTGAGCGTGCATAGAAGGGGAATGAGTTTTTGATTGATTGATCACATCAGGGGTGGAGAGGCTCCTGTTGTGTCTCTCATCAGGAGCACTGGTGCTGAGACCTCCCCAAGTCACGCTCATTGAGTGATGTCACAGGGAGCACGGTTGTGATTAACAGTGATGAAGATGGTGGTGGTGGTGCCGGGAGCGGGCCTTCTCTGGAAAGTGTTTTGTATGGATGACCTCACTGAATTCTCATCACCACACGATGTCTTCTTAGCCTCACTTTATAGATGCAGAAACTGAGGTTAGTGAAGGTAAATACATTACTCAAGGTTGCCTTTCTAGGAAGTGGAAAAAACCTAGGCAATCTCACCCAAGAGCAACAACTAAACATACTGTCTCCTAATCCGAATTATATTCTAGCTTCTGCTCTAATCAGGACTGTAAGTTATAAAATATTTGAATTAAATTGAAGTAGCGTATGGAGGTTTCTTTTCTTTTAATGCTGCCAGATGGCTGAGTTTTAAACCTCCTTGAAGAGAATCTCTGACCTTTCAAACTAAGGCATCTTATTGCTTGCAAGATACCTTGCATTTTGGAAAAATAAATTTTTGGAATAATGTCACAAGGTAGGTACTACTATCCCATTTAACAAATAAAGAAATTAAGGTTCAGACAATTTAAATCCTTTTTCCTCAAATTTTAAAGTATATATAAACCCAATGGGGATCTTGTTAAAGTCAGATTCTGATTCAGTAGCTTGAAGCTTGAGATTCTGCATTTCCAACAAGGTATTACAGAGGTTGCTCGTCAGGGAGCAAGAAAGGTAACCTGCTCGGATGACATAGCACAGAAGAACAAAACCCTGAAAGCCTAGTCTTGTAGCACTATCGGGTGGCTTCGGAGGTTCGGTGTTGGTCGTATTAAAAAGACATGGTTGCCCTTCGTCTGGCGGGACAGGCAGCTGCACAGACATCTAGACCTGAATCTGGCTTTGACCGCTTGTGCCTCTGGGTCATGCTTATCTCCCCTCTGAGCCTCAGTTTCTCTCTCTGCACAGTGTTAAGGGTGAATTACATGATTTCCAAGTTGTCTGAGTACCAGGCACATCATGAGGAGAAGTGCCTGGGATGCAGGCTGGAACCCTGGATGGAAAGATCTTTCCCTGAAACGGGAACATTGAAAGGAATGACCTTAGAACACACATCATTTCTGAGAGAACTTCCTGCCCAGGATCAGTAGGAAAACTATTTTATCTGTGAGAGAGGAGAATGATTAATGCTTCTCAGTGTGCTGATTTTCTAAGGGAGTATGATTGAGCCTCAGAAACCTGGGGGGCTGGAAGGTCGGACTCCCCAGGCCGTCATTTAGACAGTAGGGAGGGAGCAGCCGCTGGATCTCTATCAACCTGGGGGATACCTGGGAAGGTAGTCTCGATTCTCTGAGACAGGAGCCAGATGGGGAAGGCCATTTGTTTATCTTCTTTAGAGAAATGGCTAAGTGGTTTTCTCATTTTTTAGTTTTTGTTTTTTTTTTTAATAATTAATTTTTTTGTGGCTGCCCTGGGTCTTCATTGCTGCTAACTGGCTTTCTCCCTAGTTGTGGGGAGTGAGGGCTACTCTTTGTCAAATGTGAGGGCTTCTCACTGCAGTGGCTTCTCTTGTTGCTGAGCACAGGCTCTGGGCGTGCAGGCTTCGGTAGCTGTGAATCAAAGGCTCCATGGTTGTGGCTCGAGGACTCCAGAGCTCAGGCTCCACAGCTATGACCAAGGGGCTTAGTTACTCCATGGCGTGTGGAATCTTCCTGGACCAGGGATTGAGCCTGTGTCCTCTGCGTTGGCAGGTGGATTACTATCCCCTGTGACACCAGGGGCGTCCTAGTTGGGTTATTTTGAGTTGTCAGATATACGATTTGCAAATATTTTCTCCCATTTCATGGTTTCCTTTTTTACTCTATTGATTGTGTCCTTTGATGCACAGAGGTTTTAAATTTTTTCCAGTTTACCTCTTTTTACTTTTGTTGCCTATACTTTTTGGCATCATATCCTAAAAATCATTGCCAGATCTGATATCATAAGGTTTTTCCTGTTTCTTCTAAGAGTTTCATAGTTTGAGACTTTGATCCATTTTGAGTTAATGCCATTCTTTTGCATTTTGTTGTTAATATCAGTTATCCCAACACCATTAGTTGAAAAGTCAACCTGATACCATTGTTGAAAAGTCGTTTCTTTTCTTCATTGAATGGTCTTGGCACCCTTGTCAAAAATTTCTGGAGTCTATTCTGTTCAATTGATCTGTGTTTCTCTTTTTATGTCAGTAACACTGCCACCCCCCCCCCCCCCCGCCCACTTTTTAATACCACACTTAATGGTAAAGAGTCTGCCTCCAATGTGGGAGACCCGGGTTTGATACCTGGGTCGGGATGATCCACTGGAGAAGGAACTGGTAACCCACTCCAGTATTCTTGCCTGGAGAATCCCATGGACAGAGGAGCCTGGCAGGCTACAGTCCATGGGGTTGCAAAGACTCGGACATGACTGAGTGACTTCACTTTCTTAAAAAAATATATTTTATTTATTTAGTTTTATTTGGAGGATAATTGCCTTACAGTACTGATTTGGTTTCTGCCATACAAAATGTGAATCAGCCATAAGTATACATATGGCCCCTCCCTCTTGAGCCTCTCTCCAGTACCACACTCTTTTGATTATTGTAACTTTGTAATGAGAGAAGGCAATGGCACCCCACTCTGGTACGCTTGCCTGGAAAATCCCATGGACAGAGGAGCCTGGTGGGCTGCAGTCCATGGGGTTGCTAAGAGTCGGACACAACTGAGCGACTTCACTTTCACTTTTCACTTTCATGCATTGGAGAAGGAAATGGCAACCCACTCCTGTGTTTTTGCCTGGAGAATCCCAGGGACCGGGGAGCCTGGTGGGCTGCCGTCTATGAGGTCGCACAGAGTCAAACACGACTGAAACAACTTAGCAGCAGCAGCAACTTTGTAATAAGTTTCAAAATCAGGAAGTATAAGACTTCCAACCTTGTTCTTTTTCCAGATTGTTTTGGCTATTTGGAGTCCCTTGATATACCAAATGAATTTATGGTGGAGTTTTCTCTTTCTTAAAAAAAAATGCGATTGGGATTTTGATAGGGATTGCATTAAATCTGTAGACTGCTTTGGGTAGCATTCACATCTTAACAATATTAAGTCTTCCAATCCATGAATACAAGATGTCTATCCATTCATTTGTGTCTTTAATTAGTTTAGCAATGTTTTATTGTTTTCAATGTAAAACTCTAAATATTTTAAAGATATTGTTTAGTCTTTATAACAACCTAAAGAGGTAGGTGCTATTATAATCTTCATTTATAAATGAGAATACTAAACTAGTCCATCCTAAAGGAAATCACCCCTGAATATTCATTAGAAGGACTGATGCTGAATCTTCAATACTTTGGTCACCGGATGCGAAGAGGTGACTCATTGGAAAAGTCCCTGATGCTGGGAAAGACTGAGGGCAGGAGGAGAAGGGGACGAGACAGAGGATGAGGTTGTTGGATGGCATCACTGACTCCATGGACAAGAGTCTGAACAAACTCTGGGAGACAGTGAAGGACAGGGAAGTCTGGCAGGCTGTAGTCCATGGGGTTGCAAAGAGTTGGACATGACTGAGCGACTGAGCAACAACAATAGTCAAGTGACTAGTAGGTAGAGGGGCTAGGATTCAAATCTTGGCAATCTGGACACAGGTCCTATGCTCTTGAATGCTTTACTATATTATTTAGACAACTTTTGGAAACCTGCAGAGGGAGATGACAATAAGCAAAGCTTTCAGTACCTCCAGAAGGGCTCAGGAATTGAAAGTACCAGAGACCTCACAAGGAAGAGGTGAGGGGTGAGGCTAAAAACAAGAGGGTTCTCTTCTGTACCCTAATCAGTTGGACAACCACCTCTCACATCCCAGCAGGCAAGGGGAAGCAGTTCACTCTTTGGAGAAACTGAATCAGACTGGCTCTGCACTCAGGGCACCAGGGGCAGTAGAGGACAGGCATCTTTCTGAAAGCAGTAGAATTAAGTGAAAGTCTACCTGTTGGATGGTGAGGCACAAACCGTCATATTTCTACTGGGCTATCAGGAAGCAGACTGTCAGACAAGGATAGAGGAGAAGAGAGATGAAATTAGAGGATCGAACCAGAGTTCTACTAGCTGATTAATTGGTGTTTACACAGGAAATGAGGAGAGGGAAGAAATTATTCAAAAGATAAAGCAAAAATTCTAGAATTGAAAGATGAGTTTGCAGATATAAATAATGCACTAAGCACTCAGAAAAATGAATTAAAAACTCTACTCTAGGCATATAATCATGAAATTCCTGAGCTCCAATTGTAAGAGGTCAGTTGTTGGGGCCCATTTATTTTCTATTCCACTGTACTCTGGATTCACTGTACCTTGGCAATTGGCCAAGTTATGCAGAGTAGTCAGGGCTTTGTCTTCAGGCCATGGTCATGTGTGGTGTGGGATAAATGGAAAAGAATGAAGATATTAAAATATTCATTCTCACGATAGTCCACTGGCTTGAAGGGACATATGGACTGTAATGAGGACCATGACACCTGCATACATCATTGAAAAGGTTTATAATGATGTGTAAAGCCTTCAGGAGTGAGTAGTATTCGATAATACACCCTGCTTCCTTGTCCTGTACAGAGCAAAGAGGCCATGGCAGTTTTCCTTGAATTGACTTTTATTCTCTTATTCTCTGTTTTTAGTGGTTACTCTCTGAAGAGGAGATCCTGGGACTCTTATAACTATCTTTACAAGATTCTGTCAGGCTAAACAAGCCCAGGCTCTCTGTTTGGAATTCTACTTGAGAAATGATATGCAAAGATGTAGTTCATGATTAACAAACAAACAAACGCACAAAAACTTTCAGGGGTTGTTTGAGCTCTGACTTTGACAGTCAAGACAAATGAAGCTGGGCTGATTTCCTTGATAAGAGAATTATCTGGTAACCTGTTGAGAAGGGAGATAAATCAAGTAGGAATATGATCTAAGAGTGTAGGCTGAGTTGGTTATTCAATTGTCACTCAACTCCAAATTCCACTTTCTGTATTCTGCCCCTGATGCTGGGGATGGGTGTGCTTAGTCGCTCAGTTGGGTCCGACTCTGTGTGACCCCATGGACTGCAGACCGCCAGGTTCCTCTCTCCAAGGGGATTCTCCAGGCAAGAATACTGGTGTGGGTTGCCATGTCCTCCTCCAGGGGATCTTTCTGACCCAGGGATTGAACCTAGTTCTCCTGTGTCTGGGGCTGGATCTCCGCGTAACATTTTTCTTTTGTAGGCTGGCATCTTTTTAGGTTCTGCCATGAGGGGGCACTAGCGGGAAGCCGGAAGGCAGGAGGAGGGGAGAAGTGACTTCCTGTTTGCTTGTGGTTCTGGTCATTGTCATCCCAGCCACAGCTCTTTGCCCAACTGTGGGGACGGTTGGTTCTAGCCTCCAGCTTCTTTTGGGACACCCAGCCCTGGCTTCATCTTGCGGTATCAGCAGGAGCCAGGCTTGCCTCTCCTGGAGGTCTGACTGTAGCTCCAGTAAGCATCTCCTTTTGTCTCTCTCTTTGTTCCCTCACTTAGGCGTGGCAGCTTCCAACTGCAGTTATTAAAACCTCTGGGTACCTCACAGGTTCCCTTTTTTGGCTCTTTTAGCCCCCTAACATCTGTCTAACCAGTTCCTTGAATTAAGTTCCCTCTGTTGAAATGCTTAGACTGGTTTCTGTTTTCCTGACAGATACACAGACTGAAATGAAAATGGATCTATAGACATGATCTGGTTTTCTTATCAGACAGCTGAGAAGCGCTGTGTGATACTTCTGGGTGAAACTTCTTATCCTTCTCCCGCTTCTGACCTATAACACATGAGTTAGTAAATGCTAGAATATATAGTTTTTCAGAAAGGCCAGATGGTACCTGGTCTGGGAAAAACAAAACAAAACAAAACAGTAATAAAGAGGGATTGCAACCCCTTTCCTTGACTGTTTACTTTTGGAGTCTGGCCACTGAATTGGACAATACTTGGCCACTTAGAAAGTGAAGAGGAACTAAAAAGCCTCTTGATGAAAGTGAAAGTGGAGAGTGAAAAAGTTGGCTTAAAGCTCAACATTCAGAAAACAAAGATCATGGCATCCGGTCCCATCACTTCATGGGAAATAGATGGGGAAACAGTGGAAACAGTGTCAGACTTTATTTTTCTGGGCTCCAAAATCACTACAGATGGTGACTGCAGCCATGAAATTAAAAGACGCTTACTCCTTGGAAGGAAAGTTATGACCAACCTAGATAGGATATTCAAAAGCAGAGACATTACTTTGCCAACAAAGGTCCGTCTAGTTAAGGCTATGGTTTTTCCATTGGTCATGTATGGATGTGAGAGTTGGACTGTGAAGAAGGCTGAGCGCCGAAGAATGGATGCTTTTGAACTGTGGTGTTGGAGAAGACTCTTGAGAGTCCCTTGGACTGCAAGGAGATCCAACCAGTCCATTCTGAAGGAGATCAGCCCTGGGATTTCTTTGGAAGGAATGACACTAAAGCTGAAACTCCAGTACTTTGGCCACCTCATGCGAAGAGTTGACTCATTGGAAAAGACTGATGCTGGGAGGGATTGGGGGCAAGAGGAGAAGGGGACGACAGAGGATGAGATGGCTGGATGGCATCACTGACTCAATGGACGTGAGTCTGGGTGAACTCCGGGAGTTGGTGATGGACAGGGAGGCCTGGCGTGCTGCGATTCATGGGGTTGCAAAGAGTCGGACATGACTGAGTGACTGATCTGATCTGATCTGATGTGAAGAGCTGACTTATTTGAAAAGACCCTGATGCTGGGAAAGATTGAGGGCAGGAGGAGAAGGGGACGACAGAGGATGAGATGGTTGGATGGCATCACTAAGTTAATGGACATGGGTTTGGGTGGACTCTGGGAGTTGGTGATGGACAGGGAGGCCTGGTGTGCTGCGGTTCATGGGGTCGCAAAGAGTCGGACACGACTGAGCGACTGAACTGAACTGAACTGATTCCTTCTATGTATATATTTCTATACTCTGTTGCATATGATAAAAACCAATTTGAGTTAGAGACAGCGAAAAAGAGACAATGTATCGTTCATGTACTGGAAAATCTGAGAGTAGAGCTAGCTTCAAGTACTGCTGAATTCTGGAGTTCAGTCTTTGCATGTCTGGGTTAGGGTTCCTCTATTGGCTTAATTTTCAGGCAGGGTCTTTTTTTTTAAATGAAATATAGATGATTTACAACGTTGTGTTAGTTGCTGGTATATGCAAAGTAATTTAGTTTTTACATATTTTCCATTATGACTTATGGAAATATACTATTTTATATTTATATATGCTGCTGCTGCTGCTAAGTCGCCTCAGTCGTGTCCGACTCTGTGCGACCCAATGGATGGCAGCCCACCAGGCTCCCCCGTCCCTGGGATTCTCCAGGCAAGAAGACTGGAGTGGGTTGCCATTTCCTTCTCCAATGCATGAAAGTGAAAAGTGAAAGTGAAGTTGCTTAGTCGTGTCCGACCCTCAGCGACCCCATAGACTGCAGCCCTTCAGGCTCCCCCGTCCATGGGACTTTCCAGGCAAGAGTACTGGAGTGGGGTGCCATTGTATATATATTTATATATACTATTTTATATATAGTATTTCTAACTGTTAATCCCAAATTTATCCCTCCCCTACCCCTTTCTCCTTTGGTAACCATACATTTGTTTTCTATGTCCATGAGTCTATTTTTGTTTTGTGAATAAGTCCATTTGTTTCATATTTTAGGTTTCACGTGTAACTGATACCATATGGCATTTGTCTTTCTCTTTCTGACTTACTTAGTGTGATAATCTCTAAGTTCATCCATGTTGCTGCAAATGGCATTATTTCTTTCTTTTTTATGGATGAATAACATTCCATTGTATATCTGTATATCTGTATCATATAGTCTTTGTCCATTCATCTGTTGATGGACACATAGGTTTCTTCCATGTCTTGGCTTTTGTAAACAGTGCATCTGTCTTTTCAAATTAGAGCTTTCTCTGGATATATGTTCAGGCAGGGTCCTTCTATGTGGTGGTAAAGACGGCTATACACTTTGTTATTAAAGTCTTACATTATTCTTAGAGCTTATCATTCCCCCTGAATATTCATTGGAAGGACTGATGCTGAAACTGAAGCTCCAATACTTTGGCCACCTGAAGCGAAGAGCTGACTCATTTGAAAAGACCCTGATGCTGGGAAAGATTGAAGGCAGGAGGAGAAGGGGACGACAGAGGATGAGATGGTTAGAGAGCATCACTGACTCAATGGACATGAGTTTGAGCAAGCTCCGGGAGATGGTGAAGGACAGGGAAGCCTGGCATGCTGCAGTCCGTGGGGTCACAAAGAGTCAGACATGACTGAGCGGCTGAACAAGAGTCTTATGTAATTCTTAGAGCTTATAATTCTGAAGAAAAGTGAGATCTCACCTTTCATCTTCCATTTTCAAACCATATTGACATTGAATTCGTTTTTTATGCTGGGGCCACATGCCCATTTGTCAACTAATTACAGTGGCCAGGAGGAAAGGATGGAACACTTGGCTGGGTCTGGGTATGTGCCCATCTGCCCCTAGGGTGGGGACCAGCAGATGCAGATAGAGAAAGGGGGTGAATGACAGTGATAATAGCTACTCTTGTTTATCTCATTTAATATATAAAACTCTGCTGTGGTCTGAATGTTTGCCCCCGGCTTCCAAATTGCTATTTTGAAATCTAATGCCCAGTGTGATGGTATTTGGAGGTGAGACCTTTGGAAGTGCATAAGTCATGAGGGTGGAGGCCTGGTGACTTACAAGGACCTTAGAGAGTTCTCTAACGCTTCCACCATGAGAGGACACAAATAGGAGGTGCTGTCTGTGAACCAGGAAGTGGGCTGGGCCCTCATCAGAAACTGAATCTGCCTGGCCTTGATCTTGAATTTTCCAGCCTCTAGGACTATGAGAAACAATAAACATGTGTTGTTTGTAAGCCACTCAGTATATGGTATTTTATTTTGTAGCAGACCAAGTGGACTAAGACATTCTCTATGGGGTAGGTATTTTTAAATCTGCTTTAACCCATTAAGAAATGTAGGCTCAGGGGCCTCAGGTATCTCAGCTTGTGAGTGGAATTCTAATCTAGGTCTGTTAAGTCCAAAGATCCTGCTCTTCAGATACTGATACACTGCTTATCCAGCAAAACCATGTTCGAGAGGGTCACACTGGGAACTCACATTTGTTTTTAGGTCCTGGAGGTTTGATCTTGGGCCTAGAAACAGAAGACACAGTCAGAAGGAATAGACAAGAAGTGAGGAGCCAAGGTCGGAATGAGATGTGGGAGTCCAGGGCTTTATCTGTGAATATGGTTGGGAGGATGCTCAGAACTCTGATCAAAGGGTGGTGTATAAAGGGCTTATCACCTTCCAGATGCTGTTTGTCCAAGAGGTACAGCTGAGTTGCTTGGCTCAGGGTGAGCTTGGTGATTTTTGGTTCTAGATGGAGCCACAACTTCCCATGACTTAACTAACTCTAGTCAGCTCTGGCTTCACCTTAATCCCTAGGTACCAGTCTTCTTTCAGCAGCTTTCCTCTCTCTGACTTTTCCTTCGCTCATCCTTCATCTAAGCATCAGGTGAAATACTATCCTCTTGGAGGGTATGGGTGTGTGCCTGAGACATGTACAGATTAATCACAAGAGATATGCACGCCATCTCTCCTGGGCAGAACTGACTGGATAGACTTGCTCAGTCTGATTTTCACTAGTTCATTATAACAGGCTCAGAGATGAATTTTGAAACGAGGAGCTCTGATTCAGAGGAAAGAGTACACAGGTGTAAAATCTATCCATCATTTAACCAACAAGTATTAATTAAGTCCCTAAGGAAATGGCAACCCACTCCAGTGTTCTTGCCTGGAGAATCCCAGGGACAGAGGAGCCTTGTAGGAGGCCGTCTATGGGGTCTCACAGAGTCAAACACAACTGAAGCGACTTAGCAGCAGCAGCAGCAGCAGTGTGTACCCAGCCCTGTACTAGGCCCTAAGATGGGTGGGGGCAGAGAGTAGAAAGGACAACAAAATAGTAGAAGACTAGTCCATGCCGATGAGAGCCTTTCTACCTAGCTGAAGACTTCAGAACAAGAAAAATAGAATACTTGAGGTTGAGATGATGGAACGTAATGGCCAATGTGCTCATTCATTGGACAAATCTTTGCAGTGTCTCCTATATGCCAGGCACTGTGCCAAGCACGGGTAAACCAAACATGCAATTATTTTCCTCAAAGAGCTTGTATCTAGAAGGAGATGTTTTCAAATAAGTAAAAAGACCATTGCAAACATTTGTTTGATGCTTGCTAAGTGATGGGCACTAAAGTGGGTTTTGTCTTTTGAACTGTGAATACAGAGACAAATAGAGACAAAAATCTAATCCTTTAACCAGGTGGTGTACTAATGGTGATGAAAAGCATGTAAATAGACATATTTTTCATGTGTATATGTGATTGATAGAAGTATGAACTGCATGCCATGGGAACACAGAAAAAGGAAAATGTAGCTCTGTATTGTATGAACTGTCTACAGCCAAAGGGAGCCTGATTGAGAAAAGGGGAAATTTGAAGATGGAGGGGCAAACATTTCCCAGATGGACAAGACATTATTAGCAGAGGAAGCAGATACTCATGGCATGTTTGACCCCTGCAAGTAGCTGTCCAGGTTTGAAATGAGGATGATTGGAGGGACATGAAGGCAGAGAGGCAGCCAGGGGCCAGGTCATGAAGATCCTCAGGCCATGTGTTACGGAGCTTGGATTTTTGTTTAGAAAACAATGCGGAATCACTGGAGCATTTTAAGATGAAACATGAGTTTAATGGTTTTGAAATGTAAAAAGAGGCTGAACTTGAGGCAAGGCGATCTATTAGGGGACCCTGTTAACAAATCAATTCCTGAATAGAATCAGGTAAGAGACAGTGGTTTTAAAATCAGGTAATAGACATGGTAGTAGGCAAGAGGATGAAGAGGGAGGAACTAAGTCTAGAAATACTCGGGAGGTAGTGTTTTCAGGACTTGGGTTTGTGGGGTGAAGGGAGGGAAAGGATCTAGCAGATCCCAAGCTTCTCACTTGGGCGGTCAGGTGCACGGTGTGACCATTTTTCTAGATTTGGGGTATGGGAGATGTGATGGTTAATTTTATGTGCCAACTTAGCCAGACCGTGGTACTCAGTTATTTGGTGAAAGACCAATCTGGATGCTGCTGTGAAGGTATTTTTTAGGTATGATTGACATGTAAGTCAGTAGACTTTGAGTACAGAAGGTAATGCTCCATGATTGAGGGGGATGGACCTGATTCAATCAACTGAAGACCTCAAGAGAGAAGACTGATCCCTTGAGAAAGGAGGCTTCCAGACCCAAGCCTGCAGCCTGACTGTTCCCTCAGCCTTTCCTGCAGATTTCAGCCTTGCAGCCCCCACAATTGCAGGAGCCAAGTCCTTAAAATACATCTCTTCCTATGTATACTTCCTTTGGCTCTATTTCTCTGGAGAACTTTGACGAATACAGGAGGATGTCTTTTTATTCAAGTGTGTGACTCAGAGAGGCTTTACTGAGAAGATGGTTCCGGAGTTTTGAAAGAGAAAGTGAAGGCTTATTTTCGTTGTTTATGCCAGGGGATATTGTGGTTCAATATTAATGTTGTTATTTCTTCCTTTGAGTTGTTGGACAACATATCCCTTCTAGGTTGTTGTATATTAGAAAGAAAGTAGGATATATTTGTGTAATTCTTACCAGTAATAAAATCCACTGCACGCAATAACTTCTAATTATTTTAGTGAAGCCAGAGTTGTCTGATGGTTTCTTTGGAAATTATACAGATGATTTTATCTGTAATAAAAGGTTGGAAATGCCTCTTCAGTGGAGCATTCGGATAGTGTTGAAAAGGATACTAGTTCAACACTATCACTTCACTCCTATTACCTCTCTGGGGGGACAAGTGGGTCCTTCTGTGGGTCATAGGAGGTGGGAAAGTAAATTAGATTATCCTGCTGCTGCTGCTGCTGCTGCTGCTAAGTCGCTTCAGTCGTGTCCGACTGTGTGCGACCCCATAGACGGCAGCCCACCAGGCTCCCCCATCCCTGGGATTCTCCAGGCAAGAACACTGGAGTGGGTTGCCATTTCCTTCTCCAATGCATGAAAGTGAAAAGTGAAAGGGAAGTCGCTCGGTCGTGTCCGACTCTAAGAGACCCCATGGACGGCAGCCTACCAGGCTCCTCCGTCCATGGGATTTTCCAGGCAAGAGTACCGGAGTGGGATGCCATTGCCTTCCTACAAAACTATAATTGAAAGATCTGAAACAGGGAGAATTTTATATGGTTCCTTAAATCTTTACTATTTCTTAATTTTATTTCCTCAAGAGCAAAGCTTTGGGTTCAAACAAAATTAGATCCTCCTCTTATTATCCTTGTAACTTTGGACAGGTAAATTTACTGTTTCAAGTCTCATTTGCAATATCTGTAAAACATACCATTTATGGTTTTTGAAGGATTGACTGAGACTTTTTTTTTTTTTACTAAGTGCTCTGTCCAGGGCTTGGTGCAGAGTTGCATTCAAGTAATAGAAACTGTTTTTATTATTATTTATATTTGTTCCCTCACAGGCTTTAAGCAGGAGGAGGAGGGGACAACAGAGGATGAGATGGTTGGATGGCATCTCCAACTCAATGGTGATGCCATCCAACCATCTCATCCTCTGACTCAATGGACATGAGTTTGAGCAAGCTCCAGGAGATGGTGAAGGGCAGGGAAGCCTGGCATGCTGCAGTCTATGGGCTTGCAAAGAGTTGGGCATGACTGGGCGACTGAACAACAACAGGCTTTCAAATCCCACACTTCCCCAGGATAGTTATATGTTCTTGCTCTCCTGGACTTTGTGGAATTCTCTCCTGTACCAATGCAATTCATAGATTCTCAATACCTAAAATTTCTCAAGAATGAAGGGACCTGACAGGAAGTAGACATGACATCTTCATGGTTAAATGATTCAAGCTGAAGAATAAACCTTATTTCTCGAGGAATAAAACTGGATCTTCACGTATATCTCCCCTTTTTTCTCTTTCACATGGCCAGTTCCTACTCATCCCTCAAAACTCAGGTCAATACCATCTTTTTTTGCTATAGGCAAGGTATACCATGTTTTAATGGAATTTTTTCTGTACTAGGTCTTCTTAACACACATCTCTAGGGAGTTCTACAAAGACTTACAAGACCTTCTAGATCTACCACCAAAAAAAGACATCCTTTTCATCATAGGAGATTGGAATGTAAAAGTAGGAAGTCAAAAGATACCTGGGGAAATAGGCAAGTTTGGCCTTAGAATACAAAATGAAGCAGGGCTAACAGAGTTTTGTCAAGAGAACACATTGGCCATAGAAAACACCCTTTTCCAACAACACAAGAGATGATTCTACACATGGATATCACCAGTGATCAATACTGAAGTCAGGTTGATTATATTCTCTTCAGCTAAAGATGGAGAAGCTCTATGCAGTCAGCAAAAATAAGCTGACCGGGAGCTGACTGTGGCTCAGATCAGCACCTTATTGCAAGATTCAGGCTTACATTGAAGAAAGTAGAGAAAACCACTAGAACATTCAGGTATGACCTAAGTCAAATCCCTTATGATTATACGGTAGAAGTGACAAGTAGATTCAAGGGATTAGATCTGATAGACAGAGTGCCTGAAGAATGATGGACAGAGGTTCATACATTGTTCAGGAGGCAATGACCAAAACCATCCCCAAGAAAAAGAATGCAAGAAGGCAAACTGTTTGAGGAGACTTTACAAATAGCTGAGGAAAGAAGAGAAGTGAAAAGCAAGGGAGAGAGGGAAAGATACACCCAACTGCATGCAGAATTCCAGAGAATAGCAAGGAGAGATAAGAAGGCTTCTTCAATGAACAGAGCAAAGAAGTAGAGGAAAACAATAGAATGGGAAAGACTAAAGATCTCTTCAAGAAAATTGGAGCTATCAAGGGAACATTTCATGTAAGGACAGACATGATAAGGACCTAATAGAGGCAGAAGAGATTAAGAAGACGTGGCAAGAATACACAGAAGAACTATACAAAAATGGTCTTGATGACCCAGATAACCACAATGGTGTAATCACTCACCTAGAGCCAGACATCTTTGAGTGTAAAGTCAAGTTGGCCTTAGGAAGCATTACTACATACAAAGCTATTGGAGATGATGGAATTCCAGCTGAGCTATTTAAAAAAGATGATGCTGTTAAAATGCTGCAGTCAATATGTTAGCAAATTTGGAAAACTCAGCCGTGTCCATGGGATTGGAAAAAGTCAGTTTTCATTCCAATCCCAAAGAAGGGTAGTGCCAAAGAATGGTCAGACTACCATACAACTGTGCTCATTTCACATGCTAGTAAGATTATGTTCAAAATTCTTCAAGCTAGGCTTCAGTAGTACATGAATGAAGAATTTCCAGATGTATAGGCTGGATTTAGAAAAGGCAGAGGAATCAGAGATCAAATTGCCAACATCCACTGGAACATAGAGAAAGCAAGGGAATTCCAGAAAAACATCTACTTCTGCTTCATTGACTATGCTAAAGCCTTTGGCTTTTTGGATCACAACAAACTGTGGAAAATTCTTAAAAAGATGGAACTACCAGACCTCCCTACCTGGCTTATGAGAAAGCTGTATGCAGGTAAGAAGCAATAGTTAGAATCAGTCATGGAACAACAGACTGGTTCAAAATTGGGAAAGGAATATGACAAGGCTGTATATTGTCTTTCTGTTTATTTAACATATATGCAGAGTACATCATGGAAAATGCTGGGCTGGATGAGTTATAAGCTGGAATCAAGATCGCTAGGAGAAATATCAACAACTCAAATATGCAGATGATATCACTCTAATGGCAGAAAGTGAAGAACTATAGAGCCTCTTGATGAGTATGAAAGAGGAGAGTGAAAAAAAAATTCAAAATACTAAGATCATGGCATCTGGTCCCATCACTTCATGGCAAATAGAAGGGGAAAAAGTAGAAGCAGTGACAGATTTTCTTTTCTTAGACTCCAAAAGCACTGTGAATGGTGACTGCAGCCATGAAATTAAAAGATGGTGCTCCTTGGAAGGAAAACTATGAGAAACCCACACAGTGTATTAAAAAGCAGAGACATCCCTTTGCTGACAAAGGTCCATCTAGTCAAAACTATGGTTTTTCCAGTAGTCATGTATGGATGTGAGAGTTGGACCATAAAGAAGGTTGAGCACTAAAGAACTGATGCTTTTGAAGTGCGGTGTTGGGGAAGACTTGAGAGTCCCTTGAGCTGCAAGGAGATCAAATCAGTTAGTCCTAAAGGAAATCAACCCTAAATATTCATTGGAAGGACTGATGATGAAGCTGAAGCTCCAGTACTTTGCCCACCTGATGTGAAGAACTGACTCATTGGAAAAGACCTGATGTTGGGAAAGATTGAAGGCAAAAGGAGAAGCGGGTGGCAGAGGATGAGATAGTTAGATAGCATCACCAAGTCAGTCGAAATGAATCTGAACATACTCTGGGAGACCGTGGAGGACAGAGGAGCCTGGAGTGCTGCCGTCCATGAGCTCACAAAGAGTTGGGGACAACTTAGCAACTGATCAATAATAGTGCTATTACATTGCTTATAATCATCTCTTCTCTTATTTTATCTCTTTCTAACAGGGAGCTCTTTTACAGGCATGGACCATATTCACCTTTCTACCTCCAATGTCTGGCACAGTGCCCAGAACATCATCTAGATGGATGAAGATATGGAGTGAGTTACAATCAGGACCATATGATAAACATAATTTCCCACCACCAATTGTCTCCAGTTGTGTCTATCTCCCCTAGGTACTGCTGAAGGCACTGCCATCTACTTATGACGCAGAAGAATTCTGCAATTGCTTTCTCAGGCTCTATACCCACCACAGTCAGATTGAGTAAGGCAGTTTCTATGTGCAAAAGTAGGATGAGATTAGGTATACCATGCGTAGAAACTGTGATTCACTTTTAATGAGGATAACTGTTTTGAATATCAAGCTGGTGTGCATTCTCATTAGCAATTCTCGTTAATTCTCTGAAATGCTCATAAAGTCAGGGTTACAAATTTAGAATGAATCACTCATATCTTGACTTCCTGTTGACTGGAGATTTTGAATTGCATCCTCTCTCATCAGAGGTCCCTATACATCTCCAGCCTTTATTTTTATCCTCGATAGCCAGCTCCTACCTAAACCAATTTCTAATTGGGACATATGAGGTTAAATCTAGGACAAAGGGAGAAGAAAATCTAGAAAACAACAACAGTCCTGTTAGACACAGGTTCAATACGGTGATTTTACAGAGAGGTGATTGCAGGAGGACCATGGCAGCCTCCCCGTTATAATGAGAGCTCATAGCCCCACCTCACACCCCCACCAGCTCCCTTCACACACTCTCTATGGCTCCACGTGGGGGCCTTGCCTACAGAGGCTTCAGCAAGTGTTTTGTGCCAGAGCGCTGCCAACACACCACCCACTCTGTCGGTTTTAATTTGTGGCCCCCCTTCCCCACAGAGGAGCTACCACTCAGACTCTGTTTATGATTCTTTTGCTTTTCGTTGCTCTTTCAGTTAGAGGTAAAAATGCATGCATTCCTGCATGATACAGTGTTAGGTTTGTTAGCATTTTAACTCTAGGAAACATGTATCATGCTGAATGTTTTCTTCTGTGACTCTCTTTCATTCCCTAGGCTTTTGGGATTCATCCATGTTGATATGTGTAACTGTAACTCATTCATTTTCATTGCTGATGGAATCCTGCTGTATGACTACACAGGTCCTCAAGGCTTTAGAAAAATCCCTGGGGCCAGAGGTGTTTCCAAATACATGCTTTTTTGCTTGTTTTAATAAAGATAATAGGATGTGTATTCTATCGTAGCCCCCCATTGGGGTCTTGAGAAGCATTTTGTAATCAAATACATGAATATTTCTGATTCAAATGTAGAAAATATTCACACTAAGTGGAATAATAAAGATGCTAAATAGCTTCATGGTAGTTCAAGTCAGGTTCTACCGCCAAATAAGTTTTGAGGTTGCTTTCTGTTTCCAAAGTTAGGGTTTATGGGCCTCCTCCATGATTGTTTTTGTATTCTGTCTTTGATAGAGACATTTGGTTGGCTTCCAGTTTTTTGTTATTGTAAATAATGCTGCTTAAACCATCTGTATATGGCTGCCTCCCCGTACTGGGCTCTTTGAAGGCAGGGCTGGGTCTTAGTCATCTTCATGGCTTAGCACAAGGCCTCAATAAATGTACTTTGAATGAATGAGTAAGTGCTCAGACACTTTTGCTCTTCTTGAAAATTATGGAGCCAGACCAAAACCACAGAAATGAGTCCCAAGGTAGAATTTAAATTCACCAATCTCATTTAAAAAGGGCTGCAATAAAGCAAATAAATAAATCCCCAAGGATCTCTAGGATCATTTTCCTCTATTGCTGCTTAGACAGAATGCCTTCATGTATCTCTCTGTTAAATCATTATTAGTTATAGGTCTTTCAAGGATATTCTATTACTTCAAAAAATAATTTTAGTATAGTGGCACCTCCAACATCCTTCTTTCCTCACTCTGATTTCAGGGGCCATATAAAAAGTTTGAAGAGTCAAATACAGAGAAAAGGATAGGAAGTGGGGAAGTAGCCTCTGAATTCATTAGACGAATCTTGCACTCCATCTATGGCAGTCTCCACTCATGACTCATGTGGCTTAAGGGCAACAGGGATAGAAGAAATGGTGCAGATTGTGCCCGGGGATTAGTCTGCAAGTCCTTGTTGGATGCCTTTCCATTCCACCTCAGGGGCCCAGGGAAAGAGAAGAGCATAAATGGAAATATTACATGGTCTCAGCTTAGGCAGCGGCCTGACATAGCTTTTCTCATTTCTGGACAGAGACTTATTTTTCCCTTCCCTGGATTGCTCCTAATCTTTTTGCCTATAAGGTTAGATAGACTATGGATCTCTAAATGAAAACTTGCCACTATTGTAAGGGGCTTTTGTAAGTATACAAATAAGTCAAAAAGAAAATGTCAAGTCATCCATACTGAACTGGATATTTCAAGGCTCTGAGAACATTGTTATCTCTTCATTGGACGCTATTCATTCAACAAACACTCTGTATATTAAATTTTTGCTGGGTGCTGAGGATGTCAAAGATATCCCTGTGATGGTTAATTTTACTTGTCAACTGGTCTGGGCCTCTGTGCCCAGATATTTGATCAAATTTTATTCTGGGTGTTTCTATATTTTCGGATGGGATTTACATTTAAATTGATGGACTTTTAGTAAAGCAGATTGCCCTCCATAATATTGGTGGGCCTCATCCAATCCGTTGAAGGCCTGAATAGCAAAGAGACTGACCTCTTCCCCCAAAGCAAAGGCAATTGGCTAGCAGACAACTTTCAGGTTTCATCTGAAACACTGGCTCTTTCTGGTTCTGTAGCAGACTGCCTCAAACTGCAACTCTTTCTTGAGCCTTCAGTCTGTCTTCCCTATTAGATTCTGGATTCACTAAGGCTCCACCATCCCATGAACCAATTCCTTCACTGAATCACTTTCTCTCTATATATGCACACATCCGATTGATTCTGTTTCTTTGGAGACTTCAACTAACAAAACAGCTGTTTTTAAACACCTCTGTGTCTCTTGAAACAGACATGCAAACAAGCGATTCTAATTCAGTATGAAGCCTGCCCCAAAGGTCGGTCACATGTACTAAGTATTGATAGAGTGAGAGCAGAGACAAAGAAGCACTCGCATTTCTCTAGGGATTCTCGGGGAACTCTTTCGAAAAGATATTTTCTAGGAGAGCAACATCTGAGACAGACAGATTAATATGTAAAGTCCAAAGGGCTAGGAAAACAGAGTGTTCTGAGGACCATCTATGCAGGAGGAAGTGGTGCAAAATAGAGATCCAAGGTGTGGTAACTGAACAAAACGCTCAGAAGTTAAGAGAAAAGCAATTAACGTGCCTATGTGCATCTGTGGACAGATGCTCCTTGGGGACAAGGACTGGAAAGGAGGTCACTTTGCTCTAGAGCTCTGTCCTGAAAACAAGGCAAACGAAGGCCAAGAAAGCGCTCCTGTCAGACTCAGAGGAAATTGGCCCGCCTTACAGAACTCCAAAGCTGGGGTGGGGGGCTCTGAGTACAGGCAGTGGCCACGCCATCAGCACCCAGGACTAGGGTGGTCTTCTCTATGTGACACCCGGGGTAGAATCTCACTGCAAATATTTGTTACAAAGCACTGACATTTAAACACTTTGCTTATTGTCTAAAAGCCTTCAGTCCCTGGTTTAGTGAAGCAAGGGCTTATTCTTAAGGCTGTGATTACGTAATGTAAGTAAATAGGCTTAAGAAAAAAGAAGAAAGGGAGAGGGAAATGGTAATCCATTAAGATACAGAGTCAGTTGACAATTCTGCCCCATTTTCTAAGGTAAGCTGAGTAGAAACAGCTGAAAATAGATACTGAGAAGGAAATGATAGAAACGGGAATCAACAAAGTCCACACCTCTAGGCTAGAGATTGATTAGAATTGAAAGTGGATTCAGTTAACTGAATTATGATGAAATGACTGTAATTAGGTTAAGGGAAATTTAGAGTGTAAACATTTCAGGCACACCTAGAATCTGTATCAGTTTCCAAGTGGAGATGTTAAGCAGAGAGCGAGCACCACTTTGAGGGTCTTATTCATTAGAAGGATAACTGAGAGCCTGGGAGGAGAGTTTTATCTGAGGGCGATCCCTTCCGAGCACCTTATGCACCGCTCCTGCACATTAGCTCCTCCAATCCTTATGTTTATCCCCTGTCCAAAGGCCCTCCTTGTGCTGAGCTCTCTGGTTTGCCTAGTTTCCATCCATGGCTTACAGCAGTGATCACCCATCACCTCCAGCAGATGATCCCCAACAGACCTTTCTTCTTTCCCAGGCCTGCACTCTCACAGAAGCAATTTTAATGACATTTAAAAGTAAATCGAGTGGAGTTTGTAACAGCAACATTATATGATTGTACCTTTCGTGGTCATGTTTTCAGAGCAGGTGGCATATAGAAAAGGGCTTTTCTTGATAAACGACATCCTGTGGGGATGTCGAGGAGAAAATTCAACTTGCCTTCTGTTGTCAGCACCAACAGTATCTACCATGCCCACAGCACACATCTGAAAGCTCAAGCTGCACAAAGCATCCGTGCTGACCTTAGAGTAACTGTGTGTGTTGGTGATATTGAAAATGACTTTGGGATATGGATAACAACCTCTCCTCATCAAGGCATCGTGGAGGAAGATGAAAGTACTGACCACCAAATATAATTTTATTTTATCCATGTGAAGATTAAGACTTGATGGAAGATTTTGCAACTAACTGGATGTTTGGTCTTAGACAAGCCTTTTAATGTCTTGGAGCTTTTGGGTCTTCATCTGTAAAATGGGGATACAGAAATTGTCTACCTAATGGGGCGCTTTGACCCAACCATTAGTGGTCGCTTTTGTTTTGTACCCCTTCCCTAAACAAACCCGTGCTCCATCTATACTATGGGCTTCCCAGGTGGCTCAGTGGTGGAGAATCTGCCTCCAATGCTGGAGAGACAGGAGACGTGGATTTGATCTCGGGTCAGGAAGATATACTGGAGGAGGAAATGGCAATCCACTCCAGCACTCTTGCCTGGAGAATCCCGTGGACAGAGGAGCCTGACAGGCTACAGTCCATAGGGTCACAAAGAGTCTGACATGTCTGAATGACTGAGCACGCATGCACACACGCCATCTCAACTGGTGTGCCCAGGAGATCTTATAAATGTCATGACTTGCCCACTTGGTTTTCCCCTCCTGCGATGCCAACTCCAGTTTTGTCTTTTTTCCTGATTGTTGAAGGAGTACAAAACTTCCAAACAGCCCGAATCTCATCAGTTTCATGAAGCCTTCCTAGACTATCTTAGCTCTCATGAATGTTGCTCCCTTGAACTCTGAACTCCTTTAGCCCCTTATCAAGTGTTTAACACACACCGCTCCTGGGCAGCTTAATGTTTTATGGCTATAACATAAGATATTTAAAAAATAATTCCTCTTACAATTTCACTTCTTGTTAATTCTGTGTATTTTTCTGTAATGTTTTCTCTAACAGGAAAAGACCAAAAGGCTAAAATAAAGAAAGGAGGAGACTATGACCTAAGGAATGTCCCTTCTTGGAGGGAAGAGGAAACTGGAAGACCTTCTGCTATTGGGTGAAAGAGGTGAGACCAAGTTCAGATGCAAATGACTTTCCTCTCCTCTCTGAGATCAGAGATTGAGGATGGTGATGGGCCAGTGGACAGGATGATAGAAGCATAAGGATAGAAAACACATGATCTGGGGTCTTTCTTTCCTCATACATGACCTGGAGACATTGTAAACTCCAGAGAGAAGCCCAGAATTTGGCATGGCAGACTTGCCTGTATGTATCCAAATGGTAGGGGAAAATTTGCTAAAAGAATTGCCTAAGGGATGAGCCTAGTTCTTTATTGTCTGTGTCCTAGGGGATGCAGAAGTTATACGTGTCCTCTGGCACTGGGGAACTTGGAAGATGCTGATTCTTGAGCCCAGAAGGTCAAGAAGATTGTTCATAGTAGTCAGAAGTGAAGAGATGTTAATACTAAAGCAGAAGGCAGGGCAGGCCACCCACGTGGGGGGCCTCAAAGCAATTGCAGATATCTTGGAAGACCAGTGGTTCCAGTGAAATCCAGGGAACGGTTATGCTATCAATAGTTAGCAAGACATTAGAATTAAACTTCAGTGAGAGAAAGACCCAGAGGAGGCCAGTCACAGGCCCACCAGTAGCAGAGGCAGCAGGAGGTGGAAGGAGACAAGGGGAAGGAGCATGGCTCCTAGGTTTAATGTTTCCAACTCTTTCTCTCCCACATCTCCTGATCACACTAGCAGGATGAGAGCTTGAGAACAAGGTGAGATAGATTATAGGAAAGGAGAGCTAAAGATCTCTTTTCCCTGCCCCTCTTCTCTTCCTCCCCTTCTTCCTTTGCACATCTGACAAGGAGTGAGCAAATTTTATCTTGTCTCCACAAATAGATTGGAAGTTGCTGAGCGATGCCTGACACTGTGTTCTGAATACAGTGAGTACTTCATCAGTGTCGTTGGTTCTGTAGAGTTTGAACAAGTAAATTACATCTTCATCTGTGGATGTGGTGGTGGCGGTGATAATCATTGCTCATGTTTGTTCTGAGGGGATCACGTGGGGTAGTGGGATGGAAAGAAAATTCTGGATCCACATTATCTGGTTTGCATCCTGGGTCCGCAATTGACTGGCTGTAGGAGGAATCACTCAAGCTGTCCCTTGGTTTCTTTAACTGTGAGTTGATGATAGTTCATAGGACTGTAGTAAGCACCAAATCTAGTACGTATAAAGAATGTGGAACGGTACTTGGCTCACACTAAACACTTCAAAACATTCTCAACTTAGGGAATTCAAGTGCTAATTTTGTCTCCAGTTTACAGATGAGGAAACAGTGATGCAGAGATATTAAGTGACTTGCACCAGAGCACAGCTAGGAGATGACAGAGCCGGATTCCAAAGCAGGCAGCCTGAGCTCACGGACCACTCCCACTCCTCACTGTCTGGTAGAGAAGACGCCGGATGGAAATCACTTATTTCCTATTGACCCTCAAGTCCGTCACTCTGTGAGCACTTTCTCCTCTACTTGGGTCATTCTGTTCGTGATTTCTTCTCTTCCAAGCCCACTTAGGTAGTGACTATGTAGAGGCCCTTAAGAGCCATCCTACTTGGTGTATTATGGATGAGAAAAAGAAAGTTTCTTGTATTGTGTTTATTCTCTCCAGGATTTTAAGTTTCTTACAATTAAAAATTTAAGTTTCCATTATTCTCCCAGGTTATTCATAGTTTTATTAGAATGAAGAATTTTATTTTGGGCCCTTTAGGAAGTTTAGATAGCATAGACTAAGCAGAAAATATCAACAAAATTAGACGCCATTTATTAAGTATACACTACCGAAAAACACGACATTACATCTGGCCTTCACAATGACCTTGAAAGTTCAGTATTACTGTTTAGTTTTAAGGGTGAGGAAACCAAAAGTCTTCATAATAGGAATACTGGGGAAAAGTTACATTTATATACATATAAAATCACATAAGTATTGCCAGGAATCCTCTGGAAATATAATTATGAGACACTGATTTTAAACGATTTAAGAAAGTGACGTTGATAGATTATGAAAGAACGGTTTCCATGGCTATGAACACGGAATGACACAATGCTAATGCAATTTTCTGGCAGCCACTTCAATGTGCTGCCTAATTCAAACTTGAAACCTGCAAGGAGTTAACTTGGTTATTCCCTGGAAAGATCCTTTGCAGATCCTTGCTCTAAGGCAAGACAATAAAATTAGGAAGAGTAATTAAATTAGAAACCCCAAGCTTAGAGGAAGAACAGGGCTCACAAACACACGGATGAAAGGGGCAGATGTCATAGGGTGACAGTTGCTGGGGAACGCCTACTTGTGTTTCTTCCCTGAGGCTCCAGGGGTGGGGTTCAGTGTCTGATAAGCATCATTTTCACAATATTCTGTTAGAAATAGAAGCAGCTGACTTGAAAGCTGCTGGGGCCTCCCCAACTGGGTTATGGAAGGGGCAGTCTTGGGGAGATAATGATGTAAGACAGTGGTTCTCCATTGCTGGCTTGCCTCAGAATCGCTTGGAAGGTTTGTAAAAAACAGATTGCTAGACCCAGATCTCTCACTTTAGTAAGTCTTGAGGTGGGCCTGAGAATTTGCCTCTCTAACAATTTTCCAGGTGATGCTGAGTTGAGAATCCAGGCACCACTCTTTAAGAATCATTGATTTGGGAGAAGTTTGATTAGCTCTATTCATTTGGGGTAAATTTCCTTCTTACTTTCCCCTAGTCTCAACCGATTATTCTTTGCAGGGTCTCCTCCTTGTTCTATTGTTGATTTTGTTTTCCTTGTTGATTTTGTTTTTTTTTATTTTGGTGGGGGGGAGGTGGGGTGGAAGAAATGAAAAATCAGGCAGCTGCGACTCTTCTCCCGGAAGATCCTGGGAGGCAGACTGTTCTGAGAGGAGGCGCCCCCAAGCGGAACTGTGCGTAAACAGCTGCCCTGCCCTCTGAGCTCTGCGCGTTTGTCTGCTTGGCTCTCAGTTTAGGCTGCTGGTGGACTGAGTTCAGCTGCTGTCTTCAAATGCTACAAATATCCTCTGTTGCGTTTCTTTTTATTTATTCAGTTGGCTGTGTTGGGTCTTAGTTGCAGCTCACGGGCTCTCGGGCCTGGGAGCGTGTTGGCTCAGCAGTTGCCACCCTCGGGCTTAGTTTCTCCATGGCATGCGGGACCTTAGTGCCTCTGACCAGGGACCAACCCACATCCCTGCACTGCAAGGCAGATTCTTAACCACTGGACCACTGCCCCCTGTTGCATTTCTACCAAGCAAACAGTTTCCCACTTTGCATTTCCTTTCCTCTGCCCCTCTCTCTTTACCCATGCCCTTGTGGAGTTCTCTTTTGAATCTTCCTGCTTCTCTCCCGAAATAATGCAATTGTCAAAAGCAGGTCATGCTTTTAGAGCACTCAGTCACCTGACGCCATCTCTGAGGCTTGTCAACCCCACGTCCCAACTGAGGACTGTTTGATGGCTGAAGTTTCTTTTTTTTTAATTTTTAAATTTTATTGAAGTGAGTTGATTTACCAGAGAAGGCAATGGCACCCCACTCCAGTCCTCTGCCTGGAAAATCCCATGGACAGAGGAGCCTGGTAGGCTGCAGTCCATGGGGTCACCAAGAGTTGGACATGACTTCACTTTCACTTTTCATTTCCATGCATTGGAGAAGGAAATGGCAGCCCACTCCAGTGTTCTTGCCTGGAGAATCCCAGGGGCGGGGGAGCCTGGTGGGCTGCCATCTATGGGGTCGCACAGAGTCGGATACGACTGAAGCCACTTAGCAGTAGCAGCAGCATTTGATTTACAACATTGTGTTAATTTCTGCTGTGCAGCAATGTGACTCGGTTTTATATATATATATATATATATATATATATATATATGATAGCTGAAGTTTCTTAATTAAAGAATTGTCAGACTGGTTCAGGGACTGAAATTTATGGGTCTGCTTTGTGTATAATTAATACTAGATGTATGTGTTTGTCTGACATGGGAATGAGTTCTGGCCACTTTTGACATTTTCCCAAGGCCAAGACAAGGTAAAAATAATAATTTAGAATGACCAGCTTCCAAACACTGGACACAAATGATGTTTCAAGGTGTAATTTACATTTCAATACAACCATTGCTATGGGATGCTCAGCACAATGAACCTCTGGGGACACATCCAGCCTGTGCAGCAAATTGAATCAATATACAGTGAGTTCCTGTATTAACATGCAGCTTAGGAGGCATTTGTGCTGAACTCAAAAATCTAATTAGTGGTT
Organism: Bos indicus; assembly: GCF_029378745.1. Lineage (NCBI taxonomy): Eukaryota > Metazoa > Chordata > Mammalia > Artiodactyla > Bovidae > Bos > Bos indicus. The sequence continues at coordinate 12,687,522 of NC_091788.1, read as the reverse complement.
TCCTGTTTGGGATACAGTGGCTGTTTATTTCATTTCCAGTTCACCTTGATCTGTAATAACTTCTCATGCTTAATTTCCATTCAGAGGGAGACACTTCCTTTCATCTCCAGCTTTTCTACAAAAGGCCCAGGAACCCAGTGTGCTAGAAACAAATGGTAGGGAGAATTCAAAATGAGGACCTCTGATTAAAATGCTTAGGACTCCACGTCATTAATAGGAAGGAGCTAATAAAGTTCATTATATCAATAGTGGAAAGAGGATATTGGCAATGTGCTTTTCTAGGAGCTTCTCTCTTGAAATGGGGTGAGCTGGGTACTGATGGAAAAGTTGACCAACTGTAGCTCCTTTTGATGCACAAGGTCATAGGTGATCCTTGTTGAAGGAAGGATCCTTGTTGAATGGGAGCTCAAAAGCCATTCTGTGAATAGAAAAAGGACTCCCAGAAAGCTGAGAAACTGGGAAATGACATCATGGCTCCTATAAAGCTGGCTTCATCCAGGAATACAAAGTGTAGCAAGTTGGTGGTCTGGGGGTTGGCAGGATTGACATGCCCGGTTCTAGAAAAAGAGCCACTTTATCCACCAGGACTCACGTGGAAGTCTAGCCTTCAGAATTCTGCTCGTGGGCCATTATTGGAACAAAACAACTGGTAGCACTGGCTGGCAGCTGTTAACAACTATCTTTGTATCATATGATCCAGGAATTCCACTCCTTGGCATATATCCTGAAAAGATGAAAACTCTCATTTGAAAACATGCATGTACGCCAATGTTCATGGCAGGACTATTTATAATAGCTAAGACATGGAAGAGTCTATGTACAGATGAATGGATAAAGATGTGGTATATGTATGTAATTATTGTTGTTGTTCAGTCACCAAGTCGTGTCTCTTTGCCACCCCATGAACTGCAACACACCAGGCTCCCCTGTCCTCCACTGTCTCCAGTAGTTTGTTCAAATTCATATCCATTGTGTCAGTGATGTTATCTAACCGTCTCATCCTCTGTCGCCCCCTTTTTCTTTTGCCTTCAATCTTTTCCAGCATCAGAGACTTTTCTAATGAGTCAGCTCTTTGAATCAGGTGGCCAAAGCACTGGTGCTTCAGCTTTAGAGTCAGTTCAATGAATATTCAGGGTTGATTTCCTTTAGGATGGACTGGTTTGATCCAAGGGACTCTCAAGAGTCTTCTCCAGCACCACAATTTGAGAGCATCAATTCTTTGGTGCTCAGCCTTCTTAATGGTCCAGCTCTCACTTCCATACATGACTCCTGGAAAAACCATAGCTTTGACTATATGTACCTTTGTTGGCATAGTGACGTCTCTGCTTTTTAATATGCTGCCTAGGTTTGTCATAGCTTTCCTTCCAAGGAGCAAGTGTCTCTTAATTTCATAGCTGCAGTCACCACCTGCAGTGATTTTGGAGCCCAAGAAAATAAAACCTGTCACTGTTTCCACCTTTCTCCCTTTGGTTTTTCATGAAATGATGGGACTAGATGCCATGATCTTAGTTTTTTGAATGTTGAGTTTGAAGCCAGATTTTTTACTCTCCTCTTTCACCCCCATCAAGAGGCTCTTTAGTTCCTCTTCACTTTCTGCCATTAGAGTGGTATCATCTGCCTATCTGAGGTTGATGATATTTCTCCCAGCAATCTTGATTCCAGCTTGTGCTTCATCCAGCCCAACGTTTCTCATGATGTACTCTGCATATAAGTTAAATAAGCAGGGTGACAATATACAGCCTGTCATATTCCTTTCCCAATTCTGAACCAGTCAGTTGTTTCATGTCCAGTTCTAACTGTTGCTTCTTGACCCTCATACAGGTTTCTCATCCATGCTTAGCATGTGGCAGAATTTCCTTCCTTTTTAAGACTAAATAAGATTTCATTATGCATAAATGTTACATTTGTTTTATCTGCCAACATTTCTATAAATCAAATAACTAGATTTTAGGTTCTCCTGGGGCTCCTGTGTACTCACACACATCATCTATGGATACTGGCAGTTTTGCTTCTTCCTACCTAAACCTTCAAGTGACTCCTGGCTCCAGATTTCCTGTCCTCTTTTCCTGTACACAGATTGCAAAGTCAAATTCTGGTAACTTAACTATAGCTTTGTTGCTTCTGAAGGTCTCTCCACAAACCCAGTAGCTGCTCTGCTCGGTGGAGAAGCTGTGCTGCTGTGGACAGGACCCTGCCTGGTCAGGCCCTTCCTGGGTAGAATTAGCCCACGTTCCCCGCTTCCTCTCCACTGCCTATCTCAAGCTCATGCCAAACCCCCTGACTCATGTTCCACAGCCACTTCTTGAGCTAGTTTCCTTTTGGCCCTGTGGTCTCCTTGCCATTCTAGACCCTCACTCTCTCTCTGCCAGTTGAAATTCCACCGATCTTTCCATGAATCCTCTTAAGTACTATATTCTTTTTTTCCCCTTAAATTTTGGTCCTTCATAAAAAAAATATATTTATTTATTTTTGGCTGGGTTGGGTCTTCGTGGCTTATTGGGCTGTTCTCTGGTTGAGGCAAGCGGGGGCTATTCTCTGGCTGTGGTGCATGGGCATTGCAGTGGCTTCTCTTGCTTCAGAACATGGGCCCCAGGGTGCATGGGCCTCAGGAGTTGCAGCTCCTGGGCTCTAGAGCACAGACTTGACAGTTAAGGCACATGAGCTTAGTCGCTCTGGGGCATGTGGGATCTTCCTGCATCGGGATCAAACCCATGTCTCCTGCACTGGCAGGCAGATTCCTTACCGCTGAGCCACCAGGGAAGCCCAGGTAGCACTTTCTTGCTAAAGATTGTTGAAGATTTCTTCCTGCCTTCCTAAGTCTGATATGAACACTTGAAAAAGGTCATGAAAGTGAAAATCACTCTTGTGTCTGACTCTGCAACCCCATGGACTATACAGTCCATGGAATTCTCCAGGCCAGAATAGTGGAGCGGGTTGCCATGCCCTCCTCCAGGGGATCTTCCCAACCTAGGGATCGAAACCAGGTCTCCCGCATTGCAGGCAAATTGTTTACCAGCTGAGCCACAAGGGAAACCTTGAAAAAGGTCATAGTGGGAAGGAATTAGAATTAGGATGAGATGAGTGCAAACCCTGGTTCTCACCATAATAGTTTTGTGACCTGGTCAAGCAAGTTAGGTGGCTTGGTTTCCTTATCTGTAGAATCAGAACATTGATGCACCCTGGAGGCTCTTGTGAGGGTTAGCTGAAGAACTCAGTCAATGCTGAGTGACGCTGAGTAACTGTGCAGTGAGTGTTAGCTCTCTTCACTGTGGCCTTTGCATCTCCAGCATCCCACCGCCCCCTTCCCAAGGCATCTGCCCCACGCTGTTTTGCTTCATGGGTCTACGTGTCCTGGTGTGACCCTCAACTGGGTCTGAGTGTTCTTATTTCTGAAGCGAAGAAAGCATGGGATTCAAAGCTGGACAAGACTGGTTCACATCATGACAGTCAGTTACCAGCTCCATGGCCTCAGTTTACTCATCTAGAAATGGGAGCTTTTGTAAAGTTTGAAGTATGTAAGAGCCTTGCTCATTGCTTGGCATATAGTGATTGGATTATACACACATTGACCTGATTTGGAATTCTAGAAATTCCATTTTTAACCTGCTTCTTGCTGATACAAATCTACACTTTCCTACATGAGCAGTGCTGGGCAAGGGGTCCCATTATTCACCATGTCATCTAGGTCACAGCTGATGTCCTCGGTAACTCGGCAACATCTATCATGGGACTTGTTGCGTCCCCTGATCCCTGGCTTGTCTCTGGCAGCTGCTGAAAGTCAAGCAGTGTACCGAATGCAGTCAGTCTCTCTGGCTGGCGAATTACCTTCCCTCCAATAAATCCCATCAGTCGTCTTCAAATGTGCTTGCTCTGCACCTCGCGGGACCCAACTGTTGACGTTTCTTGGCTTTGGGCCTCTCCCCATAATCGCTCTTACAACTAGCTTTGCTAGACGTATTTTTAGAGGACAGAGAAATTTTTGTTTGGGGCCAGAGAGAGGCTGGGTTTGCACCATGAGATTGATAGCTTGCCCTCAGGAAATAGAAATGTTCTATTTTGCCTTTCTCTGACAGCTATCATTTACTGAATATCTTCAAGTCAAACAAAAGAGCAACATTCTGAAAACATTTCTCTCATAGAGATCGGGCCCATGGGGGCTGATACCTGACTTTTGTCCAAAAATAGTTTCAAGTGCAAGAGGGTGGCTGGAGGGCAGCAGAATGGAGAGCAAGAAGGTCCTGGATCTCCAGGGCTTTTCCTGGGCCCAAACCATAAAACATGATAGAATTACAAAAAGAAATTGACAAGTCTACAATTATAGTAGGAGATTTTAACACACCACTATCAGGAACTAGCAGATTAAACAGATACAAAATTAACAGGAGTTGAACATTTTGAACAATACCATTAAAAGCTTTACCTAATGCAAGAGTGGCAAACTTTTTCTATAAAGAATCAGATAGTAGTAAATATTTTATAACCACATATGGTACCCTTACCTTTCTAGCATAAAATCAACCATAGACAGTAGCTCAATGAAAGAAGATGACTATGTTCAGATTAAACTTTACGAAAAGAAAAAAAAAAAACTGGCTGTGGACTAGATTCAGCTCTAAGGTTGTAACTTTCAGACCCTCTGTCCTAATTGATAAAGTCCTTTACCCAATACACAAGGAATATACATTTAAATCAAGTTCCCCTGGGCCATTTAAACAATTAATCATAGAAGACAAACAAAGAAAGTTTCACCAAATTTCAGAGTCAATAACAAATGGCCATTTCTCTGATCTCAATATAATTAAATTATATTCTGTAGAATACTCCTAAACAGAGCTGTCACACTACTTTTTTAACAGTGTAATTCAAAGTAGCACAAGATTTAGGAAAACTTAAATGCCCATCAATAGAAGAAAGGATAGAAAAGGAAATCTGTGATAGTTATAGAATGTAATATTATACAACAGGTAACATAACTCTGTGAATTTAAAGGGATCAAAAAAAAAGATGATTGAGAAAAGCAAATTCTAGAAGAATAAACAATACCATTTATAGAAATTTTAAGGCATACAGATATTGTTTATAGATATTATTTATTTATAGGAGTGGATATTAAAATGGGACTTTTCCTATTTACTAAATAATAATTACATCCCTTAGGCTGAAAACACTTGTCCATTCTAAGAAGATTATATATGTGGTAAATCATGGTCTTCAAGTCTGGGGCTTTAGTTTTTTAAAAATAGTAACTGTTGAGAAATAATCATTAAAATGTTTTAGGTTGTAGAATTGATCAGCCTTTCTTCTTTGTGCGTATGTCTCATTTAAAAAAATCCTTCCCTGCCCTGCGTTGTTCACAAAAGCCAAGATAGAGAAACAACTTAAATGTCCCTCATCAGATGAGTGGATAAAGACGATGTGGCACATATAGACAAAGGAATACTAGCCAGCCACAAAAAGAGTGGAATAATGCCATCTGCAACAACATGGATGGAACCAGAGATTATCATAGTGAAGCAGGTTAGAAAGAGAAAGACAAATACTATATGATATCATTTGTATGTGGACTATAAAATATGAAACAATGAACTTATCTATGGAACAGAAACAACTCACAGACATAGAGAACAGATTTGTAGTTGCTGAAGGGGAAGAGGGAAAGGGAAGAATTGGGAGTTTGGAATGAGCAGAATCCAAACTGGTATATACAGGATGAATAAACAAAAAGGTCCTACTGAATAGCACAGGGGACAATATTCACTATCCCGTAATAAGCCATAATGGAAAAGAACATGAAAAAGAAATGTATGCATATGTAAACTGAGTCACTTCGCTATTAGCAGACATTCACACAACATTGTAAATCAACTACATGTCAATAAAATAAATTTTAAAAAAGAGAAATCATTCCTTGTCCTGAGGTCATACAATAACCTCCTATGTTTTGGGCTGTGTGTGCTATGCTCAGTCGAGTTTGACTCTTTGTGACCCTATGGACTGTCCTGCCAGGCTCCTCTGTCCATGGAATTTTCCAGGCAAGAATACTGGAGTGAGTCGCCATAAATATATATGCTATAGACTAAATATCCGTGTTTCCTAAAATTCCTATGTTGAAACTTAATCCCTAAAGTGATGCTATTTGAAGGTAGAGGCTTTGGGATGTGAATAAGTTACGAGGGTAAAACCCTCATGAATGGGATGAGTGCCCTTGTAAGAGAGACCCCAAAAAGAAGCCTTGCCTCTTCTGCCCTGTGAGGACACAGTAAGAAGATGGACTTTATGAACCAGGAAGCAGGCTCTCGCCAAATGCTTTGACTGTGCACTTCCCAGCCTCCAGAAATATGAACAATATATTTCTGTTGTTTATAAACCACCCAGCTTAGGTAATTTGTTACAGCAGCCCAAATGGACTAAGACTGTATATATATATATATTTTTTTTTTCCTCCACATTTTCTAATTGCTTATTTTTCATAGACTTCTTTCGCTTGTTTTAATGTCATTCCATATTTAAAAAAATGAAAATCATTTTGTTAATCTCTGAGCATTCTAAACATTTATTTAAAATCTTATGTTTCTGCAAAATTTCATCTTTTAAAAATTTCATCTGACATTTATGTTTCAATTATTGATTTTGTTGGCTGTCTTAGCAGTGAAAGAAAGTGAAGTCACTCAGTCGTGTCCAACTCTTTGCAACCCCATGGACTGTAGCCTACCAGGCTCCTCCATCCATGGAATTTTCCAGGCAAGAGTACTGGAGTGGGTTGCCATTTCCTTCTCTAGGGGATCTTCCTGACCCGAGGGTCGAACCCGGGTCTCAGGCATTGCAGGCAGACGCTTTACCATCTGAGCCACCAGGGAAGTCTTAGCAGTAGATTTGGCATTTTGATTTACAGGCTAATTTTAAATAAGGGTGTAGTTTTGTTTTTTGTTGCAGTCTACTTCCTTCTCCGGTATGGGCTTATTTTTACCTCCCTGTGCAGTGCAGTAATTTCACTTTTTTTTTTTTTTTTTCCAGTTGGCACTCTGGAACTTCCAGCCCCAAATCGTGCCATATAATGGAAGTTTGACGCTCCTATTCCTTAGTGGCTTTTGGAATATCATCTGTCTAAAAACTGGTGGATTGATTACTGGGCCGGTCATGTCCTCCCTCTTTTCTAAGCTCTTTATTTCCTAGAAGGCCTTGCCCCCAGGTTGTGAGCTGGCATTCGTTCTGTCATCTTCTTTCACAGGCATTGCTCAGAGGTTAAAGCGTCTGCCTGCAATGCAGGAGACCTGGGTTCGATCCCTGGGTCGGGAAGATCCCCTGGAGAAGGAAATGGCAACCCACTCCAGTATTCTTGCCTGGAGAATCCCATGGATGGAAGAGCCTGGTGGGCTACAGTCCACGGGGTCGCAAAGAGTCGGACACGACTGAGTGACTTCATTTCTTCACAGGCATGGGTGTCTTTACGCCTTGGTTTGGATTTCTTGGCTTGCATAAGCAATTTTAGTCCTGGTGTCTCTTCAGGGGCCAGAGTCTTGGCGGCTGCTACTTCCTGCACAGACTGGGCTCCAGTGGGTCTATGGCAGTGACACCTCTATGCCCTCTCTGTGTTTCTACTCTTTCCTTGGGTCTACTGGGATGTAAGTATGGTTTTTGAATGAAGCTCCTTTTTAAATCTATCACTGCTGTGTGTTGGAAGAGAGAGGTGCACCAATGCATACATCTCATGGATTTACAGAACCAGTCTTTGGGCTATCATTTGGTTATTTTCCTCTACCCCCACAAACATCCCATCTCCATGGTTTCTGAGACATCTGATGACGGATATCTCAGTCCATTTGTGCTGCTATAACAAAACATCATAGACTGGGTAGCTTACACCACAAACACTTATTTCTCACAGTTCTGGAGGCTAAGTCCAAGATCAGGGTACTGGCAGATAGGTGTAGTCTCTAGCAGAGAACGAGCTGCTATGTTAGTAAGCAAGGTATTTTATGACAGGCTTTAAGAGGCGGTATACGGTATACAGCAACATTTAAGATCTGGGTTTTGGAACCAGAATACCTGGACTTGAATCTTAGCTCTGCCCCTTATTAGCTCAGACAATTTATTTCACCTCTTTGTACCTGAGATTCCCTTATTGATAGAGGTTTGTAAAAAAAAAGGGGGGGGGGTTAGTAATATTACTTTCCTTATAGAATTTTGTAAGAAATACATATATTAACTTTTCTAATAGTGAGTAAAAGTGAAAGTTGCTCAGCTGTGTCCAATTCTTTGCGACCCCATGGACTACAGAGTCCTTGGAATTCTCCAGGCCAGGATACTGGAGTGGGTAGCCTTTCCCTTCTCCAGGGGATCTTCCCAACCCAGAGATCGAACCCAGGTCTCCTGCATTGCAGGTGGATTCTTTACCAGCTGAGCCACAATGGCTATTATTCCAGTCAGGTCCAGGCAGGAATCACCCACCTATTTGCTCTATGTCTCCAGGTTAGAAAGCTTCATTCTCTCCCACCTCTAACAAAGCAGAGAAAACCCAGTCACCTCTTTCAGAAAGTTTATGACGATTGCACATTTTGGCTCTTCTTTTCATTGGCGACTGGGTACAGAGAGATGAGGAAGAGGCAAAAAGGACAGGAACAAACTATCAGAGGCCACTACAAGGTGAGAACCAGAGAAGGTTTCAGAGTTTAACAGGGATGTGTAGACGACTTTTATGACTGCCAACACACCCAGGGAAACCTCCTCCTGTAGTCTTTGAACCTCAGAATAGGAAGGATCCTTAGACATTGCTGATCAGACTCTTTATACGAAGCTGGACTTCCTGTTCCTATTTGCGCCTGCCTTTCTCATGGAACGCAGAATGGGGAGGAACACTCTCTACGCCCTAAAGACAGAACACATGGGCTTCATTCAAAGCTAGGCAGACATGAGTTTATACTCTGACTCTACTGCTTATCAGCTGTAGGATCTTGGACAAGTTAATTTTAAGTGAATTTAATATCTCCAAATTTCAGTTTTCAATTTATAATATGGAAGAATGATAATATGTTTATTACAGGGCTACTGTGAGACTTAGAGATGAGAAATGCAGAATACCTGTACATAATAGGATTGCATCATTAGGTTATGATGTCCCCAAAATAGTCATTAGGTTCTGCTTAGACCTCCAGAGATGGGAATCCACTTAAGTGAGGAACCACTTAAAATTCCTCGCACAGCTCTTGGCATCAGGAAGTTGTATATGTTCTGCACAAAGATACTTGTGCAATTATTTAGGTAAGTCGCTACCTTGATTGATCTCAAATTCTGTCATCACCATATTTCTCTGCAGTGACAGGAAAAGAAGGCACTTTGTTGGTTGGCACCCAGACTCCTTGTCCCCCAAAGAACCCTTCTTTTATCAGCCATTTCTCCATCTGCTCTTCTCTGCAGCAACAGTTTTATAGTGTAGATGTTTTCAACTGGAACGGGAGCACATGGCTTGAATAAATGTAATTAGTGCATTCCTAAGGAAAACAGGCTAGGCTATGCAGAACCCAAGCGCTTTGCATCTTTAGAAAAGCTTCGGAAGATATGCGCTCCCTTACTGTCTCCCTAATTAAAAAAAGAAAAAGAGACGGAGATAATGGTAATTAAAATGTAGGATCATTAACCAAACAAAAGGAAACCCGAACCAAAACCAAACCACTAAGGACAATGGTCACACTTCCTGGGTTTATGCTCAATCCTAAACCTTTGAAATTTCTTTTGTCAGATACAAATAAATTTCTTCTATAAAGAAATTTACAGATCACAGGAGCTCAGGGAAGAAAAACTACACAAAAGCCTCAGTCACCATCCCCAATCCGGTTTTTCTCCACACTCTCAGAGGGAGGCAGCAGGAAGGTGGGGCTCTTTGCCCTGTCTGGGCTCCTGTGTTGCTGCTAAAAAACCCGGGTGCCCAGGTGGAGGGCAATGTGAGGAGCACCCTGGGGAACTCCGTGACCGCAGGAGTTATCTTAACTCCTGGGCCCCAGGTTTCCATTAATGAAATCGGAATAAAGAATCTTTAAGAATGTTCATGGCTCTGAGTTAATATGAATCTAACTTTCTTGAATTGATAAGGACATCAGAGGCACACTCATGATAGCAAAGAGCTTTACGTAGGTTATCTCATTCTTTTTCTTCACAGCCACTTGGTGTGATAAGGGCCTGTAGTTCACACTTTGCTGAAGAGGACAAAGGTTCAAAGTCATCAGCTGATTAGCCTAAGATAGCTATTCAGTGGTCCAATCTGGATTCAAGCCCAGATCTGTCGGAGTCATCAAGTCATGCTTTTTTTCACTTAAAGAAAATTTTCGTTGGGTCCTAAAGATTAGGAAAATGGAAATGCTGCTGGTAGTCATTAATTCTTTCATTTGTTGTTTAGTTATGATGTTGTGTCTGACTCTTTGGGGCCCCGTGGACTGTAGCTCACCAGGCTCCTCTGTCCATGGGATTCCCTACATGAATACTGGAGTGAGTAGCCATTCTCTTCTTCAGGGGATTTTCCCAAGGTATCAAACTTGGGTGTTTACATTGCAGGCAAGTTCTTTACCCTCTGAGCCACCAGGGAAGCACAGATTCTTTCATTTATCGGGTATTTATTAAGCACCTACAGTTGCCAGACCCTGCGCTAGGAGGTAGGAACACAATGGGAACACTCCTATACCTAACCATCCCGCTAAGATTGAAGGCGTTATTGTTACTGCTCCTCTTCACAGCTAAAGAAGGAATGCAAAAATAGATTTTGATCTTTCTTAAACTTATACAGCTGTTTACCATTTCCAGGCTCTTTGGGTTCCTTACCTTTTTTTGATCTTCACAATGAGTGAGAGCCCAGATGAGGAAATTGAGTCTCAGAAAGACATGCAGCAGAACTTGAGTCTTCCCAGCCCATGTCCAGTGCTCTTATATTACACAAGGCAGCCTCCTGCATTCAGAAGGGAAGAATAAGTACTGTTGAATCCAGCTAATAATTCTTTTGTTCACTTGTTTTCCTGTGTGATGCCAAGTAGCTTCAATGGCAGTTTAGAAAAAAAAATTCTCAGTTTGAAATTAAAAAAAAATGTATTTATTTATTTGGCTGTGTCTTAGTTCAACGTGCAGAGTCTTTGATCTTCACTGTGGCATGTGGGATGAGGGATCTTTTTTTTTTTTTCCAGTTACAGTGTGCAGGATCTTTAGATCTGAGTCATGCGAACTCTTAGTGGCAGCATGTGGGATCTAGTTCCCTGCCCAGTAACTGAACCCAGGCCCCCTGCGTTGGGAGCGTGGACTCTCAGCTGCTGGACCACCAGGGAAGTCCCCAGGGGCAGTTTCCATTTTCTTCCACCCTTTGTAGGCACGGGCAGGTCTGCCTGAGCTGTCCCTGGGTTGAGGTCCACTTTCTCTGCTTCAGGGTTGTAGACAGAGCTTCTGGGCCTTTGCCTCATAACCCAGGCAGTGGTAAAGGGCTCAGCAGCCACTGCCTCTCAGCAAATTCACACAGTTTTGGATAGGACGTGCCTGCAGCCCAGCTAAACCTGCATCCATGCTTGCAGCAATTTGGACCATCACTTGGGGGCCCTTCTCCAGGGCTGGACACCGTGTTTGAAGAGAGACACAAATGAACAGAAGCAGAGTGAGGATACATGTCAGAGTCCTTGTCGGCTGAGACGCAATTGACGCCGGGGAATTTTTGCCTGGAGAACACGTGGGTAGATGAGGAAGGAGATGGTGAAAATAAATACTGATTTAGTATTCATATGTGTCAGGCACTGTGTGAGGGTCTGGAAAAAGAGTGACGCTCTCGCCCTCATGAAGCCTGTGCTAAATGAGGAATACTATAATAACTTGATTTTTTTTTTTTTGAGAGCTTATCTTGGCTAGGTACCAATCTGAGAATCTCACATAAATGATCATATTTAATTCCACCAGCACCCTCTAGGAGGCAGCTAGTATTATTATCACCTTCATTTTGCAGGCAGGAAGACAGGCGTGGGAGGTAAAGAGCGTGCGTAGGTGCTGGGATCTGACCTTTCACATTTAGGCTGCTGCCCTGCGTGCCCGGTCGCTAAGCACATCGCGCTCCTGGATTCTGAAGAGGCGGCTGCAGTGTGTAAAGTGCTCGTGCACACACTGCCCCATTTGATGCCCAGAGCGGTTCTTTGAGGCACATGTTGCCACCACCATTCTACAAGGGAGGGGTCTGTGACCTGGGGAGGTGAAGGCTTTTGCCCAGCAGGTTAGCATCCACAGCCTGGTCTGGCACGCACTGCAGGATGCATGCTCAGTAACTCCTTTGTGCTGAATCTGAAAAGTTCCTTGCAGTGAACAGGTGTTCTTTTGTGACCATAAAGACAGCACTGAAGCAGAGAAAATGGCTTCTGCTCCTTCACGTTTCCCGAGGTTGGCTCTGAGCTGCATTGCGGTGATGTCATCCAGGGCACTCTGTGATTAAGCCATCTGGGGGAACAAGGTACTCTTTCATTTTTCTCATTAACAAGTTCGGACGTGTGAATTGTGTGAGGGTGTCACTAGCGGCACCAGGAGCCATCTCAGCATTCCTGGTCGGGGGCATTCACGGGTGCCTCTCCTGTGTGCCTGGGGCGGTTTGCGGGAACCTCAGAGGCGGCATGTACTCTTTCTTCTCAATTATCTGCTCATCTTAGGGCAGGTTGCTCTACTTTGAAAACAACATCAATTGGACCCAATCACTCACATTTTTCTCTTTCTGCAGTTTGCTAATTATCTCTGAATGTTACCAGCAGCAGAGACTTGATTCTGAGGCTTACAGACCTGGAGGAGGTCAGAGGCCACGTGCGCCAGCTCTTTGTTGGGAAGGAAACGGGAAACTGAGGGACTAGGGGGCGCGGTCTGCTCCTCCAGGGAGTAGCGTCCCCTCCTGCCCTCCTCCTGCGCCCCACACACCTCTCAGCTCTCCTGTGAGTGAGCAGGACCCAGTGGGGCCTTCCCAGGACAGACCTTCACTGCCATGTCCTCTGCCACAGCTACTCTCTGAAGGACCCACGTGATAGTATCTCATGCATATTTCCTGAGTTTTTCAGATACTAAAATGGCCATAATCAAAAGATCCAAAAACAACAAGTGCTGGAGAGGGTGTGGAGAAAAGGGAACCCTCCTACACTGCTGGTGGGAATGTAAATTGATACAGCCACTATGGAGCACAGTATGGAGATTCCTTAAAAAACTAGGAATAAAACCACCATATGACCCAGCAATGCCACTTCTAGGCATATACCCTGAAGGAATCAAAGCTCAAAAAGACACATGTACCCCAGCGTTCTTTGCAGCTTTATATACAGTAGCCAAGACATGGAAGCAAACTGGATGTCCATTGACAGATGAATGGATAAAGACGCTGCGGTACATACGTACAGTGGGATACTACTCGGCCGTAAAAGGAATGCACTTGTGTCAGTTCTGAGGTGGATGAACCTAGAGCCTATTATACAGACTGAAGTAAGTCAGAAAGAGAAAAACAAATACTGAATATTAACGCATCTCTATGGAATCTAGAGGGACAGTACTGAGGAACCTATTCACAGAGCAGCAGTGGAGACGCAGGCATAGAGAATAGGCTTACGGACAAGGGTGGGGAGAAGAGGGAGAGGGTGAGACGAATGGAGAGAGTAGCCTGGAAGCATGTACGCTAACATACGTAAATAGATGGCCAATGGGAATTTGCCGTATGACTCAGGGAACTCAGACTGGGGCTCTGGAATAACCTACAGGGGTGGGAATGGGCGGGAGGCGGGTGAGAGATTCAATAAAGAGGGGATATATGGTTAATTATGGTTAATTCATGTTGATGTATGATAGAAATCAAACCAATATTGTAAACCAATCATCAATCAATCAAAAATAAATAAATATTTTTAAAATGGCAAAACCCCAAAAAACCCTGCCCCCAAGTGGAAGAAGTTAACCACTCAGTGATCATGAGCACAGGGCCCCCAGGCCCCCAGGCCTTCTGAGGAGTGATAATGTGACTCTGCCTTGTTACCTCAACATCAACCACCAGAGGATTGGGCACAAGCTGGTCACACCCCCTGGGATGTCCTTCCCGCCCTCACCTGGCCTTTAAAAATGCTTTGCTGAAACTCTTCAGGGAGTTCAGGGTTTGGGTGGGCATCAGCCACCTGCTCTTGCTCAGCCCTACAGTAGACTTTCTCTGCTCCCAGCTCTGATGTTTCGGTTTGTTGGGTCTCACTGTGAGTCGAGCACAGGAACTTGTGCTCAGTAATGCTCCTAGTTCACCGTTTTCTTTATTTTAAATTGAAGTTTAATTGATTTACAATGTCCTACTAATTACTTGGAGAAGGCAATGGCACCCTACTCCAGTACTCTTGCCTGGAAAATCCCATGGATGGAGGAGCTTGGTAGGCTGCCGTCTATGGGGTCGCACAGAGTCGGACACGACTGAGCGACTTCACTTTCACTTTTCACTTTCATACATTGGAGAAGGAAATGGCAACCCACTCCAGTGTTCTTGCCTGGAGAATCCCAGGGACAGGGGAGCCTGGTGGGCTGCTGTCTATGGGGTTGCAAGAGTCGGACACGACTGAAACGACTTAGCAGCAGCAGCAGCATTAATTACTGCTGTATAGGAAAGTACTTCAGTTATACATACAAACATAGTGTATACATGGATACATCCACATACAGTATATATATACATACATGTGTAGTTCTCTGTGCTGTACAGTAGGGCCTTGTTGTCCCACTGTATACACCAGTTTGCATCTGCTAATCTCAAACTCCCAATCAAGCCCTCTCCCGCTCCCCTCCCCCGTGGTAACTTCCAGTCCATTCTCTGTGTCCGTGATTCTGTTTCTGTTCATAGATAGGTTCATCTGAACCGTAGTTTAGATTCCACATTTAAGTGATATCATATGGTATTTGTCTTTCTCTTGCTGACATACGTCTCTTAGTATGATCATCGCTAGTTGCACCACCTCCTTCTTTTAAGAGGTGATGGAAGAGAGGCCGGAAACGTATGTGACTTGTCATGGCCAACAAGTGAGGAGAAACGGGCCAGAGGCCAGGCGTTCCTGCTCCCTGTCTCAGCAGCTGGGGACTAGCTGGGCCAGGACAAATGGGCTTGCTGTGTGTGCTGTTACCCGGCTTAGCCTAAGCACATGCTCCTCACAGAGGAAACACACATGGAACAACCAGGCATGTGAGAGAAGAGAGAGAGAAAGAAATATTCCCCTAAAAGTAGATACAGAAGAGCAAATGTCATGGGAAGAAACAGCATCAGTCTCTTTAGGAGAGCTGAGTCCCCAGGAGTCTCTGCTGCCCCCAGAGGAGGAGGTGAACCAGGCGACTGACAGAGAAGGAGCTGCTGGAGCCCCAAAGGGAGCTCTGACTCTGGGTTCCTCCAAACCCAACCCCGAGTCCAGGCCGTGGGTGCAGGCTGTGTGTCTGAGAGGTGAGCCCAGGGAGCACAGGTGAGGGGACAAGGGGGTCAGGGAAGGGAGAAGGCCCGAGGGGGGCTTTACTGAGGGGGCGCCATGTGGGCGATCCTGAAGAATGGGGCTGAATGTTGTCCCACCTGGCATCAGGGAGGCCGTAGGGTTTTTCTGGGTTGTGTCTCTCCTTGGATGAGGGTTATCCCCAGTCAGCATCTCAGGGCTGCCCTGGATGGGTTAAATACGTTTTACATCCAGGAGAAAGCCTGTAGGTGAGGGAGTAGAGAGACAGAGGTGGAAAGCTGCAGTGCTCTGGAAACTGCATATTGTAGCTGTTAGTGGACTCAGACGGGACAAAGCGTATGCAGGCTGGGGTCTGACACAGAGCCTGGTCTGTTTTGGAGCGGAGAGACGGCAGAAATCAGCACGCTGCGGGGCTGCCACTCTCTCACCATTATGAAATGCACAGAATCCCTGTGGAGAAACACGTGAAGGGATCGAGGCATGCGTCTGGGGTGATGTGGGGCAAAACAGAGGCAGTTGCACAGTCCTTGGAGGTGGATCATGAGAGCATGGGCCTTAGGAATTGGTCAGACCCGAAGTGGAGCCTCATCTGCTTCCAAAGGCAGGGGGCCTGGGTGCCTCTGGGGTGTCTGGCTTCCATACACAGCCCTTCTGCAGCTGCTCCAGGCACCGGGAGGGGTGATGTGGGAATGAATGAGTCCTCTCATTAGAGGAGGGACCCTCACAAACTCTGGATGGTGGCTCTTGAGCCAGGGCTGACAGAAGCCTCCACCCATGCCCACGTCTGTGTCGAGAGCCCACTTGCTCTTTGAGGGCTGTGAGTGATTCCTGGTGTGAGCCACTCAGTCCCCGTTCCCAGGAGGCAAGCTGGGCACCTGAGGCTGCAGGAAACTCCAGCTGAGATGAGCCCTTCACCAATGACTCATGTCAAGTAATGATGACTTTGGGCTTCCCTGGTGGCTCAGGGTTAAAGAATCTGCCTGCCAATGCAAGAGATGCAGGTTCGATCGCTGGGTTGGGAAGATCCCCTGGAGGAGGAAATGGTAACCCACTCCAGCATTCTTGCCTGGAAAATCCCATGGACAGAGGAGCCTGGTGGGTTTCAGTCCATGAGGTCATGAAAGAGTCAGACAGGACTTAGCAACTAAACAGCAGCAAAAGCCACCACAACAAATGGTGACTTTATGTCAATCAACGGTGTCCCATACAGATAGACAGATATTTGTGGGGAAGCCCGGAAGAAAGGAGGCAATGAGAGCTACTCCTGCCAAAGCACTGACGAGGGGCATGGTTTTCCTGTTTTGAGATAAATATCTGCTACCATGGCATGGGTGGGGTGGTGGGCGGATAAACTTGAATCTCTCTCTTAAGTGAAGGAAAGGCTGCTAAGATCCGAAAGGAAAGAGAGAGACGGAAGAACCCGGTTCCTTTGGATTCAGCGTGTCCCTCTGATGCTGTGGCCAAAACAGTGACCGGCACAGCTGGCCACAGGATGCGTGGCCTGCCTGGTTTTGGCGCAGCTGAGAGCAACTCAAGCACCACGTTGTCTGTTCTCCAGGTCTTTCGTCAGAAACTCGTCCCTGTCCCTCTGTCAATATCAACATCCTCAATGACTGGACCGACAGCCCCCAGGCAGAGGGAGCCTGTGTGTGAGAACGGGACGGTGCCCTGGGCTGGAACGAGGGGCGCCTGGACTCAGGCCTCCATTCCCCCACCAGCTGGCTTTCTGGACCCTGCTGTCCTTGTCCAGGAAGCCAGGGAGTCAGACCAGAGATCTTTATCTCCTCTTCCACATCCAGAGGTGATGTGTTCTCTGGGGGAAGAGATAGGGAGTTTGGGATGGGCATGCACACGCTGCTACATTTAAGATGGATAACCAGTAAGGACCTACTGTACAGCACATGGAAGTCTGCTCAGTGCTATGTGGAAGCCTGGATGGGTGGGGAGTGTTGGGGAGAAGGGAGGCCTGTATACGTGTGGCTGAGTTCCTACACTGTTCACCTGAAACTCTCACAACACTGTAATCAGCTATATTCCAATACAAAATGACAAGTTTTTTTTTTTTTTAAAAGAACTGATGCTTTCTCATTTTATTTTTCTCTGGGAAGGCGATCTGAGATTGAAGACATACTTTGAGAAAAGGTTTTACTGTAGCTGCTACTTTGACCTCTCTGAATCTGTCTGCTCTTCTCTAAAATCGGGATAATAAAATTGCTCTTCCTAATTCACGGGTTTTTAGCTAGAAGATCAGATGAGATAGTGATTGCAAAAATGTTTCTATAACCTGTATAGCATGTCATTCACTCATTCATCAAATGTTTTAAGCATCTACGTCTGTGTTGGTGCCTAAGAATATCAGGATGAGATAGAGTCCCTGCCCTGGTGGGGCTTCAGTTTGATGTGGTATCCACCAGCAAGCACATAGCTGAGTTACTGTGACTCACCCTAACCAAGCGACTACAGGTTGCCACGCTATGAGAACACGGAGGACTTGGTGGCACCCAAGGGCAGGTCGGCACACACACCAACGCACACACCTAACAGGGAAATGATACACTTATCCATTCACCGAACATTTCTAGAATTCCTGCTCAGTCCATGTGCATCTCTCCTGGTTCAGGCATGAACTTTCCTGGTGTCTATGTCATGGCTTGTTCTCTGTGTCTCCTGTTGCTTGAACCGTGTGGGTACGCCCTTCTTTCCAAGCCACGGAGCAGACCAGGTCTGCTGTCCTTTCTTGGGCACACATCCCACAGAGGGAGCAGGGCCAGCTTTCCAGGTAGTACAGGCTGTTCTTGCATGCACACGGCTTCAAGGGCCAGAGGCCTGCCAAGCTGAACATGCTTCTTCTTTGTGTGTGTATTATTATTGCTGAAGGCATGGCATTCATAGCAAAGGAGCTCAGCGATCTCCCCTCATGAACTGCAAAGCTCCCTTCTACCTGCCTAGTACATAAAGAGCTATGCACTGGCCCAGCCCGGTGGCCACCTCTATCTCCTACCACATGGCAAGAAGCAAGCCTGCAAGAGATCAGAGGAATGTCTCTTTAAGAATGCTTGAGCTTATGGGACAGGCCAGATGGATGGCGACAGGCAGAGATTGCCCACTGGCCAGCAGAGGTCCAGGGGATGCCCAGAGGAGAAGGTGTCCCACCCTCTCAAAGAAGTGTTTCTTTGTCCAGCTCTGGCCACTTCTGGCAGTGCTCCTGTGTCTAATCTACTCATCTTTCCCCTCAAAGACCCCAAATATCCCTGTGCCTTTGGCTTTTATAGCAGAAGCTCTCATAATTTACCTTCATGATTTGGCCTGGCCAAGTAAACTGGGGCTATCCCCTCTGTGAGTGCTCTGATTGATATCCACGGGAGGTGGAGTCCTCACAACTCAGAGGCCGCTCTCTGGTCTGCACGTGGACTTTCACTCCCACTAACTGAATTGCTAGTTATTAGTTCCTACTTATTGAGAGTCAGTTCTAGGTGATCCTGAACTGTTTACTCCTTCTCTAGTTCAAGAAAACGTTCTATACATTGATGAAATAGAACTTATTTCCATAAAAGCTGAAGTTGTATCTTTTTTTTTTGGAAAGCTTCAGTAGAATTGAGGAGGTTACGGAAATTGCTGTCAAGGGTGTAGGTGAAACGACTGGATGTTGATGTGATGGTCACTTTTGCTCGTATCTCATGGGTCAGAACTTGGTCACATGGACATGCCTGACTGCTGCAGGCTGGGAAATGTAGTCTTTATTCTAGGAGGCCACATATCCAGCTAAAATCTGGGTTTCTATCACTTCAAGAAAAATTAGAAGGGCTTTTGGGAACAATGGGCAATCTCTACCACGGTATATATAAGGCTTTTGTTTTTCTGTAAATCCCAACCAGTAATGCTGAAGAAGCTGAAGTTGAACAGTTCTACAAGACCTTTTAGAACGAACACCCCCAAAAGATGTCCTTTTCATTATAGGGGACTGGAATGCAAAAGTAGGAAGTCAAGACACACCTGGAGTAACAGGCAAATTTGGCCTTGGAATAAGGAATGAAGCAGGGCAAAGACTAATAGAGTTTTGCCAAGAAAATGCACTGGTCATAGCAAACACCCTCTTCCAACAACACAAGAGAAGACTCTACACATGGACATCACCAGATGGTCAACACCGAAATCAGATTGATTACATTCTTTGCAGCCAAAGATGGAGAAGCTCTATACAGTCAGCAAAAACAAGACCAGGAGCTGACTGTGGCTCAGATCATGAACTCATTATTGCCAAATTCAGACTGAAATTGAAGAAAGTAGGGAAAACCACTAGACCATTCAGGTATGACCTAAATCAAATCCCTTATGATTATACAATGGAAGTGAGAAATAGATTTAAGGGCCTAGATCTGATAGATAAGAGTGCCTGATGAACTATGGAATGAGGTTTGTGACATTGTACAGGAGACAGGGATCAAGACCATCCCTATGGAAAAGAAATGCAAAAAAGCAAAATGGCTGTCTGGGGAGGCCTTACAAATAGCTGTGAAAAGAAGAGAAGTGAAAAGCAAAGGAGAAAAGGAAAGATATAAGCATCTGAATGCAGAGTTCCAAAGAATAGTAAGAAGAGATAAGAAAGCCTTCCTCAGCAATCAATGCAAAGAAATAGAGGAAAACAACAGAATGGGAAAGACTAGAGATATCTTCAAGAAAATTAGATACCAAGGGGATATTTCATGCAAAGATGGGCTCGATAAAGGACAGAAATGGTATGGACCTAACAGAAGCAGAAGATATTAAGGAGAGGTGGCAAGAATACACAGGAGAACTGTACAAAAAAGAGCTTCACGACCCAGATAATCACGATGGTGTGATCACTCACCTAGAGCCAGACATCCTGGAATGTGAAGTCAAGTGGGCCTTAGAAAGCATCACTACGAACAAAGCTAGTGGAAGTGATGGAATTATAGTTGAGCTATTTCAAATCCTGAAAGATGATGCTGTGAAAGTGCTGCACTCAATATGCCAGCAAATTTGGAAAGCTCAGCAGTGGCCACAGGACTGGAAAAGGTCAGTTTTCATTCCAATCCCAAAGAAAGGCAATGCCAAAGAATGCTCAAACTACTGCACAATTGCACTCATCTCACACGCTAGTAAAGTAATACTCAAAATTATCCAAGTCAGACTTCAGCAATATGTGAACCGTGAACATCCAGATGTTCAAGCTGGTTTTAGAAAAGGCAGAGGAACCAGAGATCAAATTGCCAACATCTGCTGGATCATCGAAAAAGTAAGAGAGTTCCAGAAAAACATCTATTTCTGCTTTATTGACTATGCCAAAGCCTTTGACTGTGTGGATCACAATAAACTGTGGAAAATTCTGAAAGAGATGGGAATACCAGACCACCTGACCTGCCTCTTGAGAAATCTGTATGCAGGTCATGAAGCAACAGTTAGAACTGGACATGGAACAACAGACTGGTTCCAAATAGGAAAAGGAGTTCGTCAAGGCTGTATATTGTCACCCTGCTTATTTAACTTCTATGCAGAGTACATCATGAGAAACGCTGGGCTGGAAGAAGCACAAGCTGGAATCAAGATTGCCGGGAGAAATATCAATAACCTCAGATATGCAGATGACACCACCCTTATGGCAGAAAGTGAAGAGGAACTAAAAAGCCTCTTGATGAAAGTGAAAGTGAAGAGTGAAAAAGTTGGCTTAAAGCTCAACATTCAGAAAATGAAGATCATGGCATCCGGTCCCATCACTTCATGGGAAACAGATGGGAAAACAGTGAAAACAGTGTCAGACTTTATTTTTCTGGGCTCCAAAATCACTGCAGATGGTGACTGCAGCCATGAAATTAAAAGACGCTTACTCCTTGGAAGGAAAGTTATGACCAACCTAGAAAGCATATTCAAAAGCAGAGACATTACTTTGCCAACAAAGGTCCGTCTAGTCAAGGCTATGGTTTTTCCTGTGGTCATGTATGGATGTGAGAGTTGGACTGTGAAGAAGGCTGAGCACCGAAGAATGGATGCTTTTGAACTGTGGTGTTGGAGAAGACTCTTGAGAGTCCCTTGGACTGCAAGGAGATCCAACCAGTCCATTCTGAAGGAGATCAGCCCTGGGATTTCTTTGGAGGGAATAATGCTAAAGCTGAAACTCCAGTACTTTGGCCACCTCATGTGAAGAGTTGACTCATTGGAAAAGACTCTGATGCTGGGAGGGATTGGGGGCAGGAGGAGAAGGGGACGACAGAGGATGAGATGGCTGGATGGCATCACTGACTCGATGGACGTGAGTCTGAGTGAACTCCGGGAGTTGGTGATGGACAGGGAGGCCTGGCGTGCTGCGATTCATGGGGTCGCAAAGAGTTGGACACGACTGAGCGACTGAACTGAACTGAAATCTCTGATGGAACCAATTTTTTTAGGGGAGACTGGGGGACTGATGGATTCTTGGGTCAGATATCCTCCGATAAGAGGACTCTTACGTACAACTTATCTTCTAGGGCTCTCACCATACTCTCCCCTGCCTAAGTCCTATTCAGCTTTGTTCACTTGCTGTTCTTTTCCCGCATTTGTTCACTCGGTCCACAGATGTTTCCTGTTGTGTGAGACATCGGCACTGAGGAAACTGAGACAGGCGAGTGAGACGGAGCCCCTGCATGTGCGGTTCAGAGCCTTGCTGGGGAGGCAGGGCCAGGGATGCGGAGAAAGTGCTATGCAGGGCGTGCACAGGGTCCTGTGGGAACGTGCCGAGGGGGTAAGAGTTAGGGGAGACCCCCAGGAGGTGAAATTTGAGATGGTCAGGGAGGTGAACGGTAGGAGTGAGGGGGCAGTGAGATGCAGGGATATCATAGCTGAGATCGTGCTGCACAGAACGGTCACTGGGAGCGAGCACTCGCTGGCCCCTGCATCCTCTCCTGTCCCCTCCCCCAGCCTTGCCACGCCCTCCTCCTGACTAGGCAGGCTCTCTACCCTTCTGTGCCTCTGCCCACCCTTTCCCCACGCCAAGACCGCTTTTCCCATCTTATCGTGCTGACTGCCTTTTTTATTTGGGGGCTGCACGGGCGCGAGCACGCGTGGGCTCAGTAGTTGTGGTGCTCAGGCTCAGCGGGTGTGGCACAGCCATCTCTCTAGTTGTGCCTCAGGGGCTTAGTTCCCCAGGGACACGTGGGATTCTCGTTTCCTGATCGGACATTGAACCCAAGCGCCTAGCATTGAAAAGTGGATTCTTAACCACAGGACCACCGAGGAAGTCCCCCACACTGATCGTCCTCCACTCATCCTGCCAGGTCTGGCTCAAACAAGCCTCACTCTGACCTTGCTCCCCTGACTCTGCCCAAAGCAGTAGCCTCTCCTGCCTTTGGACTTTCCTAGCACATTTTGGCGGAGAAGGCAATGGCACCCCACTCCAGTACTCTTGCCTGGAAAATCCCATGGACGAAGGAGCCTGGTAGGCGGCAGTCCATGGGGTCCCACAGAGTCGGACATGACTGAGCGACTTCACTTTCACTTTTCACTTTCATGCATTGGAGAAGGAAATGGCAACCCACTCCAGTGTTCTTGCCTGGAGAATCCCAGGGACGGGGAAGCCTGGTGGGCTGCTGTTTATGGGGTTGCACAGAGTCGGACATCACGGATGTAATGTGCAGCAGCACGTTACAGATGCCTCTAGAATACTGCCTGTCTCATTGTTTCATTTGGTTGCTTTTGAACTGTCATCTTGGAGAAGACTCTTGAGAGTCCCTTGGACTGCAAGGTGATCAAACCAGTCAATCCAAAAGGAAATCAACCCTGAATATTCATTGGAAGGACTGATGTTGAAGCTGAAGCTCCAATATTTTGGCCATCTGATGTGAAGAAATGACTCATTGGGAAAGACCCTGATGTTGGGAAAGATTGAAGGCAGGAAGAGAAGGGATGACAGAGGATGAGGTGGTTGGATGGCATCACCGACTCGATGGACATGAGTTTGAGCAAGCTCCGGGAGTTGGTGATGGACATGGAAGCCTGGTGTACCACAATCCGTGGGGTTGCAAAGAGTCAGGCATGACTGAGTGACTGAACTGAACTGAATTCCCCCGGCAGAATTTGAGCCCCTTGGAGGCTGTCATGGGCTTTATTACTGGCCAAAGTGGACACTTATCCAAGTGCATAGTCTTTAGTGGGGGCTCGGCAATGTTTGAGGGAGATTTGGGAATTTAGAGGAGTAGGATGAGCACTGGACCAGAAGTCAGGAGGCTTGGTTTAGCTCCACCTTTGACATAGCGCATGCCCTTGGACAACTCACTTTCTCAGTCTGAAGTTTGGTTCTGCATCTATAACAGGAGAGGACTGGGTTTCATAATTTCTGTGATGGTTATGAAACCATAATTCAAAGTGCTCAGCACTCTTACAGCCACCTTCCTAGAACAGAAGCTGCCAAGCTTTGCATCACTTTGCAACTGTGGTCAAATGGAGACTGGATGGATATGAAGGAGGCCAGTGTCTCGGAGGTGGCCTGGCCTGAGATCTGAGCCTTAGGGGAGGGGAACCACTCAAGCGAGGAAGTTGAATGCCAAGTGCAGTACGTGGAGAAGCTCTGGGAGAGAAGCCACTGACAGAGGAGAGAGGAGAGAGCGAGGCGTCATCAGGAGCGACAGAAACAGGCTGAGAAGAAGTGAGGGGGTGCGCTGGGTCGTCAGGACTCTAGTGGCGCCATGAGTGACTCCCTCTGCTTCCTGACCTCCCGTGTGGTGGTTTAGATGATGTACGAGCCCTTTGCTATTTATTTAACGCTTACTGTTCTAAACCTTTTAGAATCCTTATAATAGACACCGTCATTATCCCCTTTCTGTAGAGAAGGAGCAGGCAGGATTACACACTTGTAAATGGCAGAGCCTGGATTCAAACGTAGGCTGCCTGGATCAAGTCCGGGGACTTGGCCCTTATGCCGCAATGCCTCTTAGAGACAGTAAGCGGTTTGTGAGCACCTATCAAATGTCAAGCTCCACGCTAAGTACTTCACTATTAATTTCATTGAACCCTATACCTATTTCATGCAACCCTATACCAAATTCTTGCAACAACTCAATGAAATAGATATCAATATGCCTATTCTGTAGATTAAAAAAAAAAGAGAGAGAGAGAGAGACTGGAAGAAGTCTCTGGAACTGAAAGAAGTTCAATGTTTTGTCTGAGGTCAAACAGCTGGCCAGTGGCAGAGCCAACCATGCCTGCCCGGAACAGTAAAGAAATAACTCTCTTCAATTCCCTTCTGAACGATGGAGGCAGCTGAGTCCCGGTCTTAGGATCTGCTGTTCACAGTGACAACCTGTTCACTAGCTGTTGTTTTAGGGACCGTGAAACATAAGGCAGAGCCTCAACATGTTAAGACTCCACAGGCGTTTCTGGAGGCTGCAGCTGAAGTGAGGCTTGGGGGAAGGGAAGAGAGAGCACAAGGAATATAGGTGGCTTTAGTTCGAAAGGAGCTCTTTTTTCCCTCTCTCATCTTTTCTGCCTTCTGTTTAACTGCTTTATAGAGATAAATAAAGCTGGAGATAATTACATTTGGCAACCTTCAACTGGGCTTGGGTTTGTGGTTCTTTCTTCACGGCTGCCCAAGATGGTGACAGCTGTTTTGTTAATGGTGGATTTGTTAACCGAGTTGTTCCTCTTTTGTGCTTGTGTTCTTTTCTGGGTTGTATAAGAAAATGATATGCAAGTGATTCCCTAGCCCTGGGCAAATAAACAGATACATATGCATAAAATTATGCAAATAGGAAATAAGCCTTGGGGCTAACTGACCTTGTTGTCCAAAATCACTTACCTAACTTGTCTGTGCTTTTGCTGTAGCCTTCATAAATTGGGAGGTAAGAAATTCAGCCAAAACCACATGGCTGCTGTAAAGATCCAGTGAGATAATAATATTTATTTTATTTTATTTACACTGTTTTGTTTTGGATTCACCTCTGAAGCCTTTTCACCGATTTCCGGGAGATGGACAACTTTATCTCCATTTAACACATAAAGGGCTTCCCTGGGAAAGAATCCGCCTGCAGAGCAGGAGACCTGGATTTGATCCCTGGGTTGGGAAGATCCCCTGGAAGATGATATGGCAACCCACTCCAGTCTTCTTGCTTGGAGAATCCCATGGACAGAGGAGCCTGGTGGGTTACAGTCCATGGGTTTGCAAAGAGTTGGACATGACTGAGCAACTAACAGTTTCTTTTTTTCAATGCATAAAGGAATAAACTTTGAGATGTTAGGTAGCTGGGCTATTGTCACCAAGCTAGTACATTCATGGCAGCTTCATGACTCTAAGTGACTCCCTGACCAGGGACATGAGGTTAAAGTTATTACAAAACAATAATGCACACAGAGGTCACATCATTTACCTTTTTCTCTTAATTGGTTTTTCTGGCACAAAATTAGAGGGAGTTGATTGTTTTCAATTCAAAGTGGTTAAAAACACAAATCTAAAAAGTATCTTTCAATCTCTCCACGTTTCAGATATAAATGCTGCTAACAGTTTGCTGTATATTTTCCCAAGCTTTTTAATATCACCATCACTAATAACAATAATGCAGTAAGTCACATTCCGACAGTACGCTATAGCTGCAAAGTCCTTTTGCAGACATGATCTCAAGGCACACATATCTATCATAATTTCCTTTTCCAGTGGTTAGAGGTGGTGCTGAAGCTGAGCCCCTGAGGACACTTGAGATCCTGTGAGTGAGATTTGTCTCTGCCTGAGGTCATAGGAGTGAGCATTTTAACCAAACTTACTGTTCTCTTCAAATTGGGGTATTGGCTGTCCTCTCTTCAATCAGCTCTGCTGAGCTGTTTGAGAGAGCTTGATGTTTGTTTTCACATTTTACAGGCATAGCCTCAGCTGCTGCAGAGAAGGAATTTAGCCATCTACCAAATTCTCAACAGCTAGGTTCCCCAAGATTTTAATAAATTAATTTTCAAAGATTTAAATGGCTTGAACTAGGAAGTTGAATATTCTGAAAAGGTATGCAAGGTGGAGTCCTAGACTGTTCACGTGAGCAGGAACATCAGAAATCACCTCGTCAAGTCGGTACTCTGTATTTCATAGTGAAGAAAACTCAGGTCCAAAGCTGAGCAGAGGTTTAACTTTTAACTTCCATGCTATTATATAACTTCCATAACTTTTATACTTCCATAGTTTGGACAAGAGATTGCATAAGTCTCTTATCCTCATCCATCAGAGGGTACACAGAATGAAAACCAAAAATCACAAAAAACTAACTGAACTGATCACATGGACCACAGCCTTGTCTAACTTAGTGAAACTAAGAGCCGCGCTGTGTAGGGCCACCCAAGATGGACGGGTCATGGTGGAGAGTTCTGACAAAACGTGGTCCACTGGAGAAGGGAATGGCAAACCACTTCAGTATTCTTGCCTTGAGAACCCCATGAACAGTTTGAAAAGGCAAAAAGATAGGATACTGAAAGGTAAACCCTCCAGGTCGACAGGTGTCCAACATGCTACTGGAGATCAGTGGAGAAATAACTCCAGAAAGAATGAAGAGATGGAGCCAAAGCAAAAACGACTCCCAGTTGTGGTTGTGTCTGGTGGTGAAAGTAAAGTCCGATGCTGTAAGAAAATATTGCATAGGAACCTGGAATGTTAGGTCCATGAATCAAGGTAAAATGGAAGTGGCCAAACAGGAGATGGCAAGAGGGAACATCTAGGAATCAGTGAACTAAAACGGACAGGAAGCGGGGAATTTAATTCAGATGACCATTATATCTACTACTGTGGGCAAAAATCCCTTAGAAGAAATGCAGTAGCATGCATAGTCAGCAAGAGTCTGAAATGCAGCATTTGGGTGCAATCTCAAAAACTAGAGAATGATTCTGTGAGGTATGGTTTGTATGATATGGTTTGGTTTTGTATGTAAGGTATGGTTTACCTTACTAAAAGGTAAACCATTCAGTATCACAGTAATCCAAGTCTATGCCCCAACCACTAATGCAGAAAGATCTTATACAACTAACACCAAAAAAAAAAAAAAAAAAAGATGTCCTTTTCATCATAGGGGACTGGAATGCAAAAGTAGGAAGTCAAGAGATACCTGGAGTAACAGGTAAGTTTGGCCCTGGAGTACAAAATGAAGCAGGGCAAAGTCTAACAGAGTTTTGCCAAGAGAATGCATTGGTCATAGCAAACACCCTCTTCCAACAACACAAGAGATGACTCTACACGTGGACATCACCAGATGGCCAATACAAAAATCAGATTGATTATATCCTTTGTAGCCAAATATGGAGAAACTCTATACAGTCAGCAAAAAATAAGACCAAGAGCTGACTGTGGCTCAGATCATGAACTCTTTATTGCAAAATTCAGACTTAAATTGAAGAACTTAGGGAAAACCACTAGGCCATTCAGGTTTGACCTAAATCAAATCCCTTACGATTATACGGTGGAAGTGAGAAATAGATTAAAAGGATTAGATCTGATAGAGCGCCTGAAGAACCGTGGATGGAGGTTCGTAACTTGGTACAGGAAACAGTGATCAAAACCATTCCCAAGAAAAAGAAATGGAAAAGGGTAAAATGGTTGTCAGAGGAGGCCTTACAAATAGTTGAGAAAAGAAGAGAAGTGAAAGGCCAAGAACAAAAGGAAAGATACACCCATCTGAATGCAGAGTTCCAAAGAACAGCAAGGAGAGATAAGAAAGCTTTCCTAAGTGAACAATGCAAAGAAATAGAGGAAAACGATAGAATGAGAATGATTAGAGATCTCATTAAGAAAATTAGAGATACAAAGGGAACATTTAATGCAAAGATGGGCACAATAAAGGACAGAAATAATATGGACCTAACAGAAGCAGAAGATATTAAGAAGAGGTGGCAAGAATACACAGAAGGAACTATACAAAAAAGATCTTAAGGATCCAGATAATCACGATGGTGTGATCACACACCTAGAACCAGACATGCTGGAGTGTAAAGTCAAGTGGGCCTTAGGAAGCATCACTACGAACAAAGCTAGTGGAGGTGATGGAATTTCACTTGAGCTATTTCAAATCCTAAGAGATGATGCTGTGAAAGTGCTGTACTCAATATGCCAGCAAATTTGGAAAACACAGCAGTGGTCACAGGACTGGAAAAGGTCAGTTTTCATTCCAATCCCAGAGAATGGCAATGTCAAAAAATGTTCAAACTACTGCACAATTTTACTCATTTCACATGCTAGCAAGGTAATGCTCAAAATCCTTCAAGCTAGGCTTCAATAGCATGTGAACCGAGAACTTTCAGATGTATAAGCTGGATTTCGAAAAGGCAGAGGAACCAAAGATCAAATTGCCAACACCCATTAGATCACAGATAAAGAAAAAGAATTCCAGAGAAACAGCTACTTCTGCATATTGATTATGCTAAGTTATTTGACTGTGTAGATCACAACAAACTGTGGAAAATTCTTAAAGAGGTGGGAATACTAGATAACCTTACCTGCCTCCTAAGACACCTGTATGCAGGTCAAGAAGCAGCAGTTAGAACTGGACATGAAGCAATGGACTGGTTCAAAATTGGGAAAGGAGTACATCAAGGCTGTATATTGTCACTCTGTTTATTTAACTTATATGCAAAGTACATCATGCGAAATGCCAGGCTAGATGAAGCACAAGCTGGAATCAAGATTGCCAGGAGAAATATCAATAACCACAGATATGCAGATGACACCACCCTAATGGCAGAAAGCTAAGAGGAATTAAAGAGCCTCTCGATGAAAGTGAAAGAGGAGAGTGAAAAAGTGGGCTTAAAACTCAACATTCAAAAAACAAAGATCATGGCATCTGGTCCCATCACTTCATGGCAAATAGATGGGGTATAACGAACATAGTGACAGGTATGACAGGTATTTTCTTGAGCTCCAAAATCATTGTTGACTGTGACTGTAGCCAAGAAATTAAATGACGCTTGCTCCTTGGAAGAAAAGCTCTGACAAACCTAGACAGCGTATTAAAAAGCAGAGACATTACTTTGCCTACAAAGTCATATAGTCAAAGCTATGGTTTTCCCAGTGGTCATGTATGGATGTGAGAGCTGGACCATAAAAAGGGCTGAATGCCGAAGAACTGATACCTTCGAACTGTGGTCCTGAAGAAAACTCTTGAGAGTCTCTTGGACAGCAAGGAGATCAAACCAGTCAATCTTAAAGGAAATCAACTGTGAATATTCATTGGAAGGACTGATGCTGAAGCTGAAGCTCCCATATTTTGGCCACCTGATGTGAAGAACTGATTCACTGGGAAAGACCCTGATGCTGGGAAAGATTGAAGGCAGGAGGAGAAGGGGATGACAGAGGATGAGATGGTTGGATGGCATCACTGACTCAATGGACATGAGTTTGAGCAAACTCCAGGAGATGGTGAAGGACAGGGAAGCCTGGCGTGCTGCAGTCCATGGGGTCACAGATTGTTGGACATGACTGAGAAACTGAGCGACATTAAGCACCAAGTATGTGCTAGCTTTTGGGGAGGTGTTTGGGTTAGATCTGCTTTCCAGCCTTCAGAGAACCGACAGTCCATGATTCACTGTCCAAAGTGTCATATAAGAGTGAGGGGAAATATTCTAAACATTTTTCTGAAGGAAGAAATATAAACTGGCTCTCTTGCCAGTATGATGCACCCTTGAAGAACCCTCGAAATGTGGGGTTAGCATGCTCACTCCCACATAAAGATCCATAAATAACTTTACAGTCTGTCTTCTGTGTCCCTGGTCCTTCACTGACAGATACAACCAACCATAGAGAGTATAGTAACATAGGACGTATTTAGTGAAAAGAATCCGCATTCCATATGCAGTTCAAACCCTTGTTGTTCAGGGTCTACTCTGCATACCAGAGAACCATTTTAGTAACTGGTTTTTTTTTTTTTTAATTATCCCAGTTTCATAAATTAGGAGATGGAGGCCCAGAGTATAACTTATCCTCTGAGTAACTGCCTTTCCTATACAATCTCTTGCAACCCTTGCCACTCACCCGGTGATCTTCCCTCCCTTTCACCTTGATCTCATCTGTAACCTTTGAACTCTCCATCTCTAATCAAGCTCCCCTCCCTCATCAGACTGTGGCCAATTCCTGATCAAAGGCTGTTTCCTGCTGATATTTTTATTTCTGACACCTAGACTGCACATTGAATAAATGCTGTCACTTGATGAATGAATTTCTGTTTCTTTAAGACAAATTGCCCTCTTCATGGTATTATACATAGCTTCCAAAATAAACATTTCTGGAGCATTAGATCAGATAGGTGTACAGACTAGAGAAGATAAATTCCACCTACAGGCACCCTGGGCTCCCCATCACATTTTCCTCTCAGGGCTGAATCCCAGGTGTTCATGCTCTGATGTCTGGCCTTGTGCCTAGTGTTACTAAGATTAAACCTGACACTCTTCTTTTGTGGAATACCAACAGAGACAATATTTGGTCTATGATCCTGTGACCATTGCTAAAAATGTGTAGATTAAGTCTGGACAGAGCGTATTTATGACATTTATGCTGCTTCACATCCAAATTTCCCTTTCTTTAATCCTTAGACTGGAAGCCAAAGTGGCAGATTTTCTGCTCTCAGTTTCTCGATGGCCAGAACTGGACATGGAACAACAGACTGTTTCCAAATCAGGAAAGGAGTACACCAAGCAGTATTGTCACCCTGCTTTTTTAACTTCGATGCAGAGTACATCATGAGAAACACTGGGCTGGATGAAGCACAAGCTGGAATCAAGATTGCTGGGAGAAATATCAATAACCTCATATATGCAGATGACACCACCCTTATGACAGAAAGTGAAGAACTAAAGAGTCTCTTGATGAAAGTGAAAGAGGAAAGTGAAAAAGTGGGCTTAAAACTCAACATTCAGAAAACTAAGATCATGGCATTTGGTCCTATCACTTCATGGCAAATAGATGGGGAAACAATGGAGACAGTGAAAAACTTTACTTTTTGGAGCTCCAAAATCACTGCAGTTAGTGACTGCAGCCATGAAATTAAAAGACCCTTGCTCCTTGGAAGAAAAGCTATGACCAACCTAGACAGCTTATTAAAAAGCAGAGAAATTACTTTGCCAACAAAGGTCCATGTAGTCAAAGCTATAGTTTTTCTAGTAGTCATGTATGGATGTGAGAGTTGGACTATAAAGAAAGCTGAGCACCAAAGAATTGATGCTTTTGAACTGTGGTGTTGGAGAAAACTGTTGAGAGTCCCTTGGACTGCAAGGAGATCCAATCAGTCCATCCCAAGGGAAATCAGTCCTGAATATTCATTGGAAGGACTGATGCTAAAGCTGAAGCGCTAATACTTTGGCTACCTTATGTGAAGAAATGACTCATTGGAAAAGACCCTTATGCTTGGAAAGATCAAAGGCGGGAGAAGGGGACGACAGAGGATGAGGTGGTTGAATGGCATCACTGACTCGATGGACATGAGTTTGAGTAAGCTCCAGGAGTTGGTGAAGGACAGGGAAGCCTGGCGTGCTTGCAAAGAGCTGGACAAGACTGAGCGACTGAACTGAGAGAGAGGATGTGGCCTGGAGACTGTGAGTTTGGAGTAAGTGACAGAAGCAAGTAGGGAGTTGAGTTCAGCCTGGGGTGGTGGAGACGGGGCATCAAAATATAGAGTGTTTAGCAGCTACAGTGTCAGCGTTAGCAGCCAGGGTCTAGTGCCCATGGCACCAACTTGACTTTTATTTGAAATTTCTGTGTTTTTTTCTTGTTAACCTGTTCTATTGTGCCCAGTCCTACTATATATATTTTTTCTAAGTGGAGGAAATTTTGAGTGAGGGAAATCTAGGAAATGTTTTAGCTTTCAGAGACCTGGGTCTTTTCTGTAAGAAAAAGATAAGGGTATACGATAAAAACCTGATCTATTCAAAACTAAAAGTAGAACTACCGTATGATCCAGCAATCCCGTTGCTGGGAATATATCCAGAAAGAACCACAATTAGAAAAGTTATATGCACACCCCAATGTTCATTGCAGCACTGTTTACAAGAGCCAGGACAACCTAAATGTCCATTGACAGATGAAAGTATAAAGAAGATGTGGTTCCTGCACACAATGGGATATTACTCAGTCATCAGGCAGAATGAAATAATGCCATCTGCAGTAAACATGGATGGACCCAGAAATTGTCATACTAAGTAAGGCAGACAGAAAAAAAAGAAATATCGTACGGTATCACTTATGTGTAGAATCTAAAAAGATAATACAATTGAACTTATTTACAAAATAGAAACAGACTCACAGACCTAGAAAACAAACATGGTTATTAGAGGGGAAAGGTGATGGGGAGGCGTAAATTAGGAGATTAATACAGACACACTACTCTACACAAAATAAATAACAATAGTTCAAGAGAGAGAACTATACTCAGTATTTTATAATACTCTGTATGGGAAAGGGGCTTCCCAGGTGGCTCAGCAGTAAATAATCTGCCTGTAACACAGGAGATACAGGAGACGCAGATTCAATCCCTGGGTTGAGAAGATCCCCTGGAGAAGGAAATGGCAACCCATTCCAGTATTTTTGCCTGGGAAATCCCACGGACAGAGGAGCCTGGCGGGCTACAGTCCGTGGGGTCACAAAGAGTTGTAAAGAACTGCAAGGACTGAGCACGCACACATATGGAAAAAGAATCTGAAAAAAAAAATTGTACACATATGTAACTAAATCACTTTGCGGCACACCTGAAACACAATATAGTTAATTGTGAATCAACTATACTTCAATTAAAAAAGAAAACTTGCTCTGTCCCAAATGTCAAGTTTTCAGGGTATTTGGCCTCCCTGTGCATCGGGCGGACGACCTTGCCTTCGGCCAGAGATCCTGCATTTGAACCTATATTAATTCCAAAGTTCTTCTTTGGAATCTTTTTTCCTGCTTTATTTTTCCCAATAGCTTCTGTCACCATCTTACATATTTAGTTGTTTATTTTCTGTTCATCTCCCACCCCCTAGAGTGAGAGCCTCTCGAGAGTGTTGCTTAATTTTTTTCGCTATCTTATTCCCGATACACCCAAAAGAGCAGGCGGCTTACTGGGCACTCAATAAACATGTGTGAAATGAATACATTTTTAAGCCTTGAAGACATTTTGTAGTTGTTAAGTAGACGGAAACACATTTTCAAACCATGCCTTCATTTTATAGTAATTGAAGAACTCTACTTTCATTTCCTCCAGAGAAGATGTAGCTCACATATTACACAAACTTAGGATAATTTGCCTTTCATGAAAGTTTCTCAGGCTTAGCCTTCAGGTCTCTGTCTTAGCAGACCTGGAGTCAGAGAGACCTCAGCTGAAGTACCACTTCTGCCTTGGACTAATGGTGTATCTTCTTAGTAGGTCACAAACCTTTTCTGAGCAACAGTGCCACATTAGCAAAATGTTGATTCTGGTACACTGCAAAGTTCTTGGGAGGATTAAAAACTATAGTGTCCGTGTGTGTGTGTTAGTGGCTCAGTCGTGTCCAACTCTTTGAGACTGCATGGACTGTAACCCACCAGACTCCTCTGTCCATGCAATTCTCCAGGCAAGAATCCTGGAGTGGGCAGCCATTCCCTTCTCCAACAGTGTCCATGAAAGGGCCTTAAAAACCGCAAAGTCCCTTGCAGACTGCAGGTATGCAAAGTTCTTTTTGCTGCAGGTTTGACAGAAGGCCTAGATCTTTAATTTTGCATCTGAATGATTTGTCTTTTCCTCTTTTTTAAACTACCTACCAAAAATAGAAATCACCTAATAAAGGCTGACTGAGTGACTGACGTTAGGAAATCACAGGAGTTGATAAAAGAGCAATTGAATATTCTCAGAGAAGGTGGCATCTCATTTGAAATTCTAAGTGAGGCTGAGCAAGGAACACACAATTCTTGAAGGATTTCTGAAGTTTAATTGGTCTGTCTGAAGTGACTAGAGCTATAAAGAGAAAAACCAAAGGAAAACTGAGAAAGGTGAGGTGTCATCATTGGCTTCAAGTGATTCAGATGAAACATGTAATTTAATGATTTAACAGTTTCCTGCCTCTTTCCCCTCTTTTCCATCCTCCCGCCCAACATTTTAAGAATCTGACCTTCAGGGACAGAGGGATAATTACAAAGAATATGATGGCAGGTGTCCTTTTAAAAAATAGACGTTTTCCTGGTATAGCATGTGTAATTGAATTTTTATAGATTGAACACTCCAAATTAAGTTATATTTAAATACCCTCAGAGAGCTGACTCTAGGAAAATTGAAATAGAAACATTTGTATAATAATAGATAACAATGATCAAGTTAGCTACTGAACATGAGACCCTTTGTGTACACTATCCTAATTCTGCAATAACACGCAGGATAGGAAATATTTCCATTTTACAGATGATGGAATGGAAGCATGGAGTAAGAAATTTGTCCTTGGCCACAGAGACAGTAAGTGATAAAACAAATTTTAAACTGGTTTCGAGACCAGTCTACTACACCACAGTTGCCTTGAGATGAGAAAAGTTTTGAAAATTTTCAAAGTGATTCTTCTCTGAATTTTCACAGAAAATAACTGATTTTTTTTGGCACCTAGGTGACTTGGAATTTTCCACGAGCTTCCTTCCAGTCAGTCCTCCTGAAGCTCATTCCCTTGTCTACTCACCCAAGTGCATCTCTGAATGTGGGTCAGCAGGCTCTCTCAGCAACTGCTGCTGTTGCTGCTGCTGCTGCTGCTGCTGTCGCTTCAGTTGTGTCCAACTCTGTGCGACCCCAGAGATGGCAGCCCACCAGGCTCCCCCATCCCTGGGATTCTCCAGGCAAGAACACTGGAGTGGGTTGCCATTTCCTTCTCCAATGCATGAAAGTGAAAAGTGAAAGTGAAGTCGCTCAGTCGTGTCCGACTCTGTGCGACCCCATGGATTGCAGCCCACCAGGCTCTTCCATCCATGGGATTTTCCAGGCAAGAGTACTGGAGTGGGGTGCCATTGCCTTCTCCGTCTCAGTGACTAGGCGAATATATCACCTCCTCACTTACTCTTATTGGCTTCTCACTGCCTATAGGATTGTGTCAATTTTGATTCTAGTCAAAGCCCTGTTAAGTAACAAGATTATACCCCAGGTGGAGTCACTCCTGCTCAGCCCCATGCCAGCAAACCAAGATTTAACTCATTTTCTATGCAAAGTGCTCCCAGAGAAGGAAGGAAGGAAGGTCTAGGTCAGCCAGTCAGTACTTGCCTGCTCAGCACGTTACCTAAGCAGACTCCAGGACTGCCCTGTGCTTCATATAAGGAAGGTTACCCTGCTTTAACCTATCAGCAGATAACTTTCTGTTCCTGCTCTTTGGTCTATAAAAATCTCTTGCCCTGTAAAGCTCTTTCAAGCTCCTTTCTATCAGCTAGATGGGATGCTCCCTGATTCATAAATTGTCAATAAAACCCATAGGATGTTTAAAATGGACTCAGTTGAATTTTGCTCCGTAACAGTCTTTAGGATCTCCCCTGACCTAGCTCTCTAGTCTTGCCTCTTCTGCTGCTGCTGCTGCTAAGTCGCTTCAGTTCAGTTCAGTTCAGTCGCTTCAGTCATGTCCAACTCTGTGTGACCCCATAGACGGCAGCCCACCAGATTTTCCAGACAAGAGTACTGGAGTGGGGTGCCATTGCCTTCTCCATGCCTCTTCTACTTCCCTATAAAGCTCTAACTGTGGTTTCCAAAGTGCTCTAGCCTTGGTCTCACCTTTGCCTGGAGTGATTTCTTCCTCGTCAGTCTGGTAAACTCCTCTTAAGCCTTACCTCAAGGATTCAGGTCTAAAACCACCTTCTCTGGGGAAGCCTGTGTGACCTTGCCACACAGAAGCTCCTTCCCTTCTGTGACACTTGGCTGAGTGCTCATGTCTTTCCTGGGGTCTTACTGTGTCCCCACTAGAAAATAAACAACTTGAGGAAGACAGGTACTGAGGTCTTCGGTACCCAGCATAGTGTGGGAATAAACTCACGACTTGAAGAACCCTCCCAGAGGCCACCATCAGCCCTGGGACTCCATCACATTGATGAGACACCATAACAAAACCCAAAGACCCTATGCCTTCAGAGTCTCACTCTAACCTCCAAGTCCTGCCATTTCCCCACTGCTTTGAAAGGTCCTTTTGCAAGCAGTAAGTGTTCAGTCAATGTTCCTTGGATGCCAGGATGAATGATTGGTCTGTCCAGATATCCTAGAATGCCTGAGCTCCCAATGCAGACCAACATTTCCTCAGACCATCCCCACTTCTTATACTCATCCACTCCTTATCTAACAAAACATGAGAAAACCAAAGTACATTTTTAGCAGGAGTCTTAAATTTGGTTAATCTCGTGATTCCTCCTTGCTAGATGTTGCTTTGGGGAACTCTTAACATTAGGAGCTCTTGTCAATTTAGCTTCCTAGCATCCAGCCAAGATAAAGGGAAAGACCAGCTATTAGGCTGCTGTGTTTTCCATGAAAACTTCATTTTATCACCATCTTCCCAGTTTCAAAGATAGGGAAGCTGGAAATCTCAGAGGAGTTAAACTCTCCCAAGTCCTTTTGATTTACAAAGGGTTGAGCTGGGATTGAGCCTCAGGCTCTTTGGAACCCAAATCCATGCTTTTTCCAATGCATCAACAATACTGTTCCGGTCTCAGGGGTTAATCGTGAAAACTGAGTGAGCTAATGACAGTGAAATTGCTTTGGAGCGTGTGAAATGCTGTACAGATGTTAGATTTTTAGAAGTATTCATCAGCATGTCAACAATATGCAATGTTCTGCACAGAGTACAAATCCTAAGGAAGATCACCTCTCAAAGGCAATAACAGCAACAGCAACAACAGTTAAGGGGGAAACATGGCATTTAAAAACCAAAGTCAGCAGACAAACTAGAATGTGACCTGTAACATTTAATACACTTCACTTAATTCTTTGCAAATGTCCAGAATTAACCCCAGATCTATAAAAACTTTCAGCTAGAAGGTTCCTAAATGGCCAGATAGCCCAACTCTCTCATTTTATTGAAGCTCAAATGGAAAGGCAGAGAAAAGGGGTGGCTTGTGCATAAAGGCAGCTAGCTCATAGAACTGTGCAGAACTAGAGCCCAGGAGCTTTGACACTGAATTCGAGCCTCTTCACATTAAGGAGTCACCTTCAGATCAGATCAGATCAATCGCTCAGTCGTGTACAACTCTTTGTGACCCCACGAATCGCAGCATGCCAGGCCTCCCTGTCCATCACCAACTCCCAGAGTTCACTCAGACTCATGTCCATCGAGTCAGTGATGCCATCCAGCCATCTCATCCTCTGTCGTCCCCTTCTCCTCCCGCCCCCAATCCCTCCCAGCATCAGAGTCTTTTCCAGTGAGTCAACTCTTCGCATGAGGTGGCCAAAGTACTGGAGTTTCAGCTTTAGCATCATTCCTTCCAAAGAAATCCCAGGGCTGATCTCCTTCAGAATGGACTGGTTGGATCTCCTTGCAGTCCAAGGGACTCTCAAGAGTCTTCTCCAACACCACAGTTCAAAAGCATCAATTCTTTGGTGCTCAGCCTTCTTCACAGTCCAACTCTCACATCCATACATGACCACAGGAAAAACCATAGCCTTGACTAGACGGACCTTTGTTGGCAAAGTAATGTCTCTGCTTTTGAATATGCTATCTAGGTTGGTCATAAGTTTCCTTCCAAGGAGTAAGCGTCTTTTAATTTCATGGCTGCAGTCACCATCTGAGGACTGTAAAAGGAGTCTAATCTGCTCACAATTACAGCTCAGGACATACTGCAGGGAGTGCCCTCCGCTTCGGTCATCAGCTACAATGGACTAAGCATATTTCTTAGTTTTTAGAAATGTATGTAATTGTACCGGATCCTTCCTTCCCAAGGATAATTATCTCTCAAAATTGAGTTACTGCTTATGAAAATACCTCGATTCTTAGTGAGAAGGGGACTCAAATGGTTTTGTACTTGAGGCAGATGAAGTATGCAGTGTGGAATGCTAAATTTCCTCTCCAAGGGAGAGCAGCTTCATGTTTTACTAGATGCGTCTGCTTTTCCTCATTATTCCCCTGTTAGTCAAAAAGGCTGCCTTGAGCTAATTTCTTTCTAAATGAAATCTTTCTAATCAGATTTTCCACTCTATATGGATTTCATATGAAAATGATCCTTATCTTGAAAATTAAAAATATTTTCTCCTGTATTTCAGTGTGCGGTGGAGATAACAGCCTAGAAGGCCTTAAAGCAAAAGACAGAGTGACAGCTGATTCATTTGAATTTGTTACAGCAGATTATGTATTTGACATGCCATGGGTAAAAAGAGACAGGGGACAGGGGTCTTGAACTAAAAGCTCAGGATTTGAGGTCAGGTTTGAAGTTCCTATCTCAGTGGTACCACTATTAGCCTAGT
The DNA here is from genome assembly GCF_029378745.1 of Bos indicus. NCBI lineage: Eukaryota > Metazoa > Chordata > Mammalia > Artiodactyla > Bovidae > Bos > Bos indicus. The sequence goes on along the minus strand of NC_091788.1, from coordinate 12,648,737 downwards.
TACCTTAGGTAAGTTCTTTAACCTCTCTGAGCTTCAGTTTCCTCTTTTTAAAAGTGAGGGTGATGTCATCAATCTCGCAGGGCCATTGTGAAGACTAAGGAGAAATAAGAGGGGCTAATGTTTAATGAGCACTTACTGTGTGCCTGGTAATGTGCTAAGTCCATTATATGAATCCTCTTCTTTAGCTATCACAACAGCCTTATTAGGTGAGTTCAATCATGGTCTTCATTTTACAGGTTAAGAAGTTGAGGTTTAGGTTAATTAACTTATAAATTTACACAGAAACTGTGGTCGGCAATAGGGCTTGATAATGTGGATCTGTTTAATTCCAAACTTCATACTTTTTCTGAACCACTATGCTACCCGTCTGAAAGTTTGTATTTATATCTTTGTTTACATCTATGATGGGTTTCCTGGGTGGCTCAGTAGTAAACAATCTGCCTGTAATGCAGAAGCCACAGGAGCCTCAGGCTTGATCCCTGGGTTGGGAAGATCCACTGGAGGAGGAAATGGCAGCCCACTCCAGTATTCTTGCCTGAGAATCCTATGGACAGAGGAGCCTGTTGTGCTACAGTCCATAGGGTGGCAAAGATCTGGACGTGACTGACGCGACTGAGCATACACTTAGCCCACACATCTATGATATGTATACACATTCCTATACCCATTTTTATGTCTCAGATATAACTGTCTCATGTCATCTGTCTACCTATCATATCTGGCACACAAGTCATACAGAAGCTAGTACAGTGCATGCTCAAAGCTATGTTGGTAAATGTGATAAGAATTCAGAGAAGGAAGATCACACTGGACTTTGATGGTCAATAGTGCTTCAAGAAAGAGATGAAACTAAACCCGAGCTTGAAGGATGTTGTGACCAGCGTGCTGCTCACTCTATCATCCATTCTTCCCTTCCTCCTCAGTAACAGAACGCCCTGTTGAAGGATATGGTTACAGCCTCCCTTGCAGCTATAGGGCTGCAGCTAGATGTGACTAAGTTTGGCCAGGGACATGTAAATGAACATGTCATATAGTAATTCCAGGAAGTCTTTTAATGGGAGAAGTGCATTACTTTTTAATCCTTTCCTCCATTATGTTGCTTGGAACTTGGGTATGAGGGTTGGAATCCTAGCAACCACTTGGATCTTGAGTATGAGAGCCATACCATAAGAATGGCAGAGGAGAGACCTGGTGGGGGCCTGGGTTCCTGGTCATTCTGAAATTGCCAGGCCAGCCTGAGGCTGCCTACCTCTGGACTTTCTTATGTGAAAGAAAAAAAATGTCCAGTCATTAAACTTGTTATTTTGGGTCACATGCAGCCAAAACACTGATACAGATGGGGAGGGCTTGGATTTGATAGGGGAGGACTTGCTAAGCTGAGGAATCTATCAGAGTGTGAGCAAGGTCAAGAGAAACTAAATGTTTGCCAATTCCTTCTAGACCTGCTTTAATGGTGGAGATTATAATCAGATATACCCGAGTTGTTCTGGAGGAGGGCATGGCAACCCACTTCAGTATTCTTTCCTGGTGAATCCCATGGACAGAGGAGCCTGGAGGGCTACAGTCCATGGGGTTGCAAAGAGTCAGACATGACTGAAGTGATTAGTGTGCACACATACCTGAGTTGAAATTCAGCTTCTACCAAGTTACTCACTTGATGATCTTGGTAAGTCCCTTCATATAAAGGTTCTGCACACCCATTCCAATGTGTGTGTGTGTGTGTGTGTGTGTGTGTTTGTTGGAGGAGGGAGTTTTTCCACATCAACAAGCAATTTCTTGACACCAACGGGGTGTCCTACAATTTACCTCAGTTCTGATGCTATGTTCCTGGAGATAGCATCAGATTGCATGAGTTGAGAACTCAGTCCTAGATGACCACCCTGCACTGTAGATGACAGTCATAAGCTCAGATTGTTACCTGTACTTCTGATCAACTAGCTATAAATCCTAAGTTCTCACCACCTCCTCCTTGAGTTTGATTAATTTGCTACAGTGGCTCACCAAACTCAGGAAAATGGTTTACTCCGTAGATGACCGATTTATTACAGAGGATGTTAAAGGATGCTAATCAACATTGAGATGAAGAGATACATAGGGTAAAGTATGGGAAAGGATCCAGAACTTCCAAGCCTTCTCTGAGCATACCCTTCTTCTCCCAGATCTTCACATGTTCACCAACTGCAGACCCTGCCCTTTGGGGCTTTTAGGGGGCCCCATTACATGTGCACGACTGATTCAGTCATAAGCCACTGGGGACTGAACTCCATCTCAATTCCCTCTGCCTTTGCTGGAGGTCAGGGCTGGAACTGAAAGCTCCAACTCTGAGCACATGGTTGGCAGCCAGCCCCCACCTTTAGGTCCAAAAGCCGCCTCATTAACATGGCGAAACATCTTTATTACTCTCGTCTCTTAGGAAACATGTTTTAGGAACATGCCAGAAGCTAGGGTGAAGGCCAGATATGTAATTCTTACTACATTCCACACTTCACCTGAGTTCAGTTTCCTAACCTATAAAACAGGACCTTAATATCTACCCTATGGGATTTTCATGAGGACAGTAGAGGATATTAAACCTCAAGTAAGTCCCTTAGCTTTCCAACCTCTTGGACACATAAATTTGAGTAAACGGTGTCCATTATGATTATCATCTATGATGGCCATGCCCTCTATGACAAGAGATAATTAAAATTGCAATACTTGTGGCACTGGAATTATAATCAGAAGATCCAGAATAAACTCCTTTTCAACTGCTGATTTGCTATTTAGCTTTGGACAAGTCACCTTTTCTGAACTTCAGTGTAGCTATCTGTAAAATGGGCATGATAACCTGCTTTTCATGAGTCTTATCTGAGAATTAAATAAACCAGAGGTGAGAAGTAAGGCATGGGAGGGCATGACTCTACTCACAACCCCGTGATCTTGAATTCTGTCAGTACCAGGATACTTCACCCAGTATCCTGCTGTGTCTATCCAGCTGGGCATCAGCACCAGCTCCAGGCAATCCTAAATTATCTTCCAGATTTGGGAGACTGGAGTGCTGGTGAGGCCCTGGTATCTGGTCAGTTCCAGAAACCCCATTTTCTCCGAACATAGTGCTAAGGTCCCACCATTACCTGCTTGAATCTTGGGGCAGTTAACATCTAGTGGTTAAAAACATAGGCTTTGAAATCAGTCTTGGCTTTAAATCACCGTGTTCACCTTCTAACTTTGTGACTATAGGAAAGCCTCTTAATTCTCCAAACAGAGCTTCAGGTTCCCCATCTATGAAACAGGGAGAGTAACAATCATTTCTCCAGTTGACGTGAGAATTAGACGAGCTGGTTTAAGTGAAATCTCACTACAAATGCCATATGTTATGCTTAATGTAATTTCCTGGTTTCCCCTTGAGTCAGCTTTTATTAGGACCTGATCCTGCATTCATCGGGAGTTAACCTGCATAGTCAGTAGTCTGCACAGAGGCTTTCAGGAGGGATGCTGTCTCTATAGCAACCGATCGTTAAATCTCTAGGGACTTCAGAGACAGGCTTGGGCTAGAGGGACTGGCAAAGCAGAGAAGACAGATCAAATAACCTGCTTCTGGGTGGCCTGTGGGAGGTTGGAGGGCCTCTGGAATCTCCTAGTGCCTGGGGCATTCGTGCTGAAATGCTGCAGGTCTGGGCCAAGAGAACCTGTGGTTGCCATAGGAACTGCTTGGCATTTAGTAGCTCTAAAAGCTATTCCTCTTGACACTATGGAATAATGGAATTTGAGGAATGGAGCACATTGGGCACGAATGGGGAAATGAAGGCCAAAAGAGGGAAAGGAACCAACTTCAGTTCCTCAGGTTCCAAAATGCCTACCTAGTCTTGTGCCTCTTCATTAATTTATTCTTTCAATGACTTTTCGTTGAGCACTTACTAGGTGGAAAGCCCTGGTTAGGAATGGAAGCTGCAGAGATAAATGAAAGAAGATCCTTATGATCTAGTCATGTCTAGTGGTGGAGAGAGACATGCTATGTAAAGGAAAAAGCTCTCCTGTTTCTTCAATTCAACTAAAGGAAAACTTCTGTTTTTCCTCTACTCCTCTCAACACTCTGACATCCGATGTGTGGATTTCATACTGAGCAATTCTCCAGTTCCCAGAGGACACTGAGTAGGTGTCCTGCAATTTAACTCCATTCTTATACTGCCTCCCTGGAGTTAGCATAGATCCCTCAGTTTAAGGGCTCAGTCTGACAAGATCGTTCCCCCACCCGACCCGAAACTTCAGACACCAGTTGGGAGCCCTAAGTTTTATATGTACCTCTGACTGACTGGCTATAAATCTCTGAGCTCTCATGACCCCCCTCAGGTTTGATAGTTTGCTAGAAGAACTCACAGAACTCAGAAAAAGTTTACTTCTTAGGTTACCAGCTTGTTATAAAGGATACAACTCAGGACCAGCCAGATGGCAGAAAAGCACAGGGCAAGGTATGTGGAAAGGCGTGTGGCGCTTGCATGCGCTCTGCAGGCATGCCACCATCCCAGCACCTGCCTGTGCCCCTTAACCCCGGAAGCGTTCTGAACCCCTTCAGTTAAGGTATTTTATGGAGGCTTCATTACACAGGTATGACTGATTACAATATTGGCCATTTGTAACTGACTCAACTCCATCCTGGAGGTTGAGGTGGGGAGAAGATGAAAGCGCCAGTCCTCTAATGACATGGTCCACTTTCCTGGTGACCGGCTTCCACCTAGGAGCCCCAGTCATAGCCATCTCATTAGCATACAAAAAGACTCTCACGACTATAGAGATTCCAAGGGTTTTAGGAGCTGTGAGCCAGGTTTGGGAGGGAGGGGGTGTTGGGAAGATATCAAATATATGTTACTTATTATGCCCTACCGTATAGGTAGGACCTATAAAAAGATCCCTTAAAAACCCTACCAGGATTTTAGGAGCCCTGATAGGGGTACTAGGAAAGCATGTGGTAGAAGCTCCTAGGCAGCCTGATGTGTCAGGAAGGAGGAGGGAGAAGATATTTAAGTTTAGAATAAAGTAAGAATTAGCCGGATGAAGGTGGATGGAGATAAAATGCACCAGGAAAAGGCACAAGCATGCACAAAGACCAGAGGAAGGAGAGAGAATGCCAGATGCTGAAGTTAAAGCAGGTTGGCCTGGCTGGAGAAGATGATGAAGTGGAGGGCAGCAACAGATAAATCCAAAAAAATAGTTAACAGGATCTCGATCATAAAATGCCTTGAAAGCTTCCATAAGGGATCTGGTTTTCATTCCCTGGGCAAGGGAAGGACCTTTAAAGGACTTTTTTTATATGTCCTCTTTATAAAGAGTACCTTTTCATTAAATATGACAGCTATTTTTAAAATCTACAAGTCTTTACAGATGTAGAGCAAATATGGCTAAATATTAACAACTGTCAACATTTTGTTACTTAGTTCATAGGTATATAGATGTTCATTACCCTAACTCTTGTGTAACATTTTAAAAATTTATTTATTTTTCATTGAAGAATAATGGCTGTGTGAATTTTTTTATAATAAAATGGTTTAGGGAAAAAAATGAATATGATTGCTCTACCATGCTCTTGAATTGCTTGGGCCAGTTAGCCACTCAATGCACAGGTACTCTGTGTCTAATTTTTACAAATAATTGGGCCAAACAGGTACATGAAAAGGTGTTCGATGTCACTAATCATGAGGGAAACACAGATCAAAACTACAATAAGCTGTACTTCACATTTGTCAGAATGGCTATCGTCAAAAAGAAGACAATGACAAATGTTGGCGAGGACTGGAGAAAACTGTTGGTGAGAATGTAAATTGGTGCAGCCACTATGGAAAGCAGTGTGGAGGCTTTGCAAAAAAATTAAAAATAGAACTACCACATGATCTTGCAATTCTACTCCTGGGTATAGATCTAAAAACAATAAAATCACTAATTTGAAAAGATACACGCACCCCAATGTCCATAGCAGCATTATTTACAACTGCCAAGATAGAGAAGCAACCTAAGTGTCCATCAACCGATGAATGGATAAAGAAAACGTGGTATATATGTACACAACAGAATACTGCTGCTGCTGCTGCTAAGTCACTTCAGTCGTGTCCGACTCTGTGCGACCCCATAGACGGCAGCCCACCAGGCTCCCCCGTCCCTGGGATTCTCCAGGCAAGAACACTGGAGTGGGTTGCCATTTCCTTCTCCAATGCATGAAAGTGAAAAGTGAAAGTGAAGTCACTCAGTCATGTCCGACCCTCAGCAACCCCATGGACTGCAGCCCACCAGGCTCCTCCATCCATGGGATTTTCCAGGCAAGAGTACTGGAGTGGGGTGCCATTGCCTTCTCCGCAATAGAATACTACTCCACAGTAAAAGGAGAAGGAAATGGCAACCCACTTCAGTATTCTTGCCTGGAAAATTTCACAGACAGAGGAGCGTGGTGGGCTACAGTCCACGGGGTCACAAAGAATCAGACATGACTGAGTATGCATGTATGCAGTGGTAAAAAAGAATGAAATTTTGTCATTTTCAACAACATGGATGGATGCGGAGGGTATCATTCTAGGTAAAGTAAGTCAGAGATAAAAAGACAAATATTGTGTGTCGTATATGTGAAATTAAAACATGCAACAAACTAGTGAATATAACAACAAAAAACTGACTCAAAGGTATAGAGAGCAAACTACCGGTTACCAGCAGGAGAGGGCAGTGGGGAGGGGCAATACAGGGACAGGGGATTAAGAAGTACAAGCTGTTGGGTGTAAAATAAGCCACAAGGACACAGTGTACAACCCAGAGAATATAGCCGATATTTTATAGCAACGATCAATGGATTATAACCTTTAAAAATTGTGAATCACTGTATTGTACAACTGTAACTTATGTAATCATATAGATCAACTATACTTCAATAAGAATAAACAATAAATAAATTATGTGACCAGTTCACAGCTCTTTTTAACTTGAGTTACCTCTGACACTCTCAGAACCTATGCCTTCTAACTCTAATAATTCCTCTGTTCCAGGCAAGAGCTATTTGTCGTGCAATCACTCTCTTCTAGGCACAGGGACCAAAGTAGAAATGAGATGAGTCCTCCTGGTATTTCAGTCTCCGAGGAGAGGTAATTAAGTAAACAGATCATTAGAATATAGTGAAGTAGAACACAGAAATATGTTCAAACTGCTGTTGAAACTTATGTAGAGTGCCAGGGAAGGCTGTGCTGATTAAGAAATGTTATCCTTTCCATGGTCTCTGATGGAGAAACGCTGGGTGATTTGATAAGGGGCTCTTGATCGTCAAGAGTCATGTCAGTGACTGAAAGCAGAGTATGGGTAGATTGCTCTGAAATTTTTGAGCCTGAATGAGCGGGATGAGGGTCATGAAATGAGGAGAAAGTATGTATTTAACTGATTTTCAGCCCCCTCACTCCTGAAAAGGGAAATGGTCTCTGTTCATTCATCTAATGATTTTCATTATTATGGGATATATATTGTTACTAGAGATGTGACCGGAGAAGGCAATGGCAACCCACTCCAGTACTCTTGCCTGGAAAATCCCATGGACGGAGGAGCCTGGTGGGCTGCAGTCCATGGGGTCGCTAAGAGTCAGACATGACTGAGTGACTTCACTTTCACTTTTCACTTTCATGCATTGGAGAAGGAAATGGCAACCCACTCCAGTGTTCTTGCCTGGAGAATCCCAGGGACGGGGGAGCCTGGTGGGCTGCCGTCTATGGGGTTGCACAGAGTCGGACATGACTGAAGTGACTTAGCAGCAGCAGCAATGTGACATGTGTCTGAATTGAGATGGGACTGCAGAAAATTCTTTAATATAGACAGGGATTCAATTATGAAATACATATGCTGCTTTAATTCTTTGTAGCTGGCCTTAAGATGCTCACCTGACTACTCCAGGGTGGCTGTTGGTTTTTGTAGAGCAAAATAAAATTTAACTTAAACCACCAGTGAACAGAGATTGGAAACAGAGGCATAGAAGTGGGTGGGGGAAAACAATGACATGTCTAAAGAATTTTTATCTCTACTTGGGATTGGCTCTGGAGGCAATATTAAGTCTCACCAATATTTAACAATGAATAATTTAAAAATATTTCTTCTTATAGTTTAGGAAGTCTATTTTCTTAATTGATAAGGAAACAAAGTGAACATTTTAAAAGCCCTAAAGACCATGTTGTCGTTGTTGTTGACTTGCTAAGTCGGGTCTAACTCTTTTGCGACTCCAAGGACTATAGCCCACTGGGCTCCTCTGTCCATGGGATTTCCCAGGCAAGAATACAGGAGTGGGTTACCATTTCCTTCTCCAGGGGATCTCCCCACCCCAGGGCTCGAACCTGCATCTCCGGCATTGGCAGGCAGATTCTTTACTGCTGAGCCACCAGGAAAGCCCCAAGGCCGTATAGATACAGTTAAGCTTGCAGGCATCCTTTGTCGAAGGAGACCCAGAAGAGATTGAGAAGATGGAGAGCTATAGCAAGGTGGGAGTGCAGACAGAGGGTGGGTAACAGGAGTCAAGCCAGATTCATACAAATCAAATGAATACAAAAACTCCCTGTAAGAGAGGCATCTAAATTGGTAGATACCCTTTCTATAAGTATTAAAGTTTTTTAAAAGGAGAGAAAAAGGAGAAGACGGATGGCTTTCATCAACTGGGAAAGGATAGCTCATGGAGAAAGTCATGCACCTGGCTTTGGCTTATCTTCTTAATGTATTTATTGCTGCTGACGCCTCTACTTGGGTCAGAGACCTTGGCTTGAAAGCACAGCTGTGTTGAAAGGACAGATCATCACTCAGGAGAGAAAACTGCCTGCCCAGCCACCCCAGCAGATCCTTCTCCATCCATCATCCTTTAGCAACTAGTCCAAGGTCAACGAATACAGGGCTCACTGGGGCCAGCTGTGCACTGCACACACCAGGCCACCCCCAGAGGGCTGCCCTGACTCAGCCAGATGCTCGCTCACAGTTCGGGCCATTCGTGATGACCTTCTAAGGCTTTGGAATGGATCCAGATGGGTCCCAGGTGTCCAGAGAAGGCTCAATACCCTGAATGGGAGTATCAGGCCTCAGAATGGCCATCAGTCTCCGGATTTCACCACTGCTTTTCTGTTAGTCCTGCCCCACATTCCTGCCTAAATACACAGAAGACACACGGTATATGGAGACTCTGCCATGCTCAAGGCCTGCACAACCCCAGCCCATGCTAGAATGTATTAGAAGATTCACCAAACAGGAACAGGGATGGTCCAGAACTGATCCTTCTTCTCAAGCTGGTACCTATCCAAGTGCCTTGGGTGGGCGCCATGGACACCTGTGTGCTCACCATGTCGTTCTCTTCACACGACGGGCATCAGATCAGTTACGCCAAAACACTTAACCGGAAACACGCACCCTTCCTCAAAATCCACACTTGTCAAATATTCTGGTTATGATTCAGTTCACGTCTGGAGGGTGAACTGGTCAGATGATCTAGTCTTCTAACCAGCCATCATTTAAACTTTAAAAATTAAGACAAAATGCACAGAACATAAATTTTCATGTAACAGAAAAAAAAATCATTTTAAAGGGTATAATTCAGGAATTTTTATTCAAAAGGTTGTGCAGACATCACGGCTATCTAGTTTCACTTCTGTCCACTCACAAAGCAGCCTTGTACCTTTTGCAGCCTCTCCCAGCTCTTCCCTTCTCCAGCCCCTAATAGCCACACATCTACTTCCTGTTTCTGTGAGTTTGTTTCTTCTGAACATTTCACATAAATACAGTCCTACAATATGTGACCTTTTGTGTCCGGCTTCCTTCATTTCACAAGGTTTTCAAGGTTCATTTGTGTTGTAGCTCATGTCAGTATTCTGTTTTTTTATTGCCTTGTAATATTTCATTGTTATGGATGTATCACATGTATTTATCCATTCATCAGTTGATGGGCATTTGAGTTGCTTTTGCTTTCTGACTTATGGATAATGCTGCTATGAACTTTCACATACAAATTTTAGTCTGGATGTATGCTTTGGCTTCTCTTGGGGTAATATACTTATGAGTGGAATTGCTGGGTCATATGATCATGTCTCTATTTAATGTCATTTTACTTTTTAATGAATGAATTGACTTTCTCCCATTAGCTCTCAGTCTGTTGGAAGTTTGTTTGTGTGAGTTCCTGCCAGAGAGATCACGTTATCTGGTGAGTTGACAAAATTAGGCCAGAAACCGGTAAGACCAGAGTCACCAAGCTCTCCTGGCCACCAGCCTTGTTTTCTGAAAACTTTCACAGACATATTGAAGATAATCACATTAGCCATGGATCGTCCTTCATTAGAAAAGGTTTTAAGATGAGGACTGTATTTGTTCCCATGGAGATACCGCAGCCAGATTTAGCACTGCACAGAGACGCCCTTGAGCCTATGTCTGAGGAGGTTTCTCCAGATGCTCTCTGTGCCACCTCCTCCCAGGGACAGATGTGACCTAGAACATCTTGCTGTCATTTTCTGCCTAAAACGCATGCAGGCACTTGCTTTTCCTTGCTTTCCTCTCCTTGTCCTCCACAGAGTTGTTGCCCATCTCAGCCACCCCCCTCCCTGCTGGCACCTTCCCTGGAGGAGCAGGTGTAGCCAGAGTTACTGTGGGAACACGTGCTGACTCGGGGGGAGGGTGAGCCTGTTGCGGTGGGCTGGTGGGGACCCCACGGTGGAGCTTTGGGAACCCGAGCAGCGGCTCAGGGCACAGGGGAGCCTGAATGGTGATGTCCTGGGATAGTTGTTTGCTCACTATCTGGATTATGTTTTACTATTTTTTCTTAATTTTAAAAGCCTTTACTTAAAATAATGATATGTTAGGAAGTGCAGAGAGGAACAAATTAAAATTAAAAATCATCAGGCTCTAGAGATAAAGCAGGATTAGGCTGCAACATTCTAGGCAATTTGTAGCCTGCTTATTTTGTTTCCCCATGTTATGCGGTCATCTTCAAAACACCCGTTTAAGTGGCTATATATATGATTTTGTGTCTGCCCTTTGGAGGACCACTGTTCAAAAGACTTAGTCTCCCATCTCTGCCAAGACCCATTAGTCCTCTTCCATTATGGTTTTCAGAAATTCCAACCTCTTTGTTTGCAGAGGGGAAAGAACAAAGGAGGCTTATGAGAATCAACACAAGAAACACACTGGCTAGGGGTTAGTTACCACCCAAGTCATCTGCGTGGCTTCGCTGGGAGCCCTCCACCTGCTTGGGCCTCCTTGTCTCCAACCCCACCCCCGTCCACCCTACTGAACTGGAGCCAGAGCAGGAAGTGGAGAGCAGGTCTCTCCTGACGGGCAATGTGAAATCCTAGTCTCTCAACCAGACAGCTCCAAGGGCACATAGGCGTTCCTGTTTCATATTTGCTGCTGCGCTGAGAACATCTATTCAAGGTGCCTAGCGCCCTCAGCTCTCGCTGAAACTGGACAGCACTACGCTGCTTGCAGCGATGAGGCGCATCTGGTATAGGATGAAAGTTGTCACTTGTCTCCTCTGCCATGGAGAGGACTTCTACTTGCCATACCAGTTCTTGGCCTTTCTAATTGAGGATCTGGAGAAAAGAGGAGGAGGGGGTTATGAGAGATACGCGGCCAGGAGGCAGGTCGGAATGGGAGGGAAGGGTTAAAGGAAATAAAAGGGACTGTCCTCAGGATGGGAGGGCTGTGGATAGGTAAGAATGAAAGTGGATTTTAGAAAACAATTGTGAAGTTCCCACTTTGTGTTCCCTTTATAGTGTTTGAGATAAAGATGTAAGGCACTTAGATTATTTCAAAATTACTTTTCGTAGCATGGACTGTGTCTTCACAACATTACACTAGGAGTGAATTATGCATGCGTGCGTGCTCAGTTGTGTATGACTATTTGAGACCCCATAGACTGTAGCCTGCCAGGATCTTCTGTCCATGTAATTTTCCAAGCAAGAATACTAGAGTGGATTGCCATTTCCTCCTACAGGGGACCTTCCCAACCCAGGGATCAAACCTGTGTCTCCTGCATTGGCAGACAAATTCTTTCCCAATGAGCCACGTGAGAAGACCCAGGAATGAATTATAATGTTTTATAAACACCATACTAGTAAATAAGGGGGCAGGGAAGTCTGTGACCAGTCAGATAAGTAGAGTTCAAAAGCAGATGAGGTTTGTGTTGTCTACTTTGATATCGTTGGGGGAAGCCCAGGAGAAAGGTAATAAAATTGTCAGAACCAGGGTACCCAATACTTATATTCTTCCATTGGTTGGACTATAGGGAATGGGTATATTTGCTAGCTAGAGAAGTGTGAGGAGATAAGACCCTTGACTTCATGATGGCTTGACCAGTTTCATAACTTTCTTATTAGTGAAACTCCTTCCTTTACAGCAGCGATCAGAATCTGTATTTATGACTTTCTGATGAGTATGCCCAAATCGGACAGTGATGTAGTGCTAATGCAGCCTGGGCAAGGCAGGGAGAGAGAGGGAGGAAAGGAAATGGGGCTTTTGTGAGGTCTCAGAAAATAAATGTATCTCTCTGAACTAACCTGACATATTGTTTCTTAATACAGTGCTCAAGGACAGGACCCGTGAAACATCAAAGATAGATGTTTTCAGTTTGATGGTTTCAAGAAGTGAAAAAGTTGGCATAAAATTAGCATTTGGGGGCAGCAGCAAGTCCTCGTGACTCATGACTGATTTGATTCTTAGATAATAGTGGCAAGTTGAACTGTCTTGAAGACGTCCAATGTAACTACATTTTGATTTTATTCAGTAAGTCTCCTCTCCTTAGTGCTGGGACTAAATGAGTCCCTAGTGACTGGGAACCCTGGTCATTCATTGTGTCAAGGGACAGATTAATACATACCTAAGTGGGCTTCAGGAGAGAAAAGAATGGGAGGGATGTGCGTGTGTGTGTAAAACAGACCCCTCAGTTATATAGACATATTATAATCTGTATAATCATTTCCTTCATTTTTGAGCAACTTTGCTTTTTTCTAATTTTACACTAGTATAAAAAGGATACAAATGAACTTATTTACAAATCAGAAAGAGATTCGAAGACATAGAAAGTGAACTTATGGTTTACCAAAAGGAAAAAATTAGGAAATTGGGATTAAATAGATACGTGCTACTATATATAGATGAATAAGGACCTATTGTATAACACATGGAATTACACTCAAAAGTTTGTAATATCCTATGAGGAAAAAGAATCTGAGAAAGGATATCTGTATCTATAGATATATATTTATAACTGAGTCACTGTGTTATACATCTGAAACTAATACAACACTGTAAACGAACTACACTTCAACAACAAAATCTCCCTACAAAAATAATGTTACTGTGAACATCATAGTAACAGAAGCAGAAGATATTAAGAAGAGTTGGCAAGGATACACAGAAGAACTATACAAAAAAGATCTTCAGGATCCAGATAATCATGATGGTGTGATCACTGACCTAGAGCCAGACATCCTGGAATGTGAAGTCAAGTGGGCCTTAGACAGCATCACTACGAATAAAGCTAGTGGAGGTGATAGAATTCCAGTTGAGCTATTCCAAATCCTGAAAGATGATGCTGTGAAAGTGCTACACTCAATATGCCAGCAAATTTGGAAAGCTCAGCAGTGGCCACAGGACTGGAAAAGGTCAGTTTTCATTCCAATCTCAATGATAGGCAATGCCAAAGAATGCTCAAACTACCGCACAATTGCACTCATCTCACACGCTAGAAAAGTAATGCTCAAAATTCTCCAAGCCAGGCTTCAGCAATATGTGAACCGTGAACTTCCAGATGTTCAAGCTGAATTTAGATAAATCAGAGGAACCAGAGATCAAATTGCCAACATCTGCTGGATCATCAGAAAAGCAAGAGAGTTCCTGAAAAACATCTGTTTCTTCTTTATTGACTATACCAAAGCCTTTGACTGTGTGGATCACAATAAACTGTGGAAAATTCTGAAAGAGATGGGAATACCAGACCGCCTGACCTACCTCTTGAGAAATCTGTATGCAGGTCAGGAAGCAACAGTTAGAACTGGACATGGAACAACAGACTGGTTCCAAATAGGACAAGGAGTATGTCAAGGCTGTATATTGTCACCCTGCTTATTTAACTTATATGCAGAATACATCATGAGAAACGCTGGGCTGGAGGAAGCACAAGCTGGAATCAAGACTGCCGGGAGAAATATCAATAACCTCAGATATGTAGATAACATCACCCTTATGACAGAAAGTGAAGAACTAAGGAGCTTCTTGATGAAAGTGAAAGAGGAGAGTGAAAAAGTTGGCTTAAAGCTCAACATTCAGAAAACTAAGATCATGGCATCTGGTCCCATCACTTCATGGGAAATAGATGGGGAAACAGTGGAAGACTTTATTTTTTTGAGCTCCAAAATCACTGCAGATGATGACTGTAGCCATGAAATTAAAAGATGCTTACTCCTTGGAAGGAAAGTTATGACCAACCTAGATAGCATATTGAAAAGCAGAGACATTACTTTGCCAGCAAAGGTCCATCTAGTCAAGGCTATGGTTTTTGCAGTGGTCATGTATGGATGTGACAGTTGGACTGTGAAGAAAGCTGATGCCGAACAATTGATGCTTTTGAACTATGGTGTTGGAGAAGACGCTTGAGAGTCCATTGGACTGCAAGGAGATCCAACCAGTCCATTCTAAAGGAGATCAGTCTTGAGTGTTCAATAGAAGGACTGATGTTGAACCTGAAACTCCAATATTTTGGCCACCTCATGTGAAGAGCTGACTTATTGGAAAAGACCCTGATGCTGGGAGGGAATTGAAGGTGGGAGGAGAAGGGGATGACAGACGATGAGATGGTTGGATGGCATCACTGACTTAATGGATGTGAGCAGGCTCCAGGAGTTGGTGATGGACAGGGAAGCCTGGCGTGCTGCAGTCCATGGGGCCACAAAGAGTTGGACACGACTGAGTGACTGAACTGAACTGAAGAACATCATATAAAAATCTTATTAAAAGTTTTAGATACTACCATTTAAAAACTGGTTTTCACATATTACCAGATCTTCTTAAGAAGATATGATTATTCTCATGATGAAAATAAGGAAACAGGTACAGACATACAGCATTTTCAAGGCCACAAAACTTCACGTGCTGGGTTGGGGAGAATACAGTTTGGTGTAAGCTGGACTCCTCAGAAAAGATGAATAAAAAATAATTCTAACCTTTAGTGAGTGTTCAGTCTGGCAAAACAGATGGACAAGTTAATAAATAAAATTTGCTATAAAATTTGGATTTGCTTAATTTTGAATGCTTATGAAGCTTTCAACTTTGTGTGTGTTTGTGTGTACCATTTGTAAGAAGACAGATTCAGATTTCTTTTATCTATAGGATTAAACTGATTTTGGAATACTAGGTGTTAGAATGTATATTATTTTTTGAAAAAAAAAATCAACTATAAAATACATCATGGAGAAAAGTTGTCCTCTTTTAAGGTCATTCTCAATTGCAGTTATTTTTTGGTAAATAGCCAGCTCACTTTATTCAAACTGGGCAACTTGTTCCTTCTATCTAATAGGTTCCTATCAAAAGAGGTGAGGTATGCACCCCTACATCATGTGCAAAAAGAAGCTCAAAATGGCTTAAAGACTTAAATATAAGACACAATATCATAAAACTCCTAGAAGAGAGCTATGCAAAACATTCTCTGACATAGATTGTACCAGTGTTTTCTTAGGTCAGTCTCCCAAGGCAATAGAAATAAAAACAAAAATAAATAAATGGGATTTAATCAAACGCACACGCTTTTGCATAGCAAATGAAACCATAAAGAAAAAGAAAAGACCATCTATGGAATGGGAGAAAGTATTTTCAAAGATGTGACAGACAAGGACTTAATCCCCCAAAATATAAACAGCTTGTACAATTTAACAACAAAAGCAACCCAATTGAAAAAATGGGCAGAAGACCTCATTAGACATTCCTCTGAAGAAGACATACAGATGGCTAATAAGCACATGACAAGATGCTCAGTATCACTAATTAGCAGAGAAACACAAATCAAAACTACAATGAGGTACCACTTCACACCAGTTAGAATGGCCATCATTAGAAAGTCTACAAATAATGAATGCTGGAGAGGGTGTGGAGAAATGGCAACTCTCTTACACTGTTGATGGGGATGTAAGTTGGTTCAGCTATTATGGAAAACAGTGTGGAGGTCCCTCAGAAAACTAGAGATAGAATTACCAGATGATTCAGCAGTCCTCCTCCTAGGCAGGTATCCAGACAAAACTATAATTAAAAAAGATATATGCACCCCTATGTTCATAGCAGCACTACTTACAACAGTCAAGATAGGAAAACGGCCTTAATGTCCATCAACAGAAGAATGAGTAAAGCAGAAGTGACACATACATACAATGAAATACTGCTTGGCCGTAAAAATGAAATAATGCCATTTGCAGCAACACGGCTGCAACTAGAGATGATCATACTAAGTAGTGTTAAGTCAGAAAGAGATAAAAACTGCATGATGTCACTTATATGTAGAATCTAAAATACAGCACAAATGAACCCAGCTACAAAATAGAAAGAGACTCACGGACATAGACGACAGACTTGTGGTTGCAAAGGGGGAGGATGGAGGGAGGGGGGAGGACTGGGAGTTCGGGATTAGCCAGTGTAAACTATCACACACAGGATGGAGAAACAAGGTCCTGCTGAAGAGCACATGGAACTATATTCAATATCCCGTGATAAACCACAGTGGAAACGAATATTTAAAAAGAATGTCTATATAAAACTGAGTCACTTTGCTGTACAGCAGAGATTGGCACACACTGTAAATCAACCACACTTCAATAAAAATATTAAAAAAGAGAGATGAGGTATGAAGAAGGAGCTTAGGAAGCTTAAAAACATCATAATTATTTTTAAAAATTGCCACTTAATTATTTTGACTTGTCCTGAGCCAGAATGAATGTTTCTCCATTTACTTAACCAAAATTTATTTAATATGTTGTATGTATAAGTTTTTTGCATATATTATTACTAATCCTCAATAACCCTCAAGGTGATAAACTTCAAAGTAGATATTATTTTCATTTTGCCTGTGAAAACATGGATACTAAGAACAGTGACTTTAGCCCTGACGGGGGAATTAGATTGCCAAGCTAGACTGTACAAGCAGTAAATGTTAGAGCTGGGAGTTCATGCGGGTGAGTCTTTGCTCTTTCCATCATGGTAGAAGAATAGCATGGCATTCTATCTTCTAGAGAGGTACTGACCATCCTTTCCTTGTCTCTGACTTGGTAGAGATGGTTTACACACAGGACATATGCTCCCCAAAGCACACCCTGGATTTAGGAAATTTCCACTACCTGAGGCAACCTCTAATCTCTTCTCATAAAAGAATAAAGACAAGAAGGCAAGCAAGAGAAAGTATTTTATAGTTGTATCTTATAACCTAAGCTACAAGAAGTCACTATTTCACAAAGTTTTGTTTTTTTGACAGTTACAATCATGACATCAAATCTCTTCTGCTGGACCTCATACCTCTAAATCATGTCAATGTGCTTGGCGAGCTAGTGCCCCAGAGCAATAATTCCCAAAGCACGGTTGGAAAAGCTCTCCCAAATGGTCCCAAACTGATCAGTCATGCCACTCCTAATGGATGAGGGACACTACATTCCATAGACTTCCACTTCTGTAGGATTAACTCATGATCATTTTCTTATTTAATCTCTATAACAATTTTTATAAGTCAGGTGTTATTATTACCTGTATTTTATAAATGAGGAACTTGAGGTTTAGAAAGATTAACCAGTTTATCCTAGGTCACGCACACGGATTAAATGCTGGCATTAAAATACAAACGCAGGCTAATTCCAAAGTTGAGTCTTTACCGTGATGTAACGGAGAGGGCAATGGCACCCCACTCCAGTACTCTTGCCTGGAAAATCCATGGACGGAGGAGCCTGGTAGGCTGCAGTCCATGGGGTCACGAAAAGGTAGAATGTTTAAAAGTGGTTAAAAGCTATTCACAGTCAACTCTGAAGAAGGAAGAATAGGTAGGACTTTTACAAAGGGGGCGGAGAAGGCACTGGCACCCCACTTCAGTGTTCTTGCCTGGAAAATCCGAGGGACGGGGGAGCCTGGTGGGCTGCCGTCTATGGGGTTGCACAGAGTTGGACACGACTGAAGTGACTTAGCAGCAGCAGCATACAAAGTGGTACTGAGGAGGGGAGGGAGAGAAAACAGCGGTGGAGGAGCCAGGGTGGGCCGAAGCGGGGAGGTGGGAGTTTTCATGGAGATTCAGGTTCAGTGGGTTGAGGCCACTTATGGAGTCTAGAGTGAAAATAATGAAAAGTTAATAACTAAGTCAGTAGAGGTTATCAGGTTTCTTTTTTCAGTTTAATGTGAAATTGCAAGGGAAAAAAAAAAAAAAAGACAAACTCTGTCAGGAAACATCTTTTAAACAGAAAATGCTAAAGACCTTGAAAACAAATACCAAACCACAAATGTCAGAGAGTACTTCACTCTGGCATTTGAGTCTCAGAGGAAGAAAAAAAAAATCTTATTACTTCCTGAGAAAAATGTAGGCATAGAGATGTTGATGGGTGAACTTTCATTTTAAAAGGTTATTCTAAACGGCTGTGATTGTTAATGGAAGTTTTAAGCCTGTTCTCTGATTGGACACTTAGCAACAAGGGACTTTATTCATCCCATAGCCTTGAGATACTTGTTTTTTCCTTGGCTGGTACTTACCTATCCTTCAAAGATCAGCCTGGTAGAAAGAGCATTGGGTGGATCCAAGTGGCAGGCTGATCACACGCAACTATACCTGGAAACTGAGCTAGACTTGCACGCAGGCCGCCCTTCACTATTCATGCACACCGAGGTCCTCTCACTGGGGAGAGTCCTGTACAAACTACGGAGAGATGGGGGCCCACAGGAGTCCTTTGAAAGCTACAGTCCCTTTGGCAGAGGATTCTGGAGGGAAGAAAGTTATCTATAGAATTTGAGAACATCAAAGCTAGAAGGGGTGTTCTCTGGACCATGGCCTCCTTAGAAGTCACTGTAAATGGTGATAGGAAACCTCAAGTCCTTTCTAATATATCCCCAAACCCAGAAAACCTTAACCATTAACATTAACCTTTTTTTTTAAAACAGAAGTCCACTTCAGGTGAACCAAGACGTTAATCTTCTTGTCTTCAGCAAAAGTTATTTTAACTCACAGTGGTAACACCAGTTATCTTGTGGTGATCAGGACTCTTGATTGGTGGTTTGACTTTGGTTAATAAAAAATGAAAAAAAAATTGTCTGTGATCAAACAATGTGTGCATGCTAAGTTGCTTCAGTTGTGTCCCTGACTCTTTGTGACCCTATAGACTAGAGCCCACCGGCTCCTCTGTCCATGGGCTTCTCCAGGCAAGAATAGTGGAGTGGGTTGCCATGCCCCTCTCCAGGGGATCTTCCTGACCCAGGGATCAAACCCACGTCTCCTGCGGCTCCTGCACTGGCAGGCTGGTTCTTTACCACTAGCGCCATCTGGAAAGTCCTTCTCACACTGCTGCTGCTGCTGCTGCTAAGTCGCTTCAGTCATGTCTGACTCTGTGCGACCCCACAGAAGGCAGCCCACCAGGCTCCCCCATCCCTGGGATTCTCCAGGCAAAGATGAATGAACTTGTCTAAGTCAGTTAGTAGAGTTGGGACTTAAACTCAGTGATGGAAACCAGAATGTGAGCCCTTTACTGTTACTTCATTGTTATCATCTTGTGTAGGGGGGTGGTGGTGGTGTTGGCTTCTACACAAACCAGAGAAATAAGGGGAGAGCCTTCAATGGGAAGAATTAGAAAAGTAAAAAAAAAAACCAAAAAACTATAATGAGTTGTTAAATTGAACTAGCCAGTTTCATGTTTCTAAAAGTCTCTAATAAGTTAAAATCCCAATGTGTTAAATTAAATCATGCATGAGATCAGGACTGACAGATAGATCAGTGGTAGCACGTGCCGTGAACAGAACACTGGACAGGGAGTCAGGAGGGTGAGGTTCTGGCCCAAGTACCTAGATGATCTTGGGAAAGTCACCTCCCAACTGGACTTCTACCTGGCCCTCTATCTCCAGTAGAATGTGAAAGTGAAAGTCGCTCAGTCGGGTCTGACTCTGTGACCCCATGGACTTCTCTAGTCCATGGAATTCTCCAGGCCAGAATACTGGAGTGGGTAGCCTTTCCCTTCTCCAGGGGATCTTCCCAACCCAGGGATCGAACCCAGGTTTCGTGTATTGCAGGCAGATTCTTTACCAGCTGAGCCACCAGGGAAGCCCCTCCAGTAGAACAGTTGGACTTTTTTCAGGGTGGCCAGTTTCCCAGAGAGCAAAAGAAGAATCTATCAAGGCTTTTTAAGGGCTAGAGCCAGAAGGGACACAGCACACTCTAGACACATTCTATTCAACCAAGTAAATCACAAGACCAGCTGAGATTCAAGGAGAGAGGAGACGGACTGTCTGGCGCTGGGGAGAGCGGCATGGACACACGGGGATGGGAGGGATTGGTGGTGGCCACGGGGAGACCAGCCACTGCACACATCATGAGCCGGGTTCTGTGGCCAAACAAGTTTGGGAAATCTGGATTCAACACAATTTAAAAAGTTTCTCGGGCTTCCCTGGTGGCTCAGTGGTAAAGAGTCTGCCTGCCAATGCAGGAGACATAGGTTTGACCCCTGGCCTGGGAAGATCCCACATGCAAAAGGACAACTCAGCCCAACAAAAAAAGCCCACCTAAGCCCGCCACTGAAGCCTGTGCACCCAGAGCCTGTGCTCCACAACAGGAGAAGATCTCCCCTGCAATGAGAGATCTACGCTCAGCAACTGCAGAGTAGCCCCCACTTAGCGCAACCGAAGAAGGCCTGTGCGCAGCAACGAAGACCCAGCAAGCCAAAAATAAACAAATCTTTAAAAAACGGTTTCTTAACAGCAAGAGTTCTTAGAGCTGATAAAATGCTAACCACGCTACAAAGCAAGTAGCAAGTGTAAAAAGAAGTAAAGGGAGGAGTTTAATTATTGCTTTCTAGCCTAACTTTGCCCCTTCTGACCTTACACATTAATATGGAAGAAGAGGATGAAAATGTAACCAACCTAACAGGATATATTTATGGTTCAACTGGCTACCACAGACAGTCACAGTCTTTGAAAGATAAAGAATGTCTTCAGGACATTGCAAAGGACCCAGACAGACTTCAGCATTTTCTCCATCCTTTGTGGAAACAGACACTTTTCTTGCTAATTAAAGCCTCCTTCAGCATAAATTGAGATTCTGGACTTCTTGTTGCTGAGAAAAAGTCAATCCTATTGCTCATTAAAATGACTTCTTCCTACCTTTAGAATAAAGGTTTTTAATGAGTTCCCATTAGTTGTGGGAAGGTAATAAAATCAGGGGTGACTTTTCAATTCTTTGTTTCTTATTAGGCAACTGGTATTGTTTTCTTGGCTATCTGGTCAATCACAAACCACAGAAGTCACCCACTGGGGGGACTGATTCTGTGGACACGTGGATTTGGTGTGGAAAAAGAGAACAAACTCTGGAACATGACTGGGGTTTGAATTCCTGTTTCTCTTCTCCTCTTCTTGCTACTCTTTGAGAAAGTTACATAAGCCGTCTGATCCTTAGTTTGTGTGAGCTTAGTTTCTCAGTCGTGCCCAACTCCTTGCGACCCCAGGGACTGTAGCCCACCAGCCTCCCCTGTCCATGGGAATTCTCTAGGCAAGAATCCTGGAGTGGGAGGATGAGAAGGAGCCAATCATGTGAAGGGCAGAGAGAGGAGCATTCCAGGCAGAAGCAACAGCAAACTGCAAATTTCCAACAATGATCAAGAATTTAATGAATTTGAATTGAACGTGAACTGACAGAAGACCGATTTGGTTACATCGTAAAGGGAGGGGAAGGCTGGTGGGCTTGGCAAAAGAAGGACTGTGTAGGATGCAGGTAAGGGGTTTAGACTTTATTCTAACTGCAATAGGAAGGCACTGTGGAATTCTGAAGAGAGAAAACATGACCCAATTTAAGATACTGAAAGATCACTCTGGGTCCCTCTGTAGATTGGATTGAAGGGGAGCAAGACTGGAGAAAAGGGAAACAGTTGAGACATGAGAGTAGTTTGGAGGAGAGATGACTGTATGTGCCGGGCTGGTGGCACTGGCAATAAAAATAAAGTGACAAAGTATCTGCAGCTGAACTGGCAGGACTTGGTGATGGATGGGATGTGAAAGGTGAGAGAGACAAAGAGGTCAAAATGGATTTCTCTGGGTTTTGGTCTGGAAACCAGATGAGCAGAGATTCCATTTACTGAGACGGGGAAGTTGGAGGAGGAGCAGATTTGGGCTGAGGATCAGAGGATCTTAAGACTTTCAGTTTGGTCATGCTAAGTTTCTGAAAGAGTGAGTTTGAGAAGCCAGGTAGGTAACTAAATACAGGAGAGAAGATCAGAGACAAGGTCTCGGCTGGAGGATGAATTTGGGAATCATCAGCATAGAGACAGTATTTGAAGTCATGGGACTGGATGAGATCACTTAGGATGAGATTGTTGCAAGAGAAGAAAGGCCAGAGGAATACTTGAACTAAAACTGAGTATAAAAAAGGAGTCAGTGAGAGAAGGAAAAAGGGCTTGTAGACAGAACCAAATATTGAGAACCAAATATTGTGATGTTGAGCAGGCTAAGAGAGAAAGGATAGCATTTCATAGAGAAATACTGAAATGCTACTGGGAAGCTGGATATGAGAAAGAGTGGTCTGTCCACTGGATTTATTATATAGCAACATGGTGTAATGTGGATAGAACCCAGACTGATGGAAGGAGGAAGGGGAAGTGCAGAAGTGGAGGTTGTGTATGCTAATATCTCTTTTGTGAAATTATGTTAAGAAATGAGAAATGAAGGTGTCCCAGAAGGATCTCAAAGGAAGTTGAGCGGAGTTTCCCACTAGTCTGCCTCACACCCTCACACTTGTCCCTCCTCCTTGGTAACTTTTTCTTGGGGCAGCAAAATGTTTGCGTGCGTGCTAAGTTGCTTCAGTTATGTCTGTGTCTTTGTGACCCTATAGACTGTAGCCCACCAGACTCCTCTGTCCATGGGATTTTCCAGGCAAGAATACTGGAGTGGGTTGCCATGCCCTCTCCCAGGGGAATCTTCCTGACCCTGGGATGGAACCCACTTCTGTTCATCTCCTGCCTTGGCAGGCAAGTTCTATACCACTAGTACCACCTGGACGACCAGCAAAATGTTTGCTGCTAAGTCACTTCAGTCCTGTCCGACTCTGTGCGACCCCATAGACAGCAGCCCACCAGGCTCCCCCGACCCTGGGATTCTCCAGGCAAGAACACTGGAGTGGGTTGCCATTTCCTTCTCCAATGCAAGAAAGTGAAAAGGGAAAGTGAAGTCGCTCAGGCGTGTCCGACTCTTAGCGACCCCATGGACTGTGGCCCACCAGGCTCCTCCATCCATGGGATTTTCCAGGCAAGAGTACTGGAGTGGGGTGCCAGTTTAGCTAACTACATTTCCTCCCTTGCTATGAGTGGAAGCCAATAAAACATAAGCAGAAGGCATTAGACAGAACTTCTATAAAAGTTCTTTAAAAGGGACTAACTCAGCTACTTTTCCTCTTCTGTGTAGATGGCAGAGAAGAGGGTGGGAACCATACTGGCCAGAGTGCAACCATGAGAAGAATTTGAAAATAGGAGGCCCTATTAAGGAAGAGGAACAGCAAGACTGGGCAGGAGACAAGGGCATCAAGAATATTTTAAGGTCTGAGAGATACCAGAGTATGTTTGCCTGTTAGTGTGAGCCATCAAGAAGAGAGATGAGTGAAGATGAGTCCAGGGGATCAGGACAGGACTGCAGCCCTTAAAAAGGCATGTGTAGAGACAGCCTGGGTGTCTGTGGACGAACTGGCCTTCGACAGGCTTCTGCAGAGGGTGTAGGACTTTTCCTGATGCTCTGTGCTGAGGCAAGTTCCTCCAGCAACCCTCCAACAACTCCATTGTTCTCTGCATCCTTTGTTCTTTTCTCGAGGGACTCGAGTCGCCTGTCTCTTCCTTCCTAAATTCATTCCCCACGTTGCTGCCAGAGTGAACACTCCAAAATGCAAATATGATTTTAGCTCGTGTCACCCACAAGAAGAAGCTGCATTCATCTGCCTCACATTTAAGACATTCTCTTTCTAAGACAAATACCATATGATATCACTTATATGTGGAATCTAAAATATGACACAAATGAAATTATCTACAAAACAGAAACAGGCTTGCCGACATAGAGAACAGACTTGTGTGCCAAGGGGAAGAAGGGGAGGGGAGGGATGTGATGCGGGATTAGCAGATACACACCAGTCTATGTAGAACGGATAAATGACAAGGCCCTACAGTATAACTCAGGGAGCTATAGTCACTATCCTGTGATAAACCATAACGGGAAAGAGCATAAATGAGAATATGTATTCGAAAAATACAATAAAAAAGAATATATATATGCATAACAGAATCACTTTGCAGTAAGCAGAAACGAATACATTATAAGTCAATTATACTTCAATTAAAAAAAATTCTCTTTCTGGCTTTTCTTTGCAGCTTCCTATCTTCACTACACTGTTAAGGGTTCTGGGTACCATCTATGCCCAGCTAGCGGCATTTCTCTAACGGGCGCTATCTTTTCCACCTCTGTACCTGTCTTCATGCCCCGCCCCCTCTTTTCTGATACTCCTTCCTTCCTTTTTCACGAATACATTTTCAAGGCACAGTTCAAATGCCAGCTGTGACGCCTCCCGGGGCAGTTAATGGTTCTTTCCTCTTATTCTTATACGAGAAGCTGTCCTCCTCCCGCAACGCTGCTCTGCCCTTTAGACAGGTTTTCCTGTTGGCCCTTTCCCACTGGATCATAAACTCTTGAGTCCACGGGCCATGAGTGATTCAACTTTGCAGTCTTGCTCCTCTCCATTCGGCTCAATATTTGCTTAGTGGATGAAGGAGTGATTGCTCCCTGTTTACTAAGAGGAAAGCTGTGACCATCTGTCGCATCGCCTGGTTAGCACCCCTACCCTCTGTTTACAGTAACAGGATCCTTCCTTCCTGGAGGGCCTGCCACAATTCCATTCCCCCCAGCGAGAGTCCTCTCCCCACCCCCGCCCCAGCCTCCTGCTGCAGCTCCTCCTTCAGCTCTCTGAGCCGCTCAGGAGTCCTCTGTATGTTTCTTTTCTTGACTAAGTTGGCTGGAATTTATGGGTCAGAGAGATCAGAGGAAATATAATTTTATTTTAGGACAATCTTGAAGAGTTTGTCCCTTGTAATACTTTAAAAATTCCCTTTAAATGAGGCTTACAGAGACACGGATGCAGAGAGCAAATGTGTGGACAACCAGGGGGTAAGGGGAGGGTGGGGTGAACTGGGAGACCGGGATCGACATATATACATAAGACTCAGCGTTCAAAAAACTAAGATAGTGGCATCCAGTCCCATCACTTCATGGCAAACAGAAAGGGAAAAAGTGGAAACAGTGACAGATTTTATTTTCTTGGGCTCCAAAATCACTGTGCACAGTGACTGCAGCCATGAAATTACAAGACTCCTGTTCCTTGGAAGAAAAGTTATGACAAATCTAGACAGTGTATTAAAAAGCAGAGACATCATTTTGCCTACACAGGGCTGTCTAGTCAAAGCTATGGTTTTTCCAGTAGTCATGTACAGATGTGAGACTTGGACCGTAAAGAAGGCTGAATGCTGAAGAATTGATGCTTTTGAACTGAGGTGCTGGAGAAGACTCTTGAGAGTCCCTTGGACTGCAAAGAGATCAAACCAGTCAGTCCTAAAGGAAAATCAACCCTGAATATTCATTGGAAGGACTGATGCTGAAGCTGAAGCTCCAATACTTTGGCCACCTGATGCAAAGAGCCAAGTCATTGGAAAAGACTCTGACGCTGGGAAAGATCGCAGGCAGGAGGAGAAGGGGATGAGATGGTTGGATGGCATCACCGACTCAATGGACACGAATTTGAGCAAACTCCTGAAGATGGAGAAGGACTGGGAAGCCTGGCAGGCTGCAGTCCACGGGGTCACAAAGAGTCAAACACAACTTATTGACCGAACAACAACAAATGTATGAAATGGATAACTAATGAGAACCTACTGTATGGCACAGGGAATTCTACTCAATGCTCTGTGGTGGTCTAAATGGGAAGGAAATCCAAAGAAGAGAAGATATGTGTATGCACATGTCTGACTCACTTTGTTGTACAGAAACAAAGCTGTTAGCAGAAATTAACAACATTATAAAGCAACCATGCTCCAACAAAATTTTTCAGAAAATAAGGCTTACTCTTTAGGTAAAAAACAACAACAAAAAATCTGTCCCTCAAATCTCTGACCACAGTCCTGCTCCTCTCCAAGATGGCTCTTATGAGGGCGAGGCAGGGCTGTGGTTTACTGTGCCTTCTTTGTAGTTAAAGGGAAGAGTTCTTTAGGTTCACATGGTATTCTCCCACCTCTCTGGTCTCCATGGCAGCATCCTTTGTTTCTATGACAATATTCCTCATCCACTAGAGGGATGCTTGCCCTGCTGGCATTTGTGTCTGAAGCCAAAGCTGACATCACTTGTGATCTGGTTTCTCAAGGCATAGGCTGCAGGACTGCCTGGTCGCTGACCTCATCACTGGGTCTCTGCCTGTCCTCCACTGGCTTCTGGGTGGGGTGAGATTGGATGTGGAGGGGGTCCATCCTTCTCTGCTGAGTCACCCCTCTCCACATAGGTCTCATGGATGGAAAGCTGGCTCTCAGACTCAGCTGTCTCCTGCCTCCCCATTTCAGAGTTCGGTGGAAGCTTCTGGGTTCCAACATATTCCACAGGGAGAGAGGGCAGCTAGAGAGAGCTGAGCGCTGGCCATCCATTCCTGACTAGGCTGTACTTCTGAGCTTCTTTCACGTGGCCAATCCCCAAATTCTTATGGATTTGTTGGAGAACCTGGCCCATCAGGTGACCTCATCTCAACGTTCCACATAGGGAGCGGGATAGGACCTCCCTGCGGCTTCCCAGGCGAACCTGCCTGTCAATGCAGGAGACACAGGAGATGCGGGTTTGATCCCTGGGTTGGGAAGGTTTCCTAAAGGAGGAAAATCCCACTCCAATATTCTTGCCTGGAAAGTCCCACAGAGAGAGGAGCCTGGTGGGCTGCAGAGCAGGCTGCAGTCCATGGGGTTGCAAAGAGTCAGACATGACTGGGCGATGGAGCCTGCATGCAGGACTCCTTTGCCCTAACTGTTCTCTTCAACCTGTTCGGGTTTCAGCCCAGGGAAAGGAACGAGCACAGTTTGACTGTCTACCTCGCCAGTTCTATTTCTTCTCTCTGCCTCTGGCCCACCCTCCCATCTTCAATAGCCTGGGATTATAAAGGCTGAACTTCTCTTTTACTTCTATTTTATATCCTGTCTCTTCTGCCTGTAGTTTTATGGCTATCTTGTTTACACCATGGGAAAAATTCTGTATCAAGCTGATTTTTAAAATGGGAACAAGGGAAATTTAGACTTTCAAATCTATTGCCTTGCTTTAAAATGTCAGCAGTTGACTACCCTGTATTATCTTTCTCTGCATTTCTTCTTTGAAGAATCCAATTTCCCCTTTGCCCACCCTATTCCCCACCTGCTGCCAAGAAAGATGAGTAAGCTGGCTGACCATTGGAAAAGATCAGGTAATGTGCAGGCAAGTCTATATTAATATTTTTCAGATATTTCCTTTATACTTTTAACTAAAGAACCCTAGCTGATATAAGCCACGTGATATACAATTCACAATTTGCCAGTGAATAATTTAATCTTTCCTTTTTGCTAAGACCTTTCCAAGAATTACCCCAAAGGGAGTTGATCCAGAGTATAAAGAGAAACAGATGGCACCATCACACTGGCAGAGAGAGGGAGCAGGCAGGTCAGGCTTGGTGAGGACAAGCTGATCCTCCCTCCCAATTCCATGAGTGACACAGAATGCCCTGGAACCCAGGGGCCATCTGCGGAGACGGTGGGAAGCAGGGGCAAGAGATCTGACGATTCTAAATCACTGAATAGACCCCTGCAGTTGGCTGGGCATAACGAAACATGATTAGGATATGAGGCAGGTGGAGGGCTCAGAATTAATACAGTAAAAATGGTAATAGAGAAGCAAAGAAGGAAGAAATCTGAAGCCTCTCATTTCTGACTGTGAAAATTCTCTCTCTTATATGAGGTTGGATTTGCTGCTCTTTCAACCAATAACTCACTGCTTTTACAGTCTTTCGACGTGTGAAAACCTGGGAGAATTATAACAAAGACATTTATCATTAAGTTTGGGAACAAGTAGGAGCCTGAGGCAATCAAGAGACTATTAAAAGCAAAAATGTGAAAGATTTGAAGGTTCTTTAGGATTTCTCCCAAGCAGAGTGTCCCACCATGAATCAGCTAGAATGAAATAAAGATACTGGCATTGGGCTTCCCACTTGAGGTGGGAGTATACAGACAAGCAAGGGGAGGAGGCTAGGGTGATCCATTTGGTGATGGATTAGAGTGGAGCCCTCAGTACGAACTCGTGTTTAGCTTAATACAGACATGATTACATATAGAAATGTTTTCAGTTTAGTTCAGTCCCTCAGTCGTGTTTGACTCTTTGCGACCCCATGAATCACAGCATGCCAGGCCTCCCTGTCCAACACCAACTCCCGGAGTTCACTCAAACTCATGTCCATCCAGTCAGTGATGCCATCCAGCCATCTCATCCTCTGTCGTCCCCTTCTCCTCCTGCCCCCAATCCATCCCAGCATCAGAGTCTTCTCCAATGAGTCAACTCTTTGCATGAGGCGGTCAAAGTATTGGAGTTTCAGCTTTAGCATCAGTCCTTCCAATGAACACCCAGGACTGATCTCCTTTAGAATGGACTGGTAGGATCTCCTTGCAGTCCAAGGGACTCTCAAGAGTCTTCTCCAACACCATAGTTCAAAAGCATCAATTCTTCAGTGCTCAGCTTTCTTCACAGTCCAACTCTCACATCCATACATGACCACTGGAAAAACCACAGCCCTGACTAGATGGGACTTTGTTGGCAAAGTAGTATCTCTACTTTTGAATATGCTATCTAGGTTGGTCATAACTTTCCTTCCAAGGAGTAAGCGTCTTTTAATTTCATGACTGCAATCACCACCTGCAGTGATTTTGGAGCCCCCCAAAATAAAGTCTGACACTGTTTCCCCATCTATTTGCCATGAAGTGATGGGACTGGATGCCATGATCTTCATTTTCTGAATGTTGAGCTTTAAGCCAACTTTTTTACCCTCCTCTTTCACTTCCATCAAGAGGCTTTTTAGTTCCTCTTCACTTTCTGCCATAAGGGTGTGTTATCTGCATATCGGAGGTTATTGATATTTCTCCTGGAAATCTTGATTCCAGCTTGTGCTTCTTCCAGCCCAGCATTTCTCATGATGTACTCTGCATAGAAGTTAAATAAGCAGGGTGACAATATACAGCCTCGATGTACTCCGTTTCCTATTTGGAACAAGTTTGTTGTTCCATGTCCAGTTCTAACTGTTGCTTCCTGACCTGAATATAGGTTTCTCAAGAGGCAGGTCAGGTGGTCTGCTATTCCCATCTCTTTCAGAATTTTCCACAGTTTATTGTGATCCACACAGTCAAAGGCTTTGGCATAGTCAATAAAGCAGAAACAGATGTTTTTCAGGAACTCTCTTGCTTTTCTGATGATCCAGCGGATGTTGGCAATTTGATCTCTGGTTCCTCTGCCTTTTCTAAAACCAGCTTGAACATCAGGAAGTTCACGGTTCTTGTATTGCTGAAGCCTGGCTTGGAGAATTTTGAGCATTACTTTACTAGCGTGTGAGATGAGTGCAATTGTGTGGTAGTTTGAGCATTCTTTGGCATTGCCTTTCTTTGGGATTGGAATGAAAACTGACCTTTTCCAGTCCTGTAGCCACTGCTGAGTTTTCCAAATTTGCTGGCATATTGAGTGCAGCCCTTTTAGAGCATCATCTTTTAGGATTTGAAATAGCTCAACTGGAATTCCATCACCTCCACTAGCTTTGTTCGTAGTGATGCTTTCTAAGGCCCACTTGACTTCACATTCCAGGATGTCTGGCTCTAGGTGAGTGATCACACCATCATGATTATCTGGGTCATGAAGTCTTTTTTGTACAGTTCTCCTGTGTATTCTTGCCACCTCTTCTTGATATGTTCTGCTTCTATTAGGTCCATACCATTTCTGTCCTTTATCGAACCCATCTTTGCATGAAATGTTCCCTTGGTATCTCTAATTTTCTTGAAGAGATCTCTAGTTTTTCCCATTCTGTTGTTTTCCTCTATTTCTTTGCATTAATCGCTGCTGCTACTGCTAAGTTGCTTCAGTTGTGTCCAACTCTGTGCGACCCCAGAGACGGCAGCGCAGCAGGATCCCCTGTCCCTGGGATTCTCCAGGCAAGAACACTGGAGTGGGTTGCCATTTCCTTCTCCAATGTATGAAAGTGAAAAGTGAAAGTGAAGCCGCTCAGTCGTGTCCAACTCCTATCGACCCCACGGACTGCAGCCTACCAGGCTCCTCTGTCCATGGGATTTTCCAGGCAAGAGTACTGGAGTGGGGTGCCACTGCTTTCTCCATTGATCGATGAGGAAGGCTTTCTTATCTCTCCTTGGTATTCTTTGGAACTCTGCATTCAGATGCTTATATCCTTCCTTTTCTCCTTTGCTTTTCGCTTCTCTTCTTTTCACAGCTATTTGTAAGGCCTCCTCAGACAGCCATTTTGCTTTTTTGCATTTCTTTGGTGTGCATATAATACAAGTTACCGTATATGTATTTGTGCCCTTGCTCTGGCAGCCTGGGGAATGGTACCTCAGTAGCCATAAAAGCATCTAATCCTTAATTTCAGTTTCTTTTTTTCCCACTCAGTATATGCATATTTATAAACTCAAGAGCAAAATGTGTACTCGCATTGGGCTTCCCTGGTGGTTCCAACGATGAAGAATCTCCTTCAAAGCAGGAGCTGCAGGTTCAGTCCCTGGGTTGGGAAGATCCCCTGGTGAAGGAAATGGCAACCCACTCGAGTATTCTTGCCTGGAGAATCCCATGGACAGAGGAGCCTGGCAGGCAACAGTCCACAGGGTCTCAAAGAGTAGGACACGACTGAAGTGACTTAGCATGCACGCATGCAGCGACAGGCAACCACTGAATTACTAAAATCAGAAATCCAGACCTTTCTCCCTTCCCCACCTCCGCCCCATATTCAGAACCAGTTCATGTGGGATGAAGACCAGGAAGGGGCCAGGTGAGAATAGCCAGCAGGCAGAGGAAAGTCACACCCCTTGTAATCCTCACCCTAGATTTTTCCTATAAAAACCTTCCCCCCAAACCATTGGGGAGTTTGGGGTTTTTGAGCGGGAGCCACTGGTTGTCCTTGCTCAGTCCTGTGACAAAACTTTCTCAACTTCAAACTCTGACATTTTGGTTTGTTTGGCTTCTCTTTTCATCAGATGCATGAACGTTATTTGGTAACAACATTCCCCGGAGGCTATGAGCACCTCTCAGTCTAGGTCCAAACTCGAGGTCCGACAGAGGGACCTTCTCTCGGACCCCTGCCCCACGTATCCGCTCCTCCCGTCTCCCTCCCCACCCTACACCCAATGCTGCCTCAGACACAAAGCCAGTCAGTCAGTCAGTTCAGTCGCTCTTTGCAACCCCATGGACTACAGCAGGCCAGGCCTCCCTGTCCATCACCAACTCCTGGAGTTTATTCAAACTCATGTCCATTGAGTCAGTGATGCCATCCAACCATCTCATCCTCTGTCGTCCTTCTTCTCCTCCTGCCCCCAATCCCTCCCAGCATCAGGGTCTTTTCAAATGAGTCAGTTCTTCAACTCAGATGGCCAAAGTATTGGAGTTTCAGCTTCAGCATCAGTCCTTCACAGGACTGATCTCCTTTAGGATGGACTGACTGGACCTCCCTGCAGTCCAAGGGACTCTCAAGAGTCTTCTCCAACACCACAGTTCAAAAGCATCCATTTTCGGTGCTCAGCTTTCTTTATGGCCCAACTTTCACATCCATACATGACCACCGGAAAAACCACAGCTTTGACTAGACGGACCTTTGTTGGCAAAGTAATGTCTCCGCTTTTTAAACACCTACAAAGCCGGCACTACAGCTCGAAGCACTTTCTCCCCTTTCCAGGGCGCATGCAGCAGCCTGGGGTCTTCGGCAGACCCTGGAGACGCCGCCAAGACCCCCTGAGGCTTCCTCTCACCCAGTGCTCTGCGCTTCTCTCACCTTCAGCTCCCAGGATCACCAGGTTAGGCCTGGAAATCACCAGCAAGAGCGAGAGCTCCACCAGCTCCCTTATCGTTTCACCCACAGCCACTCTCGAGAACTTACTAGGAGCCAGCAACACCTCCAGGCCAGTTCTCAGTTTTTTTTTTTTTTTTTTAAGGTTTTTATTTATTTATTTTTGGCTCTGCTGGGTCTTCGTCGCTGCCCTCAGGCTTCCTCTAGTTGCCGCAAGCGGGGCTGCTTCCGTTTCCGAGCATGCGCTCAGCAGTGGTGCACAGGTTGAGCTGCTGGGCAGCATGTGGGGTCTTCCCGTGTCCCCTGCAGTGGCAGGCGGATTCCTAACCATCGCGCCACCAGGCAAATCCCCAGATCTCAGTTGCTAATACCATTCTCCAGGGAAGGAATCAAGATGACTTGGAGAAACGGTTCATTCTAGGATTCAGTCAGGAAATCTACAAAATAAGCCTGAACTTCTCCTAGAGGCAAAATGTAAAGAAGTGCTTAAAAAAAGAAAAAATCCACAGCACTGTGGGAATGTCAAAGGAACACAGGAGACAAATGAAGAGCTCCAGTGGCCAAAACTGAAACAATTTGAGTAACAAGATAAACTAATATTGGCTTATAATTGACAATATAGAATATACACAAGTTCTTGCTGATATAAAACAAATTATTGAGCAAATAAGTGGGAGAATTGACAAATCTCCTGTGTTACTTTGCCCTTTAGGACTTGAGGCATAATGATCTTCTAATTAAGAGCAGGCTATGCCCAATGACTTGCTTCCAAAAAACAAGGGGGATAAACGTAACTTCACAATGGAAAAACTAAAAAAAGCCTACCTCAGCCAGGTGGACATGATCAACATCAACATCGGTGATTAAGTCATGCACCCTTGATAAGGTGTGATGAGAATGGCACTTTAGCTCTATGAGCATCCTTCCAAAAACTCAAGATCCCAGTCTAATCAGGAGAAAACATCAGACAAATCCCAAGTGAGGGGCATTCTAGAAAACACTTGATCAGTATTTCTCCAAAGTACCAAGGTCATCTAAGCCAAGGAAAGGCTGAGAAACTGTCACAGAGTTAATGAAATGTTAACAGAGTGTCCCGGATGGAATTCAGGAAGAGAAAAAGGTAAAGATGAAGGCAATTTGAGTGAAGCGTTATCTAGTTAGTAACATATCAACATGGGTTCATGAACTGTGACAAGTACTTGTGAGCTGCACCCGGCTTCAAGATGGAGGGGAGTGCAGAGTCAGCCTCAGGGACATCAGGAGTTAAAGTGTGGGGTGCTTACCAGTCTGGGGGAAGGTCCTGGAGCGACACCCTACTGTGTGCAGCAGCCAGTGGGCAGGACCTGGCCTTGGGCTTCGCTCCTGGGAGTGAGGGAGGGGAGGTTGCCAGTTATAGGTGGGCTCATTAGTTACCAGGGAAACTAGCAGACGGCATGCCCCTCACCACACCTTTGGTACCAGTCAGGTGCATAGGCTACAGGTGAAACAGGCATTGGTGGAGCAGGTGATGCAGAATGCAGGGGAAAAACACTCCTGAGTGGCCTGACCGCACCCTAGTTCATAGCGGGAATTGGCTAGAGGGTAGTTTTCCTGTAAATCTAAAACTAGTCTAAAATAGAATATATTTTAAAATGGCATTGCAACATGTGGCAGAGTGAAAAGAAATATTCCTGATGAACTGGAATATTTTTTGTCTTTCTCATGTGATAAGCTCGCTGGGGCTGCAGCTGAGTTGTCTCAGTTGTGTGCGACCCCATGGACTGCAGCCCGCCAGGCTCCTTTGCCCATGGCGATTCTCTAGGCAAGAGTACTGGAGTGGGTTGCCAAGCCCTCCTCCAGGGGATCTTCCCAACCTAGGGATCGAACCCGGGTCTCCTGCATTACAGGTAGAGTCTTTACCACTGAGGCACTGGGGAAGCCTGTGTTAACCTTGATGTGCCTTTAATTCTCCAAGGCTGTTTATCCGTCAGATGGTGGATGATACACCTGAATTCTCTCTCTCTCCTCCTCCCCTTTGCCACTTAGGGCTGAATCCAGCACTTTGTAGCTCCACTTTGAGAACAGTCCATCTACTTTTAAAAGCCTTCCTCTCCTTGCTCTTGGTCCTCCACTGTGGTCATGTCCTTTGGGAAGCTAATTCCTGCGTTCTTGCTTGTTGAGAAGTCCTTTCCTGAAATATCTTTGCCTTTTGACAGTGACTCACTCCTAACAGGGGCAGGTGACCCAGGCAGAGGCAGATGGCTTGTCTGCTGGTCCATCAGGCCAACCTTCTGGCTCTTTCTTGGTAGTCACTGCTCCAAAGCAGATCCTTAGTTAACATTCATGAAGCCTGTCTGCTGCAGCAGTAAAGGACGCTGAACGAGGGACACCTGAGCTTGTGATCCCGCCCTGCCACCGGCCATGTGACCTTGGGGGGAGTCTCTGCTTCCTACAGTCCTGATCCATTCACCTCTAAGATGGGGAAGCAAATGACCTTGTCTCTTTCGCAGGGTATGAGGACCAATGTGAAAACAGACTCTCAAAATTCTATCAGTAGGATTTGCTGATATTACAGGGTGATATTAATACTTGGCCACATCCGACTGAGCGACTGAACTGCACTGAACATCATTGTTAGGGGAACCACTAACTGAAACTGCCCGCCCTGCCCAGGCCCGATAGTAACCACTTGCATGAGTTATCTTAAAACAGGAGGTCCTGGTTAACAACATGAGCCTAACAAGCTTCTACTATCTGGAGGAATTCAGGAAAGATCAGAAGGAGAAAGTAGACACCAGTCCATATGTCTTACCAACTTCCCAGAGTCCTTCTCTCTGGAATCCATCTTGGCTGAGGAATGCGCATGCCATGCATGCGCCACCAGGAAGGACCCTGAATCAGAATGACTGACTGGAGAAAAGCTAGGAACGAACCCCATCACCATAAAACCCAAGACTGCGAGTCCCGTGGCAGAGCAGTCCTCCTGGGTTCCCTGACCCTCCTGCTCTCCACCCGGGCGCCCCTTCCTGATAAAGTCTGTTGCCTTGTCAGCACACATGTCTCCTTGGACAATTCACTTCTGAGTGTTAGACAGGAGCCCACTTTTGAGCCCTGGAAGGGGTGCCCCCTCCTGAAACATCGTAAGAGAGATTCAGTGCTGCAGTCACGCCAAACAAATTGAAATGCTGGTGTCTGGAGCAGAGAAAGTTTTCAGGAGAATGTGTGGTTCCTGCTCAAAGAAGGAGCCAAACCCTCCGAAGGTTTTCAGGGAGAAATTTTTATAAGCAAAATGTGGGGTGTGGCTGCAGGGTGAGTGACTTTCTTCTGATTGGTTGGTGGTGAGGTAGCAGGGTGGGGGTCTAGGATTCTTGTGTTCAGCCTGAAGTTACCATCTTCCACCTGGTTGGGGGGTCTTTGTTCTTGCAGAAAAGCTCAGGGTATTGTTATCTATCTTTAATCACTGCACTGTGGTTTATGGGTTGGTTTCTGCATTGGTTGGCTTTTTACTGGTTCTGCATTCCCTATTTCTCTGATTAGTAGCTGTTTGAATCTGCCCTTATCCTGCAAGTAAGGCAAGATGAGGCATATATGTCATTTTGGACTAAGGGGAAGGATGTAGGGGTCTGGGACTTTGAAGGGAAATAAGGTAATTCACAGCAAGATGGGAAGAGTTAGTGTTTGGTAAATACATGTTTGTTAGGTCATCTAGAGACAGTGACCACAGAGAGGACTTTGATCAAAAGCCCTTGCTGGGTTCCTCTCTGTCACACCTACTTCATGAGTTATTTATGGTGATAGCTTCTTCCTGGAACAGGCCTCTCTTAAATTATCTAACTTAAATACCTTTTAGGCAGTTAGGGGAAAGTTTAAAGGTTCTTCTTGAGTCTTCTAGGGCTTGCTTATTTTCAGCTGGAAATAATCTGTGTGCAGAGTGGTGCATCTTGGGGCAGTGTGCCCTGAACCCCATCAGGTTCAATCTCTCAACTTGTTAGTTTTTTTTTTTTTAAATGAATGAATGTATTTATTTTTGGCCACGCTGGATCCTTGTTGCCGTGCACAGGCTCTGGAGTGCTTGGGGTTTCAGTAGCTGTGGTGCATGGGCTCGCTGGTGGCAGCTTGAGGGCTCTGGAGCTCCAGCTCGGTAGTTGTGACTCACGGGCTTTGTTACCCCTAGGCAAGTGGGATCTTCCCAGACCCACGTCCAAGATCGTGTGGGATGGAACCCACATCCCCTGCATTGGCAGTTGGATTTTTAGCCACTGGACCACCAGGTAAGTCCCAGCTTGTTAGCTTTATATTTTTGTTGAATAGAAATCATCTGTTCTTTTCAAGGAGCTCTAATACCACACCTCTACTGCGTGCGTGCTCACTCAGTTGTGTCTGACTCTTTGTGACCTCATGGACTATAGCCTGCTAGGCTCTTCTGTCCGTGGGATTTCCCAAGCAAGTATACCAGAGCAGGTTGCCATTTCCTCTTCCAGGGGATCTCCCCGAGTCAGCCGGATTTAGGGCCTTAGTGGTCTTTATTTAGTAGGTTCAGGTGGATGCTTTTAATTTCACTCGCCATCTCAGTTGGGTGAAGAGGGTCTATGCTTTGGTTTGTGTGACTCTGCAACTAGGCCTAGTGAGTAGAAGCTGAGAGGCGGCAGAGAGAAGGACTTAATAGTTTGGAGTTCTCCAACCCCCATCTTCAGGAGGAGAGGAGTCTCTGGGAGCTGGCTGAGTGCAGGTCAGGGCACTGTTTCTGACTGTGACTATGACAGACAGTAAGAAATGCATTCTGTACCTCATACAACATGAAATGATATTCATCCTCACTATGCATGAGGCACTCTAGTTTCTATTTCATAAAAAAGAAATGCTGGGTAATGACCCACTGGTGGGTGGTCAGTAGCTGTGTGAAAAATC
Organism: Bos indicus; assembly: GCF_029378745.1. Classification (NCBI taxonomy): domain Eukaryota; kingdom Metazoa; phylum Chordata; class Mammalia; order Artiodactyla; family Bovidae; genus Bos; species Bos indicus. The sequence continues at coordinate 12,611,560 of NC_091788.1, read as the reverse complement.
AGACTGGATTAGAGCCTAGTGATTCCAGCATCAGGCTTCCCAGGTGGAGCGAGTGGTAAAGAACCTGACTGCCAAAGCAGAAGATGTAAGAGATGTGGGTTCGGATCCCTGGTTCAGGAAGATCCCCTGAAGGAGGGCATGGCAACCCATTCTGGTATTCTTGCCTGGGAAACACCAGGGACAGAGGCGCCTGGCGGGCTACAGTCCATAGGGTTGCAAAGAGCTGGACATGACCGAAGTGACTTAGCACGCACGCATGCACTCCCAGAGTCCAGCTCCAGCAGCCAGGGATTCAACCTGAAGAGATGGACAGTGTTGGCGGATGAGACAGCCTCTCAGTTTTTTGGACTGCCTCTTTATTTCAAGTTTAAGATTCTCTTTTATACTTTTACAAAAACATTAGGTCAGAGGTTTGACGTTTTCAGTTCCCCTCTCCCAGATTATTATCTCCATAAATCATTGTTGCTCTTCAAACAGAGTTCCTGCTTCAGTGATTCTCTCGAAATCAGCCTTATCATCTATTATCTACCTCTTCTAATGTGTCCTATAGTTAACTTGTTATTACATTGTAGCTCATGCTACATTCCTCAGTTTACTACTTATCTTCCTAAATCCTGTTTGCCCCTAACATCCTAAGCTCACTATCTCTTAAAAAGGCTTCTAGCTATAGTGTCTCTAAAATTCCTAACTTCTATAAGCTATGGTAAAATATGCTAACTTTACAACATTCCTTAAATCTTTAACTTCTAACTATTTTAATTATTTTTAAGCCCTAAATTCAGTAAACTTCTTTGCCATAAACATTTTCCTCACAAATAGGCTTCAGATAGTAATCCCTCCCATGGCCTCAAGCTGTGGCCTCTGTGCTCATCCTGGAACACTCTTCTGTAAAAGTCCTTAAACAAATGTCAATGATTAACTTTATGAATTATTCTCTGAGCACAGCTGCAGAAGGCTTTGTGCCTTCTCTTGCTCCTCTCAAGAACAATAAGCACCTTAATATTCTTTTTCAGTCAACTCAGCCGAGGAGAGAAAAAGACAAGTCAGAATTACATGGCCTAACTCCTTCATCCCGGGGCCGTGCGTGCGGAATGAGGAGAAGGGGCTGGGGCTGTGCCTCCATTTTGTTAGTAATGCCTAACGTGGCTCCCGACAATGCACGACTCCAGTGTCAGCGTCACTTGGGAACCAATTAGAAATGTGGGCACTCAGCTCCTCCCCATACCTGCTGCATCGGAATCTGCATCTAAGGCAATTTTACAATGAAAGAGGAATCAAAGTTAACCACTGTGACTCAATCCCATTTGTATGCTGGCACATGGGAGCAAAAGGGATGGAGGCAGCAGGAGTTTTTACTGTAGCTGACGTTGGGGGAAGCAGTGCTGAGTCAGGCTCAGGCGTGGATTCTATGTCTCTCAAGTGTGCTGCAACAGAGTGCACGTGTTGGCCTCAGGTCCAGCTCTAAAGGACCCCCGGGAGGTGGGGAAGATGGCCCTGTGTCACTTGGCAGCTGGCCAGGTGCTGGGCACTAAGCCTATCCCATAAATCAGCTCATCTGTTATTTCCCGTTTGTTATATACAGTCTGCTTCTCTGGTGGCTCAGAGGTTTATATACAGCCTTCAGCAAAGTTTGCCCACATATTCCAGCTTTGTCCCAGCTGTGCTAAGGGGCATTAGGGACAAGTTCTGGGCTTGACAATGGCTGTAACATTAGAAGGGGGAGAAGGATCAATTTCATGGGAGCAGTAGTGCCTTCTGAGTCCCTAAGGGAAAGGTTAGTCACAGAGGACCACACCTAGTGTTTTGAGACCCAGCAGTCCCGGCCCATAGATGACATCGTCCCCTGACAGCTTCAAAGTCTCTGTGTCTGCTTTGTGCTGAGAGAGCTGGTGGCCCCTCTGCAAATGTTCCTTACCTTTGTGCCCCACCGAGGCTTTAAAATTCTGTCAAGAATGTTTAGTCTCAGAGTATCTACAAAGCCCATGGATGCAGAGCTAGGTCGTCTTAGGTGCAAAGATGTGCAGTCCATGTCTAACTTTACAGACTCCCAGAATGGTCATGTCTTAAAAATATTTACGAAGAAATGAAACAGGACCCCAAAAGTCAAAAGCTCTTCAAGCTTCCCTCACCACCCTCCCCAGTAAAGACACCCATTATTGAGTGAATCTGGCTTTTGTGTTGTATTACCATTATTAAACCTGATGAGACTGCAGATGTTAAAAATGGAATAACTGTGGGAGTGTGAAGTCTGCACTGGGCTTGCAGCCTCAGCCAGTGTCTTCTTCTGCAGCCTCGGATGGGCTCAGCTCACTGCCACCAAGCACTGTGGACAGAGACAGCTCACCGCCACCAAGCACCACGGACAGACACAGGGCAGCCGGCGGAGACTCTTGCAGGCTCACAGTGCGGCCAGGATGGGATGACCAACACGCCTGGCTTCCCCAGTGGCTGATCCAACTACGCTGGATATAGTTTATCACGAAGCAAAACGTACTCAGAGGGATCACTTGGAGGGTGAAATTTCACCCTTTCACGGGAGAAATTTGTTTTGGTTCCCCAACTAAGAGACCTGCACTGTCCAAATGCCTTTATGTAAAGGAATACATTTAATCTGGAGGGAAGAATTATCTGGCAGATTCAGATTTTCAAACCTGACGCTTTTGTGTGCTAAGCTCTTTGGAGCTGGTATGTGTTTTGACCTCAGTATGCATGGAAAATGACACCTCTTTTCCAATTTATGCCTTTCTTTGCATCAGTAGGATCAGATAAGAAAAACCTGTTTTTCCCTATTCTTAGTATCTTCTGGAATCTCACAGTTTTGAAACTGGAGAATTAAGTTTTTTCATGTAGACATGAGGGTCTTTAACAAACCTATCATTTAACACTATTGTTCACCCTTGGCAAAATCTTGATTAAGAGCAAGCAAGATGGTAATCAAATATTCAAAAATACTTCGGAGCACCACTTTCAGCTCCTCCTGGCAATGCCAGTATTTTTCAGAGCAAATGTAGTCTAACTACACTTTATCTCTAAAATCAGACAAGTCTGATAAAAATAGAAATCAATGATTCTACTCTTTGTGAAAGAAGACAAATTATGCTTTGAGAGAAAATAATTTGCTATAAAGTATAAAATGTTTTAATATTTATATCTTATAATAAAACCATGACATGTTTATAAACACTCTATCAAGCATTTTTTTACAACGGGGCCACCGCTGGCAACTGGCAACGCAATAAATATGCAAAGACGCAGTGAGTATGAAATATACATCTTGATTTTATAATCGTGTGTGCTTTATTTTTTACACAAATGGAATGGAAGTGTCGAATATTTACACTTAACAGGAGTGTAAGCTGTGCAGTGTCTCTGTAAACTCCAGCCCAGGCAAGGAGTCTTCCCCCTCCCCTCCCATCCTGCACAATGGAGAAGCATCCAGTCAGAGAAAACTGTTACAAAACTTGGCATACTGAAAGGATCTCACGCATACAGCCTGGTGCACTCGGAAGTTAAGACGCGTTTAGGAAACACAGATTCAAAAAGGAGAAAAGTTCGCCATCTCATGGGGAGTGCCTTGCCATTTGGTTGTCTGTCCTCGTGAGTTGCTAGGGAGATTCTGTCTTCTGTCTTTTAGATGATCTTTGTCTAAACCATTCAACCTGTCTTAAGCTTGTCCTCAGCTGCTACAAGAAACTGCACAGCTGTACAAAAAATGATTTCCAAAGCACAGTTTTCAGTGAGGAAGGATATTTACAGACTAAAGTGTGTGTGTAGGTTTCCATCCACAGTCACGCGTACCCAATGTGGTAAGTGTATACATGATATACAAACCACATATGCCATACATACACAGAAGTAAAATGTATATCCACAGAATTCTGGAGGGAGTCCTCTTTCAAATCAATTGTCACAGGAGAGACTCCACATGCTCTAAGGGAAATGTCCCCTTTTGTTCCTGTAGGAGTGACAAATTACTATGATAAACTTAGGAACTAGCCTGAGTCTCTGACTTAAATATTTTTGTAGGAATTTAGGCAGGACCAAGACAGGAAAAAAAAAAGATGTAATTTCACCAGCAAGTCCATTCAATCTCACCAGAGCAATCACCAGCTGAAAAGCAGAGGGAGCTTCAGATGAAAAGAGGAAAAAGAAAGCTTATGAATGGGGGAAAAAAAATCTCTCTCTCTCCAAACCAAGGTGATGGCATGGCTTCCACGAGAAGAAAGAGGTTTGCTGTCAGAACAACTGTTGGGGCTGGAGTCTGCCTTTAGCGAAAGGAAGTGTCCTTGGAACCGTGGGGTGGTGCTGGGAGTGGGCTCCTTGTGGACCAGGCTTCAGGCAGAAAGGGACCCAGGTGCCGGCAGGGCCCAGGGCACGTGCATCGTCACTGCCTGGGCAGCGGTGCAGGCTGGCTCGGGGAGGCCTGCTGGAGCTGGCTCCAGCCGGGACCTCATGCACGCTCAGCTTAGCTTTCTGGGCTGCCTGGGTGAAAATGGTGACCCAAAGAATCTGTGTCATGAGTCCAGCGTGTGGACTTGCTGTCTGAATCAGCCAGGAGCCCTTAAAGGACAGAAAAATTAAGAAGCGGGTTATGGGAGAGGAGGTGGCCAGAGACGTGAGAAGAGAAAGTACAGAAACGGTGGAGACAGAGGAAGAGGTAAGGGAGTGTCTGAGATGGTGGGAGAGACGGACAAAGAGATGAGGGAACAGAGGGCAGGGAGTAAGGAAGGGATGAGGGAGACAGCCAACGACTCGGAGGAGATAGGAAGGATGAAGGGAGAGGTACATGAAAGAGATGGAACGAGCTAGAACCAGGAGGAGAAGAGCAAAGGGAAAGAATGAGATGAAAAGAACAGAGGCCAGAGCCATAGGAGTGGGGAGCTCTTCCCCTGGCTCGGAGTCCTGAAGGGCTGGCAGTGGGATTCAAGACAGCTCACAGGCACCTGAGTGCAGCTCCGGAAAGATGGGCGCACCCAACAGAGCCAACCCAAGAGCATAGGGCTGGGAGGAAAGGCCTGCAAAGAAATGGCCCACAGATCCCGTGGGAGGAGAGCCGGAAACAAATGCCCCTGCAATTAGCTGACGAGTGGGATTTTTGATTTTGGTAAAGCTGAGACCCCCGTGGTGCTACACATTGTACCAGAGCATGAAAAATAGCACCAGTGACACGATCTGGCACTTTTCCGAAAGGGCCCAGCGTGTGAAGGTGACATTGCGCCCCCAGCAAGCTTTCAGATTGGAGAGAGCTCTCGACAAAGTTTGCGGTGTTAGCACCAGTCTGGCCCCAGGCTCCGCGTGCATTTGCACCAGTTGTAATCTGGGTAGCTTTCGCGCCATTTCCATCTTAAGTCATCGGGTCTGCGGCAAAATATACCCGTGGGTTGGAGCCGTGGAGACCTCAACATTGGGAAGCGCAAGACAACACAACAAATGGAGGTGTAAATTCTACAGGAAAAGACCCTCTCACCAATTGGCTTGGTGATTCTTCAAGCAAATATATATGTCTATATATATTTATATAAATCTACATAAAAAAAATCAGTGCAAATGCCATTTCTTATCTGGAAGCATCTACACTAGGAAAATAATTATATTACTACAAAACCAAGGGTTGGTGGTTCAATTTGATTGTACTCAGCCACAGCAATACTTAATATTAAATGGAAAAGCACATCACACGACCCGCGGAAACATCTATTCATTAATGACAGTCCTCTAAATAAATGGTTGCATGCTCAGTTGAGAAACCAAAGAAGTTATCATGGTGGCCTAAAAGTAGAGCTGGGATCAGGAATGGCATTCTGGTGGCGGAAACTTCTGGGAGCAAAGACGGATGAAAGTAGGCCTTGACCTGAAACTGGCGAATTGCAGACATGGCTACGTTTTTGACATTTTGAACACTCTAAAGAAGTCTTGGGAAATTTAACTCTCATCAGAGGGAAAATGGATTGCTAGCCCTTCCATTGGTAAAGGCAGCCTCCAGACTATAGGTAGATGCGTGGCTTTGCATCTCTTGTGTCTGTTTTGGTGACTGCAGCCAGGCAGACTGTGGTGTTTTAGTGTCAAATGAAAAATGCTTGTTTTTGGAAAGAGACCCTCATTCTGAGCTCTGATGTTCTTCCTGTGAAGAAGCCCCATCACTGCTGATGGCTCTGCCTCTCGCTCTCCCATCCCAGCCGGCATGCTGGTTTGCTGCACAGTGTGGCAGAATCCTGCCAGGTCTGGATGTACCCCAGAAATAAGGCGACGGGGCTTAGTCTGGGCATGCATACGACCCAGAGTTGAGTAGTTACAGAGATCACTGGAAAGTCTCTCTCTAAACACCTGGGGTGCAAGCAATGCTGATGTCACCAGCTCTAAAGTGGGAGATAGGCTTCGGGAAGTTTCTTTTTTTTAATCATCATAGTTATAATTGCTAAAAAATAAACTTGGTCCAGGTGCAGCCCCCAAGAAAGGCAGTTCAATTGGTTGAGCTCGAAGTCATTAATGGTCTTTCCTGGTGGTTCTCTCTCTGTCCTGTACACAGAAACAAAAGCCTGCACCCCTCACCCGCTCCTGTCAGATCCTCCCCTTCTCTCTCTCTTCCTCAAAGAAATATTGCATCTTAGGACAGATCTCTCCACGGCTCTGCACCTTCTCTGGCTCTTACAAAAGCCCTCAGTTTACTTATAAAACAGACAGAAGAGTCCTAATTATTCATGACAGCCAAAATACTAAATGATCCTTTAAGAGTTGTATGTAAGTTACTAGGAACAACATTATTCAGCTATTTGCATGGCAGGCCCAGGGTATTTAACAAGAAAAAAGCAAAAACTTTCCTTTACATCATTGGTATGAATTTGTCTTTGAAAGCCATCAGCTTGAAAAAAATGCATTAACCAAATGTCCTCCAAAAATATCCACGAGGGCAACTCATTAAGGGATGTGCTCCATGAGAGTGGATCTCTGACGTGGGAGGAGGATCGCGGGAGGTAATGAGGGAGAAGTCTTTGTCAGGCTTTAGAAGGAACTCATATGCTCTTAATGGATCACTGGCAACAAAAGGGAGAGTGCAACTTTCTGTTCTTGAGTTGGATCATCTGCAGATAGTGCATACACTTAGTCTTTCAATTAATCTTTACAAAATATTTCACAAAACTTTTTTTAACCTATAGAAATTCGCTTCTATACATTTAATATATTTTTATTGTATAAATTATTCTCATCTTTAGTGCCTTCTTTCAGTTTATAAACGGCAAAATAGACAATAAACAATCATAAAGCTAACCCCAGGTGGAATCCCCTCCTCCCAGTGAGGTCAGTCCTCCACACACTTGTGAATTTTATGAAATGCTCATCTTTGTAGATGCCAGGCAAAGAAACTACACGCTCGTCCCTCTCTGATAGGAATGTTATGCTGTCTCCAAAGGGACTCCTTGCCTTCCCCTCCCCCATTCTTTCTTTTGCTTGTAAAGAAATCAAAGGATGTGCATAGTCCTAAAATTTGAAGTGTACCAATTATAGATGTGGGTAATGGGAAGGTTGGTGAAGTTCAAGTGCTGGCAACTTTTCTTTAAAGCGAAAAACACGGGGAGCTCAGCAGCTAAGTCAGCTCTGGACATCTGCTGGGTGAGGAGGCTGCCCATCTCTTGGGCACGGAGCCCATCAGAGGTTCGTCCCTACACCTGGCACTTTGAGCAAACCAAAGCCTTCCCCGCGTACTGCGAAGTCTTTTCTGTCCCACCCTTTGGCCCCTCCTTTTCCTTCATGGCTTCACACAGTTTGTGTTGTACATTCATAAGAATTCACATTGACTGCAAAAACATAAATGCAACAAAAACATAAAAGCCTCCAAGTAGTATATTATATATATTTTGTTCTTCTAAATGCTCTTCTGTCATTGTTGGAGGTGCAGTAGCTAATTTATAACTTCTCCTTTGAGGGAATCCAGATGAAAGGCCCAGACTGCTCTTCAATAACAAGCTTGCATTGGTTATAGATATCTTCTAGGGTGTCGCCTTGGACGATAGCTGGAACAAGAGCAAACACACCGGAGTCAGGAAGCATTTCCTGGCTGGTGAAGAATGACCATCAATCATGTAGAAGAAGCTCAAACAGTGACAAACTCATCAGGAGGCTTCATATGACTTCACAATAATAAGAAAAAGCAGAGATTCACTTAAGCAAGGTCACATCAATGATTTAAAAAATGCTTTTAAGGCATGTCCTAGATTAGTAATAAATATATCAGTCTTCCTTCTTTCTACATGTCTCTCTGTAGTTCTACATGATGAATCACTCATTTATTTAAGTTTTATGGGTGTTGACTCTGGGCCAGGCACTGAGCTAGGCATTGATCAATTTTCAGACTGAGAGCTCCCTGTTACCAAAGAAAGCTGGACTTATATTCTCCAGCTTATATTCTCTTATAAGCTGGACTTATATTACTTATTTTATAATGGGCAGAAATTAGAATATTTTAGATGCAGAGGAAATAATAAGGATTTTAGAAAAAACTTTAGTTACTCTCCTCAATCCCCAAAACCTTTAATAAGAAACTTTATTCATTCTCCAAGTAATCTAATAAATTGAGATTTTCCCATTCAGGGCTCTTCATAGTGAGAATATCTTATGGCAATTACTTGCAAAAAATACATAAAATAGAAGGAAACACACAGTGTATTACCCCAAAAACCAATTCACTTACAGTAGATTTAAATACATTTTATTATCTCCTTTGGACAAAAACTATCTTGTAGATAGATATCCCAAACACATCAATACTATCCGTATGACACTGGGGCTTAAAAAGAAGTCGTTACTGAAACATGGTTTAGATTTTCAAAAACAGTCCTTGGAATGTGCTGATCATTATATTTTATTCCTGAATATAAAGCATTGTTCAACATGTACATTGTTTTGAACATACTGGATGTTCTTTTAGGGGGAAACATAACTCATATCTTTGTTACTGATGGAAATTTTACTTAAGATTTACCTGATTCAACATATTTGCAAACTGCTAAGGCACCAGCTTTCTCATCTTTTGATTGAGATAAAAAGGAAAACACCTAACTTCATGTAAGGTAACTCGGGAGGAAAGTTCTTGTTTTAAACCATTAGTTGTAACTGTATGTAGGCTTAATCTCTGAGTTGTGTCCAACTCTTTGTGATCCCACGGCCTGAGTTCTGCACTGAACTTAGAGGATCTTCCCGACCCAGGGATCAAACCCGGGTCTCCTGCACTGCAGGAAAACTCTTTACCATTTGAACTACAGGGAAGACCTATCAGTTGTAAGGCAAATTCCAAAGTTTGAACACTTTTTGGACCTGATCAGTGTTTCATGGAAGTATATAAGAATAGAGAACCTATGATACCCAGGACAAAATATCCCCCCTAATTTATGTTTCCAAGGAAATATTTAAAAAGAAAAAACATTTTTTTATGCATTAAGATATGACATGGAATTAACTGAAACACACGAAGTGCTTCAAGCATCTTCTTCTGGTGCCTAATGGGGAGACAGACCCAGAGGCTCATGAAGCAGAGACTAGAGACCCTGGGACTACTTTTCAAGAGTAACTGCTTTGGACAGTGCACATCTGGAGCCTTAAAAGTTTCGTTTTCAAATTTCTGATCATCTCAGGGAGAGAAGTTGGATGAGATTTTGTTGTTGTTGTTCAGTTGCTAAGTCCTGTTCGACTCTTTGTGACCCCATGGACTGCAGCACACCAGGCTTCCCTGTTCTTCACTATCTGTCTCCTGGAGTTTGCTAAAATTCATGTCCATTGAGTTGGTGATGCTATCTAACCATCTCCTCCTCTGCTGCCCCCTTCTCCTTTTGCCTTCAATATTTCCCAGCATTTAGGTCTTTTCCAATGAGTCATCTTTGAATGAGATACTAATGCTTAACATCTCTCTCCCAGGAGATAGCTCAGTCTCTGCCACTCATGGTTTTGGGTAGGGCCAGTGGGAACCAGGAAGCTGAATCCAGAGAAGAAGGAACCCAGAGTTTTGAATCAAATGGAAGAAGTGGCAAATAAGGCATTTTTAGCAGGAAGGTGCTAGAGCCCAGGTATACCAGGCCCAGAGCCCCCTCCATGCCAATGTCAGACAATTCATCCTCTTTCTCACAGTACAAATGCGAATGAACATACCTGTAAAATATTCTCCAAATTCTTGTTCTAGCTTAATTGCACGGTCATAGGTTTTCTTGGCTTGTTCCTCTGTTAGACGCTTATTCATTTCCCTGGGAAAAGGGAGAGTCTGGTGTTAGAACACAAAGGGAACACACCAAATCCTGAAAAACTACAGTGGACGTGGCCGAGTGCAATCTTAGCAGCAGCTTCCTAGCCCTTGACGGACTCCTCTTTGTTGGGATGTTTTCAGCCACAACAATGAACTCCCTGTCGCTGCCCCCATCCTCCCCTATCGCTGCCCCCACCCCAGGGCGCTCACGCTCCCAGGGGGTCGTCTCTTGGTCCCATGTTAGATTGAAGATGAATCTATTTTCATGATATCCACTCACTAGTTCTGTCCTCTGCAGCTCTGCAGAGCAGAACCGAACCTCCTTCTTCCAGGACAGGCCTTTGGGTGTTTAAGTGCTGATGTGTCCCTCAGGGCTTCCATTCTTCCAGAAAAAACTGCCCTGCTTCCTTCATCTATTCTTTCATTGGATATGATTTGGAAATGTGTAACTTTCCTGGTCACCCGTCCTTAGATTTTGTTCTCGTCTGTCTCAACCTCTTTTATTTTTATTTTATTTTATTTTTTAACTTTACAATATTGTATTGGTTTTGCCATACATCAACATGAATCCGCCACAGGTATACACGTGTTCCCCATCCTGAACCCTCCTCCCTCCTCCCTCCCCGTACCATCCCTCTGGGTCGTCCCAGTGCACCAGCCTCAAGCATCCAGTATCCTGCATCGAGCCTGGACTGGCGACTCATTTCATATATGATATTATACATGTTTCAATGCCATTCTCCCAAATCATCCCACCCTCTCCCTCTCCCACAGAGTCCAAAAGACTGTTCTACATCAGTGTCTCTTTTGCTGTCTCGTATACAGAGTTATTGTTACCATCTTTCTAAATTCCATATATATGCGTTAGTATACTGTATTGGTGTTTTTCTTTCTGGCTTACTTCACTGTGTATAATAGGCTCCAGTTTCATCCACCTCATTAGAACTGATTCAAATGTATTCTTTTTAATGGCTGAGTAATACTCCATTGTGTATATGTACCACAGCTTTCTTATCCATTCATCTGCTGATGGGCAGATGTCCTGGCTATTATAAACAGTGCTGCGATGAACACTGGGGTACACGTGTCTCTTTCAATTCTTCAACCTCTTTTAAATACGGGACGTTGCTGTTGTTGTTCAGTCGCTCAGTTGTGTCCGACTCTTTGTGACCCCGTGGACTGCAGCATGCCAGGGTTCCCTGTCCTTCATCATCTCCTGGAGTTTGCTCAAACTCATGTCCATTAAGTCCATGACTTAGAATTGAACACAATCTTCTGGGGTGGCCAGAGGGAGGGGAGGAGAGCAAGTGGAGAGAAGGGAAGATACTTCACAGCTTTCCGGAGCTCATTCCATCTAAGAGAATAAGACTTGACTGTTCTCAGGTTCTGACCTCATAGAAAGCTTAGATCTCTTGACCTTCCCACCCTCCCCAAAGGCTGCTGTTCATCTTCAGTGTGGGCAGCAGACACGTGGAGTGGAGAAACAGAGACAGTCTTCCAACAAATTATAGAAAACGAGACGGGCGCCTCAGGCATGTGTGTCTTTCAGGCTGAAAAAGGATTCTGTAGCTCTAGAGGCTCAACTTCAAGCTGTAAGGCATGTCTATAGCCAAAGAGCTCTGGACTTCCTCTGTTTTTATTATCAAATGGAATTTCAAGGAACTGCTAAAGATGGCTTGACTTAAAGATGCAGAGAGAATGGAACAATCAAAAACTCTGGGACCAAAATATTTCAAACAGGCTCTAAGTAAGTCATATCAAATAGTGAGCTGGAAAGAGAAGCCTGGCAGGAAGGAATCTCTGACGCCTATTTTGTTTTATTTTTGTTTGGATAGGAATTGCTGTTCAGTTGCTAAGTTGTACCCAACTCTTTGTGACCCTACAGACTGCAGCACGCCAGGCCTCCCTGTCCATCACCAACTCCCAGAGTTTACTCAAACCCATGTCCATTGAGTCCGTGATGCCATCCAACCATCTCATCCTCTGTTGTCCCCTTCTCCTGCCTTCAATCTTTCCCAGCATCACGGTCTTTTCCAACGAGTCGGCTCCTCTCATTAGGTGGCCAAAGTATAGAAGCTTCAGCTTCAGCATCAGTCTTTCCAATGAATATTCAGGACTGATTTCCTTTAGGATGGACTGGTTTGATCTCCTTGCGGTCCAAGGGACTCTCAAGAGTCTTCTCCACCATCACAGTTTGAAAGCATCAGTTCTTCGGTGGATAGGAAAATGGGCTGTAATTACACCAGGCGCTCTCTGTCCTTTCTGTTAGTCTCTCAGCTGTTGGTGTATCATTAACTGTAGGTGTGTGCTGCTTAATCATTGTGAGATTATTTAGATCCAACAAAGTTTCAAGGACAAATTGAGGAGGGAGGAAAATGGAGAGTAACCTAATCTATGGATTCCCAACCAGGGGCAGCTTTATCCTTCCATGTCTTCTAGGTGTGAACATTTTTTTTTTGCCAACCAAATACACCATATTTCTTATGTTTGGCAAAACTAATACAATTATGTAAAGTTTAAAAAATAAAATAAAATTAGAAAAAAAAAAAAAAAGAATAAACCTGAAGTCTATGTTAAAAAAAAAAAAAAGAATATTTTACCTTCTCATTCTTTCTTAATCAAAGACATTTTATTACTCAAAGACTGATAATCATTGCCTCTGATCATTATAAAAACATCAGTGTGACTGCACTGGGCTGATAAAAGTTCAGCCAAGAGCAAAGACATTTTGGTTGGTCCATCGGGATGCATCAGAGGTGCAGACAGAATTTTGAAGGCATTGCTGCCTTTGCCTCTCACTTTAGGAAGTCAGAGAACTGGGTCTGGAGCATGTAGTCTTAATTCCTTTTTCAGAGCAAGTAACTGAGGCCAGAAGTAGTAAGTAAGACTTGCTTAAGGTAAAGGAGTGAATTTCATGAAAGCACTCAAAGTTATTGTTTTTCACTAATCAATTTTTAGTTAAACAGACTTTTCATTACACTAAGATGTTCTTTCAAAAGAGACCCCTATTTAGAAATATACAAAACTGAACTGAAGTCAGACATTAGCATGACTATAGGCTTGATGTTGATGGCTACAATATATAGAAGTGGGAATTCCCTGAAGTCTTGTTGAAATAAACTCATCTTGTCTGAGGAATGGTATCTATAATTCTCTTCCCAAACAGCACTAACCCTAGAAGCTTTGAGAGGCAGTCATTTTTGGGTGGCAGAAAGTGCTGAGCTTAAACCAATGGATACTTCTCATAGAAAGATAGTATTTTGCTCCAGGAGTCAAGAAATCATGTAGTTCTGGATGTTCTTTGATTTCCCTGGCCATGCTGGCCTATTTTCTCTGAATTCCCTTTGGATTTATTGCAGCAATACTGAATTTTTCTTTTGGCCTCACTGTGTGTCACGAAGGATCCTAGTTCCTCTTCCAGGAATCGAACCTGCAACGCTCGCAGTGGAAGCCTGCCTGGACTCCCAACCACTGGATCACCAGGGAAGCCCCTTGAATTCGGGTTTTTATCCTCTAATACATGAAGTTGTTTTGTCTTCCTGACCAGTCTGCCAGTTCTTTGAGGCCAGAGACCAGGGCTTGTTCATCAGCATGTGGCATGGATCTTGGTCAGCGCTTAAATTTGTTGAACGAATAAGTGAATGAATGAATGGACAGACAAATAAACATAATTACAGGATAGTTGAAGACAGAAGTAAACACAGGGAGCAAGAAGGTAAAAGCGTATTGGGTGGCGTGGTGGAGACACACAGGAAAGCCACTCACTGCCATGGGGAGGGGTGGGGGATAGAAGTCACATGGCGGTACAATGTGAAGACACAGCTCGTTCATACACACCCTTGATTTTCTGCTTCTCTGAAGAGTCAGCGATGTGTGTGCTAATAAGTCCTGTGCTTTGATGTGGGTGATGCACTTGAGGACACTGTGTGTGATGATGTATTGGTCCCAAATGTGGCAGCTGCCATGCTGCGGTTCCAGCTGACCTGGCACTCACCCCTCCCTGGGGAAGGCGCAGTTCATGCCAGCTTTGCTCCTGAAGTAATCCCTCAGAAAGACTGAACTGGAAAGTAAACATCCAGCGTTTCCTAACACGATCCCATCGGTCTGAATGTCACTGGTGTTGCACTACGCAAACGGCTGCAGCAAGTGAGGTCAGATTCACCGTCTCGTCGTGGGGTGCAGCCTTCAGCACGCTTACTTCTCCTTGGTCACAAGTGGCCGTGACGGGGCCCTAAGGCCAGATTAAGTAAGTCGTCTTGCAGTTGTGGAGGAAGCCGGCCTTCTCCTGCTGAGCACCAGATGGGAACGTCCCCAGGGGCACGCTGAGCCAAACGTGCAGCTGCTCTTCTCCCCCAGGCCTCCCTTCCCCGGGAAGCCACTTACCCACTGCTTGTTTGTGATGGGAAAGCTTACTCTGCTCTTTCTGAAATGGGCCTTTAAGATGCTGTTTCCAGGAGGTGGGGGACATGTTTCTCTTCGTCTTATTAATGTTAGCAGTACTAATAATATTTATGAGGCTCTTCTCAGATTATAAATCACCTTTATGTAGGGAAATGTGTGGCTGCTTAATTCACTTTGCTCAGTGCTCAACACAGTAGCTGACATGAGGAGGAACTTAATACATGCTCTCAGGGATGCTGCTGCTGCTGCTGCTAAGTCACTTCAGTTGTGTCCGATTCTGTGTGACCCCACAGATGGCAGCCCACCAGGCTCCCCCGTCCCTGGGATTCTCCAGGCAAGAACACTGGAGTGGGTTGCCATTTCCTTCTCCACTGCATGAAAGTGAAAAGTGAAAGTGAAGTTGCTCAGTTGTATCTGACTCTTAGCGACCCCATGGACTGCAGCCTACCAGGCTCCTCCATCCATGGGATTTTCCAGGCAAGAGTACTGGAGTGGGGTACCATTGCCTTCTCCACTCAGGGATGCTACTGAGTACTAAGTCAGTTCCGTCACGTGTTCACTGTTTGCAACCCCGTGGATTGTAGCCCACCAGGCTCCTCTGTCCATGAGGATTCTCCAGGCACGAATACTGCAGTGGGTTGCCATGCCCTCCTCCAGGGGATCTTCCTGGCCAGGGATTGAACGCATGTCTCTTATGTCTCCTGCGTTGGCAGGCATGTCCTTAACCACTAGCACCACCTGGGAAGCCAACAACCATTATTTTATCATCAATACCTGTTTTTCCATGTGCTGGCTGTGGGCAGAGCTCTTATTTGTTTTTCTTTTAAAAAAATACTTGGCTGCACAGAGGCTCACTTGCAGCACGTGGGATCTTTACTGGACCATGCAAACTCTTAGTTGTGGCATGTAGGATCTAGTTCCCAGACCGGGATAGAAGCCAGGCCCCCTGCATTGGAAGCACAGAGGCTCAGAAACTGGACCACCAGGGAAGTTCCCAAAGGCCTTTATGATGTAATTTTATGCCTAAATTCATGGGGCGGAAGGTATGAAGAGTGACCTCCTCACTTTATTTTTTCATCCTGGTAAGAACTTTTGTCCATCTCTTATTTATGGGAATCTATTCTGCTTTTAGCTTCCTTGGTGGCTCAGACGGTAAAGCGTCTGCCTGCAATTCTGCTTTTAAGATACACATCTGGCAATTGCCCCAAAGACTGACTACATGTTTAACTTAATCCTCGTAGACTGCAGTTCCAGCTACTATAGCTTCTTCCTCCCAGGGAAGGTGCTAAACAACCGGTCGATCCTTGACAAGTAACTGCTTTCACCTCTGGGATGAATGATTTCATTTTCCTTGGTCTTTCCATAAACACTGTTTTCCAGTACTTCATGGTTCACTTGTGAACCCTGTCAAATGCTCTAATGCCTCGAGGCCTAAACGGAGGCACATTTGGGCAAGGCTCTTACAATGGCACTGGTGTTATCTCTTGCGCCTCTTGGGAAAGGCACTGTTCACCTGTTTTGTAATGATAAAGTAGTTCCACTCCTTTTACAATAAAGTTACTTGGAATCTTTCATAGTAATAACGGCTACCAGTTAGTGAGTGGTTGTGCTGTGTGCTGTGCTAAGTCACTTCAATCACGTCTGACTCTTTGTGACCCCATGGACTGTAGCCCGCCAGGCTCCTATGGGACTCTCCAGGCAAGAATACTGGAGTGGGTTGCCATGCCTTCCTCCAGGGATCTTCCCGACCAGGGACTGAATCAGCATCTCTTATGTCTCCTGCATTGGCAGGCGGGTTCTTTACCACTAGTGCCATCTGGAAAGCCCCTAGTAAGTACTTACTGTATGCCAAAAATGGTATAGAGAACTTTACACTTAAGATCTTGTTTAATCTGTACACTGGCTCTCTGACGTCTGCATTATTAATGTGTCTAGTTTAGAGCTGAGGAACTAAGTCTTACAGAGGTCAAGCAAATTGCCCGAGCTCACATAACTGAACAGTGGCAAAGGAGCAGAACCACGCCTGACCAGCTTCCAGGTCCCCGCTCTTAGCCTTTTTGCTCTTCTACCTTTAAGGCTATTACAGCATCACTTTTGTGTAAGAGGGTGTACAAAACAAAGCCCCCAATTTCTATCAAAGCATCCCCCCAAATATTGTCCCTTTATAGCCAGATCATGAATATCTGCCCAGTTTTTGAAGGATGATATTTAACAAGTCCTCTGAAAAATAAAAGGAATAGGGCTTCCCTGGTGGCTCATTGGTAAAGGATCCGCCTGCCAATACAGGAGGCAGGGGTTCCATCCCTGGTCCAGGAAGATCCCACAGGTGGAGCAACTAAGGCCATGAGCCACGACCACTGACCCTGTGCTCCAGAGCCCGGGAACTGCAACTACGGAAGCCCGCTCGCCCTAGAATCACGCTCTGCACAAGCGAAGCCACTGCGGTCAGAAGCCTGCACACTGCAGCTGGACAGTAGCCCCGCGTGCGCAACTAGAGGAAAGCCTGCACAGCCACAGAGACCCACCACAGAGAAAAATAAAGTAATTAAAATAAATAAAAAGAATAAAAGAGGCTGTGCCATACATTTTCCTCCCTGTTCATAAATGTGCAAAGGTCTGGAGCTATTGGTTAAGACTGTAGGTGTTTTACAGCCAGGCCGTTAATAAAACTCCCTATAAAGCTGCTGCTGCTAAGTCGCTTCAGTCATGTCCGACTCTGTGCGACCCCATAGACGGCCTCCCGTCAGGCTCCCCCGTCCCTGGGATTCTCCAGGCAAGAACACTGGAGTGGGTTGCCATTTTAAGGCTAGTGGTCCATATACATGAGGTTTTAATTAAGGAACACAAGAATTCTATGCCATAACAATGTGAAACACCCATGGAGAGAGTCTGAAAAATTTCCCCGCTACGAAAACTCACACATTTAAAAAGATTTACCAGTGGAATTGCTCTCATAAGTAAGAGACAATTTAAAGACGATTGCT
This sequence comes from Bos indicus, assembly GCF_029378745.1. NCBI lineage: Eukaryota > Metazoa > Chordata > Mammalia > Artiodactyla > Bovidae > Bos > Bos indicus. The sequence goes on along the minus strand of NC_091788.1, from coordinate 12,593,947 downwards.
TCCTATCATTTGGAAAGCAAAGCAAGACAAAATAAAAACAAACCAACCTACTTTCAAAACAAGGAGACAAAATGAAAAAGTCATACACAAAAACAACTTGTGAAACAAAATAAAAATCAAGAAACATTAGCGAAGACATTTTCAGGAATTACTGACATTGTGTCTCTAGTGGTTCAAAAGAACTTTGATCTATCATTAAAAAAGGGAATGCTTAAGAAAATTGACAACGGCAATTCCCATGTGTAAACATTTATGGCAAAGAGCTATTAGCAGTTTGCTCTGTCGTATGGAACAAGAGGCTGGATGAAGGCTGCTGCTGCCCTCCACTTACATCAGAGGTTCCAGAGACTTGGGTTTAATGAAGATGGCAATGGGATACAGCTGGGCCACTTGTAACCGCTTGATAGCATTTCCTGATACGTCAAGTATACAGTGTTTGCCCTGGGAGAAGGAAAAGAAAAATACGGTGTTAATCCAGGGAGAATGATTATAATCAAAGCAAAAGAAAAAAAAAGTAAGTATGCTTTAGAGGGAGGTAAAAGATACTACATTTCTTCAAATTTTGAAAAGAATTGTTGCAAAGCATAAATAAAAGTTGGTATAGAGGGTCATCGCCGAATGTTTGCAGTAATATGTTTCTTATTCCTTTACTAAGTGTCAGCCAACAGAGTAGACATTTTACTAAAGTTATCTCAGCTAACTTTATTTATTTCCTTAAATAAATACCTGATGTTTTGCACAAGGAAGCCATCTAGCCATATATAATGTGACTGAGTCCATTCTCATGAAACCCTCATAAACCATCTCTGAAGACAATCGTCGAAAAGAAATTCCCAACTAGTCAAAGAAGGAATTCCCCACCTATGACATGTGAATTGTCAACCGCATTTTACAGAAGAGAAGGCTAAGGCTTAAGAATACTAACTTGCCCAGTGCTCATGTCAGCAGTACATACAGTAGAAACTCACGCAGGTCTCAGTGCTAAGCCTCAAACCCAAGTCTAGTTGGTTGGAATAAATAAATACCTCCTTGTCTCACCCTGGCCAGTGCTAAATCTGGAAGAATGGTAACCAATTTTATAAATATTTGCTGAGTGTTTCTACATGTCCTGCCTTTGATATGCTCCATCTAGTACAGAGCGAGGACAGACACAGAGAGTGACCTTAAGTATTTTATCTTAACTGTGGAGAGAGAGGTTTGCATAGCGTATGTAAATTTTTGGTTTGTTAACAAATAAAAACCCTATTACATTGTAGCATACCTCATTTAACTTGGCTTCCACTGCAATGAGTGCTCAGAGCAAGGAACTGCTTTATAAAGTATTTCTGGGGAGTAGACACATTTGCCACACATTATGTTCTACCTCCTGGAGGGAAATGGCTTCATTACCCTGAGGCCCAAAGAACTTTACAAAGAAGAGAAAAAGCATACTATGCAGATATAAACAGTCCTAAATCAACAAAGGGGAATAAAAGCTCATCCATAATATCCACGTAAAAATAAAGAGGCCAGCGAGTACTTGAGCTTTTACAGGAGAAACACAGTGAGATGGCTCAACTTTTTATCACTTAATATATTCCAAGTTTGCTATCTGTGAAATGTGACAGTTACATAAAATGCCTGGATGAAGTTTGCATATTCACTGGTCAGAAAGGTTTGAGATAACAAAGGCTGTGTCTTCATGTTCGAGGAGAACAGATGCAATGATCCAGAAAAGTGATGTGAAACAGTGTGATATTGCTCAAAGAAGCCAGCATCCCAGAGAGAAGAAACCTGACCCACCTTCTTACTGTATTCTCGGATAAATGTGAATATTTCTCATTGAAGTTTTTTAACTAAAACATTAAAAGTGGGGAGGGGGAAGTTGTGTCAAATCAAATCAACCCAACAAATATTACTTATATAACAAATACGATGGGCTCTTAACTTTTTATTTTCTTCTTCTGTGACATTGGTCCTCGGTGTTCACAGGTGATCAGGATCCTTCTCGAGGCAGATCTCAAGGGTCTTCCTATCCTATTTGCCCTTACACAGTCTTCTCATGTCCTTGCCCTTGAAATTATCAGCAGGATAATTTCATCTGCCTGCAGTGTAGGAGACTTGGGGTCGATCCCTGGGTTGGGAAGATCCTCTGGAGAAGGAACTGGCAACCTACTCCAGTATTCTTGCCTGGAGAATTCCATGGACAGAGGGGCCTGGCAGGCTACAGTCCATGGGATCGCAAAGAGCTGGACACGACTGAGCGACTTGCACACACAATTTCATCTATGCCTCCTCTGAGTTAGACTATCTGCCAGCAACAGGCCAGGCAGTCCGCCTCATCTGTCTACCCTTCCACCAGAAGCATCTCAAGTTTTCAGGGAGATAAAAAGTAAACTCCTACTAACAAAAAGAACTGAGGATTCTGATCTAAACAACCGAAAGCGACCAAGGTTTTAGAACAAGTTCAGTTATTGGGGCCAAAGAAAAGTGAGTCAAAGACAAAGTGAATTTCCATAAACTTCAAGCTGTTAATTGCCTTTGGGTTTATAAGCCCCCTTTTCTCCTCTCCCCTGTCAGGTCAGTCAGCATACTTTATTGAGATTAGAACAAAGATTAATGACCTTGCTCTCAAGAGATTCTCTGCTCAGAGGTCTTAAAAGGAATACTGAATCAAAATTTACAAATGAAATCAGGGAAGAGTAATGACCAGGAAAAAAAAAAATGCAGTTTGCCACCTGGGTACCTTCTTCAGGGGAGGTGTAAGATGACTGGAGAACATACCCTTTCTGCTACAAATCTCACGGACTGCACACTGGTTCCATATAAGTTGTCATTGTACTGGCCGGCTTCTATAAACTTGTGCTCTTGGATGTCTTTCTCCATTTGCTCTCTGGAAATGACAAAGTGATAGTCTCTGCCATCCACCTCGTAGTCACGCTTTGGCCTTGTGGTATCTTTATAAAATGAAAAAAGATGAAAATAAGGTAACTTTATATTCATAAACTTGTTATACCCATTTTTTTTTTTTTTTAGCACACACCCTCAACATAGATTGTGCTGTGAAGGACCATGACATAGTAGCAGGTACCAGGCTTAGCCCTGCACTGTGAAGAACTATAAAACTCAACAAAATGTATGGATGTGTATTTTCAGGCATTGGACAACAGACAGTGCTGGAGCTGTGACACTGAGGAGAAGCACATGAGGGGACTCTGCATTTACTCCATTTTCATTTCCAAACGGAGAGTCTAGAGGCCATGGATTGCTAGGAGACCCTGAAGTTCAGACGGACTGTGCATTAGGTTGAGACCCCAGAACGGTTGCATTTTATGAGGTTACTCTTGACTTACTCTAGACCTACCTTCACAATGTCTAAAACCAAGTCAAAACTCAAAGAAGCTGACTTGTCAGTAAATTATTGCCTGCTGAAACAAAAACTTAATACTCTATAAAGGAAGATATTGATAACAACATCCAAGTGCTCAATAATGTAGCATCACAATGTCTAGCACATGATAAAAGATTACGGACAAGCGAAGAAGTAAAAAACGTCTCATATGAACAAAAAAAAGGACATATAGTGTAAATATATTCAGGGACTTTAAAAGATGTAAAATGATACCATCACAGTTACGAAGGGACTAAAATCAATCAGCTCTAATCATAGTTAGAACTGGTTAAACTTCTTGGTAAGAAGAGAAGAGAAAATAATTTAACATTGTAAATCAAAAAAAATGTTAAAATAAATACTACATGGTATCACTCATGTGTGGAATCTAAAAAACACAACAAACTAGTGACTATAACAGAGAAGAAGCGGACTCACAGATACAGAGGACAAACCAGTGGTTACGGAGGGGAGGAGCGGTACGGGGTTAGGGAGTGGGAGACAGAAAGTGCTGGGTGTAAGACAGGCTCAAGGATGTAGTGTACAACACTGGGAATGTAGCCAATAATTCTGTGATAACTGGAAATGGAAAGTAACCTTTAAAAATTGTATTTAACAGAAAAGCACACAGGAGCCGGTAAGACGCGCTACACCTGTACTGCTCACTGTGGCCACCTGTAGCCGCATTCGAGAGCAATTAAAACGGGGCTGGGCCACACGTGCAGAGTACACACTGGATTTCCAACTCTTACCACCAAGAATTATAAAAGTTCAATAATTTTTATATTGATTACAAGTGAAATGATATTGTTCTGGATATACTGGCTTACATATCATTTATCATTAGCATTAAAACTATAGTTTCTATCTTTAACCCAAATAGTATTAGAAATCCATCTTTAAAAATTATCAAAATTTCAGATAAAGTTTTATCCTTAAAGATGTTCACTGTATTAATTGATAAATTATAAATAATTATAACATATAAATTATAATTGTATTTTGCGTTATAACTCATAATATTGAGACGTAGAGAAACCAAAAAAACTCTAAATAAGAAAGGACTAATTATGACATAATAAATATTTAAAGTAGTTACATAAAATTTAAACAATATTAAGCAAAAACGTATATACTTGACATGTACCCAAATCATAGGAGAAAATGCATGAAAAGAAAGAATAGGTAGAAATCTATGAAAATATTAGCAGGGATGTTATCTCTGGGTATCTTCTGAGATTTTCTGTATATTTTTATTTTTCTTGTTTAACTCTTAAGCATTTTCCAAGTTTTGTACAGTGAACATGTATTGATTTTCATAAAACAGTGCCATTACTTAAAAAAGAGAAAGAAGACGATGCAAGGTGGAGGGGTAGTGAAACGGTGCTACAGGAATTTCTTTTTTTTTTTCCTTTCATAAGTAGAGGAACAAGCTGGGGGCTGCAACAAATGGACTAGGGTTTGACTTGATCATTTCTGTCTGGAGTCTCTTTCAGGTTAGGTTCTGTGGCAAGACGGCTACCCAGAACCCTTGCCGGGACCGTTTCACCAGACAGCACACTCGTCCCGGTTCCCTCCTGCCCATGCACTGCACACGTGCGATCCCGCTATCCTCCTGTACTCCAGCACACTTGTCCCTGTTCCCTCCTGCCCATGCACTGCACACGTGCGATCCCGCTATCCTCCTGTACTCCAGCAGACATTTGCAGTCCTGAAATGTAAGAGACACTTCAGAGCCAAGAGCTTAAAAAATGTTGAGTGAGAAAGAAATATCTGCTGAGATCAGATTTAAGAGCTCAGTGGTCTAATAAATTAAAATTTCCTGGTGGGTTTACACACACAGAAAGCCTCTAGCATTTTCATGTGGCACAGTGGGAGCAGGGACAGAAGTGATGAGTGGGGAGCAGCAGCAAGGAGAGCAGACAGACTCTGCAGGGAGGGCTGTCCTGATGTGTCAGAGGGACCGGGGGGCCTGACGGCTGTCCATAAGGACAAGAAAGCAGTGGCCGCCGCTGCTGCTGCTGCTAAGTCACTTCAGTCGTGTCCGACTCTGTGCGACCCCATAGACGGCAGCCCACCAGGCTCCCCCATCCCTGGGATTCTCCAGGCAAGAACACTGGATTGGGTTGCCATTTCCTTCCGAGAGGAGGGTAAAAACTTTATATTCTTTCTTGTCTTCATCCTTCAAAGGGAAAGGAAAGGCTGTTTTGTATTGATTGACACACGGCCCTAAGTCATCCTGAGATGAGTTTAACAGATAGCATTGTCTCTGATCTCTCTTACTGTAACTAAGGGTGATCATTAGTTAGACCCATTAAACCTGTAACCTGCCCTCACTGATCACTTTGTTGCTACTACAAAAAAAAAAAAAAATTGCATATCTTTCAAGCATCACATAACCTCAACAATGTGTTGCCTGAGTTGTGTTTTAGGCACTCAGAGTCAGCTGTGTCCAGTTTGAGCTTGAGGTGGTTAAGAGTGGTTAAGACAACCGACCCTCCAACTGGACAAGTGTCAGTGTCTACCTGGTGACCTTTGAACATCAGAGGGCCCCAAACTCCACCCTCAGAACATGCTAATGCTGACATTTTCTGAATCTGCTTCCCATGATGAAGCCTGAAGCTTACCTGCACCCGCCCAGAATGAGAATACCTTATCTTTGCATTTTCAATCACCCTTCCCCACGCTCCCCACACCTCAGACTATGCTGCTCCTCCATCCCACAAATATCCCCAGCCCCTGGCTTCGGGGAGGTGAGTCTGAGATTTCTTCTCTAACCTCTTTGAGTGGCAGTCTCATGAATAAACAAGCCCTTTCTCTGCTGTAAACCTTGCGTCTCAGCATTTGGCTTGCTGTGTGTTGGACAAACAAACTTGCCTTGTAGCATCATTCTGTGGGAAAAGAGGCTTCAGTAACATTTCGACCAATCTACAAGAAAATATGAAGGCCTATCAATAATCCTATGCTATCTTAAATACCATGGGAGTTACAAAGAAAGCATTCATCCTGCCCTCTCGGGTACCACATCATTTACTCACTAAATAGAGAATAACGCATGGCAGTATAGATGGAATGTATTTGGCAGAATGAAATGAGATGCTCAGATATTAGGTGACTGACGGTATTTGAATCACTGGAGACTACTGGAAAAATGGAGTTACATTTTACCATCTCAAAAACAGCCATGCTTTATTTCTAGAGGAAAGATGAATGATACTTACGAGGCACACAGGAGCCAAATTTGTCAGGGAATTCAGATATCAAGTCATCATTGATCCGATCCTTCATGGGGCCCAGAATAATCACTGGTCGGGTATAGTTTACTGCAAAGAGGGAAAGGAAGATGCAGATGAGGAGTCCGACTTGGGGATCTTAGGGCAAACTTGCCGAACACTAGCAACTACTGAGGCTATTACTTCGGTGGATAAATTGCCCGGAGAGCCCTGCATAGGAAACTGATGTTTTAACACCGAGTGTGTTGGCTGAGTCTACTTTCCAGAATTTACTAACAGGGAAAAGCAACTGCAATGTCAGTGAAAAAAAACATTTGGAGACGTTTTGCTTACTCTTCACGTATGCCTATACAACAATCAAAACACTACCGAGTTTAGTCAATTGAGTGGGAGAAAAAAAAGATTCCAAAGTAGCTGTTTGACCATTGTTTAGGCAACGACTTCAAAAGTCATCATTAGTAGTAATGACATCTTAGGTTTTTTTTTTTTTTTTCATCTTAGGTTTTTATACTTTCTTTTCCTTAGTTCAAAATACTCCCCATTCTCTGCTTGGATTTTCCCAATTCCTTTGTAATCACGGGGCTACAAGGAACTCAAAAGTTCATTTGGTACAATTCCTCCTCTGATGCCTGAATTTTCTCTGTGATCTTTGTCAAGAGCCATCAGCCTCGGTATAAATTCCTCCCAGGCTTCTGGAGCAGCCCGGAAGGTGGCTTCTCTCTTAGAAGCCCCGCTAGAAAGCCCTCAATACTAAGTGAACATCAACCTGCAGGAGGATTTTACCCATCGATCCTGTAAGTGGTGCTCTTTATAATTTGGATGTGCTCCTTCCTATTAGGGATCATTCTTCCAGAGGGCAGCTCCATCTTCCTGGGAGCTGTCACTGCCCACTCGCTGCAGGGAAGGTGTCTGCTTGGCCACAGGGCCAAAGAAAGAGCAGGGTCTGACCTGGGAACTGCTGCATGTTAAGCAGTTTATTTCCCTCCTGAAATGGGGTCACCTGTTACAGCCTGGAAATCAGGAACCAGAGCATGCTAAGAAACTTACTTTCCTGCCTTGTGACAGGCTCATAAGAGAGAATGCAATCTTCTTGTCCTCCTGAGAAGAGAAAAAAGGAAAAATTACAGTGGACTAACAACCAGTCACAAGCCACAGCTACAAGCCCTGCTCTGCAGCCCAGGAAACAGACCCAGTTCAGGGCTAATTTCCCTTGCTCTCTCCCTCCTTCAACCATTCCCCACCTCCCTTCACCCTCATAGAACTGTTTGGCACCGTGACAGAGTCAGGTGGTCGCTGGTCGGAGGAACGACAGGAGGCTGGCCTTCTGCAGTTCAGCAGGGCAGTGATGTAAGAGACCGCCTTACGTCCGACACTGAGAAATGCAGCACTGTGGCTGCACGCCCAGCATTCCTACCTAAAAGGAACCCCTTGAGTTCAAGGAGAGGTTCCATCCAATAGTTCGCTGCTACATTACCAGAATTTCTGGACCTTTCACCTTCCATTTTATTTCCCAAAGAAACACACTGTTCAAAAGCAAGTGTCTGCTCGTTTCATTTGTGAGACAAAAGCTTCACCAGTCTATATACTCCAAGGCTCTGAAGACTTTAATGTTAATTCATCAAGAAAATGCTGGGTCAGTTAAGAAGATAAAAAACTGAGGAGGGCCCTATATCACTTGTTCTGCTGCTGTTGCTGCTGCTAAGTTGCTTCAGTCGAGTCCGACTCTGTGCGACCCCATAGACGGCAGCCCACCAGGCTCCCCCGTCCCTGGGATTCTCCAGGCAAGAACACTGGAGTGGGTTGCCATTTCCTTCGCCAATGCATGAAAGTGAAAAGTGAAAGTGAAGTTGCTCAGTCGTGTCTGACTCCTCGACCCCATGGACTGCAGCCTACCAGGCTCCTCTGTCCATGGGATTTTCCAGGCAAGAGTACTGGAGTGGGGTGCCACTGCCTTCTCTGATCACTTCTTCTAATCACTGCTAAATCTAGCCTTGAAACTTTGAAAAGTAAGGCAGACCATGGAGTATAATTTTCCACCCTTCCAGTGTCATTTGCTATAAGCCTTCTCATTCAGTGAGCCTCAAGTCAACATACAAGCATGGAAAATAAATTGGCTTTTGCCAATTTTTTTTTTCCTAATCATCAATTTTGCCCAGTTGAACTAGGCATGAGATTCGTCTCATTCAGCTGCCAACTTAGACGGCTCCACACTTTCATTCACATTAGGCCTAGGACTGACTGTCTTTGGTGGGGAAATAGTTTAAGTTTTGAAAAGGGCTTTTTGTATGCTGTCCTACAGAGGAGAAGTGTCGTGTGTGTGCTAAGTCGCTTCAGTCGTATCAGACTCTGTGCGACCCCATGGACTATACCCGCCAGGTTCTTCTGTCCATGGGGATTCTCCAGGCAAGAATTACTGGAGTGGGTTGCCACGCCCTCCTCCAGGGGATCTTCCCGACCCAGGGATCGGACCTGAGTCTCTTGCATTGGCAGGTGTGTTACCACTAGCGCCACCTGGGAAGCCCCGAGGTAGTTTTTTCTGAAACCAAAGGGCACTGGGTCTCACTGCTCTATCTCCTCATAGCCCCTGAAACTTTCAGAGTCAGGTCAGAACCATGTGCTGCTGCTTCAGAAGCCACAGCCTCTGGAGGATGAATTGATTTCATGAAAGGAGTTAGTATTACAGGCAGGTTTGATAATGACAAGGCTGATCTGGGGAAATTAAGTGATCTATGGCTAAAGCAGTGAATACGGATGTCTTCCCTGGGGTGGGAAATGGCCCCAGGCCCACCTCACGTCTCGCCTCACCCTCAAGCAGGGTCCACTCTCAGAATGGCATGGCTGGGCTACCTCCTAAGTCACGGAGAAGGGGCCCCGGTGCTTCCTCTAAGTGGCACCTACCCATGACTGCTCCAAAAAGTGTTCAGGGGAGCTTCCCACATCGGGGCAGGGATTTGGTATGTGAGGAATCAGATTCATATATATTTTTTTTAATTCAGGAAAAAAAATGATCCCCTTTAAAAAAATGAATCAACTGAAATTTACAGAAGCTGGGTCAAAAGTAATAAAGGAGAATGATTGCTAAGCTCTAGTTATCTAAAGGCTGACATATGCAGAGGACATAGGAATTCAGAGGATAAGTGTAAAAATGGTTGGGGAAAAAGAAAGCATAGCTTTAGAGATAGAAGCATGGCAGACCAACACTGTAGTGTCGTACTAACTTTCAGGAGAAATCTCCCTGAATGATTAATATGTGAGAGGGGACTCCTGCCCGTAGGATAACAGGTTTTAAATATCAGGTGACAGAATATGCTATGGAGCTACTTTCCCACATTTATGGTTCAATTTAACTTCTCTTTCAGGGCTTTAGATAATTACAATAAATGTCAGTTACAGAAATAATTGAAAAAGTTGCAAACTTTTTAAATGCAAAAAAAGAATAAATATCAAGTGATACTTATGTCTCTGCACGAGACTGGGCACCCCATACCAGTTATCCAAGGTGTCCTCAGTACTTAACATAAAGAAAGAGACCAATGAATTTGCATTCTGCTTTTAGTGGTACAAGTCAGGATGAGCAATGAAGCCAAAGATAGGTTCCACTTTGTGTTTCTGTCTATACGCTTTCCTTTGGGGAAGTGTGGTTTCCCCTAAATAAAGAGAACACCTCGTGTTCCCAGGAGAATCTCTTTCCATGGCCTTGCAAATCGTTCTGATGGGACATTCTAAAGGCAAACCTTAAATAAAATATTTGGTGTCAGTATGTATAATGCATGATTTAAAAAACTAGGACAAAGCAACATAGCTTAGATTAACTTTGCTAGAACAGAGTTCTGTAGTTCTTCATTTACCTGTTGCTTTCTGGTTTACGTCTAACTTACAGGAAGCACAGGTCTTGTTCTGAGCAGTAAGACTGGCAGACGGCAGAGACGACAAGCGTCCCTGAAGTCAACACCCATCCCAATTCTAACGACTGTGTGACAACCGGGACCACGTAAGGAAGCCCACAGGGGTGCTGTGGCAGCTGGTATTATACAATAGCTGTGAACTCAGCGCCTGAAACCAATTTTCACTTTCAAGAATGAAAAGCCCAAGGGGTAATGGGAAGGAGATTACAAGGGGGAGAAAAAAAAGTCACAGCAATGAAGGAAAGATAATTCATGTCTGCATAGCGCTTTACAGGCTATAAAAGGCTTTTGCAGCCATTGCTTCGTATTTCTCACAGCCATTTCTTTTCAGGTAGGTGTTCTGATGATCTGCACTTTACAGATGAAGAAGCTGAGGCTCGGAGACAGGGCCTGTTTCCTCAGTAAGTAGTAGAGTCAAGATTAAAAACCACATCTTTTCTGACTCCTCGCTGAGTATACAGCACAGTCTCAAAAAGGTCAGAGGTGCAGAATTCTCTGTGGGGGCTGGGATGTAGACGTAGAACTCACAGGTGAACAAAAATGGTGGGTGGCAGAGAAGGGAGCTGAACCTGGTCAGAGTTACCGACAGGCCATAAGATGCTCCATTTGCAAACCCTAACTCTTTTTTTTTTTAATGCTGCTGTGTCATCTCCAAAAAATAGTCATCCTTAGTAGTTTTTCTGTTTTTTGCTCAGGAGGTGTCGGCACTTAGAAACAGCTGACACAAGGGTACAAACAATTACTTGGTCTTGTTTTGGAAACTGCTCGGCTGGAAGGGGCGCGTGGCACAGAGCTGGGGGTGGCCGCCTGCGCCGGCAGAGACTGCGCAGAGCCTGTTGTTACAACCTCCAGAAAACACTGTCTTTAAACTGGAAGCAAGTCACAGTAAGAGGGGTTCGGAGTAAGGCCCTCATATGCTCTCATGATAAGGAAAAACAAGGTGTTTTTCTTTAGAACTCTTTTCCAAACTAGAAAAGAGAGACGAGGGAAGTGAAGACCAGTGGCAGGGCATTCAGTGGTCTAAATTTAGTGTTTAGGGCCTGCACTGGATAATTACAAAGAATAAACTAGCTTCCTAGAATCACAGAATGTTAGTGCTAAGAAAGGGTTTGGAGTTAACGTGGATTATGGATGGAGAGTCTGGAACATGACTTCACTCTCCCTTACGGACCCTTGACACGCATCACAGTGATCATTGCCTGAATTACTGCTGAGCCTCACTTGGTCTCAACACTTTTCAGTATAGTTCCTCAGGAAGCAATTAAAGGGCAGTCTTGATTAAAATCTGTTTCCTGTATCTCTTTTCTAATACAAGCTAGTCATTTACATTGGAGAGAACTAAGGTTCAAAAATGTTCAGTGATTTCTTCAAGGTCACGTAGTGAATTACTGATTCAGTGTCTTCAAAGGATCTTCAGATTAAATCTGTTACTATATATAGAGTCCTTAAAATCAGGCTTAGTTCATAGTTAATGTTATGTAAATATTGCTGCTTGTATTGATTGTTGTTGTTTAGCCACTAAGTCGTTTCTGACTCTGCACTCCCATGGACTGGAGCCTGCCAGGCTCCTCTGTCCATGGGATTTCCCAGGCAAGAATATTGGAGCTGGTTGCCATTTCCTCCTCCAGGGATCTTCCCAACCCAGGGATCAAACCCAATCAAACTCCTGCATTGGCAGGCGGATTCTTTACTGCTGAACCACCAGGGACAGCCAATTAATTTGATAGGTGGCATGGTTGAAATGTGAAATGTGAAAAGCTAAAACGTGAAGAAGCTTGGATTACAAAACATAGGGAATAGTGAAAATGTCTAAGTTTCAGAATTAAAATATCTTGATTGGACTTGCAGGGACATGGTATTAGTGAAACGTAGCTCTTTGGAACTTCAGCTTCTTCATCAGTTAACGGGGTATAAATATAAGGTGTATTTCATAATTTTGTTGCAGAAATCAAATGAGATACTATATGTAATAAAATTGCTTTGTAAGAACTTGAGGAAATATAAGGCCAATACTTGAGAAGAGTGGAAAAAGGAGAATATGGGCACCATTCCGACTGATTCCAGAGGGAAAGTCTGAGATCTCTTCATTTCAGCATCTCAGTTTCACTCAGCTCATTTTTTAAGATCCTTGGTTTGAAAATCCTATTTAACTTCTGAGCACCAATGGGTTAGGAGGATAATCATCAGCTCTCCCATACCCATAATAACATAAGAGCTCTACTGGGCTTTAAGGAAGGCAGGTCTTCAGCTTGTAGAGATGTGCAAGGTCTCCATTATGGCTAATTGATCTTTATTGCCATCACATATAAGGGCAGTTCAAGGGTATGATACAAAACAAGCACAAACCTGCACTTGGTTACATTGCTTTGTTGACAGAAATCTGGAATTAGCCCACAGTTACGGTAGTTATGAGATAGCATTGTGCATAATTAGACAATGTACACTGTTAAACTGCACTGTAGCTAGTGCTCAGTACAGCTGGACTTTGGGAAAAAATATGTTATAATTCTTGAGACGGTGCATCAAAGGTCTGAGCTAGTTATTAGAAATTGAGGTTGGTGTAAATTCATGTGCATGTATACGTGTCTCAGAAATATTTGAGGCTTTCGAGTAAGGCTGGCACAGTCTGTAACTCCAGAATGTAACACCCCGGCCTGGGCCCGTCTTTCTGTGTGTGGGTGTTGTTTCAGTCGTGCCTCACTCCTTGTGACCCTGTGGACTGTATGTAGCCCACCAGGCTCCTCTGTCCATAGGGGTTCTCCAGGCAAGAATACTGGAGTGGGTTGCCATGCCCTCCTCCAGGGGATCTTCTTGACCCAGGGATTGAACCCCCATCTCTTATGTCTCCTACCACTAGTGCCACCTGGGAAGCCTGCCAGTCTTTCTAACCACTGACTATTTTTTTAGCCATTTTGTCCTGAGCAGACATGGTTCTAAGAGTTAAAAAAAAAAAAAAATGAAAATGAGTGAAAAGAGGTGTTATTTTATTTGTCTACATTGCTATTCATAAAATATAAAAGTCATAATTATAGCAACAGCCAGGAATTCAATAGAAAAATCCAGCCTGGTTTGATTTGAAACTGTACTTTCTGGAAAAACTGTGTCTGTTCCAAGCCTTTGTGTTTTTAGTTATGCCAATGCCTTTCCTGGTGAGTTTCTTCTTCAACTTTACTTAGCTAGCAATTGCCTCATCTTTGCAAAGCTCAGCTCAAAGTCCCCTCCTCTGAAATTATCTCTGAAGCCCCACTATTCTCGGGCCAGACTTTTATGCTAGAAACGGCCGTACTTTATGCTTTCTTAACGTATTGATTGCTCTCCCTCTTTACCTGTGCTGAGTTCCAGAGTTCACTGAGACTTACATTGAGTCTTAAGGTGCCTGAGAGAGCATGACATAGAGCGGGTGCTGAATGAACTAAGAAATAGTCCTCTGTAATTCCTCATATTTCTATCCTGGAAAAAGAAATATCCATTTTTTTCTCCTCTGGTGGCTCAGAGGTTAAAAGCATCTGCCTGCAATGTGGGAGATCTGGGTTCGATCCCTGGGTTGGGAAGATCTCCTGGACAAGGAAATGGCAACCCACTCCAGTATTCTTGCCTGGAGAATCCCATGGACGGAGGAGCCTGGGGGCTACAGTCCACAGGGTAGCAAAGAGTTGGACACGACTGAGCGAATTCACTTTCACTAAGCTATGACAAGGCTCTTACCTTTTTTCATTTGTAAAGAAAGCAATTTGAATGGCTAGCTTTCTGTACCCTCAGAGGAGATTCAAGTTAATACAGACTATTAGACTCTACATTTTCTCTAGTAATAGTACAGTTCCAACTCTTCTCTCTTCTCATAGATAATTTAAGCTGTTTGCAAGTGTTTCCTTTATTCACTCAATAAACCTTTATGTGCACCTACTATTTGAGAGTGAGAAGAATTATTGATGTCAACTTGGAGCACTGCAATCAAAAACTTGTCAAACAGCTGAAAGCCTTGTTGCAATTTTTATAACAATGATTCTGGAAAGAACATGCTCATCTCTGAAGAAGAGGAAGGCCTCTGAAATATTCTAAACACAGATTTCTGAAGGAAAAGGTAGTTCCATAAAAGTATACTTTTGTGGAAAGTATATGTTCCATAAAAGGGATTGCAAGAACAAAATTTGATGTTTTCCATTTCTCTGTTTCTACAGGATGGAAGCACAACACGTAAAAACTGAAAACTGAACATCCAAGAAATTAGGGCCAAGGGTCTCCATGAAAGTCAACAAATAAGTTATATTTTCCTAATACTGAATTGTCGGTAACTCAGGCACAGGAAAGACAGCCTTTGGTCACTTCTTAACCAGCCAGGTTTCTTTGTTTTAGAACCAAATGAAGATATGGGAGAGGCAAATATTTTCCCAATTTGGATAATCATAAAAGTATAAGAGTAGGAAGACTGTGAAGATGTTAAAGATCGTGTTAAAACCAAGAAAGCTTTAATTCATCAACAGGACTTATCATTCCATTGAGGAAGCAAACGAGGGGGTTCTAATATTTGGTTGATCAAAGGTATCTCATTGCAACTTTTATTCATTTCATTCTGTGGCATGCTTCATCTGCCAGAGGGGCCTCCTCTGGCCCCTACTCCCTCCATCTGTCATCCTTCCTCTCTTGTACCCTTTCCCCACCTATTTCCCCACCAATTTGATTATTTAGAGCCTTTCTCAAGATCCAAATTGAACTTGTCACACTTCGAGAACACTATTTGGCACTCCACCTCAAAAAGGGGCATGGTTTTATAAATTACCATGCTGTAGTGGAAAAAACAAAAATAAAAGTTATTCTGTTCTTCTATGCTTATCTTCAATTAATACAAGCAAAAAGACCAAAAACAAAACAAAACAAAACAACCCCAAACCAAAACCAAAAACCTCCAACTGATATCTGTCTTGGTAGCTGAGGGTCATAAGTATTGGGCCTGCAATTTTCTAATATCAGTAGTTGCTTTTTGAGTAACCCATTTCACTGAGTACAAAGTAAATATCGAAATTGCAAGAATAAGAGCAATAAATGTACTTATTTTAGTCACCAAAAACCTGTATGTGGTAAGAAACCACCAGAACAGAAAAAAGGATGTGATTGGCATTTGGTGAATATTCTTTTATCACTCAGCAAATGGCTTGAGGTGACCAAACAAAAATCAGAAATAATTTTTAAATAGTTACCTACCTTTTCAGTTAAGCTTTCTCATCCAAGATTGTTCACTTTTAAAGAAAATGCGAGTTCCTTCAACATTAGAGGATGAAACTTTTTCATCTCTTCCCAACCATCAAAATTTAAAGTTAGATATAACACAGTATCTATCTCAAAATATTAATCAAGGAGAGAAGAGATATACAAGGTTCATACTCATTTAAAAGGAACACTGTAATTTATCAGGCTTTCTCTTGCAAAGGGGAGCCAGGCACAGAAAGGAAAAGGCAAAATGAAAAGGAAAATAAAACCATGATGACTTTTCAACCTTTCTGCAGGGTGTATAAATTATTTTGGAGGACAGAATGTCAAAATCCAAAAAAAAATTTTTCCCCCACCTTCTGTAGGAGAATTGCATCACCAGGCCACAGCCAGCTGAGGCTGGAATAATTTATTAGCAATTCCACAACCTTGTACACATGACACTAGTTCACCCACGGCTCTCGTGTCTTTTGTATCTTTCCACATCAAATGATGATTTCATTTCAAGCCATTTGCTTTGGATGAGGATGATAAAGGGCAGCAATTGAAAAACAACAGCAAAAATCTGAAATGAATACCGCAGGCAAGGGGGCAGTTGCAAAGAAAAGAATCACAAACCAAAGCAATAACTTACGGTAGCTACTTTCGCTATCGCTGGCATTAGAAGAAACATGTTCTGCAAGAACAGCACAGCAAATTAAAGAGATACCAAGCATTGGAGAGCAGCCAGAACTTAAAGAAACACCATGCAAGGCTACTAGAAATGTGAGCGAAAGGCAAGTAAGGCTGCAGAGGAGACGCATTAAGAAAATTCAGATAAGATGAAGATGAAAACTTTATTTTCCGGGGAGCTACTGCTTGATTGCTGTGTCCTATTTTTATTAGCAAATAGGAAAGTATTTTTAATTATAAAAAAATGCATACTTTTCATCTAAGCACTTCTCTTTTTATAAATACTTTGACCCATTCGTGTAGCTCTGATTTTCCAGATTCTTATTACAAAGGTCAACGTGTCTGAACTGGATGTTCCTGATTATAATTTCAGGAGCTTCTGGTGGGTAAGGACTGGTTTCTTACAGGCTTTTTGTTGCTTTATTTTGCTGTTACGCATTTTGCAGGAATATTGCATTTCAAATTTCCAGTTGATCCCTCCCTGGAATCCCTTTCATTTTATTTCTATTTAAATACTCCCTAAACTAATTCACAAGATGAAAGGGATTGTTGAAGAAGTTTCCTGCTTCATTGAGTATGTAGGAAACCTTGGAGGAAGAAATGAGTCACTGTAAAGTGTTTTATGAATCAGTTCAATATTTCCTTGTTTTTAAGATTTTTGCTTGGATAGCTCTGGATAGGTTCAGGTTCTGGAGGAATTAGAACAGGTAGAAGATAAATGGTCTAATACCAAGCACAGGTTCCGGCACAAAGCATGTTTTTAACTCTGGTTGAATGACTGTACAAGTATACAGTGATATTTCAAAATTTTTTTCCACAAAACACAATTTAACTAGCATAGCAGGGGGATGTACTGATTATGTGCCAGATTTAGGGCTTTTATTTCCAAAATAATTTATCTGTACTATTTATTAAGTTATAGAAGATAAATCCATCAATTTATCAACTTCTTTGTTTATCAGGCTAACTGAATGAAGAATACGCGACTATTTGATCTGTGAAGATCATTAGCAATACCTTCAGCTTTTAAAAAAGGGACAACTGTTGCAAAATCTTTAGAAAAAAGGAAAAGAATATATAACGTTATTCTCTAACAGTTAAAAAAAGTGCTTTGAAATGTATTTGCTATTATAGATTCTTGCCAGTTGGATGGATTAATTTTCATTTTTTAGCATCATTAAGGTATAATTGACAAATAAAATTGTCATATATTTTAAAGTATACTGTGTGATGTGATACACGTGGATTGTGAAAGGACTTCTACAGTTGAGTTAGTTAATGCATCCTGGACGGACTGATTTTAGAGCGTGAAACTAATGAAAATTAAAGCATGGGTTAAATTGACTGGAATCATTTCTTTTTGTGTGGGAGTTTGATGAGAACTGCATTATTAATTTAGGTACACATGTTACAAGTGCAAAGGGGCACTAGGAAAGTAAGTGTGATGAATCAGTACAAATCTGTCTTGTTACTGAAAAGTCAAAGCACATACCCAACAATGGCTTATCTTCATGAGCATGATTATCTCAAGCATCCTTCATTTGAAGATGATAGTTTTTTTTGTTTTTGATTTTCACTTTTAAAATAATTCAGAATGAAGCTACACTAGAAAAATTTAGAACCATATGGCTGTTTATTTAACAACCAATCTCTCTTAATGTTAAGATATTATTTAACAGAATTTTCTATTTTGCAGGTGAAAAGAAATTAAAAATATGTTCCAGCTAAAGTCTAAATTATGGCCACCAGTAGTGTTAACTGGCAGATAACTTTACTTAGTGTAATATATTCAATTTTGGAGAGTAAATAAACCTTCAGATTTAAAAGGGCATCACTCTGGATTTAAAAAGGCATCACATACTTTCGACTCTCCAACAGCAAGAGATGTTCATTTATTAACAATATATTAAAATGCTACCCAACCCCACAGAAAATTTAGAAATTCTCCCTGGTGGTACTTGATGCTAACTGGATAATGTTGAAATCAACACTTGAATTTCAGCCACCAATTCAAGAAAAATTTCAAGACATATTCTGTATAGAGACTCAAAGATAAAGTTTTCATCTTTAAGGAGATCAGCAGTTATTCTTGATCAGATTTTATTTTCTAAATATACATATCTTAAAAAAAAATCCAAATTAACAATTTGAAGGATGAAGGGTATCATTACGCAGGGTTATATAACCAGCTCTTGAAAACAAAGTCCAGCTCAATGTTATTTTGTTTCTTAGCAATGAAATGAACAGCTTCTAAAAATATTGCCCATAGCTGTTAAATTAAAACAAAACAAACAAAAATGAACATGTGATGCAGCTGCGAAAGACACAAATGGTTCTTATTTCATTGGTGCCTACACAATGGGGTTAGTGTCAAAGACAGAAAAATCATAGTATATTAAAACACAGAATTGTTATTTTTATTAAGTGCAATGAGACACAGAATAAAGGCATTAATAACTAGAAAAATTTTAGTTTAATATACTTTAATTTCCACTCTAAGCTATAAAATGAAGATCTGGTTATGCAATGCAGTAATAAATCACCGATAGAAAAACATATTAATATATATCTAAAACTTTATCATACAAACGTTTCAAGCAGGATCACTGCAAGTCAGAAAAAAAAATCAGTCAAAGTTAATAGCAAGGAATTATTCATGGAAGATCAAATAGCTTAATATTTACTTTTTGAGAATGCATGTTCCTTTTGACTATAAAGTAGCTCCTTTACTAATAGCAAAGTATAACCCAATTATGGAATTTGGCAAGGTCATTAAATATGTCTACATGAAAAGCCAGAAGAGAGAACATAAAATACATTTCCGCTTTCCTGTTCCAGAGCATTGAACTCGCCCTTTCTTTCAACATGGCTTCTTGCTCCCTGGGAGGTACTAGGCGACAGAGCAAGGATGCCATGGCTGGCATCAGGACCATGTTGGTCACATCGCACGGCCAGAAAGGGAAGGTGTGAACTGCAACGGAAGTTACAGTGCCTGAGACACTTTGTTTTTAAATGCTGACATGCAGAACAAAACAGTTGAAAATTACTTGGTAGGAGCATTCACAGCTAGGTAACAAATAAAACTCGTATCTTGTGCATGCTAGGAGTGAAAAGGCCCTCGAGAAAAGGAACAAAAGCCAAACTCAAAAGGAAAGAAAAAGAAAAGAAAAGTTACAGTGACCATTCCTGGGAACTTACTCAGAGTCTTTGTTCCATAACCGTCGTCACCTAATCCGGGGATGTCCTGCATGGAAGTCCCCAGAGAGAGCAATGAGAGAGGGAGAACAGCCACGGAAGAGGAAGGAAGAAGTCAGTGGAGTTGAAACGGATACTACCATGACAGACCGTGTTGCTGGAGCAGTCTGGATCCCTCGCTCTCTTCTTAGGAAACAAATCTCACCCCAAACTCCCTGGGCTGAGACTTGAGGATTCGCATTGCAACTCGAAAGGTTTAAGCAGAAGGTTGTCATGAAAAAGATAAAGAGTCAACAAGAGCCGTTTTTAACCCACTGTCAATATTGCCACAGCAACGTACCGCTGAGACCAAGGATCCATTCCAAGATTCACGGCTGATGCTTAGATTGAATATAAGAATAAGCTCAGTTATCCCAAGATAAGCTTCACTGTGAGGTAAAGAGTGAACAAATGCTAGTAACCGATAGAGGGGAATTTGATCACTCCCAGTTAGCTAGCACTCCAAAACAATACATGTGGCAATGGAATCTAAGGTTTCTGTCCAGAAAAGAAGTTGTCTCAAGCCCTTGGAGAGTTGCATGATAGAAAAGGTGAACCAGACACAGTCTTGGTCACAGATAAAAAAATGCTGTTTGGAAGCCAAGTCCCCCGCTTCCTCAGGTCCCTTTCCAATGCATTCTGTAGGAAAAAGAGCTCCGTCCAGGGAGGGATCCAGACTGCAGGCAAACACTGGTCACAGTAGTAAGCCCTGACCTGCCTGCCTGCCGTGTTTGTTTGCCTAGGCGTGTGGCGTGGGGCAGCCTACGTCATGCGTGTTGCCCGTGAAGGATTTTTTTTTTTCTCTTGTGTTGCAGGTGACATTCTCTTCGAGAATCTACTTACGTTCAGGATCACTGGTTTCCTGCTCACTCTGCTCCTTGTTCTTGTAGAATGGGAATTTTCGTGAAAAGATGAAGCTCTTTTTACGCTTGTCATTGAATGACTGTGAAGGAGAAAAGGCATGGGGCAAAAACAGGGGACGTCTAATTGTTGTCACACTCATGCTGACAAAACAACTAGTTTGTAAAAGCAGAGAGAGCTGTCGTGACGCAAGTGGATAGTCTAAAGGGGTGTGGGAGGGCCCCTTCAAGCAGAGTTTAGTTTCCAGGAGTGTAAATTCCGAATAATGACACTTTGGAAAAACCATCTCCTAATTAAATAAAAGACTGGTTGCAGGTAAATGATGATGGCGGAGACGAGTATTATATTGGAAGTAGAAGACCCAGAGTCTCTGTCCAGCTCTGTAACTTGCTAGTTCAACACCTTAGACGGGCAAGTGAATCTCTCTGAACCTCAGCGTCTTCTTCATCTGTATCGTGAGGATCGCGAGAGCAGCTCTTAGGATGTGAGACTCACATAAGGCAGTGTAAACACAAAGTGATACACAAATGTCATCCTGATCATCATCATCATCATCAGGTAGAAAGGACTCTATTAGAAACACCGGACACACCAGTGTCTAGGTATCTTTTTCGATAACATGAATTTGAGTTACTTCAGTTTGAATTTAATTAAAACCTCAGAGATGTGTGTGGATTTATGATATATGATAATTATAGTTCTCACACAGATAGATGATAATTATAGTATTATATTTTCAATCAAAAGAGATTTTAAAGATAATTCAGCTTCAAGCCCTCCTTCGTAGGCAGGGAGCCAGAGGCACAGAGAGGCTGAGTCGGTTGCCAATAACACGGAGCTCGCTGGTGACAGTCAAGACACCATCAACCAAAACCTATCACAATTGCTGCTAATGAGGCAGTAACCTGATATTCATTCAAGGAAGGGAGATATAATGGCCACTTATCTATATTCTGATATGATAAAAAATAATGGAAGAACTGGCCTTAAAAATGAAAACCACTGTTATCTTAAATGAGGTGGAATTTAAAGCAATACAGATAGACATAACAGAATACACGTATCAGAACTTGTTTTCTTCAAGTGAATATCAGATGCTTGCCTGAAAAGACTCCTTAAGAAAATTTCATTTATTCCCATTGTTGCTCTTATGGAAATGCTTTCTGTGGTTCTTCTTTGGGAAACACGTTCTCAGTCATTTCTAGAAGCCATGTACATCTTGGTAATTTTATATTCACATATCATTTAAAAATATGTTTGCCAGCTTATTTGACTAATTTGGCTCTGAGTGTCTCTCTCTCTCTCTCCAAGAAACAAGATTTGTAACTACATAGGTATTAATGTGCCAAAGACTGAAGGTAATTTGACAAGGGGTATCTAACATGATTTTAGCAATGGCAGCTGGCAGGAATAAATGCAGAGCCAGCAGGGTGACTACTTGGAGAGAACGGTATTTTTCAGCCCATTGGCTGGAACAGTTATGTGCTCTTATGAATTAGATGCTTGACAAAATGTTGTAAATAACTTATTTTCTTTGTATATTCATGCACTCCTATATCAAATATCCATTTTGATAGTTATGTTCATTTAGAAAACATTAAAGCACTATCGGGGGAGCCTGGTGGGCTGCCGTCTATGGGGTCACGCAGAGTCGGACACGACTGAAGTGACTTAGCAGCAGCAGCAGCAAAACACTGAAATATTGGTGCTGTCATTCAGTAACTCATTACGTTTTTAGTTATTAGGAAATGTCACCAAAGTCAGTTGAGCTAAATTTTATGTACTATTAAGAAGGCTTTAAGGAAACCAATAAATCAAATATCTAATAAATTCTGAAGTTAGGGGACACATTTTATACTTCATATTCAAGAACTAGAAAAACATTCTCATGGGAAAAAAAGAGTATCATTTCAGAATTTATTACTCTACTGACAGCACTTGTGTTCGAAATAGTTTTATCATAATTTGTAATTGAGGGATTGGTGTCCAAAGACAAGGCTGGGAACGCCCCCCAAATTTTCCCAGTTAAAAAATGGTAAGTTCTTAAAGGAACATTAAATATTCTTGCATCACTCCAGTTTCATGCCACTTTTACATTTCAAGCATATTTACACTTCAGTAACTGAAAATAAAAGAAAAAAATATCATGTAAGAATTAATGACATGTGATATTGCAAGGTATGTTAGACATTTAACTCCAACATTACGGATGACTTGTCATGCAAAGAAAAAACACACACACACACACACATTTTCATGCAAATACTAAACAATGCCAAGAGGAGTAAAGCCTGGGGTTAAAATGTAGACATAAATGGACAATGTGGAGGCCTCTGAGGGCCACAGGGTGCTGCATGCAAACCACATTGTTTAAATTGTCTCACAGGGTCAAAGGAAAATGAAAATGTGTTGTTTGTGATTCATTCTTTTATATTTTCAAGGCAAGGACTGTAATGTGTTAACATTTCCGGAGTATGAAAATGTTGTGTATCATGAGTCATCTGATTGGGACATCATAATATTTAGCACCACACTTTTCAAAAGAACAGAAAATGCACAATAATTACTCAAAAATAAAATTCTCTAACATATCAGTCTATTACCCAAAGCCATTTCATACTAGAGTTAAAGAAAGGGCAATGGAATCATTTGTTGGGGGTCACATTGCCTTAATTTATGGACACAGAACCAAATCGCAAGTTCAGTTCACACGCACAGATTTAAAAGTCATATATTAAAGATCTTAGTTAAACATTTCAACTAGAAGAGATTATATGTAGTTTATAATGCTCTAATCTATTCTTTATTTTATTGGACATGTGTAATATTTACCATTATATAAGCTTTTCTTCATTGCTGTTTATTTTTTCTTTTAATTTAGAAAAGGAAAATCTGTTACACGAATGTTAGGTGAGAATAATAAACGAACACTTTTACTATTCATGGAATACGTCGCTCTAAAGCAACCGTAGGCTAATCTATAGCTTTATTAATCATACTTGATCAATGGTGGTTTTCCCTAAGTTACAGTATCTTAAATTCCAATCCATTGTTTTCATGTCAGAAAGCTTCTTTGAGTAGAGATTTTGAAAATATCAACCACGTGTGGCAAGTGAAAAGTTGGTATACCCAAGCATTCTGTTGTGGAATTTAACCTAGATTACTGAGTTCTTATGAACAGAAGTGATAAAAAGACAACAACTGAATTTGCTGAGCAGTTATTATGTGCTATGCTTGGCTCTAACATTTGCAGAGCACTTATCATGTGTGTCTAAAGGCTCTGCATACGCGACTCGCCACACTAACTTGATGACATTGGAACCATCATTGTTCTCATACCACAGATGAGGAAACTAAAGTTTACAAACTCCTGTTTTTTGCCCAGAGACATAGAGTTGGTAAGCAGTGAAGTTAGCACTTGAATTTGCAAATATTCCTGGTTGCAAAAACTGCTGTTCTTAAGAGCAAGAAAAGGTTCAGCAGCTCAGGCCTGTTTCAAGTTTATATTTAAAATCATTGGCATCTGACTCAAATGATACTGTAATCTGTCTTCTTCCCACGGCTTCACTGCTTGACAATTATTTATTTAAAGCATCAGATGCTACTGGCTGTAACATTTTTGTGGGAAACCCTGCTACAATTTTTTGAGACCCTTTCATGTTTTTGAGGGCTCCATTCTATTGTTCTTGTTCTTACGGTAATGTAAAAAAATAAGGAAAAGGATTTTAGTGGAACAGATTATGAATAACATTTAAAAAGTAATTGCCCAAGACAAGCAAAGCTATAAACAAAGTAAATAGTGGTTGGTTGGGGCTGAGGGAAGCTAGGGGGTGCAGAGAATGGGAAGTGACAGCTAATGGGCGTAGTGTTGGTTCTAGGAAAGATGAAAATGTTCTAAAATTAGATGGTAGTGGTAGCTGCATAACCCTATGAATACACTAAACAACACTGCGCTGGACACTTATAAGTGTGTGAATCACACACCATGTGGATTATATCTTGATATCTTAAAATAAAAGAACCCCCTTCCTAACCCCCACACTATGGGATGAGAGGATAGCCCGATTTCAATTCTTCTTGGTGTAAATATTTTTTATCGTTAATTGAATGAGAGGAAACGTCTCTCCCCAGTCCTTGCAATCAGTCAGATCCACGTGCCTTGTTTATCTGATTCTGTTGTGTCTCTGTTAAATGAATACCTTTCATGTTGTGACAGACATCAGAACGCTCCTAGGGGACAGCAGACTATCACTGTCACTCAGAAGTCTCTAAGCTGCTACGTCAAATGGCACAGCTGCCCGGCCTGACCCTGAGCGTAATGGCATTGCTGAACAGGTGTAAGATAAAATACGCACTTCATGAGGAAAGGAAACAAACCAAATTCAAATTGCTCCTTCTCCCATTCAAATTTGACATTCTTAAAAAGCACGTGAGTGAATACTGAGTTTTCATGCAGAAAACTTTAAAATGAGGGGCATTTTAAGGTTTTTCTTTTTCCTGTACTAATTTTTCAAGCTTCAAATGTTTGATAGCTCTAAAAAGTCACCTTCATGACATAAATTTTCTCTGGGTGGATTCAGATTTAAGTGTGTACTGAGCTCAGATACACCTTTCTTTGTGACTTCTTTATCTTATAAAGGCTTCTTTCCTCTTAGTTCATTCTTGTCTCTCCTCTAAAATAATTGTGTTCCCTTTGGAAAGTTGCTATTGTAAGTTTCCGTGATTCCTTTTTATTATACACATCATGTTTTCATACAGAAAAAAGAGAAGTTTCAAACAAGAGAGGTCCAAGAAGTTAATGATGAGACAATGAGATTGTTAAAGAAAAGACAAGAGTGGGCCTGAGGCCCGTCTGTTTCCAGAAGTGTGCTGAAATGGATGTGTGTGCACATAACTGCGTCTGTAACAGTGCCCCAGTGTTCGGTGTGCCAGTCTAATGACTTGATGCTAGGCGCTGAGCATCAGTAGCTGGTAACATTACACACACACAAAGCCAACCGGATGATATGTGCTCCCTGATGGGAGAACAAAAAATCACTACAAAGTAGTTCTGTAAACCTCTACTCTCAAAAGAAAAGAAAACCTTCTTTGGCTAAAGGATCTGAGTCTAATCAAACCTCTAGATCTAACTACCACCTTACAGAAAAAAAGAGAACAGAGAATTCTGCTAAATTATACAACAAAGAAAATGGCATCATCAACTCAACGGACATGAGTTTGAGCAAATTCCGGGAGATACTGAAGGAGAGGGAAGCCTGGTGTGCTGCAGTCCATGGGGCTGCAGAGTTATACATGACTTGGTGACTGAACAACAAGAAGGATGTGAAGCAAGTGAAACTCTCACCTAAATTGTTAGTGCAAATGCAAAACGGTATGTGCGCCTGCATGCTAAGTTGCTTCACTCACATCCAACTCTCTGTGACCCTATGGACCGTAGCCCACCAGTCCATGGGATTCTCCAGGCAAGAACACTGGAGTGAGTTCCCATGCCCTCCTCCAGGGGATCTTCCCGACCCTGGGATTGAACCTGTGTCTCTTACGTATCCTGCAATGGCAGGCAGGTTCTCTCACTAGCACTACCTGTTCAGTTCAGTTGCTCAGTCATGTCTGGCTCTTTGCGACCCCATGAATCACAGCACGCCAGGCCTCCCTGTCCATCCTGGGAAGCCCCACAAAATGGAACAGCCACTTTGAAAATAGTTCGGTAGTTTCTTGTCAAGTTTATCATCTAGCTAACCTATGACCTAGAAATTCATCCTTAGATATTTATTCAAGAGAAAAACATGTCCACAAAAAGGTATGCATTAATATAAGAATGCTTGCAATTCTCCAGAGTGAAACTCTAATGTCCATCTACAGATAAACTGATAAACCATGATATATTGATATACACAATATTTTGCTATTGCTACTCAGCAATGAAAAGGAATGAAGTACTAATAACAAGCAATAACATGGATGAATCTCAAAAGCACTATGCTGAGTGGTAGAAGGAAGACACAAAAGAGTATGTATGTATGATTCTAAGTTCTAGAACAGGCAAAATCAATGGTGGCAAAGATCAAATTGCCAAATTTCAAGTGGTTGAAAAGTGAGAAACTATGTCGTGATCATGATTAGAATGATGTGTGTGTGTGCTAACCTGGTCCAGTGGTGTCTGACTCTTTGTGACGCTATGGACTGTAGCCTTCCAGGCTCCTCTGTCCATGGGAGTTTCCAGGCAAGAATACTGGGGTGGGTTGTCATGCCCTCCTCCAGGGCATCTTCCTGATCCAGGGATTGAAACTGTTTTTCCTGCTATCCTGCATTGCAGGCAGATTCTATACTGCTGAGCCACCTGGGAAGCCCAATTAGAATCATGACACTTCCTCAAAATATTTCTAGCCTAGGCTACTCTCCTAAATATATATATATATTGAGAGGTATTTTTGTTGTTATTGTTTAGCCACTAAGTCATGTCTGACTCTTTGCAACCCCATGGATTGTAGCCTGCTAGGCTCCTCTGTTTTGGGGATCATCCAGGCAAGAATACTGGAGGGAGCTGCCAGTTCCTTCTCCAGGGAATCTTCCCGACTCTGGGTTCAAACCAGAGTCTCCTTCATTGGCAGGCGGTTTCTTTATCACCGAGCCACCAGGGAAGTTATACATAGGTATGGCTTTTGTTTTGGAAGTATGGTTGATTTATCTTCTATATCTTGACTTGGGTGCTGGTTATAGAAACCTTTTCCCCTTTGTCCATCTCATAAACACTGACGCATCTTTAAGATCATGTGCTCAGATGTTCTATCCAAGCCTGTCACAGTGCATCTACTCATTTTTACATAGTTCTTTCCTACAACATTATGATCTCAGAGCATCACTTTCTGTATCACTTTCATTTCTGTATCTAGGATCTAGAGCACGTAAGTACTCAATAAATATTCATCAAATGAATGCATGAACTAAAGTATGGAGGGATGATTCCCGTTGGGAATGTGGGAAGAAACTTTTGGCAAAAGAAGGAAGGGAAGGAATAAAAACCATCTGGAGAAGAGGGGGTAGAAGTGATGAAGGAATAAGAACCATAGCCAAATGAGTAATGTTTGTTTTTTTAATTGCATTTCTTGGCAGTTGTCTCTCAGAATTTGCTTTTCTCATAAATTTTATCTCATAATTCTAGGCTCACTGATCTGATTTAGTTGCTCTTTATTAGTAGTAATTAAAATGTGCTGGCTCAGCTATTTGCTTGCATGTATTTTTGCACAGTATCATATTTTCAGCTCTATGATTCATAACTGAAAACTGTAAATTTTAGAGATTTTAGTGACATTCATAACTTCAATAAAATTTACCATTTAATTTTTCTAACTTTTTCCTAAATTTTATTTCTTTACCTAACTAATAGGTTAACTTGTTAAAAAATACCTTTTTAACTAACAAATGGAGCATGCCTCTTTTAGAGAAAATTTGAAAGGAATAGAGGGGAAAACTTACTTTTCATCCCATTCCGAGAAACAAATCATCTTTAGTATTATTGTTTTCTGTTTTTGAAAGAGAATTCTGTTTAAATTTACTTGTATTATTTTGTTTATAGAATTTGAAATCTTGACTTGCTTTTATTTACCATTATAACACACAGAAAGGTGTTATAGGAAAGTGCTTTAGAATTTAGCGATATGACATTAGGAAAGTTACTTAATCTCTGCGCCTCAGTTGTGAATATTTAAATGTAACAATGTATAAAAGGTTATTATCATAATGATGCTTAGCAAAATTCAGTAAGTAGGAGCCAATTATTTTAATGGTGACAGAAACATTTTCCCATATCTTAAAGAGTATTTGGAAGCATTAGCTTTAATGAATGCTAAAAATGGAATTAACATTGAAATCTACAACAAAAAATTTAGAAAGTCCCCAAATATGTGGACATCAGAAAAAACAAAAACACTAGCTTAACTAACCAATGGGTTGAAGAAGAAATTTTAAGCAAACTAGAAAATAGTTTTAGATGAATGAGAAATAAAGTCATAGATACCAAAACTTATGACAGCTAAAGCAATACTTAGAGGAAAACTTACAGCTATATATAATATTAAAAAAGATTTCAAAACAAAAGTCCAGCCTCCCACCTTAAGACACTGGAAGAAGGAAGACCAAACTAAGCTAAAGCAAACATAAAAAGGCAATAATACAGATTAGAGCAGAAATGAATCACTGATGGGTCACACCATTATGTTTGTATTATGTTATTTATCAACTAAACAGCATTTGAAAGAAAAATCCAATTTCTTTAATATGCCCTCAGATCTTTTACAGCATCTCTTATTTGTGATGTAATGGGACACTTGCCTGTATTAAAAGGGCCAAAAGTAAATGCCTTTTTTTGTTGAACATGTCTATAGAGTTGGCAGTTAATGCTGAAATTTGTCAAGTAGCCCTTCCAAAATTAAACTTGTAAAATACACAAAAAATAAATGTCTACCTAGTATCGATTTAAAAAAAAAAAAAAAAAGAAATGAATGAACTACAAAGAACAGAAAAACAACAGAGAGAAATTAACAAAATAAAAAGTTCTTTGAGAAGATGAACAACATTGATAAATGTCAGACTGGCCAAGAAACAAAGAGAAAAGATTCATTACTAAAATTAGGAATAAAAGAGCTATCATTACTGACTCTACAGAAATCAAAAGAAATACTATGATCAGCTGTATATCAATAAATTAGAAAATTTAGATGCAATGGACCAATTCCTAGAAAGACACAAATTACCAAAACTGACTTAAGAAGAAAAAGAACTCTGAATAGACTTACAACAGTCAGTCAATTCAGTCGCTCAGTCGTGTCCGACTCTTTGCAACCCCATGGACTGCAGTACACCAGGCCTCCCTGTCCATCACCAACTTGCAGACCTTACTCAAACTCATGTCCATTGAGTTGGTGATGCCATCCAACCATCTCATCCTTTGTTGTCCCCTTCTCCTGCTTTCAATCTTTCCCAGCATCAGGGTCTTTTCCAATGAGTCAGTTATTAGCGTCAGGTGGCCAAAATATTGGAGTTTCAGCTTCAGCATCAGTCCTTCCAATGGATATTCAGGACAGTTTTCCTTTAGGGTGGACTGGTTGGATCTCCTTGCAGTCTAGGGAACTCCTAGGGACTCTCAAGAGTCTTCTCCAACACCACAGTTCAAAAGCATTAATTCTTCAGTGTTCAGCTTTCTTTATAGCCCAACTCTCACATCCATAAATGACTACTGGAATAGTCATAGTTTCGACTAGACGGACCTTTGTTAGCAAGGTTAATGTCTCTGCTTTTTAATATGCTGTCTAGGTTGGTCATAACTTTTCTTCCAAGGAGTAAGTGTCTTTTAATTTCACGGCTACAGTCACCATCTGCAGTGATTTTGGAGCCCCAAAATAAAGTCTCTCACTGTTTGCATTGTTTTCCCATCTATTTGCCATGAAGTGATGGGACCAGATGCCATGATCTTAGTTTTCTGAATGTTGAGTTTTAAGCCCACTTTTTTACTCTTCTCATTCACTTTCATCCAGAGCCTCTTTGGTTCTCGATTTCTGCCATAAGGGTGGTGTCATCTGCGTATCTGAGGTTATTGATATTTCTTCCGGCAATCTTGATTCCACCTTGTGCTTCACCCAGTCTGGCATTTCGCATGATGTACTCTGCATATAAGTTAAATAAGCAGGGTGACAATATACAGCCTTGATGTACTCCTTTCCTGATTTGGAACCAGTCTGTTGTTCCATGTCCAGTTCTAACTGTTGCTTCTTGATCTGCATACAGATTTCTCAGGAGGCAGGTCAGGTAGTCTGGTATTCCCATCTCTTTAAGAATTTTCCATAGTTTTTTGTGACCCACATAGTCAAAGGCTTTGGTGTAGTCAATAAAGCAGAAGTAGATGTTTTTCTGGAACTCTCCTGCTTTTTTGATGATCCAACGGATGTCAAAGAGATTAAATTAGTAATTTGAAAAATTATGCACAAAGAAAAGCCCAGACATAGGTGACTTACTGTTGAATTTTACTAAACATTTAAAAAATAATACATATCAAATTTTCACAGATACTTCCAAAAGACAGAACTCATTCTATGTGGCCACCATTACCAGACATCAAAATTAGAAAATATATCACAGTAAGTGAAAACTATAAAGTAATACATCTTATAAGCATATAACAACTTAGTATTTTATCAAATGGATTTACCAGGGGCTTCCTTGGCTTTCCTGGTGGCTCAGATGGTAAAGAATCTGCCTGCAATGTGGGAGACCTGGGTTTGAACCCTGAGTTGGGAAGATCCCCTGGAGAAGGAAATAGCAATCCACTCCAGCATTCTTTCCTGGAGAATTCCATGGACAGAGGAGCCTAGTGGGCTATAATAGTCCATGGGGTCACAAAGAGTCGGACATGACTGAGTAACTGATACACTCTCTCCCTGGTGGCTCAGTGATAAAGAATCCCCTACCTGCCAAGGTAGGGGACACGGGTTCGACCCCTGGTTGGGGAAGATCCCAGATGCCTCAGAGCAACTAAGCCCACGTGTCAACTACTGAGCCTGTGCTCTAGAGCCTGGGAGCTGCACTACGGATGCCTGAGCGCCCTAGAGCATGTGTGCTACAACAGGAGACGCCACAGCAGAGAAGCTTTTGCAACGCAACAAAGAGCAGCCCCACTCACTGTAACTGGAGAAGGCCTGTGCAGCAACGAAGACCCAGCACAGCCAAAAATAAATAAATGTTTTTTTAAAGACAAAGGATTTACCACACTTGACTTAAACATTCCTATATCATTGGACACTTCTGTAGTTTTCCATGTTTAAGTACTCTGTGTTGCAATGAACATAACCTTTTTTGTATTTTAAATTATTTCCTTGGGATAGATTTCTAGAAGTTGAATTATTGAGCTAAAAATTATGAATAGTTAAAAATTTTTGACACATTGCCAAACTGCTTTCAGAATGATTTGTACTAATTGACATCTCCTCTAGCAACCATTTATTCTTAATTTATAATTGGTTCCAATGATGTGTCCTGTCCACCTTTTCCCTCCCTTCTAACACCCTCTACACACTCCTAATTACCCCATTGCAATATAAGGCTTCCATGAAAAACTTACATTAAATCTGTTAGCAAAGGGCAAGATTTATTTAATTATGTGTAAAGTGAACATTAATACATCTGACAACTGGGAAATTAAGTCCTGGCTTTTTATTATCAAATTCTCTGCTTGAAGAGTAACATTTCTAAGAGAAATTATTTGTCATAAATTAAAATCTGAAGCTATGAGACAAAAAAAAATTATT
Organism: Bos indicus; assembly: GCF_029378745.1. Taxonomy (NCBI): domain Eukaryota; kingdom Metazoa; phylum Chordata; class Mammalia; order Artiodactyla; family Bovidae; genus Bos; species Bos indicus. The sequence continues at coordinate 12,562,170 of NC_091788.1, read as the reverse complement.
ATAAAAATGTATAATTCAGGGCATCATACCCAGAGACATATTGAAATAACTGGTCAAACTATTATTCCTGACTAGTTCATGATATTCAGGACTAATACTACTCTAATCAAATGAAAAGGAAGATTTTAATCTGTTATTGTAGATGTGTGTGTGCTAAGTTGCTTCAGTTGTGTCTGACTCTTTGCGACCCTATGGATTGTAGCCTGCCAGGCTCCTCTGTCCATGGGATTTCCCAGGCAAGAATACTAGAGTGGGTTGCCATGCCCTCCTCCAGGGGATCTTCTTGACCCAGGGATCCAAGCCGCATCTCTTATGTCTCCTGCATTGGCAGTCGGTTCTTTACCATTAGTGCTGCCTGCGAAGCCCCAGTATTCTCTCAATCAGGGGCCTCCAACCCCAGGCTGAAGACTATGCTGCTCCCCATCGCTTGCATTACTTGCCACACCCCATTGCTTGCATTACTGCCTGAACCAGCCCCCCAGCTCCCCAGCCCCTGGAAAAATTGTCTTCCAAAAAAGCGGTCCTTGGTGCCAAAAAGGTTGGTGACCATCGCTCTATATGACCTGAAGACTCTTTCAAAGTGCTCCAAATTCCTTTTTTTTTTTTTTGCAAGGCTGGGGTAGGGAGGTTATCATTCAGAATATAGGGCTCTGGTGCTAGGTTTAGTATGAATCTACTTGCTAAGATTCAAAATATTCCAGCAGGGATAAGGATATGACTTCAAAATGGAAGAATCAAAGTATCAGAGGATCAGACATCAGAGATGCTGCTGTTGTACTGAGACGTCTACTACAAGTGAGGTTCTTCCACAGTCTGTCCTTGTCTTGCAAACTTAAAACTTTCCGTGGTCATTGGGCCATAGCTACAGTTGTTGGAAAAAATACAAATGGCTTTCTTCAAGTTCATTGTATTAATAGCTGATGGAACCTTCACACTGCTGTCAGCTAGGAGGTCACTCATTCATTTATTCACTCACTTTGTTTATTAATAAATTTCTAGTTTTCATTATTCACTTTACTCATTAATAAATTTATTTACTGAATGGCTAGGTCCTTCTATGTGCCAAGCCCTCTGCTGAGTCCTTAGCAATTTGGTCTTCATTTAAATAGATATTGGGAGGCTTGCCAGTTGGCACAGTGGTTAAGAATCTGCCTGCCAATGTAGGAGACGAGGGTTCGATTCCTCCATCTGGAAGATCCCCTGGAGGAGGAAATGGCAACCCACTCCAGTATTACTGACTGGAAAAATTCCATGAACAAAGAGCCTGGCAGGCTACAGTCCATGGGGTCACAAAAAGTCAGACACAATTGAGCATACAGGCACAGTAACTAGATATTGATATTTGTGACTAGTGTGAGAGATGATAACATTCAGTAACACATTCTGACAATGTATCATTTTCTTGGGCAATTTGTGCACCATTTGGTGTGGTAGATTCCACAGAAAATTGCCAAGCTATGTGATTCCAATTAGTTGCTTCATAATTCTAGAATAGTCCAGCATTTCATCACAAAATATTAACAGCTTTTGCAACAACCCATATGATCTGAAACCAAAACAAAACTAAGTAAAAAAAAAAAAAAAAACAACTAAAACTTTCATTCCCAACTTTATTCACTTTCAAGATAGTCTCATCAATGGGACACATTGGAATGATTTTTAAATTTTCATGTGTTAGAAAACTGGAGATCAGAATAGTTGAATGGATCAGATGTTGATCACACTGCTGATTTTTTGATTCTATGTTATTTTATTTTTGCCATTTCTTTCCTCTCTCCTGCTTCCTTCCTTTTCTTCCTATCCTTTGATTGCTATTTGCTATAACTCAACATTTGAAAGACAAAGATCATGGCATCTGGTCCCATCATTTCATGGCAAATAGAGGGAGAAACAATGGAAACAGTGACAGACTTTATTTTTTGGGCTCCAAAATCACTGTGGATGGTGACTGCAGCCATGAAATTAAAAGATACTTGCTCCTTGGAAGAAAAGCTATGACAAATCTAGACAGTGTATTAAAAAGCAGAGACATTACTTTGCCTACAAAGGTCCATATAGTCAAAGCTATGGTTTTTCCAGTAGTTATGTATGGATGTGAGAGCTAGACAAAGAAAAAGGCTGAGCGCCAAAGAACTGATGCCTTTGAATTGTGGCACTGGAGAAGATTCATTAGAGTCCCTTGGATGGCAAGGAGATCAAACCAGTCAATCCTAAAGGAACTCAACCCATGAATATTCATTGGAAGGACTGATGCTGAAGCTGAAGCTCCAATAATAAGGCCAGTTGATGTGAAGAGCTGACTCACTGGAAGAGACCCTGATGCTGGGAAAGACTGAGGGCAGGAGAAGAGGATGACAGAGGATGAGATAGTTGGATGGCATGAGTTTGAGCAAACTCCAACAGACTGTGAAGGACAGGGAAGCCTGGTGTGCTGCAGTCCATGGGGTCACAAACAGTCGGACATGACTGAGTGACTGAACCAACAACTCAAATGTTCTAGTCAAAGCCTGGAGGGCTAAGCCCACAAGATGCTGTTGTCAGCATGTAACTGGCCATAAGCAAGCACCAGCAGGAAAAGCTCAAGGAGTCACAGAGTGGGGGATCCAACAGCTGACCCATGTTGTACAGGAAGAATGCCCTTCAGGAGCTAGGGAAGCCAACGCACATCCACTGGGAGCCAAGGGTCAGCCTGAGGGGCAAGAGGAGACCTGAGTTTCTAGTGTGACTGGAAACTCACATCTCTGGGTCTGTTTCTCCATCTGTAGAACAAGGTGCGCAGACCAGCTGATTGCTGAGGTTTCTTTCACCTCCATCATTCACAGAATTTGAAACCTCGCTCAAGATCAAGTTCAAAAAGTTCCTCTTTTCTTCTTTCTATTTTCAGTTCAGTTCAGTTCAGTCGCTCATTCATGTTCGACTCTTTGCGACCCCATGAATCGCAGCACGCCAGGCCTCCCTGTCCATCACCAACTCCCGGAGTTCAGTCAGACTCACGTCCATCAAGTCAGTGATGCCATCCAGCCATCTCATCCTCTGTCGTCCCCTTCTCCTCCTGCCCCCAATCCCTCCCAGCATCAGAGTCTTCTCTAAATATATTGATAATTGAGGGGGGGGCGGTGGTTCTTCTATTCCTATGGGGTTTTTGTTGTTGTTCTCTAAAATCTGGAGTTGGACAAAATGGTTGGTAACATCCTCACCTGAAGGAAATCTTGTCTTAATTATCTTTAATGAACTTGACTTGAGTACCCACAAGGTTAGGCTTATTCTCTGACTACTATAGTCCTCTCCCTCCACATCACCCCGATTCACCCAGTTTGGAATTTGAGTTCTCTGGTTGACTTACTGAGGTTAGTTTTACATTTCATCTTCAGCCTAACTCTGGAGGGATGAGGATATAGTCTTAGAGTTTTTTTTTGCACTTCCCATAGAGCCCCAGAGCAACGTCTGGAACAAAATCAGTAACAGAGACTTGCTATTGTGATGGCATTTTCTCTCTGATGTTTGCTAAATGCATACACACAGGGGAGGCACTTAGTGCTTTCCACGGGCTAAACATTTAAAGTGCTTTCCACATACCGTCCACTCCTGCTTAGTGGCTACACATTGTGTCTACACTTTACACATAAGGAAACTGAGGTAGAGAGAGGTTGGTCACTTGCTCAACGTTCACACAGCTGTGAGTCATGAGCCAGGTTTCATGGCCATTGAGCCCTTAAGCACTATGCAACCCTGCCTATTGCACAGTGACTGCTTGCCAAGACTCCTAGTATGCATTATACCCTGCTTTCAGCTTACTGGCACTTGAGCCATTTCTGAGAACTTCTGCAGGCAACTTACTTTCTGCGGAGTTTTACACTTTATTTCTGAAACATAATCTCTGTTTCTTTATTCTTTTCAAATGGTTCATGCTTTCTGTGGTGCGTCCTTTGGGGTCAATGATAGCACTGAATGTCTTCTATTATTACGAAGTAATAGGCTTGCTTGCAGGGAGGATGCCATTCCTCAGTTTCATCTCCTCATTCCCAGGAATGCCAGTTTTTCTGCAACTTCCTCAAGGGCTCCTCTCCTTTTTTGGTAATCCCCTGAGGCCAGTCTTCACTGGCTGATTCTACTCATCTACCCTGAAGGTGATGTGATGTCATGAGGCCAGAGAAGCTGTAAGCTGTTACCCTTACCTGTGTGAGAAGACCCTCACTCAAATCACTATATCGATTTACACCAACAGAAAGTAACAGCCCTTGTTTTTAATGCTGTCTAAGCACTTCTGTTATTCATCTTTCATGGACCTTTCCTGAGAAGGCTTTCCTAACTACTCCAGGTCTCTTTATCTTAGGCAGTTACATCCCCTTATTCCTGCATCAAATACAAGCTGGGCACATGTATATACCAGGTGCTGAGCTAGGAACTGGAGCTGCAATAAACGCTCAAGGACCTCACCATTCAGTGACACCGAGAGATTCATAACTTACAGTACAACGTGACAGTGTGTGCAGGGTACCAAAGAGGCATCGGGAAGGCAGACTGGCTCTGCTGTGGAAGACAGCAAGAACTGAACTGTGAACTAGATGCTGAAGAACAGATCAGCAGTCACCACGTGGAACAGAAAGGGTGGGGAGGTTACTCCTCCAGCAAAAGGAGTGAGGCAGAGTTCTGGACTGTCCTCCGGTAAGCTCGAGGTGTGCGCGCTCAGTCATGTCTGACTCTGCGGCCCCATGGGCTGTAGCCCCCAGGCTCCTCTGTCCATGGGATTCTCCAGGCAAGAATACTGGAGTGGGCTGCCATGCCCTCCTCCAGGGGATCTTCCTGACCAGGGATGGAACCTGGGTCTCCTGCACTGCAGGCGGATTCTTTTACCGTTGAACTACCTGGGGAAGCCCCTAACTCAAGGTATGTCTTTCTCCAAACAAACTCATTGATAATAATAATAGCAGCTGAAATTTATTGAGCTTTTCCTCTGTGCCTTTGTCAGTATACATCTTGTCAAACATTTTGTACTAATTATCTCACTGAATCCTCCCCACAATTCCATCACACAAACACACACACACACACACACACACACACACACCTCTGCCTGTACTCTTATACATATACAAATGGGAAAACTGAGGCTTAGAGAGGTGACATCATTTGCCTAGCTGGTAAGCGACAGAACTGGATTCAAATCCAGTTCTCTGACTCCAGAGCCAAAATGTCACTACGAGTTTGTTTCCTGTTTGTACTTTTCCAGTCGGAGGGCACAGTGATTGCCCAAGCAGTGCTGGCTGACGGAAGACTTGGTTGACAGCTAGTTGACCATGGCAGGGGGATCTACACTGTGTCCTATTGCAGGTAGGAAGGGAGGGGCCAATGACTTCTTTTCACAATCTGGTTTCTCTCACAATCTTGTTTATTGTTTGGAGGCATGTGACGCTACAGGGCGAGGTCAGCACAAGTAGAGACTCCTGCGTATTTGTGCAGTGAGGAATGTGCATGGGGAAGAGGTAAGAGCCCAGTGCTGGTGTCAGATGGGCCCAGGCACACCCCGTCTCTGCTGGACACGTTTTGTTTCCAAGAGTCTTCCTTGCTAACACGTTTGATCCAACTCACTGGCTGGGTGACCTTGCAGCAAGTTGTTGAAACTTTCTAAGATTTATTTGGCTTCCCTGGTGGCTCAGTTGGTAAAGAATCTGCCTGCAATGCAGGAGATGCAGGAGACATGGGCTCGAGCCTTGGATCAAGAAGATCCCTCGGAGGAGGAAATGGCAACCCACTTCAGTATTCGTGCCTGGAGAATCCCATGGACAGAGGAGCCTAGCAGGCCATAGTCCATGGGGTCACAAGAGTCAGATATGATTTAGTGACTAATCCACCATCAAGATTTATTTTCCTTTTCTGTACCGTGTCTCCTTCCCACCACCATCATTATCATCACCACCAATGGTGACACAGGAGGCTCAGAGAGGTAATTTGCTTTGTTCATGGAGCTTACTTTCTAGTGGCAGACTATAGGCAAGTAGTCAGGCTACACTTGCTATGAAAACTCCGAGGAGAGACTCCTGGCTCCTGGTCCTCCTATTCAATGAGCTTAGGAAAGTCACTGTCCCTCACTGAGGAGCAGCGTCTTCTTCTGTCAGTCAGGGAGATCAATAGGATGATCTTGAAGGTCCTTTATGCCATGATGATTTTTCCTCTTCTTCCTCCTGCCTGTTCCCCTCCTTTTCTTCCCTCCTTCAACCAGAGACGTACTCAGCTTCATACCCTCTTGGATGATGACCGAGCTTCAGGAACTGATGGTTTGCTCTTTGTCTCTCACGAAGATGTCACCTCCAGACCCGCAGCATGAGATCACGTGAAGCACTCCAGTGTCAGGAGCGATTGCGGGCACACCATCAGTAGAGTACAATAATAAAATCTTTGTGAAACTGTGCTTGATAGAATAATTCTCACTTCATGCTTGAATGGAAGGAGGGATAGCTCATCAAAGGAGACAGATCCGTTACAGTGGAGGCTGCAGGACGCTCGGTCTGTAGCCCCAGTTTTTAGTAGGGCGAGTCACAGGGAATCTGGCCCTGTGGTGGGAGAGTGGAAAGGTGGTTTGTGTCTTAGAGCTTTTGTCCAGCCCTCACTGCACTTTCCATCTTCACATTTCCTTTGCAGTGCAGTTCATATGCTATATGCTAGCAGACCATGTTTTCTGACACGTGGAGCTCATCAGAGAAGCGGATTGTGGCTCTAATGTGAGATGTGAGTGGCCTAAGGGTTTCTCAATGGTTCATTATTTGGGGAGAGAAAAAAATCAAACACTGCTTGCTAACCTTTGAATAGCAGCTGATAAAAGTACAGATTTTTTCACTTGGCTAAGATTTGAATTCCTCTCAGGTTTTAGAGGGCAGAGATTAAAACCATGAAAACATATAAACACACCTCAAGGGAATAAAATACTTTCAAACCCCCAGCATTTCCTTTTAAGAATAATCTCTTCCCCTCTCCCTCCCTCCCCCTCCTTTGCTCTCTCTCTCTTTATTATACACACACAGACCCCATTCCTATTCATGTTCATGTCACAGCTCAGCAGGTTCACTGTTATTTCTGTACTAGACACCAGGGATCTCTGAGTGAGTCTGTCACTATAATTGATTGTCACTTTAAGGCCAAATGGAACGTTTCTCGAGCGTGGGGAGGAATTTTCCCCCTAAATATCCACCAGGAACTTTGCCATCATCCTGAATCCCTTCCTTGTGGAGTTCTGTCATATTTTTCTCCATCCCTCCTGCGACTGTCCTGGTTCAAGTGGAGGTACCTTTGTACCTTGTCTGGACACACGGTTCATGGAACAGGCGTGCTTCACTTGTGAGAAAATACACATTCATCACTCAGCACAGTGCCTAGGAAACAGCATCTAATAAACAACAGTATTAATCTTTACTCATTCTCAACCCTCATTTCAGAGGCCGAAGAGCGCATATTCTAGTAGAAGATGCGACATTCGACAGCAATATCCATTACTGAAGGTTTCAAAGGAGTGGCATGCTAATGCCCCCACCACGGGCTGCTGCAGTGGTAAATGCAACCAGGCACATATGGGCTGGGGGCTTCCCAGGTGGCGCTAGCGGTAAAGAACCCATCTGCCAATGCAAGTGACGTAAGAGATGTGGGTTCGATCCCTGGGTCAAGAAGATCCCCTGGAGGAGGGCATGGTAACCCACTGCAGTGTTCTTGCCTGGAGAATTCCCATGGACAGAGGAGCCTGGCAGGCTACAGTCCATAGGGTCGCAGAGTCGGACAGGACTGAAGTGACTTAGTATGCACATACGCATATATAGCCATGGTGAGTGCTCAACAAATAATTATTTTTATACCACAAGCTCGTATTGATTTTGCCAAACATTATATTCAAGGCTCCAATGGCAAAATGCCTGGTGTAAACTAGGAAACGGCACTCCCCCCCCCCACCCCCAGGGAAGTGGAACTGCATTCACTCACTGTCTCAGGCTGGCTCCTGCTGAACCGTAGGTGGGATGAGCTTCACCGCCCACCCCCACCCCGATGTGTGTCCCTTCAGGAAAAATGTGGCTGTAACCAATCCTGGGAACACAAAATAAGGAGCTCACAGTTCACACAAATCGTTAGCACACTGTTATAACTCCTGTGATGGAGTTATTTACAACAAGCGAGGCCGCTGGGGAGGCTGGAGAAGGCTCGGGGGCACCATTTCAGTTGGGGTTTCATGGAGAAGGAGATTGTCACGTGGAGAAACAGCAAGACTCAGTTTGGGCGGATGCCCAACAGGGGGCGCAAGGCCGCCTCTTCTCTCACCCTTGCCCAGTTCTGTAGGGCTGAGGAATTACGGTAACAAGTTTTGTGGACAGAGTGGAGGTTTTGAGCAGAGGGTGGAACTCAGTGAAATGGCAGGAAAGACAGAGAGCTCGCCTGCCCTGGGTGCCTCTCAGTTACACGTGATACTTCTGAAGGCTTACTTCTACTGAAGAAATAATTGAGCACGAAATGCACAGTACACATTTTTCTGCAGAAATCACATATAGAGTCAAGAAACCATTCTTTTGTCATTTAATCAACCACTTCAAGTATTTGGATTATAAATTCTGCAGAAGAAATTTGCGGTTGACAGGGAAGTCACAAAATCTACCCATCAAAGTCTTACGCACTTTGGTCATTATTAAATGAAAAGGAAAAACAAAACAAAACAAAAGGCTTATTCCTTGGTTTTCTCAGCCCACAGCTGAATAAAAATAGCACAGTTCAACTCAGATAGGGGCTGGGCAGAGGTGCTGCCCCAGGAACACACGCAGACGGTGCTGGGAAGTACGGCGGAGTGCCGCAGAGGGGGGCAGGCAAGGAGAACCATACGGTTTGGATTCAAACAGGGAAGGCACCTGTAGTATGATGAATGAGGTATGTAATTATTCATTCGACAACTCCCAAGGGGTCAGAGCGAGGAGTTGGGACCTCCGCAGTGGTTTTTTTCGGTGAGTGTAGTGGTGAGAGAATTGAGTCTCCACCTGTGGTACCCAGCATGTAATGACAACTCAAACCTCTATGGAATGTTTACGCTGTGGGTGAAGATTTAATAGTACTGAGATATCATCAATCACCTTTATGCTGTGATTTTGAACTTTGTTGCTGTAATATATATCAATGCTAAATAAATAAGACATTTAATTTGTAAATTTATTTTACCTATAGATGATAAGAGCTATAAGGATAAGATATTTGTACTTAACTTATGCTTACATAGATTTAGGGAACATCATCATGAAGGCTTTAGTCAATACTTCAGGGTTGGGCAGGACAAGAGGGATTATTTTCTTTTAAAAAAGGCACCTAAGGTAGGTTTCACCTCATAGGATTTTTGGGAAGTTTTAATGAGAAAAATTCTTATAATCTATTTTGCAAAATTTCTTGGGTTATAAATAACCTTCAGCAAATGCTCGTTATACAGTTATCACATTTTAGAAATACTGATCAAGTCAAATCCTTTATTTACCAAATGTGAAATTTGCCTGTTACTGAGAAGGTGGTAAACACTGAAATTCTGCCTGCTCTTGAGGATCAGCTGGAGGGAAAACTCCTTACCTTTTACAGAGCAATGATTGCATTGAGTAGCAATCATAAATTCATGTACTTATTTTCTGACTGTAATCTGGGCTTGTGTCCCAGCATGTCACCTCCACAACGGCCTGTGGGCATGGGAGGTGTTCACAGAACAGTCTCCACAAACGAGGAGTGACAGGCGCTATCATTCACGTCAGACACGTGCTCCACATTCATTAAGGCGTTAATTCTTCGTGACAGGTGAGTACAAGCCAATTATAGAGAGAAATGGTGGCTTCTCAGGGCCTTCCAAGAACAATCATTCACATCAAAAATGCCTGAACACTAGTTTCAACAAGTGGTAACAAAATCTTTACAAATATTCATGAAGTTGTCAAAACATGAAAGGCAAACAGCACTCTGCAAGCTTTTTGCTTCTTTTCAAGTGAGGTAGGCTCTAACTCAGACTGACAAGTGCTTGCAATAAATTTGAGAAAGCTCTCACTTGGTAGCTGGGTCAGCCAAATTGCCCAGAACTCAGTAAATGAATGGTAACAGTTTGCTTTACATCTTATCACTACCAACAAACAGAGGGTGCTTCCCTGAGCTTCCTCATGGGTGCCTATGTATACCAAACACCTTTGCTTCATGGAAAGAGGAACTTTTCTCCCTTTACTTTTTTTTTTTGCCAGTTAATATTTAATTTTAATAATACTTGCTATTCTTGAGCGTTCAGCAGTGCACAAAGTGAATGTTTACACACATTGTGAACACATGCTTTAAATAAGTCTCCCTTTACTCTTAATGGACCCCAAGTGCACAGAATTTGATAGATCATAATCTTCGGCCATGGTATGCTTTTCATTGTTTCATACCTTCAAGGTAAGTGGGAGATTCATGGCACTTATTACATTATGATAGATAACAAGTGGGCTACACATAGATTTTTCTTAAAGTGTAATTTTTATTTGAATAAACAGTCTTCATACTCTGTCTCTTTTTGTTTGTTTATCTGACATCTTAATGAAGCAAGTTTACTAGACCCCTCTGACTAGCCCATTTTACAGAGAACTATATATTTTCAGGGAAACCCCAGTCCTTCCCAGATGATGTTTGCCAAGAGCAAACAAAGGCTCATGCATCTTTGTTTCCTCCAAACCCTAGCACAGTGGGGATATGAAAGACACCTTGTAAACCTTTTCTAAATAACTGAAATGATCTTCATGTGCCTCCAAAGGATAGCACTTTGGAGGCTGTGTGACTATAGACACGTCACTTAATCCTGTCTCCTTATCTATGACATGAATAACGTATCAAAGATTCTGCAAATATGAAGATTTACTACTAGTATCCATGAAGAGGGCTTCCCTGGCAGCTCAGACGGTAAAGAATCCCCTGTAATACTGGAGATCTGGGTTTGATCCCTGGATCGGGAAGATCTCCTGGAAAAGGGAAAGGCAACCCACTCCAGTATTCTTGCCTGAGAAATCCCATGGAGGAACCTAGTGGGCCACAGGCCATGGGGTCGCAAAGAGTTAGACACAACTGAGCGACTAACACTTTTACTTTCATCCATGAAGAATTTCTTAAAAAAAAAAACAACAAAACCTCAAATGCATTTATTATTTGGGCAAAAAGCATGACAAAATATTTATATAACATGATTCAGTGTAAAAAATATCAATTTAGTTTTCTTCTCTTTCATTTATCCTCTGTTGCTATAGCTATTATTATGATTTGTTTTCAGGACTATTATGGATATTAATTTTTACATATGGAAAGTAGAACTTTCATAGTAGAATTAAGTGAAGAAAGAGAGTTTTTTTCGGGGGAGGGGGGTTGTTTGTTTTGTTTGCTTTTCTCTTTATACCCAATTGTTGTTTTATTTTCTTACCTTGAGAAGGTAACATTTTTGTAAGAGCAAATAATAAAATCATCATCGTAACAAATGTCTCCAGGATAAAAGTCTAGACTTAAGGAATATATTTGTAATTATTTGGGTGTGTATGCTTGTGTGTGCTCAGTCATGTCTGACTCTTTGCGACCCCATGGACTGGAGCATGCCAGGCTCCTCTGTTCATGGGATTTTCCAAGAAAGTATATTGGAGTGGGTTGCCATTTCCTCCTCCACGGGATCTTCTCAACCCAGAGATCGATTCTGTGTCTCCCACATTGGCAGGCGTTTTCTTTATCACTGCGCCACCTGGGAAGACCTGTAATTATTTGGTATGTGGAAAAAAATGCTTCATGAAGGATTTCTTAATCCCAGAGGAGCAGATTTATTACAACACCTTTCTGCTTTTAACCTGGCAATCAGTCTAAAATTGGTTTCATTTTTTTTCCAAAAAGTTTATTTTAGTGACAGTTTTATTGAATCTGCCCTGGGTTGGTTTTCAGCTCAATTAAGTGGTTATTTCGGTATCATGCATAAACTGCTGATTTCTAACGGCACAATAGCAATTGTTTGTGCCAAAGATTTGTGTTGGAAGGGAAGGCTACCGTGTTGAGGTGGGGTGTAGGGAGATGTTGGCTTGAAGCTGGGCCTAAAAGCATATACATGAGTTAAATTTCTAGTCTCCATTCCCCCAAGTTCATGTTCCCTTCCACTGTCACCCTCGTGGGCACAGTTACTTTGCATGATTTGCCTTTACCCCTGTCTCCACCAATCAGTAACTCATTTGGGATCCTCCATATGTTCACAGATGACAGTTTCAACATTCTCTGCTAACCACTGTTGCCATCTGTGACCTTCTGTCAGTGTGAGGCCTCTGTGACCTGAGTCCTTCCAGCAACCTCCCCCAAGGCAATGAGTCAATGTCTTTATTCACAAACAAATCCTGTCACTATTCTGTCCAAATAGCCTTTAAAGGTGTCCCCGAGCCTGAAGAACAGCCTCCTTGAAATTTTTAAAGGAATGCCCTCTAATCTGGGGGTCCAACTACATTTCCAACCTTACTCCCCCACTGCTCCACTGTCTGTAGTCTATGATCCAATCAAACATAGAGTTGGTTGTCACATATCCTTCACTACTTTACTTTTGCTTCTACTATTTCATAAATGTAAAAACCACACTTATTCTGAAAGTGAAAGTCGCTCCGTTGTGTCCGACTCTTTGCAACCCCATGGAATATAGTCCATGAAATTCTCCAGGCCAGAATACTGGAGTGGGTAGCCTTTCCCTTCTCCAAGGGATCTTCCCAAACCAGGGACTGAATCCAGGTCTCCCGCATTGCAGGTGGATTCTCTACGAGCTGAGCCACAAGGGAAGCCCAAGAATACTGGAGCGGGTAGCCTATCCCTTCTCCAAGGGATCTTCCCAAACCAGGGATCAAATCCAGGTCTCCTACACTGCAGGTGGATTCTTTACTAACTGAGCTATGAAGGAAGCCAACACTTATTCTACAGTTGCTGAAATCTTACTCAGCATCTAAAATGCTACCTTTTCTTGGAACCATTTCTTAATTGTTTACACTCAGATTGGTCCTCCTTTTCCTTTGAATCTCCATTAAGGCTCTTTCCATCTCTTACTAAACTTTTTCACCTTATGCTATATTGTTGTGTGTGTGTGTATGTGTCTGTGTTCTAGAAAGTAAGTTCTGGGATGACAGAGGTGGGGCCCTACTTTACCTGTGTCCCCAACTCAGTGGTCAAAGCAGTTTCCTGTACATAAGGGATAATTAAAACCTATTTATTGAAATGAAGGAAATAACACTCAGATTAAGAGAACTTTTCTTTAAAAGCAAAAATAAGTTGTTCAGTTCTCCATGTACAAACTACAATAAAAACATGTAGGCTGTATCTTCTAATTCATATACCATTTCTCCCAATATATCACCCTCTTTATTCTCACTGTTCACTACTTATTGCTTAAGAGTCATGAACTATTTAAGCCTTAAATAAATCATATTCCCTGCCTTCAAGGAACCTGCAATCGACTTTCTAGATTTTATTATAGCTAAAAAGTCAAAGTCTCAGAAGGAGAAGCTACTGGATCCAGACCACATAGCTAAGAACACAATCCAAGACAGCCTAAGTTCAGTGACTATTTCTTAAATAAAAGGGCAAAGTAATTAGGTATTTTTAAATGAATATTAGGAACATACTGGAAGCTGCTGTTGAAACTTTTCAGACATTACGTGATCTGCCATTAAGAAAAAGACTTTCTACCCACATATAAACATAGTATACAGTTGAAAAGAGACAAGATATATTATTTTTCTTGCTGAGATTCTGGCTGTAATTACTACAGTGAGGAAGTCAGATGACTGTACAGTAGCTTCCACATCTTTATCTTTCAGTATTGATGTTTTAGTTTTTGGAGAGTTAAAAGGTTTTGCATGGTGAAACATACAAGCTCTAAGATGTGACTCTGGGTTTTTACCTTAAAGAGTCAGGTTAAAGGAAACCCTGCAGTGAATTAGAATTGATTCATGAATACCGCCCCCCCTCCCCAAGCAGAAATGGTTTCGAGCCAAATTTTCAGAATTAATAGCAGGAAGAAAATTGAACAAAAGCTTAGTGTTTTCATCTGATGAAACTATACTTGTTATTTATATAACCACAAATTATACATCTCTTATTTATATTTCTTTAGCCTTAGCATCAATAATTAAATAGATAGAATTAGCTATGCTAATAACATCTAGAATTCGTTCATACATAAAAATGCTTTGGGGCTTCCCTGCTAGCTCAGCTGGTAAACAATCCGCCTGCAATGCAGGTGACCCCAGTTTGATTCTTGGGGTGGGAAGATCTGCTGGAGAAGGGATAGGCTACCCACTCCAGTATTCTTGGTCTTCCATGGTGGCTCAGCTGGTAAAGAATCTGCCTGCAGTGTGGGAGACCTGGATTCAGACCCTTGGTTGGGAAGATCCCCTTGAGAAGGGAAAGTCTTTACCCACTTCAGTATTCTGGCCTGGAGAATTCCATGGATTGTATGTATAGTCCATGGAGTCGCAAAAAGCCAGACACGATGGAGTAACTTTTACTTTCACTAAAATGCCTTGAGGAATCAATTATTCTATTCTGCTTATGTAATACATCATCACACAAGGCCCAATGCTGCCATTTACTAGTTCTGTGAGCTTGGGTAAGTTGTTTACCCTTTCTAAACTTCAGTTATCTCATCTGTGAGATGGGCATGTTAAGAATTTTTCTATGGAGCAAATGAGCAAAGCCTATAAAAAGAAACTAGAAGAACATAAGGCAGTCTATGGGTGTTCAGAGTAATTGGTGTACTGAATAGAACGTGGCAGTTCTCCAATGCAACAAGCACTGATCGAGTCTGTTCTAAAATTTTCCACAGGTAATTATACAATATGGTAGAGAACTCAGAAACAATCCTGATTTTCAGCCAATGGCAGGGACAGGAGTGGAGGACAGTCTGCTGCCAACTCCACCTTTCTGCCCAATATAAAGTCAGCAAGCACACAGTCAAAAAACACCCCTGTGCCAACAGGTGTAGGGCAAGGTTGTGCCAACTCTCCCTTCCTTTCTGTACACAGCACGGTGTGTGTATGCATGGCCGGGAGGGAGACTGACTAATATTTCTAGGTACTTAACATATATTATTTCTTTTAATATGATTTCTATTTTTATATATCTGGTGATTGAAGCTTAGATACATTACGATAACTCTGATAGAAACTGACTATTCTGTGTGATACCAAACCATTTCCCTACACCTGTGTATCTCAAATTTTAGCAAGTCTATGGAATTTTCCCAGGAGTTTGGTAAAAAGCAATTTTCCTGACTCTCCATCCCTAGAGATTCTTTTTTATTTTTTACATTTCAAAAGTATGATAACACATTTACACAAGACTTGGAAAATACAGAATAAAGTTACATGGAGTTTCACTCTATTACAATTATTTTTTAAGTAGATAAACTAAGATTTTTAGTTGGAGTTTCAACATAAAACTCTCAAAAATTAACTGAATATACAGAGAAGTAGAAGGATATAGTAGACCTGAAAAGCACCATGAACCAATTCAACATAATTAAGATTTATACAATTTTCACACAACAATAGGATACAAATTCTATTCAAGTTCCTGTAGACTAGAAACTTCTATCCCTAGAGATTCTGAGTCCACAGGGCTGGGTTTGAGGTTTGGCATCCATTTTTAAGTCTCAGCTGATGCTGATGTAGGTGCCCTAGGCTTTTTTTCTGCTAAATATTTCCTGGTCTCTTCTTTCCTTTCTGTTGCTACTCTGTGGTTCTAGTTCAGGCTGTCTCCATCTCACCCATTATTAAAACAGACTCTAACTGTCTAGGGTTGCCTCCTTTTGGAAATTTATTCCAAAATAAATTGAGTGACCTGCTAAAGTTCTAATCTAACCTTTCTAAAATCCTCCAAAGCCTCTCCACTGCCCTCTGGGTTAGATCTGAGTCCCGACTTCCTCTTGGACTTCCTGGCTGACACCTGTAACTTTGTGCTTAAGCTCCTGTATTTGTCACACAAAGCTTCTTTGGCTTCCCTGCACACAATGGGCTGCCTCCTGTCTTTAGATGCCTTCCCCTCAGCTTCCATGAGTTTTTCTATCCTTTTACACTAGATTCTATTGATCCTTCAAGGCTCAGTTGGGGCATTATCCCCACTGAGAACTTGCCTGCGCACTTCAAGAGAGGCTTAAGTATTCCAGATCTGAGTTCAAATAGTAGCTTGACCTCACTTCCCATTCAGAGCTTAGAAGATTCTATTTGTCATGTGCTTACATGTTTATCTCTGCAGAATATAGGGCTTCTCAGGTGGCTCAGTGGTATTCACGCCCATGCAGTAGCCGCAGGAGATGCGGGTTCCATCTCTGGGTGGGGAAGGTCCCCTGGAGGAGGGCATGGCAACCCACTCCAGTATTCTTGCCTGGAAAATCCCATGGACAGAGGAGCCTGGCAGGCTACAATCTATGGGGTTGCAGTCAGACACGACTGAGGCGACTGAGCACCTGCAGAATATTTTGATTCCTACAGGCTAGAACCCTGTCCTACTCATGGTGTACTTTCATTGCCTAAATTGGTACGTGGCACCCAGTATAGCCTCAACAAATATCTGTTAAACTAAAGCCTAAAACACTGAAAACTGAAATCATCAGAGAGGAGAAAATGCCATGAGCAAGTGAATTTATTATATTTCAATTTACCATATTCCTTCCAACATTCCTGAAGTGAAAGTGTTAGCCTAATATAATCAGGCAGGGAAAATAACATTGGATTTCAAAGTATTTTGAAAGATTTACAACTTTTGTACCTTTTTCCTCCTGGGGATGAGGTTGATCAAACATATTCAAGAGTCAACATATACAAAACCAAAGTGTTTTAAAAATATAAATAAGGTAAAAGAACTGAACAAACTAAAACATATTGTAAAAATGAATATGCATACATGTGTAGTGGACAGATTTTATCAGTTGTAAATTATACTAAATTTGGTAACATAAGGTTGTAGATTAACTTGGTTGGTTGAACAATGGTAGTTTTTGGAGCTAGGAGGGAGGTGACCCAAGGGCATATAAGGAACATGACTTATTCTCCATCCCATTCCACACACTAGTAGTTTCCTCATTAATAACTTGACAAATAAATACCCTATGGGCAATAAGTAAAAGCATGTGTATTTATTCACTAAAAAATGTTCGTTGAGTTCAGCTTTCAAGGTTGAGAGAGGGACCCTCCTTACATATATCAGAGAATGAAACTCAACTGTAGGCCCCTCTGAGAGCCACCTGCAGAAAAGCCATTTGTGTATCTTTAATCAGAGAATCACATGGCTCTCAGTGGACATGGGAGCCCAAGGTCTGGACAAATGTGATGATCACATTCAAAGGAAAATGTAGGGAGTTGGCATCTCTTCCCAGACTGGGCTGGTCTGGTGAGATGGCAGAATTTCCTGGACACAACCCTGTTTTGGTTCTTTACATAAAAATGTTAGCCTGGTTAAACCACCCTGCATGCAGTACAGGCAAAGAATCAGAGGAGGAAGACCAGTGCCAAGAAGTCCAACCGGGAAACTGACAGAGGGCCTGGAGGAGGGGAGTGATAATGAACAACTCGAGGGGCAGCCGGTATTGAGTCTATGAACTTTGAGGGGAAATGTCGCCTTCCCAAAAGCAAGTATGAGGTGGTATGCTTCTCCTTTCACCCCACCTTTCTGAATCTCTGGACATCTGAGCTCTTCCCTGGGCTCTGGCCATCCAAAAGCTATCTCTATTAAGGAGTTTCCCCATTTTTCGAGAGTAGAAATGACTTTTCCCTTGAAACTCAAAATATCACTTTGAAGCTGCTACAAAAGCAATCCTCATAACTCATCCTGGTGAAACAAACATAATTCCTACATTGCTGACAAAACACTGTCAGGTCACTTTTCTGATACACGATTTGATGGCAGGCTCTGCTACTAACTCTGTGTGCTCCAGAAAAATGATTCTTAGTTTCTTCATCTGTAAATGACATATTAGGACCCAATGACTGTATGGAAATTTCCAAGAGGGTATGAAACAGAACTTAAACTTCTTAATGCCAGCTCCAGTTTGATTCAGGGAGATTGCCAGGATTCTGTCACCAATAGTTCCATCTTTGCCCCTACCCCTCTCTACCGAATATTTCGAACTATGATTCCGGAGAAGACTCTTGAGAGTCCCTTGGACTGCAAGGAGATCAAACCAGTCAATCCTTAAGGAAATCAACCCTAAATATTCATTGGAAGGACTCACTGGGAAAAGCTCTGATGCTGGGAAAGATTGAGGGCAGGAGAAGGGGCAACAGAGGAGCATATGGTTGGATGGCATCATCGACACGGTGGCCATGAGCTTGAGCAAACTCTGGGACATAGTGATGAACAGGGAAGCCTGGTGTGCTGCAGTCCATGGGGTCACAAAGAGTCAACATGACTTAGAGACTGAATAACAACAACAATAACTCATCTCTCCCAGTCAACATCCCCTCTGAAAAGGAGCTCAAGGCTTTAGAAAAGGACACAGAATATTAGGTCAGATGTCCAAGGATGATGGTCCTCTTCGATCTCTTCAGCCACACTCTTCTCCTTTCCTTTCTTCACTGTTTTACATTCAGATTTTCAGAATCTCACACCCAGAATACTGCTTTAGTTATCTCAATATTTCCCACCACTGGTCTTTCTCCCCTCCAATCTGTCATTCCCATGGTTGACAGACTGATCTCTTGGAAACCTACTTTTGATCATTCACTTACCTTTCCTCTAAACAGGGTGGAAGGAGAAGCCAGTATGTGTCTGGTAGACATTGTGCTAGGGGCCCAAAGATGAGTAAGTTTGGAGGTCTGCGTGGGAGTGATGTTTGGGCAGCAGTTTAGGTACATTAAGGGTGGAAAATCAGAGAAAATCACTAGGTTGGGTCTGGTCACAACCATTAAAATTCTTCACTGTCTACAGGATGAAGTACAAGTTTCCTGGAAAATATAAGGCACTATAACTGACTTGAGTCACTCTGCAGTTCTGAGGCCTTTCATTCTTCACTAACTGCTTCCTGCAATGGAAGCAACCATGTTCTACTTCCTATGTGTCCTGTATCCTATTCCTCTGCCACTGCCCATCCCTTGAAAACTTTACTAATCCTTCAAGGCTCCCCAATTCAAATTCCTCCAGCTTCCAAGCCAGAATCAAGTTCAGAGGAGCCTGAACTTCGGAGCAAGTTTCCCACCCCTCCTGTTTGGTATGAATTACTTCCTCTCTGGGGGGACCCATTCTCTTCCCCAGTAGCCCTGCTCCTTTCGGGCAGCGACCTGACTAACTCATCTTGGTCCACGCCGCCCAGAAAGCTGCCCTGTATAGGCAACAATACCTTTGTTGTTGTTGTTTAGCTGCTGAGTCATGCCTGACTCATCGCAACTCCGTGGACTGTAACCGGCCAGGCTCCTCTGTCCATGGGATTTCCCAGGCAAGAATACTGTGGTGGGTTGCTGTTTCCTTCTCCAGGGTATCTTCCCAATCCAGGGAACAAACTCATATCTCCTGCATTGGCAGGCAGATTCTTTATCACTGAGCCACCTGGGAAGCCCATATAGGCACCTAATAAAGGTTTATTAAATAACTGAATAAACATGTTTTCTAAGACTTCATTTTACTCTGGTAGACCACAACAGAGAAAAGTGTGTGGACTCCACGCTCCCTTTGGAAGAGTTCTCATACACAAAGATGCACTTCATCGAGAAATCAGCTTTCGCCTTTCAGAATTTAAGTTTTTGTCCAAATTAGTTTTTGACAAAGCTAAACCCAATTCAATTTATTTCTTCATTTTGCTTAAAATGCACAAGTGTGACATGGTCTTAATAAGGGAGAGAGTTATGCTATAGTAAATGGATTAAGGATTTTGGAATCAATTAGACATGAGTTCAGATTTCTTCACCTCACCAAGCCTCAGTTTATTCAAATCTATAAAGGGAATAAATGATGTCCCTTCAAGTTTTGCTGTGGTGATTAAGAGATATAGATGTAAGTTGTCTAGGTTTTTACAATGGTACTCCTACTATTGACACTTCGAATAACAGACATCTCTAACTTCTGTTTCATACCTGCCAGTGGATAAAGGACTAGTCATTTATTTGTAGCCTATCTTATTTTAGAAAGGATTTACAATGCAAAGAGGACCCTTATAATTGCACATTGCTGATATTTAGTAAGAGTGTTAATAATAATTCTTTTATATTCTTTCAGACATGTATTTTCCTTCCTTAAATTATTGAGATTTTAAAATAAAAATTAAACAAAACAGCATAAATCACTAAATACCACTGACTTTTCAATGTAAAAAGAGCTTGATTCTGAAGACTAAATGTCTCAGTAAATAACAGAATGGCTGACTAGAAAATTGATAAAAAGTTAGAACAGTGAAAGAAATTAAGGTGGTGATTAAGTTTTCACCAGAGGCTAGTTTGAACAGAGATGCATTAGAAATTTAACTGACATTCTCAGGAAAGCTTGGGTGCACTGAGATCTGGGGAACTGAGGTGGTTCTCAAGCAGATCTATTCAAACTGATGGCCACTTTGAGCCCGGTTATGGGTAAGCTGGAATTATCTGGATTACCGTCACAATGGTCCTCTTGTTTTTCCATGTGTAGACACAGACCTCATGAAGACATGTGGTATTTCATTTGTAGCAAATGGGCATTTAGGAATGGAGAGCCTCAGATTTCCTCATGGATACTCTCCAAACTCAGTAAGCTTCAAAGCTCATAGCCAGACTTTCCACACAAACTTCCCAACCTTCCAGATCTTCCTGGTCAGCCCCACTAGCCAAAACTCCCATCACACCATCCTCACCATCCATCTGGAGTCTCTGATCTGCAAGGTCTTACTCCAAAATGCCTACACTTTCCACCTTCATGTTCGTGCTATTTCCTATGTGTGGTAAACTCTTACTCAAACTTCAAAATCTCACTCAAATAGTACCTTCTCTTTATAGCCTTCTCCCTTATCCAAGTCATAATTAGTGGCTCTCTCCTTCTTCTGACTTTCAAGAAAAGAAAGGATAGTATGAAGAAATGAGAAAGGCAAATGTTCTACTGTCAAACTAAATTGAATTTAAACCTGACTTTTGTACTTAC
This sequence comes from Bos indicus, assembly GCF_029378745.1. Lineage (NCBI taxonomy): Eukaryota > Metazoa > Chordata > Mammalia > Artiodactyla > Bovidae > Bos > Bos indicus. Next base: position 12,541,059 of record NC_091788.1, on the reverse strand, counting down.
TGTGTGATCTTAGGTAAATTAGTTAATCTTCCTGAGGCACAATCTCCTGGTATTTAAAACAGAGATTGATTCGCTAAATTTGGGCTTCCCAGGTGGCAATAGTGGTAAAGAATCCACCTGCTAATGCAGGAAAAGCAAGAGACAGGAGTTCTCTGGGTTGGGAAGATCCTCTGGAGGAGGAAGTGGCAACCCACTCCAGTATTCTTGCCTGGAAAATCCCATGGACAGAGGAGCCTGGTGGGCTACAGTCCATGGGCCTGCAAAGAGTAGGACACAACTAAGCGACTGAGCGCGTGCGCGTGCACACATACACACACACACACACACAGGGATCATCAGTGATATTGTGTTGCCATTGTTTGCTTGCTTATATATCTTTTCTGTGAGCTCTGAAGTAGGAAAGACTTTGTCTTTTTAATCATCCGGCTGCCCCACGAGGCACCTAGCCTAGTACCTAATGTTTTGTAGAACTCAATTTTCAAACATTAATGAATGTTTAATTATTCATTCATAATTCCTATATTCATAATTCCTCTATTCATAATTGAGGAAAAGTAACTCAAGCACTCTAAGTTCTTCTTTTATGAAGTGCTCTCTAGTCATTCCCACATCCATGAAGTCAAATCCCCATAGCTCTTGTACACACTATTAATAAGGCTCTTGTCACAGCCCATTTTACACATACTAATTGATTCTAAGATCCTCCAGGGCAGTGGCCACAGCTTTCACTCTGTTTAAAAAACTTTTTTAAAAAATGCTTTGGCCACACCATATGGCATGTGGGTTCTTAGTTAGCCCACCAGGTATCAAACACGTGCCTCTTGCATTGGAAGCGTGGAGTCCCAACCACTGGACTGCCAGAGAAGTCCCCATGGCTTTCACTCTGAATCCCCAACAATTCACAATGTTCTGTCGATACCAACTAATGATAATGTTACTTAAATATCCCATCCTCTTCCTCATTTCAAATAGTTTTCCTTTTCAGTTTACGCTGCATTTACCCCTGGGTTTCAGAGACTGAGGCCTCTGTAACAATGACTAATTTCTGTAGTTTTTGTCCAAGGCTCAAAGTGAGTGGCATCTCCTGACTTTCTTAACTCTCCATTGGAGAGTGGGTCTGTCCTTTCTTCAGTCTTAATTGTCTTATCTTTCTCTTATTGTCCTTTATGTTCTACTTCAGGATGAGAATCTTCTCATTGATGTACTATTTTTGTGGGGACTTGGAAAACTGTGGTTTATTGTTTCTTAATTAATAGGCTCATGGAGAATTACTGCTGGAAGGCACCTTAAAAATCACTGAATCCAGGGATCTCAAGCAGAGAACAATTCCCAATAGTGTGTTAGGTGCTGAGATCATATATGGCCTCAGAATCATTTTCAACACATTTTCTAGTTAGAGACATCAATTCATCAGTGTACATAGGAGGTGAAACTTCTTTGACATCCCTGATATAGTTCAAAGCCGCTACTTTGCTAATGACGTCCAAAGAGCAGTGATGACTCAGTAATAAACTGACACCAGAACTCAGGTACCTGATTCTCATGACTTTCAGTTCAGGGTTTCCCTTTCCACGTGATCACTGCTTCTCCTTCAACAGCCACTCAAGTCCTAGGGTTTATATTCTATTCATTGGCTCGTACCTAATCATATTCAACAGTATGATTAAAAAAACACAACACACAAGTTTTGTCCTTATTAAAAAGGCATCTGGGCTCTCACTGATGTTATAAGCTCTTAAGGGGAAGGGCCTGTGCTACCTTTGTATCTTTCACAAGTTCTAATCCTGTGTCTGGCACATGGTAGGTATTCAATGAAAATTCTTTGATATATACCCAACTACATGAAACAAACCGGAAATCTGTCCTAAAATTCTCACCAAGAATCACTGAAAAATCTTACCCCTTTGTATGGAGACAGTATTTGTTTGAAAGATTTCCATGCATGATGACATATTCCCTCACTATTTTTTAGAGTGACATCATGTTTAAATAAATTCCCTTTCACCAGAATGTATTAGGGGAATGAAAATCATTATGTCAATGACTAGGCTGCCCAGTGAAACTTCTGCTTAAAAATACAAAGGGCAGTGTTGTGATTTAGGGCTCAAAAGTCCTGAGAAATGATAGCTTTTCTTTTTGCTTTCATGGTGACAAATGACCTAAATTTGTGGTTCTGCGTGATGCTCACAAGTCAAAAATGTTAGGACAGCAAAGTAAAGGAAAGGATATGAAGAGAAAGAGAATGGGAAAGCAGAAGGTGGGGAAAGGTATTTTACAATACAGCAATACGATTCTTGTATTATCACTTAAAAATAGATTAACAAAAACTTTACAACCCACAACTTACATCATACAACAGGAAAGATTAAATGCTTTCCCCTTAAGGTCAGGAACAGAACAGTTAGCTACTTTCATACAAACTATACAGGAAGTTCTAGCCAAGGCAATCAGTTATGATAAAGAAATAAAAGTCACCTAGATTGAAAAAAAATAAGTAAAACTCTCTTTTTACATATAATATGACCTTGTAGATAGAAAATCCTGAGGAATCCACCAAAAAGCTATTACAATTAATAAATGGATTCAGCAAGGTAGCAAGGTATAAGGTTGATATACACAATAATTACATTTCTATATACTTGCAATGAACTATCAAAAAATAAAACTAAGAAAACAATTCATGTGCAAAAGAATGAAATTACAATCCTACTTCATATCGTACACAATAACTGATGCAAAGTGGATCAACCTAAATGTAAAAGCTAAAAGTATAAGACTCAGAAGAAAATATGGACGTCTTCATGGCCTTGGTTTTTTAGATATAATACCAAAGAAAGTAGCAAAAGAAAAAATAGGTAAATTGAACTCTATCAAAATCAAAAAATTTTGTACACCAAAAGACATTCTGAAGGGAGACAACTCATAGAATGGGAGAAAATATTTGGAAAATGTGTATTTAATAAGAGATTAATATTTGGAATATACAAAGAACTTCTACAGCTCAGCAACAGCAAAGGAATGTCATTTAAAAAATGAGCAAAGGACCCGAAAAGACACTTCTCCAAAGAAGATATACAACTGGTCAATAAGCACATGAAAAGATGTTTAATACCAATGGTAATTAGGGAAATAAAAAATCACAACCACAATGAGATACCACTTCAGACCAAACAGGAGGACTATAAGCAGAAAGACGTAGAATAACAAGTGCTGGCAAGGATGGAGAGAAACTGGAACCCTCAAACACTGACGGTGAGAATGCAGAATGTTACAGTTGCCTTGGAAACAGTCTGGCAGTTCCCCAGAATGTTAAACACAGCATTATCACATGACCCAGGAATTCCACTCCTAAGTACATGCCCAATGGAAGTAAGAGTATATTTCTATATAAAAATCCATACACAAATGTTGATAGCAGCCATTATTCATAATTGCCCCGAAGTGGAAACAACACAAATTTCCACCAACTGCTTCATGGATACATTTAGATGAGTATATCCATACAATGGAATATTGTTGGGCAATGAAAAGAAAAGAAGTGCTTCTATAGGCTACAACATAGAGGCACTTTGAGAACCTTATGTCAAGTGAAAGAAGCAGTCACAGAAGACCACACAGTATGTAACGCCACTTGTATGACCTATACAGAACGGGCGAACCTGTGGAGACAGAGTAGATCAGTGGTCCCCTAGGGCTAGGTCAGAGGGCTGGGGAGAGGGGAGTGACTGCTGCCGGGTTTCTTTGTGGGGTGAGGAAATATTCTAAAGTTGACTGTGGTGATGGTTGCATAACCCTAAATTTCATTTGTTAATTTTCTTCTTTTCTATGTCTGTCACAACAATCCATGTATTCACTTAGATGATCCATCTGTATATTTCCATGACCACTGTCCTGATTTATAATGTGTAAAGGATTAGATATATCTTATGATGAGCAGGCATCTTTTATAGAATCTAGCCTTTGAAAATGTTTTTTTTTTTTTAAAGAAAAAAGTTAGAGAAATAAAAATACCCAAACTATCTTTTTTCTTCTTCACTACAGTCATTATATCACCTTTATAATACATCATTTCTGCTGATCACTAGCAGCTTTACCCCCGATATTTAGTATATTTATTATAGATCTATTTCATCAGAAATCACGTCATGGCTTTTAGCAAAACATTTTTAACAGTGATCCACTGTCTTGTAGCTCCATAATCTGTCTGTTACTGAAAGCTTACATGCTAATTTTAGTTAAATCCATGGCAACCTAGAGAACTTAATGTTTCAATTATTTTGTACCTACCCCTTTTGAATCAATCACTCCAGGTTTTGCATTAAACTTCACTGTCTTCAATCGGGCACGTTCCTTTCTTTCCACCCTAAGGAAAATGGAAAATAAAGAGTCTATCACATGGCAAGGCATTTATGATTTTAAATTCCTTATCCAATGAAGAATACCTCTTCTTATCCTTCAGATAAAATAAAATGTTTTAAAATATTTCTGTTTCTTTGTTAGTATAAAAAGTCTTTGTATAACATCTCTAAGCTGCTAACACATCCGTTGCAATTTTTGTGTTACATGTACTGAATCGTCACATATTTGGAAGGAATAAAAACCTAATATTTGCTATTTAAATGCCTGAATCAATCAGAATCTACTTCAAGAAATCACAGTCCAGAGACACGAACCCCTAAAGTGGAGGCGAAGTAAACTCTCCTCTCCTAATGTCCTTTTCTGTTTGCGTCCTTTTCCTTTCCTTCTCTTTAAGAAAGCTGGGGTGTTTACTTTTACCTCAAACCAAATATGTTATCATCTTGAACTTTTCCTTTGCCCAGTGTCCTTCTGCTACCATCTCTGCAGTTTTTGTTATTTTACCTTCATTCATTCATCAAGCACTTATTGAAAGCCTATCCTGTATCAAGTAAGGTGTTGGGGGAAAAAAAAAATTAAAAAGCATGACTTCAGTGAAGGCATAGTAATGTCTTCTTGGAGGGGACAGAGGCATAAAAAGACAGATACTACTGCACAATAAGACTGCTGATAGCAAGGTGAGTGGGCACATCTATCTATCTCATTGGAGGGCGATAAGGAGTGGAAAGCAATGGGGAAGGCTTCTTGGAGAAGGAGTACATTTCTGTGAGACTTAAATGGTGAGAGAGAGCTTGTCAGTGGGAAAAGTTCAAGGAGAGTCTCCCAGACAGAAGGGAGGAACAACATGTACCATGACCTGAAGTTATAATCAAGCTAAAGATTGCAGGAAGATTCTGATACAGAGTACCTACAGCACAGGGACATGAGGCTGGGGAGCTGGCGGGGCCTCCTTTATAATATAGAGGGGATCCCTATATTAAGGACATGGGGCTTTCCCTTGGGAGTCCTTGCTACTTATTAGAGGCTATAAAGCCAAGAAACGATAGACTAGACTAGTATTTTAAATAAGTGACTCTGGGGGAGGAGGATGATGGGTTGGAGGAGGGAAGGAACAGTGGGAAGCAGGAAGCCTATTAAGAAGCTATTGCCATAATCCAGGCAAGAAATGATGAGGATAATGAAGTGGAGGAGAGGGAAGAGTTTGAGAAACATTAATAAAATAAAGTTGGCAGGTCTTGTGTCTATTTGGAAGATGGAGTTGAAACGAGAAGCTAAATATTTCTCCGATTTTTTTTTTTTGAGCCTCTCTAATTAGACATGATTGTTCTGTCCTCCAAGCCCCACAACACTTGTCTGTTTGTCTTCGTTGCTGTTATCTCTTGTTTCCTTCTGTGCTGTTTATTTTTGAGTTGCACATAAAAGGCTCTATGTTCCTTGAGGGCAAGTCCACATATGACTCAGAGTATTACAGCAAGGCCTCAGTAAATTTTAACAGCTGAACTAAATTAATATTAATTGCATTGTTTAGCAATTTTAGCATCACTCTATTTAAATGTGGCTAGGTCCAATTTCTATTACTTTTTTAAAAAATTTTATTTTATTTTTAAACTTTACAAAATTGTATTAGTTTTGCCATGTGGCTAGGTCTAATATCAAAAATGGGGAAAGAAAAAAAGAGAGGAAAAACCCCTGAATCTACAGAAACGTTAAGGGTTTATGAAATCTAAGCTATTCATAGATCAATAATTAACAACATACTTCTCTTTGAGAGTTATTTTGTGTTTCCAGCTGAAACACATTGAAGATCAGGGTTTCTATAGTTACAGAATGGAGTTTCAGAATATATTTATTTTGGTATGAGAGTAGAATATCTGAGTGGAAACAGATGAGCAAAATTCTTCAAATCTAACCTCAGATATTAAAGCAGTATGTTCCACCGAGAGTTTCGACCTGCGCCCAACATACAACAGTTGAGAGGAGAGCAAGGAAGACTTCACATAAGGTAAGTAGCAAAGTGCAAAGATGCTCACTGTGAAAATGTCTGCTCTGAGCTTCTTCAGCTTTTCTCAGTTTTAATCCAAGTGCAAATGCTAATTGGTATTCATCTCTTTGGGCCCTTCTGAAATTGCTGTTACAGCCCCGACCTTCTCCTAGCCTACTTATGGGAAACACCAGTCCATCAGGGGATGCCAGAATGACACTCAGAGAGTACCTGGTTACTTGATTAGTCTACGAAAATAAATTCTGCATAAAGTGAGAGAGCTCACATGGGCCCCAAACATAAATGAGGCTGAACTCAATATTCTCTTCTAAGAATTGCTTAGACAGAGCATTCTAACATTTCCCCCTTGGTTTCTAAGTTCATGCCGTCCATGTTCCTTCAGAAATGTTTCTATTAGGCCACATTAGTGGTTCATCACTTAAAACAAGTTGCCGAGACTAAGTCAGATGAACAGGCAGACAGACAGAGACACACACACAAACACACCTAACGTGTGATATGGTTTATTACTGATCTTCAAACAAGCAACAAAAAAAAGTTAAAAAAAGAAAAAATTAAAGCCTTATTGTAGGAGTGGCCGATTTTGGTTCACTCAAGAAGGAAATCGGAAAGCCCTGATTTCTATTTGGGTTGGAAGTTTCATGAATAATAAAGACGATGATATAAGTGGTAACTGAAATTTTAACATATTATTATTAATGAAAAAGGCCTTCATATTTACATCGTTTATTTGGCCCTAACAATAACCAAGTGTGGTATTCTCAGTCCCATTTTATGGCTGGAAAAGCTAAGACTCAAAGCTTCGTAAATTAGAAAATGGTAGAAACAGTGTCTGACCCATGCATTCTGCTTGGGAAACGGTACTTAAGGACCTTCTACACTGCCCTTACCCAGTGAGAGACTGTAGAGGGTCACCCACAATTCATGACCGATATAGTTCCTTAGGAGTCAGGGCCTGCTGCTGCTGCTGCTGCTACGTCACTTCAGTCATGTCCGACTCTGTGCGACCCCATGGACTGCAGCCTACCAGTCTTCTCCGTCCATGGGATTCTCCAGGCAAGAACACAGGAGTGGGTTGCCATTTCCTTTGCATGAAAGTGGAAAGTGAAAGTGAAGCCGCTCAGTCATGTCCGACTCTTAGCGACCCCATGGACTGAAGCCTACCAGGCTCCTCCATCCATGGGATTTTCCAGGCAACAGTACTGGAGTCGGGTGCCATTGCCTTCTCTGGAGTCAGGGCCTACTTTCTCACAAATGATAACCATCCTCCTTCTTTGCATCCCAAATCCCGATTATCCTGAATTAAATAAACCATAACTAAATTCAAGCATTGAGTCACTGACATAATACCTGTTTTGACAGGCTGGCCTCAAAACTCAGAATAAATTTGCTTTTAGCACTGAAATTCAGGTTAGCTAGATGTCTGTTTGCAATCTGACAGCACAAACACTGGATTGATTTCTCTCCTCAGCAGTCTTTTCACATTTATTGCATCCCCAATCCTAGTTGTGTTTTTCCATCCCAGAGGCCCACACTAATGGCTTCTTGGGGGTCTCTGCAAATCTTTTCTTCTGGGTGGCAAGGGGTGTGGCTTATCTTTTTTCCTCACTTGCCTCAGCCCTGTCCTCTCTCCTAGTGCTTCTTGGGATGCATGTGGACAGTTTATTGCCAAGATCAGTTAGGGCTGAGAGATAGGTCCCTACATAATACTGTGCTTTTCTGAGCATCAAAAGCTCAAAATTTGGAGAAAGGAAAATGTATATCATTTGAGTAAGCACAAAAGTATTAGATGCACGCTAACCACCTTACCTATCTTATCTATAATCGGCACAATAATCCAGGGTTTAAGATGAAGCTGGGCAGATAGCAGGTGCTTAATCTTTGTTGGTAAATGAACGAAAGAATCATCGAAGAGGCTTACTGGTTCTTGACCTGGATGTGACACCTAAGGCTCAGAGAGTTGAAGTGACTTGCCCAAACAACCAATGTTTCTGAAAAAAACTTGCTGACCATTTCCTGACTTTTTTCCTTGGTAGGAATCTATGTACTGTTCTACTAAGTGAGACTCCTTGGGCAGAAATACATAATGTTAAGAACCATAGATCTTTACCTAAGGAATTGGTGGGTCACCTGTGTGGAAAGACTGACTCGTGATGAGAAGGACTGACATACTTCTCTCACACTCAAGAGGCAAGCAATTAATTAGATTGTTTAAGCAGAAATAATCCCCTCCGCCCTGGTTTGGTCACTGACCAAAATACTGAGAACTTAAACTGGATGGCAAAATTTGAGCAATCAGTTCTGACATCCAGCATCTCCAGAGAGCACCACATGGCCATGCTTTAATGAGCCCAACTGTCTTCCTCTGTCCTCTTACCCATCTCCCATCTGGCGTTTTCAGGTTCCCGCCAAACACACAATGAGGGCAGGCCCGCAGCGCCGGATGGTCAGAGCAGCATCTGGGGCTGGGCATCACTGTGCCTGTGACCCCCCAGGCCCTGCTGCAGCGAGGACTGAAACACCACACAGGTTACTGGCCACAGGCTTGCAGGGAAGCTAAGTGAATGAACACTTCCTCAGTGCTAGCTGCAAGCTGCCATCTGAGAGCCCAGTTACTGCGGGGCAACGAATAGAGACGTGGGTTAAGAAACGGGAACACATCCCAGTTTGGCTCTTCAGAAACTATGTAAACTCAGGAAAGAAAGATTCTGTGCTAAGAGCCCAGGTTTAGAAATCACACAAATATGCACTGGAATTCTCCATCTGCTACCTACTAGCTCTGTGACTTAGGGTAGGTCACTTAACCTCTTAGGATCTCAGGTTTCATGAGACTGGTGAAATTAGGATATTAAGACAGGTTTGAAAAATTATGGTGAATATTAAATAATACTAAAAATGGTTAGTACAGTATTTGAAAGGTATAAGAGCTTCTTGTCAAGGGCTTCTAGTATACCTTTTGGGTAGTGAAAAGCCATCTGGTCTTGCTACAGAGAGACCTAGGCCAGTGGCTGACTGTGCATCCTTGGGGAAGTTACTTGACTTCTCTGTCTTCAGTTTCCTTATGAAGCTTTTGTGAAGATTAAAGAAAATCTTATATTTGAAAGCACCAGCATAATATATGGTTTATCATCATATGGAATTCACTCCTCTGTCTGCTGCCCTTCCACTTCCCTTGGTACCTGCTATGGACTGAATGTTTGTGTCCACACAAAATTCCTATGTTGAAGCCTCAACCCCCAGGGTGGTGGTCTATGGTGGTGAGGCACTGGGAGGTAATAAGGTCATGAGGGTGGAGACCTCATAAATCAGATTAGTGGCCAAAAAGAAGAGACAGGAGAGAAAAGAGCGCTCTCTCTCTCTCAGCCACATGAGAAAATAGCAAGAGGACTGTCTGCAAACTAGGAGGAAGGTCCTGTCTCTGGGAAGCTGAATGGCTAGTGCCTGGATTTTGAACTCCAGAACTGCAAAATATACATGTCTGTTGTCCAAGTCACCCCATGAACGGTGTTCTGTCACAGCAGCCGGAACTAAGACAGCACCTTTATTTACACGATAGCCCCCCGTCCTCACCCGTGTAACTGTGCCAGAGTTACATGCTGGTCCCACAAACACCGGCTCCAGGCGGTGACCTGATGACAGCACTTGGCACACAGATGGTGCTCATGCGGTGCTTGCTGAACTGAGTTTTGTCAATTCTTATTTCTATAATGTTGGGTGGCAGGAATTGCATATGAGTTAAGAGCATTATAGCCTGGAATCAAATCCCAGTTATGCCGTTTATTAGCTGGGCAATTCCAGGCAAGTAAATTAACCTCTCTCTGCTTCAGTCTCCTGGTTTGTAAAATGAGGATAATTATATTACCTTCCCCATAGGGTTGTAATGAGGTTTAAATAAGTTAGTTAATTGTAAAGGGCTTACAACAGTGTCTAGCATGTTCAAGGAACATTTATTTAAATAAAATTTATTTACCAACTTCAAAAAGGAGAGAGGGAAAAGGCAATGATTTTCATACTCTTCATCTTATGGTTTCATTGAAAGGATTAAATGGAATCATCAATAGAGTACATTTTTATGAAGGTTAAAGTCATACACTGATGTTATCCATTATGAAATTTTTCCAAACTGGCTCTAGGAGCTGAACTATAATTCCTCTCTGGCCTCTAACTGAAAACAGTCCAGAGAAGAATTAAGGATTGAAAAAAATAACCCTAATCTAATAATAAATCATATGCATACCAGCAACCATTTATTCTGAGCTATAGTTGTAAGATGCTGAATGCAGTATAAAATGAGAGTGCCTCCTTTAGAAGATAAGCATTAAAGAGCAGCCCTAGGGAAGGCTCATGACAGATCTTAAATTGCATTAAGGTAAGTGCACAAGAATGCTTTGTGGGAAAAGATTATAAGTGATTTTTATTTCTTCTTGATACTTTCCTAAATTTTCCCATTTTCTACAATGAAATGTGTTACTTTTATAAACACATAAAACAATCATAGTAACATTTTTGGAAAGAGTTACCATCCTAAGGAGAAAATTTAATAGAAATTCATGTACAGCCATAAACACATACACACACACAGATGAGATGGACAGTACTGCACCCTTTATGAGCAAGAATGCAAATGTCAACATTAGAGTCATGAGACACACTTCTTCTCCAGGCCAGCATGGTGGTTAGGATGGTTTTCTCCTAAAATATTTGCTGCTGCTGCTGCTAAGCCACTTCAGTCGTGCCTGACTCTGTGCGACCCCATAGACAGCAGCCCACCAGGCTCTTCTGTCCATGGGATTCTCTAGGCAAGAATACTGGAGTGGGCTGCCATTTCCTTCTCCTAAAATATGTGAGAGAGAGCCAATTCAAGAATGACCTCCAGCAGGCAGAAAATTACCCAGAAGGGCTGATACTGAGAATGTTCCTTGGGGGACAGTGATGTGCAATTGAACAAATGAAGGATTATTGACAAGACTGGTTAGAATCACAGAATCTCAGGGTTGGAAAGTGACAGAAAATTATGTAGCTCAGCTGTTCCACTCAAAGCTTGCTTCCCTTTGATAATACTTAGTGCCCTGGAATCGTCTGTTATCAGAATCACCTAGAGGGACATACACACAAATACAGACCTCCAGATGGGCTGAGTCAGAGTCACTCTGTGTGTCAGTGTGTGTGAGGGAGAAAGTGGGCGTATCTTACGTTTTCATAACATTCCCTCGGTGTCAAAGCCGTTATCCTCATTCACTGTCTTCCCAGGTGACCCATACCATCTCTAGGCAGCTCCAACTACTAAAAGGATTTCCTTAAAATTACTTGAAATCTCTTTTCAGACAGCTTTCCTTCTCCACCTCATTTCTACCCATATTCAACAAGATGGCTCCTCCTTCTACAGAACAGCCCTGCAGACAGTTCTGATTAATCACATCAAAGCAAACCAAAATGCTTGCTGCCTTATTTTTCAAAAATAAATGGAAGTGGAGAAACAGAATATATACTACTCCTGGGAGTTACTGCTTCAACTTCAGAAAACACAAAAAACTACAAACTCAGAATGTCCTCTCAAAGCAATGTCAGGCAATTATGCAGTAGCCCACAGGTTTGGATGGTAAAGAATCTGCCTGCAATGCAAGAGACTTGGGTTCAATCCCCAGGTTGAGAACATCCCCTGGAGTAGGAAATGGCAAACCATTCCAGTATTCTTGCCTGGAGAATTCCATGAACAGAGAAGCCTACGGTCCATGGTGTTGCAAAGAGTCAGATGTGACTGAGGGACTAACATTTTCACTTGTACTTCCAGGAGTTTAGAGAACTCTCTGCTGGTGGGAGATCCACAGGCCCAGGCTTAGAGGGTGGGGACGGAGACAGTCACGTTGCCCCACTCTCCTCACATTCATCCTGGGCTGTGTGGCCACCGGCAGGAAAAGATGGGGGACCAGTCTTCTCTGAGGTTCAAATGGCCCACAGTTATTCTTGGGAGAATTTCCATCTTCCCACTGTGGTTGGCGCTACCTCAGTCACTGGGTCACTTTGTGTGCAGCAGCATTTGAATACTCAGCTTCAGGAGGACTTTCTACAAAGGTATTTGGGATGTTAGGATTCAAGGAGAAGAGCCCTTAGTGGCTTGACTTTATTCAAAAAGTGACTGTTTTGAATAAACATTATTCCTGACTTTGACTTCATACCATCTCGTCTCTAGGGAGCAGATCATTTGTTTCTCAGACAGTATCTTGGTGCCAAGAGGATACTCATGGGAAGAAGAGTTCCTTTCTAGAGGTGATGGACAGAAGCTGCTGGGGACAGATGAAGGACGCAGTTGTTCTGAAGTTTATTCCTGCCTTTCAAGAGCAGAGTTGAGGAAATGCTTAGAAGAGAAAGAACATAATATTCCTTTTCTTTTCTTTTGAACTTTTAGTTGTATATTGGGGTATAGCCAATTAACAGGGCTTCCCTGGTGGCTTCTGCAATGCAGGAGGCATGGGTTCGATCCCTGGGTCAGAAGATCCCCTGGATAGGGAAATGGCAACCCACCCCAGTATTCTTGCCTGGAGAATACCATGGACAGAGGAGCCTGTCCCCACAGTCCATGGGGTTGCAAAGAGTCCGACGAGACTGAGCCCTAACACTTCACTTCATAGCTGATTAACAACTGTGATCGTTTCAGGTGAACAGCGAAGGGACTCAGCCATACATATACTAGAACATAACAGTCTTGACTTAGGAAATATATACAGAACTAAATATCTGAGTGGAAGCTGGTTGGGGTGGGGACCAGGAGTAACTGAAGCTGTAAATAAACCTCTTTATGTAAACCCACTCTTTGGAACTCACCAGATGTTTAACAGCTCACAGCTCAAGTATCTAATTTTGTTTTTTATTCCTCCAATGAAACTAGCCTTTAACTTTTTTTAATTGAAGTATAGTTGATTTACAATGTTGTTAATTTCTGCTGCACAGTGAAGTGGTTCAGTTATACACACGTATACATTCTTTTTAAATATTCTTTTCCACAATGGTTAATCATAGGATAGTGAATATAGTTCTCTGTACTAGACAGGACCTTGTTGTTTATCGTCAAGTATCTGATTCTGGATTGGAGTTTTTTAGTCTTTTCCCATCAATGTTTAGACAAAATACAAAGCCAGAACCTCAGCTTTGAAAATGTCCTGTTTTACTTGTCTTTCACCTGGACTTTCTATAAAATAACCCAGTAAATGATGAACCTCTGAAGTAACCCCTCTGAGTCTGTAAGTCAGCATACAAGCTGATAAGCATACCCCTGAACATATGAAAGCCGGCAAGTTTTAGGAAGGCAGAATAAGCAGATCCTCTTTCTTGCTTTATGCTGTATCACGGTTACCAGTTTGGGTAAAAACCTAACATGAGAAGAGTGAGAATATTTAATCTGTGTCCCCTGTCCCTGCTGACAATTTCTGTACAGACTGACTAACCCACTCAAACACATCCTGGGAACAGTCTGCCACATCTTCATCTCCCCTCCCCTCCACACCCCTGGGGAGGTGAACAGCAAATCCTCGGGATCGGAAGGGCCTCCTTACCTCCGCTTGCTGGGGATGACCCCCATCTCCTCACTGTCGCCCTCCAGCGTGACCCTCCTGGCTTGCCACCACTCGTCATCAGAGGCGTTGATAACGTGGAGAATATCTCCGTATTTAAAACTAAGTCCTTGACTTGGCAGCCCACTGTCCTTGCTTTTGTCATAGTCAAACATGGCTCTGGAAGAAATGACATAAGAGAACACTATTAGGAATCTGTGGCAGCTCAGATCTCGGAGTCATCATTTCGATTATTCACTCTTGTCCTGAGAACCCACGGGCTGCTGGGTACCCACTCCCAGGACTAAGCCCTGGAATCCCAGTCAATGTTCCCACTGCTTTGGTCACAAATCAAGGGTACTTCTTACTTCTCTTGGAGGTTGCAAGGGCAGCCTATTAGGGCCCTTAACCTGGGGTTCTGCTCACTGGTAGATGCCAGACTCCAGGGAGTGGAGAGAGAGGAGGGGGAATGGGGAGTTAGTGTCTAATGGGAACAGAGTTTTCATTTCAGAAAGGTGAAAAATTCAGGAGATGGATGGTGGTAAGAATTGCATAACAATCTGAATGCACTTAGTGCCCCTGAACTGTACAGTTAAATATGGCTAAAATAGTACATTTTATATTATTTGACTTTGCCACAATAAAAAAACATATAAAAAAACCCTGGGATACTGCTTCTTGGAGATCATCACATGCAACAAGGTGATAATGGAAGATGATAAAGGTAGGTTAGTACCTTACTGAGATTTTTTTTCTCTCTCACTACAATCAAATTTTATAAATAACTATAAAGAAGGAAATAATGAAGAGAATGATGGGCATCTTTCTGAATGCAGCATTTTGTGTGATGAACAAATCTTCTCAGATAGATCAGACTGCTTCCACAGAATACCAAGCCTACCTTGTCATTGCATTTATCACTCTGAATTGTAATTCTTGCTGTATGTATCATGTTTTCCCCACTAAAGAGTCTTTACTGAGACTTTGCTAAGCCTAACGCTGTAATATGCATGACTGGTGGGGTAAAGGAGTTGGAAGCAGAATTAAATGATGACCAAGACCTTAGCTCTTGCCCCCGGGCAGCTGACAGTTTGTCTCGAGTCCTACCCTGTCCACCTCTTCCTGTGTCTCCCACAAACGGTCACCACACACACACCACCTGTCATTTCCCTGGAGATGCAGACTTTGCCATGTCCTTATTTATTTCCCCTTTGATTCTATTCTAACAATTTCCTTAGAATGCAGCCACTATGCAAGCAAAACCAGCTAGACTTGGTGGACAGATTTGTCTAAAATCATGAGGGACTGAGTGTGATTCTTTTTCTTTCTTTTCCCCCATCTCATGAAAGAAATGTCACCTCTGCTGTCGTGGCAACCCAAATGAGTTGAAGGCATCAGCCCTCAAATACTGCAGGAAAAGCTGAATTACTTGCAACACAGCCCCTTCTTCCATTAACTCTGTCCCCAAGTGGTGGAATATGGTGAGGGGGGTGTCTCAGCTCCTAGAATGACTCATTTCCACCTTAACCATCCACATCTTCCTTACCAAAGACTTCACAAAACCCTCACCAGGAAAAGGGGGCTGAGAGGAGGCAGAGACCCACTCCTGACTCTGTCACTTCTCTGGCTGGCTGATGAGACACAAGTTAACATTCCAGAACCACAGCTTTCTAAATGCAAAATGAGTCCAATAACTATATTCACATGGAGCTGCTGTGAGCTTTAATGAAGTAACACATTGGATGCATCCGGCAGAATGTAGTCTAATAGTGGCTAAGAAAACAAACTCAGGGGCTACACTGTTAGGGCTGTGTTCTGGTCCTGGTACTTCTCTCTTACTAGTCATATACCTGGTAGCCCAGGCATACTCCTGAGCCCCTCTGAGGACTCAGTTCCCCCGTATATAACATACTGATGACAACAACGGAGATAACAGCGCCTCTATCACGGGATTGTCCTATGGATGAAATGCTGCCTAAGGTAATGCATGTGAAGCATACACAAAAGTGCCCACACATAGTGACAGTCATTAAGTGTGAACCGTTGTTGCTGTTGTTATACACTTCCTTTCCCCTTTTGAGTGTATACTTATAAACATCCTTTCTATGGATTCTACTCTGTGCAAAAACAGACTGGCATACCAATCCCAAGACTGCATCCCTAAAAAGGCCTGCTTACAAGGACGGCCCTTGGCTGACATTTGGGAACTCAGCTTTTGGGAGGCTTCTTTCCATTTCCTATTAAGAATGGCTTACTGTGCCTAAACTGCCTATAATAAACAGGATCATTTAAGGTGAACACTTGCTTTTCCTCTGGGAGCCTGGAATTGTGGTAGGTGCCAGGCAGAGAGGGCGCCTGTGTGAGCAGCCCCAAATACAATCCCTGGACATTGAGTCTGTTAGGAGCTTCCCTGGTAGAACACGTTCTACACCCGGTGTCACAATCAATCGCTGGAGGAATTAAGCATGTCCTTCCTGACTTCACTGGGAGAGGACTCCTGGAAGCTGGCACCTCATTTCCTCTGGATTTTGTCTCATGCTCTTTTCCTTTTGCTGAGTTGACTTTGTATCCACTTTCTGCAATAAATCATAGCCATGAAGATGAGAGTCTGACAAGCCCTCCTAGTTGGGAGTCTTCAGGACCCCCGACACTCACTCCATAGATTGGAAACCACATTCACATACACTTTCTCATTTGTGCCTCAATCCATTCCCAGAAAGAATGTACAACGGATACAGTACTTAGCATCCCCTTTTTACAGGTGAGGGGCATACCAGGCGAGGCCCCCTCCAACTAACACAGGATACGTGGCTTAGAGGCAGCAACTGGGGCTGGAGTGCTGTTCTCTCGGTCCTAAGTCCTAGTTCAGTGGTCTCCACCTTGCCCCTGACCCCACCCCAGTCTGGGAGGTGGTGAAGGTGGTGGCAAGGGGGCAAGGATGAGAATCATGATGACAAGTATTATTCATGCCCACCTTAGGGGGCCTGGCCCTTTGTGTTCATCGTCCTACATTTGACATCATAATAACCTGAATGGTAAATATTAGTATCTCTGTTTAATAGATGGGAGAGGAGGTTCAGGAAGTTCAGAAACCTGTCCCAGGTCACAAGTAAACACGTGGTAGAAACTGAACCTAGAATAAGGCCTGACTCCAAAATGCACATCCCTGGTTATTTCATCACAGTGCCCAGGACTCGGCCATACCAGGAAATTCTAATCTTCCCTTCAGAGCTGACCACCTCTTCTCCCCCAGATCCCTGAAGTTCCCTTACGGCTCAGCTCCCGTCCCTTGTATTCCTTATCTTAAGGTCCCCAAACCTCTAGTTTGGCTCCAGGTTCTTCTGGATGTAAAGTGTGAGGACTGGAGGTAGAAAAGCCATCAGGAAAGCTGGCAGGTGGTGGCCAAGAAGGCAGGCTCTAGGGTCAGACTACTTGGGTTTGCAACTTTTTAACTGTGATCTTAAACAAGGTACTTAATGTCTCTGCATTTCAAGCTTTCTTAATTATAAAATGGCATAGTAATAACACCAGCCACCTTGAAGAGCTGTGGTGAGGATTACATGAAATAATACATGTGAAGTATTATAACACAGCCTGACAGTAGCAAGTGCTCAATAAATGCTAGCTAATACTACTATGATAATTATTCTGAAAAATGCACTGGGATTTGAATTCCAGTTTCTGAGTCCCAACTGTGCCACTTAGAAGCTGTCTTATGGACTGTGTACAAAGATATCTAAAACTTCTCTGTATCCTCAAGACCCAGTATAGTGCTGGGTACAAGGCAGACCTTCAGAAAGATCTATGGAAATACTTTGGATGATCTTTGAAAGCCCCTGGTGACTCAGACTGGTAAAGAGTCTGGCCTGCAAAGCAGGAGACCTGGGTTTGAGCCCCAGGCTGGGAAGATCCCCTGGAGAAAGGAATGGCAACCCACTCCAGTATTCTTGCCTGAAGAATTCCATGGACAGAGGAGCCTGATGGGCTACAGTCCATGGGATGGCAGAGTCCAACAGAACTGAGGGACTAACACTTTCACTTTGAAAGCTCCACTTCTTTGAAGTCTCAGTGTCCCGGTCTGTAAGGGGAGGGCAGCCGAAACCAATCCCAAAGGTCCTCAGCAGGTGATCCATTCATTCTCCTGAGCTCCATTCTAGTCTCAAATCGTCTTTTCAAGAAAACACTTATTTACTTGGCTGCGCTGGGTCTTAGTTGCAACATGCGGGATCTTTGGTTGCGGCATGGGAGCTCTTAGTTGCGGCATGTGGGATCTAGTTCCCTGACCAGGGATTGAACTTGGGCCTGCATTGGGAGCATGGAATCTTAGCCACTGGACCACCAGGGAAGTTCCCCCAAGTATTCCTGAGGGGAGATTTCCCACCCTTGGGATCAGCAACACGCTTTCTCCATGAGTTCTATTATCTTGGACAAACTGCCTCTGTAGGATCACATTGATTCAGACTCGCCAGGTCCCTAAAAATAAGCAGCTGACACATTTCAGCAGCTCCTGGCTCCTTTGGATATTAATGGATCATCACATCTGGGGAAGAGGCTACAGTGCCCTGTCACCTATTTTAAAAAGCGATAAGCTGCTTTTAATTTGCTTTATGTGCTAATTCATCACAGCAACTTTTATAAAATGCTATTAAGACTCACACTTTCCACCCAGGGTGCTTTTAACAAGTCCATTAGACAAGTGGAATTAGACATGAATAATGCAACGGCTCTCCCATCCCTCCCGCCCCTCCTGCATTTCAACATGTGGCGGCCCCTTGCCCACCGGGGAAGCCTAGGGAGGGAGGGCTGAAGCAGATGCTTGTCCTCCTGGCTGGCCAACCTGGTTGTGCAGACCTAGGTACCAGACCGAAATTGTGCTTAGTAAGTGTCCCACAATGTGCTAAAGACATTCTGTTCATCGTCTCCCTCAATTTGCTGGGTTTGAGCCAACATACCAGTTACACACCAAGCTTTGGAGAAAGGAAAGATCTGGTGTTAAGTTCCAACTCTGTCATTGCTAGTTGTGAATTTTAGGTCTGTGGCTTAACCTCTTAGATGACACTCTTAACCAGAGACGACCATTCTCTCATTGATCAAATGCAGATAACGATGGCACGAACTCACAAGACCGTTATGGAGATACTGCTATGGCATGGTGCCTGTAAAGTTCCCAAGACCTGCACAGAATGAATCCCCTTCGTTATTATTTCTGTTAACAATCCTGCCATGTCAGCGTTTTGGATCTCATAAAAGAAATGAGAGTCAAAGAGCCGAAATGAAAAAAAGCTAGTAAGTGGCAGAATCAGGATTTAAACAAGACAGATGTGTCTGAATCAAAAGCCTGTGCTCTGACTGCAGAATTCAGCTTGGAGCTCCTGATCAGGAATGCAGTACTTAGATCTCATCCCCGAAGATTTCATGATCAGTGGACGGTCGCCTTGACGCTGGCACTGTGGACCAGACATCAGGAGAGAGGCGCATGCAGTTTACTGAGCACACACTTGGTTCTCACGCTGCCCTGCAGTGTGTGTCTTAGCCTTGTGCTGCAGACGAGGAAACACAAGCTCCGATAAATTAAGCAACATGTCCAGGGGTATGAGAGCTATCAAGGTGGGTTTCAGCTGCTATGCCCTATGCCTTTGTTCTTTAAGACGCTTTGGGGAAATAAGGTAAATTTACATGTGGCTGATGTTTATGTATCTCATTGAAGGTCACTCTGGGGCATCTTCCTCATCAATCCCCAAGCTCCTTCTCTGAGAGTTAAGTGTCCTTCTCGCATACTCTGATCTCATTCTGCTTTGTGCTTTTTAACATTTGCAAATTCTATTTTGCATGAGCATGGGGATGGGGGAGGTTCACATTCCTCCTAGCCCTAGAATCTACCCCATGAGAGATGATCAAGAAAAGTCATTTTCTGTTATTCAGTCTGTCACCTATGCCTGTCATAGGGTAATTCCTGAAATTCAATAGTTCACTTGCTTTCCTGTAAAGGCCTGGGCAGTTGGAAATAGCAGGTAAGGCAGGCCTGAGTGACACTCAGCATAGGCCTTCCTGGCTTTTGTAGGAAATGACAAACATGTGCACCATTCCTGTCTCAAGTCAGAGCATATCCATCCCGGGTGGAGGGTTACACGCAGCTCTGTACCGGTGACTTCTCACATCTCCTTGAGGAGCCATACACCACCCCTGTGGATGAGTCATCGTGCCCAAACTCAGCTCCGTCAAGGCCACTTATTCTCCCATCCATCTCAATACTAAACTTCCCCCAGTAAAAACGGTGGTGAGAACCACCACCAAAATTGGTCTAATGGATGGGAACAGGCTAGCCTCTGCCAATCCTTGCTAAGAGGCCACTGATCATGATGCTACTGTTTACTGAATGGCTGCTGGGCACACAGTGAGCCTACAACATGTCAGGTGCTGTGCTGGGTATTTATTATCTGTGATTCAAAAGATAACCTTTAAGACTTTGGAACAGTCATGTACACACTGTAATATTTAAAATCGATAACCAACAAGGACTTACTCTATAGCACAGGAAACTCTTCTCAATGTTATGTGGCAGCCTGGATAGGAGGGAGTTTGGGGGGAGGATGGATACATGCATATGTATGGCTGAGTCCCCTGTTCACCTGAAACTATCACAACATTGTTAATTGGCTATATCCCAGTAAAAAATAAAAGCTTGAAAAAAAAAGGCCACTTAAAATGCAAGCACTGTTCCCATTTTACGGAAGGGTAAATAGACTCTGTGCCATGGACTGTGGTATCGCATGGGTTATTCCACTTAATCACTAATAACCTAGTAAGGCAGGTTTGTGTTCTTTAAAGACAGTCTTCAACACGCCAGTGTTTCCTTTTATGTGAGGGGGCTATTGGGAAAATGCCAATTTCTACTGGACCCAAGGCACCAGGCAGTCACTGTCATGATGGAAGATGGAACTAATTGGGCACCAACCAGAGGTCCTCACAGTCTGGGCCTCTGCACATCGGTGGCATTTTGATCATAATCAGGGAGGAAGCATCATTTCTGGGGGCAACAACTCTGGCTCTCTGTTTCTCCCGAGTCTCCAGCACTCCCAATTCCCCAAGGGATGTGGCATGAGCCGATTTCACATGTCTGGAGGTCTGCAAATTGATCATTTCAGACAACTCATCGTCAGAGTCTCCAGGGATGGGGCCCATTCCAGGCTGCCTTCTCTCCCAGGGTGTCCTATCACCTGTCAGGTTGCTTTACATGGCAGCACCGACCGACAGGCCCCCATCAGAGGGAAGCAGAGGCAAATCTGGACCTGCACAAAGGCAGGCTCGACAGACCACAGCGAATGGCACTTCAGTTTTCAGGGCTGGGTGAGGCAGTAAAGATTAATCATCTTAAAACCACTGTCTTTTCCCTCAAATGCCATCAGCTGGCTACTCAGCAAATGAAATATGGGAAAGAAGAAGATGACTAGGATGAATAGCCCATGTTTTATGACAGTTCTAAGAGCTCTTTATGTTCTGGCCTTGGTTTGTCAGACCATTGAGATATATTAATCAAGATATTCAGAAAGGCTGACAAAGCCCCAACTGTAGCCTTTTATTTCTTATCTGACCTAAAAACGCACAGCAAACTTTGGTATCTAATTTTTAGGGCCTTAGTGTCACAAATTAGTAAGCTTGCAGTGCATGCGTGCTAAGTCGCTTCAGTTGTGTTCAACTCTGTGCGACCCTATGGGCTGTAACCTGCCAGGCTCTTCTGTCTGTGGGACCTCCAGGCAAGAATACTGGAGTGGATTGCCATGCAAATCCTGATTTGGAATTTCTTTATTGCTGATACCCAATTATCATCTAAATATTTAAATTTATATACAGAATATTTAAATTTATATGCCAAGATAGTGAGATCTCACATAGTCCTAGGTTCAAATAGTGGCTCTGCCAGTTAAGCTGCCATGTGATTTTCATGTCTGTACCTCCGTTTCCAGAGGTATAAAATAAAGGGCAAGAATCCTTATCAACAGAGTCCTCATGAGAATTACATGTATCAGAGCTTTTAGTACTCACTAAGAGCTCCAGGTTTGTTCACTGAGTCTAAAATCTAAACTTCTTCCCTGTAAATTCCACCCCTCTTCTAGTGTTGCTCACTGGAGCGTAAGTCAAGCAACCCTATCTCTGCTTTCCTAAAACACTTTAAGTATTTACTGATTGACAAGTGATACCAGCTGATGTGGTGCTGGGCTTAGAAGAGGGTGTTGAAGAAAGTTCATTTCTCTCATGAGCAAATGAAAAAGGGGAGAAAGACATCCAAGAATAGTCCATACAACTATCCCAAATCCTTAGTGGCAGTTTATCTGGATCAATGATGAAATTCACATACCACAAAACCAAAACCAGACTCCTGGATAATGACTTCAGCTCCACCAATACTGAGTTTCTTTTTTTAAAAGTTTCTTTGTTTATGGACTTCAGGAAACCGTGGAAACTACCAGACTAGACTGAAGCAAGAGAAAATCTGGAATTAGGGAAAACTTCACCTCAAAATCTCATATATATCCATAAAGGCTCCCATTATTACCATTGAAAGAGGGCAGTTAGGAAAGACAGAAGATGGTTCCTTACTCACCTGGGAAAAACACTGAGTCCAGGATGTGATTTAATTTACATGCACGCGATAACAGTCATTTAAATATTAAAAGCAACAGTATTTACACAGTGCCTATTATGTGCCAATCATTGTTTTTTGCTGAGGACTCAGAATACACAAGAGGCTTGCTTCCTGTCCTCATGGAGCTTAATATTTGGTTGAGGATACCAGTAAGGGGTGGGCTTCCCTGGTGGCTCAGAGAGTAAAGAATCTGCTTGCAATGAGGGAGACCAGGGATTGAACTCCAGTTGATCCCCTAGAGAAGGGAATGGTGACCTACTCCAGTTTTCTTGCCTAGAGAATTCCATGGACAGAGGAGCCTGGAGGGCTACAGTCCATGGGATTGCAAAGAGTTGGACATGACTGAGCGACTAACACTTTCATTTTTCATGAATATGGGGTATATTCATTCAGCTACTCATTTATTCGTTCAGCAAATCTTTATTGAACATGTACCAAGGATGATTCTAGGAACTCGGGGTCTATTGGTGAATGAAAACAAGACAAAATTTCATGACTTCATGGAGCTTATATTCTAGTAAGAGAAGATGGGCAAAAAACAATAAACCTTATAAATAATCAAAGAGTATATTAAGTTAGGAGTAGCTAATTGGTGATAGAACAAGTTAAAAATAGAACAAAGTAAGAGGTATCAGGATTTTGAGATGGGGAAGAATTGTGGTGGTGGTGAAGGCTGCATTTATAAATAGGGAGCTCATTTTATCATTGACAAAGGAAGCAAAAATAAAAAATGGAGAAAAGACAGTCTCTTCAACAAATGATGCTGGGAAAACTGGTCAGCTACGTGTAAAAGAATGAAACGAGAACACTTTTTAACACCATACACAAAAATAATCTCAAAATGGATTAAAGACCTAAATGTAAGACCAGAAACTATAAAACTCTTAGAGGAAAACAGAGGCAGAACACTGTCTGACATAAATCAAAGCAAGATCCTCTATGACCCACCTCCCAGAGTAATGGAAATAAAAACAAAAATAAACAAATGGGACCTAATTAAACTTAAAAGCTTATGCACAATGAAGGAAACTATAAGCAAGGTGAAAAACAGCCCTCAGAACGGGAGAAAATAATAGCATCTGAAACAAATGACAAAGAATTAATCTCTAAAATATACAAGCAGCTCATGCAGCTCAATACCAGAAAAACAAACAACTCAATCAAAAAGTGGGAAAAAGACCTAAACAGACATTTCTACAGATGGTTAACAAACACATGAAAAGATGCTCAACATCACTCATTATTAGAGACATGCAAACCAAAACCACAATGAGGTACCATTTCATGCCAGGCAGAATGGCTGTTAGAAAAAAGTCTACAAACAATAAATGCTGGAGAGGGTGTGGAGAAAAGGGAACCCTCTTATACTGTTGGTGGGAATGCAAACTAGTACAGCCACTATGGAGAACAGTGTGGAGATTCCTTAAAAAACTGGAAATAGAACTGCCATATGACCCAGCAATCTCACTGCTGAGCATACACACTGAGGAAACCAGAAGGGAAAGAGACATGTGTACCCCATTGTTCATCGCATCACTGTTTATAATAGCCAGGACATGGAAGCAACCATTGGCAGACAGATGGATAAAGAAATTGTAGTACAATGGAATGTTACTCAGCTATAAAAAGGAATGCCCTTGAGTCAGTTCTAATGAGGTGGATGAACCTAGAGCATATTGAAAGGAGTGAAGTAAATCAGAAAGAGAAAGACAAATACTGTATATTAACTCATATATATGGAATTTATAAAGACAGTACCAATGATCTTATATGTAGGGCAGCAAAGGAGACACAGATGTCAAGAACAGACTTTGGACTCTCTGGGAGAAGGTGAGGGTGGGATGATTTGAGAGAGTAGCACTGAAACATGTACATCACCACATGTGAAATAGATGACCAGTGCAAGTTTGATTCATGAAGCAGGCACCCAAAGCTGATGCTCGGGGACAACCCAGAGGAATGGGGCGGGCAGGGAGGTAGGAGAGGGGTTCAGGATGGGAGGAACACATGTATACCTGTGGCCGATGCATGTCGATGTATAGCAAAAGCCTTCACAATATTGTAGTTATTTTATAATTAAAATAAATTAATTTAAAAAATAATAAATAAATAGGGTGTTCAAGGTAGGGCTCATTGAGAAAAACATCTGAGGGGAGGCTTGAAGAAGACAAGGGAGTTGGTCATGCTGGGCTCTGAGGAAAGTGTTCTAAGAAGAAGAAACAACCAGTGCAAAGGCCCTAAACGTAGTTAAAATCGGGCATAATAGGCAATATCTTGAGAGTTACCATGAGGTGCCACAGGATGTCAGGGCAGGAACCCCCGACATGTGTTCAGAAAGGAGTTCATGAACAAAGGAACGACTCTCCCAGACCTATTAGCTGAGACTTGGTAGCACCTGTCCCACCCCACCCAGCTGAGCACGCATGTGCCTAACAGGAGCCCCGCTGTGGTGACAGTGATCTCTTGTCCTGAAGACTCCACTTTCTTCCCTCAGCCTCTCCACTTGTGAATCTCTCCTTGGAAGCATGCACATGAGCTGGGCCACAGAAGAGCCTCCTATCTTCTCTTGGATACATTCTACTACAACTCACACACTGTAGATGGAATTTTTCAGCCAAGAAGTTTTCTTAACATTGTTTAAAACGTTGAAGCATTAACCAGATATAAAGAAATAAGCATAAAATCATTCAATGAATTTCAATCTAGTCTTTGAGACTCGTGACTTTCCTGGAAACCCTCTGAGCCTATCCATTCCCCTCTCTGTACCAGGCTGCAACCTTGTACCCGGTCATCTTCTTGCACTTAGCAGGTGGCATCTCAGTTGGTTTGCCTGGGAGGCTATTTCCCTGCTAGACAGCTCAGCTCCTCAGGGTTAGGATAGTGTCTCTTTTGTCTTTGTGTCTCTCCCACAGAGCACAGAGGAGGAGGTGTTCATAACAGGAGGCTACATTGAACTGAATCGAATTTGAAACCCACATTCTGTGGTCCTGGGAGTGTGACTTCACCTCTTTGGGTTGCCTCATGTGTAAAATGGGATTTAAAATACTATATTTTATTAGTTTTAAGATGTGCCCTTTATTCATCCTCATATCTCAAAAGTTAGGATGTACCATCAACGCCACCTTGTATCCATAACTTAACGGACAGCGTCTTTGCTTTCTTTGTGACACACTATGTCTTACAATCAGTGACAGTGAATTCGGCGAGGTTCACTGAAACGTGGTAGGAACCATCTGACAGCTGTTGTGGGAACTGATGAATTAAGGATGAAAGGCCCTCCGTATCAATATATGCACATATATGCACGTATTTATGGCTCTTATTGTTATTTATCATGGGTCAGGTAGGGGCACCCTGCCTTTCTCTCTTCTTCCTGTACACATTTGCAAACCCCTGTGGTACTCTCTGCTCAATGACTGCAAAGTGCTGACAGGCCAAATCCTGTGCCATAGCCTGACTTGCTCAGGAAGAGTTCTTTTCAGCAGTTCTGCTTAATTGAATGAAATGTCTACAGGGAATGCCCAGCCTTGGCCAGTAGTTCAGGAATTTAGGGAAAGAAAAAGGAACTCACAATATACAGAATATTAGTGTTTATACTTTTAGTATTTATAGATTCTGTGAATATTGTTAGAATCTTATTTCAACAGCACAAGCTTTTAACTTTAGCACTGAAGTCTCCATGCCAGAGCATTTTACATGCATTGCGTGTTAAGTTATTCATTCACTCATCTATTGAACCAGGCACCAGGATAATGTAAAGTATTGGCCAGATCTGGGAGACTTCTCAGCTGTACCATCTACTTGCTCTGTGGCTACAGTCAGGGTCCTTAGATTCTGTTTCTTATTGTGTGAAGACTAATTTCTGCCTGCCATGGACTGAACGTTTGTGTCCCCAACAAAATGCGTATGTTGAAAACTTACCCTCCAAAGTGGGTCCTTTGTGGGGTAATTAGAATTAGATATGGTCTAATTAGATATGGTGGATTAGCACCCTTAAAAGTCATGAGAGACTTGGCTTTTTCTTTCTCTCTATCATACAAGGATATGATGACAAATTAGCAAACTGAAACCCGGAAGAGGGCCTTCAACTGTGCTGGTGCCCTGATTTCAGACTTCCAGTCTCCTTTTCTCTGATGTTGATAAGTTGGTGGTTCTTTGTTGCAGCAGCTTGAACTGACTAAAGACACCGCCTACCAGATGCTGCCGGGTTGAGATGAGGTAACATATGTAAAACACCATACATACTACAATATGGTGTCTGCTGCATAGAGACTCAGAAAACTGCAAGAATAGTATGTCCTGGCACTGAAAACTGTGTTACAACTCAACTTTTATGGGGCGAAGTGCCATTTTTTATTTTTAGCATCAATTTATCTATTTAACATTTATCTGGCTCTTCCTAAGTCACAGGCCTGGGGCTTGTGCTTCTACTGGAATTATGCGAGAGAGGCTGGAGTAGAGGCGTTTCCTGTGGGCCAGAGTGTTGGCCAATGGCTTGCTTTTCCTAAAGCTTTTCTCATTCCATTTGGTAAAGCAATCAGAGAGTTCTGTGGAACTGCTCTAAAACAGTCAACACACACAACTTTTAGATTGCGATGCCATGCATTCATTGCAGCCACAGTTAATAAACACCTATTATGTGCCAGGCATTATACTAAGTACTGGGGTTTTAGCAGTGAACAAGTAAAACAAGGTGTTCCTATGAAACTGAGGAAAGACAGATGTGAAAGAAATAATCACCAGTATGATACCTTAAAAAGCAGATGGGCAAATAACCCATGAGAGTATTCAGTGGAGAGAAACAGCCTACTCTGGGGAGAATGGGTTAGGCAGGCTTCCAGGAGAAGCTGTCTAACCTGAGACCCACAGGATGAGCAAAGGCAGGGGGAGGGAACAGGCATCCGGGCGCTCCAGAGGAAGAAAGAGCAGCAGGGAGCCTGAAGGAAGACACTGTCCTGGATGGCCCAAAACGAGGCCAGAGAACAAGGAGAGGCTGGGACCCAGAGGGACCTTGTGAAATATACTTTCTCCTCTTCTAGGCACTGGGAGGCTGTTAGAGAATTTAAAACAGGATAGTGAGTTGATGAGATAGGCACTGGAAACATCTTTCTGGATGTAAAGTGGAAAGTGGGTTGGACAGAAGTGCACTGGGCAAGAGTTGATGCCGAGACCCCGGGAGCAGGCTGAGGGGGTAATCCAACAATGATGCCTCGACCAGGGTGGTGGTAATGGGGTGGACAGGGGTTCCAGACGTTTACTTTGGCCAGAATCTGTCTGTCTGTCCATCTCGCTCACTGCAATCTACGTGCAAAGTTTTATTACCAGAATACAAATTTTTTTTTTCTTTAAAAGAAGGCTTCTGGAAACCTAATAATTAAACCTCTGACTGAAAACAGGGAGGCGAAACAGAACTCTGGCGTCTCTTCTACTTCAACTGCACAGCAGCCCAAAGGCCCCTAAGAAGAACCCGGGATTCCTTAAATCAGAGCGTGAAAAATCTTCAACCTAGTACATTATTCCCAAGCACTCTGAAGCAAAGAAATCTCTCTCTTCTTTTATTGATGCTACGACACCCCCAAACCCACCTCCAATTCCCACAGAGGTTCATTTGTTTTCAAAATGGATGCTTGATGAAAATTCTCCTTGGAGCATTTTGGGACAGGTGAGCAATGCCTCCCTGAAATAACTAGAGATACACCAGGGTGTTTCAAACTCTACCTGGAGAACTCTGCAGGATGGAACTGTGACCAGTTCTCTCAATGAGAGAGAACAAATCACACTACAGAATGCATTTCAACAGATATTTATTGCATGTGTTGTGAGAAGACCCTTTTCTATTCTCAGAGGTTGTTTATATTGACAGGCAGAAGACAGTTCCTTTGAAGAAGAAAAATTTTCTTGTTAGACTGTCAACACTTTCTAAGAGAACAAGAGAAAGCTGCAGAGCACATCTAGTGGAGCGTGTGTGTGGACTGAGAGGAATCTGACAGTCCTTCTAATGAGAGGAGGAAGGAATGAGAAATTGCAGCTTGATACCATTTTTCACGTTAGCCAAGGCTGGGCTTGATAAAGAAGCCAATGGGAAACCCTTTAGTTGGCCAATCACATCTGATTGAAGTGTATAAACGGGGCAGGAAAGCATGAGATGAACTTGGCCATGCTAGTTATTCTGAGCATAGTCAGCACCCAGTGGAAGGTAAGCTTGGATGATGCCAGGGAAGACGTCTGGATGAGAAGCTAGAGGGGAGAACAATTCAGGCTGCTAGATTGAGCCCTGGAGAGTGGCCCTTCGAGCCAGTGAGATCCATGCTCTAATCATCAGCCTGTAATGTGAAGCCATGACTGTCCTTTCCCATCCCATGGTCCCATTTTTCAGTGATCATAACATTGCCTGGTGGAGAAGGCGATGGCACCCTACTCCAGTACTCCTGCCTGGAAAATCCCATGGGCGTAGGAGCCTGGTAGGCTGCAGTCCATGGGGTCGCTAGGAGTCGGACACGACTGAGCAACTTCACTTTGACTTTCCACTTTCATGCATTGGAGAAGGAAATGGCAACCCACTCCAGTGCTCTTGCCTGGAGAATCCCAGGGACAGGGGAGCCTGGTGGGCTGCCGTCTATGGGGTCGCACAGAGTCGGACACGACTGAAGCGACTTAGCAGCGGCAGCAGCAGCAACATTGCCTGGGGACTGCCTTGGAAAAAAATCCTCTGTCTGCTTTCTCTTCTCACCTGGGTCCCACAGTTTATTAAGTGCTTCTTAAATGCCCTCACTACTGTGTTCAGTGCTGAGGTAAAAAAGTAAGATGGTATTTCTGCCTTTACATAATATATGCCTAGTTTTGTTGTTTAGCCAAGAAGTCGTATCCGACTCTTGCATCCCCATAGACAGTAGCCTGCCAGGCTCTGTCCCTGGCATTTCCCAGGCAAGAATACTGGCGTGTGTTGCCGTCTCCTTCTCCAAAGGAGCTTTCTAACCCAGGGACTGAACCTGCGTCTTGCGCATGCAGGCACGTGTGTCCTGCGTCACAAATGGATTCTCTACCCCTGAGCATCAAGGAGTTTACTAAATGCAGCAGTGGAAGCCGTACCATCTGTGGAGGACACCAAGCGTTGCCCACTCTGAATGGTGAACCACCCACTTCTAATGGATTGTTTGGATCTCATGCTTTGTAAGGACGCAGGCTGTTCTTGATGATGCCAAGGGTTGAGCCCCAGAGCAAAAGAAAAGGTCTTGTGACCTAAGCTCTTGGCAATAACTTTTAAGGCTGGAATTTCATCTGCCTTTAGGAACTTCCCATCACCTCTGATTTTGGCAGGGGTATCTGATACAAGTGTCAAAGAAATACTAATCTCTAGGCTGTCCATCACAGCCACACATTTGGCTGGAGTACTTTTTGCCTCGAATCAAAGGTTAGAAATGATAAACAAAACCAAACAAAACCCATAGAAGTGGCTTACAGGTATTTCATCACTTAGATTTAGGCAGTACAGCAACTGGCAGTGGAATAATTAGGCAAAATGAATGCCTGATACCCATCAAAATTGCCAAAAGAAAGCAGGAATTGGGTTTTGAAGAAATGCCACACAGACGGGTAATTTGGGGTAGTAGGGAGCAAGATTTCCTGCTTTACAGATGGGTGAGCATCCTAAGGGAACCAATTTGTTGTGAAGTTAATCAAGGTAGACTGTTTGGCAAGAAAGAGGCTCATTGCTGAGGACAGATTTAGATCCATTCTGTCAGGAAGGAGTATCCACAAGGGGCCGTTTTCAAATCCATTTAATCAGTTAGGGAAGATGAAGTTACTGACATCGAGCAGGGGAAGGATATGAAATCTATAAAGTAGGCAAAGAAATATGTATTTGAGTGAAGCAATTTGTTTGATGATCCACAGAGATATGGGCTTCTGTAATTTCATGGTAGACTCACAAAGTTCATGATTTCTCTAAATTGGCTCTAGAGGTAGTCCCTTACTTAGACCGGTCTCCCACAGGGATTTCTTTTGTTTCTCCACCCTTGCTCTCCCTCCTTCCTTCCCTTTCCCCACTCCTTTGGTTGTTTTCAAAATCTGATGCATTTGATACTCTTTTGTGGCTTTAAGCCAGTAATGCTGTTTTGATAAAACTGTTACAGGTTTAAATTGTTTTAGTTTTATTGTTGTCTTCAGTTAGTCTTTTCTGACATATGACATGAAAATACCAGTTATTCGTTCTTTTTTCCAGGTAATGATGCCTCAGTCTATTATCTGCTAGCGTGGGTTCAAAAGGAAGAGGAAACAAGGAAAGAAACTCACAGTTACTGAGCACCTGCGATTGCCTAGACGTTAGAGCAGGCGCTTTACATATGTTGGCATTAAATAATAAGAGCATTGTGAATTAGTTATTAATCTCTCCATTTTACAAACTGAAAAAATAAGGTTCAGGGATATTAAGCAATTTGACCATGGTTAACTGGTAGGCAAGTGGAAGACCTAGGAACTGAACCCAGATCTGCCTCTCACGTTGGGACTGTCCACTGTGTGTCTGCCTCTGAGGGGGCATCTTCTCTCCAAGAGAAGGATCACACCCTTTGAGCTCTGGGCAGGACCAACTCATTGTAGCACCTGCTTTCGTGTTAACATCCATTGGTTCAACTTACATGAGTTAACCACATACTACTGGGCTGGTCAAGAAGTTTGTTCTAGTTTTTCTGTCATGTCTTATGGAAAAACCTGAATGAGCTTAAAGGCCAACACAATGCATGTAAAAAAAACCCAGTGCTAGATGCTGCATGTGTCTGTGATCCCTTCCTTCAGTGAGATTCCAGTCTAGTGTGAGAAATAGTTAGGTGCACAAATAATTACAAGGCAAGGTATAATGTAAAAGGCACAAAAAAGGATGACAAGCAACATGCTACTGAAAAGATTGAAGAAGGATTAACATTAATTCCAATGACCAGACAAGGCTTCAAGAAAAAGGTGGTGTTTGCAACTGGCCTTGAAGAATGCATATGACTTGGCTAAAGAAAGATGAAAATAAAGAACATCTGTATGAGGATACAGAATAAACAAAAGCATCAAGTTACAGAAGGATGGTTTAGGTACAGAGAATTATCCACTGTCCAGAACCCCTGGAGGTTAGTGAGTTTGCTTGGGTGTGTGGTAGGAAATGAGGCTGGAAAAGTAGATGGAAGACAGTGTACAGAGGAATTTGAAACGCCCAGTGAGGAGGCTAGGTGTCACTCTGTGTGCAGACAGCCTTAATCTCACAGTCTCATAGCCCTGTTGTATGTATGAGTAGACTCCAGGGCAACAGGAGCCATTTATTCTTCTATGAATAGATTCAGTTAGTGATTTTTGCTTTGGATATGGTAAGTTAGTAGAGAAATCAAGCAGAGGTTGGAAATGAGAATTTACACTATAAGCAAGTCAAGTCTAGAGACAGATTTTAAGTTGTTAGTCCAGAGTTGATCACTGAAGCCATGTTTGGCCCTCTACCCCTCTTTCTCAAATTGATAGAGAAGCCCAAATTTTAGCCAAGAACATTGCTATATAGCTAAAAGACAACGTTTCTCATTATTTCCTTCAGTTCAGTTCAGTTTAGTTGCTCAGTCGTGTCCGACTTTTTGTGACCCCATGAACTGCAGCACGCCAGGCCTCCTTGCATTTGGCCAAATCCATGAAACTATGATCCAACACACAAAAGGTAAGCAGTAGGGGTGTACGGTACTTCTGGGAAATCTAATTAATCATATTCTTCTGCCTTTCTTGGTTTTAGCAATGTAGATGTGATGGCTGGTGCTCAAGCTGCCACACTGGACATTGAGGACAAGGATCTAACCCTAGAAATGGCGGACCAGTATGCTGGAAGGAGTTTGCAGGTTCCTGAAAAATCTGTGGACTGCCACAAGAGCCCTGAACAGCTTATTGTGATGCTTTATATATACGTGACATAGAAAGCAACTTCCTGTTGAAGTCACTGGTATTTTTTTTCTTTTTTCTTTTTATAGATAGTCAAACAATCATTTTTGATATGGTGGTTGAGTCATTCAATCATGTCTGACTCTTCACGGCCCCATAGACTGTAGCCCGCCAGGCTCCTCTGCCCATAGAATTTTCTAAGCAAGAATACTGGAGTGGGTTGCCATTTTCTCCTCCAGGGGATCTTCCCGACCCAGGGATCAAACTGGCATCTCCTGTGGCTCCTGTATTTCAGGCAGATTCTTTACCACTGAATGAGAGTAGAAGAAACTGCCAAGTGAGAGTTTAACAGGAGAGATAAGAAGGCTGAGGCCTGAATCTTGGAGAGCATCTATATTTGAAGAAGTTCGAGAGCCTGCAAAGTTGAGATTTAAAGCCAGATTAAAGGTGAAAAGTGTATGAGTTCATATGTGTGTGTGTGTGTGTGTGTGTGTGTTGGGGGTGGGGGTGGGGGTTGAGAATTGGTGGTGGAAGTTCTACCCAGTCTGTTTCCAGAAACAAAAGGGACGACCCAGAGGGATGGTACGGGGAGGGAGGAGGGAGGAGGGTTCAGGATGGGGAACACATGTATACCTGTGGCGGATTCATTTCGATATTTGGCAAAACCAATATAATATTGTAAAGTTTAAAAATAAAATAAAGTTAAAAAGTATATTAAAAAAAACAAAAAACAAAGTACTGATGGTGGAGCCACTAAAAACTTCCAAGACAGAGGATTGGATTATGCAAGGCCAATTTCTGCTCCTCATTTTTCAGTCATTTAATTCATTCCATCTCCTCTGGGGTAGAATGATCAGGAAGGACAGGAATGTCTACAGAATTTCCAGAATGTTGAATGGGGGGAAAGTGTTCCACCACAAACAGGTCTTTGATTATAGCTGTACTTGAGAATAAGTCTACTTTAAATCATTCTTTTTATTATTATTATTTTTGTATTGAAGGATAATCGCTTTACAGAATTTTGTTTTCTGTCAAACCTCAACATGAATCAGCCATAAGTATACATATATCCCCTCACTTTTGAATCTTCCCCCTATTTCCCTCCTCATCCCTCCCCTCTAGGTTGGTACAGAGCCCGTGTTTGAGTTTCCTGAGACATATAGCAAATTCCCGTTGGCTAACTATTTTACATATGGTAATGTAAGTTTCCATGTTACTCTTTCCAAACATCTCACCCTCTCCTCCCTTTTCCCCAGGTCCAAAAGTCTATTCTCTATGTC
Organism: Bos indicus; assembly: GCF_029378745.1. NCBI lineage: Eukaryota > Metazoa > Chordata > Mammalia > Artiodactyla > Bovidae > Bos > Bos indicus. The sequence continues at coordinate 12,507,333 of NC_091788.1, read as the reverse complement.
TGTTTCTCCATTGCTGCCCTGTAAATAAATTCTTTAGTACCATTTTTCTAGATTCCGTATATATGTGTTAGAATATGATATTTATCTTAATCTTTCTGACTTACTCCACTCTGTATAACAGAAAACAAAATATGACAGAAAACAAAATAGGTTCTAGGTTCATCCACTTCATCGGGACTGACTCAAATGCATTCCTTTTTATGGCTGGGTAATATTCCATTGTGTATATATACCACACCTTCTTTATCCATTTATTTGTCGATGGGCATCTAAGTTCCTTCCATATTCTAGCTATTGTAAATAGTGCCGCAATGAACAATGGGATACACGTGTCTTTTTCAATTTGGGTTTCCTCAGGGTATATGCCTAGGAGTGGGATTGTTGGCTCACACGGTGGTTTTACTCCTAGTTTTTTAAGGGAATCTCCATACCATCTTCCAGAGTGGCTGTATCAATTTACATTCCCACCAACAGTACAAGAGCATTCCCTTTTCTCCTCACCCTCTGCAGCATTTACTGTTTGTAGACTTTTTGATGATGGCCATTCTGACTGGTGTGAGATGATACCTCATTGTAGTTTTGATTTGCATTTCTCTAATAATGAGTGATGTTAAGCATCTTCTCATGTGTTTGTTAGCCATCTGTATGTCTTCCTTGGAGAAATGTCTGTTTAGGTCTTTTTGCCACTTTTTGATTGGGTTGTTTGTTTTTCTGGTATTGAGTTGTATGAGCTGCTTGTATATTTTGAAAATTAATCCTTTGTCAGTTGCTTCATTTGTTATTATTTTCTCCCATTCTGAGGGCTATGTTTTTCACCTTGCTTATAGTTTCCTTTGCTATGCAAAAGTTTTTAAGTTTAATCAGGTCCCACTTGTTTAATTTTGTTTTTATTTCCATTACTCTAGGAGGTGGGTCATAGAGGATCTTGCTTTGATTTATGTCAGACAGTGTTCTGCCTCTGTTTTCCTCTAAGAGTTTTATAGTTCCTGGTCTTACATTTAGGTCTTTAATCCATTTTGAGTTTATCTTTGTGTATGGTGTTAGGAAATGTTCTAATTTCATTCTTTTACATGAAGCTGTCCAGTTTTCCCAGCACCATTTATTGAAGAGGCTTTCTTTGTCCCAATGTATATTCTTGCTTGCTTTGTCAAAAATAAGGTACCTATAGGTGCATGGGTTAATTTCCAGGCTTTCTGTCTTGTTCCATTGCTCTATATTGCTGTTTTTGTGCCAATATCATACTGTCTTGATGACTATAGCTTTGTAGTATAATCTGAAGTCCGGAAGGTTGATTCCTCCAGCTCCATTCTTCTTTTTCAAGACTGCTTTGGCTATTCGGGGTCTTCTGTGTTTCCATACGAATTGTGAAATTTTTTGTTCTAGTTCTGTGAAAAATGCCATTGGTTATTTGATAGGGATCACACTGAATCTGTAGATTGCATTTGGAAGCATAGTCATTTTCACAATATTGATTCTTCCTACCCAGGAACATGGACTATCTCTCTATCTGTTTATGTTGTCTTTGATTTCTTTCATTTGTGTCTTATAATTTTCTGTGTACAGTTGTCTCCTTAGGAAAGTTTATTCCTAGATATTTAATTCTTTTTGTTGCAATAGTGAATGGAATGGATTCCTTAATTTCTCTTTCTGATTTTTCATTGTTAGTATACAGAAATGCAAGTGATTTCTGGGTATTGATTTTGTATCCTGCAACTTTGTTAAATTCACTGATTAGCTCTAGTAATTTTCTGATACTATCTTTAGGGTTTTCTATGTACAGTATCATGTTATCTGCAAACAGTGAGAGTTTTACTTTTGCTTTTCTGATCTGGATTCCTTTTATTTCTTTTAATTCTCTGATTGCTATAGCTAGGACTTATAGAACTATGTCAAATAACAGTGGTGAAAGTAGACACCCTTGTCTTGTTCCTGATCTTAAGGGGAATGCTTTCAGTTTTTCACCATGAGAATAATGTTTGCTGTAGGCTTATCATATATGGCCTTTACTATGTTGAGGTAGGTTCCTTCTATGCCCATTTTTGGAAGAGTTTTAACAATAAATAGGTGCTGAATTTTGTCAAAGGCTTTTTCTGCATCTATTGAGATTATCATATGGTTTTTATCTTTCAATTTGTTAATATGGTGTATCACAGTGATTGATTTGCATATATTGAAGAATCCTTGCATTCCTGGAATAAACCCAAGTTGATCATGGTGTATGAGCTTTTTATTAAATCATTCTTTCACCCTGCATTTGGCATCATAAATGAATGCCCCTTCTCTGTTCCTGTGAAGGCTGGATGAAGTCTGTTGATGACTGCAAAGGGTGAGTGGTGAGGTGGCCCTGCTCCCATCCCCTGCACTCTATGTATGTGTCCCGCAGACCTTCAGCTCCAAGCTAGCAGCCATTTGTTAGGAGACTTTACCAGGTTCTGCAGATAAAAGGTAATTTTGATTTTCCTCAAAGATTATAAAAACCTTTTATTTATACTGTAGCTTAGGGATAAGGGTTTCCCAGATGTTCAAGTCTGTTTGTTAGTTATTATTTTCAAGAACAATATACAGTGCTGACAAGTTGTTGACAAAGCACCTTCATATATATTCAGTCCTCACGGTAACTCCACGGAATAAGCAGTTTTATTCTCTGATTTAGAATGAGACCCAGAGAAGATGATGAAGAGAGGGTGGATGATGAAGACGATAATAGTAATATAAATAGCTGTCATTTACTGAATCACTCACTACCAAGGACAATGCAGTGTTAGGAATGCACCTTTTTAATATGCATTTGTTTTTGGCTGCACTGGGTCTTTGTTGTTGCGCTCTGGCTTTCTCTAGTTGCGGTGAGTGAGGACTGCTCTCCGGCTGGGTGGTCAGGCTTCTCATGTGGTAGCTCCTCTTGTTGAAGAGCATGGGCTCTAGGGCGCTCAGGCTTCGGTAGCTGCAGCACACAGGCTCAGCAGTCGGGGCGCACAGGCTCTCGGGCACAGGCTCAGAAGTGGCGCATGGGCTTAACTGCTCCACGGCATGTGCAGTCTTCTCAGACCAGGGATGGAACCCATGTCCCCTGCCTTTCAGATGGATTCTTGTCCACTGCATCACCAGGGAGGTCCAGAAATATAATTTTTTTTAACATTCACAGCAATTCTGCAAAGATGGATTTAGTAGATCCATTCTATAGATAATAAAATTGAGCTTCTAAGAGTTGAAGGGACTTAAAGGTCACACACTAGTAACTGGTGGAGTTAATACTCTAACATCTTCTGGCTGCAAACCCGTGGGCCTCTCCCCTACCCCACAGTGAACATGGCACCAGGGAGCATTTACGGTTTCCTGAGACTTAGTCCTCGCCAGCGTTTTTCTACACATAAACATCGCAGCTGACCAGTAATGCCCCAGGAAGCTGTCATTTACCCTCCTCTGCCTTGGGAAATTGTTAGATGGTGAAGATACTAATATACTTCGTGCACTGAGATTGCTGAAAGGAGCCTGAGCTAGAAACACAAGGCTGTAACTGGTGATGACTTACGGAGGCGCTCCTTTGAATAATGAGACAAATGTGTAAAGGGCAGGGCAAAGAATGGGGTTTAATTAGTTCATTTTTATTATTATGCCAATAGAATTGTTTTACATTGTTTCTATGCAGATGGGTGCACAATTTAATGTGCACCCATTTCAAAATGTGCTTTCAGTGTATTGAGAGAATAAATAAGGAAAACAAGAAAACCATCTGGTGAGGTTTAAGTAGGTTCTTCCTTTTCTCCAAAAACTTTGATGTTCTTTCACGTTGCTTTTTACTCTAATTGGAAATCAAAGATAACTAACATGGGCCAAATGCATATCGCAGACTCCAGTTCTTCACATTTCTTGTGCATCTTATTAATTAATCCACATTCGGTCTGTAGGATCCCATGAATGAGTCATTTCCTGCACATAGGGAGTTGGCAGTAATATTTTTTCCTCAGTTCTTTACTACTGGGTTTAACTTTGGAACTTGTAAATCAAATGGTCTTTGATCATGCTCCTCATTGAAGTTGTGAAAGGTCTTTTATTTATTTATGTTTTTAATAATTTTATTCATTTATTTTTGGACGTGCTGGATCTCCATTGCTGCAAGGGGTTTTCTCTGGTTGCAGCGAGCAGGGGCTGCTCTCTAGTTGCGGTGCACGGGCTTCTCATTGCAGTGGCTTCTCTTGTTGCAGAGCACAGGCTCTAGGGCTTGTGGGCTCAGTAGCTGTGGTGCCCCAGCTCTTAGAGCACAAGCTCAGTAGCTGTGGCACATGGACTTAGCTGCTTTGGGTCATGTGGGATCTTCTCAGACCGGGAATCGAACCTGTGTCTCCTGCATTAGCAGGTGGATTCTTTACCACTGAGTCATCAGGGAAGCCCCCATGAAAGGTCTTTTAAATAAAACCAAAAGGAGTTCAGGATGATTGTGATGTAGGTTGTTAATAAAGAAAAGCCATTTAAAGTGGTAACACAGCATTAAGCAAGGATTTTGAAATCTTACCTGCTCTCCGTATTCTGAGAGTTGCAGAAGAAATTCTAAAATATAACCTTCTGTAAAATATGATGAGGAGGCTAGAGGGTAAGAAGCATATTAAGATATACTTTTTTTTTAAAAAAAGAAACTATCGTTAGATGGGCTCTCTGCGAAGCGGTTCATAGACATTATTTGAATTCTCAGAAGAGCCCTACAAGGCAGCAGGTTTTTATTATTATCCTGGCTTGGCAGATGCGGAAATTAAAGTCTGGAGAGGCTGTCCATTTTTGGTTAAAATTCATCCAATCAAAAAATGAGAGCTTATTGTACAGAACCACTGTGATGATGAAATGAGATAGTACTCGGCACAGTGTAGGGCTGTTGTTGAAATGAATGCTCATCTTATCTTGACACCCCTTTACAATATTAGTCTCAAGCATGGCACCGTCTCCTGAGCATTCGGGTTCTTAAAATACTCCTGTCTGAAAGAAAACTGACAGTGACATGATTCACTGTTTTGATTTAATTTATCAAGCAGCGGATATTTGGTCTGTTGGCCAGAATTTGTTGGTTGCTCACCATGGACCAGTTCCAGCATATTCTTGGAAACTGCTTGAAAATTAGTAAGATGATCGTAGTTATGTCCGTGTTTGGGGGTTTTCTGTGCTATAATCACTGGCAGATATGTCTATGTTAGGTATTGTAATCCTAAAGTGTATGATTGTCCACTTGTGACAGGATGAGGTGTTAGTTTCTGATTCTCTTTTTAACTTCTACCCAGACATTTATTTCAGCAAAACATGAAATTCAAGAGCTGAAAATTGTAAATATTCACCAGTGTCCTGAGACACCATAGGCAGGAGTAAGGCAGAACGCCCTGGAATGGGGTTCAGATGCCCTTGATCAGTCACAACTCTCTTGCTGATCATCTGCCTGGCTGTGCTCAAGCCACTCCTCCCCTGGTTGCTTCTCAAGATTGTCACTTGTAAGCTGAGGTCACTGTACTATTGCAGCCAAGTTCCCTTTTTTCTTTAAGCTGATAGTATGAGCCAGAATCCCTTGGGGGATTCTGCTGTTTGTCAGGTAATGTTAGGGCCAGAAAGGAAAGAAGCATGAACCTTATTGAGGGACCTAACCTCTCACCACTGATAAAAAATTTTTAAGTGATGTAAAGTGAAAGATTGTTTGCACTGATTATTAGTGGGTTATCTACTTGTTTTGAGAGGACAATTTTCTGTCCACAGGGATTAAATAAAATAGCTCCATCTTTCATAATGTCTCAAAATGCCTCCCTTTCCATATCATCATCATTGTGAGTAGCCAAGACAGAAAGGTAATTGGCCACAAACACAGGATCACTTTGTTTCTGAACTGACTGGATCATGGAAAAGGACTTGAATCAATATCTCTCAGTCATAGTCTACAAGGAATTTCAAGTTGCCATTGCTCTTCATACAAACTCTAATCCAAGGAACTTACTTAACTGTATTGTAATTGCTTAGTCGTGTCTGACTCTTCGCAGCCCCATGGACTGTAGCCCACCAGGCTCCTTTATCCATGGGGATTCTTCAAGGCAAGAATACTGGAGTGGGTAGCCATTCCCTTCTCCAGGGGCTCTTCCTCACCTAGGGATAGAACCCAGGTCTCCTGCATTGCAGGTGAATTCTTTACCTTCTGAGCCACCAGGGAATTGTGAATTATTGATCTCCCCAACTGACCTGAGAGCTCCTTGAGGGCAGGGACCCATATTAATGACTACCATAGTCTCTGGCACAGACCACTTGCTATACAATAATTAAATTAACCATTTCTAACTATGATGTGACCTTGAGACTACAAACCCTTAGGTCACCTTCAGTCCTCGTTTATAAAAGAGTATGATGGTGCTGAGGAATCAGTTCAGATTGTAATCTGAAGTCTTCAGAAGCACTGATAGCTGCATCATTAACTCTCTTAACCTCTCACACTGGTTACTCAGCAAGTGAACAAAAACATTACACTGCCTCTTCGCCCTACCTCACTGCCTTCGGAGTTACATAAAACACTTTGATCTGCATCCAGAAATTGAAAAGGAGAAAAAGGCAGAGAGTATCAGGTAACGGGGTCTTTTATTAAGTCCTTGTGCAATTTTAAATCTTCAGTAGTTTAGGTAGAGAACATGATAGATACAACCTACAAATAAGATTTATAGCAAACTGAATTTTCTCAGAAGTGGTAGAAATCTCTGTTCACTGCAGAGTACATAGTGGAACATTTCTCGGAGTGTGTTCTGTCACAAAATAACTGTTTACATGCCAGATTAAACAATGTTTGCTTACTACTGGGCCCTTCAGAGCCATTAATATAATCATTTGCATTGTGAATCTATAAGAAGGGCAAATAATATGCAACTGTTTCACAAACATTTGCGATAAATGATTTGGAAGAGTACATGTTAGAAAACACTCAGTTCAGTTCAGTCGCTCAGTCGTGTCCGACTCTTTGAGACCCCATGAATTGCAGCACGCCAGGCCTCCCTGTCCATCACCAACTCCCGGAGTTTACTCAAACTCATGTCCATCAAGTCGGTGATGCCATCCAGCCATCTCATCCTCTGTTGTCCCCTTCTCCTCTTGCCCCTAATCCCTCCCAGCATCAGAGTCTTTTCCAATGAGTCAACTCTTCGCATGAGGTGGCCAAAGTACTCGAGTTTCAGCTTTAGCATCATTCCTTCCAAAGAACACCCAGGTCTGATCTCCTTTAGAATGGACTGGTTGGATCTCCTTGCAGTCCAAGGGACTCTCAAGAGTCTTCTCCAACACCACAGTTCAAAATCTGGTTTAGTTCAAATTGGACATTTCATAGACAGGAATACTACTGACTGGTTTATCAAGTGAGAAGACTTATTTAGGGATATTCAGTTTAGTTAGTGTAAAGCAGGAGTGTGGATTTCAAGCAGTATGGTTTCCAGAAGAGTAGAACCTGTTTCCACCAGGCCATGATGCATGGCTCTACTAGCCGATGAGAGGGCTCTCTGCAGTAGCAACACCCTCTCTTCTATCTCATGAAGCCTTGTTTATTACCCAATATTTAATGGTATCTTTAGTGCTGTGGGTTACAACCTCTGAGGTACTTTCAATTTTTAGTACAAAATGACTTTCCTAGAAATATAATTTTGCAGAGGAAGAGTACGTAAGAGAAGTGTGGCTTAAAATTCACCTTTTGGGTATTATATAATAACTTAGGGATACCTGCTTAGCTGTTGAACAGAAACATCTGGCAAAAAAGAAAAAACAAAACAAACAAACAAACAAAACCTTATAGGTACAATGATGAAGAATGCTGGGCATAGAGGAATGGGGTCATTTTCCAAACAGTCAGCAGATTCTGTCTTGTCTATGAGTGACTGTCCGGATGTCTAAGCCCCAGCTGACCGCTCAAGTCTTCTCCTTTCTGCCCATCCAATCCCAATCACATTCTTCAAGAATCAATTCACGTCTGATTTTTTTTTCTACTGGGTGTTTTCTGACAATTTCATTCCTGTCCCTCCGTCCTCCATATTTCTTACTGATCTCAACTGGCTGAACTTCCATGTGATGGAATGGAAAAGCTAAGTTTTTCTTAAGTTTTAGCTCTGCCTACATTTAACCATCTAAAGAATCTCACAGTGTTCCCATGAAAAGCTACTAACACACACACACACACACACACACACACGCACAAACATGCCCCCCCCCACACAAATATGGTACTTAACACAGTGCATGGCACAAAGGTATTATTTTTCTCCTTAACTGCTTGTACATTAGACCAATCTGCCCAGCTAGACTACATGTCAAGAATACTAAGGGCAGAGGGTATAATCCTACATTTTTTCTCTTTCTATTTTATTCTCCACAGTGCTAGGAATTCTTTCATCAAAGAACAGCCTGTTAAATGCCTCCTAGTAACTGGTGAACATCTCATAGTAGGCACTGACAATTTATTTTATCTTACAGTGAGGCTTAATTAGAGGACATGAAATGCGGTATGCAAATTTCTGGGAACAGTGCCTAAGTAGCTAGTAAGTGCCATCATTGTCACCACTGTAAAGTCCATTTGTTTCAGTGCTGTGCTAAAACTTGGGCAGGGTTATTTACCTTACCCTGGCTCTATCTCAAGGGCTAGTGATTTCGGCCCAGGAACAGCAAATCCATTTGAAAACAATTACCTTCTAATGATGGAACAGGGCGACATAAACAGGAAAAAGCCATCTAATTCTCAAGTTCTGGGTGACTCACTGTGAGTCTGGAGTCAAAAGGTATGACACAATCAGTATGTCCAATCTCAGAAGGGAGGTGCGAGGATGAGTCACATCTAAGTGCATTCCAAAGTAGAATATTTAGTAACTCAGCTTTACCAAGTCATAGGTTTTTACAAAAGTTTTTACAAAAGTCCTTTTTAATGTTCTGTTAGAGGCCACTTTTCCCACTTTTTCAGAAGCAGCAACAGAGTGGGGGGAAAAAAAAAAAAGGGTTAGAGGAAAAGTTGGAAGACTGGGAACCTGATTTTGCCCCCACTATGTATTAATGGGAAGATTTTGGCCTTCCCGGATCTTGATTTTCTCAACTATAAATGTTATTTCCTCCAAAGAACATGAAGTATCTTCTGTGTGCTAAGTATTCAGTGCTCTAGGTGCTCGGGTGCTGAGCATAAAAGAATAAGTAAGGCAGAGCCTAATGTAATGGGGAAGAAAAAAAAGAAAACAGCATCGGAGGACCTGAGAGGTTTTAAGCAGATGCCCTGCTTCTATCACAATCTTCCTTTCATGTTTCCTTTATTTATTAATGAAAAAAAGAAAAACACAACAGAAAGTTAAATTACTTGTCATTGTCACAGAAAAATAATGCTGGTTTTTACAGTATTCCAGGCTCAAGTGTGATCATCAGACTCATTCAAAAGATCTGAAATGCAGGTTTGTCTATCCTTCAGCAGTAATATACCTAAAAAGTTATTGATAAATTCTACTTAATCTATTTTAAGTAAAGTAAAACAGGCTGCTATTGAAAGATTTCTATTCCCTGCCTTTCATTTTGAATTTGCTTTGCTTAAAGAATGGGGTACATCTAAATTCTTGAGACTGTCTCTGAAAACCATTACAAATCACAATGTTATTTCTTTCTGACATTTTGTGTCAGAAAACTCACATGGGGTGTGGGGAGTACCTGGCAGGTGGAAGAGTACAGAAGAGTAGAAAGGGTATGGATTAGGCATCAGAATACAAATCTAAACAAGGGTGGACACCTTATTGTGTGCTTGCTATATGTGAGGTCTTATATGCAGAGTACATCATGAGAAACGCTGGGCTGGAAGAAGCACAAGCTGGAATCAAGATTGCTGGGAGAAATATCAATAACCTCAGTTATGCAGATGACACCACCCTTATGGCAGAAAGTGAAGAAGAACTAAAAAGCCTCTTGATGAAAGTGAAAGAGGAAAGTGAAAAGGTTGGCTTAAAGCTCAACATTCAGAAAACGAAGACCATGGCATCTGGTCCCATCACTTCATGGCAAATAGATAGGGAAACAAGGAAACAGTGTCAGACTTTATTTTTTTGGGCTCCAAAATCACTGCAGATGGTGACTGCAGCCATGAAATTAAAAGACGCTTACTCCTTGGAAGGAAAGTTATGACCAACCTAGATAGCATGTTGAAAAGCAGAGACATTACTTTGCCAACAAAGGTCCATCTAGTCAAGGCTATGGTTTTTCCAGTGGTCATGTATGGATGTGAGAGTTGGACTGTGAAGAAAGCTGAGCGCCAAAGAATTGATGCTTTTGAACTGTGGTGTTGGAGAAGACTCTTGAGAGTCCCTTGGACTGCAAGGAGATCCAACCAGTCTATTCTAAAGGAGATCAGCCCTGGGTGTTCTTTGGAAGGAATGATGCTAAAGCTGAAACTCCAGTACTTTGGCCACCTCATGTGAAGAGTTGACTCATTGGAAAAGACTCTGATGCTGGGAGGGATTGGGGGCAGGAGGAAAAGGGGATGACAGAGGATGAGATGGCTGGATGTCATCACCGACTCGATGGACGTAAGTTTGAGTGAACTCTGGGAGTTGGTGATGGACAGGGAGGCCTGGCGTGCTGCGATTCATGGGGTCGCAAAGAGTCAGACACAACTGAATGACTGAACTGAACTGAACCGAACTTACATATATTACCTCATTTTATCCCTTTAATTGTTTTTATTCCTATTTTACATGAGGAAATTGAGTATCAGAATGGTGAAGTGACTTCACTAGTCACACAATAAGAGACACTGGATGAGATGTTGATCTGGGATGCAAACTCTGGTATATTATGATTTTTTCCAGGATATGATGCAATGTTAAGGGCAGAGAGGGTCAAATCCAAGGAACACTTCCTTTCATCCAGGCAGCAGAGAGGGGAGGATAGAGATTTCATGTGAATAGAAGGCACATCACTGAAAAGGAGAAAATATTGCCTAGAGAAGGGGCTGGCATAACAAACCGGGATGTGAGGAAGATCTCTGCTAAAGTGCAGGTCACATGGAAGGATGTGGCCAAGACACTCGGAGAAATTCATCTTGTCTGAAAAAATTTTCAAGCTGCAGGAAAGCAGGGCCATCTGTTTTAACAGGACAGCTCTGTGGGAACAGCTTCATGAGGATATGTTAAATAAGATCCAGACTTTCAAACCATGTTCTCCTATGAAAGCTGAGGCTAGCCTGAGCTTAGTTTCCCTTATCTGTGAAAAAGAAGCTAAATCTATGGATGGTCACTTCATGTAGACTTTTATTTGGGAGGGGTGGGAGGAGGGTTCAAGACATTTAGCAGTGTCTAGAACACAATAATTGCTTAGTAGCTACTTGCTACTATTATTCTAAAGACCTATAACTGTCACCCACACTTGACATGGGTCCCACCCGTCCAGCTTCTTAACCTACACCACCCCAAAGCCACAGGCTAATTACAAAAATCTACTGGGAGCAAGAGAAGTGCACAAGTAAAACCCCCAGATAACACAGTTTATTAACCTACAAAATGGTGATAGAATTTCCTATTCCCAGGATGGATCTAACAAGATAATATAAACACTCTGCAAACTGCAAATGGCTATCAAAATGTGAAGGAATTCCTATTTTACACAAGTAATAACAGTAATACTGTTATTACTAATACTCCTTACTGCTATTTTTTCTTTTTAAAATTATGAATATATGATAACACATTTACAGGAGACTTGGAAATACAGAACAGAGTGACATATAGTTCCCACTACATATTACAATTGTTTAAGTAGATAAATTAAGATTTTTAGTTGGGAGTTTCAATATCAAATTCTCAGAAATTAACAGAATGAATATACAGAGACATAGAAGAATACAGTAGACTTGAAAAGCATTATAGACCAATTCAACATAATTAAGATTTGCACAATTTTCACACAACAGTAGGATACAAATTCTATTCAAGTTCCCATAGACTATAAACTAGGAGACATTGGAACATATCCAGAGACATAAGACCAGGTGCAGAAATTTCATGGTCTAAAGGCTATTTTTAAAATATGCAAGAAAAGACATATTTTCATAAAAACACTTCTGAAATGGTTTAAGTTAATTTTCTTAATCATTTTATTCTGAGGAACTTGACCAACAGATAATCGTACTAGGGAAAATGGATAAACCAATGCTTACCTTAAATGACAGATGAGGTTTATTTAAATAAATATTTGTTGGTTTGTTTTTTTAAGTGAATCAAACTTGTTTTTTATTCAGTTATTTTAAGTAATTTTATCAATAAATATTTATTAAACCAAGTTACAGTGGAAGAGGCCACACAGCAACATACTAAGAGCACTGGAATTTGAAATAAAAAACTCATCTGAATTCTACCTCTTCTACTCATGAACTTTCAAACCCCATCTTCAACAAGGTTGTCCAGCTCTATTAAAAGGTGACCTTGAACAATTTATGTATCCTTCCGAGTGTCCTTTTTTTTCATTTTTGAAACAGAAATTGCACTATCCTTTCTGCTGACTCAAGGGAATTTGTGAGGACTGAATAATATAATGGACCATCCTAATAAGGTATAGTTCTCTGGCAGAAGAGCAGTGCGTGTTACATTAATAAATTAGAATGGTGGCTTATTATATCTAGTGAGAAGTATTACTGATGAGTGGACTGGACTGACTGTTCATGGTATTCTTTTTCTGTAGGGAATTCTCAGTGAAAAGCTGACTGTAGTCAGAATAATAATGGAGACTGATACGGGATCATAGGTGGATTTTAATAGCAAATGTCATCAAAATGGTTGCCTGGTGTTTTGATTTAATATATTTGCATTTCTTGTTTAGTTTTAATTAATATCAAATACCCATTTTAAAAAGTCCTGTTTCTAAAATACATGTAATAATTGGGGGAAATGATCACACTACATAAAGGTATTGGCTGATTTTTATTTGCTATGATCTGATAGTTGCTCCAGTCACCTTTGTAAGTGCCTATCCATTTTCATGGTGCTCTGAACAATCAGAACAATTAAGATACTATAGATTCACTTTATCCTGATTGAATCAAAATCTTGTGATTCCAAAGCTGATGGACAAATTCCTTCCTCTGCAGAAGAATCTGCCACCAGAACTGTTGTCTCAGAGAACACACTATCTTGGCTACAGTCCAGGAATCAAGAGATCAACACTGAAGCTCTTGGCTCCAGGGACAAGACATAGCTCCTAGGTTAGCACAGTGAAAAGTGAATGCTCTAAGCCTATCTATCTGACACTCAAGAAGTTATGAACAAAACTATGGAGATCCTGATAACATAGTTCAGAAAACCCAACTTATTCTCTATAAAAACATGCTTGCCAGAAAAAAATAGCATATGCAAGAGAAAGTAAAGCTTCCAACTCATTTCCATATTCGAAGACCGGACTGAATATATATAACTGGCTGAGCCTAAATTACATCTGATGGCCTAGACACATGGCATCTGCAAGGGCATATGGGATATGAAGTGTGTAGCTTTCAGCTCTAAAGATATAAGAAGGAACTTTCATTTCCATGAAAGATGAATGGAATAACAGAAAGCAGATTTTACCTGCTGCCTCAAATAACCAAAAGGAAATAAAATCAGACCGATTATATGAAATACTGCTTTTCCAGATACTGGACATCAGGCAATAAAGGACTGCGATCCTTAAGACATGGAAAACAAATGAGGTAAGCCCTACAATTGTCCCAGCTTACTTCCTTGAGAGTTTCCAGGCTACCAAGCAAGGAGAAAAGAACAAGGAGGAGTCTGGCAGACTCGGAGCTGAGAATCTGTGGAGAAAAACATGGCTAGAGTTTCTGGACACGATGACAGAAAGAAGAAAGCTATACAGAAAGAAAATTCTGGAAGTACGTAGAGAGACACCTTTGAGTATTCACCAGAGTACTGGATTAGCACACATACTTGTGAGGAAATGACCCGAGGCCATGGAGAGAATCATCTGAAAGAACTGGAGCAATGTATACTTGGCAACCATAAACATCTGGAAACAGTGCCAGTTCTTACCAGCCAAACTAGAAAATCTTAAAACTCATGGGGCACTGAGCAGCATAATCAGAAGGGTCCTGACTCAGAAGTGGGGCATGGTTAGTCTTAGACTAAATGGTGCTCCTACCAATCTTAAAAGCAAGACTTAAAAGGATTAGATAGTTGAACTGCATCCCAGAACACAGCTCAGTATTTACAGGAATACAAAAATATCTGGCCTCCAAAAGGTAAAATTCACAATGTCTGGCATCTGGCCAATGATTATTAAGCATGCAAAGAAGTAAGAAAATATAACCGACCCTGAAGTGGAAAATTAACCAATCAAAATCACCCAGAACTGACATAAATGTCAGGATTAACAGAAAATAACATGAAAGCAGTTTCTATAGCCACATTCTAGAAGGTCAGAAAGTTAAAAAGTTTTTAAAAAGTTAAAAACAGTTTAAAAAAGTTAAAAGTTCAAAGATTCTTTCTGAAAAGACCCAAATTGAACTTCTAAAGAGAAAAACAATAATGTATGAGATGAAAAACGGGTACCATTAACAGCAAACGGAGAAGGCGATGCACCCACTCCGGTGCTCTTGCCTGGAAAATCCCAGGGACGGAGGAGTCTGGTGCGCTGCAGTCCATGGGGTCGAGAAGAGTCGGACACGACTGAGCGACTTCCCTTTCACTTTTCACTTTCCTGCACTGGAGAAGGAAATGGCAACCCACTCCAGTGTTCTTGCCTGGAGAATCCCAGGGACGGGGGAGCCTGGTGGGCTGCCGTCTATGGGGTCACACAGAGTCGGACACCACTGAAGTGACTTAGCAGCAGGAGCAGCAGCAGCAGAGACTACAGAAGATTAACAAACATGAATATACAGCAAAACAATCTATCCAAAGGAAACACAGAGAAAGATTTAAAAAGCAAAGTCAGTGAGCAATAGTTCAATTCCAAGTGGCCTAATATACATATGGTTGCAGTTCCTGAAACAGAGGAAAGAGACAGGGAATGAAAAAATATTTAAAGGTATTATGGCTAATAATTTTTCAAATTTCCTTGAGAACTATAAACCCACAGACCCAAGAAGCTCAATATCATATAAGAATAAGAATCAGGAAAAAGAAATACACCAAGATGCATCACAATCAAATAGCTTAAAACCAGTAATAAAGAGAAAATCTTTGTGCCAGAAAAAAAGAGACACATTTATATAGACAGAACAAGGAAAATGAGGATGACTATGGACCTCGGAAAATTTTTCAAGAGATGGGAATACCAGACCACCTGATCTGCCTCTTGAGAAATTTGTATGCAGGTCAGGAAGCAACAGTTAGAACTGGACATGGAACAACAGACTGGTTCCAAATAGGAAAAGGAGTTCATCAAGGCTGTATACTGTCACCCTGTTTATTTAACTTATATGCAGGGTACATCATGAGAAATGCTGGACTGGAAGAAACACAAGCTGGAATCAAGATTGCCGGGAGAAATATCAATAACCTCAGATATGCAGATGACACCACTCTTCTGGCAGAAAGTGAAGAGGAACTAAAAAGCCTCTTGATGAAAGTGAAAGTGGAGAGTGAAAAAGTTGGCTTAAAGCTCAACATTCAGAAAATGAAGATCATGGCATCCGGTCCTACAACTTCATGGGAATAGACGGGGAAACAGTGGAAACAGTGTCAGACTTTTATTTTTCTGGGCTCCAAAATCACTACAGATGGTGACTGCAGCCATGGAATTAAAAGACGCTTACTCCTTGGAAGGAAAGTTATGACCAACCTAGATAGCATATTCAAAAGCAGAGACATTACTTTGCCAACAAAGATCCGTCTAGTCAAGGCTATGGTTTTTCCTGTGGTCATGTATGGATGTGAGAGTTGGACTGTGAAGAAGGCTGAGCGCCAAAGAATTGATGCTTTTGAACTGTGGTGTTGGAGATGACTCTTGAGAGTCCCTTGGACTGCAAGGAGATCCAACCAGTCCATTCTGAAGGAGATCAGCCCTGGGATTTCTTTGGAAGGAATGATGCTAAAGCTGAAACTCCAGTACTTTGGCCACCTCATGTGAAGTGTTGACTCATTGGAAAAGACTCTGATGCTGGGAGGGATTGGGGGCAGGAGGAGAAGGGGATGACGGAGGATGAGATGGCTGGATGGCATCACTGACTCGATGGATGTGAGTCTCATGAACTCCGGGAGTTGGTGATGGACAGGGAGGCCTGGCGTGCTGTGATTCATGGGGTTGCAAAGAGTCGGACACAACTGAGTACTGATCTGATCTGATCTGATGGACCTCTTAGCAAAAATAAAACAAATAAAAAAAACAGTAGAATGACATCTTCAAAGTACAAGAAAAAGAGTCAACTTCGAATTCTGTATACAGAGAAAATATCTTTCAAAAATAAAGGTAAAATAAAGATGTTTTCAAATATAAGAAAGCTGAAAGAATTCATTAGCAGCAGATGTACACTATAGGAAAAGGTAAAAGAAGTCCTTCAGGGCTTAGAGGGAAGGAAAATGAAGTGGAAGTCTGATTTCACAAAAGAAGTGATACATAAGCATTTTTTCTTTTTATTTAAAGCTCTTTAAACCTGTGGTTAAACCAAACTACTAACAAAGCATCATGGAGGTTAAAATTTTATACATAATTTATATATACGATTTTTAAAAATTTATATATACAAGGGCTTCCCTGATAGCTTAGTTGGTAAAGAATCTGCCTGCAATGCAGGAGACCCTAGGTTGATTCCTAGGTCGTCAAGATGCCCTGGAGAAGGGAAAGGCTAACCACTCCAGTATTCTGGGCTGGAGAATTTCATGGACTGTGTGTATAGTCCATGGGGTCGTAAAGAGTTGGACATGACCAAGTGACTTTCACTTTCTTTCACTTTATATATACAAACAAGCAGAAAAAGAACAACAACAACAAAAGCATCAAGATGATTAGACAAACCTAATCACATTAAAAATCACATTAAGTTCTAAATATCTTAGTCAATACATTTATCAGTGAATTATCAGTGAATACAAAATAATATGAGTAAAAGAAAGTGAATACAAAAATAAAATCTAGCTTTATGATATTTGTAAGAAACATACTTTAAATCTAAAGACATAAATAGGTTGAAATTAAAAGAATAAGAAAAGGTATATACCATGCTGTGTGTGCTAAGTTGCTTAAGTCATGTCTGACTCTTTGTAACCCCGTGGACTGTAGCCCCCCCAGGCTCCTCTGTCCATGGGATTCTCCAGGCAAGAATACTGGAGTGGGTTGCCATGCCCTTCTCCAAGGGATCTTCCCAACCCAGGGATTGAACCCACGTCTCAACATCTCCTGCACTGGCAGGAGGGTTCTTTACCACTAGCTCCACCTGGGAAGCACACATACTATCCTGACACAGGACATAAAAAAGGCTAGAGTGGATATATTAGTATCAGAAAAAACTAGATTTCAGAGCAAAGAATGTTACCAGAAGTAAAGAAGATGCTTTTATAATGGTAATGATTCCAATTCATGAGGAGGTCAAAACAATCCTAAACAGGCATATAATAAAAGAGCTTCAAAACACATAAAACAAAGCTAGAACACTACTTGTCATATCTTAAGTTAAGAAATATTTTATTGGTAAAAAATGCTAACCATCATCTGACAACACAGAGTTGCCACAAACCTTAACTTTGTAAAAACTACAGTATCTGTGAAGTACATTAAAATGAAGTATGTCAATAGATATCTCAGAGAAAAAAAGTCATATTTTTTCTATACATTAAGTCTTGAAAATGACTTCACTTCTAGAAGCTGGTGCAATTAGATCATATTTCTGCTCTATTTGCTCAGCTTTTCTCACTTGCTATTTGATCTTTGTAAGACTACCTCTTTCTGACATGATGTTTTCCTTAGACCATGGAGTTGTGGCAATTTTGTTCCTGACAAAATTACCATAATGGATGACATTCAGAAGTATTTGTACTGAATGACTGTACTGATTTTGACCAAAAAGAAAAAAGACACACACACACAAATTATTATTTTGGAGATTTTTTTGTACTTATTATTTGTTGTACTAGACATAAAAACATCTAAAGTGAAAGCAGACATTTAAAGACTTTAAGATTGTCATTTTACAAGAAATAATAAAATAATTAAAAAGAAAATAAGTATGGCAAGCATGTGCTGCTGAAGGAGAAAGAGCTACAATTTATAAACTTTTAAAATAGCAATGTATAGGGACGTCCCTGGTGGTCCAGTGGTTAAGAATCCACCTTCCAGTGAGGGGGACGCAGGTTGATCTCTGGTTGATGAACTAAGATCCCACATGCCTCCAGGCAACTAAGCCCGCACACCACAACTAGAGAGCCCACGTGCAGCAACTAGAGAAGCTTGGGCACCACAACTACTGAGCCCAGGTGCTCTAGAGTCCATGCTCTGCAACCAGAGAAAGTCCACGAGCTGCAGTGAAGACCCAACGCAGCCCTACCCCCACAAAAAAAGAGTAAAAGCAAAAGAGAAATTCTCAATGTTGTTATTTTTTGAGTATTATTCCTGCAAATTTCACTTGCATCAGTGCATATCTTTATTTGGCAGTATTTTTGTTGTACATTACTAATAGGAATAGTTTCAACATCAGTTTCAGCATCATTGTACATATTTTAATACAAGATGGAACTGGACTCCACATCTTCTTTCATCATTAAAATATATGTAAATGGTTAAAATTAAAATAAAATGAAGTTACTGTGAAAATAATAATTCTTAGTCTGTAAAACCACTATAAATACCACAGTTATTAGGAAAAACGGCTCACCATAGGCTGAAGCATGACCGTGGATTTATAACTAATTCAACAAACATTTATTGAGCACTGCTCTCTGATAGGCTCTGGAATAAAGAAAGGCAGATAGGTACTCTGTTCCCACGAAACCAGAGGCCAGGTCAGTATGTCCCTGCCATGATGGCAGGCGCTGTCTTTTTTCTCCTACTCGAGAGAGCCATGTTGGAACATGAGCAAGTGAACAGGTTGTCAGTAAAACAGGAATTTCAAATCTGATTTAATTTACAAAGGAAGTAAGTCTGTGAAACTAGTTCCACTAATAGTAACACATCACATTGGATGATATATTCAGCCCACTATGAATTTCAATACTAAAATTTTTCACAGACGTTGCTGTTGTTTTCACCTGGACCTGCATTCTGGTTTCTGTGGTGCTCAGTTGCTCAGTCGTGTCTGACTCTTTGCGACCCCATGGCCTGTAGCTGGCCAGGCTCCTCTATCCATGGCATTTTCCAGGCAAGAATATTGTCTCTTCCGGACCCAGGGATCAAACCTGCGTCTCTTGCATGGCAGGCGGATTCTTGACCACTGCGGCACCCGGGAAGCTCTACTGGTTTCTGTGGAAGAGCACCTAATCAAGGCCAAGGGGATCGAGACTTCCTTTCTTCCTTCTTTCTTACTCTCTCTTTCCTTCTCTTATGTCTCTCCCTCTCTCTCTCCCTCCTCCCCGCTTCTTCCCCCATACTTTCTTTTCTCTATCCTTTCCTTCCTTCCTTAATTTTTCTCTCTCTTTCATTTTGGGGTCACAGGGAGCAGAAGGAAACCTTTCTCTTGTGGCAGAAAGTAAAAAGGTACAACTTGGAAACTTTGAGAGACAAGTTCCCTAATTCATGGACAAATGTCTCCATAGTTAGAGAAATCAAACCCCCAAGAGGAATAAAACAGAGATGGGAGGCTGAAAGTTTGAGGGCACTCAATATGCCTGGTTCACATTCCGGACTCAGAGCTCCATTTCTGCCCTTCTGTCTGATCTATAAGACATATACCCATTTTTTTGCCTAAGGTTAAAATCATGTTCAAACAAAAGGGGTATCCATCTTAAAAGAGTTCAATCCATCTTAAACCAGTTGATTAAGACAATCTGGTTGGGAACTGCTGCTTTAAAGAGAAGAATCTTTTCCCATTAGAAAAGCTCAGGAGAGAGAACAAGAACAGAGATTTACATTGTTAGTCAACAAGTTTAATAATAATTTGACAAGCAAAATACTCTGGACACCTCTAAATAAATGTCAAGAGGAAATAACATTATTTCAGCTAAAAAATACACCATTGCAAGAAGACTGAAGAGCCACCTTAAATTGGAATTAAGGTGCTCTTTCATCTGCTAATAGTGACTAGTATCACAGGTAAAAATAAGTAAGGTTCTAGACAGGAACCTTCTTGTTTTTCCCCAGCCAGCCTTGTCTCTAATTCCAATGGAAATTTTAAAAGGCCTATGTGAAAGTTTGGAAACTATATAAAGTTGAATTTGGGATATATATATCCATGTAAAGAGTAAGACTCCGTGATTTAGAACTAAAGGAGCTTCAAGGAAATAGCTACTATTCTTTCAAATTACCCCTTTTGTTGACTCTAGCCTGGCCTGGATAAAGCTACTAATACCAAATAAAAACCCTACAGGAACAGTAAGCGAGCCTTGGTTTAGAAAATCTCACACACTTGGCATCCCATTTTACCTTCCACTTCTCATTTTGATGGGCCTAGATTTGGCATTCTGATTTTGGATTCCTTTCCCTTGCAGCAATAGGGATTACAGCCTGTTAAATGTGCTTTGGTTCCAAGGCTGTCTAGGCTCAGGTTATTAGAATGATTCCCAGTGAAACTCCTATACTTTTCTGGTTCGAGGATGAGGATCCAGTATCCAAAAAAGAAACTTTTCAACTCAAAATCCATGTACACTTCCCAAATGCCTACCAGGTCCCAGACATGGTGCTTTGCACTGGGAATGCAATAATGGGTTTAGACATTGTCACTCACATCTAGGGTCTCACAAGAAGGGGAGGGATGTCTACAGCTCATCTGTGAAACTACAGGTTGCTTCATAGTCATCACGCACTCCTGTATGCCCACTTCCCCCAGAAATATAATCAATGGATTTTTGAATTTGTTGAATTTGTAAATCTGCCGTGGGTGTGTGGGTGTGTGTGTGTGTGCACACCACCTGGGAAGCCCACAGGCTTTAGTAAATAAAATTCTGATTTTCAAAGAAAATGTGATAATGATAATTTTCCAAAGGAAGATTAGGTAGCTAGTAACAAGGAAGCATACTGCTGGCTGTTTACCTGTATCAAGCACTCTATCCTATGCCTCGGTGAAGGTTAAAGTCGCTCAGTCGTGTCCGACTCTCTGTGACCCCATGGACTATACAGTCTATGGCGTTCTCCAGGCCAGAATACTAGAGTGCGTAGCCATTCCCTTCTCCAGGGGATCTTCCCAACCCAGGGATCAAACCCAGGTCTCCTGCATTGCAGATGGATTTTTTACCAGCTAAGCCACCACGGAAGTACTCTCTGCCTTACTTATTCTATACTGCTATAGAGAAATAATGCATGGAAAAACCCAGCTCAGAGACTGGCACAGAGATGCACTATTATCATTATTGCTACAGCTTATAGCAATCTAGCAAAGGAGGTTCTTAGTATATAACAGAAGAATTAGCTAAGGCTCAAAGAGGCAAAGCAACTTAGGGAAGTCTCACAGTCTGCATAGCAGAGCAGGGTGCCAACTCAGGAGGCTGAGCTCCAAAGCTCTTGCTCTTTCTGCTCCAGTGCCGTTGAATGAGAAGATAGTACAGAAGATAATATGCATGATCTCTCATTTGAGAGTTTCATTTATGTAAGGCATAATGATTAAATAACGATGAAATACTCAATTCTGTTCAGCTCCCAGTTGTTGAGGCTCTATTTGGCATACAACAAGAAATGTCCTTTGAATGCTAAATATTCAACGTTGAAAAGTCAGAAATTGCCTCTTTAACCTTTAACCGTGTCAGACGGAGCAGATCAGTCTTAGAGATGACTGGCCTGCCCTGCTGGGCCCCTGCACATCCTCACGTACATGTGTGCAAATGTCATCAAAGCCACTTTCAGGCTGAGGCAGCTGTGGGCAGTGCCAGTCGCTGCGCCATTAGCAGGGGCAGTGAGGTGCAGAGGGTAAGAACACTAGCCATACACGTGAGAAGTGGATTCTAGACTGACCTCTGCCTGACATTAATTTAAGTCTTCAACCGTCCTGACCTTCAATTTCTTTGTGCATGAAATGGAAGTTTTGGAGTGGTTTATCTCTAGGGTAACTTGCAGCCTCGATATATTACAGCTCACTTTTGGGTTAACAATGGGCTTCAGTGAACTGAATGATAGGGTTTACAGTAGGGATTTTGAAGACAAGTCTTGTCTCTTTTTGTGAAAAGTATATTTAAGAGAACAAAAACTACATAACCTCAACTGTCCTGCAGCTTCCAGCAAAATTACCTTTCATATAATAGGTGTTCAACTGAAATTTTTATTGATAAAGGAATAACTAAATACTTTATAAACTAAAGGAAAAACATAAGATTTCAAGTGCAAACACCAATAGAATTGTGTCTGCAGTGTCTCAGATGTTTTGGCATACCTACTTCTAAATCTGCGTCAAGAATAACAATTCTAGCTCCCTGGTCAGATGCCTTTGAAACATTCTTTTAAATCTGCAATTATTTTTTACAGTTGAATCTTAGCACTAGGAAGTATTTACAATGAAAACTCAGGCTTATTTTTCTGTGTTTAATATTAAATTTCTGAAAAACTTATGAAGGACAGTATCAAGCCACTTGTATGTGCTTCTAAGAAACACAGAACATAAAATGAACATTAGGTCTCTGTTCCCTATCACAAACTTCTGAACTCTGAGCCACCTGCCCGGGTGTTAGAGGACAGGTTAAAATAACAATAAGCAAGGATATATGATAGAAAAGACTATCTCATTTTTAATTCCTAGTACCTAACGCAGTGCTAAGCACACTGTAGTGCTTAATATTTTTTATATGTAAACGATCCTATGAGTAGACATCCACAGTGCTTTCAAAATAAAAGTGTTTTCTGATATATGTTGCACAGCAAAAGAGTTGGCAACCTAGTTCCAGTGTAACAACACTGCTAGCATAAGGGAGTTGTTCAGTTGCTCAGTCATGCCTGACTCTTTGTGACCTCATGGACTGTATACTGCCAGGGTCCTCTGTCCAAGGGATTTCCCAGGCAAGAAGGGTGGAGTGGGTTGCCATTTCCTTCTCCAGGGGATCTTCCTGACTGACCCAGGGATCAAACTTGGTCTCAGGCTTGGCAGGTGGGTTCTTTACCACTGAGCCACCAGGGAAGTCTGGCATAAGGGAGAGATCACTCTAAACCTATTGAATTTAACCAAAAGCTTCTTAATACTAAGTGAATACTCTAAGGTCCAAGTAGCAACTCTGAGAATGTAGAGATATTGAAGTAGATCAGGTTATACACTGAAAGTTTCCTCAGTTGAAGAGGAGCCATCAAACTGGAATAATATTCTCAGAGAAATGAGACTTGTGAATAACAGGATATCAAATAAAATAGATCCCAGTTGCAAATGGAGGCACATGTTAGAGATAGTAGAAATGAAACTCTAAAGACAGAGGAGTTTTGAAGAAAGCTCTCAGCTTTCTTTATAGTCCAATTCTCATATCCATACATGACTACTTGAAAAACCAGAGCTTTGACAAGACGGACCTTTGTTGGCACAGTAATGTCTCAGCTTATTAATATGCTGTCTAGGTTGGTCATGGCTTTTCTTCCAAGGAGCAAGTGTCTTAATTTCATGGCTGCAGTCACCATCTGCAGTGATTTTGGAGCCCCTAAAAATAAAGCCTCTCACTGTTTCCATTGTTTCCCCACCTATTTGCCATGAAGTAATAGGACCAGATGCCATGATCTTAGTTTTCTGAATGCTGAGTTTTGAGCCAACTTTTTCACTCTCCTCTTTCACTTTCATTAAGAGGTTCTTTAGTTTCTCGCTTTTGTAATAAGGGTGGTATTATCTGCATATGTGAGGTTATTGACAATTCTCCAGGCAATCTTGATTCCAGCTAGTGCTTCATCCAGCCCAGCGTTTCTTATGATGTACTCTGCATATGTTAAATAAGCTGAGAGACAATATACAGCCTTGACATACTCCTTTCCCATTTCGAACCAGTCTGTTGTTGCATGTCTGGTTCTAACTGTTGCTTCTTGACCTGCATATAGATTTCTCAGGAGGCAGGTCAGGTGGTCTGGTATTCCCATCTCCTTAAGAATTTTCCACAGTTTGTTGTGATCCACACAGTCAAAGGCTTTGGTGTAGTCAATAAAGCAGAAGTAGATGTTTTTCTGGAACTCTCTTACTTTTTCTATGATCCAAGGGATGTTGGCAATTTGATGTCTGGTTCCTCTGCCTTTTCTAAAACCAGCTTGAACATCTGAATGTTCACAGTTCACATACTGTTGAAGCCTGGCTTGGAGAATTTTGAGTATTACTTTGCTAGTGTGTGAGACAAGTGCAACTGTTTGGTAGTTTGAGCATTCTTTGGCATTGCCTTTCTTTGGGACTGGAATGAAAATTGACCTTTTCCAGTCCTGTGGCCACTGCTGAGTTTTCCAAATTTGGTGGCATATTGAGTGCAGCACTTTCACAGGATCATCTTTTAGGATTTGAAATAGCTCAACTGGAATTCCATCACCTCCACTAGCTTTGTTCGTAGTGATGCTTCCTAAAGCTCACTGACTTCACATTCCAGGATGTCTGGCTCTAAGTGAGTGATCACACCATCGTGATTATCTGGGTCGTGAAAATCATTTTTGTATAGTTCTTCTGTGTATTCTTGCTACCTCTTCTTAATATCTTCTTCAGTTCGGTCCATACAATTTCTGTCCTTTTTTGTGCCCATCTTTGCATAAAATGTTCCCTTGGTATCTCTAATTTTCTTGAAGAGATCTCTAGTCTTATTCTATTGTTTTCCTCTATTTCTTTGTATTGATCACTGAGGAAGGCTTTCTTATCTCTCCTTGCTATTCTTTGGAATTCTGTATTCAAATGGGTATATCTTTCCTTTTCTCCTTTGCCTTTAGCTTCTTTTCTTTTCACAGCTATTTGTAAGACCTCCTCAGACAACCATTTTGACTTTTTGCATTTCTTTTTCTTGGGGATGGTCTTGATCACTGCCTCCAGTACAGTGTCATGAACCTCTGTCCATAGTTCATCAGGCACTCTGTCTATAAGATCTAATCCCTTGAATCAATTTGTCACTTCTACTCTATAATTGTAAGGGATTTGATTTAGGTCATACCTGAGTGGTCTAGTGATTTTCCTTACTTTCTTCAATTTAAGTCTGAATTTTGCAATAAGGAGTTCATGATCTGGGCCACAGTCAGCTCCCGGTCTTGTTTTTGCTGACTGTATAGAGCTTCTCCATCTTTGACTGCAAAGAATATAATCAGTCTGATTTTGGTATTGATCATTTGGTGATGTCCATGTGTAGAGTCTTCTCTTGTGTTGTTGGAAGAGGGTGTTTGGTATGACCAGTGCATTCTTGGCAAAACTATATTAGCCTTTGACCTGTTTCATTTTGTACTCCAAGGCCAAGTTTGCCTGTTACTCCAGGTATCTCTTGACTTCCTACTTTTGTATTCCAGTCCCCTATACTGAAAAGGACACCTTTTTTGGGTGTTAGTTCTAGAAGGTATTGTAGGTCATCACAGAACCATTCAACCTCAACTTCGTCAGCATTACTGGTCGGGGCATAGACTTGGATTACTGTGATATTGAATGGTTTGCCTTGGAAATGAATAGAGTTCATTCTGTCGTTTTTGAGATTGCACCCAAGTACTGCATTTCAGACTTTTTTGTTGACTCCAATGGCTACTCCATTTCTTCTAAGGGATTCCTGCCCACAGTAATAGATATAATGGTCATCTGAGTTAAATTCACCCATTCCAGTCCATTTTAGTTTGCTGATTCTTAAAATGTCAATGTTCACTCTTGCCATCTCCTGTTTGACCACTTCTAATTTTCCTTGATTCATGGACCTAACATTTCAGGTTCCTATGCAATATTGCTCTTACAGCATCTGACTTTACTTCCATAATCAGTCACACCCACAACTGGGTGTCGTTTTTGCTTTGGCTCCAACTCTTCATTCTTTCTGGAGTTATTTCTCCACTGATCTCCAGTAGCATATTGGGCCCCTACAGACCTGGGGAGTTCATCTTTCAGTGTCCTATCTTTTTGCCTTTTCATACTGTTCATGGGGTTCTCAAGTCAAGAATACTGAAGTGGTTTGCCATTCCCTTCTCCAGTGGACCATGTTTTGTCAAAACTCTTTAGTAAGGGTGCATTATAACCCTAAGATATTATATGTAAAAAATGGAAAGTGGATTCTCCTTCAAATACCACTATGATGACAACAGTAGTAGTTAAGAATAAAACAAGAATTTTAAAAGAAAACATAAATGTTGAAACATGTTTTAAAAACAGTAATGGCTAAAATTGGTTTCCTAACAGGATGATGACATTGATCTGGGTGTAACTAACAGCTGATACCAAAGTCAGAGGAGGTACCCCTGGAACAACCCATAATCCTATTTTTGGCCTGTTGACAGATAGTTTTATCAATTTAACCACAACTGTACCTAGATGCAGTCATCCACTTGTACTTTTTGGGATTTTTCTCTCTCTACATCTCAGCTGAGTATACTGCTGTTACCCCATGGTTTAGTATGTTGTTGTTCTTTTGTTTAACTACTAAGTTGGGTCTGACTCTTTGGACCCCATGAGTTGTAGCCCATCAGACTCCTCTGTCTATGGGGTTTCCTGGCAAGAATAATGGAGTGGGCTGCCATTCCCTTTTCCAAGAGATACCAGTTGAGCTGAACTGAGAAACAACATTTAGCATATACACACTGCTATGTATAAAAAAAGATAACTAATAAGAACCTACTGTATAGCACAGGGAACTCTACTCAATGCTCTGTGGTGACTGAAATGGGAAGGAAATCTTAAGAACAGGGGATATGTGTATACATATAACCGATTCACCTTGCTATATAGCAGAAACTAACACAACATTGCAAAGCAACTCCAATAAAAATTAGAAAAAAAAAAAGGAACACTTGATTATTTTTCTGATTGAAAACATTTTTTCAATGTTTTTCCAGTATTTTTCCAGTGATTGCAGAATGTTTCAATGTTTTTCCAGATGGTATTTTTCCACTGAATTCTGCAGATGAAAATAGTAATGGTCACTCCCCAAGAGGAATTTCTAAGCATTGATTATCAGCGATGATTTAAAAATTCTAAAGCTTTGAATACTGCTATCAAATAAAACTAGAAAAAACAGAAATATCAACACTCAAGGCTTGAAAATTCAAGAGAATAAGATAGCTCATGACCATAGTATAGTTATGTACCATGAAAGTGGGGCTTTGGAGGCCTGGCGGTACCTGAGGTGAAAAGGGAGGAGAGAGAAGACATGAGAAAATGCTAAGAGGTAAAGAAAGAACTTGAGATAAATTAAGGCCAACCCTCCCTAGAGAAGCCAAGGAGGGCTCCTTAAGATGTAAGAGTTCGGGAGTGGGCATGACTTTCAGTCCGAGGTGACCTGTTAGTGCTGAGCAGTAGGGGAGGAACAGATCATAACAGGGACCCCAGAGCAGATGGAGAGCCTGCAGGGTGCAAGGCCTCCTGCTTCAGTTAGGAGTGGGACCGCACTGCCCGGAGCAGAAAAAAGGGCTGTGCCAGTCTATTATTTTTGTTGAACAAACTTAAGCTCAATTCTGTGCCTGTTATGCTTGCCAATCTAAGGGAAATATTTTCATATTGTATTAAAAACAGAATAGTAAATATACTTCAGTATTCTCTTCCGGCTGCAACATAGACAGATCTGGGATGAGCTCCTGGTTGTGCCATTTACCAGCTGGGGCACTGGGATAAATTATTTTACTGAACCTCAAGTTTTTCTCTTCTAGGCCATGAGGATGACCCACTTAAATAGGGTTGTTATGTGTGTTAGTCGTTCAGTTGTGTCTGACTCTTTGCGACCCCATGGACTATAGCCCACCAGGCTTCTCTGTCCGTGGAATTCTCCAGTCAAGAATACTGGAGTGGGTGGCCATTCCCTTCTCCAGGGGAACTTTCTGACCCAGGGATTGAACCTGGGTCTCCTGCATTGTGGGAGGATTCTTTACTGTCTGAGCCACCAGCAAAGCTCTTTTAAATAGGGTTACTGAGTAGACTAAATGAGATAACTGTGTGCATATAATATTGGCATATTAGGTTCTTTACAAATATTATTTCTCTCCTTCATTTCACCTATATCCTCAAAGTGCGTGACTCTAATTCAAAATTAGCAGCCAATATTTACTGAGTTTCAGACACCGCTTTAAGTGCCTCGCTTCCCTCATAGCTCAGTCGGTGAAGAATGTGCCTGTAATGCAGGAGACCTGGGTTCGATTCCTGGGTTGGAAGATCCCCCGGAGAAGAAAATGGCAATCCATTCCAGTATTCTTGCCTGGAAAATCCCATGGACAGAGAAGCCTGGAGGGCTACCGTCCATGGGGTCACAAGAGTCGGACACGACTTAGCAACTAAACCACCACATGTAGTAGCTACTTAATTTGCATTACAGTCTTAAAGGGCAGATACTATATTTAGTCACATTTTCAGGAGTAAACTGAGGCACAGAGAGGCTAAAGAAAGCAACTTGCCCAAGCTCTCACTGCTAGGAAATTGCAGAGCCAGGATATACTCAGGCAATCCAGCTCCAAAGCTGGTGCTCTTAACCGCTGCCCTGTGATGCCTCTGTAAACCAGTCAGTGATATCTTGAATTCACACCAGGGCTGTGAATATCAAAGGTGGCAACATGGCAATGCCCACAGGAGCTATTTCCCTTGCCTCTAGTAAATTGGACTTTAGAAAAATAATGGTCTGATTTAAAATCCTAGTTTCTCTACTTCTAGATACGTGGCTCTGAACAACTGTACCTATTTACCAAAGAAAGGTGTTATGAAGATTACACAAAAATCATCTCCAAAACGCCTGACACAGAGTCACCATTCCCAAAGCTAGTTGCTATTATTTTTATTTTTTTTTAATTTTATTTTATTTTTAAACTTTACAATATTGTATTGGTTTTGCCAAATATCGAAATGAATCCACCACAGGTCTGCTTACAGTGTTTTTTTTTCATCCTCTCTTACTGTAAGCAGCCACTTAAGCTCTAATCCTCTAAGTTAAATGTGCTGCTTTTAATAGGAGGTAGTGAATTAGAGAGCTTCCCTAGTGGCTCAGATGGTAAAGAATCCGCCTGTAATTCGGGAGACCTAGGTTTGATCCCTGGGTTGGGAAGATCCCCTGGAGGAGGGCATGGCAACCCACTCCAGTATTCTTGCCTGGAGAATTCCATGGACAAAGGAGCCTGGCGGGCTACAGTCCATGGGGGTTGAAAACAGCTGGACATGACTCAGTGATGAAGCACAGCACACAGCACAGTAAATTATAATTGACAGTTAACAGAGAGGAATGAGCCATAAAAATTAGGCGGGAATCCAATACTAGCAAGTATGAGGTTGAGATTTTTAAATGCACAAACTTAAACCTGCCTAGATATAAGAAGAAAAACAGAACACTCTAGGTAGTAATGTCCCCATTGCTTAGAAAAGAAACAACAAAATAGTGCTGTCATTCGACAGGAAAACAGTGAAAAATAACCCCTTCTCTAAATGTGGCGATGAATAAATCCTTGTTAGGACTACTTCACCATATCATCCAGCAATCCTATTTCTGTGCACATACCCAAAGGAAATGAATTACTATCTAGAAGAGATACCTGTATCCTCATGTTCACTGCAGCATTATTTATAATAGCCGAGACAGAAACAACCTGTCTACCAACAGATGAATGGATAAAGGAAATGTGGTATATACGACATACAGTGGAACCTTACTCAGACATAAAAAGGGAAATCTTGCCATTTGTGACAACAAGAATGATTCTTGAGGGCATTAAGCTAAGTAAAATGAGTCAGAAAGAGAAAGACAAGTACTGTACGCACTCACTTATTTGTGGACTCATGTCATATCCTGTGGATTCGGTTCATTTATGTGTGAACTCATAGAAACAGAGTAGCTTACTGGTTTCCGGGGGTAGGGTGAGGGAAATGGGTGAAGGCGGTTAAAGAACAGAAACTTCCAGTTATGAGATGTATAACTTCTGGGGACCTAATGTACAGCATGGTGACTATAGTTACTAATAGCGTTGTTATATATTTGAAAATTGCTGAGAGTAGATCTTAAAAGTTCTCACCACACACACCAAAAAAAGGTAATTACGTGAGGTGATGGAGTTGTTAACCAACCTTACTGTGGTAATCATCACATAATACACGTGTATCAATTCATCACATCAGTCTCAGTCTCCGTTCAGTTGCTCAGTCGATTCCGACTCTTTGCGACCCCACGGACTGCAGCACGCCAGGCTTGCCTGTCCAACTGTATCCTCCTAAAGCTTGCTCAAACTCATGTCCGTCAAGTTGGTGATGCCATCCAACCATCTCATCCTCTGTTGTCCCCTTCTCCTCCTGTGTTCAATCTTTCACAGCATTAGGGTCTTTTCAAGTAAGTCAGTTCTTCGCATCAGGTGGCCCAAGTATTGGAGTTTCAACTTCAGCATCAGTTCCTCCAGTAAATATTCAGGACCGATCTCCTTTAGGATGGACTGGTTGGATCTCCTGGCAGTCCAAGGGACCCTCAAGAGTCTTCTCCAACACCACAGTTCAAAAGCATCAATTCTTTGGCTCTCAGCTTTCTTTATAGTCCAACTCTCACATCCATACACGACTACTGGAAAAATCATAGCTTTGACTAGATGGACCTTTGTTGGCAAAGTAATGTCTCTGCTTTTCAATATGCTATCTAGGTTAGTCATAGCTTTTCTTCCAAGGAGCAAGCGTCTTTTAATTTCATGGCTGCAGTCACCATCTGCAGTGATTTTGGAGCACCCCAAAATAAAGTCTCTCACTGTTTCCACTATTTCCCCATCTATTTGCCATGAAGTGATGAGACCAGTTGCCATAATCTTAGCTTTCTGAATGCTGAATTTTAAGCCAACTTTTTCACTCTCCTCTTTCACTTTCATCAAGAGGCTCTTTAGTTCCTAGCTTTTGTCATAAGGGTGGTGTCATCTGCATATCTGAGGTTACTGACATTTCTCCAGGCAATCTTGATTCCAGCTTGTGCATTTCTCATGATATACTCTGCATATGTTAAATAAGCCGGGTAACAATATACAACCTCGACATATTCCTTTCCCAATTTTGAACCAGTCTGTTGTTCCATGTCTGGTTCTAACTGTTGCTTCTTGACCTGCATACACATTTCTCAGGAGGCAGGTCAGGTGGTCTGGTATTCCCATCTCCTTAAGAATTTTCCACAGTTTGTTGTGAGCCACACAGTCAAAGGCTTTGGTGTAGTTAATAAGGCAGAAGTAGATGTTTTTCTGGAACTCTCTTGCTTTTTTGATGATCCAAGGGGTGTTGGCAATTTGATGTCTGGTTCCTCTGCCTTTTCTAAATCTAGCTTGAACATCTGGAAGTTCATGGTTCATGTACTGTTGAAGCCTGGCTTGAACTTAAACTCACACTTAAATTCACTTTAAACTTAAACTGGCTTGAACTTAAACTTGAACAACCTATACTCACACAATGTTATATGTCAATTATATCTCAATAAAGCTGGTGGGAAAGAAAAGAGACACATTGGAAAAAAACTAGATATTTGCTATTAAAAAATGACTACTTAAATGAAATATATTATAAACCAAAAAGAAAACCCAGGTAAGCATACCAGTAATTAAAGGATTAAAAAGGAAGGTGAAAAAAATTTAAGCCTCTTTGATCCAATTAGCCTGAATGCAAAGGAGGGCATGGCAACCCACTCCAGTATTCTTGCCTGGAGAATCCCGAGGGACAGAGGAGCCTGGTGGGCTACAGTCCACGGGGTCACAAAGAGTCGGAGACCACTGAGCGACTAAGCCCAATACTACAAAAAAAAAAAAAAATTCACAGCTCAGGAAGTATTCATGTGCTCTTCCTACTTCCCAGGCTTCTTGCAGTCAGGCAGGGTTTGTGGCCTGTGGTCAATGGTCTATGAGTCAACGTGACAGTATGCAACTCCTTCTCCAGCCATGGCTATTAAGGAAATTATTCCCAAAGGTGCAGCTACAAGATGATGGCGCCTCAATTATTCTGGGTGCTGGAGCTGTGCCTCAGGCCCCATGTGATGTGCAGTGTGAGTGAGAGATAAACTTAATAGTTGTGCTAAGTCAATTTAAGGATTATGTATTATGTCATCATAGAAAGTTTTAAGGGTTAATAAAGTCTTAAACAAGTAATTTTACATAGTACTCTACAATTTACATAAGCATTTCAAATGCATGCTCTTGTTTATCTGAAAAAATGCCTGAGAATATTCTATTGGTCCAAAGAGCATAAAATTAGAGGCTATATTGTCTTAGACTGAAGCAATCAAGGTTTGTATGAAATACAGAAAAAAATCCCTCAGAAAAGGGATTGTTAAAGACAAACCATTTGTAAAGGATACTTTGGGTAGGATTTATGAATTGGATGGGAAGGAAGGCTCGAACAAGAAGAGATGGTCTTTGGATTTCTTCTAACTCTTGAGCTGCTATAGAGGGAACTGTGGGATGTCAGTTCCTGGAAAAGTTGAAATACTTAGTCTAAGAAGGTTTGAATGGAGTTTCTCAGTCAAAGCATGCGGGCTTCCATTGTGATTTTTGTGTAAGTTGTTCCCACTGTAAAGATCGGCCAGAGTTCAGGGAAGAAATTAGGCAGACTTGATATAGCTATATTGAATTTAAATTAAAAGGTAAAGCTACTGCTGATGAAATGCAGAGTGCCTTTATAAAGTCATAGTATTGCGTGTTTCAATACCATGTTATACAGGTATTTAGGAGTGTTCTTTTACTGAAAAATATATGGATAAGGGCTCATTTGGACTATAGAAATTCTCACATAAATTGCTTAATATATTTAAAATTGCCTCAGAGCAAGAAAACTTAAGAAGCAACAAATCTAATTACTTATGGAAACAATTACTTTTCTCTAGCTCTCTGATTTCATCAATGCAAATGGAAGAAAGTTTCCTCTCAGTTCCAGTGTACTAAAATAAGTAAAGCATTGTTGCACTTGGCTTTCAACTGTGAAAGTATTAAGTGCTTCTGTGCTAAATGCTATATTTTTTTGTGCTTTTCCCTTACAATTATCAAAATTCTACTCTGTAAGGACTATCACAATTCATGTTTTTCAGATGAGGAAACTGAAGACAGCTAAGTGAGAGGAACTGGACTTCTCCCTCATTTTCCTTCCCTTTAAGAATCCATCTAAGGATCCTAATTCATGGCTAAAACATGCATGTAAACCAAATTTATTGAAGTAAAGTTGATTTACAATGCTGCATTAATTTCTTCTGTACAGTAAAGTGATTCAGTTATCAGTTCGGTTCAGTCACTCAGTCATGTCCAACTCTTTGTGATTCCATGGACTGCAGCATGCCAGGCTTCCCTGTCCATCAATTCCCAGAGCTCAGACTCACGTCCATCACGTCAGTAATGCCATCCAACCATCTCATCCTCTGTTGTCCTCTTCTCCTCCTGCCTTTAATCTTTCCCCAAATCAGGATCTTTTCCAGGAGTCAGTTCTTTGCATCAGGTGGCCAAAGTACTGGAGTTTCAGCTTCAGCATCAGTCCTCCCAGTGAATATTCAGGGCATATTTCGTTTAGGATGGACTGGTTGGATCTCCTTACAGTCCAAGAGACCCTCAGGAATCTTGTCCAACACCACAGTTCAAAAGCATCAGTGCTCAACTTTCTTTATAGTCCAACTCTCACATCCATACATGACTACTGGAAAAACTGTAACTTTGACTAGGCAGACCTTTGTTGGCAAAGTAATGTCTCTGCTTTTTAATATGCTGTCTAGGTTAGTCATAGTTTTTCTTCCAAAGAAGCAAGTATCTTTTACTTTCACAGCTGCAGTCACCATCTGCAGTGATTTTGGAGCACCCCAGAATAAAGTCTCTCACTGTTTCCACTGTTTCCCCATATATTTGCCATGGAGTGATAGGACTGGATGCCATGATCTTAGTTTTTTGAATGTTGAGTTTTAAGCCAGCTTTTTCACTCTCTTCTTTTACTTTCATCAAGAAGCTCTTTAGCTCTTTGCTTTCTGCCATAAGGGTGGTGTCATCTGTGTATCTGAGGTTATTGATATTTCTCCCGGCAATCTTGATTTCAGCTTGTGCTTCATCCAGTCCAGCATTTCACATGATATACTCTGCATATAAGTTAAATAAGCAGGGTGACAATATACATCCTCGACGTATTCCTTTCCCAATTTGGAACCAGACTGTTGTTCCACGTCTGGTTCTAACTGTTGCTTCTTGACCTGAATACAGATTTCTCAGGAGGCAGATCAGGTGGTCTGGTATTCCCACCTCCTTAAGAATTTTCCAGTTTGTTGCGATCCACACAGTCAAAGGCTTTGGAGTAGTCAATAAAGCAGAAGTAGATGTAGTAGTAGATTCAGGTACACACATATATATGTATATGTATACCTATGTAAGTTCTGTAATCAAATCCCACTGGCCTCCAAAGACAAATTCCCTGGAGGTTCTCAGTCCCTTTGCCAGATCCCCAGGTTGGGAAATCTGCTGTGGGTCCTAGAGTTTTCTTAATGGCAAATAGATGGGGAAATAATGGAAACAGTGAAAGACTTTGTTTTGGTGGGCTCCAAAATCACTGCAGATTGTGACTGCAGCCATGAAATTAAAAGATGCTTGCTCCTTGAAAGAAAAGCTATGACCAACCTAGATAGCATATAAAAAAGCAGAGACATTACTTTGCCAGCTAAAGTCCGTCTAGTCAAAGCTATGATTTTTTCCAGTAATCATGTATGAATGTGAGAGTTGGACTATAAAGAAAGCTCAGTGCTGAAGAATTGATGCTTTTGAACTGTGGTATAGAAGACTCTTGAAAGTCCCCTGGACTGCAGGGAGATCCACCCAGTCCATCTTGAAGGAAATCAGTAGTGAATATTCATTGGAAGGCCTGATGCTGAAGCTGAAACTCCAATACTTTGGCCACCTAATGCGAAGGACTGACTCCTTGAAAAAGACGCTGATTTGGGGAAAGATTGAAGGCAGGAGGAGTAGGGGATGACAGAGGATAAGATGGTTCGATGACATCACCAACTTGATGGTCATGAGATTGTGGAAGCTCTGGGAGCTGGTGATGGACAGGGAAGTCTGGCGTGCTGCAGTCCACGGGGTTGCAAAGAGTCTGACATGACTGAGCAACTTAAGTGAACTGAACTGATATATGTATGCATACATTCAACAGAAGTAGATTCAGTTGTACATATATATAATATTCTCTTTTCATATTTTTCCATTATGATTTATATGAGAAGATATTGAATATAGTTCCCTGTGCTATACAATAGGACCTCGATGTCTACCCATCCTATCTATAATCGTTTGCATCTGCTAATCTCAAACTCCCGATCCTTCCCTCCCCCACCCACCCTCACCCCCCGTTGGCAACCACAGGTCTGTTCTCTATATCTGTGAGCAAGACATGCATTTTAATTAATGTTACTGCACAGGTGGCTCTGTGACTATAATTAAATTGAACTATTCAGTCTGATTTTCTGTGGCTTTTTTCCACAACCAACTTACTGATTCCCTTGCTTCTTCTCCATTATCTATGTGCAAGTGCCATCAACACACAAAATACTGTTGAGATTATTTTATAGAAGAACTTAATGGATAAAAAAATGAATGACAGAAGTTCTGAAAAATGAAAAGTCTGTCATTATCAATTTGCTGGTCCTTGATATCACAGCTGCCTGCCAACGTAGGAGATGCCAGAGACAAGGGTTCAATCCCTGGGTTAGGAAGATCCCTTGGAAAAGGAAATGGCAACCACTTCAGTATTCTTGCCTGGAAAATCCCTTGGACAGAGGAGACTGGAGAGCTACAGTCCAGAGGGTTGCAAAGAGTTGGACATGACTGAAGTGACTTAGCACAAACGCAATCTCACAGCTATGCTCTTGATAACATAGAGGTAATGCTATAGTGTCAAATTTTTATTCAGGTAGGAATATATTTGCAGGTATTAAGATAGAAAAATTAAAGGAATTTATTCCTTTGTTTTGGAGAAGGAAATGGCAATCCACTCCAGTATTCTTGCCTCGAAAATCCCATGGACAGAGGAACCTGGTAGGCTACAGTTCATGGGGTCCCAAAGAGTCGGACACGACTGAGCAACTTCACTCACTTTGCATAATTGACAAGAACATGATCTGATACACAAAGTCTAGCAGCCCAACAATTCTCTAATGTTAACCTTAAACTTAGCTTAAACTATAAAGTGAAAGTCGGTCAGTCATGTCTGACTCTTGGACCCCATGGACTATACAGTCCATGGAATTCTCCAGGTCAGAAAACTGGAGTGGGTAGCTGTTCCCTCCTCCAGGGGATCTTCCCAAACTAGGTGTGGAACCCAGGTCTCCTGCACTGCAGGTGGATTCTTTACCAACTGAGCTACCAGGGAAGCTCAAGAATACTGGAGTGGTAGCCTATCCTTTCTCCAGGGATCTTACTGATCCAGGAATCAAACTGGGGTCTCCTGAATCTCAGGTAGATTCTTTACCAGCTGAGCTACCAAGGAAACCCTAAACTATAAACTATAAAAACAAAGTCAAATAAAACATGCAGAACAGTAACAAGACTTAGAAAGTGTGACTATGGCTCTTTGGTCACTGTATCAGCCACCAAAGTTGTCTTGGATGATCTGAGTGGAGGATGTCCCTTCTCCTTCTCTCTCTCCCTTAAAGTCAACATCATGAAAATAATTTTCCTTCCATTACATCCGTCTCCCTTTCTATATTCTCTTCCCAGTTAATGACCCTACCATCTATCCAGTTGCCCAAGCCAGAAACCTCTGGCTCACTTTTGATCTTTTCCTTTCCTTCAAATCTGACTTCCCTGGTGGCTTAGACGGTAAACTGTCTGCCTACAATGAGGGAGACCCAGGTTCAATCCCTGGGTTGGGAAGATCTCCTGGAGAAGAAAATGGCAACCCACTACAGTATTCTTGCCTGGAAAGTCCCATGGATGGAGGAGCCTGGTAGGCTACAGTCCATGGGGTCACAAGAGTCAGACATGACTGAGTGACTTCACTTTCATTTTCCTTCAAAGCTAACATGTTGCTAGTGTTGAATCTAATTTAAAATGTTGCTCCAATCTTCCTCACCCATTGTCTTTTCCTTATATATGTTCTTTTTAGTTTTTGCTTATGTTACTGAACAGTCCCCAGATATTTTCCAACTTTTGATCTCAGCTTCCTCCCCACTGCATTAAGGTAATTTTTAAATCACCAAGATGATTACATCTTATATAGCAGCAAGGAGCCCTTATCCAAAATACTTCAATAAAAGAATTTGCCTAAATACCTGTATAGCATTAAAGGCTGAGAAACTCAATACCATCACTATATAAAGGCATTATGAATTTCATCAGTCACAATGGTTCAGGAAGGGGCAGATGTACCTTTGTTAACTTTTTTTGGTAACTGTGCCACATGGCTATTCAGGATCTTAGTTCACCAACCAGGGATAGAACCAGAGCTCCTTGCAGTGGAAGTGCAGGGTCTTAACCACTGGACCACCAGGGAACTCCCTATAAATTCAGCTTGGGTGCCTGGAGCCCACTTAACTTCTTTCCTGAAGTCTGGCCCATCTTTAAGCTGGCCCTCCATTCAAACTCCTCACTGTTTATAGCGTGAGTCCCAAATTATTTAACATGTTATCCTTCACCCCAAGCCTAAAATTTAAATTTTTTTCCAGTCTTTGGTTCCCATATTTTAATCACACTATATTCACTGCTCCAAATGTACTATGTATTTGCCCAACTCCACATTTTATTTCGTGTTCCTCCTATCTACAATTTCCCCTTTTCCTATCTAACAGATAGAACCTATCTGTTCTGATCATTCTCTCAAGTCTATTTTCAATGTTTCTTCTTCTGAGAATACACTCTGAGGAGGGGCCTAATACAAAGTGTACTGCTCTCCTCTCTAACTCCCACAGCTCTTAGCTTGTACCAATCAGATTTGTATGGAAGTTTATTATGGATAGACCTGTTTTCTCTGCTGAGATAGTGAAGCAAATCTGTGATGATGGAGAGAGAGCTGAGTGTGAGGAGTCAGAATACCTGCGGTTAGTCCCATTTCAGTCACTTCCTAGGCTCAATAGTTACATCTTGAAAATACAAACAGATATATAAAGATTAAATGAGGTTAAGTGACATAACATAAACAAGAGCATGGCCGGCTTGTCCCGTATTGGGCAGCAGGGTCATGAGCTCTATGAGAGCGTTACATGTGCACAGTTACCTCTGTGCCTCCCATCTACCAGCACGCAGTTGGGGCTCACTGAATGTTTGCTGAAGAAAATAAAAGCAATAAGATAAAAATTTCCACCTTCATCCAAGAGGCTGATAGAATAAAAACAAACTCTGCACTTGTACAGAATATTTGACCTTTCAAAGTACTGACATTTCTTAGGCCTGTCTTTATAACATCCTGAAAAAGGCAAATATTATCATTTCCCTTTTGCATCTGAAGAGACTGAGGCACAGTGCAATTAAATGGCTTGACTAGGCTCATAAAGTCACAGAGAGACCGGAGCCATGGTCTGATGCTCTTTATTTGAGTCTAGAAGACCAGATTGACTGTAACGATTTGATAGTTGCTCCAGGGTAGGAATTAATTTACATCTCAAAATCATTTTGGAGGGTATGTTTTTTACTTGGGCAAGATAGTGCATGTTTCATTCTGCATTTCTGGGAAGAGAGAAAATTAGATTGACTGTTACTGCAATGATTTTCTCACCTCCATTCATGTGCTCCCTGTTTCCCTTGGCTGTTCTTTCAGAGAAGTTATCATCTTCTACTTTATCCCATGAACAACATCTCAGAAACTCTTGAGCACCATCTTACCAATGAAAGATAGGACAGCAAACTCCAAGCACATATTTGAGTTCATATGATAATGTAATAGCTTCTCATTTCGATCAGAATACGACTGCTTATTGATTAAGATCAGGCTTGTGACAGTGAAGTAGAAAAAGCCTGGGCTTTGGCATCAAAATAGCCTGACAAGTCTAGCTGTGTAGCCTTCCAACATTTTCTTCCTCTGTCTGAGCTTTAGATTGTTCATCTGCATTTGGATTCAATAATACTTTCCCAACAGAGTAACTCTGAGATTTAAATGAAGCAGTATACCTATAGAGACCCTCACACGCTGGTTACTCAGTGAATGTTAGATCTTTATGTACATTGAAACTCATTTATTAGAATCACTGGGGAATCAAACATTAAACATAAATGAATTATTCAGAGAGAGCTCTTTCTAAAATAGATGTCATACTTCCCTGCTTTCACAAATAGAATACACTAAACATAATTTAAGCTCCTCTGAAGACTCATGATTTTCTTTGAACTCCTCATTTATGGGATGGTGCATAATAAATGCAGTGATGTCTTCCAGGCTACTGAATAGAACAGAGCTGTCTTTGCCCTGAATCTGCCACATATTTAAATCCTGTTTGTTACCTCCTTGGACTGGTTTGTAACTGCCCCATCTTCTCCATTTCCACTGCCGTGGCCTTCTCTTAGGGCCTCATGATTTCTTGCGTGGATTTACTGCCTCAGTTTCCCTATTTCCAGTCTCATCATCCCCAAGTCCTCCCTCTGCACTCAACAAGAGTAATTTTTCTAAAACTAAACCTGACTACTTCACACTTGCTTGTTTAAAAGTCAAAACAAACCAAACAACCCCTCCCCCCAAAGCTCCAACGGCTCTCCCAGGACTATAGTCTAAAATAGTCACTTTATCATGGTGCATATGTGAATACCTCCACCTCCGTGAGCTGACCTGTCATGTCTCCAGCTTCACCTCCCCTCTGTACCTAACCCCTCAGGACCTAAGCTCCAGTCCTGCCGAGCTGGGTTTTGTGCGGTAGATTCCTGAGGGCAAAAATTCCTGGCCTTTTTTCATACCTTCTTGCTCTTGCGGCTCCCTCTGATTGGAAAACTCATCATGGTTTTTGGATAAACACAAATCTTTCAGAAGGTACCTAAGGAATTTTAGGTTTTAGGCAACCTGTCTTGCCTTTCCTTCCCCAATTCTCTGACCCTTCCTTGGAAGCAATATGGAGCCTGGGCAGCTAGTCATCGCACCACAGTGTTGTGGGGTTAGCTGTGTACCTCCCACCCCCATTAGACTTTGTGCTTCACAAGGACATGAAGCTGTCTCCACAGGCAGAGAGTAAGTACTCTGCAATTGCTGAGGATCTTTTTGAGTCTTTTTGTCTCTATCAGGTTAATTTTTAGCTGATATCCCTGCCAGTTCCTCATATTATTCTACTTGTAATTTACAGTCAGAACTAAATGAATACTAAATAGGTTTAGCATGAGGGACTGTAGAGATCTTTCTGAGGCAAATCCATGAGCTTGGAAAGTTCATGCTCCCACTGACATTTATTTTGCCTGTTAGCCAGTTCTTAGTGGTGTTCTGGGTTCTTGAGATAAACAGATAAATTGTCCACAGAGAATTAGAGTGTAATATGGTGATAGCCACCTTTCCTAGTGTGCCAGGTTCTGAGTCGGCAACTGAGTCAGCAAGGCATTTAAGAGACTCATATGAATTGCTTACATCATTAAAAACAAGTGTATGATATAGATATTATTAACACACACTCTATTTTTTTAAAAGGTGAGTTTGCACCACTAGCTGTGGTGGGGGAAGGGCTTGACACTCAAAGCCTGGTCCTCGGACTTGGGCTGTGCTGTCATCTTACTACCTTCTGTTCCTATTGGAACTAGCCTCTGGTGACAGGAAAGCATTATTTCTTTTGGGAATTTCTCTCCATATTTTTTCTTCCTATCACAACTTAACTTTTTCATTTCTGAATGTATAAAATAAAATCACAATGATGACCTGGAATCACAAATGATCAAATCAAATCATTTAGATGACCTGAAGTTAACGGAACTGTTAGAAAACCTGTTTTGATATTATCACTTATTATAGTAGCTGCAGACAGCAGAGAGAGAATGAGTTGAGTCTGAAAGTCATAAGCCATTCATGTTCTCAGTTCAGCAAGTACACAACCAGTAAAGGGAGGTGGACTGGGCCATTTGTCCTGGGGCTCAGTACTGCCCTCTGACCCAGCCCACAGGTAATTGCTATCTCTGGGAAATCCTTTCTTCAAGTCTGAGCACAAGTTCATTTACCTTGGAGGATGCAGATGGGGGCTGTTAGACTGGCTTCTAAAATGTGATCTACAGCAGAGACTGCAAACAGGCTTTTTCTTGTGTGCCAGAGCAAACAGCATCATGGTGGCCATCACTGAGAAGGATTCTGAAGTGGTCTCCAGACTCAGAGGGAAGAATGCTGGGAACAAATGACCATGTCTGTTCTGAGATCGAGAGAAGCAGATCCTATATTTATTATCGTTGGTAGACATTTCAGTTGTCATTTGGCATAAGCCAGGTTGTGATGCTACCTAATTTAGAAGTCTGTTCTAGATACTGAACTCAGCAGAAAGCATACAACAACAGATTTAGATGCAATCTCTTGGTCGGGCCTGGCACATTACAGATGCTCAATAAATGTTTACTGAAGG
Organism: Bos indicus; assembly: GCF_029378745.1. Taxonomy (NCBI): domain Eukaryota; kingdom Metazoa; phylum Chordata; class Mammalia; order Artiodactyla; family Bovidae; genus Bos; species Bos indicus. The sequence continues at coordinate 12,465,709 of NC_091788.1, read as the reverse complement.
AATAAGTGGAAAATTCTATGGTTTTATGTTAGAAGAAGGATAGAGTTCTTTTCCCCCCCACAATAGTTGAGGGAATGGGCACACTGAGGTCCCTTTGCAAAGAGTCCTGAATGCTGAGAGTTGAGGGCATTGTACTACATGAATCAGTAATTCTCAAACTTAGCTCAATTCTCTAAGATGCTACATATAAACAAAAAGAACCCCTGGTCTTTGCCTGTGATGTTCTGATTGGTAAGTTTAGGGCAAAGTCAAGGATTCTCTGATTTTTGTCTGTTTTAACTATTTGCTAGCTTCCCAGGCAATCTGTATGATCAATCAGATTTGGGAACTACAGCTGCAAGGTAATGTGGTTCTTCAGCAGACAAACAACTGAAGTTCTTCAGCAGATGAACAACTTACTCCCATCAGAGATCTGTGTTTCCAGTTCCTTAAACTCCGATTCCCATTTGCCTATTGACACCAGGCCTGTCCCTGCCTTTGCTGAGATCCTGGACCTGCTAGGCCTTATCCTGGTTGAGTCATATTCCAGTTCCAAAGAGCTCTGCCACAGGGCTCTCTCTCTCAGGAAGAAGGATGAGGACTGAGCACAACATCTGCAGAACGGTGGAGAGATTAATGTGCTGCAGTGGGAATAAATCACGGATGGAAGAAATGAATGAACAGCATGTTTCTGGATTTCAAATAGCATTTCTGGAAACGAACGAGTCGTTCTGCTTGCCCAGTTCAATTAGTTTTCTTATAAATCTGCCCTAGCATTTTTTCACTGCAGCCAATTATCTAACGTGTTCCAGTATGAAAATCTGGTCATTACCAAAAACATAATTGATTTGATCCATGCTCTGACACAACACTTGGCAAAATGCATATGCCTTCATACTGATTAGTCCTGCTGGGCTATTATTTTTCAGTAAGGCAGAAAACCATGTTGGCAATGGGCAGTGCAGTAATATGAAAATATGAGGGCCTTATTTCTGTGGAAAGTTACAGCAAAAAAAAAAGGTGTGGATGGAAGTCCAATGAGGACATCATTTGTCCTAAGACTTGGACTAAGAATCTATTTATCTCTAACACTGCCTTTCTGTAGGAGAAAAAGTGAAGCTAAGAGAGGGCACAGACAGAGCAGAGAGAGCAGGGCCTGGGCCTGAGAGATGGAACTTGAATTTCAGGGTGGCCACCTGCCACTTTATAGCCTAAGGGCGAGGCACATTCCTCAGCCTTTTTGATTCACAGGGTGCTTGTCTGTAAATCCGGGCACGTTATTCTCTACCCCATAGTGCTGCCCAGAGGAAGAGCAACAGTGAAGAGAGGGCCTGAAATATATTATTAAGCACTCAGTGACTAGTGGCAAGCATGTAATACGGCTGGCCAAGTCACAAAACTAGTTTGCTATTTTTGGTTCCAATTTTGTTGCCATGTATAATGCAATCTTGTTTACTTAATGAAAAATTAAGGCAATAGAATCACATTTTAAAGAATATTATTATTATTCCTTCCATGCCCTGTACTTTCTATGACATACGGAGTTTAGGCCCATAGTCTGCATTTTTTTAGTGGGAAAAAAACCTCTGTATGTGGTGTGTATGAGCATGAGAAAAATATCACACATTCAAGAAATTTCATAAAATCTCTCTATAGAATTTAAAGAGAAATAAGATGGCTATTATGCACAATCCACTAAGGCAAAGAATATTAACAATAACTTATAATTCCTCTGGCTGTTCTTAACAACAGCATGTCCCTCTAAACCACTCTCTGTCCATAGGTAACTCTCCTGAATTTAGGGCAGATCATCCCCTTTATAGTGCTATCACATACATATATGTGTTCCTAAATAATATGTTGAATATGGATACAGATATGGAATCATACTGTGTATCTTTTCCCATGACTTGCCTCTTAGAGTCCATATTATAGTCATTGTATGAATATAACACAATTTATATATTCACTTGACTATCAGACATTGAATTATCCTTAGATTTTATTAATAGTATTGGTATAAATAAATACATTAAAAAAAAACAGTATTGTTATGTACGAAGTGTCCCTAGGGTACAGACTAAACGAATGAGTTGTCGGGTTGTTTTTTCAACTTTACTATATAATGTTAAACTGTTTCCCAAAGCAGATGTTCTAGTTGACACAGTGAATGAGAGTTTCAGAAGTTCTAGATCCCTTCCAACACTTGGACTGACCAGACTCTTTAATTTTGTCAATTTGGTGAATATGAAATGATGTCTTCTTATACTTTAATTTCAATTCCTGATTACTAATGCTTTTAAGTAACTCCTCATATGTTAATAAGTCATGTGTGTGTGTGTGTGTGTGTGTTTTAAGTCCTTGCCCATTTTCTACAGGGGTGTTTGAGCCTTTCTCGTTGTGTTATAGCTCTCTGTATCTGGTATTCCAGACAGTGATCTTTCATCAGCTACACACTGAAAAGTCCTGTTCCTTCTGTTTCCAATTCATATCACATTTTACCTCAGAAGTCAGAGACAGAATCCAAAGGTTTTCATTTTCCTAAAGCTTCTGATATCAATAGCTGCAAATATAGACAGATTTCAAGATAAATAATTCATTAGTGTGGTTTAAAAGAAATGTATTCATGAATATCTTTGCTCAGGCTTACAGAAGGTGCTTGAAGAGCTTATTAAAATAAACCAAACCAAATTAAAAACTAAAAGGCAATGCTGTGATGATGAAGGCTTCCATGTCAAGACTCCAAATACACTAAAAATTTATCTCTAGCAGTTAATATATTCACAATGACAATGCTTCAAATGGCTTCTTTTACCCATAAGACTTTCTGTCTATTTTTAGTGTATCACCCAACCAGCACAGACAAATGTTACCAAGTCTACCCCTGAATTTCAAGCTTTAGTGTAAAACTTTTAAGAGTAATTTTTTTTCCCTTTAATACAATTGTCTTGGAGTCATATTTGTAGTCAACTCATCTTTGGGTTTATGAGGAACTTAAGAATACACTCTACCAAAAATCCCCTATTTTAGGGGCAGTGAAACAGTCTATATGATACTATAATGATAGATATATCATTATATGTCAAAACCTATAGAATGGGCAACACCGAGAATGAACAGTAATGTAAACTATGGACTTAGAGTGACAATCCTGTGTCAGTATAAATTCACCAATTCTAAAAAATGTACAATTCTGGTGTGGGAATTCGATAGTGGGGGAGCTTGCATATCGGTGGGGGCAACAGGTGTACAGGGAATTTTTGTACCTCCTGCTCAATTTTGCTATAAACGTAAAACTGCTCTAAAAATAAAGCCTGCTAAAAATTTAAAAAATTAAATGCTGGGAGAAAAGAGCTTTTTAAGATCCACTAAGAAGTGGTACTGGATAATATGGGGTGGGCGCGGGGGAACCAAGCAAGCAAACAAACAAACAGAAAAGTCTCAACTAGTTTCTAAAGCAATGGCCCCGGGGATATGACTGCAGAAAAGACAACAATGGTAACAGCAATAGCAAATGCTTCCTGACTGCCAGGCAATCATCTAAAGCACTTTACCCAAATAAACTTAGTTAACCTTCCCAAGAACCCTATGGGATAAGAACTGTTACTACATTCCTTTTAAAGATGAAGTAACTGAAGATGAGAGGTAAGGAATATGTTCAAGATCATGCAACCAGTCACAGGTGGAGCAGCTCTAAGTGTCGGCTCTCTGTTCTTACCTCTCAAGTCACCACTCACCTTCTGAGTGCAGAGGAGTGCAGAACCAGGCTAGGGAACAAATCACAGAACAATGCACCCAAGGGTACTTCCACAAATCTGTATGCGGGCAGATATTGAATGTATTGGTCTACCCTAGTGGCTCAGATGGTAAAGAATCTTCCTGCAATGCAGGAGATGTGGGTTCGATCCCTGGATCAGGAAGATCCCCTGGAGAATAGAGTGGCTACCCACCCCAGTATTGAATGTATAACAATAACATAAAAGTTCAGGGTTTCACTCACTATGGTCCATTAATGTGAGAACTTCATGCTTCTTGCCTTTCACGTGCAAAAACTAATAAACAGAAACCTTAATTATATAGAGTTGGGAGACAAGAAGTGGGACAGCTCATGTCCTTGGACTACAGCAGAGCCCAACAGGAAGAAGAAATGATTTCTTTTCTTTCCTGGCAAAGACTCAGCTAATGAAAAGCCATGGAAACATTGTTTACTCTAGCCCTCCCAATTTCTGTTTTTCCATTAAAAAGTTCTCTTTCCCTTGCTCTGGAAGGGATTGTATGTGGCTTACCATGGTCGCAGGCCCTGAATTGCAATTCTCTGCTGATCCCTAATAAGCCCATCTTTGCTGGAGAAATACCTGGCAGTCTGTTTGCTTTAGGTCAGCACATGACTGTCAGTATTTGCCTGATATCAAGCCATGAAGGGTAGTAATAAAAACACTAGCGTCTGTGTTGTGCAGAGCATCTCCCGCCCCAGGCTGTCATTATGACCTACTTATCTGTGCATATGGCTTGACTGGAGATCCCTGGGGAAGGGGGCAAACATTCGTTGAGTGCGTTTTCTATGCTAGATATTACACTGCCCTTTGGAAATGTCATTCTCTAGTCATCAGTATCTCTGTAGTGCTTAAATTCATTTCAACAAACAGAGCTGCTGCCATATGAAAACATAACTTAGTTACTTTTGTGTACTAAAAGAATAATGCAAACTTGGGATCTGCAAAGGGATTAACCTCTTTGTTAAGAACCAGATAATTCATAGTCAGGAGAGAAATTTAAAGACAATATAATGAAGGGGGAGAAAAAATTAGCTAAAACTGTAAGCACTTTCTGTTTTACTCAGAGGGGGTAAGTCTTTAGATGGGTGCAACAAGAAACTAAAAACATAACCTTATCAAAGTGCAACACTGACGAGAGGTATTGAAATTCTTTCACACCTCCACTAGCATTTCACATCATCTTTTAAATCAAAGAAGCCATGTTAGCTGCCCTTTAGAAGCATCAGCCACCACAGATATGAGTCTCTCCACAGAGTTTAGCTTACCTTCGTTTCAAGGAAGAGAGGTACTGCCAGTAGAAAACTGAAGTGCTTGAACCTCATACTCTCCAAACTCACAGAAGCAGCCATCTCAACCAATGCAGTCACAGAATATAGTAACGGGCTCCAGGGCATTTAGTAAAATAGATACTAAATTGTCCTCTGGTACCTATTCCCTTTCAGGAGTACAACACTTCCCATCCACCCACCATGGACTTTTAGGAAGGCACACCCAGGTAAAGACTGCATTTGTTACAATCACTTTAGAAGACTTTTAACAATTTATTTTGAAGTATTTGCCTACCTAAGACCTTGCAATTTCACTCCTCTATATATACCCAAGAGAAACAAGGGCTTATTTTCTTTGAAAGACTTGTAGAAGAATGCTTATAACATCTTTGTTCATAATATCCCCAAACTGGAAACAATCTGAATGTCCTTCAACAGAAGAGTGGATAAACAAATTGTGTTATATTTATACAGTGGAATAATGCATAAAGCACTAAAAAGTAGCAGACTACTGAGATACAAAACAATATGGATTACTCTTAAAAACATAATGTTGAGGCAAAGAATCCAGATATGAAAGACCACAAACTACATGGTTACATTTATATCAACTTCAAGAGTAGGCTAATCTAAATTAGATTAAATTAGATTCAGACGGAAAATTCTGAATGTTATCTCTCAGGGTGAGGGTCGAAACCTAGTATTAACTGGAATGAAACATGAGGAAATCTGGGGTGTTGGGAACTTCCATATCTTGACATGGGTAGTGGCTACACAGATGTATACTGTCATTAAAATGCATTGATTAGTGCTTTTTATTATGTATAATTATATTTCAGAACGATAGGTAAGGAGGGACCAGTAGGGAGGGGGAGACAACGACAGACACCCTGGGAGTGCCAGTCAATGGGGACAACCTGAAACCCTCCCTATAGTATTTAAAACCAATACCAAACATGTTACACTTTCAAGGCAACCAGTTCTTAAATGACCAAGGCTAAAAGGTGAGATTTGTGCTTCCTCCCTAGTTATGATTTTTTTTAAGTTAAATTATTTGTGTTTGGCATATATGAGCTGGATGTCAGCTGAGGGGAAAAAGCCAATCCAGAGTTAAGATGAGTGGTTAATCGGTTTGGGTATAATCAAATGTCAACAGTAACCTCAAACTTCTCTAATAATTTGGAAGGAGAATCTGTGCATTCACTTGAATGTTATCTTTGGAGCCAGAATTACTCCTGTGTAATTCTTGACTCTGCCTCTGTGTGAATTTGGCCAAGTCCACTGACTTTGAGACTGTTTCCTCATCTGAAGAATGGAGTAACAGCACTTCTAGGGATGCTAAGAATATTGCTGAGTGGACACATGAAGAGGCCCTAGAATGTCATATACACTCAGCAAAAACTTAGTAGCTGTTATTCTCTTAGGAAGACGAGATCTGTAGTTCAAGAAAGTGATATAGTTTGTACATGTTTGACTCTGGCGTTTGATTCATTTAGTTGTATTTGGCCTTGTTCACAAAAGGTTCAAAGTACCTATAATATATTTATTACTGAGTGAAATTACTCTTGCATTCACAGTACCTCTGATATCCTCAATTCAAAAGGCAATAGAGAACAGGTGACAGGCAAGCAACCACGGGCAGTCTCTCCCAGGAGAGGTGGGTCCACAGGAAGGCCATCTCTCTCTTTCTCCTTCCCAAGCGTTTATATCCCAGCACCTCCTTGCATAGATTTTATATAATTTTTAAAAATAGTGCACATGCCTTCAATCTCTCTGAGTAATGGAATTGATTCAGTAGTTTTCGGGTCAACCTGACATCACACAAACCTTCAGATACCACAGCTGATTCTAATACAAGAGCTAAAAGCAGAGTTGGTGTTGCTGTTTGTTGGGGGGAAAGCTAAGGGAGGGAAGTGTTTTATTTATAGCTCCGGTATTATGATTATAAAATCCAACAGACCGTGGTGGGGCTTTGTTACACAATCAAGGGTCTCCAATTAATTCCTTCAACACAGCAGACTGTTCACAGAATCGCAGATCGGAATTATGTACACGTTCCCACTTTGAATCCCCTGCTGTCCAAGAACTTTCTTTCCTGCCAACAAAGTGACAGCAAGCAGCCAGCATATTCAAACAGAAGTCCCCTTTTAACTAAATATTACAATATTAGGAGAAACCATATGAAACATTGACAATTTCATCTGGTTCAAGCTAATATTTATATCAAATCATAGGATGAGTTAAATCAGAGGTGAAAATGACCAAAAAGGAGCTGGCCAGATATTTCCTCTAGTCCAAGTTCTTCCACCAGGGGCTCAAACTGCCTGCATGATGAGCTCAGAAAATAGCTGAAGCCAGGCGATCGCTTAACCTCAGACATGCCCTGCTACCTCAACACGTGGTCTCTGGAAAGACCTCACGGGCTTCTTAGCCTGGAGAAAACTATCGCCATCTATGTACCCGACGGGCCCCGCAGGTCTCCATGTGCCTCATGCTCAGGAGTCCAACAGGTTTACTGCCAACGAGAGATCTGGCTTTGCACGCCTTTCTGGCTCCAAGCACAACTAGGGCAGATGGAGGAGCCCTGGGAGTTAGAGCGGCAGAATTTTGAAATTTCCCATTAAGCCGGCTTGATTTTTATGCCCACAACATACCAAAAAAAGAAAAAAAATAGAAGAATCAGATTTCAGGAAATTATCTAACAACTGATTTTAAATCCCTCAATTTCTTCCCTAATACTGACAACAACATAGGTTGAGTATAAAAGTATGTGTAGGTTTTTGCATGAATACTCCCTTCTCCTCGCACCCCATCTCTCTCCTCCCACGGTGAAGTTGAAATAAGCTAAAAATTGAAATTTATAAAGTGTAGTCCCTTTCTATGCTCAAGAAAAGAAAATCCTACAGAAAAAAAAAATCTAAAGTAGCCATGTTGAAGCCCAGTGGTTTTCTATTCAATTCTTTATGTGCAATAGAATTAACATTTTCAGGGCAAAGACTGTCACACGGGTAGAGGCTGGACCCCACTCGGTAGGAAATTTGGTCAAGATTTAAATGCTTGGTTGTTGAATGCACATGCTTGTACTTCTGGCAAAAATGGGAATTATTTTCATGCCATCAAATTTTGAGTGTAACCCCAGGGTTACATTCCTCAAATATCACATTAGGATAAAGAATTGAAATAACATTGTTTAGAGTCTACTCTTTTCATGTCCGATCCCTAAATTCACCACAAATAGGAATGCTCTAAGATCTGAACTTCTATACCATCTAGCTCTCCCAAAGACTGATTAAAACAGAATCTCAACCCAGTGTTCTGTGACAACCTAGAGGGGTGGGATATGAGAGGGGGGTTCATGAGGGAGGGGACATAGATATACCTGTGGCTGATTCATGTTGATGGATGGCAGAGTCCAACAAAATACTGTAAAGCAATTATCCTCCAATTAAAAGAAAAAAAGAAAATAACAATGGAAAACTAAAACAAGAACAAAAGCAGAAAATGAGAGCCAATGGATATCAGACAGGAAGAGAGCTCAGAAGTGACCTGGTTTTACAAACAAAAATCCAAGGGCCAGAGGTGAGAGTACTTTGTATAGGGTCATGCAGCAACTTGAACCCAGGTCCTCCGACTTTCCCCAGGCTGCATGTATTTCTATCAAGGTGGGAAAGGAATGTCCCTACCTGTGGGTGTGACTGGAAACAAAGCAAAAAAATGGGAAGGTAATTAAGCATTTATTGAGACTTGCGATTTTCTTGCCACTGAAGCAAATAGAGCAAGGAGAGAAAAGAACTTGGGGAATAGCAGTGTAGCTACCATCCATGCAACAGTGGCAGGCTAACAAACCAGTGGTAACCATAATGATACCAAGTTTACTAAAAATATCACATTTCCTAGAAGTAATGTTTATCTCATTTAATCCTTTCAACAATCCAATGATGATAATAAATAATAGTGGGAGAAGGCAATGGCACCCCACTCCAGTACTCTTGCCTAGAAAATCCCATGGACGGAGGAGCCTGGTGGGCTGCAGTCCATGTTTATCTCATTTAATCCTTTCAACAATCCAATGATGATAATAAATAATAGTGGCTACCATTTATTGAGCATCTCTTCACATGGGCCGAACACTGTGCTGTTTTATAAACAATACCTCATTTTATTTATACAACGTGATATTGAGCTTGTTCTCCATAGTATAAAAATGAGCGAACTGAGACTTAGAGAGTGTAAATTACAGGTCTAAGGTCACACAACCAGTAAATGAAGGAATGAAAGTAAAAGCCAGGTCATATGATCAAAGAACTTAAGCTTCTACATGCACCACCATTCTGGTTCTCAAAAACAGGTTGGTTAAATTTAATACAAAACTCTTGCTGTATCAGTACTCCTGGTCTTTTTAACTTTCCTCAAGAATAAACCAGATCCAGAATAAAAGTCATTATTTTATACAGAATATTCTAATTGTCTAACTTATTTATGTTGCAAGCTGTAGTGAATCACAGCTTTGGCACTGTATCTAGAATTATGACTGGCTGTGGTCATTTAAACAATTCTGTGTTTTAACAGTGGGGAAACGATTTCACAGTCCTTTTGAGAGTAAAGGGAATTGGGTTTAATGCATGTATACTGAGAAGAGTGGGAAGAGAGAGAGAAAAAGAGAGCTAAGAAAAGTAGGGGGATATAATGGAAGGAGGTACTATTTATTCACTGCTTCCAGGATTCTGTAGGTGATCACGCTGCTTAATAATTTCAGCACTTATAATTTTAAAAATCAGTAGCCCTGGTAACCAAGTCTATGATTGAAGCATGCTATAAAAAAAGAAACATTGTGTGGTGGCTGGTCCTAGACAAACTGACAAGCTTTGTTCTATCCTTTTGAAACCTAAGGCATTATTTACATACACTGAGCTACAATGCAGAATCCCTTCCTTAAAAGAGATTTTTACACTTATCTGTATGTAAAAATAGAAATAGTTGAATAAGACCACATATTTTCTTCTTGTGCTAAATTACTGGTTAGAAAATAAAATTGTACAAACTCTGAATGGTACTGAATGAGCTACACTAAAACTTAACTGTGTCTCCCCGAGCAGCACTCACTCTCTTACCGGGCCTTTGGCAGCTCCCCACCCCCGGCCCGCCAAGCAGTAAGGTGCGGAGACTCCGCGCGAAGGACAGCAACATGGGACGATGAAGGGCTTCCTTCCCACTGGCACTGGCAACGGTCAAGGTGAATAAAGAGCCATTCAAAGGCCTTTTTTTTTTTTCCTGCTTTCCAGTTTTCTCAAGGATCCAGCCTGCCTTTGGCTTCTTTCGGGGGCAGTGGTTCAAGTGGGCAGGAAGCATGTTTTTAGTACACAGATTTAAACAAAGTGATAGATGCCTGTTCTTGACTTTATCCACAAGATTATAGACACTGTACACATTAGAAAACCAGAGGTTTAATTTTCCATTTGGATGCCCACACAGAGCAGAGCACTGCGCTTTTCCCAAGGCGGTTTATTATCAGTCCATCCTTCTGCACACCCTGCCCCTCCCACAGAGCCAGGTGCTTTAGGTACAAACAGAGGCACGAATGCAGAGCAGCAGAGTCAGACTCCACCGTGAAGGAACTGTGAGACAGGGCAGGTCGCTTGACTCTTGAGTCTTTGTTTCCTCACTACAAAAGGGAGTCAGTAGGTGGCTCAGAGGTTAAAGCATCTGCCTCCAATGCGGGAGACCAGGGTTTGATCCCTGGGTTGGGAGGATCCCCTAGAGAATGAAATGGTAACCCACTCCAGTATTCCTACCTGGAGAAGCCTGGTAGGCTAGAGTTGGACATGACTGAGCGACTTAAATATATATATATTACCTTTATCTCTCATTGAATTAGGGAGAGGATATAAATAAAATAAAGCACCTGACACACACCCAGCATCTGATAAACAGGGGGCATATTAGGTAGCATCGTTCTCATTTTAAGTGTGAGAAAACTGACTGAAGCTCAGAAGAGGTAAGTGATTGTACAAGAGTTCAGATCTAGTAAGTGGTGGAGCCAGGACTGTACCCTCAGAGTGTGAAAAACTCACATGCTCCTCACAGTAGCATGTTTCTCTTTTAATAAGCTCACGGTCTGGGGAGAAAAATAAACTTGGAGTTTCCCACGGTCCCCATAACTGAAGTGCTACGAGAGGAGAGGACAGAGAGGTGTGAGCCAGTGGGCCAGAAAGCTCCTGGGAAGATGCAGCGCCTGCTCTGGGTCTTGAAAGGCCTTCGAGCACCTCCTAGACAGAAATTCTGAGGAAGAGGAGACTGTACTGTTGAAACACTGAAGAAAGGGCCAGTGCCAAGGCAGGGAGCAATGAAAGAACAGGGTGCCCTCGAGGCTGCTGCCCGGGGTGTGTGAGGGCAGTCAGTAGCGGGTGAGAGGGCAGAGTCTAGACCAAGATAATCTCCTTTACCTTGTAGGTGACCGGGAGCCACAGGTACAGCTTAAATAGATGGGTGAGCTTAAAAGAGTTAAAATGGCTGGAAGTGAATCACACTTGAATCTTTTCCATTTTTACTTGGAAACAGAACATCTCTCCCACCAGGCAGGCTCATCTAATGTTTCCATGCCAACCGACTGCAGATAGGCTAAGCCCTAAGGTGGGGGGAGTGGTGCAGGGAAAGGAGAGAGCGCAGGGGAAAGGCCAGGGTCGAATTGTGGGGGTGGGCTGCGAACAGAACAGGGGGCCGGTGCACTACAGAGTAGGAAGGGGGAGCGGGATGAACCAGAAATGAGGACTCGGTAAATCTAGTTATATGCAAATTTTTTATAATTTTGACTGGGTATAACAGTCTGGCCAGTACTGCACACAAACACTCACATACTCACACACACACACACAGATGAAGCATTCAAACTAGGGATTTTTGAGCTCACCTGTACCCTGAATATGTTCAAAGGGACTTCATGCAATTTGAGAACTTCTAATCAGTTCATTTTGTATTCATAGGCAATCAAAATAGGAATGCTAGAACTCTCTGATTCTCAAGATATCTTTCTAATATGTTCAATCTGCTTTCCAAAGTTATTATTTAGTCTTGAACTAGAAAATTTTATTTTTGCTAAGTGTTAGCAATTATAGCATCAGGTTCAAGGTTGGTTTCCAAATTCTTAGTCTGGATGTGATCAGAACTGAAAGCCATCCCAGGAACTGGCCTTCCCATTAGTTGCAGGCTGGCATTAATTAGACTTCCACGCAAGAAATCTAAGACTTTTTAAGCTATTGTTCTCAGGTTGATGAGGAAGTTTTTAAAAAAAGAAAAGATAAAACAATGGTTCTTAATGTTGTCGAATACTGGATTCACTGGGGGAGCTTTAAAATATTAGGTGAGTGCAAAAGTAATAGAGGTGTTGCACTGTTGAACTTTGCCATTTGATATTAGAATACATTCTTAAATAAATGTAACTATGTTATACATCATTTAATGCACATTTCTTGCTTTGTGTTCTTTGGCTAATGACTTATTACTTGCTGTGTATTTTATTTTAGACAACGAAATGATGTTAGACAAAAAGCAATTCGAGCTGTTTTGAGTTAAAACGAGTCGTAAAGTAGTGGAAAGAACTTGCAACATCAATGATGCATTTGGCCCAGGAACTGCTAACGAATGTACAGTGCAGTGGTGGTTCAAGAAGTTTGCAAAGGAAACAAGAACCTTGAAGATGAGGAGCACGGTGGCCAGCCATCAGAAGTTGACAACGATCAACTGAGAGGATCATCAAAGCTGATCCTCTTACAACACACGAGAAGTTGCCAAAGAACTCAATATCAACCATTCTATGGTCATTCAGCATTCGAAGCAAATTGGAAAGGTGAAAAGGCTCAATCAGTAGGTGCCTCGTTAACTGACCAAAATTCAAAAAATATCATTTTTAAGTGTAGTCCTTTCTTATTCTACACAACAACAATGAACCATTTTGATCGGACTGTAACATGTGAGTAAAAGTGGATTGTGTGACAACCAGCTCAGCGGCTGGACCCAGAAGAAGCTCCAAAGCACTTTCCAAAGCCACGCTTGCACCAAGAAAAGGTCATGGTCACTGTTTGGTGGTCTGCTGCCCATCTGATCTACTACAGCTTTCTGAATCCCAGGGAAACCATTACATCTGAAAGGTATGCTCAGCAAATCGATGAGATGCATGGAAAACTGCAATACCCGCAGCTGGCATTGGTCAACAGAACGGGTCCAATTCTTCTCCATGACAACACCTGACCACACATTGCACAACCAATGTTCAAAAGCTGAATGAATTGGGCTATGAAGTTTTGCTCCGTCTGCCTTATTTACCTGACCTCTCTCTCGCCAACTGACTACCACTTCTTCAAGCATCTCAACAACTTTTTGCAGGGTAAATGCTCCCACAACAGCAGGAGGCAGAAAATTCTTTCCAAGAGTTCACTGAATCCTGAAGCAGGGATTTTTATTTTACAGGAATAGACTTACTTCTTGCTGGCAAAAATGTGTTTATTGTAACGGTTCATACTTTGATCAATAAAGATGTGTTTGAGTCTAGTTATAATGATTTAAAATTCATGGTCCAAAACTGCAATTATGTTTGCACCAACCTAATATAATGATGTCAAGGACACATTCTCAGATATTCTGACTCAGTAGGTCTGGGCTGGGGCCTGGGCATCAAGGTTTTCAAAAGCACTTGTGATATTATGATTTATAATATGATTTGGTCTTTGTCCCATTCCTGGCATAGAGCTCCTAGAACACTTGGAATGTCTTAAGTTGTAAGAGGTATAAAGGTGTCTGTTGTTATTCATAACAAACTCCTTTCAACCACACCTCAGTTTCTGTTAATGAGTTGGCTTTTAGACAGTCCCAAAGGATAAAAGCTGCTTGCCCAGGGAACCATGACATTAGAGGGGTGGAGCTTTCAGCCCAACTGCTAACCTCTGAAGAAGGGAGAGGCTGGAGGTTGAATTAATCACCAGTGGCCAATGAGTTAATCAATGATGCCTAGTAATGAGGGCTTCCCAGGTAGTGTTAGTGGCAAAGAAACTGTTGGCCAATGCAGGAGACAAGAGTCGTGGGTTCGATCCTCTGGAGGAGGATGTAGGGAAAGAGCAAATTAGCCAAGATGGGCGTGGTCAGGCTCTTTCGCCCCACAGCCTCTCGCTCTTGCCCCACGTTTTGTAAATGATGATTATGTAACCGCTGAGACCACTTACAGCACCGGGCATGAGCGTCATGAGTTACTTGCTTGGACACGGACTAGTTTGCCTGGTACACCTGTATGAGCTTCACTGTGAGAGCCCTGGCTGCTGCTGCACTGCGGCTACACTGGCGCGACATCGTGGTTATGTTATATGAGGTTATGTTAAGGCTCTGTAATCGCTACGCTGTGGTTATGTTGTGGCTGCCATGCCAGCCAGGAGAGAATAAAGGTGTCTGCAGTTCCTAAGGCTCCTCAAGTCTTCCAGCCTCTTAGCTCATGCCTTGCCTGGGCTCAGTGAGCAGTGCTGACAGTGTGAACAGCAAGACAACTGGTGTTGTGAGCAGGATCAGCGATACAGAGGGCACGGCAACCCACTTCAGTATTCCTGCGGGCAGAATCCCAGGACAGAGGAACCTGGTAGGCTATGTACCATGGGGTCACAAAAGATCAGACAGGACTGATGTGACTTATCAGGCCTAGTAATGAAGTGTCCATAAAAATGCTAAATGGTGGAGCTGAGGGAACTTCTGGTTGCTAAAAACATGGAGATGCTGAGAGGGGGGACCTCACTGGGAGGGTGGGGATGAGAGCAGCGAAGCTCAGTGCCTCTGCAGGGCTGAGCCCTTAACCTGTGGGATCTGACTCTCTCTCCATGGAAACAGTGTCAGAATTGAGTTAAAATGAAGGACACTCAGCTGACATTGGAAAACTGATCTGTGTGGGATAAAGACCACACATCTGGTGTCAGAAGTGAAGTATTCCATGAGCTGTTACAGTTTAGTCCTTCAGTGGTGTCTGACTCTGCAACCCCAAGGACTGTTGCCCTCTAGACTTCTTTGTCCATGGTATTTATTTCTCAGGCAAGAATGATGGATGGGTTGCCATTTCCTTCTCCAAGGGATCTTCCCGTGTCTCCTGCACTGGCAGGCAGATTCTTTACCACTGAGCCACCAGGAAAGCCTATTCAGTGAGTAGCAGAAAGGACGTGAGTTTGAGCGAGCTCCGGGAGTTGGTGGTGGACAGGGAGGCCTGGAGTGCTGCAGTCCACGGGGCCATGACTGAGTGACTGAACTGAACTGAAGCGGATAAAGAATTCTTACTTAAATCCTGATTTCTAGGGGTTAGGGAAGCACTGTCACAGAGGGTCTGTAAATCTTCAGAATATCTTATCCTGCAAAGTCCCAACTGCAGCATTTTTACGGGTGAAATGATAAGAGTTGAGGGAGGGGAAACAGAAGGAAATAGGACATAACAAATATTGCATCTGTTTCATGGCTGATACTTCTTGAGGCAACTGTTACTTTTGCTGGATTTAATACTTGTAACAACCCTTTAAATGGGTACTATTATTATTCCTAGTCTACATTAGGAACATGATCCCAAAGATACTCACTCTTCTCTATCACCATAGGTTAATTTTGGCTATCTTTGAATGTTACAGGAATGGAACCAGATAGAACAACGGCCCACCCAAAGAGGTCCATGCCCTAATCACTGAATCTATGAATATGTTGTTTATGTGGTAAAAGAGACTTTTAAGACCTGATTTAGGTTAAGGATCTTGAAGTGGAAAGATTGTCTTGCTGAGTGGACCCAATCTAATCACAAGAGTCTTTAAAAGTGTAACAAGTGCAGGACGTTTTGTGAGTAGATGGGAGAGACGCAAGTGAGGAGTAAACCCACAGTACACAGCTTTTAATATGAAGGCAAGAGCCATTTACCATGGGATGTGGCATCCTTTAGAAAATGCGAATGCCTCTCAGTTTGACAGCCAGCAAGAAAGCAGGGGCTACAGGATTACGGCAGGGATTTAGCATCAGACAGAACTGATCTGTTCTCCTTCTTTGCTGTGTAATTTTGGACAATAACATGAACTATCTAACCTTGGCTTCATTACCTGAAGAATGGGGATAGTAATGACACTCCCTCAGACATACTAGGGTTTCCCAGGTGGTGCGGTTGGTAATGAACCTGTCTGCCAATGCAGGAGACACAGGAGACAAGGATTCAATCCTTGCGTTGGGAAGATCCCCTGGAGAAGGAAATGGCAAGCTCACTCCAGCATTCTTGCCTGAAAGATTCCATGTACAGGGGAGACTGGAGGGCTACAGTCCATGGGGTCACAAAGAGAGGGACACAGCAGAGCACACGCACAGCATACATACTATGAGATCTAAATTCTCTTCACCACCTTCTTGCCCTCAGGACGTCCGAATCCATTATATAATCTAGGACTTATCAGAAGATGTGAGTGTGCTGCAGAGGTGGGTGTAATAAGGGGACATCCATTTATGAGGGAAGAGGCAGGAATGGGGAATTTTAGGAAAAGAGAGACGTGCTATCTTATAAAGGGCCCACGATGGGGTTCATTCAACATAGGCCTTTTAGAAATGGGAACACTCTGCTGACCTGGAGTCACTCAGCCAGAAACACTGAGACCCCTTCCTGAGGACTAACTCAGAGCCCTCCTTAATAGGAAGACAGGGATGAAGCAGTCCTGAAGCCACAAGAACTGGTTTATGAGCTTCGTCTGGAGAGTCAGAACTACAGTTAATTTACATGAGAATTTATATTTTTGTGACAGAGGTCACTAGAAGCTACCAAATATCCCATTTATTGTGAAGTTCTATTTAGTTCACATCACATTTTCTCATTATTTTATTTATGAAATCAGGTGTTCGTTTTTTTTTTAAGTGTGAGATCCATCATCTGAAAGGCTAAATCTGCATTTTTCTAAAAAATTAAGGGGGCGTTCCCCGGTGGTTTTGTGGTTAGGATTCAGTGCTTTCACTGCCATGGCATCCCCCAAGTCATGCTGTGAGGCCAAAAAAAGTTTTTTTAATAAAATAAAATCATGTACACAATGTCACCTCAAGAAAATTAAGGATGAGAAAGTACATGAAGTAAGCCATCTGTTCTGAAACAATACAGTTATACAATGTTTTAAATATTGTAATGGAAGTGTTTAATGGAAGACACTAGAAAGTGATGATATCTTTTACAAGAGTCTGTTTTTAAAATAAAGGATGACATAATAAAAAATACATGAAAGTGCAGTTTAAAAAATAATAAAAGTATAATTTTGATGATGGAAATTCCTTCTTAGCTCTTAATAACCACCACCAAAACTCATCAGTTTACCATGGAGGATGGGTCTGGGCTTCCTACTTCTTGAGAAAATGGTATAAAACGTGAAGAAAATACACAAGGAGAAAGAAAATCTAAAAGATGGCTTTCTGATACGAGTATTGTGACTCCTGCTATCTTTTGGTCCCAATTTGCATGGAAAATCTTTTCCCAGCCCTTCACTTTCAGTCTGTATGTGTCCCCTGTTTTGAGGTGGGTCTCTTGTAGACAACATATGTAGGGGTCTTGTTTTTGTATCCATTCAGCCAGTCTTTGTCTTTTGGTTGGGGCATTCAACCCATTTACGTTTAAGGTAATTACTAATAAGTATGATCCCGTTGCCATTTACTTTATTGTTTTGGGTTCGAGTTTATACACCATTTTTGTGTGTTCCTGATACTCGTATCAGATAAATTAGACTTTAAAACAAAGGCTGTGAAAAGAGACAAAGAAGGTCAAAGGATCAATCCAAGAAGAAGATATAACAATTATAAATATATATCCACCCAACATGGGAGCACCACAGTATGTAAGACAAATCCTAACAAGTATGAAAGGAGAAATTAACAATAACACAATAATAGTGGGAGACTTTAATACCCCACTCACACTTATGGATAGATCAACTAAACAGGAAATTAACAAGGGAAAAAAAAAAAAAAAAACATGTATCTATAAAGCTCACTAAAGCAAAGCACAGTAAAATGAGGTATGGCAATAAAAGGCGTTAAATTTATCAAATAAAAAAAAATAAAGTGCTGAAAAATTAAAGCTGTCAAAAAAAAAAAAGATTCCTTGAGAAAGGTTTTAAGAGGGCATTTAAAACATAATTTGAACATAACATATATATGTAAAAATAATGGAATATTTAAACTTGTAGAAGGTACAACGAATGTCAAGTGTGAAGCCTAATATAAACTGAACTTTGGTTATTATGATGTGTCAGTGTAGGTTCATCAATTGTAACAAATGTACTACTCTTGTATGGGATGTTGATAATGTGAAGGTTATGCATGTGGGGGGAGTAGGCAGTGTATGAGAAATCTCTATCCCTTTCTCTCAATTTTGCTGTGAACCTAAAACTGCTCTTTAAAAAAAAAATCTTAAAAAGAAACCCCAACAGAATCTAATTAATAAGTTGAGAAACAAAGCTACAGAAATTTGAGGGTTTAATAAAATACAAAAAAAAAAAAGCTTGGAAAAAAAAAATCTGTTATTCAATGGTCAAGAAATCAGAAGTTATATAGGTTAAATATCATGATAAATTTTCTCCTTAAATAGAAAATATAAGATTGCCAGGACTATCAAAGTTATTTACAATAGTCATAAATGCCAAATAACTAGGCATTTTCAAAGCATTTCTCAAAGAATGGCCATGAAAAAGCATGGAAATAGGAACTGCTGAGATAGATGTCCAATGTGATAGGCATTCAATAAGTGTAAAATCATTATCATTATTGCCAATACTTGACCTTGTGATTACTACAGAACATACAGGGAATAGTCTAGCTTTTATAATTATATTTTAAAATGTCAATGATTATAGAATACATCCAGTGCAAGATCAAGAAATTCAGTCATTGAATTAGTTCACAGATAAGGGTTGAATACTAGCTTCTTAAGATTAGAGATGTCTCATTTTTCTATATAACTCATAGCTTTCCTGATATCACACTTTTTAAAATTTTTTTAATCACACTTTTCTTGATTACTTTTCTTGGTCCCTAGTATCTACTCTCCATTTCCCAAGCTTGTCTTTCCAACCTTCATGTGACCATGAAAAGTGGAAGTTTCTCTCTGTACCAAACCTCTTGTCTTCTGACTTCTTTTTCTACAAAAAAAAAAAATAAATAAATAAAAGATGGCTTTCTCTGTCCAGAAAGGACAAAGGTAAAAAAAGGCATCCCAGGCATTTTATTATCATTTAAAAGCAAAAAATTCAGGATTAAGAATTTAAACAAGCGAGCTGTCATATGTTTGCTTTAATTTTTTACACTACAGAGTAGGATTATATGGAGAGTAGAAAGATGGAACGTATCTAGTGGGGTTTATGAAATTGTAAATTTTAAAATGTGGAATAGTTTACCTGATGCTCATGTTTTGTTCCTGTTTTCCTTTTGACATTGATGGCAATAAGAAAGAGCAATCAATTTAAAATATAATTTGTATGTGTATTATTTTTAGACTTCTTACTTGTGAAATTAAGTTGTCAATCCCATGTTAGGTGCCTGATTTTTAAAAATTCTAATGCTGTTGGTCAGGGAAATCTCTAAGTCCTGCATCCTCTACATTTAGGAAAACACACATGGAAAGGACACCAACACCCAACATGGTCCAATGATTTTCAAAGTCCTCTGAAGCACTTTTATTCATTTTCTTAAAAATTCAGACCTGAAGAGCAAGGAGAAGGGGTAGAAACTTTCGCAAAACAGGCAGACTAAAATGTACTGCGGGTGCTAATAACTAAATGTGAAATAATGACATCACTTCACTTTTGGAAGATTTCCTACAGTGGAGAGCATTAACTGAAAGTAGGCCATTGAAAGCCCAGAGCAAGTTGGGAATTTTAAGTTTCTTAAGCACTAAGGAGGCTGAAAGATAATGTTTCTACAGATCACAAAACCAGGCATATGGGTACTTTATATAAAGTACTCTTTTAGGCAAAAGACAAAGCTTGGCTCCTTGGAAATGTTCCCAGTGCTGACTTCCTCTTTCCTATACTTGCTGCACTACATACTAAGGGAAACACACATGCCTTCAGCTTTGAGCAAACTGTCCTAAACCACGTGTCAGCAGAGCTGGTATTATAGGTGTGGGCTTGTGTGGCTGCACAGTCTCACGCTGTCTCACACTTAGTATAATGCTCTGCTCTCACTGTCTTGATATTCTAAAATTCGAACACGAAGCCCCATTTTCACTTTGCACTGAGACCCACAAATTGTGTAGTTGGTTGTGGGTCTCAAGTTGCATGCCCCATGTGCGGGGCATGATTTATGATTGACACTTGAATTGTGTTCTTTCCTGTGGGACTTTATATGGATAGGGCTGAAAAATCTGTTGGCAGAAGAGAGGCAGAGAATTTGCTCACACTGTTGTCATGGCTGCAGCTAGAGGGGTTTCGCTCAATTTAACCACAAATTCACAATGCTCCGGGCATCTTTAAGTTACAGTACAGGATCTAAAGGGCTTTCCAGGTGGCGCTAGTGGTAAAGAACTTGCTTGCCAATGCTGGAGACAAAAAGAGATGTGGGTTCGATCTCTGGGTCGGGAAGATCCTATGGAGGAGGGCATGGTAACCAACTCCAGTATTCTTGCCTGGAGAATCCCATGGACAGAGGTACAGTCCATAGGGTTGCAAAGAGCTGGACATGACTGAAGTGACTTAGCATGCACATATGCACAGGATCTAAGGTGACTGTATGATATTCACTCAACTGCCCATTCAACATTTAATAATGCACAAGTAGTTCTGCAGAAATCATGCAGTGTGTAACATGGCAGCAAATGCAACGGGAGGCAAACACTAGACAAAGATACGTGTGAGTTGTGGGCTTACACATCTTTAATGAAAGTGGACTGAAGCAAGCGCTTGGTACTATTCTAGGTTCTTGGTACTATTCTTCAAAGAGAGTGGATGGAGGCAAGGGCGTGGTAGTATTCTATGCTTGGAAAACAGCGTAGGTAGGTCAATACTTTGAGCCTCAGATTTCTTATCTGAAAACTGTGGGAAAACAATACCTACTTAACAGATACTTTATATCAAATCAAATCAAACATATGAAAGCCTTTCAATAAAACCATGTGACACCATGGGCAGGGGCAGAGGACAGCTGGCTTAGGTTCTAGACCCAGCTTAGTCTCTTATGGGTAAACTTCAAACCTGGTCTCCGTTTTCTCTTCTTTACAGTGGGGCTAAAAATGGCACCTACCTCATAGCAGAGGTTTGTGAGAATTAAATTAAGATAATCCACATAAGGTGCTTAGCAAACTGCCTTCCATGAAGTCTTGTAAAAGAACTTGTGAATGTTATTGTTACTGTTCTTTTTGATTTTCAGGAAGAAGGAAAATGGATTTGAAGTCTAACCTATATTAAAAATGACATTTGTTTGGCTAAATGCATTTTAAGAAAACAGTTTGAGGCAATGATCACTACAGACAGGACAGCTTACTCATCTGATCAAGAAGAGACAAGGACCTCTGTTAGGCAGAGAACCATTGGCAAGTCATGAGGTAATGAAGTAAAAGTTTAATTAAAATTAAATGCTCTCCAATCTAGTAACATTCATAATTCATTCACTTGATTGATTTAGCAGTTACCGTATGCCAGGCTGTGCAGATACAGACTAATCCAGCAAATCTCCACTGGAGAGGTGTTCACCATCTGGTGGAGGGGACAGGTGAGTCAACAGGTGGGAAGTGAAGAGGGTGTGAACATTAGAAGAGAGTTTACACAGTGCACAGGGACACAGACGAGCACATGCGTAACTCAACCAGCGTCTGTGAGTCACTGGTGATTCTCCTAATACTATCATGTTTAACCATCATGTTCAATGGATATTCAAAAAGTTCATTCAATAAGTATTTACTGAATTCCTATAATGTATCTGGCACTGCTCCAAATGTTAAGATGAAAGGACCAATGTCTTGAGAATCTATTCCCTTGCTCCTTGCCTAACCTCAGGATTTAGGGTGAGGATTCCCTCAACGGTGCCATACACTCATCGCTCACCTGTTCTCTCCCGTGAACACTGTGTGTTCACTTTTATTGTTCTGCCCTCTTTTCTAGCTAGAGCTGTTCAGATTGTTCTTGGAAGTAGTAATTTGGGGCTAATAGGCTAAGTATCTCCTCTGGAGATATGAAATTTCTGGAAATATGATTACCATGGGGTGGAGGTGAGGATCAGAGCCCAGATTGGCAGGGTGATTCTTGAGTGTCTTAAGGGCAGAAAAGATCTCCGACTCGTGTTTTTATCCACAAGGTGCAGTGCAGCATAAGGTGGATGGTTATGGCTCTGAAATGGATGAATGAGTGAGCGACTGAATGAATAAGGCTCATGCATTAATAAAAATGGTATCTGAATTCTAGATCCTGGGGTAAAGAGACAGATAAGAAATGTGATGGTTAATGGAAGGGTCACCCATGGTGATCAGCAATTTTTTCTCATAGGAAACTAAAAATTAAAAATATTTTAAAACTGGGGCCAGACTATGATTTCAGGGCAAGGAGAAACCTCCTCCCAGTCCCCAGTGACTCTTCCTTTCTATTTCTGGCACAAAATTAGCTGCCTGAAGACAAAGCTTTTTGTTCCACAATTAAGGATGCAATTAAAAATGCAAATGCCTGAGAGAGTGCACATAATGCTAATGAGTCTCAAAGTACACATGAAGAATCAAAATCGATTCCTCTTAAAAGGAGGCACCAGCTAGGAGGCAGGCGCTGAGCCAGTGGGAGGGGTACAGGCCCTACCCTTTACCTAATAAGCCCATCTGGCAGGTTCTTTCATAGACTTAGTTTAACTTAATCCTAACAACAAGCTGGTGAACAAGGTATTATGTCCATTTTATAAATGAAAAGTTCAAGTTTCAGCAATTGATCAACTGTGAAGCAATTGATCAACTGTGAAGTCTAGACCAGAGGCCAGGTCTCCCTTGAGGAAGTCAGTGTAAAGTATAAATGAAACAGGAGGTCTATCAATATGAATGTAACCTCTGCCCCTAGAGAATTCACTTCCTCCTCACTGTTCTGTAGTACAATGAGCAGGGGCTCCAGTGGGAGGCACATGTGGGCAGAGAACACGGGTTGGCCATGTGGCACCATGCTATTTTAAATCTCTCTGGCCTTGTACAAGGTTCTTCATCTGTAGAATGGGGATAATAATCATAATTGTATTTAGCACTGTTATAAAGCTTAAATGAAGTGACGAATAAAGCACAGGCCTCTCAGTGTGGCTCTGGTTGCCCGTCCTGACTTTTGCACTGCCCTTTCCAAAGCTCTTGGGTTTCCCAAGTCTAGACCATCTCCAGACTTTCTGCCTCATCTTGTCAGACTGTTTCAGGTACCTGGTCATGTCTCCCCCAGTAGGATTTTAAGAGAGATAAGAAACTCTGGGGCTTCCCAGGTAGCTCAGTGGTAAGGAATCCACCTGCCAATGTAGGAGACATGGGTTTGAGCCCTGGGTCAGGAAGATCCCCAGAGGAGGAAATGGCAACTCACTTTAGTATTGGTGCCTGGGAAATCCCATGGACAGAGAAGCCTGGTGGGCTACAGTTCATGAGGTCGCAAAGAGTAGAATGCAACTGAGCACACACACAGCAAGAAACCCTGAATCCAAGGTGCTGTAATACATTGTATTTCTGAAAGAATAAATGATAATTTTGTCAAAGAAGAATATATGAGTGAATGAATGAGAGGCAGTAAAAATGCCTTTGTTGGCTAGCCCTGTGCCAAGTACTGGGCAGGGATGCACACAGGATTATAGCATGTCCCCTGGGGACATCTGCTGAGAGCATTTGGGTCCAAGGCTGGAAGGGAAGAAGGTAAAAACCTGACTTGTAATAAAGTTCAACGATTTCATGGCTCTACCTTAAATAACCTTGAGAAATACATGGCCAAGTGAAATGGGAAGCAGCTTTGCACTGGAGCCAAGTTCCCTGAACTGGCTCCATTCCACATTGTTCCCCAGGTTGCCTGGGAAGCCCATCCCCAGATAAGAAATACAGTGGGGCAGGAAGTACAGTGGAAGGATATATTAATGTTTAAAGAACAGCAGAAAAAAGACCAGAGTCTCTTACATGATGATGTTGCTTTCCCCTCCCACCAAAATCAATCAGGGGAGAACATCTTTCCTCTAGAATAAAAACCCATCAGGATGAAGAATCCTGGGTGAAATCTATTTGCTCAAGATTTCCCTCAGGGCAACTTCCAGTCCTGTGTCTCTGGAATAGGAAGATTAAGGGTGCTGAGAATGAGACACAGATGAGGTTAACCCTGAATCCTGCCCCTACCCCAGGTCCTCTCACTAAGAAGGTACAGGCTGTGTGTCATGGTCTAAATGTATTACTGAATTAGGCCACAGCTGAAAGAGGGTCACAGAGTTCAGCAGGCAGGTGAAGCTGCCTGAAAGGCCTTGCAGACCCAGATGTGTCCTGGAAATCCCAAAAGGTAGTGCCTGTGTCCACAGGACTTGACCAAACTCCATGCACCTGATATTGGGTTTCCAGAGGGCTCACTACTCAAAGGTCTTGGCTTATATTTTAATCTTGTTCTTTCACATCTCTACGGGAAAGAGAATCTAGGAATTAATTCATTCAACAAATATTTACTGAAGAGACTTCTTTAGGCCAAGCACTGTGCCATAAGGCACTAAAGATATAAGAAAATTAAGACATTAACTGGGATTTGCAGGCCTAGTATTGATGGACCTGCCATTTCAAGGAGCTTTACCATGAAGCTGTAATAAAGACCAGAGTGATCACTATTTTAATATGTGAGTTTTAAACACCAGTGGTCTTTTGGGTAGATTTCATTGTAGG
Organism: Bos indicus; assembly: GCF_029378745.1. Classification (NCBI taxonomy): domain Eukaryota; kingdom Metazoa; phylum Chordata; class Mammalia; order Artiodactyla; family Bovidae; genus Bos; species Bos indicus. Next base: position 12,440,828 of record NC_091788.1, on the reverse strand, counting down.
AAGCCTTATAGGCTGTTGTGAAGATTAACACAGGTTAATAATTGCAAGGCACATAGCACATGAGAATAGTTACGATAATGTCCTGCATTCTAACTGAACTGTCTGCAGACACGGGCAATGAGAATCCTGAGGGAAGAAGGTCTGATCTCTTATTCATCTCTGTAGCTAGGCATCTGCTACAGACTGGTATATTGCAGGTATATTCATGTGAAATCATGTTTGTTGAATGAAAGAACTGATGCTCTGATGAATTGTTGCATAAAAGATTTAAACAACAGAGCAGGAGGCAGACCTCAACATTTGTCATATATAGTCCTTGAAGGAAAAACTGTCAAAGAAAGTACAAAGTTTGAGTTACTAGTTTAAAATGTGGATTTAGGACCACAGAAGGAAGTAAATACTTCAAATCCAGAACATAAAACTGTGAGCAGAGGGCTCAGAGTGGCTAAAGAACGCAGAGGAGAGATGGAAGCAATTGTGAGGATGGGGTGCTGATGACAGCCATGAGGAACTGGAAGGGGGGGTCCCACAGATGCTGACTATAATGTCGTGAAGACGTGTTCTCTTGCCTGAGTCCTGTGTCATCTGCCTAGAATGCTCTTCCTTGTTTATTCCATCTGCAAGCTGTAGATCAGATCCCATTAGTGAGTCATTAAACCAAATTAATGAGTTGTGACTTCCATTTTTTAAAGAATGAGAGAAACAGAATGGAAAATAGCAAAGTTTACTGTACATAAAACATAAACTTCAATAATAAAATCTTTTTTCAGCTTTATGTGTGTATGTATTTACTGGGTCGTGATAAAAATGTATTTCTTATTTTGAGTAAAAATAGTTTGAAGGCCTCTGAATTAACTTATATAAAATCTTCAAGAATTAATTCAGATATCCTTGTATAAGGTAGCAGTAAAGGCTCTTGGCCTTTCTAGAGCTAACTTTTCACAGCACTCTGCATTATGACTGTCTTCCCCTCATCTCTTTTCCACACTAGATGCAAGTTCCTTGAGGACAGGGCATGACTTCTAGGTCCTCAGTGTCCATTATAGGTTCTGGCACAGAATATACACTCAAAACACGCTTGAGGAACACATAAATAAATAAGTTACTGACTTTTAAACCTAAATTCACAACAGAAAGCTTATTCCCTCCAACTCTTCAAATTGCTATCTTTTATTAACAAATGAACAAGGACCAGGTTCTCTCTTATATTCTCTCCTGTGACCTCCTTCTTACTCTCCATTGGTGGACTTACCTGCTTTTCTTTCTCCCCCTCTCCGCTCTCCCAGTGTCCTAGGTGCTCTTGCTTCTCTTTTATCCAAAGAACGGATCTCTCCTTAGCCATTTGCACTCTGGAGTGAATTTAACCCCCTCTACTCTGACCTTTCATGGTAGTTTTTAGATATAAAGGCACATCCTATTAGTAGCAGGAAAAGCCTTGTTCTGCTAGTGGGATGTATTTAGAGCTGGTAGAAAGATACCAAGGGGACTGCATATTATAGCGGTAGAGAGACCTCAGCCTGCACATATATAGAGCCCCAAAGTACACGCAACAAACCCATACCAGGAGCCCAGGTGGCATCTAGGGCTGAAGAATTGATAATGTACTTTGGAGCATTTTGAAAAATATTTTATTCAAATTTTTAATGTTTTATTTACTTTTAAGGTTCTACAACTACATATGTTTCACAATGCAGGAAATACACAATACACATAGCCCATTCAACCAAGCAGATCCAAATCATTGGCATAGAACATGTACAGCATTATCATTAGTGACAATCAACTCCATTTGCATGACATGACCAAAGCACTTCAAGTGCCTTACAAAAAAAGATTAGAAGAAGGAAAATAATTACAACTAGATTGGAAAATAGAGAGGGTTGGCTCAAGTTTACAACACTGCCTGGATAGATGTGCTAGTTCCCTGCCAGGCAAATACATCGCCATCACCAGGGGGACTATTTCTAGGAAGGGAAGGAGGCCAATTTCTGCATGAGCCCGAGAAGATGCATCGTCTTGCACACAGCCAGCATAGGGCTAATGTTGAGAGAGAGAGTGTGTGTGTGAGAGAGAAAGAGACTGTATGGTGTTTAGGGAAGAGGAGGTAACTCCAAGGGGAAGGTGGTTTTGTGGTACAAGCAAATATTCTACTAAGTCAGCTAAATTGTTTATTACAGAACAAAGAAGCAGCTTGCTTTCTGGCTTAGGTTTTGGCTTCATGGAAAAATATGAATAGTACTAAAGAAATCCCATATGAAAGCCCTATAGTACAGTTTATCCTGTGTAAAAACCCCAAAGAAGTATTCTTTTTGAATTTCTCCTCTCAGCTAATCTGTTTCGTAATCCAAGAGTCGGCCACTGTGCTGACAGAAGCACATTGGGATTCACAGCCAAAGCGCACTGAACAGCTGATGCGCATAAGCTGGGCCCAAGGCAGCTAGAGTGATAGATGGCTCTGGAAGGCAGGAGATCCAACTCTGCGGCCAAGCGGCTGTGGGGCCCCTTCCTCCTGCGGAAGGAATTTCCCCTTCTGTAAATTAAACAGTGGGCCTGGTGATAGCTAAGATTCCAGCCCGAGCATTACATAAAGCTGAGCAGGGTAAAGGGAATAACATTCCAGGGTGTCATTCTGAGATTAAAGAGACATGCTCATCATCTGATATTTATATAATCAGAGAAATTTTGCTACTGATTTATTTTGAAACAGCATCTAGTTGACTTTCTAAAATAACACAATCAACGGGCACTAGTTCTGTTTAAGTGATCTAGACGAGACAAGCATATCTGAAAATCCTACAGCCAAAATTACTGTTAAACAAACAAACAAACAAACAACAAAGGTATAAACATACCAAATCATTTTGAGAAAGAATTCCGTTTAGGCTTTTCTATTTCGTTAATTAATGAAATTAATTAATTAATCACATTGCATGAGAACAGGGCTAGGGGATCTTGTAAGTTCTGACTGGACTCTATTCATGGTCCACATCTTTTGCAACTCTATGTCTCTAAGAGTCACCTAGAAACTGAGGTCAGACCTCTACAAGATACTTTTGGTATCTTATAAAGAAATAATTTGGGAATTTTTTCATGAATTTTCAGCTATTTTTGAGCCTTATTTAACAGGAGTTCCTCCTTTAATACAATATCCAACTATTAAAGCACTGACAAGACAATGTTCTTTATTACCTTAAGTCTTCATCTCTTTTGTATGTTATAGTTTTATTTACCATTTCAGAGAGTAAAGGTCTGATTCTGAGCAATACTACTATTTCAAATAAGTCTATTAGTTTTACATAATAGCATCGTATCACTTCATTTCACTTTCCTAATCTTCCACAACTTACTTAAAAGGACTAAGTTATTACCGGTATATTTTCAGCAAATTCCTTCTAGTACATTGAACATTTTTATGCATTCTACTTTTTAACAAGAAACCAACAATATGATCATTTTTTCCTTCCAGTTTTATTCTATATAACTTTAATTTTAGCTGATTTATCTCTATCCTATTAACTTAGTTAACTTTTCCTAATTTGCTACCCAAGACTAAAGCATTTCAGGATTTAGAAAATATTTTGTAAAAGACCAGCAATACAACACAAGTGAGGAGAAACAGAAACAGCTGCTTTCCATCATATTTGTGACATCACTACCAGGCATGTTCTAGGGTGGTTCTCAATAGTTCCTCTCACAGATTACACAGACATGGACCAAAATAATATTCCAAAATGCAGTTGAACAAATTTGGGATATTCATATTCTGATTTTTTTTAAAAATTTAAATCTCAGGGCTTCTGAGGTACTGGAACTCCCTGGAATAAGAAGGGACTCTATGCTCATCAGAGAGGCCAGCAAACCAAAGCCTTCGAGAAGCTGCTGCCTTCTGGAATCCTCCTCCCTCCTTGGCCCTGCTGTACCTACCTAAGACACAAAGGATACCTTACAGCCAAAGGGAAACCAACAGGACAAATCTGTCTAAGTATATAAATGAATGTCTATAACATGCACCTCATGTCAAGACAAGATGGTGAAATTTCAGGTCTAAAGGATATGACCGTAGGTGGGAGTCAGACCAGATCCCAAGAAAATACAGTGAGGATGGGCGTGCTTCCCCCAATGATACCCGGATTCATTTTCACTATTAACTGCACATCACTATCCCACTTTGGCCATTAATACGTACAATAGCATTCTTATAAGTCATCATTTCTTTTTAATTGAATGGTAGTGGAATGAGGAATAGTTTCCTATAGGAATTAGGAAGATTTTCCTAGATTCTGTGAAAAAAATAGAAATTAATGCTCTAATATGACATAAAATCCTCAAAGAAATATAATGCATTATTTTTTAATAAATAACTGGATATTTCAAATTTATTGAGCTTTTATAGTGTACTGTTTTCTGGGTTTTTTTAAAATTAGAGTCAGCACTGGTAAAGTATATTTTGAGAGGAATATAGGAGGCTTCATGCTAAGATGAGGTGCATGTTACAGTTGAGTGATGATGGATCTTACTCAAGAATTAATTATGGGTATCAAAGACCAGAAGGCATTTCAAGTTAAATCAATCATCTTTTTTTTTTTTTTCCTGATAAGCTAATAAGTTTTGTCAGGCAAGGAACAAGTAACTTTTATGGTTTGAGAAACAGTTGGTAATGAGATGCCACAGAAAAAAGTCATTCTACCAAACTTTAAGAAAAAAACGACATAACTCTTTGAGAGAGTATTGATTTCTAATCAATATACCAAAGTTAATAGGATAGATGTCAAGTAGGCCAGGAAGAAATATGAGAATATTTTATTCCCATACTGATGGAAAGCAGATGTCCAGTGCTTCGGCCCATATATTCAATTTAAGATGCATCTGAACTGAAAATATTCTTCTCACTATTTTTACTACAACCTGTGCTAAGAACTTTACCTTGGATCACAACATGGTCAAAGAACTTGTTAAAAGCAGGGGACTTAAACTAATTTAACATAGTTAATAACATTTTTAAAATTTCTTCACAATGGTTAAACTTCAGGTCTTACAGTGGTGTGCTGATGAGCATGGGTTAATTAAAAACACGTGTCCCCTTGCTACACGGTGTTGCTCTGTTTCCCCAAGCTGATGGCTCACAAGTGCAGGTCACAGTAAGAAACACACTGTTGCCTACCTGACATAGAGGGAACGTTTCTGATTGGTTCGCAGGGACCCGGACCCGGAGCTCATGCTGTGGTTCATCATCTGCTCTCGTAGGTCATGGATTTTGGCCTCAAATCGAGCGTAATCTGGGAATGAAAATGAAGATGGCAAATTTGGTTCTGTGCCTTCAGCAAGTTAGAAATACTGCACACTCAAGGCAGCCCTTTGTCCCTGTTGTTGGTTCCTTTGCCAAGAAACAGAGGGATGCACAATGCAAGACTAGGGGAATACAGAAGGTTCACTTTCATATCATTTATTTGTAGACATTCCCAAGACGGAAAGAACAAATCAGTTACTTCCCAAAAGGCAAACTGGAAAACACACCACCACCAAATCCCCACTATTGAAAAGTACATGGGAGGAGGAGGTCATTTTCCAACTGATAGACTGGAGAACTGTTTGATGATGAACTGTGAAAAAAACAGTTTTTTGCTAAACTCTTTTACTTTTGCTAAATTCTTTTCTTGGGAAGGGGGATGTCTTAGAAGTTGATTACTTGGATTGTACCTCAATTTTGCCTTATATCTTTAATATAAAACACCACATGCCAAACTTCATCAATTCTAACACAATATATAAAAATTAGCTTCTCAGGAGATAAGGGTTAGAAAATATTAAATCTATTTTAGAAGCATGCAAAGAAAAAATATAAGGGGTCTTAAAAATCAAGGAAATATAATTATTAAAATATACTATGTCATCATAGGAAATTTATTTTCACCACATCAATCCAATAAAGACAGAAAAATAAGTTTTAAGATAGTAACACAGCATATAAAAAGAAATAATTTGAAGTTTTCATATTCTGAATCCTAACTTGGTCTATCATCTCCTTGGTACAACAGTATCTTGCTTTAGGAAAATTTTGCTTTAGGTAAAAGGCTCAATTTGCCCAGAAGATAACTGTAAACATGTTAATTCAAATTGTAAATGGTTCTTCTAATTGCAAAGCAACTCATCAGGAAGAATTTTAAGAGAGGTTCTAATATATTTCAGAAAACAAATTGATTTTCAACTCAATTTATTCATAACTTCACAAAACAAGAATGATTAAATGAATATAATACAAGATGATCTCCTTACAGTATATTTCAAATTTTTTATAATAAAAAGTTCCACAAAATTAAATTTAAATTCAATTTACTGAATATCTATTGGTAGTTGTGGTACGGAATTCCGTAAGAAAAATGATTTGATCTTGGTTTTCAATGACAGAAAATAATGAATTCTGCATGTTAAATATTTTTGAAATTTAGTACTCCAAAGATGGGCTTCCCAGGTGGCACGAGTGGTAATGATCCTGCCTGCCAACGCAGGAGACATAAAGAGATGTGAGTTCGATCCCTGGGTTGGGAAGATTCCCTGGAGGAGGGCATGGCAACCCACTCCAGTATTCTTGCCTGGAGAATCCCATGGACAGAGCAGCCTGGCGGGCTACAGTCCATAAGGTCACAAAGAGTTGGACATGACTGAAGCAGATTAGCACTCACTCCCGCACTCTAAAGATAAAACCCTAATAGCTGAGGGGAAATTTCTGGTGTTTAAACAAAGTCTCATGTTACCTAGATTTGGAAGGCTTCCTGTTCAAAACTTCTCTTTGAATAATTAAATCCTAAATGATTAAGTGAGCAGAATAACATATTTAACCTAAAATCTATTAACTGTAATTTAAAATATTTCATTTTAGCAGGGAGAGAAAACACTTATTTATACAACCATCAATATGATGCTATATGCAGATTAAGTCATTCTGAGCAAGTCATATTTTCTTGCCATCCTATTAATATCCAATTAACATTTATTGCTGGCCACATGGCAGATGTTATGCTTCAAGCTTCATGGGCATTATCTCATTTCTTATTTAAATTACAAAATGAAGGCCACGGATGTTGTAAAAATGTGAAGCATATAAAAAAAAAACATGGAATAAAAAATAAGAGGTCCCCATCCCCCCTTCTCCTCTCACTCCTGGTTTTCCCCACAGCATAGCCTGCAGGTACATAGACAGTGGGTGATGGACTTGCAGCCATATTCATCTGAATATACACATATACTCCCCTACACACGTGAGATCACAATTATATATTATGCTAATGCTCCTTCCTCCCTTTTTAGCAGTGTTAACTTGGATATTTTCCTACCTTCTCTTAAAATAATAAGTATCATGTTTCTTAATACCCTCAATTATATCGCACAGTTTAGGCCGTAACTTATTTAATGATTCCCATATGACAGCCTTTGCTATCAGACAGGGATCCTGGTGCATGTCAGCACACTCGAGGCAGGCAGGTAGAAAGCTGTAGCACGAGTACCAGTCAAGCTTTGCACGGACATCACACAGTCCCCATGAGCTCTTTTTTTGGAGAAAATAATCTATCCTGGAACACAGAGTTGGAACTGTATCTCCTGAGCCATGCTCCATACTGTCACCAGCTAAATGCCACGCATCGCCCCTAAGAATCACTAAATCCCAGGACACCCCCTTTACCACTTGGATGACTTCACCATCATGACAAAGACCTGAAATCCATTTTCTGAATGAATGAATGAGGGAGAAGAACTGAAATGAATTTCAGTTTTAAATGCCTACAGGTACTGAAATTGCCCATTTTCAACATTAAGTTTTTTTTTTTTTTATATATATAATGAAGAAAGACAAGATGCTTCTCCTCTAGGACTTCTTTTCTCAAGGCTAATTATTCTGTTTAATTTCAAGGCTTTATTCCTATTTAATTAGGGTCACTCCCAAATTGCACTGTTATTTTTACTGTTCCCTCCTGGCAGTCTCCGAGCTCTCCCCGTCTCAGCCATGTCATACAGTCTGGAAACAGTTCCTGATACTTAACCGCATGTGATTGGCACTTTGTTAGACTCTTCCTGTGTTCTCCTTAATGGATGGCTCATCAGATCCCCAAAATGTTTTCTACCATGCTTTTGAAATGTTTATTCTGCATCCTATTCTACAGTGTTTACATTCCCTGCTATGGATGGGGAAGTATTATATTGTGTATTGTATTGTATTTGTCTTACTTGGAACCTATCTTGTTCTCAACTTCTCCACTTTAATCATATTAAACATAAATCTCATATTCAAAAGTGTTTATCCTTCTTTGTCCCTTTTTGAAAAATAAAGCTTTACAAGTAATTTCATCAAAGGAAAAACAATAAGATTTGAGTTTGTAAATATAAATGGTGTGTGTGTGTCTGCATGTGAGTATGTGTGAGATAGAGACAGACAGAGAGGACAGAGATATGTCTCCAGCCTCTCAGAGATGAACAAGTTATAGTTAGAAATGATCTAGAAATAAACAAGAAACTAGACACATAAATTGTGATGTATGTCTTCTTTATGTTTTATAATAGTACTGAAAATTACATTTTCAACAAGTTAAAAATCTACCACCACCACGTCCATTCAATCTTAATTCTCTCTTCTCTCCCCAAATGTTTCATTCACATCCATGCCCTCCTCTTTGGGATATTTTCCAATAGATTCCTAACACTCAGGAAAACATTCTAATGAGATTTTTATTTTATTTATCCTGGGCCGTGCTGGGTCTTCGTTGCTGTGTGCAGGCTTTCTCCAGCTGCAGTCAGTGGGGGCTACTCTTCGTTGTGGTGCTGGGACTTCTCGTTGCAATGGCTTCTCCTGTGACAGAGCACAGGCTCTAGGTGTGGGGTCTTCAGGGGCAGCACATGGGCCCTACAGCCCGAGCTCAGTAGTCGTGGCACAGTGGGCTCAGGCTGCTCCGTGGCATGTGGCATCTTCCCCGACCAGGGATCAAACCTTTGTCCCTTGCGCTGGAAGGCAGATTCTTCTCCACCGTGCCACCAGGGAAGTCCCTGATGAGATTTCAAAGTGCTCACTAAGGGAAAATTCATGTTTACTGAGTACCTGCAGTAAACCAACTTCTGTGCTAGGTACTTAAAAATTATGTTATTTCTCCTAACACAGTTCTGAGGTAAGTCTATATTTTAGAGGTAGTGAAACAGGTCCAGAGAGGTTAACTTCACCACAGTCACAGAGCTTCTCGGCTCCAGAGCTCACTGGACATGGAGCCAGCATTCAAGCCTGGGTCTCTGAGAGGCCACTTTGTTTCCATCACACCCCAGTGCCTATTAAAACACCACAATTCTCCCTGGGAACCCAGGCTTCCTCCATTCTCCGCCCCTCCCTCCCAACACCACGCTCTCTTTCCTCTCACCAGCTGCATCACACGCATGCTGGTCCGCTCATTTACTGTCCCTTAGAGCGTGGCTGTGCCTCTCCCATCTCTGCTTCTCCAACTTCAAGGTCCATCATGCCTCCTTTCCTACACATGGGATTGTACTAGGCACATGGCACATAGTTTTTAAAAAGACAGAACCTAAAGGAGTTTACTTCTTGAACGGGACACTGACAAGGAAATTAAGCAGGATAAGGCTGAGGTGGGAAACTGCATTAAAGCAGCAGGACCCTAAGCCACTACAAAAAACAGTATGGAGGTTCCTCAAAAAACTAAACATAGAACTGTCATATGATCCAGCAATTCCACTCCTGGGCACGTATCTGGACAAAACTCGAATTCAGAGAGATACATGCACCAGTATGTTCATAGCAACAGCACTCACAACAGCCAAGACACGGAAACAGCCTAAATGTCCATTGACAGATGAGTTAATAAAGATGTGGTATATATATATACACAAAGGAAAACTACCCAGCCATAAAAAAGAATGAAATGCCATTTGCAGCGACATGTATGTAATTAGAAATCATACTAAACGAAGTAAGTTGGAAAGAAATCGACAAATACTATACGATTTCACTTATATGTGGAATCTAAAATATGGCAAAAAAATGAACCTATTATCTACAAAACAGAGACAGACTCACAGATGTAGAGAACAGACTTGCGACCGCCAAGCCGGGGGAGAGAAGGGGAGGGAAGGACAGGGAGTCTGGAATTAGCTGATGTAAACCAGTATACATAGGATGGACAAACAAGGTCCTGCTGTATCGCACAGGAAGCTATATTCACTATCCTGTGATAAACCACAATGGAAAAGAAAAGCATGCTTGTATGTATATAACTGAATCATTTTGCTGTACAGCAGAAATTAACGCAACATTATAAATTAACTATACTTCAATTTTAGAAAAGCATCTTGGCTCTCCCATTTATTAGCTGTGCACGACAGTGAAAGTTGGGCTCAGTTTCTTCATATGAAGGCAGAACAGGAATAATAATTGTACCTACTTCAAGATATGTGGAAGGTTACAAGAGAGAGCTGACTGGTAATGACTGATAATTCCTGCTGTTAATTTTCATACGTAATTTAACACCTGTTCTTGTTCCTGCTTGCAAAAGTCATAACCCCTTTCTGTGCCAAGTAAAATGGAAACCTGTGTCTGCTCTCAGTGGCCCCTATTACAGCCTCACTCTGCCTGTTAGGAATTGACATCTCGACCAGGTCAAAAGGAAAGAGTTGCAGATGGCCATTTGGGATGCCTGACACTAGGGTTGAACTATTCCCCTGCTGGGCAACCACTGAATGGCACCTCAGGTTCCTCTCACAAATCCACAATCATGTGGAGGTCAGGAGAACGATGCCCAACTCTGAGGCTGCTGCCTTTTTCAGGAACATCAGTGATCTTGTCCATCGGTATCATCGCAAGGCTTTGAGCTACTGATGGACACTTGGATGGAGCAAGGGCAAGGGTGTGAACGCCCCTTGCCACACATGAGAGGAAGCTCTGCCATATACCTGCTTCCTCTGCAGTTTGTCAAGTGTGAACAAGGAGACCCAGAAGCAAACTGACCCCCGTCATCCACATAGGAATGAAGGCACCGCCCCAGAAGTCTGGGGTTGCTTAACGCAACAGGATTCATCTGCATTGATTAAAACTGAATGACTGCTCACATCTTCAAGTCTCTGATGGCCAGCCATGCGTCAGAGAAGAAAACAATGAGCTCACTGGGTTAGACTACAGCATAAGGCATCTGCATGTCATCCCTGACGTGATCTGGCGGGGGGCCTACCCCTCCACAGCTGTGCCCTTGTGCAGCCGACTAATGATTGTTACTTACCAGGGGACGCAGCGAGCAAAGCAGGACAGGGTGCAGGCTGGGAGGCCAGCTTTAAATCTTAATCCTGTCATTTAATACTAACGGGACCATGGGAAGTTTCTGAGCGTCAGTGTGCTCATCTGTGAATTGTGAGACTCCTCTCACAAAGTGGTGTGAGAATCAAAATGAGATTTGGCATGGAGCTTTTTGTAAATGTAAGATAGTGGTTCCTATTGTTACTGTGGTGGCCCCCGCTTAAGAATAATACATATCCAGTCCTCAGCCACACTAATGGGGACAACAGTATCCTATTCCTATGTGCTCATTATGGATACAAATGCAGTTTTAACAGCAACTGGTAAATCACTGGACTGTGAGCAGGATTCTGCACATCCAAGCAGAACAGGCTGCTTTCCTGCCGAGTTACCCATTTCCACGCTCCAGGGAAAGTAGTTTGAAGAGACTACCTGCCACTCACCCAAGAAGTGATGTTTTAAATAGATAAACCTGAGCTAGAAGTTCTCGGTGGCTTATAAGCTAAAGAAGCCTGGGCTTTGGGGCACCTTCCAATAGGGATGGGGTAAACTACAATGACACGCATCCTGCTGGGGTCACAATACTGTTTGCCTGCACTTGACACTTGCCGTCACTAGAGCCCAGGAAGGGTATACGGGAAACATGCAGACAAATCACTGTTCCGGCAGAGAGATACAGGGGAGCAACTGTGAATGCTTCCATTTCTTTGGGGGAAATACCTTCTTCATTTATTCAGCAAACATTTCCTCAGGGTTTATTACACGACAAGCACAATGCTAACTGAGAGGAATACTGAGTCCACTGGACAGTTCTCTGCCTTAAGGGGCTCACACATGTTACAAAGGAGAAACTGAGGCAGGTTATATCTTTGTGAAAGACTGTAGGATTTCCTAGGTGGCACAGTGGTAAAGAATTCGCCTGCCAATACAGGAGATGCAAGAGAGGCAAGTTTGATCCCTGGGTCAGGAATATCCCCTGGAGTAGAAAATGGCAACCCACTCCAGTATTCTTAAAATTCCATGGACAGAGGAGCCTGGCAGGCTACAGTCCATGGGGCTGCAAAGAGTCAGACATGACTGAGCACACACACACAGCGGCAGTACTGTTTCTTTAGAGACGGTGGACTCAAGAGTCATTTAGACTTCACAAGCTGGCACGTACGTGTATAGAAGAGGGAAAATGTTAACCTTATAAACAATGTAATAGGATAAATAAAAGTGCTTAAAACTAGAATATTCCAAACATATCACTGCTCTTTCTAGGCTTTTTCTTTTTTTTTTTTGCAAAAGATTATAGACAATTTTACTTTAAAAGTGAAAAATTATGAGACGTACATTCTTCAGGAAAATATCAGAGACGTATTATTCTTCACTAGATTCAATCAAATAGGCATGCATAGGAGGGTCGCCATAGAATACTGGTTATGCCTCAAATCCAATAAGCAATACTTGGTTAAAATTCTTTTTTATAATGAATGACATAAAAATAATTCTATTTACTTGGCACTCAGAAACGAATCAAAAGCTCCCATTTCACCACCTCTTCTTTTATTCATTTGCCCCAAAACTTCAGAGCTGGACAGGCACAAAAGAGGCACCATCATGTTTCATCAGGCTTTAGAGACAGCCCCAGAGCTTTCAGCCTCTGGCTGTTTTTCAGTCATGCTGGGAAGGCTGCTGTTTTTACAGACTGCTATAGAAGACTGGCTCCCCTCTCATACGTGTATTGGCATGCCCACCTGCCATCAAGAGACCTAATCTCTGGACAATGGAAGGAAGGATTTTCAGTGGGTCTACACAGGCTGGTTATTCTGCCTCAAGACTTTACTAGCCTTTTATTCTGGTCCTTTCCTTAACTCATCTCTCAGACTGCAATCCTGCTTTCTGCGTTCAACTGGTGATATGGAATTTTCCACTGCAGAAGATTTACAGATGTTGTTTGGTTTACTTCTGATTCAGACTGTGTGGGGGTGGGGCGGAGACCAGGAGACAGAGAGATGGAGAGAGAGAGAGAAATAGATTAAAAACTAAATTCATTAGAATTTAAATATAACTGGGACTCCTAGACAACAGGGTGAGTCTATTATTGTTTCAGAACTCCACAAAGTAAGAGCACTAATGCTCTAGCACTGAGCATTAAAAACTTAGTTACAGACACCATGAGGGCAAGACACTGTCATACATTTTCTGTATCCTTGTTTGGAACAGAGTGTGACATACGGTTATCAGTTAATAAATGTCAATGTAAATGTTTGCTGAATGTGTGTTCGTCGATCAGTCGTGTCCGACTCTTTGCGACGCCATGGACTGTAGCCCACCAGGCTCCTCTGTCCATGGGATTCTCCAGGCAAGAATACTGGAGTGGGTTGCCATTTCCCTCTCCATTGCCATTTCCTTCCCCATTGTTGAATTGGGCAAGCTAAATAAAGACTTCAGGGGAAAAATTGATCTTTTTGTTTGCTAAATCTAGTCTAACGTGGATCAGTGTACATTGCTTTTTAAACTTTTATTTTTACAACTTTTTTATTAAACTTTTTATTTTGTTTTGGAGTGTAGCGATTAACAATGTTGTGATAGTTTCAGGTGGACTGCAAAGGGACTCAGCCACACATACATTATCCATTCTCACCCAACCTCCCCTCCCATTCAGGCTTCTGCACAGCATTGAGCAGAGTTCCCTGTGCTATACATATACAGTAGGGCCTTGTTGGTTATCCATTTCAAATATAGCAGTTTGTCCATGACCATCCCAAATTCCCTCGCTATCTCTTCTCCTTATCCTTCCCCCTGGTAACCATAAGCTCATTCTTTAGGTAGATCAGACCTTTTAGAGCAAGTTTTAATACACTGAATTAAGATACATTGTTTCTCTCTCTCAGTAGAATTGGGATCACTTGTTTTGACTAAAACAATTTCTAGGCGCAGTCTAGCTAGAGAACCTTTAAAGAGGTTTCAGTAAATGCTCAGGAATTCTTTAATGCGTGAAATGAAGTAAGTTTTATAGACAAACAACAGTCTGAATCCCCAACCAGTTATCTTGTACAATGTGCATATAAGTCTGAAAATTAGATACATCAAATTTCAATTTGGCTTCAGGCAGACTTTGCTTTATGGATTCATAAAGGCAGATTTTCTTTGATTACCAGGATTATTGCAAAGTGGAGTCAGCACAGAAATTTTTTTGAATTTGGTAAAGTCTATGTCTTCAGTCAACTGGGAGTAGCCTGATGTTAATTTTTTTTTAAGGCTCTGGAATAAACAGAATCCGACTTTAAATCTTAAGTTCCTCCACTAATTCACAGTGTGGGTTTTGTGCAAGTTATTCAACCCAGAGCAGACTTAGTTTTCTCATATATACAACAGAAAAAACACCACCAGCCTCGTCAGATTGCTTTAAAATTAAATGTGATAGCATCTATAAATTGAAAAAAGATTAAGATCTCTTGAAACTTTGTATTCCTCATTTATAAAATGAGGGTAATATTAAGACCCTACTTACATTACGAGGTTGTTGTAGGATCAAATGAAAAAAACAGATATAAAAATGCTTGATAAACTGAATACCATCAAAAGTGATGATAATAATTCTTATCAATACAGCCTTTTCAAAATTTCCCTTCTGCCCAGAATATTTCTTCAGTATCTGACATTTGTCCCCAAAGTTGTGAAATTAGATTTCTGTCTTGATTACGGAAACAAAGCCACATAGGGCATCATGCTTAAGAGAGGAAACGCGAAACTCCTGAGGGGAAAGTGGGAACCTCTGATATCACTGGGACCTGGCTGCCAATGGCAATTCTCTCTGAAGGTTCTGCTGGCAGGTTGAATGAAAGGCTCAGAGCAGAGACGCACAAGCTGTAGTTTAATTGCTGTGATTCGTAGGTAATGGTATGGCAGAAAAAGGATCAAGGAGTTGGGCCTTCTAATTTAAGGCAAAGGGCCTAAGACTACATCCAATCAGATAAGAAAAGGCTTCCTTCACAAATAAGTGTTAAATCTTTGCTGGATTTGTCCGGGTCCTTCTTTTGTGTTAAAATCATGGAACTAGAAGCTAAAATAATACTGTTCAAGCTTCCTGTGTTCTTCTGCAGTAATAATCAGTTAGATCTTGCCCAATGAAAAGGATGATATTCTTGCCTAATTATAGACTGGGGCAGAGAAAGAAGATAATGCAGCCTGGCTCTAGAGGTAGGCAGGCTGGCAGACCTCTTGGGTGACATAAGGGGTACAAACATTGGTCTTGCTCCCACAACATTCCTATCAGGTTTATCCTTTAATAGCATCTTGAGAAATACATATACATATTATCTTGGAGGATAACCCACCATTCTGAGATAAACAGAAGCACAAAAGGAAGAACACTAAGAGAAAATGGAGGCTTAGAGAGGCTAGACAATTCGTCCAAGGTCACGCAGAAGAGCTGGGATTTGAAGCCACATCTAGTTCCAGCCTCAACCAGCTTCTTTTCACTACACTGAGACTACACTTGGCTCTATAAGCAACTGTGCTAGGCCCTCCTTTACTCCTGACATATACAGGTCCATGGCCATCTGGCTCGGTCACCCTGGGTAACAAGTTAATGACCAATTTCCAGTCCAGCTATAGATTCATACCTACAGTGAATTCTGTAAGACAGGTTGGTAAGAGCAACATGAAAAAGCTTTGTTTGGTCTCTCCAAAACAATTCCCAAATGAAAGCTTCTCAGTATGTGATTAGTATGATTCTGGGTTTAAGGCTTGCAGTCAACTGGAAACCAGGGCTCCTGTTGGTGCAGGTTCGCCACATCTGGGGCTGACTGCCAGGCTCATTTGCTGCCCTCTATCTATCGAACACACACCGGCACTCAACAGGGTTGCAGGGAGGCCGAACATGCTCAGGAGAGAGAGCAGTCAGCCCTGCCTCTGACACTGTAGAATCTGCAACACTTTGGGGCATGGATTTCCAGAGTGGCTGCAGAGAGGAGGGCCGGGTCACCACATGAAACATAAGGCTGAGGGTAGAAACACTTCATAAATCTAAACTTACATAATAGATTGTGGAGATTTTTTGTCTAAACATATATCTTTCTTACTTTTTTGTTGTCAAAATGTCCTACCAAATGTAATATACAATGCTTGCTTGGATCCTGATTGAAAAAAAAAAAGACATTTTAAGTCATTAAAAACTGCATATTGTATCATACCAAGAATTGTTTTAAATTCTGTTGGGTGTGGTAACAGCATTGTGGTAATATAAAAACAAATTCTCTCTTTTCTCATTATAGTTTCTGAATATTATAAGAATGAAAAGAGATAATGGTGGGATTTGTAAAATACATGAGCAAAGAAAATATTTTAGGTCATATACAATGCAAATTGGCAAACTTGACCATTATTGAATATGAGTGACAAATACACAAGCATTCTTTGCAAAATTCCAATTTTGTGTATGTTTGAGATGTTCATAACAGAAACATTTAAATTAATTATTAAAAGGATTAAATGTCCTCACTTAATAAAATTAAAAAGCTGGCAACACAGTGCCGTCCTCCTCACAAGTACAGTGTGTGGGGAATGATGGGGCCTGGCTCCTCACTCGGGTATCCCCATGTGTGTCGGTCTGAGTCCTGGTGGGCTCACAGTAAAATAGGTATGGGACACCTAGACCTAACATTGTTTGGAGATTTCATGGAGGTAACTGCCATGAAAGTGCTGTGCTGCTCAAAAGCTTCTGCTCAGTCAGCAAACGTTTCTTGAGCATCAACCCTGGCAACGCTCTGAGTTAGATACCAGTGATATTATGATACAATGTGGTCTCTGCACACAATGACTTTTCACCACTGCTATCTAATGTATACACTGATTTCCACAGTGATGGCAATTTCAGAACTAGCTCTAGCTTCTAGTTTGAATACTGTCAACAATTCTTTCTTTAAAATGCATTTATTTTTAATCAAAGGATAATTGCTTTATAATATTGCCTTGGTTTCTGCCCATCAACAATTCTTGGTAAAGGCAAGAAGGTCCCTGCTCAGCTCAGATGATCTTTATCTTTCCTCGGATTCTAGCTTTTGAGATTTTCCAATTTCCATTCTCCTCCAGCTACAAAACATCATCCATGCTGTTCCCTCTGCCTGGAACACCTTTCCATTGGTCTTTATCAGCTTCTTGTCTTCCCCACCTATCTCCAACATCAAGTTCTCAGACAACTCCCTGACCTATGACAGGTCCTTCCATTACACCAATGGATATTTTTCCTTTGTAGTATGTCCCGTACCTGAAACTGATTACCTGTAAAGATCTGCTTGTGATTTGTTAGGCTCATGGGAGATGCCTGAGAAATACTTGATAATGGATGGAGAGAGGCTGCTGATGTGACTATTTCTCCTTCATCCTGATAAAGAAAAGTGACCTAGCCATTCTGAAAATGTCGAGACTTTGATAACTATGTTCTATCCCTCCTTGGCTCTCCCACTAAAAGAATTTTCATTTTCCAACTGAGGTTAAAGGAAGAATTGCCAAAGATATAGACGGAGGGAACTATTTATCCTCTACTTTTTTCTCATCATAATTATCTATTTCCAAATTCTAAAACCACCTAGATTCTTCTCCAATCCTGAGTACCTTTAACTTCTTGGGATGCTATACATGTTCCTATTTATTATATTAATATAGTAAGCATTTTATGGCATGCAACCAGAAAAATCACATAATGGGAAATAACCCACAGCCCCCCAAACACACAAACAGGAGCCGAACAGAACTTTAGCACAATTTATGGTAACAAGGTTGTCCTCAGTTTAGTTATTTTTACTGTGTAAAATAAAATTATTTGCCTTATTTCACCACTTTTTCCTATAAAACTGTTCCCTTAATTTTTGGCAAAAGATCTGTGAGAAAGTGAAGGACTTCCCGGGTGTACATGAATTTCAAATTACCATTTAAGCAAGGACAAAGTGTAATCCAAAACTGTCCTCTGAACAAATATCATTTGCTAAGAAATGTGAACTCTAAAACTAAGAAAACATGGAACTGGCACACAAGTGTATGTTCCTTGGTTCTTTGTCTCATCACAACAAAGATTTGGAGCAACGGACATTAACACCCTCGGCGTGTCACAGCTCTCAGGTCTTGGACAAACCGTGCTACAGCTCTTAGGCAAATCAGTGTTACAGCTCCATTTTATTTAGAAGATAGCAGGAGAATCCAAGACTCAAAGAGAAGAGAGTGGAGGAGTGCGTGGGGAGGGAGGGGGGTGGGAAAGAGAGAGAGCGAGAGAGCGAGAGAGCGAGAGAGCGAGAGAGCGAGAGCGAGAGCGAGAGAAAGCGCTTTGGCTCCTCCTTTTATATGTTTTTTCCTCCACCTGGGCCTGCCCTATGCAAATTGGGCTTAGCCAGGAGTGCTGTTTGTTCTGTTTGTTCTGCCTGAAGTCTTCACTCTGGTCCTCCGACCTTCCTTGTCTTTTAGCCACTGCCATTTTGGACTCCTTTTCCCTATTCTACCTACCTAACAGAACCACTGGGTGGCTTAAGGGATCTACTACAGAAGTCACTTAACCAGCCGCATTCTGATGAAGAGACTGGACAGTGACGGGACAGAGATTAGAGGTCACTCAGGGGTCTCTTTCAATGGTCCAGGTGAGAGACGGTGAGAACAGTGGGAGTGGAGAAGAGGGGACGGACGCTTGGGAAGCATAAATAAGGGGCTTTGCTGACTGACTCAGTGTGACCTATAAGAAAGAGTGTGCAAGTACCCAGGGTTTCCTCAGGTTTCTAGCTTGAGCAAGACTGAGAACAGAAGAGGCAATGAGAGAGCCACTGAGAGGCAAAGAAAATGACAGAGTCCATGGCGGCACTTTGATTTTGAAGGGGCATCATTACAGCCCAGCCTTCTCGTGCCAGTGACTGGGAGTAAGGGCAGATTACATCTTTAACAAGTGGAGCAATTTATAAACTAGATACTTTCCTGGTCTGTGGAAGTGTTAAAGAAGACTGTGCTGCAGCTACAGTGAGACAGGGTTCTGTGAAACACATACTAACCTGCTCATTCTATCCTCTAGACCCACAGAAACAGGAGAAAATAATAAAAGTAACCATTAAAAGTGACTTTTATGCACAAATAAATAAAAATACGCCATGGGAAAATTGACCCCTGTAGAACTGAATCAGGCAAATTTATCTTCCTTTTGATTAATAATTTAAGAAGAAATCCCAAGCCTGCCTCTGGAGCTGTAGGAGTAACTCTTATAATTAGACTCTCATCGGAACCATGAGTGTGAGGATCAGAACGCTGACTCAGCCTGGTGTCAATTATTTGCAGCTTGCACAATGAAAGGCTAAAAATTTGGAAGATGTAGGATGACTGAAGCCCAATTCTGGGGGTTGCTTCAGCATAGTCACACGATAAGGTCTTTTAATTAGTATTTGCTGGCAAATTTATCCTCTTTCTCCTTTAGTTTGAGACCAGAAAATATTTGTGGGACTTGCTTGGGATGGTATTTGTGCTTCCAATTCAAGAACCAGAAATCAACACACACCAACAACTTTCCTTTCTCTTTAAACTCAAATGGAGCTGGTTTCTATGGATCAGTCCAAGAAACAGCCCTTTTTAATACAATCTAGTTATGTTTGCCATACTTCAGAATGAATTAACAGATTCACAAAATCTCTGCCCACAGAGAACTGCAGTAGACCAGCAGGTCTCCAGTTGGCCCCTTCTGGATTCATGAGGACATAAGAAGATGTGAATAGAATACCTTTTATACAGAAGCCAGTTTTGATCAACTAGCTATAATCGCCGGCTCCAATGACCCCTTCCTTAGATTCAATAAATTTGCTAGAGTGGCTCGCAGAACTCAGAGAAACATTTTCTGCACTTTCACCCATTTATTATAAAAGGATATGACAAAAGATACAGTTGAACATCCAGATGAAAGAGATGAATAGGGCAAGGTACATGGGAAGGGGTGTGGGGCTTTCATACCTTCCCCGGAGGAGCCACTCTCCCAGCACCTCCATGTGTTCACCAACCTGGAGGCGCTCCAAACCCCTTTCCCTCAGGATTTTACAGAAGCTTTACATCACAAAAGCATGATCAGTCATTAACTCCATTTTCAACCCTTATTCTTTCTCAAGAGAAAGGGTGGGTAGGGCTGAAAATTCCAAGCTTCTAATCATAGCTTGTTCTTCCTGGTAACCCGCCTTCATCCAGGAGCCCCCTCCCCACCCCAAGAGTCACCTCATTAGAACAACAGACAATTCTTTCACCCAGGAAATTATAAGCGCTTCAGGGAGCTTCCTCAGGAACAGAGGTCAAAGGCCAATGTTAGAACAAGAAATGCTCCTGTTGGTCTTATCACTTAGGAAATTATTAGGGTTTTAGGAGCTCTGTGCCAAGAACTGGGGACAAAGACCAATACATACTTTTTTCTGTTTTCTCACACCCCTGTAGGGACTTGAGCTCATGCTTTTCCAGCTGGGCTAAGTCAACTTCCACTCACCCATCTTTCTAGCTTCCAAAACTGTGTACATATTTCTTACATGTGTTGTAAAGACTTCTTTTTTTAATCTCATAGTTTATACCTATTTAAATTCCTTGTTACTTTGGTGGAATGCTGGGAGGGAACAGAAACATATGCAGGTATTCAAACTGCTATGTATATATCTTCCCAAGATCACATATCCACCCATTTAAAAAAAGCTAGGATTCATTTATTTTCATATATTTCATTCAGTTGTTATTAAAGTCTTATATCTTTCCAGATTGACACAGAAAAAATTACTGCATGAATCCACCCATCCACCCATTTTTAAAAAGTGCTGGGAATAGAAATAAAGGATTAAACAATCTAATCCCTGCCTTCAAAGAACTCACTATTTATAATGGGGTATAGGCTAGAAAATACACAATACAAATAAGCTTGTTAAGGTGGAAACCAGGAACTGTATCAGTACAAAGGAGAGGTTCCTAACCCAGTTTGAGAGGAAGTACAAAGTGAATGGTGTTTGAGATGAGGTAACACCAAGACTTAATCTCAGAGGAAGAGGAAGCAATGGGTGGGCAGAAATGACTAGGTGTAGGGATGGCAGAAGCAGAGCAAAGCCAAGAGGGCACCTGTGTAAAAGGCAAAGGATCATGCCTCTTTTGACTCTAAAGAGGAGACATTTTTCTTAATCAGCAAAGACAAAGGGGACTGAATCACCTTTTGATGAGGCAACTTGATGTCAGTGTCCTTCCAGAAGAAAATGAAAAGCAACCCACTTATAATGAGCTCTTTGGTTCTTGAATTACCAAGTAAAACTGAGGTATCAGCAACTTTTGGCTGAGTGAGAAGTTTGCTAATAGAACCTCTGCATTAGTGTGGAGGGAAGGAACAGTTTTGATAAGTACAAAAGCATAGTGTGAATATATGACATTATTATTACTACCACATTCCAACCATCACCATTCTCAGCCCTGAGGCATCCTCTACAACTTATAAAGTGAAGCATCTTCTCTGTGGTTTGGCGCAACAGCAGCCTCCTGGTTTCACTATTACACTACAGTCATGTAAGATGTCGCCACTGGGGGTGGGAGGGTGATGGCCAAACAGGACTTCCCTGTACCTTTCTTGGCAACTTCATTTGCAACTTTTAAAAGTTAAGGGAAAGAAGGAGAAGAAACAGCTTTTCAAGGCCAAAGATGGAGAGCATTTTGTCTGCATTTCTATTCAGGGCTGTAATGAACTGAACTCACTGTACTGCGTTGCAGATCACTAGAAACTTAAAATCCAATTAGGACGGTGCCACCAGCCTGGCAAAAGGGCAGATGAGAGCCTTGGGACAACCCTGGGACTCAGTGGCAGGAGGCTGAGTGGGAAATGTAAAGCATCTGCCTCTAAGCATACAAACCACAGTAACAATTTTAAAATGTACTTTGGTCATTGTAGTTTTTCTTTAATCACTAAGTCATGTCCAACTCTTTTGCGACCCCATGGACTACAGCCTGCCAGGCTCCTCTGTCCATGGGATTTCCCAGGCAAGAATACTGGAGTGGGTTGCCATTTCCTTCTCCAAGGGATCTTCCCAACCCAGAGATTGAACTCACATCTGCTACATTGGCAGGCAGGTGCTTTACCACTGAGCCACCTGGGAAGCCCTGTACTTTGCATCGTTAGCATATAATCAAAATCCATTGTGAAGCAAGGTGTTTTTCCTGCTGGACATTCTATTTCTAGTTCTGCTCTTTGGCTCAATCACTAGCAGGTAAACATGTCCCTCCAGCCCCCAGCTTCTGCCAGCTCCTATGTACCCCTGGTGCTGGAAGGTAGATGGTAAGAAATTCCAAGGCATGCTTGGGAACACAGTCTTGGAATTACACACAATGAATGATGCCATCACTAGTGACTCAGGGCATAAAGAACCTGTGGAGTGAAAAATTGTCTTTATGCAAAAGAGTATCTGGATATTTGGACAAAACTGAAATGATAAGGCAGGAATAACCAGTACAAACTTATTTGCCAAGAACTTTAGTCCTCGTTTTTCAGAGACTCAGTCTGTGTGCTGGTCATTTTCTCTCATATTTGATTCCCACACCTTCTCTTGCTCTGTTTTATATCAAAACAGCTGACCCCATGCAAATTACACTGCCTAGGCTCTCTTTCTAGACCAGAGGGAGACACTCATGGGACCCTGGAGTCGGGGAGGAGGGAGAAGCCAGGGTGTTTTTTTCTTTGCTCTGTTTCAGGGGGTGTTTCGGGAGTGTCTATTTTTCTACCATGGCTTCTACAGATGTTATTTCAGGTCTCTACTAGCGTGGGCTGGAAGGTTTCTCAGTGTCATCTTGCTCTGGCTCTTTCATCAGAACAGCGGAGAGTCTTCTGACTTCATTTAAACATGTTAGTGGTTTGCTGGAGGATACCTGTGACCTTGATGTTTGTTAAGCAGGCAGACCCAAACAAGAGTAAGTTGACACTGCCATTCTAAAACTGCCAGAAAACACACTCAGTAGGTAGCACCAGCGCATGAGGTTTTAACTATAATGCTTACATTAGGCTGAATAATTCCCCTCTCCCCAAATATCCATATACTAATCTGCAGAACCTGTGAATGTTATCTTCTATGGCAAAAAGGACTTTGAAGGTGTGATTGTGTTAAGGAATTTGTGATGAGGAGATTATCCTGGATTATCTGGGAAGCCCTAAATGAAATCAAAGCTATGGTTTTTCCAGTAGCCAGGTACAGATGTGAGAGCTGGACAATAAAAAAGGCTGAGTGCCAAAGAATCGATACCTTTGAACTGTTGTGCTGGAGAAGACTCTTGAGAGCCTCTTGGAGAGCAAGGAGATCAAACCAGTCAATCCTAAAGGAAATCAACCCTGAGTATTCATTGGAAGGTGAATGTTGATGCTGAAGCTGAAGCTCTGATACTTTGGCCACTTGATGTGAAGAGCTGACTCACTGGAAAAGACCCTGCTGCTGGGAAAGATTGAAGGCAGGAGGAGAAGCGGGTGACAGAGGATGAGATGGCTGCATGGCATCACTGACTCAATGGACATGAGTTTGAGCAAATTCCAGAAGATAGTGAAGGACAGGGAAGCCTGGTGTTCTGTAGTCCATGGGATCCCAAAGAGTCAGACACAACTGAATGACTGAAGAACAACAAATGCAATCACAAGGGTCCATATAAGAGGGGAAAGAACACCAAAGGAGGAAGTAGGAAATGAGGCGACAGAAGGAAGGGGCTGAAATGAGATGAGGAAGGGATCAAGTCCCAGAGTGTGGGTGGCTTTCGGAAGCTGGAAAAGGCAAGGGAATGGATTTCCTGCAGAGCCGTCAGGGGGAACCAACTCTGCCAACACTGTGACTTTAGCTTGGTGAACCATTTCAGATTTTTGGCTCCCAGAACTGTAGGAGAATAAATTTGTATTGTTTCAAGCCACTAAATTCATGGCAATTTGCTATTGCAACAATAGGAAGCTAATACAATGCTTCAAATACATACAGATTCTTCTTGCTTTAAAAATGCCATGTCTTGAGACTTCCCTGGTGGTCCAGTGGCTGGGACTCTGAGCTCCCAATGCTGGGGTCCAGGGTTCGGTCCCTCGTCAGGCAACTGGATCCCACATGCTGCAACTAAGACCTGGCCCAGCCAAATAATTTTTTTTTTTTAATGCCACATCTTGGCTATCAGCAAAGTAATTCCATCCATACATGAATCCTAGCCTGTTACAGAAGTCCTTAAGAGGAGTTTATAGAACTTCCTTGCCTCAGATACCACCGCAGATGTCACGATGTGCCCCTCATATCTCCCTTCAAGACTGAAGCACTTACTCCCCGAGCTGTTCACAGATGAAGAAAGCAGCATCACCCTAAACACCTCTTCCTTTCTGGGGCAGTCTACATGGAGTTCCTGGTCAGTGAAGGGTGTCAAGGCCCAGCCCCTTTATCTCATCTCAGGACAGCTGTACAGGGCCATACCTTCAGGAGCCTCCATTGAAACTATTAATATCCAACTTTTCCTTCTGCCTGATTCAATTGCCTTCCCCTGCAATTTGATTCTAAAGCACTCCCCATAAATTTGCTATCTGCCAATCTCCACCTGAGTGGAGCTTTCCCAGGGACTCAACCAAGAAAACTGATTTATCTATATTTAGTCAAAAGCACTGCCTACTTGGTTAATTTCTCTTTATATCTGCTGATAATTATCAACCCACTCTCCTATAATACATTAAACTAAAAAGATAACTTTTAAGAATGCAAGATCCTATCAAAAGAGAACATGACCATTTACAAATATCCGTCAGCTGAGGTCTTAGGTGCAGTGTGAGTTAAGGACTGAGGATGGAAGAAAGCGTCAGAAAAGGGACGGACACTGGAGTGTCAAATGGTGACATTCATTAAGGAGTTGTATAAGGATGCACGCGTGCATGCTCAGCTGTGTCAGACTCTTTGCAACCCCGTGGACTGTGGCTTGCCAGGCTCCTCTGTCCATGGGATTTTCCCAGCAAGAATACTAGGGTGAGTTGCCATTTCCTCCTCCAAGTGGTCTTCCCGACCCAGAGATCGAGCCTGTGTCTGCTGCATTGCAGGCGGGTTCTTGACCAGACTCACCAGGGAAGCCCGCATAGAAGGATGCCTTGCTGTTTTAGTTGCTAAGTCACGTCCGACTCTTTTGTGACTCCACGAACGGTAGCCCGCCACGCCCCTCTCTCCATGGGATTTCCCAGGCAAGAAGCCATTTCCTTCTCCAGGGGATCTTCCTGAACCAGGGATCGAACTAGGGTTTCCTGCATTGGCCGGTGGATTCTTGACCACTGAGCCACCAGGGGAAGCCCAAATATAAGGATGAGGGATGTACTGATGTTTCATTCTCATCTGGCCCCAAGATACATGTTATTATCTCAGTTTTACAGGTGAGGAATCTGAGGCTCAGAGGTTAACTGATACAGCTGGAGAAGCATGGAGCCCAGAACTGAATAGAGAATTGTCTGAATACAGTGACCATGTGTCCTCTGTTAACTGCTGAAGAAGATCATTGCGGGAGGTCTGGGCAGGTGAGGATGGTGCTGCTGAACACACAGGAGAAACCATCCCCCCTGCGGCCTGGAACTCAATAAAGTTTGATCCTCTCCTTCAGGCATGCTGACATTCTCCTGGGCTTTCTCCCACCTCAGTGCTTTTGTCTGACACCTGGAATACCTTCTTCTTGTTCCATCTTTCCTTTAGGTCCAGCTTAAATGCTATCTCCTTTGAGCCTTCTTTGAACACCCCCATCAGAAACTGTATCTCCTGCCTCCAAATTATAGTATTAGTATCTTTATTACTTCTCTGAGGGTTATCATATCAGATCCTTAGTATTGTAATAACTTATGAATAAATCATAATTTCCACCTTGAACTGAAACCTGAAGGACAGCTAGCTTACACATATTTGAACCCCCCCAAATCAGCATAAAATTATGTCATAATATTTGTTGCTTAAAGTTCTCTAGAAACACTCAGTTCTTCACATTTATATTCTTTTAATAGATAAATGGCCTGCCTGCAACTTGCATCTTTTACCCTTATCTGCATGGCTAACTCCTTTCCCCTTAAAATTCATATTCTATATTCCCTTTAATAGCAAGTCTTCTCTAATCTTACCCCCTTAAACGGAATTAATCGTGCCTCTTCTCATCTCTATATATCTCACACAAATATTCCTTATTGCATTTATGACACTTATAATGAAGGGGGCGAGAGAGGATGAGACGGTTGAGATGGTTGGAAGGCATCACTGACTCAATGGACATGAGTTTGAGCAAACTCCAGATGGTGAAGGACAGAGAAGCTTGGTGTGCTCCAGTCTGTGGGGTTTCAAAGAGTCAGACACAACTGAGTGACTGAATATTATATTTATTAAACAAACATTGTTATATTTTTAGGCCACTTATAATTGTTATAATTTTGGTATGATCATTTTATTGGCTTCCCCTGCTAGTGTAACCATCCATGGAGAAAGGCATTATGTCTTACTGTGTACTTAGCTCTTCCTAGAGTACTTAACATATAACAGGTGCCAATAAGTACCCACCAAACTAAGAACAGAGTTTGAGGCCAAAAACATCTCAGAAGTAACTCCAGATGTACATACTTATTGCCAGGCTGACCAGGAGCAAATTACTTAATCTCTCTGACTTGGAAATAATGCCAACTGTAATTACAAGACTATGGTTAGGATAAAAATGACACAGGTCAAAGAGCTGCACAAAATGGGGCCCAGAAAATGCCCATGCTAAGTTGATTTTTAGTTGTGTCTGACTCTGTGCGACCCAATGGACTGTAGCCCACCAGGCTCCTCTGTGGGAGGAAGTATTCTCCAGGGAAGAATACTGGAATGGATTGCCATGCCCTTCTCCAGGGGGTCTTCCTGACCCAGGGAACAAACCCGTGTCTCTTATGTCTCCTGCACTGGCAGGCAGGTTCTTTACCACTAGTGCCACCTGGGAAGCCCAGAAAATGCCCAGTCTCTTCATATTAAATTGAGAATTCATTTGACCAGATTATTCATGCTTTTTTATGTACTCAGGGTTTACAGGGACTTGTAAGCTAATTAGGACAACACAGTATGTGGAATAACACTTTCATAGAGTTTCTCTGTTACCAATATTTGGTAATGATGGTGATGATGAAGAAAAAGAAGTATGAGAAGGAGCTGGAGGAGGAGGAGAAAGAGAAAAGCACCCAGTATGCTCAGTTCATTCTAATTAAACTGCTCATTAGAAGGAGAATGCCCCAGGAAGTCTAATTCAGAATGTTGTTTGGTTCTAAATCAAGAGCATCGAATAGGGAGACAATTAAATTCTGTTTCCAAAACATACCTCAAGGATAAGATCAAGTTTGGATTTTGCTTCTCACCTGGCTCAGAGTTACCAAGGTCACACTGACAGTCTAAGGACACAGCTTCTGGCTAGAGAAAGCCCTGGTGAACTATCATGGGAAAGCAAGAAACAAACCACCTGGAATCTACGTGTATTAGTAAAGCCGGCCTGTGTTTTAGAGAACTGAATTCTTCATGGCATGGAAGAATATAGTTTCTTCTCAAATGAAATGCAGACTCATCAGTGTTCACTCCGAAGTGCTAAAAGCTTTCATAATTATGCTCTTTTTCAAATCTTTGCAGCACAGTTGTTCCCCAGCTTGGAGCCACAAAGCAGTGATTGTAGATGACGTAGGAGGGTATCTATCTGGCAACAGCCTGTGCTTGTTTTAATTTCTCCACCTGCTATTGAAAAGGGGGAGAGGACCAGGATTTAGAAGCCAATTATTCACTTTGAAACATGATTATTAAGATGAATTGTGCTCAAGCGCACACTTGAAATCTGGCTGTATGCTTTTTAAGTGTGTTGTCTTAATATTATTGTGGTCTGATTAAAGATGAACACCACCCAAGGAAAGTCCTTCTGTGAATCGTTATCATATCATGGTGAGTTATCACTTCCTTCCAGGCTGACCTCCCTTTGATAAGAACTAAGGAACTATATCTTGGTTTTCCTTCTTCAGACTCTTTGAGTTTCATATCCCACCAAAGTTGTGCATGACTAGCCCATACCTGTGAGCTTTTATACGCACTCTCCTTTAATCCTTCCAGAAGCCCAATGTACATATGTGAAAACTGAGGCTCCGGGCAGCCACAGAATGTGCCCAAAGTCACACAACTGGAAAGCAGAGGTGGCAGAAGAGGAGCCCCAGTCTAACTTCCCAGCGGGGTGTGTTGATTTCGCGGTGGACACAGAGCGACTGTCAAGACCAAAAATACCTGAACAACAAAGGGAAAACAGCAACTTTTCGGTCATAGGCCCAGCTATAATGATTTAACATTCACCGTGGGCTACATCATATGCCAAAGCAGTA
Organism: Bos indicus; assembly: GCF_029378745.1. Taxonomy (NCBI): domain Eukaryota; kingdom Metazoa; phylum Chordata; class Mammalia; order Artiodactyla; family Bovidae; genus Bos; species Bos indicus. Next base: position 12,412,203 of record NC_091788.1, on the reverse strand, counting down.
ACTACAAGCTGAACAATCCTGAGACGGAGCTGAAAGCCTCAGTAGCTTTGCAGTCATTTTCCCTTGCTCTCCTCTCCTCTGGAGAGAGAAGACACCACTCACAACTGACCCAACCATCTTTCAATGCCAGTGACAGCCTCTCTTCCCGTCTCCCGGATGCCCAAGCACAATTCCCTTAATGGGCATAAATCTTTCTTATGCATGTTACCACTACTTTTCTTTGTCCTGAATTAAACATGTTTGCCCATAAATCCAGGAAGGCTACGCCTTGGGCCACCTGAGATGCCTAGATTTGTAACTATCACTATACATGTCATATCCACTCATGAAACCCAGTAAGTATTAGTCATTTCTCGGCATTTCCATCAGAGGAGGAATTTCTTTGGGGGACCATTTTCACAAAGAAATAAATATATTTTATCTGTTAGTGAAAGTGACCAGGCACCTTCAGGAAGTAGGAAAATAAACCACATTGGGGGTGGAGGCTGAGAAATTTTTAACTGGTGAAAATTAAATTTTAGAAGACTGAATGAAGGGTGTCCATCATACTGGGAGGCCCCAGAGCAGTGACCGAGGTTTTTCCATCCTTACTGCCGCCTCTTAACCCTTATCTGATGCAATTTTTACCAACTGAGTTAAAGGACCTGTCTCTAGATGGAGTCGTAGAGAATGAACCTCAGATGCCTTAGCTGGGCATTCAAGGCTCTTGTGATCTGAGCTCAGTCTCCCTTTTTCTTGATGACAACCCTCCCTCATAAAATTCCAAGTGCCCCAAGTGTTTGCAGACCATACTTTGTACTTTCCTGCTCATCTAATTTTTCCTCCACTTACAATGATGCTTCTTCTCTCTTTGCTGACACTCTTACCAATCTTTATGACACAGACAAAAATACCATTAATACTACATCTAAGTGTTTCCTGATTCTCCTGGTTAAAATGAAACTGCTTCATTCACCGAGCACACTCTCATGATACCCATGGCCTGCTCTGTAAACTGCTGGTTATATGTCTAATCTCTTCCCTCCTAGAGGACCCAACTCCACAAGAATATGAGAAGTGCCCCAGCTCTCTCTCTACAATTAATGCCCCACCTAGCAGACTTTTGTATCTAATAGATACTCTCAAGATATCTGCAGAAACTGAAATAAGAGAAATCATTTTATCTTAATATACGGCAGTACTTCCTCAGGATATGCCAGTTGACATATTCATAAGGGGATGAGAACCCAGTGCCAGAATTTGGCTTGTGTGGTCAGTGTGGGAGCACCTAGGGATGGGAGGCATGGTTGAGATGGATTAGGGACTGGTCTAGGCTCAGAATGAGGGGAACAATTAACCCAGACAAGTGCATCTACATTCTGTAGGAATGAGATTCCAGTTCATGAGGGTGGATGGTGATGCCTACGTGGCCTGGCATAGAGTAGAGGATCAATAAATAAGGTGTCCTCCTAGCCCCGACAGCCACCTAGTGCTTCTTCACCTCAGCACGCATCACCAAACTGTACTGAACTCGGTAGCTATTCCATCCCTGACCACCAGGGACCTAGGCAGGACCTGAGCATTGCAAACAGAGCCTCAGCAGCTGGTTCAGTGCCTACCACACAAGCAGTCCTAAATAAATAGATAAAAGTCTGCTGAGTGAATGAAGGGGAAAATGTAAGAAGAAAAGAAGGAAAGACAACAGACAATGTCTGTTGACATGCAAACTGTCAACGTTTCCAATTCAGCTTTTCAGGAAAAGCAGTAGAAATCTTAAACTTGGTGGGACAGACGGTGTTACCGGCTTCCCCACAGTGTGCCCAGCGTTTTCTGTCCAGGAAAAGCTACACTGCCTCTGGGAGGTGTTGTCAGAGTACTCCTACTGGGTCAGCCAGGACATGCTCTGGGAGCAGACGGATGGGTCCTACAAGCTGCCTAGACCTCGTGGCAACTGCTCTTCACCCTGGGGGCACCAAGTGTGTATAGATTTAAAAGAAGCAAAAATAGGAATCCTCAAAATAGATATTTGATATATTTGAGATGTTTGATTTCGTAATTCACATTCAATTCATTAAAAGAAAAGAGAATCAAGAAGACGTTCGTCAGCAAAGACCACATAACAGTTCCCCACGTCGCTATACTCTTGCACACCACTCCTTCACAAGCTGGGTTGTCAAAATTCCATTGCCTAAACTCAGATCCAGAAGGATCTAGCCCATGGCTCTAATATATATATATATATATACACACACACACAAATATATATATATATACACACACATATATACACTTCCTAAATTGCCACCACGTACAATTTTACTATCTCCACAGTTAGCTGTTGGCATCACTGTGCCCTGGGGATGCCTAAACAGCACCATAGGAATCCTGCAGACGGGACCTGAGCCTTCCAGGAGAGGCTCTGCTGCAAAGGCACCCTGGTTGGCACACAGCTCATCTGGCCAGAACTGGCCTAACACTGTGCACAACAGGAAACAACTTGCAGCCCTTGCTGGCCGTGCAGTGAACTCAGAAATGTTAACAGATGGTATGAAAAACACAACTCTGAACAGTCAGCAGGGTGACACTCATTAAGAGTCACCACTGAGCTCACTTCCAGTAAAATCCCATACCAATGAAATACCACTTTCCCCAAACCGTCACTCTGCTTGAACAAAAGTGACTACAGGGCGCTATAATGCCAGGCTTGACTGAAGCTCTGCAAATGACAGAGGCTCTCTCCAAGCCTCAGGGATCTTCCTTCCATCATCTTGTTCAGGATAGGTCCTGATCACATCTTCCCTCTAGCCTTCCTCGCCTCTGAAGATGGGCCTGGAAGCCAGTTAGCCTCAGAACTTGCCTCCTGACCCTGACACCCATCACGCTGCCTACTTTCCCTCCCCAGCAGAAGGGGCTGGGAGGAGAAGGTATAAAAGAATGCATGGAGGATGACTTCCCTGGTGGTCCAGGGGTGAATACTCTGTGTTCCCAATGCAGGGACCCAGATTCGATCCCTGGAAGGGAACTAGATCTCACATGCTGCTACTAAGAGTTCACGAGCCACAAGTAAAGATCCTGCATGCTGCAACTGAACATTCTCTGAGCTGCAAATAGAAGATTCTGATCGCTGCAATGGAGATCAAAGATCCTGTGTGCTGCAGCGAACACCCAGAGCAGCCAAATAAATAAAAAATTTAAAATGCATGGAGGAACTTGTTACTCTACAGGTCAGAATTTGTTCCACAGTGGAAATTCATTTATCTTCATATTTTTTCAAATATATTCCTAATTTGTTTCTCAATGAAAATTATCCCCTTCCCTCACCTCCTTTGCAATGGAATATGATGACCCCAATGCAGGCTATAAAACTACATTTTGCTGTACTTCAGATGCCATCAATGAATTAAAATACAGATACATGAAACTAAGGTCACATGAACACATCATCAACGCTGGATAATGGTTCTTAGGTGGCCAACTCCAGACTGCTTTGCACTCACTGACACAGAAGCCAGCACGTCTCCTCCACTAGTTTCACCAGTCCCGCCCCAAGAAGAACCTCCAGTATTCACAGATTTGCATGCTTCCAAGTTTCCTCTCTACAAGGCCCTTCCACCTGCTACCCCATTAGCACCTCCTGAAGTCCTACTCATGCTCCAAGACCCAGTGCAAATGCCAGCTCTTCCCATTAACATTTTACAGAGCCTCAACGTTTCATCAGTCAGCAGGAGCTGCTCTCTCACCTGTGCTTCCACAGCTCAGTGTTATCACATTTAGACTGGGATTTGTCTCATTCTATCTGTGATTTTTTGCTGCTACAACTCCAATGAAAATGAACTAAATATTAGTTAGTGCCTGGCAAGGTAAGTTAATTAGATGGCTTACCAAAAGGATTGGACACCATGACTTGATTTCCTTAGCTCACTAACCCACTGTTAGAGGGGAAGTGAGAAATCACATGGGAGAGGCACCTGAGCCTGCACAGATGAAAGGCTGATGTCCATTAGTTGGCTGTTGGCCTGGAATCTCAGAGCGTGCATGCTAAGTCACTTCAGTCATGCACAACTCTTTGCGTCCCTATGAATTGTAACCCGCCAGGCTTCTCTGTATGGAATTTCCCAGGCAAGAATACTGGAATGGGTTGCCATTTCCTTCTCCAGGGCATCTTCCTGATGCAGGGATCGAACCCTTATCTCCTATGGCTCCAGCATTGCAAGCGAATTCTTTACCACTGAGCCATGGGGAAAGCTCAGGATCTAAGACACCTGGGTTCTAATCCCACTCTGCCATTAACACTTTCGCCCAAGCTTGCATCATGTTTAACCTTTGGTTTACTGTTTACTTGGGAAACTTAAGTAAACTGTGCCTTTGCTACACTGTTGTTTACCAATAGTATCCATGTTTGCATATATATTCTACCCTTATGATCTTCTCAAACGCATTAGGCCAAAAGAACACTCACAGTTGCCGACTGAAAGTAAACTCAGATTTCTTTCATGAACACAGTATCTGTGAACTCAAGACTATAGAGGAAAGAAGATAAGGCTGTGCTGTAAAATCTCAGGCAAGTTCCTAAACCTCTGTGAAAGAAGCCTAACAGCCATACCTGCCAAGACTGCATGACCACAGGGATACAAGAGCTAAAGTCTGGAAAACATATAGCAAGAAGTGGCCTCCTAATGTTAACTATTTCTAGTACTTCTGTAGATTATAATCCAGTTGCACAGTGTTCCCTTATTCTTCCTTGTTGATAGTGAATCCCCAACAGAGTTTAAACTGGACACATTTTGTGTCCAAAGGGCTTTTTCAAAGATTGTTTTTATGGTTCTTGTTTTCTTGAGAAGGGTGGGGCCAAACACATAGAGATATCTTATTATTTCTGAAAAAATGCAGTTGTACTATGGTAACGTAAATTTCCTACAGACACATGAGATAAGCAAAAAGTTCTTGCCAAAAATGATCAGTCCAACCAACCATAATTAAGTTAATTCTATCCAACTGCCAGCAAAGAGATCAAAGGTTAAGTCTGTTCTCAGCTTCACGGGATGATAATGATAATAAACACAGCTATTCTTAGTAGCCAAAGTATATTTTGTAATTGTAACTGACACCACTTGACTTTCATTTCTGGTAAGCTAAATGATTTGTGATATATTTTCTTGTTTGCAATAACAGATCCTTTAGCTAGTGAAATTCACCTTTTCCTAGTGAGACCTACCTTCTCATTCACAATTTGTTCTAATGATGCTTAACAAATGACTGAAAAACATCCTCTCCCTTGAAAAGCTGGTGCTGCATACCTTCTCCAGTTCTTCACATTGTATGCACTTTTGAGTTTTGCCAAACTTCTAATGTTTTCACCAATACTTCCAGGACTGAGAATTTACTATATGCCAGGAACTGTACTGAATGTCTTATACATATGTGTGCATACTAAGTCACTTCAGTTGTGTCTGACTCTGCGGCTCCATGGACTGTAGCCTGCCAGGCTCCTCTGTCCATGGGATTCTCCAGGCAAGAATATTGGAGTAGATTACCATGCCCTCCTCCAGGGGATCTTCCTGACCCAGGAATCGAACCCATATCTCTTGCGTCTCCTGCATTGGCAGGTGGATTCTTTACCACTAGCGCCACCTGGGAAGCCCACCTTATATACAGATTAATCTAATTTCTTACTCCAACAATCCTGTGGTAGTATCAGAATCACCTGTAGCGTACAGAAGTAGACTCTTGCTCCAGGTGACACAGGAGGAAACTAAACAATGGATCTCAGCTGTGGAACCGGGTCCATGTGTCCGGATGCTAGTCTCCTCTGCTACCCTACTTTGCCTTGGCTGCCCATTACTTTCCTCACTGCCACATCTCAGTGCCCGCCACAGTTCACGGCACATATCAGGAACATAAGAAATGATGATGGGATAATAGTTAAAATGACAGTCAACATGTTCTGAGCGTTTACTTTTGTCAAACCACATTCTAACAGCATTACATGTGTAAACGCATTCAACCGTAACAAGTCTATGGGGCTCATTCTACAGGTGATGAAACTAAGGCACATGGGGATTAACTAATGAGACGGTGAGAGTGAGCCCCTACCTCCTATTCTTTATCCTTGATCCACATCCAAACTAGAGGGTGTGCACGAGTTCAAATATCCTCTCTGCTCAGACACAAAGTATACAACACAAAGCATAACTCACATTCCACTATTTGAGTTTATTCCTTTACCATTCCATGCCCTAGTCTTAGGTCTTTCCTCCAGAGAATTACTTCTCCCAGGTTTTGCTTTTCTTCTCATAGTCTTACTCATCCAGTTTGGCCTGTCAGTGAGGCTCCGCCTTTCACTGTACACCAAAACCCTGTGGAGCAAGAATTACCCTCATCTTATAGACAGGGAAGTTGAGCAGAAAGGCTAAGTTAGTCATTGACCTGGGGTCTGACAGACACTCTGGCTCCAGAGTCTGGCCTTGAATCCACATACTGAAGATCGGGGCTGAACCTCTCCCTTCTCCAAATTCTCCAAGACTCCCGTCAGTCAGGATGACTCCATGTTACACTGTGTGGATCTATATTGTATTGCATCGATCTTACACTAAACTGTATTGATATGTAATTGTTTTCTATATGTGGCCAATTTGACTGTAAACTATTTAAGAGATCCTGCCCGTCCTTTTCCTTTTGTGGCCTTGAGTGTGCCCCCCTCGGTGCTGGACTCATTATTTGCTAAAACCTACACTGGAAGCTCTGTCTCAGACTGGAATGTCTGCTCAAGTGGAGCCAGAAGATTCCTATAATTCCAGCCTACTAGGAGAGTTCTCCAAGGCTAGCCAAAGCCTTCTATTACTCCCTGCTCCTATCACTCTGTATTCTCTTCCACGAGCACATCTCTTCTCCATTCAGCTACCATCTCCACCCCACATTTCTCCTCTTTAAAGACTTTAATTCACCTAACTTTGCTACATGCTTCCTTCTGGATGTTCTTCAGACATCTGCATGTTAACGCTGAACTCATACCTCCAGAAATGTGTTCCTGTGCCTGGAATCACGGTGGACCATCTAGTTTCCCAAGTTAAGAACATCAGCAGAATCAGCTTTTGAACTTTGAGTCAAAGGTGTAAGGTTAAAAGTTACTACTAATAAAAAACCATCAGGAACATATATCAGGCTTACACATTCCACTTTGGTTTTCTAAGTTTGGTCTATATAGTTATCCAAATATGGAAAAGTTTTGTGTCTTCATATGTACTAGATAGGGGGTTCCCTGGTGGCTCAGATGCTAAAGAATCCGCCTGCAATGTGGGAGGCCTGGGTTTGATCCCTGGGTTGGGAAGATTCCCCTGGAGGAGGGCATGGCAACCCACTCCAGAATTCTTGCCTGGAGAATCCCCATGGACACAGGAGCCTGGCAGGTGGAGTCTACAGGGTTGTAAAGAGTCAGACAGGACTGAGTGACTGAGCACAGCACAGCACATGTAGCAATCATTTTTATTTTTGCTTTAAAAATATATATACAGCCCTACTTCCTGTGTGCATATAAGCTTTAATGAGTCAATGACTGAGAAAGTGAGATGCCCTTTTTTCCCCAAAGAATAAATATTTAATTTCTATTAAATAAGATCTGTAAGATCTTATAAGATCACATGTACATTACTCACTGTAATCCTTACAACTATCCTATGAGGTAGGTATTATTACCATTTTATAGATGAGTAGAGTGAGGCCCAGACAAACAAAATTAGTTGCCCAAGTTCACATGGTTGACAAATGACAGCAATAGAATTTAAACCCACATTTGCCCCTAGAGTCTAAAAGCACTCTTTTTACACCATACTATCTCCGAATAAACTAAATCTGTAAACAGAACCTCAAAAATGTGATAATGAGTTTAGATTATTTTTCCTACCACAGATAGACTATTATAAGTCCTTAAAAGTGTTAACTGTCAAGCTTCCAAACTAAGATACTTATGCAAGTATTAGTTATTACTATTATGGTGACTCATATTGGGATTTTACAAAATAAGTACTGTATATCTGAGAAGACTAAGACACAAAAAGATTATTTCTGAGAGTAAATAGAGGCTAACACTTGTGGGGGGGGCGGGGAAACTTGCAAAACCACAGGGTTTTATTTTGTTTTTTTGAATACTTACTATGTCCTGGGAACCATGGTAGTTGACATTCTTAGAGAAATAAGACACAACCTAGTCCTTAAGGAGCTCTTAGCTCAGTGGAGAGAATACACAAAAATAATAATATGTGAGAACATTGTTCAGGTTCTATGACAGAAGATATTATGAAACAGGTCACAAATAAGCAACAGGCAAACCATGTGTGACCCACAATTATGTCATCTTTGACTCTGTGGTGTTTTCATAAAGATCAATCAAGGGTTAACAGTTAAAAATTGAGAAATTTCATACCAAAATCCATAATTGTGGCTACTCAAAAAGTGAAAAGTCTAATGACACAGAGATCTGATTCCTATTTGTGCTCCATCAACTTGAGCCCAGTGGCTGCTGCCTTTAAGGGTAGTTTGCACATAAATTTGTATATAAGGACCCACATTTCTTTTAACAATTTTCAGGACAGTTACCGAAAGACATTTTCTACCAGGAGTGCATTTGATGTAACATCTCATATTGGTAAGTAACACTGCTCATGTGACCCTCGATAAAGTCATGCACTGACATTTAAGGCGGCATACATAAAAATTATCAAGGCAGTATTGACAGGAAGAGAAAGGATTGAGGTATATAAGTAAGTGTGTGGGTGCAGGTGGAAATGTGGTGAAAGGATACTATCTGACCTCCCTCCCCCCTTCCATTTCTCCCTATACATACACGCCTCACAATTTCTCCAGAGCAGGTATCCTCCCCACTGTGGCTCACAGCTCAGATTAAGAACAAAGGCAACTGCAAGTACTTGAGATAGCTCCCACCCCAGGCTGCACAGGGCACCGCAGAGCTGCCTCAGTCGGGGCTTAAGTGGATTAAGTCTACCATACATTCCTGTATCAAGACAGGATACAAAAGCACAGTGACCTCCTGCTGGAGGCAGATTGAAGGTGACTGGCAAATCCTCAAGACAGAGCAAATGAATTTTTCATGTAAATGAAGACATCAGTGCATGCCCTGACATGTTCATCTCTCATCTTCAAGCCTACAGTGAGGAGGCAATGTTTGCACTTCCATGGGACATTTGTATTTCAATGTATTCGGACTGAGTTAATATAAACTGCTACTGATAAATGTCTTTAAAGATGGTCTATACTATCTACTGAGAAAATATATGCTGTGCAGCATGTCTAAGTCAATACAAACTAAAATGAGGCTCTACACACAAAAGGCAAGCACTGTCAATTAAAACCTCACCCTGTGGCTCCAAAGGCACACTCTCAGCTCTTCTATCTCTCATCTGAATTATCTACCTTGTCAGAAATTTCATAGAAAGGAGACAAGAGTGGGCCAGTGTGGGACTTAACAGAAGGGAACAATTATATCCAAGATATCTCTTCTGTGCCTGCCTCTATTAAAAGTGTCAAGATATTTACTAATTTAATCTCCCACAATTAAATGTGAGCCACACAAGGAGACTATTTCATCTCTGTTCACTCCTGTACCTGCAGAACGATTCCTATACAAGGAAGGTGTTTGTCTGGCTGTCATATATTGGTCCTGGGCACCAATCCTTAATCCCCTACCCCAACGCTCCACTGTATCACAGGAGCTAGAAGGATCTCTTGCTAGCAGGATTACAGTCTACACTGTTTCAATCAGTACCTTGCACGAGTTTTGTGATATGGAAGGGTGGTGGCAGACTGGCAGAGGAGTTTGTGCTGCTATGGCTTCTCACAGTTTCCTCAGATCCCACAATTCACTCTGCTGGTCTCCAGCTTCAGGGCTGCAAAGAATCTATGGCCCAGGCAACGGCTTGCTGCAGTTTCTCAGTTTGGATGTATCTGTTCGACTATCATTCCTCCAACCCTTCCAACGATTTCTAAGCACGTTAATACCCTAAATTATATCCCTTTCTGCTTAAAATACGTAAGGTGCTGTCTGTTTTCCTGACTGACTGAATATTCCATAAAAATCTGTTAAACAATTAAGCAAAAAAAACAACCAACTCAATGGGCAGTAACATCCCTACTTGCAGTTGTAGAATTGAGGCTGTGTGTGCTGTGCTTAGTCGCTCAGTCAACTCTTTGTGACCCCATGGACTGCAGCCCACCAGGCTCCTCCAGGCAAGAATACTGGAGTGGGTTGCCATGCCCTCCTCTAGGGGATCTTCCCAACCCAGGGTTCGAACCCAGGTCTCCCACATTGCAAGCAGATTCTTTACCAACTGAGTCACCAAGGAAGCCCCGGTGGAAGAAGAATTGAGGCTACTAGAGATTTAGAATTACACGGTAATTATTAAATGCCAGAGCTGAGAGTTGAGCCCTAGACTCTAGCAAAAGCGAAGGTGCTTTTGCTTTTTCCATTCAGATGCTGCCCTCAATAAGTATAACATACCATGTTGCTGCAAAACCTTACCTCAGAGGTTAAGACTGTTGTTTTCACTGTTCCTCCTGCTAGTGACTAATGTGGCTAGAAAGTTCCCTATAAATTGGAAGGGTACATTAATTCCCAAGGCAAGCTTTCTATTAAATATATATGAAAGCCAGTAGGATACCCTGTTGAAAATGTGCATTGTATTTGCATTATTAGTGCAGATACTAGGTGTGTGGCACACAGAAGAAGCTTGCATAGTATTGATCGAATGAATAAATGAAAGTTCATTGATTTTCCTTAGCCAGAAGTTCCTTTGCAGATTGTATGCTCTGGTGTTGCTTGGGTCATAAACCACTTGTGGGCTGATAATTCCATTAACCTTACTGCCTGGATCCCTCCCCACTGTTTAGCCAGGAAACAATATCTCCAAGGCTGTTATTTTCCTTGAGTAACCTCAGTTGTCAAGAGCATTGTTAATTCTGAGGCAGATAGACACAAGAATCTATCCCTACCATTCCAAAATGAAAGATCCAAATGAAAGACTGAGGCCCTAAAAGCTATTAACTCACTCCTGCTGAAACGCAATCGAAAACAGCATTGCACTGAGAATTGAACAGATCTGGATTCTCATATTGACTCCTACCACTTACTAGACCTGAAACCTTGGGCAAGATATTTCTGTGACCTCAGCTTTCTCATTGATGTAATGGTAGTAGTAATATCTCTAGAGCTACTGAAAGGAAGAACCATTACAGACAGAAGGCACCTGGCACAGTATCTGGCCCGCGATGAGGAGTCAGTGGGCAAACAGCGTTGCCATCATCAATACCAAGGAAGGGTCTGTTGGCACACAGCCAGTCATCTGGCAGGCTGGTCCACGTTAGTCCACAAGACTCTCCAGTCCCAAACAGGCAGCAGTGATATGAAGGAACACTTAGACATTTTTCACACCTACAACTGTACTACCTAGGGAGGTTATATAATTGCAAAGAACTGTGTATCTGTATATTATAACTTTTGTAGGTTTCATGGTGGCTGGTGACTCTGGTTGGGGTAAGAGTGGAAACGGCTGGCACAGAGTGGGTGGAGCAGAGTCGTCACACCTCACCTTCCTTTAAAATGAGATCCAAGATTAGACTCACTAGAAGATTCTGGGGGTGGACAGGTAGAATTGGGTGCCTTTTACATGCCTAGAGGTAGTAGTTAAAACTGTAAGAAAGAATAAGGTCATGGATAGTTTTGGATTAAATGAAGGAAGACCAAAGCACACGTGACCTCAGAAAACTTACCGTAGCCAGTTTCGAACCTGGTGCTTGGCACACAGAACATACTCAATGAATATTTGTTGCATTAGTAAATAATCAGATTGGAAAGTATATCAATCTTCCTTAAAAGGCCTGTGTCCCTCACTTCTTTTATGGTTTAGACTCATTTTGAAAAGCTGAGAATGTGTATTTCCTGAATATTTCGTCTCTCAGTTTGAGAAAGTGTTCTGAAAGCCTATTAATCAGCACTGATATATATTTCTTATTGTATCAAGATCTGGTACGATTTCATTCCTTCTCCAACCACATCTTAACACAATAATCTCATTCCAGCCGCATTTACCTTATATTTAGTAATCTTCCAAATCCAGACATACATACACTGGAACTGGCCTGGGCAACCTGGGATGCAGGGTCAGCTTTATATATTTCCTTTGCATATCTGCCTTTTAATCATTAAAGCTGCATATATTTATGAGAATAAATAGAGTGAATAAAATATAAACAAAACAAAGGAGATTATATTTTAAAAAAGATCTCTTAAAATAAGCTTTTGTCTTTTTTCCTACATTAAAGATTAGATAACCTTTTCTCAGTGCATCCAGTGAATTTTCAAGGGCATTTCCCCCTCATTTGCCCTTTGAAATGGAATTATTGCCATTTAAAGGTGATATGCAAACTGTCATACCTAAGCGTACTACAGCCTTCTAAGTGTCTGGCATGCAGGCTGACGTACATTGCTGGAGGGCGGTGGACGAGGAGCTGGCATAATTTACTTGTAAACAGAATTCTATTTTCATTTCTGTCAGACCCGAGGTTTGGATTGAATTTTAGTTTCCTAGTCCCCAGGAGCATATCAATGCCATCTTTACAAATAATTGTCCCAAATATGAAGTTGATCCATATGAGCACATGGCAGTGTGGTCCAAAAATGCAACCAACTTGTCCAAAATTTGTAGGGTCTGTGCTGGAGAAATTAGGGCTGTTTTCACCAGAAGTAGCTAAGTTCCTTCTAGTTGGTCTTGGATCTGTTAAGCAGGTGCAGAAATTTAAAGAAAGAGGGGGGAAGCATGGCCCCTGCCTCCGACTCACTTTACAATCTCCTAAGGAAATGAACTGGAAAAAAAAAAAAAAAAAAGGAATGATGAAGCTTAAACTGAAGTCCCTGGACGAAGAAGAGAAGAGATTTAAGTGGACAGCACTGGCCACATCTGGCATCATAGATGCGGTGGACATTGAAGCTGGGTAGAATTTTCATAGAAAGAGAGGAAGGCCTTCTGACTCATGCACAGAGACACCAGATTATTATTAATAATCTGTACTGTGCTTTTACTTTTTTCATATTCTGTGCTAGATTCTGAATATACAGAAAGAAACATAATAAAAGACTACACTAAATATCCTATTTCTGAATACTCAGTACTTACTATTGGACACCATGATGGTTTTGGAATACATATTCCTTTCATTTGTGATTTAGTATCAGGAAGTGTATCTATACCACAGAAGGAAGCAAACTCCTTTGTGCTCTCCTACATGCCTGTATTCATGAAATCCTCACTTTGTGTTGTCATAGATGAAGAAATTTCATTTTAAAAAATCAGCAAATTCCATCTGGCCTATGAAACAGATTCTTTAGAGGATATCATGCATGTTTTTACAAATTCATCTCATTGGCTTGCTCCTGAGTGGATAATTAATTATTTAAGAATTCTGAGGGACAGATGGATTCCTTTCTATTGTTAACACATATATTCCCTAAAATTGATTCGAGAAAAAAATTGACTATATAAGCAAATTAATATTTCCAAAAATAGTATACTACTGAGGAGTGATTTAATTAAAATCTTCTCCTTAATACCATAAAAAGGAGGCAGATTTTGTCTTGACTGTTTCAGTTCAATGTGGATCAAAGGCAAGAGCATTGACAACATCACCTGCCAAGCCCCCTTCCATACTTTTTAGAAGTGCAATTTCTATTGATACAAAATAAGCACTTGCAAAGGACCAAAAGAATGTTCAGAAGGCTGTCACAAGAAAGTTGATGAAGGACTCCTCAAAAGTTTTGTAAATTTACATGCAAAAATTAGGGTCTGATAACCATAATTTAGTTAAAACTTTTTTTTAAAAAAGGAAATGCTTTTCTTCATATTTTGTCTCTATGACAACTAAATAGATTTGGAACAGTGCTATCTTATACTAATTAAGGACATGGCCTCACAACATGGACTTCTATGAGGATTAAATGCAAATGTGTGAATTATCTAGTTTCAATTAGGCTGCTGCATTCCTGGCTTGCAGTTGTGAGCAAACACTGTTTTGCATAAAGAACATGAATTGAAAATTGTTTCTTAAGAATTAGATAAAACTAAGGGAAATGAAAAGGAGCCCACTGCTTGTATCACACACATTGATGTAGAACCTGGAGGTCTGTATCCACTCATTTATCTTTCCATCCTTCTGTCCGCCATCACTGAGCCCCTCCTGTACGCCAGGCAATGGGAGGACAAATAAAAATGTCTGTCCTTACTAATGAGCTCCCTCTGGTGATGGTGACCCACGTAAACATGATAATTACAAAACATGCCCAGAGCATCTGGATTATAACGAGATGAAACCCACTGGTGGCAGGGTTGGGGGCGGGGGTGGGGAAACAGAAGAATGTCCTCTGGGAAGATACAAACAACCTAATGCTTATTTGTTTATATTTTATTTATTGTTTATCTATATCCCTACTCATTTTCCATCTCATGTTATTTTGATGGAAATTGTTTCACCTGTGAATATGTCAGTATGTATATCTAAAAGATAAGGACCTGTTTTTAATATTACCACAATATCATTATCACATCTAAAATATTACCAGTAACATCACCAAATATCCAATTGGTATTTATATTTCCAACTGTCTCATAAATGTCATGAATTTTTTTTTTAGTTTGAATCTGGATCCAATGTGTTTACTGATAACAATTAGTTGATTCATCTTTTAAGTGCTTTTCCTATATTTCTTTTCTCCTTGTTACTTATTTGTTGAAGAAGTCTGACTTTTAAAGGACGAGTGGGAGGGACGTTCAAGAGAGAGGGGATATATGGTATACTTAAAACTGATTCACATTGTTGGGCAGCAGAAGCTAACACAACATTGTAATGTGATTGCCCTCCAATGTAAAAATATATATATATATCTGATGATAAACCATAAAGGAAAAGAATATTAAAAAAGAATGTATATATGTATAACCGAATCACTTTGCTGTACAACAGGAATTAACATTGTAAATTGACTATCAGATCAGATCAGATCAGTAGCTCAGTCGTGTCCGACTCTTTGCGACCCCATGAATCGCAGCACGCCAGGCCTCCCTGTCCAAAGGAAGCCACGAGGGAAGCCCAATAATAAAAAAAATAAATAATAAAAAAGATAAAAAACAAACAAAAAACCAAACAACAAAAAAAGGATGAGTGGGGTTAAGATAAAGGAGAAGGGATTAGGGAAAGCAGTTTAGAAAAACGAGTTGCCAGGAACAAAAAATACTACAAAGACATTGAGGTCTTCCTTGCTTTCCTTAAACACAAACTCTGTGATCATTTTCATTTCAGAAATACTGCTCAGTATACACTATCTCCTTTGAATATTCATTGGAAGGACTGATGCTGAAGCTGAAGCTCCAGTATGTTGGCCACCTAATGCAAACAGCTGACTCACTGGAATAGTCCCTGATGCTGGGAAAGATTGAGGGCAGGAGAAGAGGGTGTCAGAGGATGAGATGGCTGGATGGCATCACTGACTCACTGAACATGAGTTTGAGCAAACTCCAGGAGATAGTGAAGGACAGGGAAGCCTGGGGTGCTGCAGTCCATGGGGTCACAAAGAGTTGGACATGACTGGGCAACTGTGTGACTGAATGACAAACACTATCTCCTTTCAATGCCCTTCTCCATGTGGCTAGTAAACTCCTACATCACCTTCAAGGCTCAGCTCCAGAAATTATTCTCAACTTCTGAATGTCACTGTCTCCATCCTCCCTAACAGGATGTATTACCTGGTATCTATCAATTAACCATGTTAGATGCTGGGCAGGAAAAGATAAATGAAATCAAATTCCTGCCCTCAAGAAATTCATTGGGGGATATTTTTGGCAAGAAAGACAGTAATGTTACACTCTGGCCTCTAAATGTACATTTCCCCGTATAATTCAGTCATAGCAAGTATGTGCTCATTGCTGTGTAAGGCATAAGCTTGAAAGCAGTCAGAAAAAGTTAGATTTGCTATAAAATCATTAATAGTCTTGCTCTTTCAGTTTTGATTTAAAGATAGAAAGCATGACTTTGTCAATGGGCTAAATGTGCTTTATTGTTTTTTCTAAGGTTCCTATCTTATGCAAAGGTTGTAGGAAGACTAATACTGGAAGATTAGACAATCAAATTGTAATGAGTTTAGCTGGTTCTCTATGGCTCACATTTCTACTTTTTATACAGCTGTTGAAGCAACCGAAGCAAACAAGATAAAAATGTATTACCCAATCATAATTGTAAATGATGCTCTTGATGATGGAAAGCCCAGAACACTCTTTCATTCACTTCAGGGCTGTCAGTATTTCCTTGGGTTTGCACATTCTGGCCTTTACAAGTAAAAATAAATGGTCTTCATATTCACCATGCCAGCACCTTATACAGTGTCTTGCATATAATGGACAGGATGAATGGGCTTTCCTGCCACTTTGTAGCTGTGTGATCAAGTCTTACATTCTCCTCTCTTCCCAGACTGCAGTTATGAGAGGTAAAGGAGATAGTGTGTGCAAGGCGGCAATAAATACATGAGAGATTTAGTTATCATTTGTTAAATAAATCAATGAAAAAATTGAATATTTTGCCCTGTCCTTCATTCCTGTCCTATTCAAATTCCTGGCCAATCTCTCCAGACAACCTCAAATAATATCTCCTTTATTACTGCTTTAAAAATTATACAGGGCTATCTCAAACATTTTAGCACATAATTGTACATTGTTTCTGTGTCTGACTGTTATTCTCCTCCATTGTAGCCACAAGCTTTTAAAAAATAAGATGGGTCTTACACAGAAGTGATGTCAAAATATTTAACACCTAACTCTTTGGTTAATCTTTAGCTAATCAATTAGCTCTTCAGCTGCTCAATCAAGGCCTGGGAAAGGAACTGGAGTTGGGAGTAGTTTAAAGCAGCTGGGAGGGGGAAAAGCTATTTACCAAGAAGAATATAAGCATTTCAACAATTTAAGAACCAGGAGTTCGGTGTGTAGTCTGAATGTCAATACCGGTCTCCTTGACACCTCTCTAGCATCCCCTATTTGTTAGAAACTCAAAACACTTACTAATGAGGTGAGAAATTCAGCCCAGAAACAGTTTATCTTGCTATTTCTCTACCTGCATAAGGAAACCTCAAAACTAAACAAAGAAGAGTTTATCTGGTTTGTGCTATGAGAAGTAAAGTCGTGTCATGGGATAATGGCACCTTTTCATTCTGGGATGACGTATGTGCTTACACAATGGAGTATTACTCAGCCATTAAAAAGAATACATTTGAATCAGTTCTAATGAGGTGGATGAAACTGGAGCCTATTATACAGAGTGAAGTAAGCCAGAAAGAAAAACACCAATACAGTATACTAACGCATATATATGGAATTTAGGAAGATGGTAACAATAATCCTGTATACGAGACAGCAAAAGATGTATAGATGTATAGAACAGTCTTTTGGACTCTGTGGGAGAGGGCGAGGGTGGGATGATTTGGGAGAATGGCATTGAAACATGTATATTATCATACATGAAATGAAATCGCCAGTCCAGGTTCAATGCAGGATACAGGACGCTCGGGGCTGGTGCACTGGGACGACCCAGAGGGATGGGATGGGGAGGGAAGAGGGAGGGGGGTTCAGGATGGGGAACACATGTACACCCATGGCAGATTCATGTCAATGTATGGCAAAACCAATACAATATTGTAAAGTAATTAGCCTCCAATTAAAATAAATAAATTTATATTAAAAATAAATAAATAAAAATCAACTTAGCCATCACCCTTCCACTATTTTTAGTTTATTCTTGCTCTGCACCGAAGAGCTGTCTTTTAAAGAAGAAACCAGTGCCCTGGGGAGCATTTCCTACATGATCACTGCTGCCTTCTTTAACTCGGGCGTGTTTTCTGAATAAGTCTCTGGTTCCCCACTCACACAGCTGGGCTGTGACCAGCGCCACGCTTGGCTTCATGTTTTCTGAACAGATTTGCTGCACCAGAAGCAAATGGCAAGAGAAAATAAACTTTGATTCCTTTTTCTGCCATTACTGAGTGTTCTTTGGGAAGAAGCTAGAGGAATGAGTATCTAGGACCACGCTCACTAGGTAGGTGGGTTGACAGCATTTAACAACCTTCATGATATAAAAAGAGAATGTTTTATGATTGCATTTAGATGCCAGAAAATTGTGAACAGTATGAGCACACTTCCTATGGAAAGTAAATAATAGTCTTGTCACTCCTGTGCTGCAAAACTGAAAAAACAATCCAAAACATGGCTAATTAAATCTGGAGTCAGGAGTTTTAGTAAAAACTGTTACCAAGCCCACCTAGTACAATTTTATATACAGGAAGTATTTTACTTCTTCAATGGAAAGAAAAACTGAGTATTGCCTAAGGCTGAAGAACTAAAGAAAGAATAAATTATATAAACTATGAATAACACAGACACCAAAATTTAATCTAATTTTGCTATGGAGCACTGATATTTTGCTAACAAATATTTTAGTCAATTTCATTCTCAGTGAGATAATATACCACACAATTAGCAAGTAAGCGCATCTGCCCTCACTTGTCTTATGCTTTTGTTTTGTTTTTGTCTTATACAATTTTTTGGCATCAGAAATTTCATGATATCAAAATCTAAATAAATCTGAGGCACTGAGTGAGACAAACTTCTTGAAAAGGTCTCACAAAAGCAAAAAAAGGAGAAAAAAAAAAGATGACAATGGTGTTGTCTAGCTGTAAAGTTCTATGATTTTGAAACAGGGGATGAATTCTAAGGTTCATATTGAATTGACTTCAAATCTGTACACACACTGTAAAAAATAATGATATGACTGTGGCTCTGCTTAAAACCCAACTGTTATTATCCAATAACAACAGGTTTTGGTGAGACTGATACATCAGGTTTTCTATTAATTATACCACTGGTAAAATTGCTTCTAGCTGGCAACTTCTGCAATAGTGTCAATGTGAAAATAAACAGAGAGTTAAACAATTACCTGGTTAGCTTTTGTGACTGCAGAAAGCTTTTTCCTCTGCCTCAAAGCCCTTGCCTCTTTCTTATTTTTTGGTAAACCCTTGCTTATCGTGTCAGTATTTAAAGGCACGCACCATCGTACGCTTGGCCTTCTTCCCATTCGGCACTACACTAATTCTAGTGGACATCTGTACACTGTGTGCTGTACTATCACAAGTTGAAGACCAAGTATCATTCCACCATCACCACGATCCCCTGCTGTTTTCTTTCTTTTTTCTTTTGACCACACTGCATGACTTATAGGATCTTAGTTCCCCAAGCAGGGATTTAACCCAGGCCCCCACAGTGAAAGTGGACAGTCCTAACCACTGGGCAACCAGGGAATTCCTCACTATCCCTTGCTAACAGTAACAGCTGCCAGACTTTGTTTTGAGACTTGTCAGGTCAGAGGGAGTCTGCCTTTATCCTGTTTAACGTTCACAATGGGCTGGTGATTTGGCTTTATGTTCATGGGTAAGCCAGTCCATTCAAAGTGAACTTTAGGGACCATTCTCAGGCTCACTTTCTGGCTGGGTATGACTAAGAAAACAAGCTGTCCAGGAGCCACTGGCAACCATTCTGGAACCATGAGGGCAGTTAGGGTTAGGATACAGATAACCTCAATACAGGCAGCATGTCAAAACCCAAAGAAACAGATTTCTTGACAGCTCTGTGAGCCATAGGATCAGACCTCTGAGGCTGTTTTTACTGCTGTACTTTTGGGTTACAATCACCAATACATTTCCTTTATCGATCAAGCCAGTTTGAGTCATGGTGCCTGTTCCTTGCAACAGAAAGCAACCTCAACTGCCCTTGTTATGGCGCAGTAGGGATCACACTGTGTTACAAGTGTGGGCTCATGTGCCCAGTCCTCTCGGATTATAAACACAGTGAGCCCAAGGATTACAGCTGTTGCTTTTTGTAATCTCAGCACCTAGCAGAACATCCGGCAGTAGTCTATGCATACGAACTGATTAATAACTGACAAATAAACAAGCAAACGAGTATGTAAAGCAAGCTAATCCAGGTTATTCCAGCCAAAAAGCACCTCTTTCCCAGTATTTTATACTTTAAAAAATGTGACTGGAGTCCTCCTGGACATCCACGGCATATTTATAACCATTTTCTATTCTAATTCAGTTCCCTAAGAGTGCTTTTTCTCCTTTTTCCTCCTAATTACATAAATAATACATCTCATTGCTGCTGCTGCTGCTGCTAAGTCGCTTCAGTCGTGTCCGACTCTGTGCGACCCCATAGATGGCAGCTCACCAGGCTCCCCCGTCCCTGGGATTCTCCAGGCAAGAACACTGGAGTGGGTTGCCATTTCCTTCTCCAACGCATGAAAGTGAAAAGTGAAAGTGAAGTTGCTCAGTCGTGTCTGACTCGTAGCGACCCCATGGACTGTAGCCCACCAGGCTCCTCCATCCATGGGATTTTCCAGGAAAGAGTACTGGAGTGGGGTGCCATTGCTTTCTCCACATGCTCATTACCAAAGTTCAAATGATGCATAAAGCATAAAAAATAAAAAGATGATGGGATTACCATCACCCAAGGCATACTCTATTAAAAGTTTTTAATTCAGAGGTTAAATGACAAATTTTGTTTTGTCCTATTTCTACTTGTCAAATGTGACACAGACATTAGTCATCAGAGAATCATAAGTTTAACTTCTGTATTTTCAGACTGGGGGAACATTTGATGTAGGCATACTACGTGCTGAGTTTTTACTGTGCTAGATGCTTTCACATGGATGAGGGAATAGCTGTTTACCAGGACACGAGTTGTCTCATTTTTGTTTTCCCAACAGCCGTGCTTTATAGCTAAGGAAAGTAAGGTTGCCAGATTTGGTAGTAGAAAATATGTCCCAGGTTTGGGATGGGCATGTACACACTGCTATATTTAAAATGGATAAAAATAAATAAATAAATAAAATAAAATAAAATGGATAAGCGACAAGGACCTATTGTATAGCACAAGGAACTCTGCTCAATGTTATGTGGCAGCCAGGATGGGAGGGGAATTCAGGGGAGAATGGATACATGTATATGTATGGCTGAGTCCCTTCCCTGGTCACTTGGAACTATCACAACATTCAGCTATATCCCAAAACAAAGTTTTTGATTTTTTTTTTAATGGGGGGGCACCCGAAATTAGCACGAACTCTCAGAGCAGCTACAGTTTCAAATGGCATATGGACAAATGGCAGTTTTAATCCAGCTGACCCTAACGTCACCTTCCAAAGTCAGTCTATGCCTCTGAACTAGAAAAAAGACCAATGTCTGGCCTTGATGGATCACGTTGCAGTCAATTCCAAAATGGAACTTGAAAAGCTTTTAGTCTGAGATCTCCATAGATTTGACCACTTTCTTGTTCAAATGACTTCTTTTGGTTTAATGGGGAAAGGTCAAAAGCAAAAATGAAAGCCCCACAAAACCAACCCACTGGAGTTTTAGCTTCACTACTCTGAAGTACAGGTAAACATTCTTCAGTGCAGTGTAGGACTATTCCTAACATTCCGGGGGCCCAAGGTAAGAATACAAGTACAGTATGGCAGAAACCAACACAACATTGTAAAGCAATTACCCTCCAATTAAAAACAAGTACATTTTTAAACAATACATTTTTTAAAAAAGCAAAAAACAAGTCAAAGCCCCCGGACCTGGGCCAGCCCCTCTTCTTTTCGATAGTTCCTTCCTGCACCACAAAAGGCCTTTTGTGCGGACGTGTGGCTATCCCAAGTCCAGTGATGATCAACAAAATACTACTCCCGGCCTCACCCCTAACCCCATGCCAGTAGCAAATGCACGGATTTCCTCACACCCAGGGGTGGGCACACAGTACGACCCTTGGAAATGGGCTCAGGATTGTTTAGGGAAGAAATTCTGGGATCCTATTCACCCCGAATATGGGCTAGAAAGCAAGCTCCAAATGGACCCAGCCTCTTGCATCAGAGACTCCTCTCAAGTCAGAGGAATGCTGTCCAGGTCAAAGGACAATATTAATTCAGAGTAACTTTTAGATCTTATCTTGAATTTGTTAGATATTTGAACTTCTAAAATTCCATGCCTTTTAATACTAAATTTTATACTTTGGTGAGAACTATAAAGATGGCTCAGGAAAATGTGACCTTGATTAGTTAGCACAGACCAAAAATGAGAGTAATGAAAGTCTCCGACTTCATTTTTTATACCCCCTGAATTCTGACAGAGGGTTAAATACATGGGGAGGAGTCAAGGCAGTTATAGGGCCAAGATTCCAAAACGGAGTCATGTAGCACTAGGCAAGTCCTACTGAATCTTCTTACCAAGGTGGTTACAGTATAGATTCTAGAAGCAGACATGTGTGAGTTCAAATTCTAAGTGCTGCCATAAGACAATTTATTTTTTTAACTAATTTTTTTTTAATTGAAGGATACTTGCTTTACAGAATTTTCTTGTTTTCTGTCAAACCTCAACATGAATCAGCCATAGGTATACATATATCCCCTCCCTTTTGAACCTCCATCCCCATCCCAATCCTCCAGGTTGACACAGAGCCCCTGTTTGAGTTTCCTGAGCCACAGCAAATTCCCATTGGCTATTTTACATATGGTAATATAAATTTCCATGTTCCTCTCTCCATATATCTCACCCTCTCCTCCCCTCTCCCCGTGTCCATAAGTCTGTTCTCTATGTCTATTTCTCCATTGCCATAAGCCAATTTAAATCAGTATTTAAATAAACTTTTCTCTAATCTCATTTCCTAATTTGATATTGAGAAGCAAGATAGTACCTACTCAGTGGAGTCATGATGTGGAGTACATGAGAAGAAGCAGGTAAAACATACAGCGCAGTGTCTGGGGTAATAAATGATACCTACTGTTATAATTAGTAGTTTAATGCAATGTCAGGGTCAGAATTATGGCCTATTCATTGTTTGGTAAATAACTTAGAAGGCTATGATACATTATCTGGCATCAGCTTACCGCCATGCTCCACATTTGAAATCAAGTTTATTCTTTGAATAAGTATGTAAAGACATTAGATATCATTCTAAGAATCAGTGAAATGGGAACTGAAAGGTAATAATTATGTTTACTAAAAAAAAAAAAAAAAAAAATAATTATGTTTACTAGGTTTCCAAAATAAAACAAA
This sequence comes from Bos indicus, assembly GCF_029378745.1. Classification (NCBI taxonomy): domain Eukaryota; kingdom Metazoa; phylum Chordata; class Mammalia; order Artiodactyla; family Bovidae; genus Bos; species Bos indicus. The sequence continues at coordinate 12,389,042 of NC_091788.1, read as the reverse complement.
AAAATCATCTGACAGAAATATATCTTGCTAACAAGAAAATTTTTATAATCTTCCTTTTTAATGTGCATATTTCTTTCAAAATCAACATCAAAATGAACATATATTTTACAAAATTTGACATCTAACCATAATGACTACCTCTCACTGGGTCCCCTTTGTATCAAAGAGTGTACTGTTGGTAACATGTACACAACATCACCTTTCTGGCATCATCTTCCTGACCTCCCTGACCCCATTTTACAGATAAGGAGAGTGAGGTGGCGACCACAGTGACACAAAGCCCCTGCCCTTTCCATTTGCTAGCTGCTGAAGCCAGGTCTCAGAACAGCTCCTGTAAACCTCTCCCCTTTCTACCCCCTACAACCTTTCTCAGAAATCATGTGTCATGCAGGCAAAATGTTCATACCTCTTTGGCTTTTAACCCTTTTTTAAGAGACAAGTTTTTTGGTGTGTATGTGCTCTCTCAGAAGGTTCTTATTATACTCCATATTTGTCTTCCTGTAAATTTAATTGAGAATAACTCAAGCTAAATTTTCTTTTGTTGCTATTAAAGGAGCTGATTCCTGGTGGGTGGAGATGAAAAAATCACCACCAAATGAGAAGAAACTCAGTTTATGGAAATTAGTTCATTTGCTTATTTCTCCATAAAACCACACTGAATCAAAACCCAGATACTGCTGCAAAATAAACCAGGGGCTCTGGTAGGAGATTTTTAAAAATACAGTACAGTACAATTCAATGTACAATATATTGCAAAGGTACTTTACAGCCATGTTCTTGGCATTAAGATACATTAACACTTTTAGGAACATTCAGCTATGTGTCCTGATCTTTACAAAGCATAGTGTGCTGATCAAACCATCAAATACAGATATTGGTTTATACCTGCAATAATTTGCTGAATTTCCTATCTTGATCATTACTGCTGTACTCCGGAGGTTTTGAACTGAACATAAGACAAAAAAACATTTTACAGACCCCTTGTGGGGCAGCCGTTTGTAAATTAGAAACCGAGTCTCAGGTTACACACCCCTAAGTGCCAACCACAATACATCACTCCTCTGCTCTTTGAGCAGAACTTATTCAGAGAAATGGAAAATATGGAAAAGCTATTTATGGACAAAAGAAGTATGCCTGGAAAATGTGTTCCTGAAAAAAAAGGTACATTCCATATTCCAAATTTGCCAAGTTTTGGGTTTTGGTGCAATCAGAAAGTGTGCTAGGAATGGAGAAACAACTTTATTTGAAGTACAGTGGTACTGGTGACCAAAATATTTATCAGGAAAAAACAAAAAGCATGCTGAGGGGGAGGATGCGTACTTTTTATCAAGGCAATGCTAAAACGAGTTGCTTTCCTTGAGGATAAAGAGGACATTTCTTTTCAGATCTACAGATTCCACATCTAAAGAGAAAGTGCAATTATGCATAAAGTAAATGCTTTGGACAGACAAACTGTTATGGGTCCAGAAGACAGTAGCTCCTTGCCAGTGAAATAAAGCAAATGTCAACAAGCCAGACACACTTGAAACATTCAGAAAAATGTCTTGCTATTCCTTTCCATACATAATACGCCATATGACACCACAGTTAAATCTGCTACTGCAAAAAAAAAAAAAAAAAAAAGTACATCAAGCTGTGGTTTCCATGAGATTTGGACAGAGGCAAACAACACGGCAGAAAGGAGTCCGCGATGGTACAGGTCTCCCTTCTTTCCTTCTGAGGAGGAAATGACTGCCTACAGCTAGCTGACCAGGAGTTAGCGCTCACCCTGCCCGGAGCCAGGATCTGGAGTGTACCCAGATGCGGACCAAAACGCAGCTTCAGGTAATTATTAACGGGAACAGGAAACTAGAGAAAACAGTCCCAAGTTACACAAATACAACAGTCCTGCTCTCTGCATTCGTCTGTCCTGCGGGTGGGTTGTATAGCTCTTTCCATAACGATCCAGTCTGTTTTTTCCCCTCCTTCTCCCACATCACCAACAGGCATGCCAAATGCAAATCTGCTCACATTCTGATCCCATTCCGGCAAAAACACAGGGACTACCACCATACTGAGTTTCACAATAATCTCCACAATGACAATTATTCACAGCCCCTCAGTTCTGTTCACACAAAAGATTGCAATTTGAATCTTGCCTTGCATAGGTTCAGCTCTATCGGAGCTGGTTACCAGGCAAACTGTGTTTTAAGAATCACCGACTGCTGGGGAGGGTAAGCTGGGGGGTAGGGATGGACAAACCGCCCTGTACATACCTCCTTTTGGCAGCTAGGCAAAACAATTTCGTGACAAAGAGACTTGTTCTTTTCAAAGCTCACCCAACACATGAAACTGACAGAATGAAACCTGAGAAACTTTAGCAACCAAAGAAAGCAGCCTTCCAAGGATCAAGGTGAATAATTGATTTGTCGGCTTTTGTTTCATCTTTTAAGCTATTTTGCTCATTAAATAGAACTGTGGAATTTGTCAGAAGCCCAAACACTGACACACACTTCTGACAGCAAGTGCCTATTTCAAACTACAGATTCATTTGCCAAGCTTATTCAACAACGATTAGCTGCAAAGCCGGGGAACTTACCGAGCACAAAATTATTGGAACAAAGCAGGGAGGAGGCAGAAGGCACCAAAGGCAGCTTCTCCGTCTCGTTGGTGCCAGGTTCTCCTGTCTGCCGTCCAGCTCACACTTGCCTTTATAACGAAGACTCCGGCAGAACTCACTAGCGAAACCTGATGAATTATAAAACAGCCCCTCCTAGACTCTCATATTTTACATCACAGGGGGTGACCACGCAGCATCCTCTCTCCCTGGGTACATATATTTCCTTGTAACTCATCCTGATAAATATATCAGCCTTAAAAGCAGCGACAGTAATTGGTGTTTGGGATGTACCAGCACGAACCAATAAGATGCTTTCCCACCATCCGTACAGCACCCCCATCCTCCATTCGAGTTCCCCCACACCTTGTTAAGGTGGATCCACCCAACCCAGTGGGGGTAGGCAACCATGGCAAAATGTGGAGGAAAGCCCGTGAGTCTCCGATGCCTACACGACAAGGCATAGTACTCAGGTTCAATTCTCATAACAGTTCTGTAAAGACCAGCACTCATATCTGCACAGCCCATCACAGCACACCAAACACTTTGCTCTTCCTGAGAGAAGGGCTCTGCAGAGCCCCTCAACAACAAGGAGAGTTCAGCAGTGCTACAGTGTAAATGAGCCATCAGAGAAGTTAAGTGACTCTGTCCAGTGCTCCTAGAAATGGAAGCTGTTAAGAGGCCCTAGAGGTTCGGGAGTTCAAGCTGCCCGCTGTGCAGATGAGGAGTCCGTAAGGAAGAGAGAGAGAGAATGACTTGCGCAGGTCACACGGTTTCCAAGTACGATTCCAGCCTGACCCCAAACCCAGGTCTTCTGATGTTAAAACTGCCTTTCTATCCTACTGTGCTACCTCTAGAGCAAAGAAGCCCTGAAAACGGGGAGAAGGGCAGAAATCAGAAACAGTCCCATTGATTGGCCAAAAATCATTAACAGGCAGGCAGCACGGAGGAGCAGTATCTGAGCTGTTTCCTCACTGACAAGGTCAGTATAACTTCTCTAGGTTCCCTGAGTATCAACACCAGAAATCATGTTTTGATAATAATAGCTATTATTGAGCACTTCTCATATGCCAGGCAGTTAGTTTTAGTGCTCAGGCTCATTTAATCTTTATTTAATCTTCAAAATATTTCTATGAGGTAGGTATTATCAGGAACAACATATTTCAGATGAAAAAAAAACCTGAGATTCAGAGAGGTTAACACATCTGAGTAGGATACCAGCTGCTAAGTGACAGGGCTGGAATCGACTCCAGGCAACCTGGTTCCAGAGCCCACGCTCTTAAACATATCCTCCCATCCCAAGTAGTGTTTCACATTCAACTGTAGGGGCAGATGGGCATGTGAGCAGGTTTACTCACTATGGCCTTTAGTAGAAATTAGAGAAAGAGCATAGGTTTAGGGACCCAAGAGCCTTATGCTTACACCCTAGCTTTGTCACTGATTTATAGCATCATGGGTGTTTATCTGTAAAAATGGATATGTTAATGTTTACCTTGCACGATTAAATACATCAAGAAAACATAGTGCCTGAAAAAAACAAACAAACAAAAACCAACCAAACAAAACAATCAAGAAGAAAATGCAGTGCCTGGTTATAATGCATACTCCCAAAATTACTGGTTATTATTCTTACCATACTTCTTGTTGGAAAATGGATTTCTGTCTCATTTCTCTTTAAACTGTCTTTTCCCATGTAAACTATTTTCCAAGGAGTATTCTGTTAAGAGGGCTTCTGTGGTGGCTCAGAAGGTAAAGAATCCACCTCCAATGCAGGACGTTTGGGTTAAATCCCTGGATCGGGAAGATCCTGTGAGAAGAGAATGGCTACCCACTCCAGTGTTCTTGCCTGAAGAATCCCGTGGACAGAGAAGCCTGGCGGGCTACAGTCCATGGGGTCGCAAAGAGTCAGACACAACTGAACAACTAAGTGCATGCACGCGCGTATGCACGCGCGCACACACACACACACACACACATTCTGTTAAGACTGTGAATCTGCCAGCCTGTGAAAAAGTGGAAACGACACCAGACAGATCTATCACCCAGACTGAAGAGTGTCCCCAGGAACATGAGGGCTTTCTGCCTGAGTGGCAGGCCCGGGGGCCCTGTTCTGGGCTACCTGTTCATCTCCCTGGCTTCTCCTCCGCTTCACTTCCGCCTTTAGTCAGATGAGCTCACCAGCCCAGGAAAGCACACATAACCGCACATTGGATATCCACAGGGAGACCAACCTGGCTCCCTCTGCCCGCTTCAGACAGGCACCTGCCACATAACAACAGGGCTCTACGTCTACTGCCATTGGGTCAAGCCATGCCAAGCAATAAAAAGGTCCTGTCTCTAAAGTTCCACTGCAAACTCCTGTCCTAATTTAGTACAAGCCATGATTTGGTCACCTGTCAGGTCCCAACCTGGTGAACTTATCCATATAAGAGATTACTATCTCCAAGGCATGCAATCAATGTTCCCTGAGGGACATCAGTGTTAGCCCTCTGTGGGACAAGGTGATGCTATAATCTTCCAGGCTATTCAGGTATAATATGAGAGATTTCCTTAGCTCTGTTTCTAAAGAGTGTCTGAGTAGCCAACTTAATTTACTAATGTATGCACCATTCTCTCTGTTTTATCCTCTAAGCATATTACTAGAGGATATGGAATACAAGTAGATGAGGTGCCCACTCTTCTCATGACCATAATACTGGACACTGTAGGATCAGAGGTATGCAACATAATCAGGAGCTCGGGGGAGAGGGACTTGAATTTCTAAACATGTATAAACACCATGTGTAGCAAAGAATAAATGGTAACTGTGATTATAAGATAAAGGGTTACTTCAAATATTATTATGTGGGAAGACTATTGAGAATCCCTTGGACTGAAAGCAGAACAAACCAGTCAATCCTAGAGGAAATCAAATATTCATTGGAAGGACTGATATTGAAGCTGAAGCTCCAATACTCTGGCCACCTGATGCCAAGAGCCGACTCATTGGAAAAGACTCAAATGCTGGGAAAGATTGAAGGCAGGAGGAGAAGGGGTAACAGAGGATGAGATGGTTGGATGGCATCACCCATCCAATGGACAGGAGTTTGAGCAAGTTCTGGGAGATGGTAAAGGACAGGGAAGTCTGGGGTGCTGCAGTCCATGGGGTCACAAAGAATTGGACACGATTGAGTGACTTATCAACAACAACAGTCTACACATGGCCTGATATGGCTTGGTCTACTCTAAATCTTTCCATTATTTTCAGCTTCTTGGTCTACCATGATCCCCCCAAATCCCTTCTAGAACCATTCTCCCCCTGCTGCCTGGCTATTCAACCATTATGACACATCCATGAAAAATCACTATAGATGAGTTTTCATACAGTTTTAAAATTATAACACACTGTTCTTTCCCTTGTCAGTTCAGTCGCTCAGTCGTGTCCGACTCTTTGCAACCCCATGAACCGCAGCATGCCAGGCCTCCCTGTCCACCACCAACTCCCAGAGTTTACCCAAACTCATGTCCATTGAGTCAGTGATGCCATCTAACCATCTCATCCTCTGTCGTCCCCTTCTCCTCCTGCCTTCAATCTTTCCCAACACCAGGGTCTTTTCAAATGAGTCAGCTCTTCGCATCAGGTAACACGTATTCCATCATAACTACCACCCCATGCCACCGATTTCTCCCAGACATAATGAACTGTATGGTGCCTGGAAGCTGTGCCAGTACTTGTGCATATTAGTGACGGTGCTATTTACTGACACATTATGTGCCAGTGATGGGTTAAACTTTACTTGCATTGCTCATTCAACCTTCATAACATTTTGAAGTGGGCTGTACTATTATCTCTAATTTGTAGATAAGGACTTGGTGATTGGAGAGGTTACATGACTTGATAATAAATGGCACAGTCAGAATAATGACTGAAGTCCAAGACTGCAGAGTCTGCTCTCTTAGCTATTATATCCACTGCTTCTAAGAGACTGAGAGAACAGAGAACATAAAATAGAAGTGTCTGTTCCCAGTGTTTTTACTGTTCTCTCCTTAACTTACTTCACTCCAGTTTCACCTTGACCATTCCACCAGAGTTGCTTTTAAGGCAAATAATGACATGCTCACCAAGAGAAGCAATGGCCAGAGTTTACTTGATGTCTTCACAGCTCTTTGACACAGTAACTCTTATCTTCCTTGAGTCAACCACTTTTTAAACTTGGTTCCTGAGACCCCCATGGTTTCCCTCCCACCTCCTTAATCCATCCTTCTCAGTCTCCTCTGCTGAGCCCTTCTCCACTTTCTGATCTTTTAAGTTTCTTGTGTCCCAGGGCTCATCATTAATCTCTCTCATTACACTCATTCCCTAGGCCACAACTTCCAGTATTGAGGCTTACGTAATGCCATCTCTGGATTAAAAACTACCACATGTAGATCTCTAGCCCTGGCCTGTGCCCTGAATGCTCGACTTTCATATCCAGTGCATCCCACATCAGAGCATCTCCACTTGACTGTCTAATAGGCTTTCATATTCAAAGTGTCCAAAACTAAAGCTGTGGGTCCCACCCCTCCCATATTTACTGTACTCCTAATATGTACCTTTTTTTAAGATGGCAAAATCATTCACCAAGTTGCTCTGGTCAAAAACCCGGGAGTCATTCTTAGTTCTTTTAAAATAAATCTTTATACCCCACATCTTATTCATCAGCAAATGCTGTTAATTCTGTGTTCAAAGTATATCCCAGATCTTTTCTTCATCCTTACTTCTGCTCTGTAGCCTTTACCACTATCATCTCTCACATGTATCTATGCCATTGCCTCTTAAGTGTTTGTTTTGCTTTGACTATGGGCTTGCTACAAATCATTGTCTACACAGCAAAACAAATTCAGACTCTAGTACTCCCGATGCAGCTCCCTTTCATGGCTCCCCTTTCACCTAGGATGATAAATTTCTTAAAAAACAAACAACCCTTATGGCTCCTGGTACTTTACTATATCTTTAATGTATTCAGCCTCTCCTGAATGACTCTGACAAACAACAGTTCTATGAGTTTGGTTTGTGGTATGGGTTAACTTGTATTCCCCACCACAAACTCATAGGTTGAAGTCTTAACCCCCACCCAATACCCCAGAATGTGACCTTATTTGTAAACAGAATTGTCTCAGATGTAATTAGTTAAGAAGTCAAACTGGAATAGGGTGGCTCCCTCATCCAATGGGACTTACTGGTATCCTTATAAAAGGGGGAGACCCACCTCCTAGAGTAATGGAAATAAAAACAAAAGTAAACAAGTGGGCCTGATTAAACTTAAAAGCTTTTGCACAGCAAAGGAAACTATAAGCAAGGTGAAAAGACAACCCTCAGAATGGGAGAAAATAATAGCAAATGAAACAACTGACAAAGGATTAATTTTCAAAATATACAAGCAGCTCATACAACTCAATACCAGAAAAACAAACCACCTAATCAAAAAGTGGGAAAAAGACCTAAACAGACATTTCTCCAAAGAAGACATACAGATGGCTAACAAACACATGAAAAGATGCTCAACATTGCTCATTATTAGAAAAATGCAAATTAAAACTACAATGAGATATCATCTTATACCAGTCAGAATGGCCATCATCAAAAAGTCTACAAACAATAAATGCTGGACAGGGTATAGAGAAAAGGGAACGCTCTTGCACTGTGGGTGGTAATGTAAATTGATACAGCCACTATGGAAGATGGTATGGAGATTCCTTAAAAAACTAGGAATAAAACCACCATATGACCCAGCAATTCCACTCTTAGGCATATACCCTCAGGAAACTGGGGTTGAAAAAGACACATGTATCCCATTGTTCACTGCAGCACTATCTACAATAGTTAGAACATGGAAGCAACCTAGATTCCCATCGACAGATGAATGGATAAAGAAGTTGTGGTTCATATACATAATGGAATATTACTCAGCCATAAAAAGGAACGCATTGAGTCAGTCCTAATGAGGTGGATGAACCTAGAACCTATTATACAGAGTGAAGTGAGTCAGAAAGAGAAAGATAAACATCGTATTCTAACGTACATATATGGATCTAGAAAAATGATTCTGAACAATTTATTTGCAGGGCAGCAGTGGAGAAACAGACATAGAGAATAGACTTACGGACATGGGGAGAGGGGAGGAGAGGTTGAGATGTATGGACAGAGTAACATGGAAACTTACATTACCATATGTAAAATAGGTAGCCAACGGGAATTAGCTGTATGGCTCAGGAAACTCAAACAGGGGCTCTGTATCAGCCTAGAGGGGTGGGATGGGGAGGGAGATGGGAGGGAGGTTAAAAAGGGAGGGGATATATATATACCTGTGGCTGATTCATGTTGAGGTTCAACAGAAAACAACAAAATTCTGTAAAGCAATTATCCTTCAATCAAAAAAAAAAAAAAAAAATGGGGAAACCGGGACACAGATAGGCAAAGAGGAAAAATGGAGGCCAAAAGACTAGGAACTACCAGAAGCTAGGAGGCAGCTCTGCCGGTAGCATGCAGTGATTTTTCATCAAGCTAAAATGACCTTCCTTTATTATGAGATTATGTCTTTTCTACTCTGTTTTTTCTTATTGTTTTTTTCTATTCAGTTGCCTTTTTTTTTTTTTTAAGTTGCCTTTTTATTTTTGGCTTCCCTGATAGCTCAGTTGGTAAAGAATCCACCTGTAAGGTGGGAGACCCCAGTTTGATTCCTGGGTGGAGAAGACCCCCTGGAGAAGGGATAGGCTACCCACTCCAGTGTTCTTGGGCTTTCTTTGTGGCTCAGCTGGTAAAGAATCTGCCTGCAATGTGCAAGAGCTGGGTTTGATCCCTGGGTTGGGAAGATCCCCTGGAGAAGGGAAAGGCTACCCACTCCAGTATTCTGGCCTTGAGAATTCCATGGACAGTCCATGGGGTGGCAAAGAGTTGGACATGACTGAGTGCCTTTCACTTTTGACAATGAGAATAGTGTGTTTTTTTGTCTTATTTCATAACATCCTTTCTTTTTGGCAAGATAAAAAGTTGGTAATTCTGTTGGCCTATAAAAGTTTGTCCTGAAGCATTTCTGGTCTATGAAATGTAAAAATCTGGCAACAACTGCTTGAATGCTGCCCTTTTTCATCAAGCAAGAAAATCCATCATGGGGGCTTCCCTGGTGGTAAAGAATCTAGGATTCTTTACCAGGAGACATGGGTTTGATCCCTGGTCTGGGAAGATCCCATATGCCATGGAGCAACTAAGCCTGTGTGCCACAACTACCGAGCCTGTTCTCTCGAGCTGGGGAGCCACGACTGCTGAGGCCTACATGCCCTAGAGCCTGTGCTTTACAAGAGAAGCCACTGCAAGGAAAAGCCTGTGCACTGCAATGAGAGAGTACCCCCCTGCTCACCGCAACTACAGAAAAGCCTGCGCAGCAAGGAAGACCCAGCACAACCAAAAATAAGTAAGATAAATAAAACCAGTTCTTAAATTAAAAAAAGAAAACTCATGATATGTAGCCACATTTGGTGATGGGAAGAAGAAAGCTTTTCTCTCAATCAGCTGACAAGGCACCTCCCTGCTCATACATAAATTGCTTATGCTAATGGTCATAACTCATCTTATTATCAACAAATTAATTTGGTATAATCCTATGTGACAAATTTGTATGAGAATTTAACAATATTCACTCATAACTGAATTCCACAAAATTCAGACTTTTTCTTAGTCTTTCCCTCTCCTTCTTTCTTGGTGAAGATTTTCTATTTCACTAAATTCTTGACTTGTTTTTGACTTGATCCCTTTTCTTCTGGGTTCAGGACCTGTGGATTTGTGCAAACATCGGAGGATTAAATGAGATCACCTCGGTTAAACATCTGGAATATTGCCAAAGCCCTTAGTAAATGCTAGTTCCCTTCAAAGAAAGAAGCAAAGCTTTAAGCATTCAGGAGGGAAATGGCTTGTGGACCAAAGGAGATATAGAGCAACTGAATGACTTGGCAAGATGGGCCAACCTGAAGAGTGTTAATGAACACTATCTGTTCGTTGAGTTTCCAGTGATCATAAGATAGTTTATAGACATTGTGGGCTTATTTATAAATGTGCCCACACATAAACATACACAGAGAGAAACTGGACTATACTGATAAATCATATACATCACTAATATAAATTTGATGGGTGTGTGTATCCCCTTCAGAAAGAGAAAACCAGAAGGAAAAAGCTATAAATATAAAAGTTTGCTTTCTGTCTTATCATTATCTGGTCCCCTATAATCTAATTCATGTTCACTGTTTTGCTGTAAACTGGGAAACCTTAGTAAAGACAAACTTCAACCCCTCTGTTTGCCAAAGTTATCTCAGACTGAAAATTAGTGATGGAGGAATTTCTTCATTTCATGAATATTCATGGAAAGTCTGTTATGTCTCAGGCACCTATTGCCATGTTGGATGGCAGGAGGTCAATACAATCAAGGTCAGATTTCTTTTCCCCTAAGAAGCTTTCCCAGGTGGCTCAGTGGTAAAGAATATGCCTACTTATGCAGGAGACACAAGAGATGTAGGTTCAATCCCTGGGTTGGGAAGATCCCCTGAGGAGGAAATGGCAATGCACTCCAGTATTCTTGGACAGAGGAAATTCCACAGACAAAGGAGACTGACGGGCTACAGTCCATAGGATCACAAAGAGTCAGACACAACTAAGCAACTGAGCACGTACAAAGAACATTTCAGGCCAGGGAGTAACGAGCAGATAACAACTAACTATAGAGTTGCATAGCATATTTTATAAGGATTCACTAGGGTGCTATGGATATCTAGAAAAGGGCATCTCATCTAGTCTGGGAGGTGAAGTCAAGAAAGCTTCGTGGAGGAGGTTATATCTAAGCTGAGTCTAGATGGATGACTCAGATCAGATCAGATCAGTCACTCAGTCGTGTCTGACTCTTTGTGACCCCATGAATCACAGCACACCAGGCCTCCCTGTCCATCACCAACTCCCGGAGTTCACCCAGACTCACATCCATTGAGTCAGTGATGCCATCCAGCCATCTCATCCTCTGTCGTCCCCTTCTCCTCATGCCCCCAATCCCTCCCAGCATCAGAGTCTTTTCCAATGAGTTAACTCTTCGCATGAGGTGGCCAAAGTACTGGAGTTTCAGCTTTAGCATCATTCCTTCCAAAGAAATCCCAGGGCTGATCTCCTTCAGAATGCACTGGTTGGATCTCCTTGCAGTCCAAGGGATGCTCAAGAGTCTTCTCCAACACTACAGTTCAAAAGCATCCATTCTTCGGCGCTCAGCCTTCTTCACAGTCCAACTCTCACATCCATACATGACCACAGGAAAAACCATAGCTTTGACTAGATGAAACGTTGTTGGCAATGTAATGTCTCTGCTTTTGAATATGCTGTCTAGGTTGGTCATAACTTTCCTTCTAAGGAATAAGCGTCTTTTAATTTCATGGCTGCAGTCACCATCTGTAGTGATTTTGGAGCCCAGAAAAATAAAAGTCTGACACTGTTTCCACTGTTTCCCCATCTATTTGCCATGAAGTGATGGGACCAGATGCCATGATCTTAATTTTCTGAATGTTGAGTTTTAAGTCAACTTTTTCACTCTCTTCTTTCACTTTCATCAAGAGGTTCTTTAGTTCTTCGCTTTCTGCCATTAGGGTGGTATCATCTGCATATCTGAGGTTATTGATATTTCTCCCGGCAATCTTGATTCCAGCTTGTGTTTCTTCCAGTCCAGCGTTTCTCGTGATGTATTCTGCATATAAGTTAAATAAACAGGGTGACAATATACAGCCTTGACGAACTCCTTTTCCTATTTGGAACCAGTCTGTTGTTCCATGTCCAGTTCTAACTGTTGCTTCCTGACCTGCATACAAATTTCTCAAGAGGCAGATCAGGTGGTCTGGTATTCCCATCTCTTGAAGAATTTTCCACAGTTTATTGTGATCCACACAGTCAAAGGCTTTGGTATAGTCAATAAAGCAGAAATAGATGGATGACTAGGAGATAGCTAATTAAGAAGATTTCTAATCAGAGTGAGAAGGATGTGATATGCAGAGATCAGGGGATAAGGGGTTGATCATGGTTCTCTGGTGGAGTGGAATTTTATCCATTTATCACTCAATAAACTAAGTATGCATGATGGAAAAAATACTAACTTCAGAGTTTAGGAATACCGGAGAATTATTATTCATTTTTCATGAACTTCTTCAATGCAATGAAGGTTGAAGTGGTAAATGTCATGCTTTATAGTTAGACAGTCCTGATTCATTCAAGCTGACCTTTACAAGTTGCTTATCTTCTCTGAACTGAACTTGGTCCCTCATCTATAAAATGGAGATAAATGTACTTATCATACAGCTGTTGCATTATTCTGAAAATTTAAAGTGCGACATATCTTGCTTCCCACCTGCCACAAAGTAGACACCAGAGTAATTGTTAATTCACATCCTAAAAACAGTTGCCTCATTCTGAATAAAAACCTACGTCACTCATACCAACTCTTGTTTACCACCAGGTTATACTTATTTATTTTTTTTCTCAATCAGTTTTCTCAAAACTTTGACTGTCAACATCATCATCCAAAGAAAATATGAACACACCTTCCATTATCTGAATATTTATATATTTGTAGGATGTACAACCATGCTGGGACTTCTCTGGTGGCACAGTGGTAAAGAAGCCACCAGCCAACGCAGGAGACGCAGGAGCTTGGGTTCGATCCCTGGGTTGGGAAAATTCCCTGGAGGAGGAAATAGCAACCCACTCCAGTATTCTTGCCTGGAGAATTCCATGGACAGAGGAGTCTGGTGGGCTACAGTCCATGGAATCACAAAGAGTTGGATGTGACTGAGTGACTAAGTATGCACAACCATTTTACTATGGCATAGCATGTACATTCGGAGAAGGCAATGGCACCTCACTCCAGTACTCTAGCCTGGAAAATCCCATGGACGGAGGAGCCTGGAAGGCTGTAGACCATGGAGTTGCTAAAAGTCAGACACGACCGAGCGACTTCTCTTTCACTTTTCACTTTCACGCATTGGAGAAGGAAATGGCAACCCACTCCAGTGTTCTTGCCTGGAAAATCCCAGGGACGGGGGAGCCTGGTGGGCTGCCGTCTATGGGGTCGCACAGAGTCAGACACAACTGAAGCGATTTAGCAGCATGTACATTATAAATCCTAAACCAAATCAGAATTTAAAAGCTGATTGAACAGTTAATGGAAAGAGAAAGGTTTTATCATCTTACAAACCCTTAGGATGCATATATTCGCTTTGGGGAATACTTTGAGCTCTTAGGAAAGTCAGTTTAGTCAGTTCAGTCGCTCAGTCGTTTCTGACTCTTTGCGACCCCACAGACTGCAATACGCCAAGTTTCCCTGACCATCACCAACTCCTGGAGCTTACTCAAACTCATGTCCATCGAGTTGGTGATGCCATCCAACCATCTCATCCTCTGTCGTCCCCTTCTCCTCCAGCCTTCAATCTTTCCCAGCATCAAGGTCTTTTCCAATGAGTCAGTTCTTCACATCAGGTGGCCAGTGTATTGGAGTTTCAGCTTCAGCATCAGTCCTTTCAATGAATATTCAGTACTGATTTCCCTTAGTATTGACAGGTTGTATCTCCTTGCAGTCCAAGGGTCTCTCAAGAGTCTTCTCCAATACCACAGTTCAAAAGCATCAATTCTTCAGTGCTCAATCCATACATGACTACTGGAAAAACTATAGCTTTGACTAGACAGACCTTTGTTGGTAAAGTAATGTCTCTGCTTTTTAATATGCTGTCTAGGTGCTCATAGTTTTTATTCCAAGGAGCAAGTCTCTTTTAATTTCATGGCTGCAGTCACCATTTGCAGTGATTTTGGAGCCCCCCAAAATAAAGTCTCTCACTGTTTCCATTGTTTCCCCATCTATTTGCCATGAAGTGATGGACCAGATGTCTTGATCTTAGTTTTCTGAGTGCTGAGTTTTAAGCCAACATTTTCACTCTTTTTCACTTTCATCAAGAGGCTCTTTAGTTCTTCACTTTCTGCCATAAGGGTGGTGTCATCTGCATATCTGAGGTTATTGATATTTCTCCTGGCAATCTTGATTCCAGCTTGTGCTTCATTCAGCCTGGCATTTGTCATAATGTACTCTGCATATAAGTTAAGTAAGCAGGGTAACAATATACAGCCTTGACGTAGTCCTTTCCCAATCTAGAACCAGTCAGTTGTTCCATGTCCAGTTCTAACTGTTGCTTCTTGATCTGCATACAGATTTCTCAAGAGGCAGGTAAGGTGGTCTGGTATTCCCATCTCTTTATGAATTTTCCACAGTTTGTTGTGATCCACACAGTCAAAGGCTTTGGCATAGTCAATAAAGCAAAAGTAGATGTTTTCCTGGAACTCTCTTGCCTTTTCGATGATCCAGCAGATGTTGGCAATTTGATCTCTAGTTCCTCTGTGTTTTCTAAATCCAGCTTGAATATCTGGAAGTTCACAGTTCACGTACTGTTGAAGGCTGGCTTGGAGAATTTTGAGCATTACTTTACTAGCGTGTGAGATGAGTACAATTGTGTGGTAGTTTGAACATTTTTTGGCATTGACTTTCTTTGGGATTGGAATGAAAGCTGACCTTTTCCAGTTCTGTGGCCACTGCTGAGTTTTCCAGATTTGCTGGCATATTGAGTGCAGCAGTTTCACAGCATCATCTTTTAGGATTTGAAATAGCTCAGCTGGAATTCCATCACTTCCACTAGCTTTCTTTGTAGCCCACTTGACTTCACATTCCAGGATGTCTGGCTCTAGGTGAGTGATCACACCATTATCTGGGTCATGAAGATCTTTTTTGTATAGTTCTTCTGTATAGTCTTGCCACCTCTTCTTAATATCTTCTGCTTGTGTTAGGTCCATACCATTTCTGTCCTTTATTGAGCCTATCTTTGCATGAAATGTTCCCTTGGTATCTCTAATTTTCTTGAAGAGATCTCTAGTCTTTCCCATTCTATTGTTTTTCTCTATTTCTTTGTATTGATCACTGAGGAAGGCTTGCTTATCTCTCCTTGCTATTCTTTGGAACTCTGCATTCAAATGGGCATAATATCTTTCCTTTTCTCCTTTGCCTTTAGCTTCTCTTCTTTTCTCAGCTATTTGTAAGGCCTCCTCAGACAACCATTTTGCCTTTTGCATTTCTTTTTCTTGGGGATGGTCTTGATCACTGCCTTCTGTACAATGTCAGGTCAGGAGACCTAAACTCATTTATTCACATAGCACCTAGCAGCACAGACCAGGTATCAGACCACAGTGGTTTGTATCTGCAGGTTCCATGTCCATGATTCAACTGATGGTAGATGGAAAATATTTGAAGAAAAAAAAAAAAAAAAAAAACCGTTCCAGAAAGTTCCAAAATATAAGATTAAAAGTCATCACACCAGGAACTATTTACATGGCATTTACAACTATTTAGACAGCATTTACATTGTATTAGGTATTACAAGCAATCTAGAGATGCTTTAAAGTATATGGGAAGATGAGCCTAGGTTACATGCAAATACCATGTCATTTTATATAAACAACTTGAGTATCCTCGAATTTTGACATCCACAGAAGTCCTGAACCCAATCCTGAACCTATACTGAATAATGTGTACAAACTGAAGAGACAATGCTGGGATATTAGGGAAAAATTATAAGACTGGTGGCCTCAAAATGTCACTATCCCAAACCAGTTTTTATAGTTTTAATTTTAATATATATTGCAATAATAATAAAAGCTTAATATAGTAGAGATCTTAAGTAATCAATATGCAACTGTCTCCCTTTCCAAACGTCTGTGGCAAGTAGTTAATATATTTTAAAAAATATTTTTATTGAAGTATAACTGATAACATCTTTCTTTTTCAGAGAGAAAAAGGAAATAATAATAACCATTTGCTGAGTATTTACAAGGGCAGACACTATGCTAATCACTTTACATGCTCTTTCTTATTTGGTCCTTGTAGTAATCACAGCACCGCACTGCATCTCTCTAAAGGACATTGAACATATTTTAGCATTTGTTAGGGGCCTATCAGAGAAGGCAATGGCACCCCACTCCAGTACTCTTGCCTGGAAAATCCCATGGATGCAGGAGCCTGGTAGGCTGCAGTCCATGGGGTTGCTAAGAATTGGACACGACTGAGCGACTTCACTTTCACTTTTCCCTTTCTTGCATTGGAGAAGGAAATGACAATCCACTCCAGTGTTCTTGCCTGGAGAATCCCAGGGACGGGGAAGCCTGGTGGGCTGCCGTCTATGGGGTCGCACAGAGTCGGACATGACTGAAGCGACTTAGCAGCAGCAGGAGCGGCAGTTAGGGGCCTATAAATCTAGGCCTGTGGGCCAAATCTGGCCCATTGTCTGACTTTGTAAAATATATAAGTCAAGAATGATTTTTACATTTTTAATTGGTTGAAAAAAAATCAAAGGAAGAAAAAATGTTTTGTGGCACATGAAAATTATATGATATTCAAATTTCAGTGCCCATAAATGAAGTTTTATTGGAACCTAGCCACATATCCATTCATTTATGTATTATGTATGGCTGCTTTTGCATGAGAACAGCAGACTTGATTAATTGCAGTAGAGACTAAATGGCCTATAAAACTTAAAATATTTATTGTCTGGCCCTTTGCACGTGTACAATCTGCTGACCCCTAGTGTATGTGAATGGAGCCCCCTGGAATTATGTAGGTTATGACTTGTGTGGTTGTAAGCCATGGTCCAACTTACACTCCTGGGAGAAGGCAATGGCAACCCACTCCAGTACTCCTGCCTGGAAAATCCCATGGACGGAGGAGCCTGGTAGGCTGCAGTCCACGGGGTCACTAAGAGTCAGACACGACTCAGCGACTTCACTTTCACTTTTCACTTTCATGCATTGGAGAAGGAAATGGCAACCCACTCCAGTGTTCTTGCCTAGAGAATCCCAGGGACGGCCGAGCCTGGTGGGCTGCTGTCTATGGGGTCACACAGAGTCGGACACAACTGAAGCGACTTAGCAGCAGCAGCAGCAACTTACACTCCTATATGGAAATGAGGCTCAGAAAGATTAAGTCACTTGTCCATGCTACTAGTAAATGGCAGAACCAGAGACTTTTAGGGCAATTTTTTAAGACTGAAACATGCCCTTGATTTCACCTAGAGTTCAGACCCTTTTTTTCTGAAGGTCTCTTCTGGCTACAAGACATGAGGTACTGCCAGAACCACCCCCCACTGCTTCCCTGGTCTTCTTGTGCCAATTTTAGTATCTTTATGGCTAAAAACAGGGTAGAGAGTAGGTAGAACAGGTCAATGGAACAAAAGAACAATTTACTCCTTCCCAACTGCCTCCATGAATCTCTTAAAGCCACACTTGGCCTCTGAGTCTGAGACTTTGAGCTGAAAGTGATGAAAAGGACATGTGATGGAATGCTGGAAACCTCATTACTGGCTCTTTGCCTACAGAAACTCAGCCAGCTTATCTTCTTTCCCAAGGAACTTCAAACTTACACTGGCTCAGCTGGTTCTTTCCAGGTGCCTGTAACAAGCTGTTCTGCCCATATGAGATCAGAAGTTGATAGACCAGAATCTGCATACACCTTTCTATCCTAGAGAATACGTCCCTATTTCCTAACCCTCATTGTTAGAAATCCTCCAAGGATCTCAGCCACTCCCGGGTTATAATCTGGACACTGTAAAACACCAAGTCATAATAATTTCTTCCCGGATAGTATCCTGGAGAGCCATATACATTAACATAATTTCTGTGGTTCCAATTACAGCCAGAATTTCACCTCTAAGCAAGAACAACTAACACTGGCAAGGCATCAACTATGTAAAGTTGTGGGAACAGCTTCACATAGGCTAATCTCATTCAATCCTCCCAGCAAACAGATTCATTATTCCCATTTTATAGGTAAAGACACTAAGGCTCAAGAGGAATTAAGCAGCGCATACTTTATACACACCTGGTAAGTGGTAGGTCTGGGCTTCAAACCTTGAGCTCTCTGACTTCTTAAGTGCCTGTCACTTTAGTAAAAGAGCCCTCCAGGAAGAAGCTATGGTGTTTTTTTTTTTCTTTTTTTTGGCATGATATTCATTAAAAAGCAAGCAAACAAACAC
Source organism: Bos indicus (assembly GCF_029378745.1). Lineage (NCBI taxonomy): Eukaryota > Metazoa > Chordata > Mammalia > Artiodactyla > Bovidae > Bos > Bos indicus. The sequence continues at coordinate 12,370,345 of NC_091788.1, read as the reverse complement.
CCCTACCATTCTCTTTCCCAAATCTTGGTGTAATTATTCTTTATAATTGGGACACAGCACAGTGTGATAGAGTTCAAGTGACAGGCAGGGTTTAAATTTACTGACAAGTCATTTAAACAACTTGATCCTTTGTAAATCTGTAAAATGGGAGTAAAAACTGGTCTACCTTGCACGATTGTTTGGAGGATTATATAAAGGAATATTAGCACTCCATTATATATGAAATGTTCAGAATAGGCAAACCCACCCAGAAAATAGATTGGTCATTGCCTAGGGTTGAAGCAGAGAGTGTTGCGGCAAGGGGGAGGGGGGGCGGATGAGAGGAGTAACTGTTAATGGGGAGTGATTGTTAATGTGTACAGGGTTTTTGGTGGGGGGCAGATAATGCAAATATTCTAAAATTGATGGTGGTCAGGGTTTCATGACTGTGAATATACTAAAAACTAATGAATTATATACTTTAAATGGGTGAAAAACATAGTATATGAACTTTAAAATAATGTAAAGTGCTTAGCACTATGCCTGGCACAAATTAAATACTTCATAAATGTTAGTTTCGGTCATAATTGTTTTGAGGAAGAGACTGGTTGGTTCATCAAACTCATTTCCTCTTCAGGAGCACAAAACTAGACTCCACCCCAGAAATTAGGTGCAGCCATATGTCTGAGCTCTGGCCAAGGAAATGTGAGTTCTGGCCAATGAAATGGAATGGGCCTGGCCTATAACAACATTTCCCCAGCAAGCCTTCAACTTCTGTTTCCCCTCCCACCAGCTTGATGCAAATGAATCCTTTGACCTTGGAAGCCACATGTTGAAAATGGAGGGGCCATAGCATGGAAAAAGTCCCTGAATCACTGCCTAGAGGACAGTTAAGACAAGTTTTGAACTTCCCAAGAAAGAAAAGAAACTTCTATTGTGTTTAAACCATTATTCATTTTAAGAGCTGACTGGAACAAGAGCTTGTATTATTGTAACCAATACATTATGGTTACACGTATTCTTACAAACCGTCTGAAATAAACTGTGGACTGGTTGACTGTGATGGGTCGGGGGTCCTGAGGGTGTACAGGAAAAGCTGTCTGGCAAAAATATTCACTCCTTTTAACAATCAGACAATCACTGGACAGTCTGGAGAGGGTATATAGTTTCTAATTAGCCTTTCCAACCTGTGGAAGCTGAGTCCTTGTTCTGCCCGAGTCCCTTCATGAACAGCAGGCAACACGCACCCAGCCCGTGAGCAGTGGCAGGGTGTGGAGGAAACTCAGGCTGCCACTCGGCACTGCTTTCCTGCTCTCCTTTAGGGAGGGTATGTACCCCCACCCTCTTCTCCTTTGACAGAAGGGAGAACAATACAAATCAAAGACGGGATCCACATCAGATCATGTACCACCCTTGGGTTTTTGCTCATACCACTTTTGCTCATATCGCTTTTTAAAGCGGTATTGTCCATGCTTTAAATGTAGAACCCCGAGAGCTATTAGCTCTCCTGGGGAGTAACGCCAAAATATTTGATTGTTATTGTCTCTCTTTCAGAAGACTCGCTGTCAGAAGGAAGAGCTCTGAGTCATTCCTTGGAAAAGGTGAACAGAGGATATATGCAAGCCCAACCAAAGGCAGCGGAGTAAAGGGAAGACAGTCACTGGGCCGAGGGACCCTCACATATATGAGCCCCTTCCCTCTGTCAATTGGGGCCAACAGTGCCTTTCCAGGCATGGTGAGGACCTGTGGCAATGAAAGATCTCATAAAACCAGGTGATGATTCCCAAGTATTTACTGTCCTTTTACCTGGGGCTTCCCAGGTGGCTCAGCAGTAAAGAATCTGCCTGCAATACAGGAGGCTCAGATTCGATCCCTGGGTCAGCAAGATCCCCTGGAAAAGGAAATGGCAACCCACTCCAGTATCCTTGCCTGGGAAATCCCTGGACAGAGGAGGGCTACAGTCCATGGGGTCACAAGAGTTGGACACGACTTAGTGACCGAACCACCACCACCACCACGTTTTACATAGCTTGCTGAATCTTCTCAGCAAGCTTTAACAAGCTTGTTACCTGAGTAAAAAGCTCCACTTGGGAGATAAGGAAACTTGAGGGTCAGCGAGGCTGAAGAAGCATCCCCCTGATCACCCAGGTGGTGAGCAGCAGAGCAAGACTCTAACAGGGAACTGACATGCCAAAAGCCGGCATCTCTAATCACTCTACCTTTACTGACTCTGAATAAATTAAACATATTATCAAGGTGAATGGCTCTTTTACTGGAGAATCCAGGATGCCCAAAGTCAAAGGCTGATCTTTTTTTATGGCATAGACAGAACGCCTTCCAAGGCTGTCATATTCATGCATAAGAAGTGCCCAAGAGAATAATGAACCAGATGGGAAAAGGAAGAACAAAGACCATCGTCCTGGGACCCAGAGACTAGCCTGCCTCAACACGATTCAAAAAGTTTTGCACAAACTCAGACCTCATAGATGTTGAATATCAGATCATCGCAGGTAGAAATGTGAATTTCCAGTTATAAAGCACGTCTTCTTGCTGAAAATAGGTTCCCTCCCCCAGCACAAACTCATAGAGAAAGATTTTTCTGGATTTTTCTCTGCTTCCTGTTCGCCAGGTGGTTTCTTTTTGCCTTCAACCTCGCAGTCTCATTGTTTCTCTCATTTCTTCTTAGCATGCTCTATATAAACCAGTTGGAGCAGTAGCATTCTGAAGCTAGTTCTGAAGCCCAGGGGACACACATCATAAATAAGTAAACAAATAAATGAACAATTCAGCAATTGGTAAATCAGGCAGGAATAAGTTTAACAACTGAACTGGAAAAGTAGCTGAAAATCTACTCCTCGATGAAAGATGTGAATGTGACCCAAGTTCTCTTTGCTCAACAGGTAACCACACGGACTTCTTTCAGTGAATCAGGGGCGGGCAAGAGAGAGAGAGCACGCGCGCGCACAGCAGTGGGGAGGCAGTTACAGAGGGCTCCACAAAAATATTCAGTGACCCTCTGGCCACTTTGTGTAACCAACATGCTGATGTAGTATCCCACAGTTGCTGCGAAATATTCATTCACCACCTATACAAGAAAGACATTTTCAAGCACTACTTTTCTTTAAATATACTTCTCCTTCAAGTCTTACATAATCCAACTATCATTCCATGTGAAGCTTAATTTAAAGGAAACCATAAGTTGAGTTAATTCACTGTGAAGGGTTATGGAAGTTATATTTATTTTGGAGAGTCAGCAGCTGTGTAACGAGGTGTCTATTATATGCCTAACCTACTGCTAGGTTCTGGGAACACAAACATGGATAGGATCTAGTCTCTGTCCTTAAAAAGTCCATAGCCTTTCACAGAGAGAGAAGTGTTCAAAAAGTAAGTGAAAGGCGTGGTATAGGTATCAAGGTAGAAGGAAGCGCATCACAGTGTTTAGTCATCAGCTCTAACGAGGGAGGGAGCGTGCATGGGGAGGGGCGGAGGACGCAGACTACGGTTCTATAAAAGAGAGACCCTGGTCTGGCCACCAAGAAGGCTCCAGATGCTGCTGTCGACCGAGACAAGGTGAAACAGGGGTGGAGAAAGCAGGAAGAATAAGGGCAGCTGTGCACAGTGTCATAGAACAATTAAAGGCGAGGGTCACTGGAGACACTCGGGCCTGGATGGGAAACAGGATCTGAGGGAGAGGAAGAAGAGGCTGGCCTGGGGGTCCAGGCAGAGGCCTTGCTGCCTGTGGAGCACATGGAGGAGTGCAGACTCCACATTTACACAACAGGGTAAGCATGATCCGATTTGCACTTTGGAAGATCACCGTGGCAACCATGTGGAGGACGAGCTGGAGGTGTGGAGGATGGCAACCAGAGAGAACAGTCAGGGCGAGAGAAGCATTCCAGGTGGGAGGGACAGGGCCCGATCGTAGGTAGTGGCAGTGGGGACAGAGAGAAAGGGAAAGAGGGCAGATGTTAAGAAGGGAGAAATTTGGGCTGGAAAATAAAGCTGGATTCTAGTCACAGCTTCACTGCAATCTCTCCATGGGACCTTAGGCAAGTCCTTACTTTTCAGGACCCTGTTTCCCAATTTGTCAGGTGAGAGGGAGACATTTTATGGCTGTAGGAGAAGGCACCTTATTCATGTGTTTGTTATTATTTACTCATTGTGTCAGTCAGAGAAGATACTCATTCCTTGATTCAAATTGGGGGGTCTTGCGATTAAAAAGCAAAACGGTAGTATAGTGAATTCAACACGCAAAAAATGAGACGAAGTCTATAAATATTTGCTAATCACAAAATAGGTGCAAAATGTGTATTACCATGTGCTATAGCTAAGATGTAAATAGAAATGATGAAGACGGTCTCCCTCTTTGGAAAGAAAATGAAGCATCTTGTGATCAATTCAACAAATACTGACTGAATGCCTATGTGCAGAGTACTATGCCAAAACACAGAGGAATGACGCAGTCCCTGACATGGAACTCACAGTCACAAGTGTAAGAATGATATTGCTATTAGACAATTGCAAAGCACCGTGAGAACCCAGAGATAAGAGAATTTGTACTACATCCATCTTTGATCTTTGTCACAGAAAATATAAGTACGAATGCCCTTTCCCATGATCCAAGATTTCTAATAGCTCCCTTCATGAAATCAGATGAAGCAAGAAGTCATTCACTTTAAATAAAGAAGACCTTTCCACAAGTGAGGTCTTATTTTAGGAGTTTCGTAAGAGCAATAAGACACACTCTTTGCCCTCAAAGAAACGCAGATCAATGTACATAATGTTTTGTATTATAGGAGGAGGAAGCAGAGAAAGTTGGATTCTACTCTTTCCATCAGGCAATCCAGAATGCCTTGAATAGCACCTACCATATAGTAGATGCTCAGTAAATGTTCAACTTAAGTGAACAACATTTGTCACTGAAAGAAAATGAAGTTGACTTTGAACTAATAACATATGTTTGACATTTAATTATCTAAAGAATTCACTTAGGAGAAATTACTTGTATGTAAGAAGTCACGAGTAATTACTGAAACCACAGGCAACTGGTTTGTTGTAATAATAATTCAAACAGGTCTATTTTCCCAAGATCTTGGGAAGCAGACGAATCTAATTTGCTTTAAGAGGCTTTGATTGACCACACTTGGTGGTTTTAGCCAGGATGAGTTCAGTTTTTGAAGCTCTCATAGGAGAAATTAACTCCCAGCTCTTTAAATAAAACAAGTGGTTTCTAAACATCTAATCTAGAAAGACCATACTTGGGAATGGTCTCATTTAGAAAGAAATGGCATATATTAGGAATATGGAAGGAGAATTCCACCAGTAGCCTGGCTAAGAAAAGTTGGTGACTTGACAAATGAGATAACATACATAAAAAGCTTTGGAAAAATTAAAGGTGCTAACAATGCAGGTGGGATTAAAAAAGAACATGCACCACACTGTGATATTTTTTTCCTAAACAGAGAGATCCAGAACACTGAGATCCAGCTGGCAAAAATTACGACATGTAATTTAAAATCTCTGACCAGTAAGAAATGATCCTAAAGGACTCACAACAGGCTTGGCTCACAGACTCTGCACCCTCTTACAGATGCAGGGGTGGCCACCCCATTGTTGGCCACTGGGGAGAGAAAGCTATGGTGAAACACAGATTTCACCGAAGGGCTTCTGGCCACTTTTCACTCTGGTTGACATCTGTCTTCTGCCACTTACTCACAGTTGCTGCTGCTGCTGCTAAGTCGCTTCAGTCGTGTCCGACTCTGTGTGACCCCATAGACGGCAACCCACCAGGCTCCGCTTTCCCTGGGATTCTCCAGGCAAGAACACTGGAGTGGGTTGCCATTTCCTTCTCCAATGCATTAAAGTGAAAAGTGAAAGTGAAATCGCTCAGTCGTGCCCGACTCTTAGCGACCCCATGGACTGCAGCCTACCAGGCTCCTCCGTCCATGGGATTTTCCAGGCAAGAGTACTGGAGTGGGGTGCCATTGCATTCTCAGTTAAGACCTTGGATAAGTCACTTCACTTAAAGCCACAATCCCCAACTGTAAATGAAAACCACAATGCCTATCTCATAAGGTTGTTATAGTGAGTACATGAGATAATAGATGTAAACAGTGCCTGATATAAACAAGCAAGGTAACCTTTGTTAGTATTAGAGTTTTATATTATAGTTAAATGTTAGTATTATAATCAGAACTACTGAAAGGAAAATTTTCTTTCCAAAACTGGCTAAAAAACTTGTTTCAAATATTTCTGAGATTGAAATAAAATATATGGGTGATGAATCTGCAGAAATAAGAGTGGGTGTTTCATTTTAATATAATTGTAATGTACTGAAGAACATAGCAGAATCTCATGCCAATCACAAGCCCTTTCTCTTAGTAACATTACTTTATGCATGAACCTGGATGTATGTACAGTGTCTTTTTAACTGTGTACTTAAATGTGCCATCTGGTAACACAGGTATCCTCTGAATATTATTTAATGATATAGTACAAAGAACATTAGCCTGGAAGGACCTTGACTTGGATCTCACCTCTGTCATTCAATGACAATGTGAGCCCTAGAAAAACAAAAACCTTTCTAAGTTACCACATCTGTAAAATAAAGATAATTATTATTTGCATGCTTTTTAAAGAATTACATGAGATCATCACCATCAGTACCATCATCATCACCATCATCTTCACTGAGTTTTTGCTGTGTGCCACGTTCTAGCAGCCTCTACTAAATTATCTCACCCTTACCTATGTTGCCTTCCAGAAGAGTGATTGTAAAATCAGGATCTGCAGCCAAGAGTTCAGAACCAGCCAGATGGGAGCAGTTCAGTTGACAGGCAAGGGGCTGCTAAATGATCACCAAAAGTATCAGCAGCTCTAGCTGCTTTAGAGGATAGTCTCTGACAGGTGGTCAGTGGGCTACAGACAGAGGTCTAGTAGAGCAAGGAAATGTACACGAGCATCATTTTGGGATCTGCAGTCAAACCTCCAGTTTCCAAGGCTTTCCACAAACAACTACTCCCAAATACGTCTAGAGCAGACATCTGTGTGTGTGTTCACGTGTGTGTGTGTGTTAGTCGTTCAGTCATGTCAGACTCTTTGTGACCCCACGGACTGTAGCCCACCAGGCTTCACTTGCCATGGAATTCTCCAGGCAAGAAAGAGCAAACATCTAAAAGGTCCCAATAAAAGCAGATGTGAGCAGAGGGATAAGACCCCAAACACATGAAATTGCTCTGTTCTGAACAGTACCCACAAGACTTGGAGCAGTGCCTCAGAGACAAAATCTGAAAGGGAGCAGAAGCAGGGGGCTGGTCTGGGGAAGTGCTATGGCCTTTATTTGTCAAATGATCTTCAGCTTTCTGTGACCCTTGGGGTCAGAAGTAGGTGGCACAGAGGAATTCCATCTTTCCCTTGACTTTAAGAAAGTTATTTAACCTTGTGGGCTCTGGTTTCAGGTTTAAAACGATATAATAAAATTATGGCACAATTTATACTGTCCTTGCGAAAAAGAATAGAGAAACTTTCTATGTACTGGCATAAAAAGCTCTCCAAGAGCTTCCCTGGTGACTCAGCGGTAAAGAATCCACCTGCCAATGCAGGAGACATGGGTCAGATCCCTAATCAAGGAAGACCCCACATGCCATGGAGCAACTAAGCCTGTGAGCCACAACTACTGAGCCTGTGCTCTAGAGCCTGAGAACTGCAACTACTGAAGCCTGTGTGCCGAGAGCCCGTGCTCCACAACAGAAGCCAACACAATGAGAAGCCCGCACATGGCAACTAGAGCGTGGCCCCCACTCACTGCAACGAGAAAAAGGCCCACACAGCAATGAAGACCCAACGTACCCCAAAATAAAATTATTTTTAAAAAAGCTCTCCAAGACACATCAATAAGTTAAAAAAAAATAGTGCATAAGAGAGTATATAGGATGCTCCCTCTGGTGTGAAAGAAAGGGGGTAAAATAAAATATATATTGTATGTAAGTGTGTGTGTGTACATATATATGTATATATAGATGTATTTGTAATGGAAACTCCAAAACAACACACAAAAACCTAAAAATAATGGTTAGCTACATGAGGTAGATGGGAAAAGGGAAGGAAAAGCTTTTCAACAAGTATTTTAGAAAAAATATTTTAATTATTTTAAATAATAAAATGAAGCTAACATTAATATACATCTCATAACATTGTTTTAAAAATGGTGGTGATGTTAGTCACTCAGTCATGTCTGACTCTTTGCAATCCCTTGGACTGTAGCCCACCAGGCTCTTCTGTCCATGAAATTCTCCAGGCAAGAATACTGGAGTGGGTTCCATTCCCTTCTCCATGGATCTTCCTGACCCAGGGATTGAACCTGGGTCTCCTGCATTGCAGGCAGATTCTTTACTGTCTGAACCAAACTCAAGTATTTAAAAAGCTTAGTGTGGAGCCTAACACACAGCAAGCATTAAATACACATTAGTGGGGATCATCATCTCCTTCTGAGAAAGTAGGAGACATCTCTCCCTTGACCTCTTCTTTCAGGTCAAGGGCCTGGTTACCAGGGCTCTCACTGGGGGTGAAGGAGCAGAAAGGCCCCAATGACCTGGTTTCCTCCTTGGTCATCCAGCCCTATTCCCCAGGGTTCAGGGCAAAAGGCCTCCAGTAGCGATGGAGACTTTATCCAGAAACTATAACACAGTGGACTGAAGTATGGAAAGACACAACTCCAGCTCCAACACAGACCAGACTTCTCTGTGACTCTAAAGGTTGAAAGTGAAAGCATAGTCACTCAGTCGTGTCTGACTCTTTGCGATCCCATGGTCTGTAAACAACCAGGCTCCTCTGTCCATGCAAGAATACTGGAGTGGGTTGCCATGCCCTTCTCCAGGGGATCTTCCCAACCCAGGGATTGAACCCAGATCTCCTGCATTGCAGGCAGATTCTTTACCATGTGAACAACGAGGGAAGCCCAATTCTAAGGGTTAGAAATGATTTAAAAGCAGGCATGCCTCAAAACAAAACATGAGAAAAGATGAACAGATGTCAATGAAATGTCACTTTCTTCCCCTGTGTTGCTAAAAAAAAGTTTCATTGTCCTTAAAGCATACATCTCAGTGGATTAATTGGAAATGCCACAATGGAATGAGAATAATAAAAGTAAAGAAACTGGCTCTGAATAGAAAATAGATAATAGAAAATAGAAACTGGCTCTTCATACAGTCACAGAATTAATAATCTACATTTCTTTTATTCCATCTATACTGAAACAAGATTTAATAATCAGATACAAAATATAAGAAATTAACATGAATTACAAGTATTCTGGTATTATAACCTAAGCAATTGTTCTAGTATTACCTGTTTTACTTAAGAATATGCTAAGTGGTTGACAAAATAAAGACTCTAAATCTTAGTTATTTTAGGACTAAAACACATAGCATTTAGAACATAGAAAAGTAAAATCTTGGGGAAATAGTACACAGCAAGATGTCTTGATTTTGTTAGATGTTTCCTTTGAGTAGGTTCTACAAAAGGAGCAAGCAGGCAGGGTCTGGGAGATGGTGATGAGGCACTCCTTGTGAAGCTGCCATATTATCAGCTATGGTAGTTAAGAATTCCAGCTCAGAAAGTAGACATATTTGAGCACAAATCCTAATTCTATCAATCATTAGTCGAGTAACTTTAGGCAAGTTGAATTTGCCTAAAGTTGCTGAACTTCAATTTTCCCATCAGTAATATAAATACAACTTCTACCTTATAGAGATATTTTGAGGAACAAAAGAGGTAGTGTATTTAAGATGCTAGGCACAGGGCCTGGCATTTAGTAGACAAGTAGATGTTTAGTAAATGTCAGCCCTTATTATCATCTATCTTTTCATTCATTCATTCATTCATCCACTGTATTATTGACACGGGGTTGTTTCAGGTCATGCTTTGGGTTAGGCAAAGGAAATCCAGGAAGAATAAGACCCAGTCCCTGAACACAGGAAGTTCTCAGCCTAGCATGGGGAGATGAACAAAAGAAGGCACTATGGAGAATCCCAGGGACGGGGGAGCCTGGTGGGCTGCCATCTATGGGGTCACACAGAGTCGGACACGACTGAAGTGACTTGGCATAGCATAGCATAGCACAGGGAATATTATGATGGAAGTCAACACCAGGCAACTGAGGCATAAAAAGGAGACACCCCAAGGACAAGGAAGGGTCTTCATGGAGGAGTAGATGCTTGATGCAGAACACAGGGCCTAAAGCATGTATACATACAAACCATTTGGGACAAAGGCAACAGAAAGGCATAGACACTGGTAGGGAGGGACAAGACAAAAGGGGTGAACAGGTTCCAGGGAATGAATAAGCCAGGCTGAGATAAGGTCAGAAAGGGCCAGAAGGCTCATCACCATCACATAGGGCTGAGTATACAAAAACTTTCTGTAATTTGGTGTGTTTGACAATTCTTCTTTAATTAGAAGTTGAGAGATAGTCAGCATTGCCCTGCCAGGGGAGTGTCTCAAGAGTGCTCCATATTATTATGTGGAGAAGATAATTTTGTACTACCTTTGCCAACCTTAGAATTTATGTGCTCAATGAGTATCTTGCCTGATCTTGCCAGGAACTTATTTGTCTTTGCAAAGTCAGTGTTGGCTTGAGATAAGAACTTGTCAGCAAATCCCCCTCCTCCACTTTATTTCGCTTACAAATCTTCTCTTAAATAGGTAGTTTACTTCAGTACAAAAGGATTTAACAGTGTCAGTACTGGTTAAAAATACATATATTTTTTGAAAGGGGATATTGTGAAATGGAGGGGATCGAGACACACATAATTTCAAATATCTTCTGCAACTTAAGAGATGATATGAAGTTGCAAATTTTTTTTAACCTTTGTGAATCTCTATTTCTTTATCTATAGAGGGGGAATTTGACCCATCTCATGGAATAGAATAATTAATGCCAAATATCTACTACCAAGTTTGACACAGCTCTGCAGATGGTGGCTATCATTATTGCCTAATAAAAGTAAAGTAGGTGTTTTGGACAGCAGCCTTGAAAGAGAGAAATCTGAGTCTGCCAGGGCAGAAGGATCCAGATGTGGGTGGAGGTGGAGGCAGCCAGGTCAACCTGCACTTGTAAACTGTGCCATGTTCCGGCTGAGCAGCACTCAGTGCAAGTGCTACTTGCTGTGTGTTCAACAGAGCTTGAAACACTCTGATCTCTCTCTCTTTCTTGGTGCAGTGAAGCTCCTTAGCTAGGCTGAGCTTCATGGACCAAAAAAGGTTAACCAAAGTATTTTGTTTCAAAAGTTTGCAAGTTACTTCAGGTCTCTAGAGCTGAAGCAGTAACAAGAGTTAACAGATGAGGCTTGTTAAATACAGCAATTTTTCTGTAGCCCATACAAATGTATATACTTAGGACGGTATGTGATGGAAAGAGAGCAAACGCACTCTGTCGGTAAGAAATTGCAGCTCTTCCCAAATGCACTATAAATGATAATGAAATGATACATTTAATCCAGACCCCGGTAGGGAAAATACATTATCCTCTATGGTACATTGGTGCTGTTCAAGCATTTCACAGACAGGACTGAAGTGTCAAGCCTGAGCAAAACCACATGCTCTTACCTTTAATCTCGTATCTTTAACTAGTAAACCTCACTACCTCTGTAGCTTATAAATCTGTTTATAATGAAAGTCTCTTATATGGATGTACTATAAAGGAATCTCTCTTAACAACATATCACAGAAATCTCATAATCTGCATCCTGTAAACCCACTGATGAAAACAAATAGTGAGGAAACAAAACGGTACTTTTTAACTTAAGCACCTGAACTGCAATATTTAATAAATAATAGATACGAAAATCTGAGAAAAAATTAGATTCCAAATCTGTCATTTTTATGTCAACTATCTTGAAAAGCCATGATTTTTAGAGAGTGACAAATGCTATCATCCAACATAAATGACCCATAACAAACTAATCTAATACTTATCATGATAATATTACTTTGATAGTAAAAGAAAATCAGAAAAACCTAAAAGTTTAATAATGGCAAACTGGCTAAAGCAATAGTATCAATTCCACATAATAGAATCCTAAATGTCTTTAAAATTCACTTTTACCAAAAAAAATTAAAACCTAGTTCACTTTCATGCATTGGTGAAGGAAATGGCAACCCACTCCAGTGTTCTTGCCTGGAGAATCCCAGGGAAAGGGGAGCCTGGTGGGCTGCCGTCTATGGGATCGCACAGAGTTGGACATGACTGAAGCGACTTAACAGCAGCAACAAGGACATGAAATGATCATAAAACAAAATAAATTAAAAAAGAGCGTTATCATCTTAATATATATATGTGGTTCCGATTTCATAAAATAGAGGAAAAAGAATTGTAAAGATCCAAAACAAAGTCAGTAGTTATTATTTTCTGTTTTTTTCCCCTTATTTATTGTTATAATTAGAAAATCTCAATAATAAAAAAAGAAAATTCCAATAAAAATTATTTTAAAACATTTAATTTTCTAAGTAAAACTCTGGTGGGCAGTGGAGGTGTGGAAAAGAATGCATCTGAAAGCATGAAATATTTTGCTGACATTTAAAATGTTTGTAACATGTCAAATAACATTATTAAATACTTATCTAAAATGCATTAGAATGAACCAGGGTAGGAAGGTTTACATATACTATAACCCATCCTATATACCTCATGGACAGAAATAGGACTGAAATAAAACGAGCAAAAATGTCAAAAGGTACTGTCTATGAGGAGCAGAAATTGTAATTTATTTTTGTCCTTTTTTCAAACTTCTGTCTCTACCAAATTTTTAATGAAAAACAAGTAGTGATTAGAATCAGAAAAGTTACTTTTTAAAAAAACATCATAATTAGCAGAAAAAAATTAACCTAATCTTAAAATCACTAAAATACTAAGTCATGCAAACCAAACTTCTGATCCTCTGACTCCAAACCTGCATTACTTTCCATACTGCTAACATTTAAAAACAGTATGTAAATCTAAGGGGAAAATGTCTACATCAATTTAAATAAGGTAGAAACAATCATTTCTACTTAATTCCATTGCTATTTTTTTAAAGTGCATCATTAAAGGACCTACAAGTCCCCTGGTAATTAATTATCTTTATGAAAACAAAACAAAAAGCCCAAAACACAGACTCAAAAGCATACAAAGGCTTATTTTATATGGAAAACTAGATCTAATGCTTAAAAGAAAAAGATTTGCAGTCATTATACAAACCAAGAAAATTTTACTCCCTTAAAAATTCATCCAGTAATTTTTATTAAGCTCTTATTCCATGTTAAGTATTGTTCTAGGTGCCAGGGACATATGGATGACCACAAATGGGATTAGCAATCATGCATTCCTTTCACAGGACATATAAAGCAGTGGTGATATAACCAGTCAGCAAAGATATCATAGAAGAAAGAAAGTGTTATTCACTCAACCGTGTCTGACTCTGCGACCCATGGACTGTAGCCTACCAGACTCCTCTGTCCATGGGATTCTCCAAGCAAGAACACTGGAGTGGGTTGCCATTCCCTTCTTCAGGGGATCTTCCTGACCCAGGGATGGAACCCAGGTCTCCTGTATTGCAGGCAGATGCTTAACTGTCTGAGCCACCAGGGAAGTGCAAGATATCATAGAGGGGATCCAAATATGTGAGTTGGCAATGATCCAGATGACCCTTTTTTTTTTTTTTAGTCTGGGGAAACCCCTCATTCCCACTATCCATTCTCACCTCCTTCCTATGCTTGCTTCCACAATCCCTTAGGAAGAAGAGCCTGATTCAAAGGCTGGCATGTAATAGTTCATTTTGAGCAGTGATTTCAGGGAAGAGGAGTGAGGAACCAGGGACAGTGAATAGGGGAGGGAAAGGCAATACCAGGACGTATCATCAGGCTATTCACTGTTGTGGGCAACTGGGACTCATCCTCCAGGACCTTTTGGGGAGCATCCATCATGCCATTCAGAACCCGCTCTCCAAGGGCTGAGGAGGGAAGCCTCTATCTACCAGTGCCTCCCACCCCCAGACCATCTACTGTCAAGAGTTGCCACATGGGGCATCGACTCCATTTCACTTCCAGTTTTGTGCATGCCAGAGGGGGAGTGGACTCCTCGGCAGAAAGCAGAGATAGGTATGGCAGCTGGGGCATGATGGTGTCAGGGTACACCCGTGTGAAGGTGGTGGTTGCAGCTGAAAAGATGTGAGGCTGAGCATACAGACGGCACCACCATGACACTCCTCTAAGGCATACAAGAGCATGATAATAACAATAGTAGTAAGTGGCATACACTGAACATATATAGACGGTTTGCCTACATTTTATCCCTTACTACTCCAAATAAACTCCAGGAAATAGATTCTACAATTTTTTTTTTTTGGCTGAAACAATAGAAATTTAATTTCTCAGAGTTCTGGAGACCAGAAGTTCAAGACTGAGGTGTCAATAGGTTTGGTTTCTTCTGAGGCCTCTGTCATTGGCTTGTAGATGGCCACCTGCTCAGTGTCCTCACATGGTCCTTCCTCTGTGCACCTACCCCTGGGGTCTCTTTGTATGTTGAAATTCACTCCTCTTATCAGCACATCAGTCAGATTGGATTAGGGTTCACACTAACAGCTCCATTTTGACTCAACTGCCTCTTCAAAGGACCCATCTCCAAATACAGTCACATTCTGAGGCACTGTGAGTTTAGAGCTCCAACAAATTTTGGGAAGGGACACAATTCAGACCATAATAGCAGGCAAGTGATTTACTAGTGGAATATCTATGAAAGATGAAAGGGAGCAAGGGATGGCGGGAGAGTCTGAAACTGTGACACAGACCTGACACCAGTGAAGGAAAGGGAAAAGAAAGGATTGAGTAGCCAGCACTTCAGACTGCAGCACAGTCTGAAAAGTTCAAGTTAGGCTGATGGCAGTCCTTCAGCCAAAGCTGCCCATTAGAGGAGTCCCAAGAACTGCAGCAATGAGGCTGCATTAGTACTCCCGCCGTGCGCAGTCCATGATAAGTCAAACCAGTGGTCCTCAACATTCTGTGTCACAAGCGACCGGTTTCACGGAAGATGACTTTTCCATGGATGGACTGGGGGTGGGTCGTTTTGGGATGATTCACGCACATTACATTTACTGTGCACTTTATTTCTATTATTATTATATCAGCTCCACCTCAGATAATCGGGCGTTAGATCCTAGAGACTGGGCACCCCTGAGTTAGAGAATTACAGATATGTAAACAGTTCAGTGTGGGGATCAGTTCTTACTGGTTTCTTTGGGAAGTGTCTCCAGTCTACCCTGACTATTCTGCCACACTTAATTTTACTCCCAGATGCATGTGCCTAGCTCTCCAAGATGTTTATATAGATCTTTTTCAGTTTCTGAATCCGGCTCATTCTCTCAAGTTTTACTATACTCCTTCCTTTTGGTCTTCTATGGTTTATTTATTACTTTTTTTGGAGAGACACCTGGTTCAACTTTTACTGAAACAATTATTTACTGAACTGAACTGATGAGCAAGAAAACAGTACTAGGAGCTGGATATTTATATCACAATGGTCCACTTCCTTGGGAGAAAACAAGCTTTCCCTTCTTATCCACAGTCAGAGCCACCTGCGCTCCTTTTCATTTATGATACATAAAGCACAAACACATTTATCCAGAGGATTCTACATTCAAGTAATTTTACCACCATATCTGATACTAATAGAGGCTGAGAGCACCTAGCATCCCTGGGTTTTCAGGAAATATTATTATGCTCAAGTACCTATATAGGTATACATGTGAGACCTATGGAGATATATAAGTAGTTTTTTTGTTTGTTTTTTAGTTGCTAAGTCATGTCCACTCTTTTAGACCCCACGTACTGTGGCCTATCAGGCTCCTCTGTCCATGGGATTTCCCAAGCAAGGATATTAAAATGGGTTGCCATTTTCTTCTCCAGGAGATCTTCCTGACCCACAGATTAAACCCTAGTCTTCTGCATCAGCAGGCAGGTTCTTTACCAATGACCCACCAGGGAAGTCTAAATACATAGCTGAAAGTGAAAGAGTTGCTCAGTCATGTCCAGCTCTTCTGCCACCCGATGCACTGTCTCCTGCCAGGTTCCTCTGTCCATGGAATTCTCCAGGCAAGAATACTGGAGTGGGTTGCCATGCCCTTCTCCAAGGGATCTTCCCACCCAGGGATCAAACCCAGGTTTCCCACATTGCAGGCAGATTCTGAGCCACAAGGGAAGCCCATATACTACATGTTAATTTCAAAAGAACTTCAAAAGAACTAGCATAGCAAATTCAACAAACATTTTTCAACAGAAAGGCCACATTAGCTGACCAAAAACCAAAAGGATACCATTCTTTTCTCAGAAATCTACAGATCCCTGAGGACCGACACTTGAAATTTCTCCTCAGTTTTATGTGTTAAACTTCTTATTGGCTAGGAACCACAAAACAGAATTCCTGTTGAATTCATGAAGGCAAAAATAAATGATGGAAAAAACAAAGATCAACATCCAAAGGCTTATTTTTACATTTCCTCTACCACTGAAATGTGTGGGTCATTTACAAACCTAACGTGGGGGCCAAGTTAGGAACTTGAGAGAAACAGGTCTGGAGAGCTTAAGGCCTTGACCATCAGTCTATCATGAAGGGGAAATGGAATCTGGTATTTCCCTTTTGGTCCTACACTGCCCAGCAAATGACTCCTCAACTGGCTACCTTTCTTGAACACATAATTCATCTAGGGTCTTTCCATAAAGCTGTGAAGTTGCTCTCCTACCCTAAGGGAAGGGAAGCAAGAAGGAAAAAAAAAAAGACAGGACCGTTACCTAATTCTTCATGAGAGACAGAAAAAGCCGTGAACAATTTGAATCCCGGATTCAGACCTGTGGGTCACCAGGCCGAAAACTTGTCCTGGAGGCAATAGGTAGGGGAGAGGAATGGAAGGACACGCTAGTATTAACAGCATTACCTTGATGATGTGGAAACTTGAAGACCTTCCTACCCACCACGTTTTCTCAACAAACAAGCCACGGGAGGCGAGGGCTGAAGAGAACGGCCTCGCCTGTGGTGCCCGCTCAGGGGCACCCATCTGGTCACCTCATCTGAGCACCCGGTGCAAGGTACCAGCGGAAGAGCGCAAATCTCGCGAGGCTAGGGAGCGCTACGAAAGACCGCGAGGAGATCTGCGACAGAGCCGCACGCGTAGCGGCTAGGGACCTGTCAAATCAGGGTTCAGACACAACAGCTCTCCATTCACGTTCCCCCGTTGCCGTCCTTGGGAGAGGTTCACACCCTGTCCAAAAAAAACGAACTCTCACCACCAGCCTTTCGTCCCAGGCGCCCCTGGTAACCACCAGCGATTTAAAGCAGAAGCACCTCACCTCTTTTTTAAATCCAAGGAAGAAGCGAAGTGGTCTGCCTGAGGTAGGTCACCAAGAAATGGCGGACTGAAGATGAGGCTGAAGCACCTGCTGCAGAGCCCCCGTGTAATACAGCCTCTCCACACCTGTTTGCCTCCGAACAGCTCCAAAATGGGAAAGCTTGGAAGTAGGACTCAGGTGCCCTTCACAGCTCCTGTTTCCTCGTGTCTCTGATCAGTGTGAGCTCCTTGAGGGCAGAGATTGTGCCTGGCTTCACGCTTTTCTCCAGTACGCAGCAGGTCATGATATATAATAAGGTCATGATATATAATAAGGCCCAACGCTTGTTGAGCCTAGGTGAGTATCCCTCCTACCCCACTGGACTGGTGCTTCTTGAGGGCAGAAACCATGTCTTAGGCATCTTTATTTCCCGGCACCCTGTACATGTATGTTGACTCTAATAGAAGGGAATTTGCTAGAAGGCTGAGCACATGGTGGTTAAGAATGTGGACTTTCTGTCAGGTGGGCCTGGGTTCGTGCCCCACCTATGATAATGGTTTTAGGAACTCTAAGAATCACACTAGGACAATGTCTTCCTCTGTAAAAAGGCATAATATTAAATTATATTTTTATCACAGAGTTGTTAGGCAGATTACATGAGATGCATACAAAAACATTCATCATTGGAACCTGGGACATGACAAGCATGCAGTAAACATTAGCTGTTATATCATTATTGGAAATTCTATATACTTTTCGTATTTATGCTACATTTGAGTTCCTAAACTAGATTCAGGACTTTTGGAATATCCTTATGAAACATATGGGAAAAGCTCTAGAACACAGAGAACCTAGTAGATGGATGATATCTGGCAATAGATGATGTTCAGTAAATATTTATTGAATACTAAATAAAGGAGTGAGCCACATATGCTTTTAGCAAGAATCATCAGCCCACACACAGAAAATGAGTAAATGCATTAAAGGTTGCTAACTAACATCTGACAGGGAGAAAATGTCAGTGTCCCAAGTTCTGACTATAAACAAAGAGGAGGAACAGCTATACCTATGGAAGGAATGAAGTCATAAAGCAAGGCTGAAAACTGGAGACTCATTCTCAGGACAATAATGATCACAAATTTCTTTTAATATTTAGCCTTGTTTGTCCCTCCAAATTAAATGTCACTTGAATTTTAGGTAAAAAATTGCTTTCTTTGCAATGTTTTCTATCTTGATTTTATTACAGAAATATGTATATTTTAGAAAGTACTTGCAATTTGAATTTTTTTGTTTGTTTATTTATCTTTTGGCCATACTGCACACAGCAGCAGCTAAATCGCTTCAGTCGTGTCCGACTCTGTGCGACCCCATAAGATGGCAGCCTACCAGGCTCCCCTGTCCCTGGGATTCTCCAGGCAAGAACACTGGAGTGGGTTGCCATTTCCTTCTCCAATGCATGAAAGTGAAAAGTGAAAGTGAAGTCACTCAGTCGTGTCTGACTCTTCGTGACCCCATGGACTGCAGCCTACCAGGCTCCTCAGCCCATGGGATTTTCCAGGCAAGAGTACTGGAGTGGGGTGCCATTGCCTTCTCCACACACAGCATACGGAATCTTATTCCCTGACCAGAGATGGAAACCACAGCCCCTGTATTGGAAGCTTGGAGTCTTAACCACTGGACCACCAGGAAAGTCCCTATAACTTGAATTTAGATTCTGAAAACATCAGGATCTATTTTCAAGACATTATTTGGTGGGATGTGGACCTCAGATTTTGAGGGAGAAATTAGATGATTGAAGGTCAATGCCCAAGGTGGTGTGATGATAGTGGATTCTCTCCCTAGGTCATGACAGGAAGACCCTGTTTGTATCCCAGTTCTTCCACGTACTAGTTGAGAGACCTTGGACAAATTATTTTCTATCTCTGAGTCTGTTTTTCATAATTTCTAATACGAGGTCGCTGGTGTCCCATTTCCCTGACTTCACGTGATGATTTACTGGAAGGACATATGCAGAGTTCCTGGCATGTGGCATGTATTCCCTTCCTTTTTTTTTTTTTTTTTGTCTGCCCCAGGTCTTCACTGATGCTCGCAGGCTTTTGTCTAGTTGTCACAGTCGGGGCTACTTCTAGTTGTGGCGCGCAGGCTGCTCATTGCAGTGGCTTCTCTCGTTGCAGAGCACAGGCTCTAGAGCTTGGGCTCAGTAGTTGTGGCACACAGGCTTAGTTGCCCCACAGCCAGTGGGATCTTCCAGACCAGGGATTGAACCTGTGTCCCCTGAGTTGGCAGGTGGATTCCCAACCCCTGGACCACCAGGGAAGTCCTCCTTTCCTCTTTTAAAGGTAAGAGATGAGCATGAGACCTGTGGGAACTGCCAATAATATTCATTCTCTTAGGCTCCCCTTCTCAATCTAGGGTATGCAATCCTTCATCAAGAAAGCATCTTCTGAGAGGAGGAAACATTTTTCTCAAATCAGTTGTGCATATAACCAAATTTTGCAAATTTTTTTTTTTAACAAGAGGCTCTTTAGGCAACAAACCACACTGTAAAGTTCAGCTCAACCTCAGCGTGCATTCTGGCTAGCTACTCTGGGCAGACTTTTAAATCACATTGGCTGGAATGAATAGTGCTTCACTCAGCATCATTACAATGATCATCCTGGTGCTGTTAATATTCTTTGGGCTGCCCAAAGATGCTTGGTGGCTGAGGGACAAGTCAAGAGTTTAATTTACCTTTCTGAGTATCTGCAGGTTTTGTTTTCAACAGAGAATTTCAGGTTACATAACTGTCTTGGCTTCTGCTTCAGAAAGTGAACCTTGATTCTCTAAATTAACTTTCAATACAGATCTTCAGGAGCAGAGCCTGTTGTACCTGGAAGCAATTTGCCCCCAAATCATTTGGAAGGAAACAAGATGCCTCTTGACTTCTCTAGATACTTGGCAGAAGCAGCAGGAGTAAGAACATTCTAATCATAACTAGGTAGTTGTTAAAAGTAGAGAGACAGTCTAAAAACCAGGCTAAGCTTTCTTTTTTCAAACTCTTTATAACTTTACCCTAATTCTGTCCATACTCCACTGGACTGGTTTGTTCCCTCCTACCAATCACTGTTGTGGGTAGGCATTTTGCCAAGGATTTTAAAGAAGGGTGTTAAACAAAGGGAAATGTAATATGATAAAAATGAGGCTCCTGGGAACACGTAGAAGCAAATGACAGAGAAATATAAAGTAAATACGCTGTTCTGTCTAACACATGTGAAATCAGTTTTGAATTAACACCTAACCCCAGTCCACAAGGTGCTTTTAATTTACTCAAGAGAAAGACACATTTCAGTGTGGCATGCAGAGTGTTAAAATGAACAATTTTTAGGAACACAGAGGAGGAATATTGGAAGGAGGGGGCATTCAGAGACTAATTAACAATAATATACAACTCATAACGTGGGCCTATTTGCAGATATGGATGATATAATCAAAGCTTGAAACTGGTACTAGGATGTTCATATAGTTAGTATAATTCAGGGCTTAATCTTGTGTCTACATTTTTACTTCAAATCCTGTGTGTTTTCCCAATAGTGACAGGAAACAGGGCCATGGAACAGTAGTGACAAGGCCATGCAGAGTGGTTTCATATCAATATACTACAGAAATGGAACTAAAATGTAAAGGGCTTGCAGGAGAAATTCATTTTTATTGAAGTATATGAATTTCTGTGTTGCAAGATGAAAAAGTTCTAGAAATCTGTTGCATGACAATGTTTATACTTACAGAACCATACATTTACAAATGGCTAAGATGATAGATTAATGTGTTTTCACCACAAAAAACTCTAAAATGTAATATTATATTAATAATGTTATAATAACATAAATATGCCAATAACTGTCATCTATAACAAGTATAACTGATACATATGGACCACTAACTGTATGCCAGGAACTGTGTTAAATGTGTAACATGGACCATCTCACTTATTTTAATATCTCTTTTTGACTAATGAAAAGCCCAAAACCTAGATTGGGTAACATGCCTAAGGTCCCACACAACTAGAACATGAGCACACTGACTGTAAAACCATGGCTTCATCAGTCACCTTCCACACCAAGTCTCCTTTACTGAACTGCAATCAAAGTATGCAATTCAAAATCAGGTACTCTTTTTTCTTGCCTTGTGCACACATGGAGAACTAGGTAAAGGAGGTGACGACTCACTGAAGGTCAAATTGAAGTCACTGATAAACTGTTTTTAACGGGACTTCCTGGTGGCACAGTGAATAAAAACCTGCCTGCCAATGCAGGGGACATGAGCTCAATCCTTGATCTGGGAAGATTCCACATGCCATGGAGCAGCTAAGCCCATGCACCACAACTACTGAGCCCAAGTGCTGCAATTACTGAAGCCCATGTGTCTCAAGCTTGTGCTCTGCAGCGAGAAGCCACCACAATTAGAAGGCTGCACACCACAACGAAGAGTAGCCCCTGCTCGCTGCAACAAGAGAAAGCCTGTGGAGAACAGAAACCCAGCACAGCCATAAATAAATAAATAAATGAGTGTTAAACTGTTTAAAGGACAGGGTCTATAGATGCTGTGACCGCTCCAGTTGGTAGAGACTGTACTGCTGAGGGTTAGTCAGGTAACCAACCTCCCAGTGTTTCTCCTCATTTAGACGCACCTGTGGCATACTTTGCTGCAAAAGGAGGTCTTCCCAGGTAACGAGATGACGTCTATCTGTGACTTGACCTCAAATGAGTCACTTCACTGTCATCAGTTAGCAGGCATCTCAGGGTAGATCCAGTTCACTCTGTGGGAGCCCTGCAAGTTTCCTGATGAACTTTCTATTTATTCTGAAGTAATTGCGTTTGACACCCCAGGCTGACTAATATCAATGTGTGACCAGGTTAAGTACTGAGCTAGCCAGCTTTTGCAGTTGTGAAGTTATAGGCCGAAAAACACAATTGGACACCGAGAAGAAGGTCACTGTGCAAATACCATGTCTGGATTCCAGGCAGAGACGGCCAATTATCAGCATGGGTGTTTCTATTGCCCCCTCTGTATTGCATTTACAGGGAGACTTGCGAATCGAAATATGGTCTGTGGGCAAGCAGAAGCAGTGACAGCTCACCTGAGAGCTGTTAGAAATATAAAACTCAAACCCCATCCCAGAGCTACAGAATCAGAAGCCTGACTTTTAAATAATCCCCAGCTAATTCATATGCACATTAATATGTAAGAAGCCCTGATTTAAAAAGTGTACATTTTTAGCTTTAAGAATTAAGTGTTTACTAAATATGTTTAACTGCAAACTAAACTACCACATAAAAAGAAGAAATAATTGAATATACTAGGCAAGATTATCATAATTAATTACACAATATTTTCACATGGTTTTTCTACCTTAATCCTTTTATTAACACCTTTATCTCCTCTGTCTTCTTATCTTCCAAAGAAGGTAAAAAGATTGCCATCTCTCAGGCAGGATTTGAACTCAGCATTCCAACTCTAGATCTCCAAACCTACCCTGTAAATCACACTACCTCTCTCCAGGAATTCAGAAGATCACTTGAACTTGGAATGATCAGACAAAGTAGGACATGAACTGACACTTGAAGAATGGGTAAGGTTTGCAGAAAAGAAGGATTTCCAGAGGAGAGAAATAGCAGGCACACAAGTACTTTAAGACTGCCATGTTAAAGGAGGAGCCTTTCAGGGGAAGGCTGTAGAAAATATTTAAGTGTAGGAGTCATGTCTTTCCCACAAGAGAAACAGGAAGAAAGAATGAAGTAACAAGAGAAACCAGATCATGGAAGGCCTTAAAAGCTAAGCCAAAGGGTGCGGCTATTTGGTAACTCAGCATAAGGAATGGATTTTCACAAGTTATTCCAGTTTTATTCATTAGACTTAGAATTTAGTATGCAATGGATAAATATGCTCTAAAAATAAGATACAGATAAATTTCAAGAAACACATAGGAAAACACTTCCCTATACTACTTCACGTGGCAATTACACCTTCTGTAATTCTGCACCTGCTTAGTCAACCATAGGCTATATCCCAGGAGACCTGACATCACTGCTTTTGACAGGGGCGCTAAGGATTTGTCAGAGCACTTGAGAATGTGCGAGAATGAAGAGAGCATTGGCTAGGAACACAGATGTCTTTTAAGTAGGGCATTGCATGGATGATTCATCTCTATCAAAAGAATGTGGAGTAAGTAACATTGCCAGAGTGGACCTGAAAATGTACTATAGGTCATTGATGTGCTAATGAGAACGTTTTTCTACAAAGGGTCACAGATACAGAGCAACTTGATTCTTAAGTAATATAACAAAACATAAATGGTTGCTGTTTAAGAACAGGAAACAAAAAATAACTGTATAAGCTCTTAAAAAAAGTGATTTAATAAAATGTGAAGATTAAAAAAAGAAAAGAAATCAGGAGAAGGAAAATCGATAGAGGAGGGACAAACATGTAAGCAGATGCCAGGGAAGTGGGGAGAAAGGATAAAGAAGGAATAAGAGAAGAACGTACGATGGGAAGACAGTTTATTGAAAATTATCAAGATTTTTTGTATCCATTATCTACTATAATAATACTCTAATCCCATGTGATAGCTATTATACCCATTTCACAGATAAAGAAACTGATACTACTGGAGATAAAGTTCCCCAAATTACATTGATGGTAAGTGGTAGAACTGAAATTCAAACATTCAATTCACTTAACCTTCAGGAGGTACTGAAGTAATGTCAATCAGAAGCCAAAGCAAGTTACTGACTTCTCTAACGTTTGTTTTCCCATTTATAAAATGAACTAGTACTTGTAAAGCTATTGGATACAGTCATTTTCTTGGGCTCCAAAATCACTGTGGAGTGACTGCAGCCACAAAATTAAAAGACACTTGCTCCTTGGAAGAAAAGCTATGACAAATCTAGACAGCATATTAAAAAGCAGATACATTACTTTGCTGATAAAGGTCCATATAGTCAAAGCTATGGTTTTTCCAGTAGTGTGTAAGGACAATGAGAGCTGGACAATAAAAAAGGCTGAGTGCTAAAGAATTGATGCCTTTGTACTGTGGTGTTGGAGAAGACTCTTGAGAGTTCCTTGGACTGCAAGGAGATCAACCCAGTCAATTCTCAAGGAAATCAACCCTGAATGTTCATTGGAAGGACTGATGCTGAAGCTGAAGCTCCAATACTTTGGCCACCTGATGCGAAGAGCTGACTTATTGGAAGAGATGCCAGCAAAGATTGAAGGTGGGAGAAGGGGACGAGATGGTTGGATGGCATCACCGACTCAATGAACGTGTGTTTGAGCAAAGTCTGGGAAATAGTGAAGGACAGGGAAGCCTGGCGTGCTGCAGTCCATGGGGGTCACAAAGAGTCAGACACAACTGAGCGACTGAACAAGCTTAATAAATAATAGCATCGACCCTTTGATAAAGATTAGCTAACAGACTACTGATAACTACATTCTAAAGCCTCCTTACTTCCAGGTTCAAGTTAAGGGACAAAAACTCTCGGGAATCCTTGGTGTTTTGGCAAAGAATCCTCTAAAAGGCACCAAATATTCCCTAGACCGAATCCATAATGTCACCTACGTATACATCCTTGTGTTTCTGTTCAGTTACATGTGACTCTGTGAAGAAACTGTAGCTCGCTGGGCTCCTTTGTCCATGGGATTGAACCTGCGTCTCCTGTATTGCAGGTGGATACTTTACCCACTGATCCACTTGGGACATGAATTTGAGCAAACCTTGGGAGACAGTGGAGGACAGAAGAACCTGGCGTGCTTACGGTTCATGGGGTCTCAAAGAGTCGGACACAACTGAGCGACTGGCCAACATCAATTCCATGTTTCAAAGTATCATAGTATCAGTAAGTATTATCTCTATCAACAAAATCTAAAAACCATTCTCGGTAGTTTAAAAGGGAGTGTTTGTATTCAAAAAGCCTGGGAAGGAGCAGGAGTGTAATCCTTACCGTCCTGCACACAGAGGATAGTGAGAGCAGCTAGTGAGACCTACATCTGACTTTTCAACCCCTAGACTAAGAATCCTTATCCCATCTTCTTGATGGTTGTCCCCTCTCCTCTCCATTCTTTTCACAGCAGAGATAAGAGATTTTTTTCCTAATGGCAATATTGATCCTGTCCCTTTCCTGCTTAAAACCATTTAACTGGCCCCACTGCCTTCAGACAAAAAATCAAACTCCAGTTGGGCATAAAGATCCTTGTGTGATTTGGGCCCTCCTTAGCAATCCAGGCTCCACCAGACACTGGTCTAAACTCCAACCTATTAAACTGCTTCACTTCCAAGGACAGGGGCGCCTTCGTGCTGTCCTGCTTTCCTCCTTAATGTTCTTCCTCCTTCCCACTTTTCAGGGCTAATTTCTCAGAATTTTACAGCCTGGCTTTGATATTTTTTCTGCACGGAGCCTTCTATGATCCTCTTGTCAAGATGCATTAAAAGTTCCTACCTGGGCAGTGTCTAAGCCCCCCATGGCATTGCTTACATTGTGTTGCAGTTGGCCCGTAATTGGATTCTAAGCTCCATGAGGACAAAGACCGTGTCTGATTTGTCCTCCAATGCCTAGGGCCATACACAGCACATAGCAAGTACTGAATAAAGATCTGCTGAATACATTTTAAAACTCCTATTAAAAAATCCTATTTTTCTGCATTCAAAGGCGGAAACACAGTTTTGGGGTATTATTTGCTTTTGGATTTTGCTTTCGTTAAATTTTAATTCCCGGTTGAAGAAAACTGTGCATCCATAAATCTACAGTCAGAGCCCCAAGCCACAGACAAGTAAAAAGAACAGTCATTAAAGGTGACCACAAAGTCAATAGCCTTGGCAGCAAGTTCTGGGGTCCTTGGAGGGGGTCTTATCCTCACCTCCTAGCCTTCCCTACCTAACCAGTGAAATTAATTCTAGTTGCTCTGTTTTTCATTTCTATAAGAACTTCAGGGTCCCTCAGTAAGTTTTGTATGGAGCTAGTGACAAAAATTGATTAATAGTTCAATGATCATTGCTTTAAATGCACTATGGTTTTAACATGGAATCCATATAATACCCTTAAGGGTATGAAGACTTTCAAAATCCTTTCAATTTCTCATTACAATGAATTCTAAAAAGAATTAGGTTACTGGCTGGATTATACCCATTTTGCAGATAGAAACCAGAAGACAGAGAGGTCAGGGACAATTTTCTTTTGAGCACACAACAGAATGTTTTGAAACATGGGCATTTTCTTTCATCCTTAATGCTTTATTGTGTTTGGGTTTTTTGTTTTTTTTAATAAATCTTTCTTCTAGACTTTAAGCTCGTTGCAAGCAGACGCTAGATCTTTACTTTTCTTTTTGTTTCTAGCTTAGGTTCTAGACTTGTGCAGCCACGTTAGCTGAAATGTTTGCCTAACTCTTAAAAGTTCTCTGCTGTGTTCTTAAGCTTACTGTCAGGGAAGCATCTCTAACTTGTGATTTATTGGAGAAAAATCTCAGTTTCAAAAGAAACAAATATTTACTTCAACAATAGGAGTTCAGTCACTCAGTTGTGTCCAACTCTTTGTGAACCCATGAATGGCAACATGCCAGGCTTCCCTGTCCTTCACTATCTCCCAGAGTTTGCTCAAACTCATATCTATTGAGCTAACAATAAAGGACCTACTTGAGTATATTTTTCAAATAAGTAACTCCTAGATATGAAGGCAGATATTTGCAAATCTCTCTGGAGATTAATGGGTTACTGCCATGTCTTAAAGGAGGAACAGTTAGAGAAAGGAGAGAAAGAACAGCAGCTGAAGGTTTTTAGGGGCTTAGTCACATGGTTCAACAGTAGCAAGGAAAAACAAAAATAAAAACAAAAGCAACTATTAGTACAGATGGAGAAAAACCGTCCATAGGCTAATTGATTATAGCTATCATGACAGCTGGTTACAGTGTCTGCCTGTAAAAATACAGGCTGCACCCCAAAAAAAGTATACACACAAAAGTGCATAGCTCTGGGACTTCCCAGCTGATCCAGTGGCTAAGACTCCATGTTCCCAATGCAGGAGGCCTGAGTTTGATCCCTGGTCGGGGAACTAAATCCCACATGCCTCACCTAAGACCTGGTGCAGCCAAAGAAATAAGTAAAATATTTTTAAAATGCACAGCTCTCTTTGGCTGCCTTTCATTGGTTCTTTCGTAAAATGCCCTCTAAACAGATGATGCAATGGAATCCAGCCCTTCTTGGGTAATAAAGTGAACCCAATGATGTTACGGTGGAAGCTCTGGTCAGCTAAGCACAGAAATCTAGGCAGTCTTGCTGACTGTGGCTTAGACTGTCTTGGGAAGTAAGTGCTCCAGCAATTAGAATTCTGTGTATAAAGGCAGAACCTCTGGGACACTGTTTTTTCTCTTTTTAATATTTTTAGTTTATTTTGGGGATAATTCTTTTTTGTGCCCCCAAAAGACTTACAAGAAATGACATTATTAGAGTTAACAATCCATTGTCAAGTGAACCATCTGCATCCAGGTGTTTTTTTAGGACTGAAGATGATTTTCCCTCAAGCCTGCTCCCAACCCCCCTGGTGGCCCATTCTGCTCAAGCAGTTGCATATGTGCATTCTGGCTCAGTCGTGTCTGACTCTGTGCACCCTCATGGACTGTAACCTACTAGGCTCCTCTGTCCAAGGGATTCTCCAGGCAAGTGGATTGCGATTTCCTTCTCCAAGGGATCTTCCCAACCCAGGGATTGAAACAGCATATCCTGTGTCTCCTTGCATTGGCAGGCAGATTTTTTTTACCACTGAGCTACCTGGGAAGCCCGCTAAAGCAATTACAAACACAAACATGGCACATATCCTTGGGAAGAAAATAGATCATAAGCAGCAAATTACAATGCAAGATGCTGAATTCTTTGATAGTGTTCTCTGGGTCCAGAGAAGGTACACACGCTGCTGATGAGTAAAGGATAGAGAAGTCTTCTCAGAGAAGGTCTAGAACTGGGCTTCTAAGGTCAGTGAGAGTTTGTCAAACATATACATGTGTAGAACACGTGGCATGGGATCTAACAAAGATTAAACTTTCAAATAGAAATATTTTGTTATTTATGAAAGTTTTACTATTAACTGGGAGGCAGAGTGTTCTGGCAGGGAAATAACGCGCTTGAAGGTACTGAGAAACATCCCATGCTGGAAACAAGGAACAGTTCTTTGTGGCTACAAGAGGAGAGGGCACTTCCCTGGCAGTCCAGAGGTTGAGACTTCATGCCTCAACTACAGGAGGTGGGGATTCACTCCCTGGTCAGGAACTAAGATCCCACAAAATGTAAAAAGAAAAAAGAAAGAGGAAGAGGAAGGGAGTAACAATGGAATTCTTGATTTAGCAAGATGACTTTGTTGGCAGAGTGGAGGGTGGATTGACAGGTTAAGAGAGGGAGACGGAATCAAGGAGACCAATTAGGCAGCTGTTATAAAAAGTTCAGTCAAGAGGAGTGGGACTGCTCTCTGATGGCACAACACAAGTAAACGTTCCCCCCGCCCCCTGCCCAGGTAAGGAGAACGGGCAGCAGCCAGGTTCTCACACCGCAAGGCCAGCTGAGGCTCAGTTTGCCGACAAGTGAAGGTCACAGTCACGTGCAGGCACCAGCAACCAGGGCTGGCTGTGTTCTTAGACGCTAGTACCTGTTGGCGCTAGAGCAGCAGTTCTCAGCTCTGCCTGCTCCTCACCTGGGAACCACTTTTATAATGTAGGTGCCTCGGCTCCACTCCAGACTGACTAAATCAGGATCCCTGGGCAGAGCTCCACTTGTTAAGTGCCCCTCACGGCCAGAACTGAGACCCACGGCCCAGCAGTCAGGCACAACAGTGACTTTTCAAAAAGTCTCCAAGTGTGTGTGTCTGGCTGTGGGGACACACAGCAACCAGATGAGGATGCTGCCGCGCCAAGCTGCTCTTTCTAGGAGAGACGGACTGTCAGCAGATGAGCAAGTGAGGCCCTGCCACTATGTGACCTGAGCGACTCGCTCTTGAAAATGCCTCTGAACACACCCAAAGGAGGGATTCCAAAAGAATAGAGGGGGCCAACTCCACAAAAGCAGAATATAATATAGATTCTCAATTACCCAGTGGATGTCCATAAGGAGGCAAGAGAAAACAAAGGTCTTAGCCTTGGTCCCTCGTGAATGGGCTGGATAGCTTTCATAAAGTTCACCTGTATATTACACTCTGCAACCAGAACTCTGCACACTGAAGACAAGGCTATCTTAGTTAAAAGAATGACATCTGCAACTTCCCTGGTGGCACAAGAGCTAAGATTCCACACCTCCAATGCAGGGGGCCCGGGTTCGATTCCTAAACATGCCACAACTGAAAGATGCTGCATGCCACAACTAAGACCCAGTGCTGCCAAATAAATAAATATTTAAAAAAGACAACATGTATTCGAATCATGTCTCAGTAATGAAAATCGTTTCCGTTTTCCAAGCTCTTACGCTACAAAAGATACTACTCTATGTACATTGCATTCCTTATCTTGTTCAAAACTCTTCAAAACCCTGAGAGATAATTCTTAGATTCCACAGATGTAGAAAGGAGATTCTGAGAATCTAGGTGACTTGCGAAAGCTTACCGAGCTAGAAGTGACAGGTCCAACCCTGAAACTGGCTCGGGTCAAGCCAGTGCTGGTACCCACCACTCTTACTGCTTACAGGTCTCCGGGGTTCACAGCCCATTCTGGAAGATAAACTCCTGGAGACCAAAGGCCAAGTAGAATTTAGGATTATCTTTGAGTCTCTCCCCTAGACATCCTCTACTTTTTTTGTAATTACTAGATTTTAGGACAGTAAGAGAGTTGGATCAGGGAAGTTCTGTCAGTATAAGACCCCTCTCTTCCACTGCCCACTGGGTCTGAGCATCCTTCGTGGAGGCAGGATTTCAGAAGCTTCCTCTGCCAAGACCTGAGTCTGCTCTTAGGGGAGAAAATGATCAACACTTGGAGCCTGAGAGTCCTTTTTGAATTTAATGTATAAATCTATTGATCGTATTCGTTTATTGTGTAAGTGAAGCTAGGCATTCAGGGAATTTTTTTTCTTTTTGGCTGTGCCATGCAGCATGGCATGCAGGATCTTGGTTCTCC
This sequence comes from Bos indicus, assembly GCF_029378745.1. Classification (NCBI taxonomy): domain Eukaryota; kingdom Metazoa; phylum Chordata; class Mammalia; order Artiodactyla; family Bovidae; genus Bos; species Bos indicus. The sequence continues at coordinate 12,339,901 of NC_091788.1, read as the reverse complement.
AGCCAGGGACTGAACCCATATCCCCTGCTGTGGAAGCAAGGAGTCTTAACCACTGAACTGCCTGGGAAGTCCCAATCAGGAAGAATTTTAATAATAACTGGGCCTTTAGCACATGAGACCCAAGAGTTAAATGACTTGTTCAAAGCTAGCTTGTAGTAGACATGTTTTTACCTACTATTTAGGGTTTCCCTGGTGGATAAGGCAGAAAAGAATCTGTCTGCAATGCAGGAGAACTGGGTTTGATACTTGGGTTGGGACAATCCCCTGAAAAAGGGAATGGCTACTGATTCCATTATTCTTGCTTGGGAAACTCCATAGACAGAGAAGCCTGGCAGGCTACAGTCCATTGGGTTGCAAAGACCAGCTAACACTTTGGGTATTTTATTATATCCAGGAAGGAAGAGAAGAGAAATAGTTATGGGCAAGGCTAAAAGGACACTCAGACTGTAAAACTGAGATCAGTGTGAATGCATGAGTATGTTCATTCATTCAACAGATATTTATTATTAAGCAACTATCTATGGGCAGTTTTTTATTTGTGTGGTTCCAACAAATGGTTGGAATTATGGTTTTTCCATAGTTCAAGACTATGGTTTTTCCAGTGGTCATGTATGGATGTGAGAGTTGGACTGTGAAGAAAGCTGAGCACTGAAGAATTCATGCTTTTGAACTGTGGTGTTGGAGAAGACTCTTGAGAGTCCCTTGGACTGCAAGGAGATCCAACCAGTCCATTCTGAAGGAGATCAGCCCTGGGATTTCTTTGGAAGGACTGATGCTAAAGCTGAAACTCCAGTACTTTGGCCAGCTCATCCGAAGAGTTGACTCATTGGAAAAGACTCTGATGCTGGGAGGGATTGGGGGCAGGAGGAGAAGGGGACGACAGAGGATGAGATGGCTGGATGGCATCATCGACTCGATGGACATGAGTCTGGGTGAACTCTGGGAGTTGGTGATGGACAAGGAGGCCTGGTGTGCTGCAGTTCATGGGGTCGCAAAGAGTCAGACACGACTGAGCGACTCAACTGAACTGAACTGAACTGAACACTCATGAATTTCAATTACTATGGCTTAATTAAGGAACAGCAGTTCCCTAACAACAAGATTCAAATTTCAGTTACCACGGTATATTAACTGTGAGTAAGTAAACTATAAACTTGCTACTAGCTCTTTGGTCGACAGTCACTACATAATAACAGATGCACATTATGTTCCCCGAGACTTATCAGGTCAGTTCTTTCAAAGTCTGTTGGGAATGGGTCACTTCAGACCTATTGTTCAGTTCACATACAGACAGCAAAGCATGTAGTTGTTTTGCTTTCTCATCTCCTGGTGGTAGACCCACACAACGTTTTACAGAAATGGATAATGCAAAGAGGGAATTTGCCAGCAAAGACTGAAGTTCAGCAAAGAAACAAAAAGTGATAATGCTGTAAGTGAAATTCAAATGGAACAGTGGACTTGTAGAAGCCATAGCTGATCGTGGGAATATTGACACTGCCACCGTTTGAGAAAAACCAGATACGCAGTCAGGGGAACTTGACCAAAGGCAAACTTAGGAACATGAACGAAGAAAGTGGTTGGGATGAAAGGATGAAGATGTCCCAGAGGAAATAACACTGGCAAAAAACTGCACATTAAAATAACTCTCAGAGATATTTCATAACATTGAAGTACAAGGGATAAAAGGTTGGAAGCTGATCCAAAGCTAGAAAGGACTGTGACAACTCACTAAGGCATAGAAAAGCTGCTTGCTCAATATCTTAGCCAATGGTACTTTTTCCCCATTGATTATTAAGATGTCATCTCTATGATCTCTGCCTATGATGCAAAAGCGAAAACTGCCTCTATTATATGCCAGGCATCAGAAAATACAAAAAAAAAAAAAGAAAATACAGTCCCTGCCCTCTTGGTGGTCTTAACCAAACAAATTAATTCTGAAAACCTGTGATTAATTGTTCTGTTTAATGAGGGTGTTGGCTTAGGTCAGAGCACCCATTAGGGATTTAGAGAGAAATTGTGGGAAGCTACTTAGTAAGGGGGGGAGTTGAATATGGAAAGAATAAAATACAAAGGAAATGTTGGGAGAGGGTGCTCCCAGTCTGAAGATAATGCAAATCCCCCAGCCCAGCAAATCTACTTCCTGCACAGAGGCCCAGTGAGGAGTGACTCTGGATACATATTAACTGACAGCAGAATGCAGAGATACAGGTTAAGGTTCCTTCTCAAAAATAATCCAGAAACTGAAAATGCTACCAAGTGCCATTCTCAGCCAACTTGTGTGAGTAAATCTCTTAAAACCAGTGCAAAGTGTTTGGATGCAAATTTCCAAAGCTATGAACATGCAAAGTAGAATCTAAGGCTGCAAAAATACATTCTTCAGGAAATCAAGTCACAGGAACATATGAAATGATACATCTGGTTTTAGGGACTGGCTATGATTTTTAAGTCCAAATGTATATTATGTTGGGTTGTTTTTTTTCCATCATAAAATGTATGAATTTTCAATGTATTGCAAGTCTATGTTATAGGCATGTGGATACTCCCAGGCACACAACTGGTAAGAGGTGGACGGCTCCTTAGGACTTATCTCATCCAGCCTCTGCAGTCAAATTTTTAAAAAATGAGGTCAATTTAGTCTTGGGTGTGTGTAAGCTCAATTACTTCAATCATGTCTGACTCTTTGTGACCCTATGGACCATAGCCCACCAGGCTCCTCTGTCCATGGGATGCTCTAGGCGAGAATACTGGAGTAGGTTGCCATTTCATCCTCCAACAGATCTTCCCTGACCCAGGGATGGAACCCCTCTTATGTCTCCTGCATTGGCAGGCAGGTTCTTTACTACTAGCGCCACCTGGGAATTTAGTCTAGGGAGGCCAGTTGTCTAGCTCCACAGTCAGATTTCTGCCTCATAATATCAACAGCCAACAACTACTGACTGCTGTGTGCCTGGAGAATCCCAGGGACGGGGGAGCCTGGTGGGCTGCCGTCTATGGGGTCGCACAGAGTCGGACACGACTGAAGCGACTTAGCAGCAGCAGCAGCAGTGTGCTAGGCATAGTGCTGAGGGGCTTGTTTGTCTCATTTTTTGTTGTTGTTTGAATATAGTTGCTTTACAATGTTGTGTTAGTTTCTGCTGTACAACAAGGTAAATCAGTCATATGAATGCATATATCCCCTCCTTCTTGAGCCTCCCTTCCAGCCTCCCCATTCCACATTTCTAGGTCACCACAGAGCACCGAGCTGAACTCTGCTGAGGGGCTGATACTGGCTTGGCCAAAAGGTTCATTCGGGTTTGTTTTGTTTTTTAAACTGAATAAACCTTTTGGCCAACCTGATATATGAAGCATTGGTTCTTTAAATCCTCACAGATTCATGAAATATTTGTTGTTAGTATTACCATTTTACAGATGTGGAAACAGGCATATGTTATTCAGTCAACTTCAGCAAACCATGAGGGAGCTGCGATCTGAAAGCAGGCAGAATGATCTGAGCTGACATTTTTAACTATGAAGTTAAGAGTGTTAATAAATGATTTTCTCTGGATGTTTAACCCCCTAAATAAGGTGATTATGGTCCCTGTCCTCTAGACCTATACAACTAATTTTTCAATCTTACAAAGTAAGTAATGTCATTCCTATTTTACAACTGAGAAAACCGAAGGCACAAAGTTCCCTGGTTTCTCAAGATTACATGGCTTAAAAGTGGGGTTTCAGCCCCTAAGTCTCTTGTTTCTTTCAGACCTGTAAGCCCACCTCACTCCCTGCATTAGAACCATTCTGTCTCTCAGCAGACTCTGGCTATTTGAACAGAACTTGCATGCATCACATATCTGATCTGAAATCAGTGTAGATCCAGGCATTTCTGGAACCCATTTAAGTCAGCCACAAGAATTTCACATTCCTAAATCTCTCTCTGGTACACAGTATCAACCATCAACTGCTCACATGAGGCAGATATATTATGAAGAGGCCAGTGGTGAATCAAACTCGTGGAGTGTGGTTCAGGGGCGGCACTGAGGCACAGGAAGAGAAAAATTCACTAATTCTTGTTCCCCGAGAACACAGACAGCAACAGACAAGAAAACAGAATAGCCTTAAGGAGATGCCTCCAAGCAGTGGGTGCTAAGAAAAGGCAGACGTTGCAGTTCTAGGGAGGGAGAGGGGAGGGGCCTCTGCTGTCCTCTTTTCATAGCCCTGGCCATGATTCCCCACTGGTCTCTCAAGAGAAATGGGTCTGACAAAAGCCGCATGGTTCTCACCACAGCTCCTTAGCCAGTTTCCAGAGGTTTTCAGCATAGCAGGCAACTGCTCCCCAAAGTCAGCTCTGCTCCCCTCTTCCTGGCCGAGTCTATGGTGTATCAACTCTGCCCGTCTGCACACACTCCTGACGCTCTTGAGTTGGAGCCAAATCCTCTGAGGAGTGAAGCAGGTGGGGCCGCCTGCTCAGGCTAGTGGCAGAGCTAGTTTGAGATGCTTTGCAACACAAAAGGGCCAATTTAAGAGACGGGATTACTTTCCCCATTCCACCCTTTTAAAAGCAGTTACAAATCATTTTCCAGATGTTGACTGTTTCACTCACCTCTCTCTCTCTCTTTTTTCTCTTCTCATCTAAAAAATGCCTTAGTGCTGGAAAGGTGGTGGACGTCTGCCCAGGGAGTCTGCCGAGGGAGCCCGGAAGACTTCTTAAACCCCAGTCCCATCCCACAGTCCAGCTTGGCCGCTGGTATTTGAAATTCCGATACTGAAGTGCTAGTCGGTATCTTCTTTTAAAATGCAGAAGTGAGTAAACAAAGTTATTCACACTGTAGAGTTAATTCTTCAGCTGGCAGACTGGAATCTGCCGGCTCCCCCAGGCCAGGAAGTGCCTGCTTACATCAGCCTTTAGGCAGGAAGAGTATTCAAAAAGGGATGGTTTAGGGATGCAGAACTTCTAAGTTTATCTTTTTGTGTGGCAACTCCAAGTCGAGAAACTAGGTCCCCTCAGCCTGAAAGATCAACAACTCTTTGCATGTCTTTTAAACCTTGAAATCTTCTAATGTCAATGTAGTTTAAACTTATCCTGATATTCTGAGGATGAATAGTTAAAATTTGGAAATTAGAATGATTTTTATTTTCACCTAAAAGTATTTTCCAAATATGCTTAAGGACTCTTAATTTTCACATAGGCTGTAATTTTCTTTCTGTTTTGATCTGTATGATACATGCATATGAAGCTAAGGTGTAGATATTGCTATTCATGTATTGATTGACTGATCAGTTGCTAAGTAGAGCCTAGACATTTAAATTTCCTCTCTCAACTGTTGATCATCATTACAATTCAGCTTAGTATGGTACTGTTATTTTGCCCTATCTGTTGCTACTCAAATCAGATGTTATGGTCACCATGGTAACCACCTACCCTTTATCCCTGTTACTTCATTTATCAAACTAAGAGTGCACAGGCTCAGAAATCCTATGATTTTTTTTTTTTAACTCTTATAGAAATCAATCAAACTCACCTAAGATGGGGAGTCATTTCAGTGTAAATGTTTTATTTAAAAAAATCAGTTGAAAACATGTTCAGAAACAAATTATCACTGGGAAAACAGAACTAAGGGGTTGAATTGGCTCAACTGCTTGGAGATTTTTTTAAATGTTCAAAGTGGTTTTCATAAAATGGGATTATCATTGACACTTCGAACTGGTCTTGATGGAATGGCTGCCTTGATGGGCTTGAAAGTTGTAGGAATCCCGAGGTTTTAGGTTGGGTCATAAAATTAAACAACAAGGTCTCTTTAAAGCACACCTCTGGGTATAAAAGTATATTTTTCTTTATGGACTTCTCTCCCGCCCCACATGAAAATATTAGGATAAAAAGTAAAAAGAAGAAAAAACTACATGTATATTTATGGCAAGTCCCTTTGCTGTCTACCTGAAATTTTACAATATTGTTAATTGGCCACTCTGAAGGGAGAGCCCGGCAACCCACTCCAGTATTCTTGCCTGGAGAATCCCATGGACAGAGGAGCCTTGGGGTGCCACAATCCATCGGGTTGCAAATAGTCCAACACAGCTGGAGTGACTTAGCACAGTATGTATCCTCCAGTACAAAATAAGTTAATTTTAGAAAAAAATTTTCCTTAAAAGTGATACTTTTTTTTTTAATTAGTATTGACTGTCAACCGTAGTTCTAGATGACAAAGGAATACACTGAAATCAGGTGAGTTCCTGAGGCTGCAGCTAGGAGTCCACACAGAGACAGATAATCAATGAAACCCCCAGAAGGATGGGGGCTGTATAATCACAGAACACGTCTCTATTAAGTACCATTCTTTGATCACCATTTCCAAGGCAGTCACTTGCAAGTGGAAGCTGATCACTTCCACTTGCAAAGGCAGTTATTACAAATCCTGTGAGACGACATCTGCCTAAAAGATAACAGTGCATTGAGGAGTTTTCACCAAGAATCCTCATCCTCTTTCTCTCCAGGTATCCTAAAACATTGTCTGTTTTGGCTCCCAAAACAGACAGTAACTCCTACAGATGAAAAGTCTCTTCCTACCCACAAATGTCTACCTTGTCTAAGACAGGTGTTTTGCCTCTTCCCAATCACCAACATGGACAGGAGATAATTGCAAAATGACTCTCCCACCATTGCAAAATTATTATTTCTGATAGAGAGATTCTGGTCTGCAGGGACCAAGACTCTCCATTTCCTCTGCTCAGTAGGGTTGAGACTCCACTTTCAAATAAAAGTATATTTATTTGAGTATAACTGCTTTACAATGTTGAGTTAGTTTCTGCTGTAATTAGTGAATCAGCCATACATATACACATATCCCCTCCTGCTTTGACCTCCCTCCCAACCCCATCGCCATCCTACCCCTCAGGTCACCACAGGGCACTGAACTGAGCTCTTTGTACTATAGAGCAGGTTCCTACTAACTATCTTACACATGGTTGTGTATGTATTGAATGAATTTATTCTTTTTAAAATTATTTATTTTAATTGGAGGCTAATTACTTTACAATATCGTTGTGGTTTTTGCCATACATGGACATGAATCAGCCATGAGTGTACATGTATCCCCCCATCCTGAACCCCACTCCCACCTCCCTCCCCACCCCATCCCTCTGGGTTGTCCCAGAGCACCAGCTTGGAGTGTTCTGCTTCATGCATCGAACTTGCACTGGTCATCTGTTTTACGTACAGTAATATATATGTTTCAATGCTGTTCTCTCAAATCATGCCACCCTGGCCTTCTCCCATATAGTCCAAAAGCCTGTTCTTTACATCTGTGTCTCTTTTGCTGTCTTGCATATAGGGTCATCATTACCGTCTTTCTAAATTCTATATATATGCATTAATATGAAGGGCAGGGAAGCCTGGCGTGCTGCAGTCCATGGGGTTTCAAAGAGTCGGACACGACTGAGTGACTGAACTGAACTGAAATACTCTATTGGTGTTTCTCTTTCTGACTTACTTCACTCTGTACAATAGGCTCCAGTTTCACCCACGTCATTAGAACTGACTCAGATGGGTTCTTTTTCATACCTGAGTAACTTTCCATTGTGTATATGTACGACAACTTCCTTATCCATTCATGTGCTGATGGACATCTAGGTTGCCGCCATGTCCTAGCTATTGTAAACAGTGCTGCAGTGAGCATTGGGGTACATGTGTCTCTTTCAATTCTGGTTTCCTCGGTGTATATACCCAACAGTGGGATTGCTGGGTCATATGGCAGTTCTATTTCCAGTTTTTTAAGGCATCTCCACATTGTTCTCCATAGTGGCTGTACTAGTTTTGAATGAGTTTATTCTATAGCCTCTGCATAGACAATCTCACCCACCGTGATCAACAAATCTACTTATTCCCTGTTTGAGATTGTGTGGGGACCAATTTTGAGCATAATGCTCATTAATAGGCCACACAGGCCCCTCCGAACAGACTTGAGGGACTCAAGGACCATCCTGAGTAGAGGCTACTGTCCCTGTTGTTCTTAGCCATTAGCAGTGGTCCCTCCCCACTTCATTCCCCACTTCCCAGGGCTCATCTGGTTTGCAGGGATGAGGTTTACAGCGAAACTAACACTACAGGATACATTTGTACTCTGAGCAATGAAAACACTGACATCTGGAAGGCCTGGAATGCTCACTGTCACTTGCTGCCCTTTGCCCATCTGCTGGCTGCCTCGTCCTCCCTAAAAGCTCCCAAGATTTCTTTGTGGCTTTTCCAAAACTTCCAGCCTCCTCCTTGAGTCAAAAAGTCTTTCTAATTCTAGTATCTTCTATGCAAAAGAGAAAAAAAAGGGTAAGGGGCACAGAATGCAAGACTGTCAGATTCAAGATTCGATTTAAAGCTCAAGACTAGGGAGCCTGGAGACTTGATTCTAGTCTCACCCCAGCCAATTCCAATCGAATGCTTTTAGTCACATCACTTACACTTGGTCTTCTCATCTGTCAAAATGCATATTTAATGAGATCAAGCAAAAGGAAGTGCTCTGGAAAGTTAAAATTTAGTACATATGTCAGATGCCACAAACCTATTACACAGTAGGTCTCATACTATAGTTTTGAGATTTCAGACAAAATCATGGATTTCAGAGGACATTTTCCTTCATGTCATAACATGTTAGAAACTTCAGCCTCAAACCTTGATTCCATATCTAATGAGATATTAATCAATCCCCTCAATCCTACCTCCAAACCGTCTCTCTAGAATGTCTGTGTGTCCCTCTTTGTCACCACTGTCATTGACATGAATGAGGTTCTCTCTAAACTGGTTCCCTCCCTCTCATCTTGCCTTCTGTCAATGAATTAGCCACACCAGCTATCACAGAGCTCTTTCTAAAATGGTCAACCCATGTCATCTCTCCTTCATTAAAGTCTTTTGCTTGGCACCTCATCCACTACAGCATAAAGCTCACATCTTAGTGAAGAAAGCCACTCCTTCCACAGACTTGCTCTCCTGAGAGCCTCTCTTTTCACTGTCTGCTTTCTGGAGAACTAGTGACTTTGCACAGACTTCCTTCCTTTTTGTCCACCGACTCCATTCATTCTTCTAACACACCTTCAAACACTGCCACCACTGGGAATCCTCCTGAACTTCACAGACTGAATTAATGACCACCCCGCTATTCTCACAGCACCTTCTAGACACCTCTTATTCCAATAGTTCTCACATGGGCCTGAAATATTTTGGGTCCTTGTTTTGCTGTAGGTATCAGTATTAAGGGGCTTCCCAGGTGGCTCAGTGGTAAAGAATCTATCTGCCAATGCAGGAGATGTGGGATCAATCTCTGGGTTGGGAAGATCTCCTGGAGAAGGAAATGGCCAGCATTCTTGCCTGGGACATGCCATGTTCAGAGGGGTTTTTAGTCCACTGGGGCACAAAGACCCGGTCATGACTGAATGACTGACCACGCACACACCATTAAGACCCAGTGTAGCATTTCTAATGGCTTGGTTCTACTGAATCATGAAAGACTCAGCACAAATCCATGAACAACACATCTGACAGCTCTTGGGCAAGAAGCCATCCCTATCCTACTTTCGGTAATGACCTATGTCATAAAGGCAACACCCTTGGGTTAAGCCTGAATCACAGACTCCTCCTCCACAAACAGATTTAGTTTCTGGGAGCCTGTCTGGTTCCTCCACTTTAAAACTGAACTGAACGGGGACTTCAGGGCTTATATATCCATGATGGCAAAGTAGTACTACAGAGTTACTTTGCCCAGGTATAAATCAAGGTGAGTAGAACTCTGTTGCCCTGATTTTGGTTCTTTCCTTCTACAATATAAGGATAACCATTGTAACTTCTAGATAGGTAGCTAGCTGCCAGGTAACTATACTGTGAAGATCTCTGAATAAATTATTGGAGACAACGATAGGTTAGGAATATTTCCAGCCAGGAGAGGGATGTATAAGCATATCTTTCTTGTGCATCAACTGCATAGCAGGCAAAGTTAGAAGGCTTGAATTCTCCTGAAGTTTTGGCCTAGTCCTGTTCACTGAATGCTGTAAAGGGTAAAATTAACAGTTAATTTGGGGACTTCCTTGGTGGTTCAGTGATTAGGAATCTGAGCTTTCACTGCAGGGCACACGGAACTGAGATCCCACATGCCATGTGGGGTAGCAAAAAAAAAAAAAAAAAAGTATTCTGAAAGTGATTCTAAATACAAAGTCTGAAAGTCAAAGTCAAAGTCGCTCAGTCGTGTCCGACTCTTTGCGACCCCACGGTCCATGCAATTCTCTAGGCCAGAATACTGGAATGGGCAGCCTTGCCCTTCTCCACGGGATCTTCCCAACCCAGATCGAACCCAAGTCTTCCACATTGCAGGTGAATTCTTGACCAGCTGAGCCACAAGGGAAGGCAAAGTCTAATGCTGGGTAATTTCCATTCAAATCCAAAGCCAGAAAAGGAAAGGGGATCTTATTAGACATAAGTTTCATGGGGCATTTACGTGACAATTAATGAATCTACAACAAAGGTAGGTAGAGTTATCCAAAAATATATGTCAAACAATAACAACATCTGCATGGGACAGACAGCCCAAGCTTTCCCGAAAAAGAAACACTCCAGTCCTTCCCACGTTAATCATGCTTCCTCATACAGGAATTACTCTTCCTTAGCCCCAGAAGTTGGGCATGACAACCTGGGGCCTAGGGACAGTTTACACTTAGAAGGACTTGTCAAAATTGATTATATAGCACATCACTTTGCATTAAGTCCTTTAAACCAGCCCAACCAGTCTTCACAATTCTCTGTGAGCTGAAAATTACAGGATCATCCTTCTTAATGATACTGATAAAGGAACTCAGCAAGAGTCAATTCTGTGGAGCTTGTGAGCCTTCATACTCCATTCTGGGCAAAGTAGAATCAGCAAACTTTATGTACCTTAATAACTGGGTGAATTATTTGCAGTGAAGCAGTGAAGCCAAGTTGCCCATTTCTACACAGTTTCACTTACTGCTAAATGAACATATGAATATTTAAATATTTGTTGTTCAGTCGCTAAGTCATTTCCAACTCTTTGCCACCCCATGGACTGTAGCCTGCCAGGCTTCCCTGTCCTTCATTATCTCCCAGAGCTTGCTCAGACTCATGTCCATTGACTTGGTGATGCCATCCAACTATCTCATCCTCCATTGTCCTCTTCTCCTATTGCCTTCAAACTTTCTCAGCATCATGGCCTTTTCCAATGAGACGGCTCTTTGTATCAGGTGGCCAAAGTATTGGAGCTTCAGCTTCAGCATCAGTCCTTCCAATGAATATTCAGGGTTGATTTCCTTTAGGATTGACTGATTTGATCTCCTTGCTGTGCAAGGGGCTCTCAAGAGTCTTCTGCAGCACCACAATTCAAAAGCATCGATTCTTTGGTACTCAGCCTTCTTTATGGTCCAATTCTCACATCTGTACGTGACTACTGGAAAAACCATAGCTTTGACAATACGGACCTTTGTCAGCAAAGTCTCTCCTTCTTAACATGCTGTCTAGGTTTGTCACTGCTTTCCTTCCAAGGAGCAAGCGTCTTTTAATTTTATGTCTGCAGCCACTGTCTGCAGTGATTTTGGAGAAAATATAGTTTGTCACTGTTCCCATTTTTTCCTCCATCTATTTGCCATGAAGTGATGCAACGAGATGCCATGATCTTAGTTTTCTGAATGTTGAGTTTTAAGCCGGCTTTTTCACTCTCTTCTTTCACTTTCATCAAGAGGCTCTTTAGTTCCTCTTCATTTTCTGCCATAAGGGTGGTGTCATCTGCATATCTGAGGTTATTGATATTTCTCCTGGCAATCTTGATTCCAGCTTGTGCTTCTTCCAGCCCAGCATTTCTCATGATGTACTCTGCAAAGAAGTTAAATAAGCAGAGTGACAACATATAGCCTTGACGTACTCCTTTCCCAATTTTGAAAGAGTCGGTTATTCCATGTCCAGTTCTGTTTCTTCTTGACCTACATACAAGTTTCTCAGGAAGCAGGTAAAAGTGGTTTGGTATTCCTGTCTCTTTAAGAATTTTCCAGAGTTTGTTGTGATCCACACAGTCAAAAGCTTTATCATAGTCAATGAAGCAGAAGCAGATATTTTCCTGGAATTCCCTTGCTTTTCCTATGATCCAGTAGATGTTGGCAATTTGGTCTTTGGTTCCCCTGCCTTCTCTAAATCCAGCTTGTACATCTGGAAGTTTTCAGTTTATGTACTGTTGAAGCCTAGATTGAAGGATTTTAAGTATTACCTAGGTAGCATGTGAAATGAGTGCAATTGTGCAGCTGTTTGAACATTCTTTGGCATTGCCTTTCTTTGGGATTGGAATGAAAACTGACCTTTTCCAATCCTGTGGCCACTGCCGAGTTTTACAAATTTGCTGACATATTGAGTGCAGGACTTTAACAGCATCATCTTTTAGGATTTTTAAATAGATTTAAATAAATCTTCATTAAAAAAAGAGAGCATGATACTTTATATACCATAATGTCAGATCAGAAGCCATGCAACTTGTGTCTGAGAATTAAACTGCTTTTTAGAACGCCAAATAAAACAAAACAAACTTTTTTTAAATTGCAGAAATGACACAGATTCATTATAGAAAAAAGGAAGAGAAAAGAGAGAACAAAATAGGTCAATCAAACTTATGGTTATTTCCTTCTATGAATGTTTTTAACGAAGTTGAGATCACACCGCACAAAAAAATTTGTTCTTTACTATTTCAAATGCTGTAAGTGCACACATTTTCCTGTGTTTTAATAGCTCCTTGTCCAGGGCATTTTAATGATTCTTTAAAACTTTACTGAGTAGGTATACTATAAATTACATAACATTGCCCCATTGTTGAAAATTTGTGATACAGTATTTCAAATTTTAAGATTGGATGCTTAAGCTATGATGTATATGATTTTCCCAAATAATTTAGATGACAAAACATACTAATAAGGGTCAGAAACACCTAAATAATTTTTATTATATATAGGCTAGTGGTTATGAGTTAATTCTTTAGAGTTAGTATACTCAGTGGCTTGACAGTATGGTTCTGTCTCATCTGAGCGCCTCTCCGAGTTATATAATCTTCACAACATATGAAATTTTCTTATTCACTCAATGAAAATAAGAGTTACAGTTACTAGGTAATCACTAAATTAGTGTCATTAAAGTACTTAGTGCAGTGTTTGTCACACAATAGTCAGTAAATGTTAGCTATTTAAGAACAATTACTGCTGTTATTAGTATTTTTTATTTGAAATTATTGGCAGTCATTATTGTTGTTATTAGTAGTAACTTATTAATCATATGATTTTTCTGGACTGTGGCTCTATGGTCAGAGAGACCAAATGATATTTACTGATTAATTTAGACCTACCCAATTCTTTTAAAATACATCATTTAAGGAGAAAATAATTTTTCATTTTGGGATATGATTTCAGAAGGCAGCTACAGAAAGTTATTTTCTGGTGAAGTCACCACTTAATTGAAACAGTCTGTCTCAGGAAAAGACCCTGATGCTGGGAACGATTGAAGGCAAAAGGAGAAGGGGGTAGCAGAGAATGAGATGGTTAGGTAACACCATTGACTCAATGGACATGAATTTGAGCAAACTCTGGGAGATAGTGAAAGGCAGAGGAGCCTGGAGGACTGCAGTCCATGGTGTTGCAAAGAGTCAGACATGATTAAGCGACTAAGCAACAACAACAATCTTAAGATTGGTAGAGAGCTAAGGAATAATTTTGTGTTACATCTCTCCTCTTAGTCTAACCAGATTATCAGGTGACTTTCAACTATTATTGAACATCTCACCCACTGGGGAACTTCTTACCTACCAAGGTAGCTCTTACACTTAGAAAATTCATTTTATATTGAGCCAAAATATGTCTCACTGTAGCTTCAATATATTAATAATAAGCCCACACAGATCACCGCCAACGAGCTTTAACATTGAGGTTTCAATACAGCGAATTGATGGGGGATCACAACTTCTACTGGATTTACTTCTGAGTTTAAAAGAGGCTGCTGAGAGTCCAAAGGCAGTAAAGTCGTTTCTCACTACTGGTGAGAACTGAGAAGACTAATTTGTTCATTTGGAGTAGGAAATGGTAACCCACTCCCGTATCCTTGCCAGGAGAATTCCATGGCCAGAGGAGCCTGGCAGGCTACAGTCCGTGGGGTCGCCAAGAGTCAGACATGACTGAGCGACTAATGCCACGCCACACCATGTATTCATTATCGTGTGTGCTTTTCTGCAAACTGAATCATCTAAAATAAACGGAAAGCTTAATGATTTTTCTTGGGAAAAGTTTTTCTAAAGCTAGAATTCTAAAAAGGGCTTTTAAAAAGTTCATTTGGAAGCTCCTTGACAGTTTCATGTTTCATCTGGGGAGCAGAATGGGGGACAGGCGGCCTTGGGACAAGTTTTGGCGGAGTTGGTAAGCTTGCAGCTCACCTTCTAAGGGCATCTGCTTCTCCATAACTGAACCATTTTCTACAAGGAAGTGATTGCTTAACTATTAAGAAATTGACATCAAATGGCAACCTTGGTAAACAAGGGCCTATATGAGTCACAAAATAGTATCTCTCGATACTGTTGATCGTTATCTCTACAGATTTGTTTTATGGCCATCAGGCATACATACCATATTCACATTATTAGAAAAGTAGAATTTCTCTGCATAAAGATAACCTGACTAGAGTTGCTATTATTTTTCTACTTGCTGTCTTTAGCACAGAAGCTGGTAAGTAGCTGGTACTCAATAAATACTCTGGCTGACTGGGTAACTATTCATTCCTGGGAGTCACAGATAAATGCCTAGTCCCTCCAACATCTGGTTACCCTGGGAGCTACTCAGACTTTGGGGACCTGCTGTTTACTCTCTCAGCTCCTTTCTCCCCTTCCACTGCCATCACTTCTTTCCTTCAGGCTAACTATCCAGTTTCCTTATCTCTTTCTTACAACTCACAGTTTCAGACCCAATCATCCAAGGAAATTCCAAATGTGCCTTTATTTGTTTGTTTTTAAAGAGAGAGTATCTCATTTCTGTGTCTCTAAGACAGAAGAATAAGAAGCTCCTACACTTCCTATGAAGGTGAACTCATATCTGGACAGCATTCTGTAACAGTAGGAGTTTTCAAATTGCAAATCACAACCCTTCACGGAATAGTGAAATCAACTTAATATATCATGATCAATATTTTTCTTTTAAAAAAGAGTAGACATATCAATGGCTTCCCTCATAGCTCAGTTGGTAAAGATCCGCCTGCAATGCAGAAGACCCTGGTTCGATTCCTGGGTTGGAAAGATCTGCTGGAGAAGGGATAGGCTACCCACTCCAGTATTCTTGGGCTTCCCTTGTGGCTCAGCTGGTAAAGAATCTGCCTGCAATGCAGGAGAGCTGGGTTCAATCCCTGGGTTGGGAAAATCCCCTGGAGAAGGGAAAGGCTACCTGCTCCAGTATTCTGGCCTGGGAAATCCCAGGGACTATATAGTCCATGGGGTCACAAAGAGTCGGACACTACTGAGTGATTTTCACTTTCACACTTTCGGACATATCAAAGGGTATTGCACATAGTAAGAGTGTTGTTTCATAAAAATCTAAATTTCAGTTTTCTAACTGTGGGTACCTGTGTGTGGTTATGTATGTGTATTAATAGATTTATGTATATTTGTCATACACACACTTGTAGGGCATCCCAAGGGTGCACAGAATTTGGCCCAGGTATGGACCTCTAGTCCCCTGATTATCCTGGCACTGTGGCGTAGGGCTCAAACTGCACCAGTGTAAGGGGGTGACTTTGTATATGTGCGTCCTGAGTTTTAAAGTAAAAGTAAAAAGTGTTAGTTGCTCAGGCGTGTCTGACTCTTAGCGACCCCAAATCTCCTCAAGGCCCACCAGGCTCCTCTGTCCATGGAGTTGTCCAGGCAAGAATACTGGAGTAGGTTTCCATTTCCTTCTCCAGGGGGTTTCTTATTGTGAACTGGGGCTTCAAAAGGGTGAGGGTTAGGATTAGGGTTAGGCTTAGGGTTATCAACATTGGTTGACTGGAGTTAAGAAGGAAAGATGAGGTCATAACAATTATGCCACATAAGTACTCTCTTTGGTTCACTTGCAATTTCATATGTATTCATTTTCACATTCTACCAAGAGCTGCTGACCAGTAACTGCTGAGTGAATTATTAAGGACCATTAATTTAGTACTCAAATTAGTGCATTATGAGAGTTTATTAAGCACTTTAGTTTGGCATTCCTCCAGGAGGGCTAGCTGCCATATGGTGTTTGGCTATGTCATACAGCTCTACTGCAGAGGCAGAGATGGAAATTCTGAAATTGTAGGGCAAATTGCTTTTTTTGAAAAAGTCACTGCATCCTCAATGTTTTCTTGAGTATGTCATTATTGTGATTTAGTACTACTCTTGCTTTTAATTATATAGTTTTATCAGTATCTCTTCTATTTTCAATTTTGTTAATGCTTAGTGATAAAACATTTGCATTAAATGTGTTTTGGTCTAATATTTCCCAATCCTTAGGCTGCAAGATACATGTATACTCAAAGATAAATCATCTTTAAACAGGGATAAACATATCCCCCTTGCTAAAGCATATGTAAACATAATCCTCCCCACTCCCACGATTTGTTTTTACAGTCACATTCTTCATCCCCCAGCAGCTTTGTTTGCCACTGGAAATTGAGAGTGATTGGGACAAATGAGACATAGGTTGTTTCTGGACAAAGTGGACTGAAGTCTTAAAAAAAAAAAAAAATCTGAGATTCATTCATTTTACAGATGAAAAGACTGAGGCCCATGGATATGAATTGACTAATCAAGATTAGCAAAGGTACTTGGATAATAGCTCTGCTCTCCAGATTCTCTCTCGCTGCCGTCAAATCACTCAGACTCCAGATACAGCCCAGAACACAGAAGTCTGGAGCAGAAGTCTTCCAAGTATGTGCTTAGTCATTTGTTTTACTTACTATGAGGCTGAACAATATAAAACTACAGATTTGTTAGGTCAAAAGCCTTCAGATATTGGCACTTTCATATGATTCATGCTAAAACAGTGTTATTTTAATAACTCCAGTCTCTGCCACTCTGAGATCCTGATTTTCAAGAAGGAGCAGCAGAGTGTTTGTTAAGATCAAAGGCTTGAGGCAAACTGCTTAAGTTCAAGACTCAGATCTTCCACTGTTTGGCATGTGCCCTGAGCCAGATGACTTACATTTTCTGTCTCTCAGTGTGCTCAAAAAGTAACAGAATACTATATAATGCTAATGTTATTATTATTATTCCTAACACTCAACACACTCACTAGTTAGCCAAATGGTCTTACCAAGTTTGGCAGCTTTCTACACCTGTTCTGAAAGGTGTTTTCTGACACAGAAGTCTTTTCTAGATACAGAAATTTTGGACCCTCTTTTTTGGTAAGACTGGCTATTTACTTGTCCAATTGGCATTTGACTTTACAGTTTTCAGTGGTTCTCTCAAAGGTCCTATTTCGCTCTGCAGACAGCATGGGTTAGTCAGAAAGGCTGAAACATCCTAGCAACAGAAATCAACTGCATGTATGATTTGTTCCTCTGTTTTTACTTCATCTATTTTTGAAAATATGGCTGATCTTTTAAGTGCCCATTATCTTCTCTAGGCAGGTAAGCTAGAGTATTGCTCTAAAAAAGAAGAAAAACGAAGTATCCGAATTTGAAAAATAGCTTTAACTCATGATGTACAGAAAAGTCAACAATTTAAGGGTAGATCAGAATCCAATGAATCCAATTGAATGAATTGAATGAATAATTGAATGAATAAAATGAATCCAATGCAACGTGATGCTGGCTAATTACTTCTCTATAGATGGTGGTGTTCAATTTATTGAGCATCTGTGCATGTTGGAATTTGGGATATTGTGAGTGGTACAATTCCATGATATCTACATAACTCAAAAGCAAAATAGTCCATCTACAAACATCATTAGATGAAATAAAATACCAGTGCAAAATCTCATATTGCAATTAAGTGATGGACCACACTATAGGGTCCCCCAAGCCAGATATGCTTGGATGAAAGTAAATAAACAGATTAGGCCACGTAAGGAATGCCTCTTCAGAATGGGATTTAGAACAAGATTTAGAAGAGAGAGGCTACAGTGATCCTGGGAAAGATTCATTGCCTCCCAGATTTAGGTGTGGGGCTGGAATAAAGTTAATACAACTCTTTCATCAGAAGAATTATTTATGGAACTACTTTTCATTATACTCCTATAATTTCCCACCCAAAATACTAATTCTCATGAAGAAAAAACAGATGGAGCAGAAGAAACTAAATTAATCAGACAAAAAATGATGAGAAGATTTGTTGAGAAATGAACTTTTGTATTTATTTATTCTATTATTTTAAACCATGCTTTGATTAATGGTGTAAATCTTTCTCCTCTCTTGGACCTATGCTTTTCTCTCTCTTTCTCTTGAATCTCAAAGATGCATCTTACCTACTTAAGATGAATTTCAAGTACCAGTATATCCAGTGGCAAGGTATTTCAAGTGAACTGTCTCAGGGAACACCAATTGTAAAAGTATAACAAATAGAACTGTGTGCTTGATCCACAGTCAACCCCTCTACATAATTGTTAAATAAACTATAAAACAGTCAATAAGTTAATAAATAAACTCATGGTTAGGAATAAAAGTTTATTCAAAGATGTTATTTTGCCAACAAAGGTCTGTTTAGTCAAAGCTATGGTTTTTCCAGTAGTCATGTATGGATGTCAGAGCTGGACATAAAGAAAGCTGAGCACCAAAGAATTGATGCTTTTGAACTGTGGTGTTGGAGAAGACTCTTGAGAGTCCCTTGGAAAGCAAGGAGATCCAACCAGTCCATCCTAAAGGAAATCAGTCCTGAATATTCATTGGAAGGATTCATGCTGAAGCTGAAACTCCAATACTTCAGTCACCTGATGTGAAGAACTGACTCATTGGAAAAGATCCTGATGTTGGGAAAGATTGAAGTCAGGAGGAGAAGGGGACGACAGAGGATAAGCTGGTTGGATGGCATCACTGACTCAATGGACATGAGTTTGATCAAGCTCTGGGAGTTGGTGATGGACAGGGAAGCCTGGCATGCTGCAGTCCATGGGGTTGCAAAGAGTTGGACACGACTGAGTGACTGAACTGAACTGAACTACCTAGCATTGCTATGAGTTTGGGGCTTCAAATCACATTTTGATCCATTTATTTGATATTCAGTAATGGATTTTAGGGACTTCCCTGGTGGTCCAGTGGTTAAGAATCTGCCTTCTAATGCAGGGGACTCTGGTTGGATCCCTGGTCAGGGAACTGAGATCCCACATGCTGCACACCACAGTTGAAGAACCCCTGTGCTGCAACAATGACCCGATACAGCCAAATAAATAAATATTTTAAAAAATGGATTTAGATCTCTTTTATATCAGGCATCATTCTAGCTGGTGGATATACATGATCTCATGACATTCACACAATCTCAGTTCAGAAAATTACTAGCTGCATTTAATCTATTCTTGGTTCTCTTGATCCCTGGAGTTTTCTCCTTGGCTGTTTCACTTAGTCTGCCAATTTGCTCATCTACAAAAATAGGACAATGTTGTGAAGAATAATTAAACCAGTTCTTGAAATGACTTGGGACACTAAAGGTGGTAAGTACACAGGTACTGATATTACAAGTTGGTAGTAGGTGAGTGTGGTAAAGAGTAAAGGCTCTGGACACAGCCTTCCTGGATTTGGATCCTAGCTCTTCAAGTCACTAGTGTCCTGTCTTGAGCGAGATACCTCTCCATTGCTCAGTTTCTTCATGTGAAAAGGATTAGTAATAGTACTGACCTGTATCAGTTAGCTCAGGCTGCCATACAAAATGCCATAAACTGAGTAGCTTAAACAACCGAAATGTATTTTCTCCCAGTTCTGGGAGCTAGAGGAGGTTCAAGATCAGGGTGCCATCATGGTTGGGTTCTGCTGAGAGTTCTCTTTCTGGCTTGCAGATAGCTGCCTACTCACTTCATGCTTGCACACTTTTTCCTCAGTGTGTGTGTGTGTGTGTGTGTGTGTGTGTACAGAGGAAAAAAATTCTCTGGTGTCTCATTGTATAAAGGCACTAATCCTATTATGAGGCCCCCATCCTCATGACGTTATCTAAACTTTTAAAAATATATATATACATATTTATTTATTTGGCTGCAGTGGGTCTTAGTTGCAGCATATGAGATCTAGTTCCCTGAACAGGGATTGAACCTGAGCCCCCTGAATTGGGAGCACAGAGTCTTAGCTACTGGATCACCAAGGAAGTACTGTTTATAGATAATTCCTAGAAACCAAACTCCATGATCTTTAAGCTCTGGGTATTCTATAAAAGGGCACTCTCAAATATATCCACACAACTGATTAAGCAATAAGTCAAGAGGTCTTAGAGAGGTCTTTCTTTTCTTGTCCCTGACCCTGGAAAAGGTCAGTTTTTATTCCAATACCAAAGAAAGACAATGCTAAAGAATGTTTAAACTGCCACACAATTGCACTCATCTCACATGCTGGCAAAGTAATGCTCAAAATTCTTCAAGCCAGGCTTCAACAGTATATGAATCATGAACTTCCAGGTGTTCAAGCTGGATTTAGAAAGGGCAGAGGAACCAGAAATCAAATTGCCAACATTCTCTGGATCATCAAAAAAGCAAGAGAATTCCAAAAAAACATCTACTTCTGCTTTATTGACTATGCCAAAGCCTTTGACTGTGTGGATCACAACAAACTGTGGAAAATTCTTAAAGAGATGCGAATATCAGACCACCTGATATGCTTTTTGAGAAATCTGTATGCAGGTCAAGAAGCAACAGTTAGAACTGGACATGGAACAACAGACTGGTTCCAAATCGGGAAAGGAGTATGTCAAGGCTGTTTTGTCACCCTGCTTATTTAACTTATATGCAGAGTATATCATGAGAAATGCTGGGCTGGATGAAGCACAAGCTGGAATCAAGATTGCTGGGAGAAATATCAATAACCTCAGATATGCAGATGATACCACCCTAATGGCAGAAAGCGAAGAACTAAAGAACCTCTTGATGAAAGTGAAAGAAGAGAGTGAAAAAGTTGACTTAAAACTCAACATTCAGAAAATTAAGATCATGGCATCTGGTCCCATCACTTCATGGCAAATAGATGGGGAAACAATGGAAACAGTGACAGACTTTTATTTTGGGGGGCTCCAAAATCACTACAGATGGTGACTGCAGCTATGAAATTAAAAGGTGCTTGCTCCTTGGAAGGAAAGCCATGACCAAGCTGGATAGCATATTAAAAAGCAGAGACATTACTTTGCCAACAAAAGTCCATCTAGTCAAAGCTATGGTTTTTCTGTTAGTCACGTATGGATGTGAGAGTTGGACTATAAAGAAAACCAAATGCCGAAGAATTGATGCTTTTGAACTGTGGTGTTGGAGAAGACTTGAGACTCCCTTGGACTGCAAGGAGATCCAACCAGTCCATCCTAAAGGAAATCAGTCCTGAATATTCATTGGAAGGACTGACGCTGAAACTGAAACTCCAATACTTTGGCCACCTGATGTGAAGAACTGACTCATTGGAAAAGACCCTGATGCTGCGAAAAATTGAAGGCAGGAGGAGAAGGGGACGAGAGAGGATGAGATGGTTGGATGGCATCACTGAGTCAATGGACATGAGTTTGATCAAGCTCTGGGAGTTGGTGATGTACAGGGATGCCTGGCATGCTGCACTCTATGGGGTCACAAAGAGTTGGACATGACTGAGCAACTGAACTGGAAATGGCCTTTTCACAGTTATTCTTTGAGGACTCCAGTTGGCTCATCTCTGGAAGCTTCTTGCCTCTCTGGACCTCTCTGCATCTCTTCCATATTTCTTCCATTTTTTGTGTTAATGGTATAGGCAGAAGAGACCAGGAGAAATGATGAGGCTAGCATCTCTAATTTCAGCTCTTTAACCATGGAAGGGCACGGTGATTGATAGAAGCTCTATTTTGAACAGAAACTATGCTCAGTTTCTTCTACTAGAAAAGGTTTCCTACTTAGAGGTCAAATAGTCAACTCACATCCAATATAATGGTCTCCTCTGAAACACTCCCCTTTTCATACTTAAGTTGTATGCACCTCACTATGATACGTGGGTTTCCTAGGTGGTGTAGTGGTAAAAGAATCTGCCTGCCAATGCAGGAGATGTAAGAGACACAGGTTTGATTCCTGGGTCAGCAAGATCCTCTGGAGGAGGAAATGGCAACCTGCTCCAGTATTCTTGTCTGGAAAATTCGATGGACAGAGGAGCTGGCAGGCTACAGTCCTTGGGGTCAAAAACAGTTGGATGTGACTGAGCGCGCGCACACACACACACACACACTATGATACAGGACAGTTCTTTCTGTTTTTGAGTAACTCCATAGATGAGAAGATTGTTTATTTTGAACTGACATCTACTTCCATAATGTCTACCCACTGGTGCTAAATTTATCGTCTGTATTGTACTGTTAGACACATGGTAAACCTCTTAAAAGGTCTAGGCGAACTGAATTGGTTCTTGAGGTTTTCTTCTTGACTTACAGTTTCCCATTCTTTTCTTATTCTTCCCATGATGCTGTCCTACAAAATCTTCCTTTTTTTCTTCTTTATTTCCATGTCTATCCCTGTTTGCTCTATTCCCTCTGTTCCTAGGACCCGCAGAGGAAGATAGAAAAAGGAATGAATGGAGGATACTGAGTAACTTATGAAAAAGAGTTAGTGATGATACCAATTCTCTTCCTCCTAATTCTTCTGTGAGAAAAGGAGGTTCATATCAAGTTCAGATTCCAAACAGATGTGTTTTCCAGGGGGGCTTAAAAATACACCAGCACAAAATATATATTTCTGCTCTTTAACCCAAGCCTGCAAACATTACAGTGTTTACCAAAACCTACATTAGCAAACTACTGTCCACATTAATGCTATAATTTACTGATTTAGGCTGCCTAGGAAAATCCCATGGACGGAGAAGTCTGGTAGGCTGCAGTCCATGGGGTCGCTAAGAGTCAGACATGACTGAGGGACTTGACTTTCACTTTTCACTTTCGTGCATTGGAGAAGGAAATGGCAACCCACTCCAGTGTTCTTGCCTGGAGAATCCCAGGGACAGGGGAGCCTGGTGGGCTGCCGTCCATGGGGTCACACAGAGTTGGACACGACTGAAGTGACTTAGCAGCAGCAGCAGCACGAATGATGTGATTTGCAGTATAAGACTTTTTTTCCCCCCTAGTTGTTGCATTTTAAAAAAGGGCATGCTTATTTTTAGAGGTTGTTCCTAAAGGCACACATCAGTCACACGGGGTTCCCTGGCATTACTGTCCACACAAAATGTACCTGTCTAGGACAGTCCAGCTGGATTGGCTTGTTTTCTTTTTAAAAAAATATTCACTTACTTTTGGCTGTGCTGGGCCTTTGTTGCTCTGTGCGGACTTCTCTAGTTGAGGTGAGTGGGGGCTACTCCCTTGTCACAATGTGCAGGCTTCTCATCGTGGTGGCTTCTCGTGCGTGGGGCACAGGCTCTGGGGCACATGGGCTTCAGGAGTCATGGCTCGCAGGCTTCAGAGTGTGGGCTTACTAGTCGTGGTGCATGGGCTTAGTTGCCTCAAGCATGTGGGGGTCTTCCCAGACCAGCGATGGAACTGGTACCCCCTGCATTGCAAGGCAGATTCCTAACCACTGGACCACCAGGGAAGCCCGGCTGTGTTTTCTTAAATGCTTTAGGAAAAGAACTTTGAAATTTCCTTAAGGCAGAGATATGGCCTGGAACCTATGTTTTGTACAAAGAGGGACAGGATTCTAAGTCATCAGGTGTCACTAAAAGTGTCATCACTTTTCTCAACCCTACTAACTCTACTGTGCTCAGAGGTTCATCCACCCAAGTGCCTGGACATCCCACCTTATTTACCAAGTCCTGTCAAGCCTACTGAGAACTTGGCTAGCTGCACTGTAATGTATCTTCATTGTCTCTCATAGTCACTTCCTTGCTTTATTCTGATGTGCGCTCCTTACTGCTATCAGGATAGATTTTAATACATACGTCCTGCTCAAAGTCGTTTAAAAGTTATCCACTATTTGTAGCCTAAGCGCCAAAGTGCTGGGAGTGAGGACACCTCAGGGAGTTCACAAGATAGTGTACATGTCACGAAAAAAGTAGCAGTGCTTCTCTTCATATTAACCTTTTCTTTAAAAAATCAGAAATTGAGCCTTGCTATATTCAGTATCTGGGTTGCTGCCGTAGCTTTCGCTCAGTCTTTCAGTCAGTGTCTCTCTCTTACATTTAAGGACTGGAGGAAACTTGAAGAAAGAGAAGGAGTTTCACAAAGCAGATGGGACTGGAGTGTGCCCCACTGGTTTCTGTGGGTCCAGTCAAAAGGAGCTGAATTATGGAATCTTTATAGATTACTGAAACACAAACTTTAAGATCCTGAGTCTTACAATGTCTCCAAATATCCAGGTTTCAATCACATGAAGACAAAATCCCTCACCTTCCAAAGAACCAGGAAGGTCTCTGAATGAGAAAGGCCATTAACAGACGCTAACACTGATATGATACAAACGTTCAAGATTTCTGGCCAGGATTGAAAGTAACTACTGAATTTCCCTGAGCTGCATTGTTTCACTAAGCAATTACAAACATGCTTGAAACAAATGAAAAAAATAGAAAGTCTCAGCCAAGAAACAGAAAATAGAAAAACTGAGTGAAATTTTTAGAACTAAAAAACACAATGACTGAAATTTAAAGACTCAATAAACAAGCTCAGTCACAGAATGCAGAGACAGGTAACCTGAAGATAAACTTCAAGGTAAAACAATAGAAATTCACATCAAGTTGTATATATTAACTGTCTACAGCTTTCTGCATGTCAATCATACCCCAATAAAGGGATTAATATAAAACAGTAGAAACTGTTCAATCTGAACAGTAGAGATAAATAGACCAGAAAAATGAAACAAAATAAACAACAAAATACAGGGCCCTCAGAGACATATGGGGCTATAACAAAAGACCTAACATTCATGGCATCTGAGTAGCTAGAAGATGAGAAAGGGAGTGGAGCTTTGTGGTTTACTTGCTCAGGCATGTCCGACACTTGGGACCCCCAAGGACTGTAGCCAGTCAAGCTCCTCTGTGCATGGGATTTCCCAGGCAAGAATACTGGAGCGGGCTGCCTTTTTCTTCTCCAGGGGATCTTCCCAACCCAGGAATCGAACTCGGGTCTCCTGCATTGGAGGCAGACTCCTGCACTGCAGGCGGATTCTTTACCAACTGAGCTACAAGGGAAGCCCAGTTTTAAAAAGATCTACCCTAAAAGAATGTTTGATAAAGTTCTCCAGACAGGAGGTAGTGATAAAAGAAGGAATCCTGAACATTATAAGAACAAATTGTCAGGACTTCCCTGGTGGTCCAGTGGCTAAGACTCTGAGCTCCCAAAGCAGGGAGCCTGGTTCCATCCCTGGTCAGGGAACTAGATCCCACATGCCTTAACTTAGAGTTCTCATGTGCTGCAGCTAAAATATCCTGGGTGCTGCAATGAAGATAGATCTTGCATGCCTCAACTAAGACTCAGAGCAACCAAATAAATAAACATTTAAAAAATTTTTTCTAAAAAATAAAATAATAAAATTTTTTTTTAAAGAATGGATTATGGGTAAATACAATACGCTTTCCTTCTCCTGAGTTTCCTCACTTCTGTTTGACATTTGAGGAAAAATTATAACAATTCTTAATGTAGTTCTCAGTGTATGTAGAATAAAGCCCAGACAAACATACTATAAATGGGAAGGGTAAAGGAACATAAGGGAGGCAAATTTCTCCACTTCTCAAACTAGAAATGTGTCAGTGCTAGTAGACTTTGATTATATATATATAAATATATATGTGGGTTATATGCAAAATATAGTACCTAGAGCAAACAATGAAAAGTTATACAAGTGATGTACTCCAAAACACTATAGATAAATCAAAATGGAATTCTAAAACATGTTTAGTTAGCCACAGGAGGGCAGGAGCAAGTAAACAGAGAAATAAAAACCAGAAAGAATCAAAAGCATGAAACAGAAAATGAAATAAACAATAAAATGCAGCCCCATACATCAAAAATGAGAAAAAGAAATCTGCCTTTGCACAGTTTTCCCATTGGCTATTGTTCTTTAAATGAATAGCATTTTGTGAAGAATGCTTACTCTTAAACACCAAAACATTTTATAAAATGCTAAAATTTTATATCTAGTTGAGTAAAGCAGATTGTGATTTTATTCAAAATTGTCTCTTTCTTAATTTTATGTTGATGTGTTAAAGCTGTAAAACAAAAAC
Organism: Bos indicus; assembly: GCF_029378745.1. Taxonomy (NCBI): domain Eukaryota; kingdom Metazoa; phylum Chordata; class Mammalia; order Artiodactyla; family Bovidae; genus Bos; species Bos indicus. Next base: position 12,313,575 of record NC_091788.1, on the reverse strand, counting down.
AAAGCAAACAATGAAAAAAACATTTAAGTAGATAATATTTTTAATGATCAAGATGATTAGGTTCAGTAAAATTTCTGTTAACTATGATAGATTAGTGGACTTGATGGATGTCTCAAACCAGTTTCATTTTGTAAACTATTTGCAAATAAGAAATTAAATATCAATTCTACAAACTGTCTCTCAGTTTGTAGAATTGATACACACACAGATCCACACACACTAGGACGGTTAAAATGAAGAAGACTGAAGAAGTCAAGTGTTGGTGAGGATAAAGAACTCTATGCTGCTGCTGCTGCTGCTGAGTCACTTCAGTCGTGTCCAACTCTGTGCAACCCCATAGATGGCAGTCCACCAGGCTCCACCATCTCTGGGATTCTCCAAGCAAGAACACCAGAGTGAGTTGCCATTTCCTTCTCCAATGCATGAAAGTGAAAAGTGAAAGTGAAGCCACTCAGTAGTGCCTGACTCTTAGCGACCCCATGGACTGCAGCCTACCAGGCTCCTCCCATGGGATTTTCCAGGCAAGAGTACTGGAGTGGGTTGCCATTGCCTTCTCCAAGAACTCCATATGGGACTGTAAATTCACTTTCTCTTTGGAAAATTGTTTAGCAATATCTCCTAAAACTGATCTTCTCTGTTGCAGCAATTTCATTCCAATATCTTAGATTGAATGGACATGTACAAAAGTATTCGGAGAAGCATTACCAATAACAGTCAAGTACCAGAAATAACCTAAATGACCATTAACACTAGAATTGATAAGTGAATTGTATTTCATACAATGAAATGCTACATAGCAATAAAACTGAATGGATTACTGTTATATGAACAACAGCATGGATGAACCTCACAAGTCCCAAGCTGAATGTAAGAAACCAGATACAAAAGAATACATACTGGATGATTTTATTTATTTGAAGTGCAAACCAGGTAAAAAGTAATCAAAGGTGTTAGAAGCTAGGATATTGGTTACCTTTGGGAAAGAGGGTAAAAATTGGTGAGGCAAAAAGAGGAGCTGTCTTAATCAGCTACACATCAACCACAAAAAGAATTAACTGAAAAAAGAAGCCTTGTTGTGTTATCTGCGCGGTGATTACATGGGTATACTCACTCTGCAGTGACACATACAGTACACTTCTGATTTGTATACTTTCCTGTCCATATGTTGTACTTCAGTGGAAATTTTTATAAAGAGAGTAAAGATAAATACACTTTCTCTATACCCCATGGTACAAAGTAAAGGTGATATTTTAGTGATGAGTGAGAATGAAACTGCTTTGTAAAAGCACTTGTGCCATGGAAGGAACATTCTGAAAATTAGAGTTTCTGGAAAAATTTTCAGGGCTCTCTGCACACTAAAACCATGAGGACAGAGTATCTGTTCAAAATTCTTCTATATGAAACACTTCAGTGGATTTTGTACTATTATTAATAATGCCAATATGAACATATATTCCATGTAAATGATTGCCATTAAACATTCAGAAATTAGAGCAATCTCCATTTTTGCCTTAAAGTACCGTATAATTATACTCTAGTGAGAAAGAGAAGCTGTTGGTGTTCAATCGTTAAGTTGTGTCTGACTCTTTGCAACCCCAAGGACTGCAGCACACCAGGCTGCACTGACTCCTGGAATTTGCTCAAATTCATGTCCACTGAGTCGGCAAGAAAGATAAGACAACACAAATAAAATAAAATGTGACTGTGTGGGTTTATGTGACCATGCACTTAATCTGAGTCAAGAATTCTATATTTGGCTGCATTAATAGTGACCAAAAATAAGTGGATCCATGCAACTAAGGTCAGAATAATCTTCCTACTTTGTCCAGATCACAGGTTTAGTGATCTATGTTTAGTTCTACAATTCATGCTTCAAAAGCAAGCTTGACTGACTCTAAGGATGATGTGGTTTTATCCATCTCTGCTGGTGGAACTATTGTCCACAATCTTCTAACCTAGAAGCTTCTAATACTCTTTTTTCTTTCCATAACCGCTGCATTCAATAGGTACCCAAGTCTGTCAGTTCTACTTCAGAAATATCTCTCTAATCCATTGCCTCTTCTCTACCTTAAGTACTCTATTTTATTTATCTACTTATTTTAAAAAATATTTATTTTTATTTGACTGTTCTGGGTCTTAGCTGCAGCAGCAGGATTGAGTTCTCTGGCCAGGGATCAAACCCAGGTCCCCTGCGTTGGGAGAGCAGAGTCTTAGCCACTAGATCAACAGTGAAGTACCAAGTACCCTATTTTATATCAGGTCTTCATCTCCCTCTCTTTCCTGAACTATAGAAAGAGCATCCAGTTTAATTTTTCCCTAACTCCCATCAGATCAGTTTTTTTTCCCCTGCCTAAAGCTGTTCACTGGCTTCTAGTTGCCTTCATGTTTAAGCTGAGACCACTTTATGTGACAGTGTTCCTCACTAAAGTGACCATTTTCTTCCTCCTCATTTCCCCTTTCTCATCCCTCTTGTCTTTAACCCCATGGTCACCTGGAGCCCTGTGCCATGCTTTGAAGATGTCATGCTCCTCTGGGACTCTGGGACTTTTTCTCATGCCCTTTCTTCTGCTTGAGATGCTCCTACCACCAAGTTTTTCCACCAAATTTCTACTCTTTTACTCATGTCAGTTGTCACCTCTCATTTGTTGTCCCAGTAATAAATGTACTTGTGTGTGTGTGTGAGAGAGAGAGAGACAGAGAGAGGAAGAGAGAGAGAATGAATGGGGTAAGGGTAGGGATGAAAAGGGTAAGAGAGTGAGTGTATGTGTATTTAGGAGAACTGTGATTCACAAGGTATATATAAGAAATATGGGCTTCCCTGGTGGCTCAGATGGTCAAGAATCTTCCTGCAATGAGGGAGACCTGGGTTTGATCCCTGGGTCAGGAAGATCCCCTGGAGAAGGGAAATGCAGCCCACTACAGAGTTCTTGCCTGGAGAATCCCACGGACAGGGGAGCTTAGTGGGCTACAGTCCATGGGGTTGCAAAGAGTTGGACAGGACTGAGTAACTAACACTTTCATTTTCTTTCATATAAGAAATAATCTGGATAATAAAAATTTGTTACTGTTAAAAGTTCCCTGCATTCCTTGTACAGCCAACTCATACCTGTTGATGACCTCGTCATATGTCCACCTTTCTAGTAAAGATAAGGTTATCAAATTATCAAAAATGAATGATGCAAGCTCATAAGACAATCTGATTAAATCTTCCTTTTCTAACTCCATGTTCACCTAGAGCTTTCTGACAATATCATAGTTTCCTGTGAAGATTTCCCATCTGCTTGGCAGATAATTTGTTTTTACAAATTGCTTTGTGCTTTGAAGTCTATAAAGCAGTAGAGAAGTGTTAGATGCTATATGAAAGGTAACATGTCAACTACTATATAAATGGCTGTTCCATGGAGGGTTAGGTGTTAATGGAGCCAGAATGCCCGGTTTGAATCTTGAATTTCCACTTACAAGGTATATGACCCAGGGCAGGCTAGCTTACGTTCTCGACACTAGTTTCCTTGTCTGTAAATTGAAGCTAGAAACAGCATGTACCTCGTAAGGTTGCAATGGGGATGACATGAGTGAAAATGTAAGCAGAGGACCCAGGAGAGATAGAAGGCAGGAGGAGAAGGGGACAACAGAAGACGAGATGGTTGGACGGCATCACCGACTCAATGGACGTGAGTTTGAGCAAACTCCAGGAGATGGTAAAGGACAGGGAAGCCTGGCGTGCTGCAGTCTATGGGGTCACAAAGAGTCGGACACAACTGAGTGGCTGACCAACAACCACCACCCAGAAAATAGTGAATGCTCAGTAAAGGTTGGCTATTTTTATTATGATGTAGTGGGTAGGATCAGTCAGCCCTCAGCATCTATTCCTACTTCTCTCTATGGAATTTGTTACTACAGAGCCTGCAAAACTAAATACCATGTTTCCTAGACTTCCTTCCAGCGAGGGTTCATGATGCAAATTAAGTTCCTGCTGCTGGATGCTCTGGATTTTTTTAGAAGGCCGAAGTAAAAAAGAGGCCTTATTTCTGCTCTTTCTGCTGTCAGCAAGACTATCCAGAATTGAGTGCTGAGAAGCAAAGGAGGATATATCAACTGCTTTCTAGTCCTTTCTGCTTTATCTCTAGATTGCAAGTACAGCGGTTTGTTCTTTTTATTTATTTTGGTTGTGCTGGGTCTTTGCTGCTTCCATGGCTGCTCTCTAGTTGCAGTGCCCTGGCTTCTCACTGTGGTGGCTTCTCTTGTTGCCAAGCACAGACTCTTGGGCACGTGGGCTTCAGCAGTTGCAGTTCTCGGCCCTAGAGCACAGGCTTAATAGTTGTGGTGTATGGGCTTAGCTGCTCCGTGGCATGTGGGATCTTTCCGAATCAGGGATCGAATCTATGTCTCCTGCATTGGCAGGTGATTTCTTAACTACTGAGCCACCAGGGAAGTCCTAGAGGCATGTTCTTGACTTCAATCCAGCAACAGCCTCCTAATTCCTACTCTTCCGGTTCTTCAGTGATACTATTCATATATTTAATTCCCCGTATTACATTTCTTTCCTTTTAAACATCACAGGACAGCTTCTGTTTTCCATATGAACTCTGACTGAATCACATGGTGACCTGTGGTTCTACCCATGACAACAGGGCAGGATACAAATCAAGCCCTGTGCTTTAGAAGGAATTCAACTTGAAAGGTGTCACTTTTCGGTGAATATGTGAAATTTGTTTCTTATGTTGAATGTGGAAGTCAACATTAATACCCTCTGTTATCAAGAAAAAATTGGTTCCCATATATGCATTTTCACTAGTCATAGTCATTCTCACTTAACAGAGAGTGATTTTATGGTTGCTCTGCACTCAAAGAACTTAATCCTGACCCAGAGACCGTCTGCTTTTAGAATTCTGGAAATCCTAAGCAGCCTTTCAGTCTCTAGATCCATTACCACTTTAATCTGATAGCTGAAAATACTGACACAGAAAATGCCTCATGAATGTTTATGACTCAGCACCTCTGGGAGTCTAGGACACCTGTTTGGCACCAGGATTTGGTATAAACAAGAGTTTCAGGAAGCTTTTTTTTTTTAATTCCACCTACACAGCAGCTAAAACTATGTTAAGTTAGCTGCCCAGGCCTGCCCTGTCGCCATACAGATTTCATTCTGAAATAAAATGATTAACTTCCAGAACCTTTTATATTGAGGGAAAGAATAATTCACTTCCCCTGCTTAGAATTTTAATCCAGGCTGTCTCCACACGACTGCCTTCTTCAGATGCTATAATATATATACCTGTCATTAGCAATTAGCAAAAACAACCGAAAATATTAATCTGAGTTCCTAAACTCTCTGGATATCAACATTGAAATCTGCTTCCCATGCATCTTGATCAATTCATCTATTAATCCTGAGGTTCTTTTTACAGGATTTAATTATGCAGATGACACCACCCTTATGGCAGAAAGCGAAGAAGAACTAAAGAGCCTCTTGATGAAAGTGAAAGAGGAGAGTGAAAAAGTTGGCTTAAAACTCAACATTCAGAAAACTAAGATCATGGCATCTGGTCCCATCACTTCATGGCAAATAGATGGGGAAACAGTGGAAACAGTGATAGGCTTTTTTTGGGGGGGCTCCAAAATCACTGCAGATGGTGACTACAGCCATGAAATTAAAAGACGCTTGTTCCTTGGAAGAAAAGTTATGACCAACCTAGATAGCATATTCGGAGAAAGCTATGGCACCCCAGTCCAGTACTCCTGCCTGGAAAATCCCATGGACGGAGGAGCCTCATGGGCTACAGTCCATGGGGTTGCTAAGAGTCAGACATGACTGAGCGACTTCACTTCACTCTTCACTTTCATGCATTGGAGAAGGAAATGGCAACCCACTCCAGTGTTCTTGCCTTGAGAATCCCAGGGACGGGGAAGCCTGGTTGGGCTGCTGTCTATGGGGTCACACAGAGTTGGACACGACTGAAGCGATTTAGCAGCAGACAGCATATTAAAAAGCAGAGACATTACTTTACCAACAAAGGTCTGTCTAGTTAAAGCTATGGTTTCTCCAGTAGTCATGTATGGATGTAAGAGTTGGACCATAAAGAAAGCTGAGTGCTGAAGAATTGATACTTTTGAACTGTGGTGTTGGAGACGACTCTTGAGAGTCCCTTGGACTGCAAGGAGATAAAACCAGTCAATCCTAAAGGAAATCAATCCTCAACATTCATTGGAAGGACTGATGCTGAAACTGAAACTCCAATACTTTGGCCACTTGATGTGAAGAACTGATTCATTGGAAAGACCCTGATGTTGGGAAAGATTGAGGGTGGGAGGAGAAGGGGATGATAGAGGATGAGATGGTTGGATGGCATCACCAACTCAATGGACATGAGTTTGAGTACACTCTGGGAGTTGGTAATGGAGTTGGTAAGGGAGGCCTGGCGTGCATGGGATCGCAAAGAGTCAGACACGACTGAGCGACTGAACTGAACTGATTCTCAGTGCTTTTGAGGTACAATGTAGAATAAAAACCTGGCTTGTGCTCACGCTCAGTTGCTAAATCATGTCCAACTCTTTGCAACCCTATGGACTGTAGCCCACCAGGCTTCTCTGTCCATGGGATTGTCCTGGCAGGAATTCTGGAGTGGGCTGCCATTTCCTTCTCTAGGGGATCTTCCTGACGCAGGGACTGAATCCTTGTCTCCTGTGTCTCCTGCATTGGCAGGCTGATTCTTTACCACTGATCGAGCTGGGAAGTCCCCAAAGCCTGGCTAAATGCTGTCAAATTAGATTCTATTGGTGTGTTCTTTACATAGCAAGAAGTGTCCAAACTTGTTGGGGAGTAGGGGAGAAAGATGTGCACCACTATCTCTAAACCAAATTTACAAATTTGCATTGGAATTAGCTTTCTCCTGTTTTCCTCTAGCCCCTCTACTTCTGCTTTTGATTCCAAAAACTCCTGTCTCTTTTAAGATCTATTCTCCCAATTATTCGCTCACTTTATCTTTAACCTCTCCCTCTTTCCTAGATCCTTCCTCAATTATTAAATGTGTTCAAGTATTTTCTTTGTTAAAGGTTTATAACACTATACTCCCTTCAGTTATCACCTATATCTTTCAAAGCAACTCCTTATAATCTTATTTCTTAGACTGGGGTCAGGAGATACATTATGAAGACCCATGAGTTCTTCAGTTCTTCATAAGAGTATTAAGCTTATGTTTTCATTTGCAAGATTATCTTGAATAATGATGCAAACACATTTTAGATTATCTAGATGATTGTCTTACAACCAAGCTGTATCCTGAGACTTCCGTGCCTTTCACCTTTGTATATAAGAATACCTTGACACCAAATGGCATTGCTTTAATTGTCTTGAACTTAAGAGAAAAGAACATGGGTGGACATGTTATAAGGTTAAACAGTATCTTGGAGGCATTATACAAAAATGGAAAAGTGGTGGGAGGACTGAATCATTACATGGTGCGTGGAAGTGGAAGTGTACCAAGCCCAACACAACCTGTAGTCACTATCGTAACTCATGTTGAGAATGGTTAATTTGACAAAATAACATAAGCTATTGCATAAAATTAACATCGTAAGTTTGAATTTAATTTGTTTAGGATTTTCATTATGTTTAATTTATAAGTACGCTTTGGTTTCATGGTTGTATTAGTGATGTAAGTATAATTACATCTAGTTTATATTATATATATTTAAGTAATTTAAACAAAAATTAACCCAACTTGGGGTTAAGAATTCTTTCTCTTTCTTTTTTTTTAACCAACACATATAGAGCTTAGGATATGCCAGACACTGTTTTAAGTATTAATTCTTATAATAACCTTATGGATGGTGGTGGTTTAGTCGCTAAGTTGTGCCCGATTCTTTGTGACTTCACGGACTGTGGCTCATCAGTCTCTTCTGTCCATGGAATTCTCCAGGCAAGAATACTGGCATGGGTTGCCATTTCCTTCTCCAGAAGATCTTCCCGACCCAGGGATTGAACCTGGGTCTCCTACACTGCAGGCAGATTTGTTACCAACTGAGCTACCTTACGATGTAGGTGGTATTATTAGCCCCACTTCACTGAGGAGGCAATTCTGAGGCATGGAGAGATTAACAACCCTCCCAAATTCACACAACTAGTAAAAGGTGCAGCTGGGGTTTCGATTCAGGCAACCTGCCTCTAGAGTCCCTGCCCTTAACACTATGGAATGCTGCCTCCTTTTGGATAGAGTCTGCACTTACTCTGTTAAGGTTTTTGAAAAATAGCACCTTAGAGGATATGACCTGCCATATATATATATATTGAATATATATATATTCACCAAGGTTCTGCCTTTGGCTTTCTTCTCTACTTGATTTGTTCTCCTGGGATAACACCATTGATTATAATAGTTTTAACTACCAACCATACCCTGATTACCTCCAGATCTTTAATGGTAGGTTAGAGTATTACCCTGTTCTCATTATATATATAATCAACTGGACATTTTCTCAAAAACACTTCGAGTTCAACCCAACCTGAACTACAAGATAAGCTTTCTTACTTCTCCACAGCATCCCTGTCCCTAGAAGCCTACTTTTCTACTCTACTATCTCTCTTGTTTGATTGCCCTACTTACTACTCAAGATGCTTACTATTTGGTGGGGGAAAAAGACAAGCAAACCAACCATTATCATGGGCATGGGACAGTACATGGATATGTCCAAAAGGTCAATGATCCCTAAGAAGGAGATATGACTCTGCCTGAGATGTAAGGGTCAAGGACAGCTGCACTCAGAAGGTGATGTTTAACACTCTCAACATAATGACTGCTTGATTTTTTCTCCTTCCTTTTGCATACAGTTGAAGGATATCTTTTTAATGCTGTTCAGTCACTAAGCTGTGTCTGACTCTGTGATCCCATGGACTGCAGCACACCAGGTTTCCCTGTCCTTCACTAACTCCTGGAGTTTGCTCAAACTCATGACCATTGAGTTGGTGATGCTATCTAACCATTTCATGGTCTCCTGCCTTCTTCTTTTCCCTTCAATCTTTCCCAGCATCAGGGTCTTTTCCAATGACTCAGCTCTTTGCCTCAAGTGGCCAAAGTATAGGAGCTTCAGCATCAGTCCTTCCAATGAATATTCAGGGTTGATCTCCTTTAGGATTGACTGGTTGGATCTCCTTGCAGTCCAAGGGACTCTCAAGAGTCTTTTCCAGCACCACAGTTCAAAAGCATCAATTCTTCAGCACTCAGCCTTCTTTATGGTCCAACTCTCACAGCCATACATGACTACTGGAAAAACCATAGCTTTGACTGTAGGGACCTTTGTTGGCAAACTGATGTCTCTGCTCTTTTAAAATGCTGTCTAGGTTTAGGTAAGCTAATTATACTGCCCTTAGGGAATGTATGATAATTTTTAATTTCACCTCCAAAATAGAATTTCTATAACTTTGTTCCCACTTCATCATTCCCTCCCTCTGCCAAATAAGAAGAAACAGGAATTGTGCAGGGTTCTTGGTTTTTGTTTTTTATTTGAAATGAAGTAAATGAATGAAAATGTTCTTTATACTTTGAAAAGATCAGATTCATTTATCTTTAAAACATTTTCTAACATTCTAACCTTTTATGGAAAAAAAAATTCTACATAGATTTTGGTCAGTCATGATGTTCTGCCTGACTCAGTTTATTACTGGTCATGGCTCCACATATGGCTTTTGTGGGGCTGGCCATCACAGGGGAGAGATCCTTCAAGACATGTAGGGCTTCCATATGAAATTCTAGCAGCACAACAATGATGAGAGGTAGCAGTGATGATTAGCATGGAAAGCCCTAGGATCAAGTCACAGCTGCCAGAGAGGCAACTTTTTTTCTTGGAGGTATAGTCACTATAGTGTCTATTTCAGGAGCAATATTTTTTTTATTTTAAAAAATTTTTGTTTATTTATTTATTTTTGGCTGTGCTGGGTCTTCGTTGCTTTGCTTGGGATTTTCTAGTTGCGGTGCATGGGGGCCACTTTCTAGTTGTGGTGTGTGGGCTTTTCATCGTGGTGGCTCTGCAACAGTCTCTTGTTGCAGAGCACAGCCTCTAGGCTCAAGGGCTTCAGTAGTGGGGTCTCATGGGCTCTAGAGCAGGGGCTCAGCAGTTATGGCTCATGGGCTTAGTAGCTCGGCGGCATGTGGAATCTTCCTGGACCATGGATCAAATCCATGTTCACTGCGTTGGCAGGTAGATTACTCTCAACTACACCACCAGCGAAGCCCAGGGAACAATTTTATTTAGAAAACAGATCTTCATTCAAATTACTTAAGCTAAAGTGGGAATTTTGTTGTCGGGATACAGGTGTCATCTCTAAACTGCAAGACAAAGATGTGGAATCTGACTTTGACAGAGTCTGGAAATGGCGTTTTCAATGATCATCTCTACCGTTGGTCTTGCTCTCCTGTCACATGGCCTCCTCCTTTTTCTCTCCTTTGTTAGTCTCAGTCTTCTTTCCCCCTGAGGACCCATGTTCTCCACACACATGGCCAGACACAGCAGCTGCAGCTCCAGTCCCTGTCCCAGCTTTATGTCATCTTTGAGTTAAAGCACGAAAACAACACAGAGAGATGAACACCTCTAAGATCCAATTTCAAATCCCAGGAAGGACCCTTGTAAATTCCTTTTGGTTCATATCTAGCTGCGCCCAGTGAGATAGGATCATTTCTTACCAATGTGTATAGAGGGACAATATGGAAGAAACTGGCAGATACCTTTAAATTGTATAACACAGTTATGTCTTGTAAATATTGCAGTTTTATTCCAAAGAGAGAATGGCCATAAAGCCTGACCTCATGAGATGAAATAAGTGAAGCATTTCTTTGCTTCTAGTAAGAATAATGTTGCCATTAATTACAAAGACTGCCCTATTTATAACCACCTGCGTTACTGAATAAACACAATTCTCTGGGATCAGATTGTCATGAACTAATTAGACCCATGCTCTCTTTCACTCTCAGGAAGGGAGATGTCTGATTTGTGCTGAGGAAAAATCATGGACAAAGTCCAGAAGAGGTCACAAGAAAAAATGCTCAGGCTTGTTTTTGCTCTTGTTTTGAAGCTACAGCATCAAGACAAACCTCTAAGATTTTCATATGACCCAGCTCACTGTCCCTAGAATTTAAGGCTAAAACTCATTTAGGAATAAAGAATGTGATTTTGCCTACTGTTCTCTGTGTTCCCTATGGGAATTCCCTCTGGAAATCTAGTTGGTATTTTGCAGCTGAGGCCAATGACCATATATAATTTTATTAACAATATGAGCAGTATTTCATTAACATTCCTAATAATAATGATATCTTAGACAGTTGAAGAATGGGTTCTTCTGGTTAGTCAGTTACTTGAACCAATAAGAATTATTATAGGTAGCATAATGAGTTTTAAAAATAAATGATTGTAGACTCCAGTCTGAGGTATCATAGAAGTAATTGAGAGGGGCTCTATTCCCTGCTATACCCTACAGTCATCTCTGCTTTCATCTGCTCTATAAATAATATTTCACTTGACAAATACATATACTGTGTTGTCTTCTCAGAGAAAACTGAGTCCCATAAAAGTTAAATTTCCAACACTGATCTTAAATGAAGTTAAACAAAGACAACATACTAAATATAATTTTAAAAAGTAATGATTCAAAAAGTATTTTGGGACTGATTGTGCCCTGGAGTCATGTAACTCCTAGCTTATAGTCCAAGTATGGGTTGGAAAGAGTTCACATGCTCCTTTATGCATTTAATAAGTATTATTGATCACCCTCTTCCTCATATACCAGATTAATAGAGATTTAACAATGAGCAAAATAGATAACTCCCTGCCCGCAATGAACTTATATTCTAATGAGGTAGCAGACAAATATGTTTCATAAATATATGTTTGACAGTGACAAATGTAAAGGTGAATAATGAAAAGCAGTGGAATGGAATATCAAGTGTCTGTATACTGTGGAGAGAGGAAAACTCTCACTAAGAAGCCAGCTTTATTAATAGAGTTGAAGAAAGGTGGCCATGCAGATACTTCAAGAGAGAATCTCCCTGGCTGAGAGCACCTCTTTGCTGAGATCAGCAAGGATCTGAGGTGGAAATGTGCTTGGTATATTAGAGGGACAGTGAGTAGGTCCGAAGGATAAGATCAGAGTTAACATGCAGGACCTTAGAGGTCAACAGTAAAAATCTGGCTTTTGCTCTGAGTGGGATAGGAGGGGTTTTACAGCATTAGTGACATGATCTAACTTATACTTGTGTTGAAAGTAGATTGAAGGGGGGAAGGACATAATTAGGGAGACCATTAGGGGTCAGTTGCAATACTTCAGACAATGATAGTTATATGGACGAGGCAGGAAAGAAGAAGATGCTAAGAAATGGTCAAGGTTTGGATATAGATTTAAGGTGCGGCTGATAGAATTTGCTTATGGACCAGATGTGATGTATGAGAGATGGAGAGAAGTCAAGGATGACACCAAGTTTTTTGACCTGAGTGAGTGAAAAAAATGAAGTTTTTTCACGGAAGTGGGAAAGATTTTAGGACTTGCTGGTACTGGGATATGAAAGATCAAGAGCCCCGTTTTGGACATGCTGTGTTTGAGATCCTATTAGACAATCAAGAGAAGTTGAACGTGGATCTGGCGCTCTTGGGAGTGTTCCAGTGTTCAGACTGCTGATAGCAATTAGACTCATTGGCATAGACATGAGTCTATGGCATATTAAGCGGAAAACAAAGCCCAGGGACACTGCTAATCAGAGGTCTTGGAAATGAAGGGAAATCCACAAACAAGATTGAGAATTGAAAACCAGAAAGAGAAAAATCATACAAGTGTGGGTCATATAAGCCAAGTGACACCAGTATTTCTAGGAGAGAAGAGTGGATAACTATGTCAAATGCTGCTGATAGAGAAATAAAGTGACATACAAGAAGTGACAGTAGAGGTCATCTGTGACACTGAGAAGGCAAAGTAGTTTTGGGGGGGTGAAAACCTGATGGAGAAGATTCAAGAGTGGAAGAGGAGAAATGGGACACACACAGAGAACTTTTCCAACGAGCTTGGCTGTGGCAAGTTTGTTTGACTGTTTTAAGATGGGAGAAATAGTATGATTTTTCTCCAAAGAGACTGATCCAGTGAAGAGGGAAATGTTGATAAAGCAAAAGAGAGAATTACTGGTTCAGCGTCTCCTTGAATAAGAGAAAGGAGAAGGCCTTGGCCAGAAACATAGGAAGTCCATCCATAGTTTCAGAAGAGAAGTCATAGATGCAGGTAAGTAGGCAGATAAGGTGGTAGGAGCCTGTGGAAGTTCTCTTTTGATTAAACAAAGGGTTTTTTTGTTTTTTCAGGAAAACAGAAAACAAGCTCAACAGCTGAGAGTGAGAAGAGTTCTTAAAGGTGTGAAGTAAGTGAAGAAAGCAAAACAGTCATGGGCGAGGTGGAGTGGGCAGTGAATTTAAAGGGAAACATTGTATGATTTCCATGTTGTATTAACTGAGACTCAAAAAGGGTGAATATCTTGACCAGTGTTGTTTATCCAGCAACAGAATAAGGATCAATACTCAGGTCTCTCAACTCTTGGCTCTTTGACCAGATTTTGTTTTTCTTTATACTGTAGAATATAGATGTTTATTTAGGGGAGTTTCCAGTAGAAATGCAAAATCTCATACCTCAAACAATTAAATTCTATTTCAATCCTGCACAAGTCACCAATTTTAAAAAAAAATAAATCTAGAGCCTATTTCTCAGCTTTAAGTTACAGAATTATGTGCAAAGTGAAACAGAGAAAGAAGACAGTAACACTAAATTCAACTAAATCCTGCCTCTGCCCCATTCTTCCCCTTTCTCCCCTCCCCCTACAAAAGATGTCTTTGTTTGAATGTGGAACTGGTTCAGTTAAAAATGCTGGGTTTATAATTGGGGTACATTTATCCTGAATTAATTATTCAAATAACTATATTAATTCTCTTGTGTGCATGCTCAGTCATGTCTGACTCTGTGACCCCGTGGACCGTAGCCCGCCAGGTTCCTCTGTCTATGGAGGTTTACAGGCAAGAATGGCACAGTAGGGTGCCACTTCCTACTCCAGAGGAGCTTCCCAACCCAGGGATCAAACTCACGTGTCTCTCGTGTCTCCTGCATTCTCATTTGTGGATTCTTTACCAGTGTGCACCTGGGAAGGCATATGAATTCTCTACTAGCAGCCTGTCTTCTAGTGGAAAAAATATCTATTAAAATTAAAGGTGACTTACTTTTTTACTTTTCTAACATAAACTTTTTAATGAGTATCTACTAAGTTATACTCACTTATAAATGCTCATTGGAAGACATTGGAGTTCCTACTTTACATTAAATGTCAAGTATATTCAATAAGAGGGCTGGGATTACAAATAATGAATTTGATTTCTATGTTGCCTAGCTGTGTTTAATTGACTGGGTTGATATTTCCCATGTTGAGGACACCCACGATGGAGAAGCAGTGCATCTACTCGCTAAAGTGAGTACATCGCAAGAACAACATTTATCACTCACAGTGAGAAAACAGAGAGCTCCTGTCCTCACTGATGTGGGTGCTAAATAAAATAAGGGGCTATTGCTCATAATCACTTCATATTCCTCACTTCAGTGCCTGCTTTTCTGGCCTCTGACTTGATGATTAGAGAATCCTGGGTCAGGAGGTGGGGAATGCGGGGAGGTGGGAGATGATTAAGGGCCTTACCTGTGATTGCTAAAACATGTCAAGCAAGAGATATGAGCATTTCATTTAAACTCAAGATATAGGAAAATGAATTTGCCATGTGAAAAAGAAGTCCTAATGAGAAAGCACAGAGAATGAGACAAGATACTTTATAGGGACAATGTTGACAAACCTATGATCCAGGCTGGAAAAGATGTAATTAACATCAATGATAATTTAATCTATAATTATACATTCCTTTAATTGCTATGACAGGTTTCAATAAAAAAGGGTAAAAAAAAGTTAACTTGCTTCCAGAAATATGTAGTATTACTCTAGGTCAGTGTTGGAACATATTTCTAGCTGCTAAAGACCAGGATAGTTGAAATGTCAGATCCATTTCTTTACAAAAAAATTTAAATGTTTGTTGCCTATGATTAACATTCAAAGGATAAATTGCTGTGCTGCAAGGTCTTGTCTACTTTTACCTTATTTCAAAGAAGATTATGTAAACAAATCAATATTTCATTTAACATACATTGCTAAAATAAATAAATGCAATAAAAAATTAAAGAAGAATGCCAGTTAATTTTTTTTTTTGCATATCCAGCATAAATTATGCATTGGATGAGTGGCTGTAAAACTGTTTTAAACTACTCAAAATCAAGCCCAACCTGACGCTGAGAATATACAGTTGTCAGAGCTCAGGCCATCTAGCCAATGATGTCTGCAAGCAAACAGCATGTATGACGACAATTGTGTTTTCAGCTTAATAGTCTCACATATATAAATATGAATGTACATCCACATATACATAAAGTATTTTAAATATATTAGACTCTAAACATCTAGAAAGTATAGTTAGATTTATAAACAAAGGCTAAGTGTAAAGATATTCTGTTACTTCTGCAGACTCAGCAAACATTGCTTTGATTTCAATAGTCATTGATTAGATAAAGGGCATATATTTCTACTGGCCAGGAATCTGAGCAATTGTAATAACTATATTAAGTGGACATGAAATGGTTAACCACACAACCCCAGAGGCCAGTTATTAGATCTTTAAAATATAGCTCTGCTTCTAGGAGGAAGGAAAAAGAGAGTGACAGTGAGGAATGGGAAAATGACTATAGAGAAAAGTCTTCTAGTCGAGGAAGAGGTATAGAGAGACTTTTCTGGTGGCATGCAGAAGGGAACCGACTGTCTTTCCAGCTGAAGTCAGGCTTATTTATATAGCATTTGCTCCCACAGACTCAGCAGAGAAAAAAGAGTTTTACTGTGAACAGCTTCAACAGAAATATCAGCAGAACTAGAGGAGAAAAGTCTGTAACTACTCAGTTCCCTAGATTACGCATTTTGTGGGAAAGCAAATAGAGACCCCAGTGATCAGAGCTATGCAAACATGGCAGTGAAGTCCAACTCAGTTGACAGTTATCCTCTGATCTTAGACATGAAGGCTGAGAATTCTCTGCCTTCATGTGCAAGTGTCCTGGAAACAGACCAGTGCAGAGACAGAAGAGAAGTAGGGAGATAATGGAGAGGCGGCCCCAGACCAGAACCAAGGCAAAGACAACTGATTCCCAGCTCATCATGGCAAGTCATGTCAGCAATCAGCAAAGAGTGTATGGCAGTGAACACCTGAACTGCTCTCCAGTTACCCCTCTAGAGGGGCCATTGATTTTGCCTTTTGCTAGAGTGGTCCTTCAGCCTTTCTCAGCCAGGTGGCCCCAGCTCATCCACCAAATTAGCAGATAACATTATAGCCCATAATAGCTGACTTGCCCACCCTTCTCACCATAGGAATTCTACTTTCTGACAAAAGACAATACTTTTCTCAGTCTCTCTATATTCTCTTTTCTGAATTTCTTCCCAAAGCCTTTTTTTTTTTTTTTTTGGTGTTTTTGTTTCACCTAGAGGTATGGGCGGAGAAGGCAATGGCACCCCACTCCAGTACTCTTGCCTGGAAAACCCCATGGACGGAGGAGCCTGGTAGGCTGTAGTCCATGGGGTGGCTAAGAGTCAGACACAACTGAGCGACTTCACTTTCACTTTTCACTTTCATGCATTGGAGAAGGAAATGGCAACCCACTCCAGTGTTATTGCCTGGAGAATCCCAGGGACGGCAGAGCCTGGTGGGCTGCCGTCTATGGGGTCGCACAGAGTCGGACACGACTGAAGCGACTTAGCAGCAGCAGCAGCAGAGGTATGGGAGTCATGATGCAGTTAGAATGAGAAGAAAACAAGACTATTCTTAAAAGAGGATTCGGCTGGTTAGTAGACTCTCTTACTGTAGACTTAGTAAGAAATACTAAGATTTACTCTTAAAAAATTGTTTTTAATTGTAAAAAACGTCACATACTATAAAGCATACTATTTTAACAATATTTAACTGTATAGTTCAGTGGCACCAAGTACATTCATACTGTTGTGCAACTCTCACCATCATCCATTTCCTGAATGCTTCACCTTCCTGAACTGAAACTGTCTCCATTAAACACTAACTCCCCATCCTCCTACTCCATCCCCCCCACCCCCTGGCCCCTGGCATCTACCTGTGGAGTTTTGACTCAGTGAATTTGACTATTCTTACCTCGTATAAATGGAATCAGATAGTATTTAAGTAGACTAACGCTTAATGAAGAGTTCTCCCATATCCTTATACAAAATTACATATTACTACAAGCTATGGACCTTCAGAGTCACACTTAAAAGCATTGAAAATTAATTTTGAAACTATCAGAGTTCTACTATGCATATTTTTGCTTCCATAAAAGATTAAACTATTTTATTCATTCCTCAGCAGGTTTAGTTCTTTTCAACAAATTCTTTGGTTAACTATGTAAACTCTAGAGCCACAAGAATATCTCCAAGTGTCAGTACGGAGAGGCATAGTCCACCTACAGTTAGCTGAGACAGCCCTTACTTCAAGTGCGCAGGTGTGAATCCAGAAAACATGACTTTCTTCAGGACCATGCCTTACAAGGGTCTGGTACTGCCTGGTGGGCCACAAGTTCCTTGCTTAAGTGTGAACTTCCAATGCTTTCTGAGCTAAAATGGGCGAATAGCTGTTCACCCAGGGTAATTATATATTTTGTTAAGTACATAATATTGCCAACCTACAGTGTTTGAGCAAAGTATTCTTAAATAGCGGCTGAGATGAGTAGGTGGAGCCTTTCAGAGCCTGGCAACAAGGATACAGACACTTTAAATAATTTGTGGGTATCAGAACCAGGGCTTCCCTGGTGGCTCAGTGGTAAAGAATCCGTCTGCTGATGCAGGAGATGCAGGAGACTCAGGTTCAGTCCCTGGGTCGGGAAGGTCCCCTGGAGAAGGGTATGGCAACCCACTCCATTGTTCTTGCCTGGAGAATCCCTTGGACAGAGGAGCCTGGCAGGCAACCGTCCATGGAATTGCAGAGTCAGACACAACTTAGCAACTGAACTCCAGGCACAGGCAAAGCTTGGGCGGGGCCGTGTCCTTGCTCAGATAAGTTGTTTGGCCTGAGGCGCCCCAGCATGCATACCTGCAGGCTATTGGGCAGGGCTGGATCTTGGCACTAATGAGCTGGAGGGAGGGACCCACCTGGTCCCACCTCCACTGGTTCTGATGCCTGGGTGGACACGCTCCCGAGTATGGCTGTCCGAGCCCCTGGCCCCAAGGAGAGCTAGGCATGGAGCCTCTCTTCTGCTTCTCTAGGAGATGCTCCAAGACCAGCAGGTAGGTCTGACTCAGGCTCCTATTAGATGACTGTTTTTCCCTGGGTCCTGTTGTTGCAGGAGATTTTGTGTGTGCCTTTGAGAGTGAAGTCTCTATTTTGCAGACCTGTGGGGCTCTTTCAATTAAGCCCTGCTGCTGCTGCTGCTAAGTCGCTTCAGTCATGTCCAACTCTGTGTGACCCCAGAGACAGCAGCCCACCAGGCTCCCCTGTCCCTGGGATTCTCCAGGCAAGAACACTGGAGTGGGTTGGCATTTCCTTCTCCAATGCATGAAAGTGCAAAGTGAAAGTGAAGTTGCTCAGTCATGTCCAACTCTTAGCGACCCCATGTACTGCAGCCTACCAGGCTCCTCCATCCATAGGATTTTCCAGGCAAGAGTACTGGAGTGGGGTGCCATTGCCTTCTCCTGCTGTCCTTCAAAACTAAATGCTCTGAGGGCTTGGCCCCCTGATGCCAGAGACTCCCCCTGGCCCTGTGCCCCCCATGCAGGAGAGCCTGCTGTGTGGGGCTCGGGGCTCTCACTCCTGCGGGAGAACAACAGTATGACTTTTCTCCAGTTTGTGGGTCACCCATGCTGGGGGGTGGTGGGATTTGACTGTATCATGAGTCCCCCACTCCTGCCTCTAAGGTTGTGGTTTCGTCATGTCTTTAGTTGTAGAAAATCTGTTCTGCCAGTAGATACTATCTAGTGGATACCTATTGGAATCGTAGGTTCCAGTCTTTGTCACTGATGGTTGTTGTGGCTTTGTGTGCTCATGAGAGGAGGGGAGCTTGGGGCCTTTTCTGCCCTGCCACCTCTCTCCTCTAAGAGATGCACCTGATGGACTTGAGGAATGTGCTTACTTGTGAGCTCCTAAAGGTAGGAGCGTTTTGTGTTAGAACTTTAGTCTCTAGCATGTTGTTGTTTAGTCGCTAAGTCATGTCTGACTCTTTGTGACCCCATGGACTCTGTAGCTTGCCAGGCGCCTCTGTCCATGAGATTTTCCAGGCAAAGAACATTAGAGTGGGTTGCCATTTCCTAATCCACCAATATACAAGAGGTGCAGACAAATACTGTTTGATTCCACTTATACAAGTACCTAGTGAATGCATGCATCTGTCTTTGACTGCCCATCACTATGTCTATCCATCTTCCCTGGTAGCTCAGCTGGTAAAGGATCTGCCTGCAATGCAGGAGACCCCAGTTTGATTCCTGGGTCATGAAGATCCCCTGGAAAAGGGATAGGCTACGCACTCCAGTATTCTTGGGCTTCCCTGGTAGCTCAGATGGTAAAGAATCCACCTGCAATGCAGGAGACCTGGGTTCGATCCCTGGGTTGGGAAGATTCCCTGGAGGAGGGCATGAAAACCCATTCCAGTGTTCTTGCCTGGAAAATCCCCATGGACAGAGGTGTCTGGAGGGTAACTGAGTGACTAAGCACAGCACATGTCTATCACCCTATCGACCTTGTCAACTCAAAAGAGGAAGCTTAAGGTCTGTGGCTACCAAATAAGAGTCAAGAACACAAATAGGACATCATCAAGGACATAGTCTGAGGACAGAAATAGAATTTAAGTGAAAAAAAAAAAAAAGGCTCTGTGGAGGTAATCATACAGAGTGCACGCATGCTCAGTTGATCATTTGTGACTGACTCTTTGTGACCCCAATGGGCGGTAGCCTGCTAGGCTCCTCTATCCATGTGTCTTTTCAGGCAAGAATACTGAGTGGGTTGCCATTTCCTCTCCTAGGGGGTCTTCCCAGCTCAGGGTTAGAACCCGTGTCTCCTGTGTCTCCTGCATTGGCAAGCGGATTCTTTACCACTGAGCCACCTGGGAAGCACCCAATCATACAGAGACCTAAGTTGAAATAAAATTTTTGTTGGCTATAAACTTTTCTTTTGAGGGGAGTAAGGCTCTGAAGCTGTTAAAAAAAAGAAAAAGTTGCTCTTGGCTTCCATTGACTCAACCTACCACTGCCAGGCTAATCTTCAAATCTGCTACTTCTATTGGTTAGTTTCCCACTCATTTTCATCAGCATCCAGTCTAAGCTTCTTTGTCATTTAAAGGTGTTCACTTTCTGGTCAGTGATTCCAATATATGGTTGTTTTTTTTTCCCCCCTTTCCCACCAAACAATTCTCAGATATCAAGTAGGTATCCTTGGAGAAGGAAATGGCAACCCACTCCAGTATTCTTGCCTGGAGAATCCCAGGACAGAGGAGCCTGGTGGGCTGCCATCTATGGGGTCACACAGAGTCGGACACGACTAAAGCGACTCAGCAGCAGGAGCAGCAGCAGCAGCAAGTAGGTATCCTACAGTGAAACTCTACCTGGAGGTGGTGACGAAAGTGCCACAAGACTACCCTCCACTTCAAATGCCAAACACAAGTCAAGTCCAGGCTGTTACTTATACTTCTCCAGCACCTATTCTTACTGTAGTCCAAAGGCTACTTCACTAACAACAAAAGAGGAAATTCCAAGTGTTTCAAGAACTCTTTGTCACTGGTGGTTCAGTGGTAAAGAATCCAATGCCAATGCAGGGGACAAGGGTTCAATTCCTGGCACCAGAAGATCCCACATTCTGAGGAGCAACTAACCCATGTGCCATAACTACTGAGCCCATGTCTGCAACTACTGAAGCCTAAGCACCTAGAGTCTGCTCTGCAGAAAGCCACTCCACTGAGAAGCCCTTATACTACAACCCTGCTTGCTGCAACTAAAGAAAGCCAGAGTGCAGCAGTGAAGACTAATAATAATAAAAAGAACATGCCTGCCAAGGCAAGAGATGGATCAAACCTATCAAAGTAGGTTTGATCCCTGGGTTGGAAATCCCCTGGAGAAGGAAACAGCAAGCCACTCCAGTACTTTTGCCTGGGAAATCCTATAGACAGAGGAGCCTGGTGGACTACACAGTCCATGGGGGTCTCAAAGAGTCAGACACAGCTTAGTGACTAAACAACAGCAATGCCAGAAATGGGGATGAAGACCAAATTTATATTTCTTATTATAAACTCCAATATCACATACATCATAATTTATTACCCACACAGATATACGCTTCCCTGGCCAGTCTACTTGTGGGCCAAAGTCCTTGATCCTTAAGTTTACTAGGCAGTTTCTCATTTCACACCACTGCAGATCTGGGCTAGGCTGTTCCGTCAGACTCTATCTAGTCACATTTATTCAAATCCTACAGGATTCCAGAGCATGGTCTAGCACACAGATGAAGTCATGCAAAAGTCACATATGAAGCCCAGCTTTCCCACTTAATGGCTGGTGAGATGGGAGAGATTACTTGGTCTCTTCAAGTCTGTTTCCTAATCCATAGAATGGAGAAAATATAAGTATGTACTTCACAGGCTTGCTATGAAGATTATATAAAACAATGCAGGTAATCTGCCTAGCCCTGTTATTGGCCTATGCTGCTGCTGCTGCTAAGTCACTTCAGTCGTGTCCAACTCTTAGCGACCCCATGGACTAAAGCCCACCAGGCTCCTCCATCCATGGGATTTTCCAGGCAATAGTGTTGGAGTGGGGTGCCATATAGTGAGCGCTTAAAAATAACTTTAAAAAATTATCACAGTTCCAAGCCTACTTCCTATGCTTGGAAGGAAGCATAGGATTATATGCTCTCATTTTGATTATATTTCTCTCTTCTTTACTCACAATATTTCAGTTGTACCATTTATATAATGTCTTAGGCTGTTTATTATTTTGCAACATAACATCTTTATGGATGTGAGTGCCGACCTTCCAATGGAGAAGAAACCATAAAAAAAAAATGCTCTCAACAGCCACAGAGAAAGTACACTTCAAAGGATATGTTCATTTATTTTCATTGATGGGTTAAGTGGTTAATTGATTGCCTCATTCATTTATTCAGTAGATATGCCTTGAATATTTAAAGATTCATAGAGATGAATTAGAAAGATTCTGCCTTAAAGGAGAGAAAAAGAAGTGTATAAATTACTAAGACACTAAGTAAAAAGTCACAAGTGTCTGTAAAGTACAATGATGGTTCCAAAGACAGAAGGATGGCAACTGCAAAGCTTTCCCGAGGAAGAACTGGTTTTGGAGGGCAGGCTGTGTGAGGTGATTAGAAACTAGTTGGTGAGAAGTGGGTGGCTGAGAGGCAGAGGGCACATTCCAAATCCAGGTTTGGGCACCTGCACAGGCTTGGGGCTGGAGAGTGCAAGCACCCATGGTGAACAGCAGGAGAACAGCAATCAGACGGGGGCATCTAAAAGCTCTTTGCAAAATTCACTCAACCCCCCCCAGGCTTTTTAATTAACACAACTGTGACCTTGGAAACTTCAGTAAATCCCTTTGATTCTGGCTGTTTTTATTGATTTTTGGTAGTAGGACTTCAATGCTCAGTGGGTTCTCCCTGAATTCATTGTCCAACTAGTTACACTCACGCCACTGTCCTGCCACTCCACATATTTCTTTGAAAAGTGACTTCCCTCTCTTAGAGAGGTCCCTCTTGCCCGCAAAGTATAGAATATTTGGGCTTTCCGTGGCTCAGATGGTAAAGAATCTGCCAGCAATGAGGGAGACTCCAGTTCAGTCCCTGGGTCGGGAAGATCCCTTGGGTAAGGGAATGGCAACACACTCCAGTATTCTTGCCTGGAAAATTCCATGGACAGAGAGGCCTGGTGGGTTACATACAGTCCATGGGATCACAAAGAGTCGGACATGACTGAGCGAGTAACACACACATACACAGAGAACTTTGGAGGGCTTTGTGTTTATTTAAAATGCATAAATATCTCAGCAATGAAATTTATACCAGCAGTTGAAGTGGACCATCCAACCTGCTGTTCTTCACTAGGGAAGGTTCTATAAAGAAGACCCAAATAAGTAATTACAATGATACTAATTACCAGCTCAGTTTAGCTCTGTCCCAGATCCCAGAACCTACAAGTAGGGCATCAGAAAAGGAGTCTTGAAGTTCCTGTAGATGTTCTAATAAATCATCCCAGCATGGATGACACCAAACTTGGTCTATGATTTTTGAAGGGCAGAGAGGACATACTGACTTTTCCCTGCTTAGGAAGTTTCTATTCACTTCCATAAACAAAAAGGCACTGACAGTGGAACTGTTTTTCTTTTTTTTGGGTGGGGGTGGCTTTTTTTGAATTGCTTAATAAACAAAGTCAATACCCTTATCAAGGCAATACAATTGGGACCTTCTTGGAAGTTTCTGAAATTTACATGTTCAGGACATGAGCATGTGGACACGCCCAGTTCTTTAAAATCTCTGTACCTGACAAGTAGAAACTGTCTCCAGGTTTAAGCTATATGAAAAAGAACAGAACGCCAAATTTGAAAAGCCCAGCTATAATTCTCATTATCAACAGCTGACAAAATTGAAGTTTGAAGAGGTTGAATGACCTGGGTTTTATAGGTGCCATAAGTGCAAAAGCTGAGACCCAAATTCTAAACCCACGCTCTTTCTTTTTTCTAGATTTTCAGCTCAATGCCTGTTCATTCTCTTCTCTAATCTTACCATTTCAAAAAACCTTTTCAAATAAATCAGTTACAAATCCAGTCTCCATGTCTATAGCCACAGTTTCTTTGCTAGATAACTGTAGCAGCTTACTAACCTCTCTACCTATCTCTGGTCTTCCCCCAACCCTCTGCTGGGGACACGACTGAGAGAAGTATCTTCAGTACTACACAGAATGCACTGAGGTCTTTTAACACCTTTGGAGTGTTCCTCATTGTCCCGAGTTGTTTGTTGTTTAGTCACTAAGTTGTGTCTGACTCTTTTCCATCTGCATGGCCTGTAGCTCTCCAGGCTCCTCTGTCCATGGGACTCTCCAGGCAGGAATCCTGGAGTAGGTTGCCATGCCCTCCTCCAAGGGATCTTTCCAGATCCAGGAATCAAAACTGTATCTTCTGCATGGGCAAGTGGATTCTTTACCACTGAGTCACCTGGGAAGCCCTTATCCTAAGTGGAAAGGATTAAGTTCTTAACATGGGTATTAGGCCAGCTCCACATCCCACTTCTTACTTTCAAATTTCTGTCTAGTCAGGCTCATTCATCCCCTACAGAGCGATAGTCTTCCTCTCTCTAGTTCATTTGTATTAACTCGTTTTAAAAAATAGCGAGTGTCTATTCCACGCCAGATCTCAAATTCTGAGATTTCCATTTATAAAATGGAAACATGTAATATACCATACAAAATATTTCCATTTATAAAACAGGCATTGCATCTAGCCCAGGGCATTTAGAACGGAGGTAAGCCAATATGGCTAAGGGTCTGAGCAACAGTCGCTGAAAAACTGTTTCGGTAGATTCCTACCTGTATAGGAGTTGTTTAGGATTGAGAAAGAAGAAACTTCTCTCAGTCATGTCTGAGTCTTTGTGACCTCATGGACTGTATCCCGCCAGGCTCTTCTGTCCATGGAATTCTCTGGGCAAGAATACTGGAGTGGGTTGCTATGCCCTCCTCGAGGGGATCTTTCCGACCCAGGAGTCAGACCCAGGTCTCTCACATGACAGGTGGATTCTCTACTGTCTGAGCCACCAGGGAGGGAGAGGCCATTCTAAATGAATGGGAGAGTGCCTCACACCAGTTTATCCAAAATCCGCATGATACTATCACATGACCAGAAGCATATATAGGCTTTTGCTACCAGACAGAGCTGGGAAAATCAGAGTAGGGGTCATGGTGGTGTGGGTTATGGTTGAGGGAGTAGTTTGTTGCTCTACCACCCCCAGTTTTTGGACCTGGAGAGTGCTGGTGTGTAATAGATATTCAATACTATACGGTGGTTGTCTCAATGACCACATTTGGGCAGACAAAATCAGATTAAAACAACGTGAATGAGTAGTGCTAAACAAAAGTTAAATAGCAAATGCCAACTGCCATAGAAGAGAGCGTAAGGGAGGTGGACATCTAACGTCATGGACTTTGCCTTGATCTGGAGGTTGGATGTGGGTCCCTTTATCTCTCTATCAGTACTTGGAACTTACTATCTTCAAGGCATTATTCTAAGAGCCTGCCAAATACTAACTCATTTCCTTTTCATAATAATCTTATAAAATAGCTACTATTATTAACTGCACTTTACTAATGAGGATACTGGTGCACCAAGAGGTTAAGGTCCTCGCCCAAGGTCTCTTAGCTAAAAACGTACAGATTTAGAATTAGAGCACAGTGAGTCTGGTCCAAAATCTGTGCTTTGACCTCTCCACTACAATGCCTCTTTATTTACCTAGCAGGTGTTCTCTAAATATTTCAGCCACTGTAATCACAGCTCCTTTGAGGCCAGATGTCTGCAGTCTATCTCAGCGTGGGGAGAGGCAAAGTCAGCTCTCAGACTGCAGAAGTTAGGCTAGTAGCCCTGCCATGTGGGTGCTGGTATATAGGAAGATACACGTCCTGGATCTGACTTGGGCACGATCCAGGTTTCTGGAAAGACCGTTCAAAACTCTACCGCAGACTATCTGTTCCATTATAGTATTAAAATGACATCTCCCTCTCTCGTTGTCCCTTATCTAGGCTGGAAAGAACTAATGTTGAGGAAAATGTGTTGACTTTCTTTGTTCCTTTTTTTTCTTTTTTGGTCTCTAATGTTGTAAAAATGTAGCCTAAAGAAAGCTCTAAAGAAATGTTCCTAGTTACATGTCAACCTTTGTTTTTCATCAGAGTGTTTAAGCTAGTCTTTAAAATGTCTTCATTTTCTCTCAGGCTTCTGTGATGGAAAATAAACAATACAAAATCTACAGAAAATTTTTTTTTTTTTAGATTCTCATTAAATAGAAGAATTAATTGAAACACTGAGAGGTAGCAGATTTGCTTTGTTCATTCTCCTGATAGTTTCTATCTTAAAGAAGAGATTCATCTTTTTAAATTCCATGGTATTACTACATTACTTAGATCTTAAAATGCTTAGCCTTGCATTGTTATTTTATATCCAGAGAGAAAAAGTCTTTGAATTTGGACTTGCTTTTGAACAGAAATCACAAAACTGTCCGTGCACAGGATCCCAAATTCGGGGCCTGGTATGAGCCACTAACATACCTGTGGAGTTTTGACTCAATGAATTTGACTATTCTTACCTCGTATAAATGGAATCAGATAGTATTTGAGTAGACTAACGCTTAATGAAGAGTTCTCCCATATCCTTATACAAAATTACATATTACTACAAGCTATGGACCTTCAGAGTCACACTTAAAAGCATTGAAAATTAATTTTGAAACTATCAAAGTTCTACTATGCATATTTTTGCTTCCATAAAAGATTAAACTATTTTATTCATTCCTCCTCTCCTAATGGAGAGATTAGAAGTTTCCCAAATAAGGGTTAGGATCCAGTATGTAAGGCTGCGTGTATTTTCATCTATAGGAATTCATTTTGGGCTTCTCCAACAGCTCGGCAGTTAAAGAATCCGAGACTTCCCTGTAGCTCAAATGGTAATGAATCTGCCTGCGAGGCAGGAGACCAGGGTTCGATCCCTGGGTTGGGAAGTTCCTCTGGAGAAGGGAATGGCAATCCACTCCAGTATTCTTGCCTGGAGAATTCCATGGATGGAGAAGCCTGGTGGGCTACATACAGTCCATGGGGTCACAAAGAGTCGGACACGACTGAGTGGCTAACACAGTCCCGCAATGCAGGAGCCATGGAAGATGTGGGTTCGATCCCTGGGTCAGGAAGATCCCCTGGAGGAGGAAATGGCGACCCACTCCAGTATCCTTGCCTGGGAAATCCCATGGGCAGAGGAGCCAGGCTACAGTCCAAAGAGTCGAGAAGAGTTGGACGTAACTGAGCACAAGCGCGGCACAGCATGTAGACAGACACTTCAGGCAAATAGGGCAGTCAAACAGACCTCGCTTTTTTCAGCCTTTGAGAGTAGGGAGCCCTTGTTCCCAGTGTGGAGCAAAGGGCTGGAACAAAGGAGACATATGCATGTATTATTGTAGGAAAGCGCTACCTGATTCCACCATGGAAAGCAAACGCATCAGAGTCATGACTCAAATACAATGAAGTGATTGGGTGTTCTCACCTAGGCTGTAGGTGTGGATAGTAAATGAAAAGCAGGCCCATGTGGTGGAATCTTGAGGGCACTTGGCAGCATATAATGTCCACTTTCCTTCCTTGACATTGTTCTTTGCTGGGCAACTTGGATGCTGGCAAATGCTGTCATCATCTTTTTTTCTTATAAACAATATGACTAAGATTAATTTGGGGATATTTCACTGAATGCTTTCTTTTACAATGAGTTATGAGGTCAGACTATTTGTGACTGATATTTCTTGTCTGTGATCCCTGGCAAAGCTGGGTTCTACTGTGTTCCTTCTTCTTATCAGTTTGGAAAATGAGAAAAAATGAGACTGTGTGCCTGTCTTTAATTCTGTTATCAACAATTGAGGGAAAACATATGTGGTTTGCATGTTACCAAGGCGATCTTTTGTAAACAAACTGTCATTGTTAATTTCGGGGAGTGTTTCTGATTCATTACTAGCAATGATTTTGCATAATATAATCTCTTAGAATCTGATATGTAAATCAGAATCAGATATGTATATCATTGAATCCATGCCCCTTGCATTGGAAGCACAGAGTCTTAACCATTGGACCACCAGGGAAGTACCTCAACATTCTTCCTTGTCAACAGTATATACAATTATGGTTCAACATACCATAAGTAATTTTACTGAATACCTATTTTGTGCCTAACAGTATTCTAGGTACTGAAGATAAAAAAAGCAGTCTAAATTCTTGCTCTCATGGAGAAGGAAGATCATTAGAAAAAAAAAAAAAGAGAGAGATAATTGTATGTAGTGTTATGGAGAAATTGAAGCAGGCTATCATCTTAGTATGAATATGTAATAATAGCATACTGTGATGTTAAGAACAGGGACACGGGAGCTCCAGCACTACCCTGCTGTGTGATCTCAAACAAGTTGTTTAGCCTTTCTGTGCCTTAGTTTCTTTATCTCTAAAATGGGCGCAATCATAGCCTCTATCTCAAGGACTTGCTAAAGGGTTACATGTATGTAAAGCACTTAGAGTAGTGTCTGGCATTATAAGCACTTTGCAACATTTCCTTTCGTTATCTTAGCATTTACTGAGCACTTTCTAGGAGCCAGAAATTTTTTTTTACTATTTAGATTAGATTCTTAAAAAAATTTTTTTTAATTTATTTTTTGGCTGTGCTGGGTCTTCATAGTTTCAGCTCACGGGCTCAGTAGTCGTGGCACACTGGCTTAATTGCCCCTCGGCATGTGGGACCTTCCTGGACCAGGATTGAAGCTGTGTCCCCTGCATTGGCAGGTGGATTTTTTAACCACTGAATCACCAGGGAAGTCCCAGGAGTTCTGATTATGACTCGCTCATCAAAATTACCTTATGAAGAAGATATTACCAACTCCTTTTCACAGATGAGATAATGAGAGAGGCTTAATAATTTTCTCAAAGTCATGAAGCTAGAAAGAATCAGAAGCACTGTCTTTGACTTCTGCTCTGTCCTCAAACATCTTTCTGTCTCTCTTCATAAGAAGTTTTATTTTCTTCCAAATATTGAATTTCCAGCAGTTCAGTAATTAAACTCATTATGTCTGTAATCTCATGTTTGTGACTAGAATGATAATATATATTTTCTGACAATAAAATTCATCCTCAGGTTTTTTTCTGATTCTGATATATTTTTTTTCTTTTATATGTCTTTGTTTTGCTGCTGCCTAAAGTTCAGCTGTTCATTATCTTAGCAACACGTTTATATATATTTGATATCATTTTAGTCAAATAGAATTCATTAGTTATCAATGTAATATGTTGCCCCTTGGAGATTAGATATAATTTTCTATGGCATCTATACTTTTTAGGTTAAATGCTTTAGTGTTGAGAGCTTTAGAAAGTATTTCCATTTGTGATGCCCCAGATTTTATCCATT
The DNA here is from genome assembly GCF_029378745.1 of Bos indicus. Lineage (NCBI taxonomy): Eukaryota > Metazoa > Chordata > Mammalia > Artiodactyla > Bovidae > Bos > Bos indicus. Next base: position 12,284,317 of record NC_091788.1, on the reverse strand, counting down.
TAGTTGAAATTCAAAATTGCTACTATTTTCCTTTTCATGACCTTTCCAATGTCTTTTTTTTCTCTTCCTAATCATAGTTCCATTTAAACCAAATGACATGCAGAAATCCTCACTTCAGTGGTAATCTGCTTTCTTTTTATATCCAGTTTTAAACCATAATCACTACTCTCTTCCTTCATTTGCTCAGACACTTGGTGTGCATTTTATTAAGCAGCATCTTGCAGATTTAAGGAAAGTGCCCTCTTAGAGCAAAGGGGAGTTCTAAAGCCCCAGGGCTTAGCAGTACAAGGTAGCTTTGCAGATTTTAAGACCATGCATGTTTAATAAGGCTTTGAAGAGAAGTGCTATCAAATGTATAAACATGTCCTATATTAGTTGTGTGATCATGGACTTTTTTCCTTTCTAAAGAAGTGAAGAATTAAAAAAAAAAAAAGTGAGGACTAGGTGAGGACACAAAGTATGATAGTTGAACTCTGTTGGCCCCGCTTGGGATAAGGGAGACCACTGTTGGACTTCTGCTTCTGCCGCTTAATTGTGTAAATTCTCTGACATCTTATTCCCTCTCACATGTAAAAGAGATAATAACTTAACAGTGTTTGTGAAGATGAAGTGGTTAACATGTAAATATTGAGAAATGCTAGTCACAATGATGGGTAGCCACAGAATGGGAAAGACTAGAGATCTCTTCAAGAAAATTAGAGATACCAAGAGAACATTTCATGCAAAGATGGGCTTGATAAAGGACAGAAATGGTATGGACCTAACAGAAGCAGAAGACATTAAGAAGAGGTGGCAAGAATACACAGAAGAACTGTTCAAAAAAGATCTTCATGACCCAGATAATCACGATGGTGTGATCATTCACTCACCTAGAGCCAGATATCCTGGAATGTGAAGTCAAGTGGGCCTTAGAAAGCATCACTACGAACAAAGCTAGTGGAGGTGATAGAATTCCAGTTGAGCTATTTCAAATCCTGAAAGATGATGCTGTAAAAGTGCTGCACTCAATATGCCAGCAAATTTGGAAAACTCAGCAGTGGCCACAGGACTGGAAGAGGTCAGTTTTCATTCCAATCCCAAAGAAAGGCAATGCCAAAGAATGCTCAAACTACCACACAATTGCATTCATCTCACACGCTAGTAAAGTAATGCTCAAAACTCTCCAAGCCAGGCTTCAGCAATACATGAACCGTGAACTTCCTGATGTTCAAGCTGGTTTTAGAAAAGGCAGAGGAACCAGAGGTCAAATTGCCAACATCTGCTGGATCATCGAAAAAGCAAGAGAGTTCCAGAAAAACATCTATTTCTGCTTTATTGACTATGCCAAAGCCTTTGACTGTGTGGATCACAATCAACTGTGGAAAATTCTGAAAGCGATGGGAATACCAGACCACCTGACCTGCCTCTTGAGAAATCTGTATGCAGGTCAGGAAGCAACAGTTAGAACTGGACATGGAACAACAGACTGGTTCCAAATAGGAAAAGGAGTACATCAAGGCTGTATATTGTCACCCTGCTTATCTAACTTCTATGCAGAGTACGTCATGAGAAATGCTGGGCTGGAAGAAGCACAAGCTGTAATCAAGATTGCCGGGAGAAATATCAATAACCTCAGATATGCAGATGACACCACCCTTATGGCAGAAAGTGAAGAGGAACTAAAAAGCCTGTTGAAGGTGAAAGTGAAGAGTAAAAAAGTTGGCTTAAAACTCAATATTCAGAAAACGAAGATCATGGCATCCAGTCCCATCACTTCATGAGAAATAGATGGGGAAACAGTGGAAACAGTGTCAGGCTTTCTTTTTCTGGGCTCCAAAATCACTGCAGATGGTGACTGCAGCCATGAAATTAAAAGATGCTTACTCCTTGGAAGGCAAGTTATGACCAACCTAGATAGCATATTGAAAAGCAGAGACATTACTTTGCCAACAAAGGTCTGTCTAGTCAAGGCTATGGTTTTTCCAGTGGTCATGTATGAATGTGAGAGTTGGACTGTGAAGAACGCTGAGTGCCGAAGAATTGATGCTTTTGAACTGTAGTGTTGGAGAAGACTCTTGAGAGTCCCTTGGACTGCAAGGAGATCCAACCAGTCCATTCTGAAGGAGATCAGCCCTGGGATTTCTCTGGAAGGAATGATGCTAAAGCTGAAACTCCAGTACCTTGCAGCTCATGTGAAGAGTTGACTCATTGGAAAAGACTCTGATGCTGGGAGGGATTGGGGGCATGAGGAGAAGGGGACGACAGAGGATGAGATGGCTGGATGGCATCACTGACTCGATGGACATGAGTCTGAGTGAACTCCGGGAGTTGGTGATGGACAGGGAGGCCTGGCGTGCTGCGATTCATGGGGTCACAAAGAGTCGGACATGACTGAGCGACTGAACTGAACTGAACTGAGCCACGATGATAACAGTTATCATTATTAACCTACTCTCTCCATGTTCATTTGTGATTTTTTTTTCTTTGAGTTCTTGAAACTGGTTCACTTCTTAATAGGTGGACAATTCATGGTGATAAAATCAGAAATTCACAGGTGTTTATGTTTATTATTATCCTTAGAGCCAGCATCAGCTTCTCCACAGGGTCCAACCCATTTTCAAGATGCTTGGGCTTAAAAAAGTCACCAGCACTCAGATCTTCATTGACTGATTCAGTCATTTATTGAAACCTTATTCACTACCTACTGTGGTATCCCTGTTTTACCATGAAGCTTATAGTCTGTAGAGAGATTGGACAGTGCTTTACATGAATTGCAAGACGGAGAGAGAAATGCAGCAGTACAGGAAACTGAGATAGCATGTAGGAAGCAGTGTTACTCTATTGCAGATGGAGTGAAAGCCAGGAAGCCTTCCTGGAGGAGGTGATCTTTAGCTCACTTTTCAAAAGAAAAAGAATATGTCAAGTAGAAAAAGGAAGAAGGAAATTCTGGGCAGAGAGAGTAATAATTGCTAAGTCACAGAAGATGAAAACATATAAGGCTCAATATGTGAATTTAAGTTTTATTCTAAAGACCAACTCTCATTTTATAAAATAAATAGATTGTATTTTACATTCAGATATTATATTGCATCTTCTTTATATCTTGTTCCATAGTCTCAAGCTCTCTGTAATTTTCTTTTTTGGGGTTTATAATTAGGAAAGACAAAGATAGAATTTCAATGAGGAAACACAAGTTGTGAGAAATATAACAGCTTGGAGGGGAAACCCTACAATAATGCATTGTATAATATCTCAATATCACCAACAATCACAAATGATCAAATAAAAGATTAACAAGAAAATCTACTTTCTTTGCTTCCAATTAGAAGATGAAATATGCATTTATCAGAAGACTATTAAAAATGTTTTCTGTTGAATCTACTAGAAAGAGGGGGAAATGAGTTCCTAACTGTAATTAGAACTATCCAGGTTGAGAACATTTGATTTTCCTCATTATTTTATCATCATGTCTTCCCTGCTACCCTCCTCCCAACCCCACCATCTTCACATCTTTATTTCTTTGGACTGTGTTTTGATAATGATTGTGTAGACACTCTACTTTCATTATTTCTCACTAATAGTTACTCAAAGCAACTTTTGTCTGCAATTTTATGGATAATTATGTTTCTTTAAAAATACTCTTTGTGTTTTTGCTGCTCACTGCCAAATCACAATAGCTGAGAATTATCACTGAAACTCTTTAACATCCCTCCTTTTGCTTCCTAGAAGAGTCTTCCACAATGAATGATACCTATTTTTAAGAAATTTAAGCATCTAAAAGAAAATAAAAATCTTAAAAATTTGGATAAGATAGGCTGTGATTATATTACAAAAAGTCAATTGCTTATAAAGATTCTTCTGAGTGACCTTAAACAAAGAGGAATTTATATATTCACTATCCCATAGTAAAGATTATTAAATACCTTTATATGAAAATGTCTATTATATGAAACTAGGTAACTCTTGCACATATTTCCAAGAGCATGGGTTGATTTTAACCCTGATTTAAGATCCCTTTGGACTCCAGTGACCCCATTTGAGGATAACAAGTGTTCCAGATTTTTCTAGAAAAAAATCATATTAATGAAGAACAATTGCATGAAGGTTTCTTTTAGAAATTATGATCCCCTGGCAATTTACACTGCATATTAAGTATTATGATAGTCACATTGAAAGAAAATGTAACATTTATAAAAGTATTTCTGACTTGAGGAAAATATCTTAATGTATGAGGAGCAGATGTAAATGGTAACCCAACTAAGAAATAACAATTGTTTATTCATTGATTCTCTAAACTGTTAAGCATTCTCCTATTAAACATTTTTTTCCTCCTTTAAAACACTGCAAATAAGACTTACTGCTATTCCTCTCTGCTCTTAGTTTCAATTTACACTTGGATAAGTTACTCATTAATTACATGGCTGCCTGTAAGGGCAAAAGGAAATGAGGTCGATGGAGATGAAATGGAAACAAGACTTCTCAGCATATAAGTTTTAATATTATTTTGATTTTTGAACTCATGTAATTATACTACCATTGAAAAATAAGCTTAAAGTGATAAACCATTCATCATCAATCGAACATTCACCCACTAAAAACATATGTTTTCCCAAAATATGTTTATTTAGCAAACTTATGGAAAGCTTGATCATTCTAGATTGATTCAGCTATTCTTATCATGATTAAAGAATTATGAAACACTATAATGCTAAAGAACATTTGAAGAACAGTATGAAGCACAAGGGACTTCCCAGGTGGCACCAGTGGTAAAGAATTCACCTGGTAAAGACTCCAGTGCAGGAGATGAAATTTTGATCCCTGGGTCGGGAAGATCTCCTGGAGAAGGAAATGGCAACCCACTCCAGTATTCTTGCCTGGAAAATTCCAAGGACAGAGGAGCCTGGTGGGCTACAGTTCATGGGGTCGCAAAGAGTTGGACACAGCTGAGCCCACACACCACTTCCATGAAGCACAGGAAATGTAGTCAGAGGATCTGGGTGCAAGTTCAAGCCACAGCACTGACTCGCATGACCTTGGACCAGTCACATTACTTCCCTGACCTTCACTTTCCTTATCCATGCATTAAAATGATGATAGTATCACTTTTTTATTCACCTCTTGGAGTTCTGTGTATCAGATGAAAAACTGTAGTTTCATACTTGTGCTAGTTAATATTTTAGACTTTATTCAATGTTTCCAAGACTTACAGAAAGGTACAAAGTTAGCATTCAGTTCACTGGGAAAAAAGTATTTGGTTTGTTTAATTTCTTTGTTTTCACACAACAAGCAATGAAAGTAAAACTGAGAGTATCTGATTTTGGCAGCCTGGTCAGCAGATGCCAGAATCAATCTAGGGAACACATAACCTACTCTCATACATCGACTACTTTTTCAGCAAGCAAAATCAATATTTGGGAACTTTAGTTAACTATCATGACTCCTAAAATGCTTTTCAGTGGGGATGAATTTGCTCTGCCACCTGAGGTTCGAGAGAAAATGCAAGGCGTGAACATTTGTTTAGTTCATTCATTCATTCTATAAATATTTATTGACCTCCTACTGTGTGCCAGGCATGGTTCTAGGCCTTGAGGAAACAGAAGTGGTTAAAACAGATAAAACTTGATGCTTTCATGGAGTTTACATTACGGTAGAAAATTAACTGAACTTACAGCTGTTTTTGGTTCTAACCACACAAATATATGCACCTTAATTTAAACAGCCGTTCTCACCTTCTGCTAAAACAGCTTAAAACTGTTTTTTGGTGGCATAATCCTTTATGTGTCCAAGGCCAAACATGAAAAACAAAGAAAGCTGCTCTGGTTGAATGGGAGTAAGGCCAGGACTCAGCTGTCTCCTCCCATATTCCCTGACCCCTGCTCCTGCAATTCCTTCACTGGACTCTAGGAGTCTTCAGAGAGCATTTGGAGACTCCCATTTATTTCCACATTGGTTCTGTTCCTTGAAGAAATCTCTCAAAAGGCTTGTCTCTACAGTCTCCTAAGAGTCTTCTCAAGTTCCTTTCCCCTCTAGGTCTGCTTTTCTCTCCACATAGTAACCACATTATAGGCTTTCTGATACTTGTAATAATAATGAGAGTTAGCACTTATTGAAGATGTGCTATTTGTCAGGAATTGTACTTAGCATTTTACATGCTTTGGGTCCCTTAATTCTCAAAATCATCCTGTGTCATGGGTGTGAATCCCCATTTTACAGATGAAGAATGATATTTCGAGAGGTAAATTAAATTGTCCAAGAGCACACAGCTGCTAATGGTAGAGTTAGAACTCGAACCCTATCTATTTGATTTCTCAGTAGAAACTCTTAATCACTAATGCTTCCCATATTCTGGGAGGCTCTGGTCCTCTTAGGGATAACTCTAAGCACAGTGTCAAAGCTCTGGTTAGAGCAGAAGGGCACAGTGTCTACTATAACGAGCCTGTTGTTGAGGGCTGTGATCTTAGCTGTCATTTATGACTGCTGTCTACATTCTAGTTATTCCACATCCATTTCCTTCAATTCTTCCAGCAACTCTGGGAAGTAAATATGATCATTGCTTTGTAATAGGTGAAGAACTCCAGGCTCAGAAAGGTTGTCAATCACATAAGTCCTCACAGGTACTAAGTGAAGCCCTCTGCCTGCCTTTATGCCAGTCTGGGGCCACAAATATTGTCAGAACTGAACCACAGACCCGAATCTCCAATAGCCTGAAAAGAACAACAACAAATTTAAAAAAGAAAGAGTAATTTTTTTTTTTTTAATCCTGGATCTGCTCCCTGGCCAGGGTCTACTCCAAGACAGTCCTGCTTGTCTCTGTTCTCAGTCACATCTGCTTTCTAAACTTCACGATCCCACCCGCTTGTGGGCCCTGCCTGACCTGAACACTCCCATCTCCGTTTCCCCGTCTGGCTTATCTTTTCCCCCTCTCTTCCTCTCTCCCTTCTCTCTCTGGGTATATGGCATTTTCCCTTCTTTGGATTCTCCATGTTCTTTCCATCCCTTGAGATTTTTCTCTCCGACCCTTTTGTCACCATGTGAATCTGGCTCCTCTTCCTCTCTCCTATGACAAGCAATCTAGTGCAGTGGTTGTTCTGGAGTCTTTCTGACTGAGACTGAATCTTGGTTTTACTCTACTGGTTAGCTGTCTGACCTTGGGAGAACCACTTATGTTTTCTGAGTTTCTGCTTCCTCAGTTGTAAATGAGCAAATGGAAAAGGCAATAGAAATGATCTCATAGGTTCTTGAAAAGTTTAAATAAGTTAACACATACAGAGATTTTTGGTTTCCTCAGTGGCTCAATGGTAAAGAATCCACCTGTAATGCAGGAAGTGCAGGAGATGTGGGTTCGATCCCTGGATGGTGAAGATACCTTGGAGGAGGAAATGGCAACCCACTCCAGTTATTCTTCCCAGGAAAATCTCATGGACAGAGGAGCCTGGTGGGCTATAGTCCATGGGGTCACAAAGATTTGGACACCACTGAGTGACTGAACACACACACACATACACACATACATACACACACATACACATATACACACATGTATATAGTGAGTGCTCCATATAGGCTAGTTTTAATTATTCTCTTTCCTGCAATCATCTTCCTTTTTCTCTCATCAATATTTTCTTATACTTTAGTTGAAATTAAAAAGTGAAAAGTTTATGTAAAATAGATACATTAATTCATTGGCATCATTAAATTTTTTTGTTTGGTCTACATTTATTAAATGCCTACTATGAGCTAGGCACTGTGCTAGGGACCAGGGATATAACAATGAATGAAATATGCTTTATCTTGAGGGGTTTACTCGTCTTGTGACTAGTCAAAAATGCTTTCCCACTGCTAAGCCAACTGAGACAAAGAAGTAGAACATATGCCACTGCTACATTGTTTGTGATATCAAAAGATTAAAATGATCAAATGCCCACCAATATGGGACTAGTTAAATTGGACTTGGACAAATTCATACCTACTTATCCTTGAGAGTAAAGAAAATATTGTTTGGGGGAGATGCTTCCTTCTTAACCCTCTCTCTAGTTTTTTGTTGGTCTGGGTTTGATCTGGCTTAGTGTACTCTAGGCCTTCCCAGGTGGTGCTAGTTGTCAAGAAATTGTCTGCCAACGCAGGGGACATAAGAGAGGTGGGTTCGATCCCTGGGTCGGGAAGATACTGGGAGGAGGGCATGGCAACTTACTCCGGTATTCTTGCCTGAGAATCCCATGGATAGAGGAGCCTGGAGGGCTACAGTCCACAGGGTCACAAAGAGTCAGATACAATTGAGTGACTGAGTATGCACACACATACTGTACTCTAAGGACATACTTGAGTTTCTAGACTCCAAGAGTCTAGATCCAAGTTCTTCTCTTTTTCTAAAGTGACCACCTTATTAGCTTGTCTAATGCTAATGCTAAGTCACTTCAGTCGTGTCCGACTCTGTGCGACCCCAGAGACGGCAGCCCACCAGGCTCCCCCGTCCCTGGGACTCTCCAGGCAAGAACACTGGAGTGGGTTGCCATTTCCTTCTCCAATGCATGAAAGTGAAAAGTGAAAGGGAAGTCGCTCAGTCGTGTCCGACTCTTAGAGACCCCATGGACTGCAGCCTACCAGGCTCCATAAGCTAATGTAATAGTAATATAATCACTAGTGTGATTTTACTTGGCCTCTGTAGGTACATTAGGGAAAGGGCCATGTCTGTTTTGCTCATCATTCTAGCTCTAGCATTCAGGGCAGCGTGTCACTCATCAGAAGCATTTAATAAACATTAGCTGGATAAAAACTGGATGAATGAATTTTTGTTTTGTTATTCCTTAATTTTTGTAATGCATCAGCAGTTCTTTATTAAGAAAGCAAATTATCCTTAGCAGTGGAAACATGATATGAGGAAACGCAAAGAGGGAATAAGAGAAGATTATTTTGAACCAAAGCACAATTTGGATACTTTTGCCTTCTACAGACTTAGTCAATGAGTCTACCAGGAATCTTATTTGGATTAGGAACCTATACAGCACATTAAAGATGTATATTTTGTATTTCCTAGGCTTGTTTTTGTTCCATGCTGAAGTTGCTATTACTTGCGATTCTGAGAATTTAAACCGTTCTATTTCAGTTTTCTGTGCACTTGATTTCCTGAAATTGATTTTTTTTCATATTACTTTCTTTCAACCTCAATAAATCTGTTTGTAGGCTTAGTAATTACAATTTAATTTATTAAGTGGACAAGATTTAGGCTACAATGAGTCTATAAACAAAGAGACCATGTATAATAAGTTGTTCATCTTGGAAGCAGCCACAAGCAATAAGTGCTTCCACTTGAATTACACTTAAAACTATTATTGGAGGGTTCAAATCCTATTAAACACAGAAAGAGAAATTTCCATAGATACAGATCTTTTCCCTTCCCACAAGTGGATGAAAGCAGAATATCCATGTTTTAAAATATGTGGAATAAGAGAACATTTAGAAATTAACTGCTTGTAATTATTATTCTTAGACGACAAGTTTTAATTAGAAGACACAGTAAACTAACTTTTACAGGAGCTCAGCTGGAAAGAGTCTTAAAAATAATCTCTCTAACCATCTTAATTAACAAGCAAGAGAATCAATGTTCAGAAGAGTGATGTGGCTTAAACGTGGTCAATAAAGCATTGGCTGCAGAGTCAGGGAAAGGAGAACAAAGCTGTATTTTTATATTTGAGGACTGGCTTAAATAAGGGGATAGTCAAAAAGATGTGGGGGTGAACTAGATGGGAACCCAGAATACTGAGTTAAGAGGTATTTTAAATCTGTTTTGATCTATTTTCCTTTTGATGGAGTTAAGTTAGTAAGTATTTTAAATCTGTCTTGGTTTATATTCTTCTTTTCATCTCTGTGGAGACAGTTACCTAACATCCTGAAATTTCTTAGCAAATGGGAGGGTTATCTAACAATGATTTGTGCACACTCTGCATTATTTGTATACTGAAGAATGGGATTAAGGCTCTTCATTTCCATGTATTCAGCTGGATGTTTCTAAAGATGAATAAGGATCTTAGAGATGTTTCTGGGTTGTCAAAATGTCTCCAGCACAAGGATATACTTAGTCTCTTTCAGTACTAAGGAGTGAATGCTTTATGTTACCAGATGCCACGGGATCCACAAAATCATATAAAATCATTATATAGGTGGATTATATAGATGGATACAAGGATTGATATATTTAATTATGGAATGAGAGTTGCTATGGAGATGGGAAGAGGGATGATACAGTGGGAGTAGGCATGACATATAATTATCTTTGTAAAGATTTTTAATCCCTTTGAAATGATTTTGGGATATTGTATTCCCAGGATAGAGAATGAGGTCAAGAGAGTTTTCTAAGAGTAGGAAATGGTATCTCCCTTTGTCGTCATTACATTTCTCTAGGTCCAAACTGGTGTATGGACAAGACAGAGGGATTCAGCATTGTTAATCATTAAAGTATCTGGAGAGAACCTTCTAGTGAATCTGTAGACTCAATTTCCAGGAATCATCTTTTTGGTCATATTTTATAATTCTATGTGTTAGATGGAGGCTGAGGAGAAAACGAAAGCAACTAGGAGAAGGCTAGAAAACGGATGCATTGAGGAAACATCCTGGAGATTTCCAGTTGCAGGAGGTGGTGGTATCCTTTAGTGGATGTATACGTATATGAGAAAGAGCTGAAGAGAAAGACGTGGCTAAGAAGCACAGATTCTAGAGTCACATGACGTTTTGTTTCCTAATATTTTGGTAAAAATTAGAACATACCAACCAGATTAACTAAAACAGATTTCATGTATCATACTTGGAGAAATCGGATGTGGCAATAGACTAAGGATGAACTGATTGATGATGGAAAGATGGATGGATCGATAAAGGGGGCTCCAGGAAGAATTTAGGATGAGAAAGAGGAAAATCATAATATAGTTAATCTATGTATTGAACTAGCAATATTTCCAAATTGGTGGTTATTTTTTAAATTAACAATAATTGTTTATACTTTTAACACACATGCACACATACACACACACATATACATACATAATTTAACTGTGATACATGAACAATAGCAATTAACAACAGTAAACTAGAAAGGAAAGGAAAGTTGTATACATAAGAAATCCCTGAGATGCCATGAGAATTTTTTAAAAATTCCTTTATGTCCTTTTGATCATAATGGCTTATCGGATGATTTCTTGGGCTATTTAAGCCATCTGTCCTCATGAGCTATTATAGAGATTAAAAGAATTAAGGAATTTACTAGCTGCTCAGCCTTAGTAGCTATGACAGCTTTTAAGATGTTGAACTGCTTTCTTATATAGAGGCTGACTAATCTTCAGCTTCCCTACCTGTGAAACGAAGAAACTGGACAAGATAGTCCTAAAGGATTCCTCCAACTCTTAATTTCTGTTTCTCAAGGATTCTGGTTAAACCACACAGAATGCATCAAGTTAGCTAGACTGTGCATTCATTTCTTCTTAAATCATGCAAAAAATGGAAAAGGGTGTTATGTTAGTGACAAAATGTTCAAGTAATGGAATTTATGCTTCTATATCACCCAAGGTCATTTAAAAAAAAATCTAGAATATAATAACTGGAGAGTTATTCTGATAAATACCTTACCCATCCTAACTTTTCCTTTTTGTAGGTAAGAAAACTGAGACTCATAAAGATGAATAACCACCACAAGGTCACACAGCTGGAGTTAGGGCTGGAATCAGAATACTGGCCTCATTGAAGTCAAGTCAAGAATCCCACATGGTAATTTTCACTCTAAGGCTCATCTTGAATTTTTCCTAATGATGCTGGTGCAATTTCTGATCAAGACCCACAGCTGGACCTTATGAATCTTGCCTGGGCATTTAAGATGCAGTTATTTGCACTGAGAAAATATTTTGATATGCCACAGCTGCTCATTCATATGCATAAATCTACATAGACACTGGTTTAAATAAAGAAATGTAGCTTACACTGCAAGTAAGCTTCTTGAATGTTGCAAATACTCTCCTTTCTGAGAACCTTAACGTGTAGAAGTTGCCGATAGTCCTCCAAGGTTAAATTGCCTATTAATTTCAAGCTTTCATCATGTGTTTGATCTTAAAGAGAAATGCACTATAGTCTCCAATTCTGGTTTAAGCTTGATGACTTAATTCAGAGTGGTTACTTTGAAGATCAAAGTTTCACTTCATGTTAAAAAAGAATATATACTTCCCTGCCCCACCCTGCATGAGCTACATAATTTAAAAGAAGTAAAAAAGATTCTTTAAATTAATTTCTGTTTTAAAAATAGTAAGTTACTCAAAGAAAATTTACAGTGATGGCTGAATAAATTTTTGGCTCACCAAGCCATCAGGATGGGATTCAATCTTCCCTTTTCCCGACTCAGTGCTTCTTTAATTCACTTGCAGGAGAGGCCATGAGGCAAAAGAATGAAGCCTGAATAGGTTCACTGTGCCACTGGCTGAGGAATTCTAGCAAGATTCAGGAACTAGGTTGATAATCTGTATTTAGAAGGGAGGGATTGGCAAAATAGAGGTGACACATGAACTTCTTACACCCCCTGAAGCTTGATCTGTTTCTAGTAAAACCACTGAGATATGACCGACCATTGAGCGACACGTGTCAGAAACCACACCTCGTGATGTCTCCTTCTGTGACTTTGCCCAGTACTCCTGGTAGGAGTCCCACCCAATAGTGTCAAGTGGCAACTTTTGCAGAGTCCCTAGGTATTCTAGAGCAGTGCTTCTCAAAGCTTAGTGTTTGTACACTAATAACCTGTGGATCTTGATAAAATGCCGATTCGTATTTAGTTAGCTTGGGTTGCAACTCAAGATTGTGCCTTACTAACAAGCTCTCAGTTTCTATCTACGCTGCTGGTTCACAGATCATGTTTGGTAGACCAAGACTCAAAAGTAACTCCTCTCTTCCCGAAGCTTCCTACATGGCTCATTTCATCACTTCTTTTAGTCTCTGCTGTAATACCTCAATAGCAAGAAGACCTTCCCTACCCACCATATATTTCTCTGTCACTATCAGCCTTACTCTTATTTCTATTTATTTATACTACTTATCACCTTCTGACAAATTTTATATTTATTTGAAAGGGCCACTTTGGTTTACTGATATATCATTTTCCAAGAATGTCAACTGAGGCATAGTAAGTGTTCAGCAAAAAAAAAAAAAAAAAAATCTATTAACTGAATGAATATGGCCACTCTGCCACAGTCCCATAAACCAGACCACATTTATGAGCGTCCAGGCAATAATTAACTCTGTTCTTTGGGATTTTCCTTTAGGAGCTCAGATTATTCTGTTAAAGAATAAAAGGCTGAGGAAACCAGGCCACTGGCTACTGAAGTCTCTGCTCACTGGTGGGGACCACCATTGACTTCCTCCTTCCTACTTTCAGGCCGTTCTGAAGCCCTTGTAATGTCCCCAGCAATGCTCTGAGTAGCCAAATTAAAGACAAGGGGATATTGGTGGCTTTCATGGGAAGAGCTTGGCAATTAATTGTCTCTACTTTGTGCTTTATCCAACAATTTATATTGTTCATTTGATTCTCCTAGTGAATATCTGGTGGTTTATTATTTCAACCTCAGTCAGTAACCTCACACTAAATATAGGTGCTATTATATCAGTGGGAAGGCAATAAATGCTATAAAGGTTTGCCCCAATCTGACCCAGGGGAATGCTATATTAGATTCTTTGTGACAAATGTATAATTAGGTTGTAATCAATTCCTCTTTTATTCATCAATGGTATTAAAGTTGTGTTACCAAGCTCTAAAAAATGTGAGTGCTTTAATTATCTTTTCTTTGTTCTATATTACAGACCAACAGCTGTAGATTTTCTGCAGTACAGGATAAAGAGAGTTTATCCACTCAGGTTGCTAAATGTTTTGTAACAAAAAAACAAAAAGCACCACCTAAAAACAGCATCAACACCAAATGTCCAATCTAGGGATTCATTTACCACTGCTGCATCTAATATCAAAATCCCAGGACATTCATTCAATATTCACTCTGGAAATATTTCTTAAACATCTGTTATTAATATTTTCCCACACACTAAAGATATTATATTATACTTCTAAAACAAGTGGAGACACATTTGATAACTCTTTAATAAAGCATAGTCAAATTCATATTGAGCATATTAACCTGGGAGATACAATGAGTGGTAGAAGGTTCCTTGCCCTCCAGAAGCTCCCTTGAGTGGAGGAACGTGCAAATTCCACAAGGGACATACCAGGTGTCTGAATGTAAGTCTAGGGAACTCAGAGAAAGAGAAAATCAACAAGAGCTCAGAGAAAACTCAACATTGATTCAGCAGACTAAAGATGGCTTTGTAGTGGAACTGGCGTCTAGGGCCTTCAAGATGAGCAGGAATACTACCAGTTGAAGAGGAGAAAAGGGAATTCCAGGCAGAGAAACCCACAGGAGCAAAGGCCCATAAACATTACAGTTCAGGACCTAGGTCAGGGACATGGAGCAGTCCTGTGAAGCAGAGGGACAGTGAAAAAGGATGATGCTGGTCAGTGGTAGTGGGGAAGAGGGCATGGAGATGGCTGTGATTATATTGTGAAAGGTGAGGAGTTGGGTACAGGCATCTTGGGGTGATATCATTTAGAATGGTGATTCTGAAAGCAATGAGGAAGATGACAGAGAAGGGTAAGGAAATGTGTGTGTGTGTCTCTGTGTGTGTAGGGTGGTAGGGGCATTATGTTTCTTTTTTCCAAATAATGTTGGAGTAATTTCGTTAATTGTGTATAGGTAACAAATTTTTTATAAGAATTAATTTCTCATATTGCTTAAGTAAAATTTTTTCTGAAGTATCAGATACATGATGCTTTAAAAAAAGGATTATTATTAGGAAGGTAATACATGCTAATTTCAAAGCAAGCATGTGAAACAAATTGGATAAAAAGAAAGGTGGTAGAAATGAATCACAGTCATACCACTGGAAGAAAACATTGTATATGACTCTTTAAATTTGGCTTTAATTCTACCACCTAGAACTGCTGCTACTGCTGCTAAGTCGCTTCAGTCGTGTCTGACTCTGCGTGACCCCATACTCAGCAGCTCACCAGGCTCCCCCGTCCCTGGGATTCTCCAGGCAAGAACACTGGAGTGGGTTGCCATTTCCTTCTCCAATGCATGAAAGTGAAAAGTGAAAGTGAAGTCGCTCAGTCGTGTCCAACTCTTAGTGACCCCATGGACTGCAGCCTACCAGGCTCCTCTGTCCCTGGGATTCTCCAGGCAAGAACACTGAAGTGGGTTGCCATTTCCTTCTCCAATGCATGAAAGTGAAAAGTGAAAGGGAAGTCGCTCAGTCGTGTCTGACTCTTAGCGACCCCATGGACTGCAGCCTATCAGGCTACTCCATCCATGGGATTTTCCAGGCAAGAGTACTGGAGTGGGATGCCATCGCCTTCTTCAATCACCTAGAACTAGACATTGAATAATATTGACGATGGATAGAGTAATTCACACAACTGGGACCAAGCTCATTTTAAGCAAAAGTAAGTATAACAACTTGGGCCTTACCCTGTGCAGTGAAAATTGCCAAGGAAGACATTTATTGTTATGTTATGATAATTATAAATTATTTATCATTATTTCAAAAACTGTGCTAAGTACTATGAAATATGCAGTTGGAAATGATTTTATATTTTGCATAACACACTTGTTTAGCACATTTTCTGCTTTGAAGCAAAAATGAAAAAATAAAAGAAGTAAAAATGAATCCCTTCAATCTTCAGTTACTGTTAAGTGAAAACTCAAGTACTGAAGAACGGCAAACTTTTATTCATTAGTTCAACAACTTTGGAAGAAATACCCATTATTTGTACAGTACTGAAAAATTTATCTACAAACAAAATATAGGTTTTGCTGTCTGCAACACTTTGGTCTCACAGTCATAGGTAGGTATTTTCTCTCCCTGCTCTCTGGAATAGAATGCCCACCCATTTTCTCAAAGTCTGTTCCATCTTCCCGTTTTCGTGAAGCACTCTTGTGCTGTTCTGGCTCCTGCACGTTTACTCCTGTGACATTCCATAATTCTTAGAGATGGTACCATGATAATGCAGTTTCAGTCATCTGTTACCAGGAACTGATCTCTATTAAATGTATCTAAGTTTTTCTCTCCTGAATAAGATAAAAAATTTTTTTTCTTAAAAACAAAGAACTGGGATGAGGGTAAAAGTGGAATTTTCTGAATATTTAGCAAGGTATCTAGAGTTTTCCTGATAAAATGATTTGAATATAAGTGAAAAACATATTTCCTGAAAGCCTGATTCTTGACTGTATCACAAGAGATGTCAATAAAATCAGTCTTAGCGTGGATACCTTGCAATACTGATGCAAATGAAGGGGACTTGGTGATAATTTCCTAATGGAATCTCATGGCATATTCTTCTTTTCAATTGTAATTTTAAAGTTAAATTGTTCATTATTTCTTAAATATGTTGTATAATTTAGATGTCCCTAACTGACCTGAACAACAATCCAATCAGATTTCCATTTCAAAAAATAGTTAAATTAAGGTTCAGTTACCCATTAAATTTGCAAAGGGAGAAAAATGATTGCTTATTGTTGCATTACCACATTTCCAACTGATTTAAAGCCGTGACAAATTAGAATGCAGTCAGACTATTAAAATAGGCAAGTCATTCTGTGAATTTGATTTGTACTTTGGCATTTTGAAATACTAAGCTTGTTGTTGTTATTTGCAGATTTCTTCAGAAGCACTTTAAAAATCGATTTATGTGATTTATAAGACATGTTTTGGACAGGCATCTTGATAAAGTACAGCACAGTATCCAAAGTGAGTTTATTGCTTAAAGGAAACAAAGCTGTAAGGAAGCTTAGGATGAAGATTTATGCTGATAGAACTAGGACATGCTTATCTTTTACTGTAACTTTTAAAGCTTGGAATCATTCTGTTTAAGGTTATTTGAATGACTGTCTTCACCATCAAGAGTTTCTAATTGATGTAACTATAGTTTGGACCATCTTATCAATCTGAAGAATTGAGATGAAAATTTTCAGGGATATTTATGTCTTGTGTCAGATCATACAGTTTGAGACAAAGAAAACAGCTCTCAGTAAAATGGAAGAATCTCACGAACAAGTTCTTAATCTATATGAAGTAGAATTTGTTCATCAAATTGTGTTAATCCAGATCTTTTCATTTTCTGTTTTACAATGGAGCTGTTTTACTTTGGAGTTGTTTATTCCTATTAGAAGACATATCTACTAAATTTTAAGAAGTAGAAAAACTTCTCAAAACACGTTTCCTTGTTGATGTTATCTTCCATCTTTGACAAACACAAATCCCCTCTTCCCAGGTGGCTCTCTGGCCATATCTGTGCTAGGCCAATAGAAGAAAGCAATCGATATTTTTTGGGGGTGGGGGGTATAACTTAACTGCAAATTCTAAAGTCAGGCAAAGTAGAAGCAACGTATCAAAATGCATAATGGCAGTTTTCTTTATTCTCTTGTAAAACATGTGGTTGGCCACCATTAATGGTAAAATCTAAGATGTCACAGGAAAGACACAAACCTCAGTCTTCCAAACATCAATAGAACAATTGATGCTAAGAAATAGTCATTTGAAAAGGCCAAATAAGCCTCTTCATGCACAAAGGCTCTTTCTTGAATGTGCCTTGTACTTTCACGTTCGCCTGTTAAATTCTCCTCTCTGCTAGCCACGTGAACCAAAAACAGTTAACTATGTTTCTTGAAAATAGAACCATATTCCTCTGTTTTTCTGTACAAAGCTAGTCCACAGTGATATATGTAACTATATTTCATTAACGAAAGAGAAATTTATGTGTATATATATTTGCTAATTTGCTAAGAAATCAACTCCACAATGGGTAACATCCCAATTGTCTCACTGAGCCTCATTCTGATCACAGAAACAGATGTTGAAACAAATTTAAAAAAACAGGGTTTGCTAATCCAATTTAGAATATTTTATCAAGTCTTACTTGGCTAATTCAACTCAAGATATCTCACCAAGTCTTAGGGTTTATAGTGATGTATTCCAAAACAAGGGAAATAGCAGAAAAGGCAAAAATAAAATAAAATTCCACATCAAGGACATCTAAAAACCCTGTTAGTGTTAATAAAAATAAGTCATTGCCACAGGAGAGAAAATGGTCTACTGATCATGGTCTATTTCTATAGATAAGATCTCTCCCCTTGCTTCCTAAATCTTAATTGTTTTTATAGTATCCATTGCTGACCAAAAGTGTATACCAGGTAAGACTGTAAATGAAATAAAGTTGATGCTAGTTGTTATTTGTTTGAATTCGTATTTGCAAACAGGCCTTTATAACTATTAGATTTTTTCCTTGGAAGATTAAGAGTAACAAAACCTCATGTTCTTTCGACATGAATCACCAATTTTTCACCATAGATTGTTTATAAAAATCTTGTTGGTAGTAACTAGTTAATATCAGTGATCAGAAATGTGGTTACCCATTCACACAGAAACGCATCAGAACATTCTAAGTTTGAATTCTCACTGACCTTCAGGTTGATATTGTGCTATAATCGTCACCGTCTGTCCAGCCCCCTTCAGCGCTGCAGCAGCCTGTTCATGGGATGCTCCACGAAGGTCAATGCCGTTCACCTGAAAGAGAGGAAGCCAGAGAATTTTGGCACTTTGTAAGGCATGTTATTCTGATGTGTGCTCTGTTGCTCAGTCATGTCTGACTCTTTGCGACCCCATGGACAGTAGCCCGCCAGGCTCCTCTGTCCACCGTATTTTCCAGGATAGATTACTACAGCAGGTTGTCATTTCCTACTCCAGAGGATCCTCCCAATCCAGGTAGACAGAGGGAAAAAATTTTCCCAGAGAGGCTGTTTAAGATGATGTTACCTGCCTCAAAACCCTTCATGTCCTACCCAGGCATTGGAATGCTAACTTAGCAAATTTCCTGCTCTTGATAACTTTAGTTAGCAGAGATGTGGAATTCTACCCAGGGCGTTTGTGCCATGGTCTGAGTGGGTTGAAAGTTTTGTCCACCTAACTCCATTAAGATTTTAGTGTGTGCATTTAATATGCTTCTATGAGTTTTGTGGATTTCTGGGATAGATAGGAGCCTTCAAAATTAGAAGGAAAATGGGTTAATAAAGAAAGATACATGTAATATATGTAGACAAGTATGTGCTGACAGAATAATATATTCATATGAGATTCTGGGGGAGACTGTGTGGAATGGGGCTGGCCGCCTGCCAAATCCCCCCGTTTGGTTATATGCCTCATCCTGTCATCCTGAGCCTGGTTAGACAGCTCTGAGCCTTGTTCCAGAATAAACTCAACTGTCCCATTTCTTACGTATGATCCCAGAATGAATTGTGACAAAATGAAATAGAGAATTCCGGGAGTTTATGTTGCTCTTACTAACTCCCATTTTGGGACCCATGCCAAAAGAGAAACAGAGCATTTGAAAAATAAGCACAAAACTCTGCTGAGAGGGGAAAAAAAAATCACTCAAGTCAAATTTAATGAGAGGCAGAAGCTAAAATCTTTCTTGAATCAATTCAGTCTAAGCCAACACAATATAATTACTAAGTGCTTTCCAACGTCGGGGCTCTGTGACTGCCCTGATAGGGGGACGGAGGATGGGAAACAAAGGTGAACAAGACAAGCCCCTAAGAAGCTTTTCTTCTTCAACTGAACACACGGTAAGTCCAGTTTTCTAACCTACCCAGCTGATATTAAAATTCTGTTTCCTTTAACTTATAGGGAAGATGGCTAGGGACCATGAAGAAGAATAAAAGAACTGCTCGGCCCATGTACACATAAAATAGAGAATGTTTTCACTTCTCATCAGTCTTCTTTGACAATGAAGGGGTCATGACTGGGGGGTGGCCACTGTGTTTCCCTATCAGGCCTGGAACATCTGTAATCTTTAATCTCACATGCTGGTCTTCTCATAATAACTTTGTTAAAGTCTCCTTACTCACTTTTACAAATTGCCTGGTTTTCTATTCTGGCGAAAGCATTGATTGGCTTTCTGTGCTTACTGAGAGCATCATTGACGCGGTTACACTGGGAAGTGTATTGAGTGAGACTGGGCCTGGCTGGACCATTCTCCTCTAGCTGACGGACTGTCATTATCACCCCTCTGAGCCTCAATTCTCACCTGCTTCACGGGGAAGGGACTGTGAGGCTCAAGCCTCTCTGAACCATAAAATTTCAGATTTAATCCTTATATAATGACATTCATTTCAGAGACTGTCCAGGCATTGATGAGTCAGAAGTATTAACTCAGAGAGCTGAAAGAGAAAAAGTAATCTGATCTTGGCTCCTACCTACAGGAATCGGAATGTACAAGCTTCAAGGGCCAAATGATCTCTTCTTTTGTCAAACAATTAGGGTTAACTTTTTATTAAAAAATAATATATGATCATGGTAATGAATTCTTATATTTTAGAAAGGTATAAAAAGAAAAGTGAAAAGTCCCCTCACCATTTTCATTTCCAGAGGTAACAACTGTTAGCAACTTCTTGTGTATGCTTTTTAGAAATCTGCTATATGCATGTGCAAGTGTGTGGCTTTAACTCTATTTGGTTTTGTCTAGGTTTTAATTGGAGAAGGCAATGGCACCCCACTCCAGTACTCTTGCCTGGAGAATCCAATGGACAGAGGAGCCTGGTGGGCTGCAGTCCATGGGGTCGCTGTGAGTCGGACACGACTGATCGACTTCACTTTCACTTTTCACTTTCATGCACTAGAGAAGGAAATGGCAACCCACTCCAGTGTTCTTGCCTGGAGAATCCCAGGGACGGAGGAGCCTGGTGGGCTGCCGTCTATGGGGTCACACAGAGTCGGACACGACTGAAGCGACTTAGCAGCAGCATCAGGTTTTAATACATTATTGACTTTCTGTTTAAATGGACAGGATCATATTAAATATATAATTCTATAACTTGTTTTTGTTTAGTTTTTCATTTAACAATATATCTTGGACATCACTCATATCAGTTCATATTGTCTTACCTTTAAGTGGGAGCCTGTATGCCATGGTGTGGATGTACCAGTAATTTTTTAGTAGGATCCCTACTGGGGTGGCTAAGGCTGTGTCTAGCTTTTTGCTACTACAAATACTTAGGAAGGTGTTTCCAAAGGATAAATACCTGGAAATACACTTTCTAAGCTAAAAGGTATATGCATTATTTGTTTCTTTTAGTTTGCTCTTGTATACTTAAAAAATATGTATTTACTAAGCAAACAGAAACTAATAATGAAGAAAACACAAACAGGCCATAATCTCATTGGCCAGATAATGTATTGAAATGAAATATATAATTAATATTTTACAGTCAGCCCTTCATATCTGTGGGTTGTGCACTGGCAAATTCAACTCACCTCAGATTGAAAATATTTTTAAAAATTTCCAGAAAGTTCCAAAGAGCAAAACTTGAATTTGCTATATACCTGGCAACTATTTACATTGTATTAGGTTTCATAAGTAATCTGCTGCTGCTGCTGCTAAGTCACTTCAGTTGTGTCCGACTCTGTGCGACCCCATAGATGGCAGCCCACCAGGCTCCCCCATCCCTGGGATTCTCCAGGCAAGAACACTGGTGTGGGTTGCCATTTCCTTCTCCAATGCATGAAGGTGAAAAGTGAAAGTGAGGTCACTCAGTTGTGTCCAACCCTCAGCGACCCCATGGACTGCAGCCTACCAGGCTCCTCCACCCATGGGATTTTCCAGGCAAGAGTACTGGAGTGGGGTGCCATTGCCTTCTCCGCATAAGTAATCTAGAGATAATTTAAAGTATATGGGAGGATGTGAATAGATTACATGCAATTACTATACGATTTTAAATAAAGGACTTAATCGTTTGTAGATTTTGGTATCTGTGGGGTTTGGGGATGAGGACTGTCCCTGGAACAACTGAGGGACAACTGTATGTTCATAATGCACATACATGAAAATTAAAGCAATATAAAAATTTTATTTTTAAAAATAAAATTAAAAAAATTTATTTTTTATAGAACGCTTCCCCTACCTCTTATTATCCTTGCCAAACGTACCATATGGATGGCTTCTTGTATCCACTACCAATTATTTCTGTTATGAATATAATCAGGTTCATACAATTATAAATAATTTTACACAAAAGATAATATTTTATATATTGCTTTATACTTTGTTTTCTTCCATTTACTAACGTATCTTGGAGGTATGTTGAAGTTATATATTTTTTATATTGAAGTATAGTTGACTTACAATATTATATGTTTCAGGGGTACTGCATAGTGATCCAATATTTTCATAAATTATACTCTACTTAAAGTTATTATAAAATAATGACTGTATTTCCCTCTGCAATACAATTTATCTTCCTTGTTTATCTATTTTATACATAGTAGTTTGTATCTCTTAATCCCCAGAGTATTTTTCATTCGTATATTATACATTATCTCATTCTTTTTAATAGCTGTGGAAGGTTCTATTAGTCAGTGTAAAACAATTTATTTTACCAGGGCACAGTTGTTGGATGCTTAGGTTGCTTTACTATTTTTCTATCATAAACAGAAGGATAAAGGGTATTAGGGTTACATTCTGATAGCTATTGCCAAGTTGTCTCCAAGAATATATACTCCCACAAAAGGTACATGGTTGGCTACTTCCTCACACTCTTGTAAAAACTGCTCATACCCCAACATTTGACTGTGGTTATTCTGATAGGTCGGAGAAGGCAATGGCACCCGACTCCAGTACTCTTGCCTGGAAAATCCCATGGACGGCGGAGCCTGGTAGGCTGCAGTCCATGGGGTCGCTAAGAATCGGACACGACTGAGCGACTTCACTTTCACTTTTCACTTTCATGCATTGGAGAAGGAAATGGCAACCCACTCCAGTGTTCTTGCCTAGAGAATCCCGGGGACGGGGGAGCCTGGTGGG
Source organism: Bos indicus (assembly GCF_029378745.1). Classification (NCBI taxonomy): domain Eukaryota; kingdom Metazoa; phylum Chordata; class Mammalia; order Artiodactyla; family Bovidae; genus Bos; species Bos indicus. The sequence continues at coordinate 12,261,414 of NC_091788.1, read as the reverse complement.
CTGCTGTCTCTGGGGTCACACAGAGTCGGACACGACTGAAGCGACTTAGCAGCAGCAGCAGCATTCTGATAGGTAAACAATTATATTTTTAAATTTTATATTTCTTCACTTATGAGGTTAAACATCTTTTCATATGTTCATTGGTTATTTAAATTTCCTTTTGTATAAAACACTTGCTCATTTATGTCGCCTTTTTTTTCATTGTTTGGATAGCTTACACTTTAAAAAATTTATCTGCATATTAAGAATTTTAAAAAAAGAATATTAGTTCTTCATCTCAGATAACTATTGCAAATATTCTTACTAGTTTTGTGTTTGTATTATTTATTATTGTATTTTAAATATTTAAACTTTTCCCTTATCTTCTATTTCTTGCCAAACTGAAGTTTAAAATGTGTTACATAGTCACATTATTTTTTCCTTTTTAGCTTTTGAGCTTTGTAATATATCTTCCCTTCTCTGATATATATTAAACAAATTATCCATGTTTTCTTCTAGTAAAACCCAGGTTTAATTTTTAGCTATTTAATCTTTGATCTACTAGAATATATTTTAGTATTTGATGAGCGAACCAGGCAAACAAACCTTTTTTTGAGACCTTTCCTTTACAGCATCAGACTTCTACATCTTCCAGTATTCTAACCATCCTGTGAAATTTTCTCAGTTAGTACACTAAGGAGGCATGAAAAAATGGGAAGGAAAAAGGGATTTGGAGTCAGAACTAGGTTTGAATCCTGAGTCCACCATTTGTAGGTAAGTAACTTGGGAAAGTCATTTAACTTCTTTAAACTTCAGCATCCTTACGTGCAAAATGGATATAATACCTGCCTATCAGGACTGTCACATGTAGTAAATGAGACAATAATTGTTGAGCCCCTAACATAGAGGCTAGCACAAATTGGCATTAAGGAAGTAGTATCTATTATGCTGTGTTTTTCTTTAAAGAACTGTGATTATAAGTGAGGAAATAAAATCTAATGGAAACTAATGAATAAATAATATAATGTATGGGTTACTTCATGGTTTTCCTTTCTTTTTCTTCTTTTTTAAAAAAACGTAGAATTTCAGAGGCTTCCCTGGTGGCTCGGTGGTAAAGAATCCTCCTGCCGATGCAGGAGACACGGGTTTGATCCCTGGTCTGGAAAGATCTCACATGCCACACAGCAACTAAGCCTGTATGCCACAAGTATGGAGCCTGTGCCCTAGAACCTGGGAACCACAGCTGTTGAGCCCATGTGAACAATTACTGAAGCCCGTGTGCCCTAGAGCCCATGCTGCACAAGAGAAACCCCCACAGCGGGAAGCCTGCACACCCCAGCTGGAAAGTAGTCCCTGCTTCCACAACTAGAGAGAAGCCCGCACAGCAGTGAAGACCCGGCACAGCCAAACAAACAAGCAAACCACGTAGTAGATGCAATCCTCAGGTTTGGGGAAAAGGTACTAACTAAAGGAACACAGCATTTCAGCACTGGAAGAGGTGCTCATCCATCCCATGCTTACACATTAGAGACGGTCTCCATAGGGGGATGAACCTGCCCCAAGTCCTGTCAGAGTTAGCACAGCTTAGCAACAATCCAGTTTCCCTTGCCTAGCCCAGACTTCTTTCCACTGTAGCAGGTGTAACTTATGATGTGCATGTGTTTGTTTTCCACTAGGTGAGTAATAATCAAATCCTATGTGATGATTACATTCATCCTGGACATAATTCTCACTTGTAAAGCATTTGATGCTGCTGTTGTTCAGTTCAGTTCAGTCGCTCAGTCGTGTGCAACTCTGCGACCCCATGGACTGCAGCACACCAGGCCTCCTTGTCCCTCACCAACTCCTGGAGTTTACTCAAACTCATGTCCATTGAGTCGGTGATGCCATCCAACAGCCTCATCCTCTGTCGTCCCCTTCTCTTCCCGCCTTCAATACTCCCCAGCATCAGGGTCTTTTCCAATGAGTCAGTTCTTCGCATCAGGTGGCCAAAGTATTGGAGTTTCAGCTTATGCATCAGTTCTTTCAATGAATATTCAGGACTGATTTCCTTTAGGCAGTCCAAGGGACTCTCAAGAATCTTCTCCAACACCACAGTTGAAAAGCATCAATTCTTCGGTGCTCAGCTTTCTTTATAGTCCAATTCTCGCATCCATATATGACTACTGGAAAAAACCATAGCTTTGACTAGATGGATCTTTGTTGGCAAAGTAATGTCTCTGCTTTTTAATATGCTGTCTAGGTCAGTCATAACTTTTCTTCCAAGGAGTAAGTGTCTTTTAATTTCATGGCTGCAGTCACCATCTGCAATGATTTTGGAGCTGAAAAAAAGTCTCTCACTGTTTTCACTGTTTCCCCATCTGTTTGCCAAGAAGTGATGGGACCAGATGCCATGATCTTTGTTTTCTGAATGTTGAACTTTTTCACTCTCCTCTTTCACTTTCATCAAGAGGCTCCTTGGTTCTTCTTCGCTTTCTGCTAAAGAGTGGTGTCATCTGCATATCTGACATTATTGATATTTCTCCCAGAAGTCCTGATTCCAGCTTGTGCTTCATTCATCCCAGTGATTCTCATGATGTACTCTGCATATAAGTTAAATAAGCAGGGTGACAATATACAGCCTTGACGTACTCCTGTCCCGATTTGGAACCAGTTCTGTTGTTCCATGTCCAGTTCTAACTGTTGCTTCTTGACCTGCATACAGATTTCTCAAGAGGCAGGTAAGGTGGTCTGGTATTCCCATATCTTTGAGAATTTTCCACAGTTTGTTGTGATCCACACAGTCAAAGGCTTTGGCATAGTCGATAAAGGAGAAGTAGATGTTTTTCTGGAACTCTCTTGCTTTTTTGATAATCCAGCAGATGTTGGCAATTTGATCTCTGGTTCCTCTGCCTTTTCTAAAACCAGCTTGAACATCTGGAAGTTCATAGTTCATGTATTGCTGAAGCCTGGCTTGGAGAATTTTGAGCATTACTTTGCAAGTGTGTGAGATGAGTGCAATTGTGTGGTAGTTTGAACATTCTTTGGCATTGCCTTTCTTTGGAACTGGAATGAAAACTGACCTCTTCCAGTCCTGTGGCCACTGCTGAGTTTTCCAAATTGGCCGGCATATTGAGTGCAGCACTTTCACAGCATCATCTTTCAGGATTTGAAATAGCTCAACTGGAATTCCATCACCTCCACTAGCTTTGTTTGTAGTGGTGCTTCCTAAAGCCCACTTAACTTCACATTCCAGGATGTCTGGCTCTAGGTGAGTGATCACACCATTGTGGTTATCTGGGTCATGAAGATCTTTTTTGTATAATTCTTCTGTATTCTTGCCACCTCTTCTTAATTTCTTCTGCTTCTGTTAGGTCCATACCATTTCTACCCTTTATTGTGCCCATCTTTGCATGAAATGTTCCCTTGGTATCTCTAATTTTCTTGAAGAGATCTCTAGTCTCTGTTACCCTGCTGCTGTTACCCTTAGCAATACCACATTGTCTGTGTCCCTGTGGATTTTCCTCAAGGTTTTAGCAAACATGCTTCCTCCAATCATCAAGCTTTTCAAGGTCACTTTGATTCTTATTTCTGTCTCTGAGGTTTGACTTTGTATTAGTATTCTTTGCTCAAATAACATTTTCAGAGGCATTCAAAAACAATTTACATTATTGGTATGACATTTTAAAATACCAAGTGTGACACAGTCTCACATATTTATTATTTCTATTTTCCTACTCCAGTTTTAATTTTCTCTTCTCAAAGCATGGACTGGGAAATTAGATGTCATTCATTTTTATAGAGATTAAAATGATAATCATTGATAACAGCATCAAGCAAGCTCATATATATATGAGATATTTATATATTATCTTGTTTAATTCTCAGGAGGCTGGGATTATTTTTCCAACTTAACAAATAATAAAACAGAGCTCAAAGAGAAGCACTAACTTGTTCAAAGTTAAATAGTTGAAAGAGGTTAAGGATTTAAAACAGACTACCTAAAACGCTTGAACTCTTAACTACCAGTTCCTACTGTTTTCCTTTAATAACCTGTCCATTTCTGGGGATCTGTGCCTACAAGATTCCAGTTCTGAAACTTGACGTTCAAGCTTCCTGAGACAGAAGCACATAACTGGGTGTGGCTGGTTCACTCTACAGGAGTCCCAACAACCTGATTTTGACATTGTTGTTCAGTCCCTAAGTCTTGTCTGACTCTTTGCTGCCCCATGGACTGCAGCCTGCTAGGCTTCCATGTCCGTCACTATCTCCTGGAGTTTGCTCAAATTCATGTCCATTGAGTTGGTGATGCCATCCAACTATCTCATCTTCTGTTGCTCCTTCTCCTGCTCTCAATCTTTCCCACATCAAGGTCTTTTCCAATGAGTCGGCTTGTTGCATCAGGTGGCCAAAATATTGAAGCTTCAACATCAGTCCTTCCAACTGGAAGGTGAATTCTGATGCTGAAGCTGCTCAGCCTTCTTTATGGTCCAACTCTCATATTCATACATGACTACTGGAAAAACCATAGCTTTGACTATATGGAGCTTGAGCTTCAGCATCAGTCCTTCCAGTGAATATTCAGGGATGATTTCCTTTAGGATTGATTGGTTTGATCTCCTTGCAGTCCAAGGGACTCTCAAGAGTCTTCTCCAGCACCACAATTCGAAAGCATAAGTTCTTCAGTGCTCAGCTTTCTTTACTCTCCAACTTTCACATCCATACATGACTACTGGAAAAACCATAGCTTTGACTATATGGACCTTTGTCAGCAAAGTGATGCCTGCTTTTTAATATGCTGTCTAGGTATGGTCCCACTTATAATGACCAGATCATATAAGACAGAAGCAAAATATGTAAGCTAGAAAATTCCACACATTGCCATCTTCTTATCTATACAACTGTCATTAAATCATAGAAAAAAGTTCTATTTGTTATGATATCTTTTTCATAACTATGTTGGTGATGGATAGAAATTTAATGCTTCTAGTTGATTCAAGCAGTTGTAGGTTTTGTTTGTTTGTTTGTTTTTTTCAGATGATAATGTGAAGGCAAATGTGGACCATATTCAGAGTCAAACTTTTTCTTTCTGTTTTTAAAAGATGAGCACTACTTGCATTTCATCCACAAAGACCACTGGCTTGGGGCTCCATGGAGTCCCTGAATAAATGATGCAAGGTTTTCCTGAGATATTTATTTCTTAGTATTATACAAAGGATGGTATCAGAATAAGAATTTTAAAAATGGGAAGAGCTTCCGCGACCCTCACGGACCCCTGATGGATGACGTATAGCTTTAAGCTGATTCAACCACATTGTTCTCCCACCACGTTGGCCTTCTTCATTTCTCTGATTCAGGCATTTCTGGACCCCTGCTCATGCTTTTTTTCCTACTGAGAACAAATTTTTTTTATCTCTTCCTGACCCAGGAGACTTCTCCGAGTCCTTAAAGATTCACTCTGTAGAGCTTTTGATCTCTCCATCAAATCTGAGTAAGAGCCTTGCTGAGTATTCTTGGTTGTAGGTTTTCCCCTTTCATCAAATACATTTAAATACATCACGCCACTCCCTCTGGCTAGCAGAGTTTCTGCTGAAAAATCCACTGATAGCCCTGTGCGAAGTCCTTTGTATGTTATTCATTGCTTCCCTTGTTGCTTTTGGGCTTCCCAGGTGGTACAGTGGTAAAGAATCCGCCTGTCAATGCAGGAGATGTGGATTCAATCCCTGGGTCGGGAAGATCCCCTGGACTAGGCAATGGCAACCCACTCCAGTATTCTTGCCTGGGAAATTCCATGGAGTAGAGGAGCTTGGTGGGCTACAGTCCATGGGGTCACAGAGAGTCAGATACACACACACTCACTGTGGCAGGCAGAGCTAGTTCTTGGAGCCTGGCTGCAGGGCCCAGGGATCCTCACACTCATTTAGGATCATTGGTGGGGAGGATGGCCATTTCCTGACACAGTTGGGTATTGGCCCAGTGTGTCCAGAAGGTTGCACTGGCCTGCTAATGGGCAGGGTAGAGCCCAACTGGACCCAAGGTAGGATCTGGCTTGCATTGTGAGATAGTATTTTCTTTCTGTCTGCTGCCCAGCTGGTCTACAGGTTTGTGCAGGCTTCCTGGGCAGGAGGGGCTGGTGTCTGCTTATAGGTTGCTGGGGCTTCCTTGGTGGCTCAGGTTGTAAAGAATCAGCCTGCAAAGCAGGAGACTCAGGTTTGATCCCTGCAATGCAGGAGATGCAGAACACTCAGATTCAGTCCTTGGAGTGGGAAGGTCCCCTGGAGGAGGAAATGGCAACTCACTCCAGTATTCTTGCCTGGAAAGTCCCATGGACAAAGGAGCCTGGTGGGCTACAGTCCATGGGATTGCAAAGAGTCAGACACAATTTAGCAACTGAGCTCCAGGCACAGGCATGCTGATGGGTGGGGCCTTGTCCTTGCTCAGATAAGTTGTTTGGCCTGAGGCGCCCCAGCACAGACACCTGCAGGCTGTTGGGCAAGGCTGGATCTTGGCACTAATGAGCTGGAGGGAGGCTCCCACCTGGTCCCACCTCCGCCGCACTGATGCCTGGGTGGATGCGCTCCCGAGTATGGCTGCCACGAGCCCCTGGCCCCAAGGAGAGCCGCCCTTCTGCTTTTCAGAGAGACTCTCCAAGACCAGCAGGTAGGTCTGACCCAGGCTCCTATCAAATGACTGTTTTTTCCCTGGGTTCTGGTGTTGCAGGAGATTTTGAGTGTGCCATTTGAGGATGGAGTCTCTATTTCCCCAGTCCTATGGGGCTCCTGCAGTTAAGCCCCGCTGGCCTTCAAAGCCAAATGCTGTGGGAGAAGGTGAGGGCAGGATGATTTGAGAGAATAGCATTGAAACATGTATATTACCATATGTGAAATAGATGGTCAGTCCAGGTTCGATGCGTGAGACAGGGTGCTCAGGGCCAGTGCACTGGGATGACCCAGAGGGATGGGATGGGGAGGGAGGAGGAAGGGGGGTTCAGGATGGGGGACACATGTACACCCGTGGCTGATTCAAGTTGATGTATGGTGAAAGTCACTACAATATTGTAATTAACCTCCAATTAAAATAAATAAATATAAAAAAAAAGCCAAATGCTCTGAGGGCTCGGCCCCCCTGATGCCAGAGGGCACCCCCTGCCCCCCGCCATGCAGGAGAGCCTGCTGTGTGGGGTTCGGGGCTCTCACTCCTGTGGGAGAACAACAGTATGACTTTTCTCCAGTTTGTGGGTCACCCATGCTGGGGGGTGGTGGGATTTGACTGTATCATGAGTCCCCCACTCCTGCCCCTAAGGTTGTGGTTTCGTCATGTCTTTAGTTGTAGAAAATCTGTTCTCGTAGGTTCCAGTCTTTGTCACTGACGGTTGTTCTGCAGACAGTTGTGGCTTTGTGTGCTCGTGAGAGGAGCGGAGCTCGGGGACTTTTCTGCCCTGCCACCTCTCTCCTCTAAGAGATGCGCCTGACGGACTTGAGGAATGTGCTTACTTGTGAGCTCCTAAAGGTAGGAGCATGTTGTGTTAGAACTTTAGTCTCTAGCATGTTGTTGCTAAGTCATGTCTTACTCTTTGCGACCCCATGGACTGCAGCATGCCAGGCCTCCCTGTCCCTCACTATCTCCCGGAGTTTGTGGGTGTGTAATAACTGAAGAGGGGAGTGACTGAATAATCAAGTGAGTAAATACCATATTCTCACTACATTATCTTAGGCAAATAATCAGCCAAGTTGATTTGACACTGGCATCGCCCGATGAACTCACTATCTTTCAGGAAAATCCATTTGGGGTCAGATGTAGTGAGCAAAAAAAAAAAGTTCTTTGTGTTGAATCTAAATAATCTTGCTGGTATGTTTCACTTTCTGGTTTTTGTTCTAACCTCTAGGGGAAAAAAAAAAACTGAGAAGTGAAAGTCGTTTGGTCGTGTCCAACTCTTTGTGACCCTATGGACTCTACAGTCCGTGAATTCTCCAGGCCAGAATACTGGAGTGGGTAGCCTCTGCCTTCTGAGGGCTCACCAAACATTTTGCTTTTTCTGTGATTGCTTCTTTTCCATGGTCCTCTTTCTCATATTTGAAGATGGTTTTTCCTTTTCTAGGTTAAGTGACCTCATTCCCTTCTACTTCCCTTCCTATCATTCTCACCAAGTGGCCATTTGTTTCTGCTTGCATACCCCCAGTGACAGGGAGTTCTCTTTTTCTAGTCTGTGCCACTTTGAGATGGTTCTTATGAGTATTATTTCTAGCATCTTATTGTGATTTAATGCCTCATCCGAGACGCAGCTGAGTGCAGGTGAGGTCAACTGTGGCAAAATGGAAGCTTTTACTCTATTACTTTAATGCACACCTGGTGTAGTAGCTATCGCTGGGCTTCTCAGGTGGCACTAACGGGAGAGAGACTGCCTGCCAGTTCAGGAGATGCAAGGGATGTGAGTTTGATCCTTCGGTTGGGGAAAGCCCCTGTGTAGTATCCACAGCTAAACACAGTGCTGATAAAACATCCATTTCTTTAAAATATCCACTTTGTCATTTCCTTTTCCCACCTAAGGGAAGGGCTGAACCAGAATAACACATAGCCATCGTCAGGCAGTCTCCCACTCGGGGGAGGGCAGTGGCAGGTAAAGACAATTAAGCACCGAGTGGTTACGTGCTAGGATAGGATCAAGTCAGAATGCTCTGGGACCCAGAGGAGGGGCCCTGCTGAGGTATGAGGAGGCATATAAAGGTTTTCTGGAGGAAGTGACATCAAGAATGAGATCTGAATGAGTTATCCGGGTGAAGATGGGTTGGGGTGTCCACGGAGGACTGCGGAGAGAGGTGTGGGCAGAGGAGTGGCAAGAGTGTTCCAGACAGAGACACACGCGAAGGCCTGGAGGTGAGAGCGGCTGGCACATTTGAGGCAAAGAAAGTAGTTGTTACTAAAGGGCAGAGAGGAGAGGTGGAATACATGAAGGGGATGTTGTTGTTTAGTTGCTAAGTCATTCTGACTCTTTTAAGACCCCATGTAGCCCACCAGGCTCCTCTGTCCATGGGATTTCCCAGGCAAGAATACAGGAGTGGGTTGCCATTTCCTTCTCCAGGGGATCTTCCCCACCCAGAGATCTAACCCAGGTCTCCTGCATCGCAGGCGGATTCTTTATTGTCTGAGCCACCAGGGAAGCCCAAGTGAGGGTGGTGATGATGATAAAGAGGAAGATGATGGTAGTGGCCGGTGGTCCAGTGGTTAGGGCTCTGTGCTTCTACTGCAGGGAGCATGGATTTGATTCCCAGTTGAGGAGCATGCAGTGCAATGAGGCAAAAAAAAAAAAAAAAGATGGTAGTGGTGATAAGTCATGCATATATACTTGCTCTGTGGCAGGCACTGTCCTAAGCATTTCCTATATTTCGATTTTCTTAACCCTTATAAGAGCTCTATGAAGTAAGAACACATAAGAAAGTGAAGTGTTAGTCACTTAGTCATGTCCAACTCTGCAACCCCATGAACTGTATTCCTCCAGGTTCCTCTGTCCATGGAATTCTCCAGACAAGAATACTGGAGTGGGTTGCCCTTCATTCCCTTCTCTAGGGGATCTTTCCAACCTGTTGCAGGCAGATTCTTTACTGTCTGAGCCACCAGGGGAGCCTAAGAACACGTAAGTGCCGATTTAATAGAGCGGGGGCCAGTAACCCCCTGTGAGGAACCGGGTTGCACAGCAGGAGGTGAGTGGAGTGGTTAGACTGCAGCTCTCCAACTCTCATATCACCCTCCAACCTTCTGTGGAAAGACTGCCTTCCAGGAAACCTGTCCCCTGTGCCAAAAAGATTGGGGACCACTGTAACAGAAGACACTGGGGCAAAGGCAGATTCAATACTTGCCCAAGGTTTCACTGCTACTGAATGGTAAAGCCAGGAATTAAACCCCAGGCAATCCAGTTTAAGGGTCAGCGTTCCTAACCATGATACATTACGTGAATTTACAGTTTATCTTGACTGCAATGGGAAGCCATTCCTCAGCTTAGAATTGAGGAATGTTATTTCACCATCACTCCTGCCCCCCCCCCCCCCCCCCCCGCCCCCCGGAGTGCTTACAGCTAGAGAGAATACAGACAATATTCCAGATGTATGTGCATTGCCTGCCCCACAAAGGGTCTCCAGGTTGAACTAATCCCTTTGCAGATGCCTCTCAGAAGGCATCACTGCTCGTGGCTGCTGAAGTTTTCCATCCCAACTCCTGTTGTCCACCTGCTCTGAAAGCAGTCCTGGGAAGAAGGACACGATTCCAATCTTGGTCCCGTGATTTACCATTTCTATGACCTTGGGTAAATTACTTAATCCCTTTGAGCTTCAGTTCCCTCATATGCAACTAAGATGCATGGTGCGCATGCTAAATCACCTCAGTTGTGTCCAATTCTTCTCAACCCTATGGACTGTAGCCCGCTAGACTCCTCTGCCCATAGGATTCTCCAGGCAAGAATACTGGAGTGGGTTGCCATGCCTTCCTCCAGGGGATCTTCCCCACCCAGGGATCGAACCTGCATCTGTTATGTCTCCTGCATTGGCAGGCAGATTCTTTACCACTAGCACCACCTGGGGAGCCCCATGCAATTCAGATATTAATCCTTACTTTGCTGGGTTGTGGTAAGGATGATTAAGATTATGCAAATGAAGTACTCAACAGAACACCTGGAACATTGGGTCGGTGAATATCCATTATCTATTAAACACGGACTTCTCAATGACTTCTATCAGCAATAATAAAACCAAAGAATAGATTTTGGTAGAAGATTGTCTTGGAATAAGAGTAGCTAAGAACTACACATTTAACTTAAGTGTTAATTGTGGGGGGAAATATACAAAGGAATGAGCCAGTGGGAAAGGGCTAGATAATTGGCACCGGATTTCAATTAAAGTTAGTCAGGTGCAAAACACTGGGGGCTGTTTGAAGCAAATTATTTCACAGTTGGGGGTCTGGGTCGTTCGTGGCAGGGGGCAGCAGGAAAGAAACTGGGGCAGAATCCAAGTGATTTCTACTTTATGTAGAGAGAATGGGGATAGTAAAATGAGCAGATATAGTACCAATGAATCATAGAAGGCACCATCTTTTCTCGAGGGGGAAAAATGTCTATTTTTAATTTCCTGAAATGATGTGATATAGTGAGATGGAAATTTGTGTTCTGTTGCTTGCTGTGCCACTAACTTAGGTCAGCTAACGAGCCACTGAAGAATATAGAAGGTGCCAAACCCCCCAATTTCTAGGGTCCCCTGTGGCTCAAAATTCAGTGATTTCCATGGATTAAAAATAACATCTCAAAGTATTTTACAGTTAGTAAATTGTTTTCCCACCTCACTTTTTTTAACCGAACAAGGTGAGATATAAACAAACAAATGTAATAAAAGCGTTTATGTGTATTAAGTGATCCTTATCACATACTTGTGAAGGAAGCAAGGAAACTATAAATATCCCATTGAATCTTGAAGCGTGAGCAGGCTGGGGTGGTTGGCACAGAGCATGAGAGAGAAGGGGAAATGGCACCAGCAGAAGTGAGCCTGTGTGCCCTTTAAGAAATTTTGTCAATAAGCGGCCAGGGGAGGGTTTTACAACAGCATTTAACACAATTTGATTTGTGTTTGGGAAGATCAACTATGACAACAGTGAAAAGTTGGAGTTGGAGAACTAAGTAATCAAAAGTAAGATAACCAGATGGGAGACGATTGCCATGTTACACATGGTAGATGATGAAGGCCTGAGTTAGAAAAATGAGAATGGAATTGAGGGTGGGAAATAAGTGTAGGCTTGAGATAGGATACAGGGGCAGGTTCTGTATGGCTCCTCTCCTCAAATACTTGTGGGAAGTAGAGTTTAAATAGTGTGTATAGTGCTGAGTAGATGAGAAATGGGAAATGAGAAAGCTGGTTAGAGAGGGGTGATGATACCATTAATCAAAATGGGAGCACAAGGTGGAAAGTGGGTCTGGACAAGAGAATCTGTGTGTCCGTAGCTCAGTCGTGTCTGACTCTTTTAGACTGTAGGCCACCAGGCTCCTCTGTCCATGGGATTCTTCAGGCAAGAATACTGAAGTGGGTTACCATTCCCTTCTCCAGGGGATAGTCCTGACCCAGGGATTGAACATGGGTCTCCTGCATTGCAGGCAGATTCTTTACCATCTGTGCCACCAGGGAAGACCCCAGGACAAGAGGATGGTGCATTTTGTTTTAGATATGTTGAATTTGCTGTGTCTATTGGACAGCTACAGTTTTACAGGGAGTTGGGAAATAGCCATCTGAAGCTTAGGAAAATAATGTTATCATTTTGTTCTTGATATTCCTAAGGTCAGTACCCTGATCTGACTAGACCTGCCTGTTGTACAATAGGTGAGTAATAAGAGTACTCACAGCGTTGCTATAGGATAGAGTAGTTAATGGGCTTCCCAGGTGGCGCTAGTGATAAAGAACCTGCCTGCCAATGCAGGAGATGTAGGACATGTGGGTTTGATCTCTGGGGAAGATCCCCTGGAGGAGGGCATGGCAACCCACTCCAGTCTTCTTGCCCGGAGAATTCCATGGACAGAGGAGCCTGGTGGGCTGCTGTCCACAGATAGTTAATACATGTAAAATACTTACAGGAGTGCCTGATATATAGTTAGGATATGTAATTATTGAGTATTACTGACCTCCTCCCCTGATACTCACCGAGTAAGAGGATAACCTGGACTAGTATAAAATTATCTCAAAGACTTAGGCCAAGGAGAAGTGCTGAGATTATAGGCATTGAAAGAGGAAGCTTGGTACTCTGGAAAGCACTATCCTAGGAGTTAGAAGACCTGAGTGTTTGTCTCATCCTACTGTTAGCTTATTTCACTTTGGGAAGTCTCTCTTATCTCTCTGGGACTCCGTTTCTTCACCTAGAAAGAGAACCTCCTGCTAAATATCTGATTTCCCTTCTAGTGACTAATAAATATGTTCTATGCTTAATATGTATTTTGTTGACAGCTTGAGAGAAACAGTTCACTCAGCATTAAACTTTTCAAACACCCTCCAGCTCATCCCAGAGTGAACGAACTATAAATTGTATTTGAAGTGGAAATTTCTAATTAAGTTCCCTTCTCCTGGAGGCTGTTGCACTTGGTTGCCAGTGATAACATTTCTGACAGCTGCTGCATAAAAGCTCAAGACCAGATTCCTCCTGGAGAAGAGGCAAAATGAAAAATTGATACTGAATATTTACATGCCTTAGCAATTAAAATTAACATCCTTTTAAAATTTGGTTTGCTGATGCAAGTAGGCATACATTAAAAAAAAAGAAAAAAAAGAAACCTTTAAAAATGTTTTGGTTTACCAGGGCATTTGTAGAGGACTGATCATTTTGGAGTCTTTAACTGAAAATGATAAGGTATAATTTGACCATCCAAACCCAACTTACTCTAGGGCAAAACACAATAAATAAGTTTTAGGGTTCATATGCTTGGAGTAACAAAGTGACTATCTTTATAAGAATATGTAAGCAAAAATGTAACTCTAGCTCTGACTTTTCCTTTAAGTCTAGACTTACATTTATTTGCTTACTTGACACCTCCAGCTGAATGTCCAAGATTTTTCAAAGGCACCATGTTCAAAATCAAACTCTTAATTTTTTCCTCAAAACCTGTTTCTGGGGGATTTCTCCACTTTCAGTAAATAGTAATACCACCATCCACCACTCAAACCATTCAACCAAGAACCTACACGCCAACCAACCTTAATTCTCTCTCCCTCCCATCTCCCCCATATGGTCATCAGCATGTGTATTTTTAGCTTTAAGCAGCATTTTAATTCCATCCACTTTTACCCAACTCCAGCCCTACCTGCTTGGCCAAGCTGCCACTTCTCCCTGGGCATCTGCAGTAGTCTCCGGGCTGGACTCTGCTTTCACTCTATCTCTCCCACTGTTCTCTATCCGTTTTCAACCTAACAGCCACAATGATCTTTTCAAAATGTATTTCTGATCATGCCTCTTTCCAGATATTTTTTTTCTCCCATTGGTTTCTTGTGTGTGTGTGCTAAGTCGTTTCAGTCATGATCCACTCTTTGCGACCCTATGGACGGTACACAGCCTACCAGGCTCCTCTGTCCATAGGATTCTCCAGGCAAGAAGACTGGAGTGGGTTGCCATACCCTCCTCCAGGGGATCTTCCTTACCCAGGGATTGAACCCAGGTCTCTTACATCTCCTGCATTGGCAGGCGGGTTCTTTACCACCAGCGCCACCTGGGAAGCCCGGTTTTCTTGTTGTACTTTGAATAAAATTCCAACACCCAACCATGACCTCCACTCATCCTTCTGATTCCATCTCATTGCACTCTTTGCCTCCTTCTCTATTCCACAGGCACAAGGGCCTTCATTCTGTTTCACCTAAATCCAAGTTCCCTCCAGCCTTGGGGCCCCCATATCAGCTGTCTTTCTGACTGTGGTCCTCTTCCCCAGCATTTCTCCCATTTGATCCCTCATTTTCACAATTCTCAGCTTGAAGCCCAGTTCCACAGAGAGCCCTTTGCTGACTACCCCCAATTAAGTAGGCTTCTGGCCTATCTTGTTTTAATTTCTTACAGTACTTAGGCCCACCTGATATTTTGCTTCTTGTTATCTCACGTGCTCCAAGAAAAGCTTCCTGTGAGTAGGGACCTTGTCTCTTTTATATCCCTACCTCTAATACCTGGGGCACTATCTAGATACCTAATGATGTTTCTTGACTTAAAAGAATGATTATAATTATTAGAGCACATCGTTTTTATTTAAACCATTAAAATTTATTTGACAACCACTTATAGCATACTTACTATGAGCCAGGTTACAGTTAAGAGTCCTTTTCAGAAAGAATTTGTCATCCTGAGGGGGGAAAATGGCTGAATAAACTGGATACACTGAATCAGAATCTCTGAGGGTGAGGCCCAAGAATGTTTAAGAACCTGTCTAATGACAGATGATCTGTCAGATGTGGGCATCTCTCACGAAGGTGTAGCTCTTTGTTCTGCCATGCACTCTGCTGGCTCTCTATTTGTACTAAATTTGATTTTAGTCTCCACTCGTGCTCTGATTTTGCTGATTTACAAACTTTCTGGCCCTTTGGGGCTCTATCACCAAGTAGGACTTGGAACAGTGGCTTGGGAACTTCCTTGAAGATGTACTTTGTGGGGCTTACCTGGCGGCTGAGTGGTAAAGAATCCTCCTGCCAATGCAGGAGACATGGGTTTGATCCCCAGTCCGGGAAGATCCTGCATGCTGTGCAGTAACTAAGCCTGAGCACCACAACTACTGGGCCTGTGGTCTAGAGCCTGTGCTCTGCAACGAGAGGCCACGGCAATGAGAAGCCAGTGCACTGCAACTGCAGAGTAGCCCCCGCTTGCTGCAACTAGAGAAAGCCCATGCAGCAGCAAAGACCCAACACAGTCACAAAAAAAGGCACTTCCACTGGGGGGAAAAAGATATACTTTGGAAAGGAACACATGAGCATGAGAACAGTGACCCATACAGCGCGCAGCTGACCCGTTCTTTTCAATCCAGGGCTCTGTCCACCACACTGCACTTTGTGCGTGGTCTCTGTCAGTACTAGCATCTCTCAGCACCATGCTGGGCTGCAGGTATCATGATGGAAGTGTCCTTGAAGTCCCCACCCCCGTCTCAATGTCTTTGAAGACACTGTTGCTGAAGGATCACTCAACTCCACATCACCTAATGGCCAAAATTGTTCAGGCAAAGGGTCAAGGTCTGGGGCAGGAGGCTAAATTCCTGCCCTCAAAGATCTGCTTCTCCCTTCACCCTCTAAGCTTTCCATTCTGGGGTGGGTGTGTGTGCGATTCCAGGCTGACAGACTCCCTTAGGTTATGATCAGACTGGAAACGGAGGCCTTTCTCTGATGGATGGTGGTAATAAAAGCAACCTACATGTTCAGCATGTACTCCCTTTTGAAACCAGTGTACTGATTGTAAATATTCAATTATCAAAAAAAAAATAGTTTTCTGAGTTTCTGATATTAAACTCTCATTAAATGTAGTGTTAAAAACACCACTGAAAGGGAATTGATTAAACAAGCTATGAAATATCCATGCAATGGAATACTACACAGTCATTAAAAGCAATGACATATGTCTAATATTCTGATACTGAAAAATACCCATGATACCTCACTAAGTTAAAAAGAAAGGTACAAAACTGTATGTGTATATAACCCTATTCTTAGGAAGAAAATGATCTATGATCTTATAGGGAAGGCATGAAAATTATACAATCAAATGCTAATGGAGAATATCAAAGGGCTAAGTTTTTGAGGATCAATGGGGGAGAAATGCTGAAGAAGAGAGACGAGATTGCAGTTTACTTTATAGTCTTTAGTAGAATCTGAATGATTTTTGAGCGTGTATTATAAGATTAACTTTAAAGTTATTGAAAAAGTTTTAACTATTGAATTTGAGGTTTGTGTTACTTTGACAATAAAAAACAAAAAAGGGCTACCAAGGCAGATTAAAAATACAGTAATGTTTATAGGAAAACTGAGCAAATTTGAGTAATCAAATTTTCAAACATTATATGAATCTATTCAATAGATATTTGCTGAGTGTGCCTTCATTGTACTAAGTTTGGGGGATGCACTGGTAAAAAAAAAAAAAAAAGCAATGGTTGTGCCCTCAGTAAACTAGAATCTACCAGAAATTCTCAACTGGGTATGGAAATGTTGGGGAGAGGTAGGTATTTTTTGTTCTTAAAATGTTAGAGTTTGGAGTCAGCGTTAACCATGCAAAGCTCAGGCATGTTAAGTCCTGCCAACTATAGCACAGTCATACACAGTGAGAAGCTCTTCCTCCAAAAATGCAATAGCACCTGCCACAAGAAATACTGGGTCAGCACCATTTTTTGTGTAAATATGCTAATTCCAAATGAACTTTAATGAGATTATAGAGGATGTGAAAGAGAGTCTTGGTTTTCTCCCTCCCAACCGCCCCACCGTTGGTTGACCTCCTTAATAAGCATTAAAATCAGTTTAAAGGAAGGAAAAACTGTCTTGAGAGACACACACGTCAAATGGTCCATTTCTAAAGCATCCGAAAGGCTTGTGTAGGAATGAGGTGCTAATGGAATTATCTTGGTCAAACTCTATTAATGCAAAACTCAAACTCCGGCTACTGAATGCAGGAGTCCCTTGATGTTTGTTTCACTCTAGCTCCTCAGGATAATGATATCCTTTTGTGTTTGGGCTCATGTGTATCTTGTATCAGATGACTGTTGTCCATGATTACATCTCAGCGTTTATCTTACTTATTCATCACCTAAAAATAAGTTCATCATCTCATGGTCTAAGAGCACCCAGAAACAGTTTTTCCAAGTTCAGGCAAACTGTGTCAAGGACTCTTACATCCTCTTTTCAATTGTTTCATCAGTCAAATCAGAAAGAGATCTGCAGAGACACAAATGAGGAAAATTGAACTGTTTTTTTACCACTTTGGTTGAGAAATGATATTTATTAATCTATTTTCCTTTCAAAATATCTTTGAGTTTTTGTTCTTTCTCTTCTAATTTACTACTCTAGCCCCAACTCTTGATCTGGACTATTTTGCCACAAACCCCCTCCCAACTATTTTGAAAAATTCAAACTACAGAAAAATTGAAAGAACAGTACAGTGAAAATCCATATTTTTCATCAAGTTTTAACAGCTGCTATATTTTGGCATGTTTACTCTCTCCTGCTCCCACTTTCTCTGCCCACCTGTCTTTCTCTCAGTTGTTATCTCCCCATCTATCTCAGAAGAGAGAGGAGGCACTTACACAAACACACTTTTTTATTCTGAACCATTTGAAACGTGTAGCAGACATTGGGCCACTTCCAACCTAACATACCAGCAAGGTATCGCCTCAGTGTAGATATTTGCCATATAACCATTATTACACTTGATCCAATATACTGTACCTACAAATTTCCTTAATTGTCCTCAAAATGTCTTCTATAGTTTTTTTCCCCTCTTCAATCAAGGAGGATCAAAGCAAGATTTACTCATTGTATTCGATTGTTACTGTGCCTTCAGTAATTATTATTCGAAAACAGTACCTTCTTTTTTCTTTAATGACATTGCCTTTCCCCCTTTATTCTTCCCTTCTCCCTTCCCTGCCATTCCTTTATTGCTTTCTTTTTTCCTAACAGTTCAGGCCAGATGCTTATAGACTGTTCCACATTCTGAATTTGTCTGTTTCTTTCAGATCAATATCAGGTCAAACTTTTTTCACAAAATCTTGAGTAATATTGTTTACTCAGTATCACATTCTGAGGACCAAAATGTGAGATCGTCTCACTATTGGTGATAAAGTTTGGCTATTTGGTTGAGGACCACCAGATCTCTCCATTCTAAAGCAATGTCTTTGTAAACACAAATCTGTGATTGGTTGAAACCATGTGAATATCCTCTTTCCCGTAAACTGCTATCTCAATTTTTTTCAGCATCTACTATGCTTGTCTGAAACAATTATTTTATTGAGGGTTGGAAAATGGTAATTTTCTAACCCTCTTTTTTTCCCCTAGAATCATTAGCTGGTAATTTAATGACTACCTGTAGAAAGATTATCTAAGGAAAAAGAAGAAGATATTCAATTTACTTGCTGTTCTTATGTGTTATTTTAATTTTCATCCTCCTTTAATGTTTTATTATTATCTTTTAAGACATAGAAATAATTCAGACATTTCAAATAATGAAAACAATACAGAAGAATGACAAATAAATTGAATGTTTCCTTTCTAATCTAACTTTCAGGTAACCACTGATAATAAATATGACTTCTATACATTTTTCCACACATACAAAAATATCCCCAGCTATATTCCTGACGCCTAGAATACTACCTGGTGCCTCTAAATGATGGCATATACTATATTTATTGGAAAAAAATTATGTATAAGTGGACCCAGGTAGTTCAGGTGGTGCTAGTGGTAAAGAATCTGCCTGCCAATGCAGGAGATGCAGGTTCAATCCCTGCTCGGGAAGCTTCCTTGGAGAAGGGAATGGCTACCCACTCCAGTATTCTTGCCTGGAGAATCCCATAGACAGAGGAGCCTGGAGGGCTACAGTCCATGGGGGTCATAAAGAGTTGGACACAACTGATCAACTAACACACACACACACACACACACACACACACACACGTAGTTCAAACCCATGTTGTTCAAGGGTTGACTGTATATAAGGACAAAAGCACATATATTTATCTCCATATAAAGGTATTTTTAAAAATACAGCAAATGACACAGTGTTAAATAATTTGCACTCTTTGTCCATTAATATTACCTTTTTATGAATAAATGTTACTTAGACTCCAAGCCTCACAAGGACAATCCCAGCCATTGTCTTATTCCTCATGTATTTCTAGGATGTGGCACAAATTCCCTTCCTCACAGACTATTATGGAGGTTGATTTCAATTACATGTGCAGGATAAATCTCTTTCCCACTGAGGAGGCCTTAAGACTCCTATTCCTCTAAAGAAAAAAAAAAGCATTATTAATCAGCTTACCAAAAAATTTGGTGGCCAACTGCAGTGCCTAGTAATGAAAAGAAAACAAACTAGAAAAGGGCGTGATGAGAAGAGAATGAGTGGAGGAGACATGCAGGACCCCGACAAGGAGGCAGGCAGCTTTCCCTAAAGGGTGGAATTTTCTGAGCTGGAGTGACAATGTGGTGGTTTCTTTTTTGGTGAGGCCCTAACCACTGGACCATCAGGGAAGTCCCTGGAGCTGCTGTCTTGAATGTGGGAAGTGCTAGCTGGACCACACAAAATATAGCCTTAATTCTGAGGCAATGATTTCATTACAAAGTTTCCTAATCTGGAGAACTTTGAATCAGTTCAAAACTCTTCTAAAACAACAAACTGCATAAAATCAAAAGAGTGAGGAGGACCGACTTCTTCTGGAATTACCTGCTCTTTCTCACTTCCTTCATTCCTTCAAGCATACATCAGAGCCTCAGAAATTAGCCAAGGCTGTGTGGAGTCTTTTACCGTCAATCCCAAGTGAATATGTTAAGTATCAGAAAATTTTCCATTTAAAAAGTCAGGGAGGTATTTTCAGTCCTTTAAATCTTTTCTAATTACTAACCAATTCCCTCCTTCCAGCTCTCCCAATTTAGCACACAGAACGCAGCTCCCAACAGAAAACAACTCCCCAGTGAAGTCTGAGTTTCCATGGTTAGTTGCCGAAGCTCAGAACAAAGCTGAAAAGCCACACTCCCATAGTTAGAGAAAAAAATACATCAAGAAATCGGGTTTCACTGCCATGGTGCAGTTCCTAGCACAAAGTAAGTGCTCAGTTAATAAAGGGAGGGAGGGAGAAAGAATCAAGAGATGAGACAGAGAAGAGAGAAGGACTAAAGAGGAAAGAAACCCAGTGAAATGGACTTTCCTTAAACAGCAACCAGAAATGTAAATGTGGGAGTTTACTAATAAAGAGAATACAAATAACGGAATATTGAGCAAGTGGGTATTGTGCTGGGCTTGTTATTGCATGTCCTCCCAAGACCTTTGCTGAGCTTAACTTTTACGATGAAGAAACTGAGGCACAGGGAGATTAAAAGCTTTCAAGCCGGCTGGGCTGGGATAAGAACTCCAGCCCGTGATAAACACAAACTACCTGCTTTCTCCCCTACACTCAGGCTGCAGCTGACGCTCGCTGACAAGCACCTATGCCAGATGCTGCCCAGTGGGCGCCTCCCTCCCACCCCCATCCCTTACACCACATGGCGCGAAGGACGCCTTCTAACAGTTGCCCCAGCTCCCGTCGAGTGCCTGCCCTCAACCTTGGGCCACTTAGCCTTTCCGTTTCCTTAAACCACGGCCTCCAAGCATGCTCTCACAGTCCTGATTTCTAGGGACTGCTCCTTTCAGCCCCAATTATTCAGAGCATCCCCCCACCCCCTGCACTCAGTAACTCCCTCACTTTGGGCATTATAGAGAGCTCAACCTGTCCCCCCACCCCCACCCCCAGCATCTTAATGTCAAAGCCTTAGATGTTTCCCGTGGCCAAATTCAGCCCCGGGTCCCACCCTCCCGCTCAGCTCCCTCCTCGGACTGTACTTCACTCTATACTTCACTCTACACTTGGGCTGGTTCCCTGAAAGGCGGGCTGCAGGCTCGGCCACATCCTGTGATTAAGTCAGTAAGGGGTGTGGGAGGCTGGAGGAGGAGAAGCAGCGCTGGAGCTGCCTGAAACCCCAACTCTCAGACTTCATCCACTGTCCTGACAGCCGCCAGCATCCGAGAAATAACACACAAAACTACCCCTTGCTGTTCTTGGCACTGAGCGTTCAGTGGAACCCCGACATGGAACTCTATGTTCTTTAAAATCTCCTTCCCATTTCTCGTTTTCCTGTACCATTTAGTCTTGCGTGCAGCTTTCTGTTGCCGTTTTCTCTTTTGCCCAACACCTAACCACCTGGAGAAGTGACCACATCCACGCTCCGCAGAGGCGGGCTCCCCAGGATCTCCGCTTTGTCTTGCCCTCCCGTCCCCATACTTCCGCCCCGCTCGGGGTCTCACCTCCGTGATCCTCTCCTCACCTCTGATCAGCTGCATCTGTGACCGCCTCCCCGCTGCCTCCCGCTTATCTTTCCTCTGCGGCTCCCTTCCCTCTTCCCGCCGCCGTCTCTCTTGCCTTTCTCCTACCCCCTCCCTCTGACCGATCGGTTTTCTTACTACATCCTTTTTTTCTCTTCTCCCTTCGATTTCTCCTGCTCTGTTGGAAGCACAGCCCACGACTTAGCGTGTTTGCCACCTAACGCAGACTTTCTGGAATTGGTTGCCCATTCGAAGTCCAAACTGACTTGCTTCTTCCAGAGCCCTATAATTATGCTAATAAAAAATAAAGTTTTCTCACTCCCCAAATGAATACGACCGAAACATTGAGTTAGCTCTCAAATATAGGCAAACCAGAGGAGCTTGCTGTCAAGCTGAAATAAAATTCTTTGCTTCTATTTTGAAATATCATCTCAGGCTATCTTGTTTATATTTCATGTTCTGTGACTCTAAGTTGAAGACAAGCCTGAAGTTAGGATTTTTCTGCATTGGGTTTCTGGGGAAGCTCCCTAGGCTTTATAAGGCTATGGAGCTGCTGTAAAACATTTTTAAAAAACCCACTTGTTCTTGTCTAATGTAGATCCCTACTGTATATCAAGGAATTGATTGAAAGCTCATACTCCTTAAAATAGCCGTTACGTGCTGAGTGTTTTAGACCCCAAGTTTCCAGTCTCACGTTCTCCTTTTTCCTTACGAGCACCGGCCAGTCATCAGCAGCTTAACTCTAAGCTTCTGAGCATGTGTATAGTTCAAGGTTTACATCACCTCTATGGAAACCTTCATTTCTTACCCGTCCTTTGCCAACAACTCATTCCCTCATAAAAGCGTGAAAACATCACTGCATTGATGTGATTTTAGTATGAAGCTCAAATACAAAATACAGGGTTGACAGAGGCACTTGGGGAAAAGTCTCATTGGAGACTTGAAATGACTGATAGAAAACCATGAATATTAGATCAGATTATACAAGCTTGTCATCTATTTGCAGGGAATGAGTCAGTTCTAAATATTGCTTCTCTTCAAAGTCAGGTATAATAAGAAAGTGAGGTAAACTAGGAAAAAGGTGTGTCCCCCCCCCCCCCGGGGAAATGAATAGGAGATAAATAAATGTGCATAAAATGATAAATCACTAAGAAAGTATGTGTAATTGTACAACATGTTTTTTCAGGATAATGTATGTAAAAGTGTCTGTTGTATGTATGAAAAGTAACGTTCTTGGTTTTGTTTTTGCTGGCCTGTGGGTGTCTGGCCATGTAAGTTTCCTTTCTGTGGTATTAATCCACTTTAGGATTAGTAGACGGGTGGGGTTCTCAAAACAAAAAGCTTGTATTTGACTCGCCACCATCTAGAAATTCCTGCCTCATCTTGATCGTTATTAATTGCTGTGTGGGAAAAATAGACCAGTTCACTTTTATATTTCTTTAAAGAAAGTAAATTGTTTTGCAATTATTTATATGTGTATATATCCATATTCATAGAATGTATGTATATTCACATATATATCCAGTGTATCAAAATATAGCTTGTTGTTCAGTTGCTAAGTCATGTCCACCTCTTCAGGACCCCATGGACCACAGCATGTCAGGCTTCCCTGTCCTCTACTATCTACTGGAGTTTGCTTAGACTCATGTCCATTGAGTCAGTGATGCCACTGAACCATCTCATTCTCTGTCACCCCCTTTTCCTCCTGCCTCGATGTTTCCCAGTATTAGGGTCTTTTCCAATGAGTCAGCTCTTCGCATTAGGTGGCCAAAATATTGGAGCTTCAGTATCAGTCCTTTCAATGAATTTTCAGGGTTGGTTTCCTTTACGATTGATTGGTTTGATCTCCTTGCTGTCCAGGGGACTCTCAGGAGTCTTCTCCAGCACCACAATTCAAAAGCATCAATTCTTCAGTGCTCAGCCTTATTTATGGTCCAACTCTCACATCTGTACATGACTACTAGGAAAACCGTAACTTTGACTAAATGGACCTTTGTCAGCAAAGTGATGTCTCTGCTTTTTAATACACTGTCTAGGTTTGTCATAATTTTTTTCTTCCAAGGAGTAAACATCTTTTAATTTCATGACTGTAGTCACTCTCTGCAGTGATTTTGGAGCCGAAGAAAATATAGTCTGTCACTGTTTCTACTTTCCCCCCATCTATTTGCCATGATCACTGCAGATGGTGATTGCAGCCATGAAATTAAAAGACGCTTACTCCTTGGAAGGAAAGTTATGCCCAACCTAGACAGCATATTAAAAAGCAGAGACGTTACTTTGTCAACAAAGGTCCATCTAGTCAAGGCTATGGTTTTTCCAGTAGTCATGTATAGATGTGAGAGTTGGACTATAAAGAAAGCTGAGCTCAGAAGAATTGATGGTTTTGAACTGTGGTATTGAAGACTCTTGAGAGTCCCTTGGACTGCAAGGAGATCCAACCAGTCCATCCTAAAGGAGATCAGTCCTTGGTATTCTTTGGAAGGACTGATGTTGAAGCTGAAACTCCAATACTTTGGCCACCTCCTGTGAAGAGCTGACTCATTTGAAAAGACCCTGATGCTGGGAAAGATGGGCAGGAGTAGTAGAGGACAACAGAGGATGAGATGGTTGGATGGCATCACTGACTCAATGGATATGGGTTTGGGTAGACTCGGGCAGTTGGTGATGGACAGGGAGGCCTGGGGTGCTGTGGTTCATGGGGTCACAAAGAGTCGGACGTGACTGAACTGAACTGATTTGCCATGAAGTGATAGAGCCAGATGCCATGATCTTAGTTTTTTGAATGTTGAGTTTTAAATCAGCTTTTTGACTCTCTTCTTTCGCTTTCATCAAGAGGCTCTTTAGTTCCTCTTCATTTTCTGCCATTAGAGTGGTGTCATCTGTATATCTGAGGTTGGTGATATTTCTCCTGGAAATCTTGATTCCAGCCTGAGCTTCATCCAGCCTGGCATTTCACATGATGTGCTCTAGCTATAAGCAAAGTAAGGAGGGTGACAATACACAGCCTTGTCGTACTCTGTCCCCAATTTTGAACCAGTCCATTGTTCCATGTCTGGTTCTAACTGTTGCTTCTTGGCCTGCATACAGATTTTTCAGGAGACAAATAAGGTGGTTTGGTATTCTCTTCTCTTTAAGAATTTTCCAATTTGTTGTGATCCACACAGTCGAAGGCTTTAGTGTAGTCAGTGATGCAAAAGTAGATGTTTTTTGGAATTCCCTTCTTTTTCTATGATCCAGCAGATGTTGGCAATTTGATCTCTGGTTCCTCTGCCTTTTCTAAATCCAGCTTGTACATCTGGAAGTTCTCGATCATGGATGGGATTAGGATAATTCACTATTTTAGATTAGTGTTTTTATGTCCCGATAGGTGGCATAATCCAGGGATGAGTATGTTTTCAAGAATACTTAGTGGATGTGGCTCTAGCTTCCTCACTAATTAGCTTTGGAAGTTTGTGCTTTAGTTCCTTGACTCATAAAACAAACAAACAAATATTACGCAAGGGAACTCATGAAGTCCCATTCAGAGTTATGACTCTGTGACTCAATCATGTGATTTAAAAAAAAAAATATATATATATAGTAAGATTTTTGATTCTGCAGAGAGCTATGTACCTATTCTGCCTCCCTCCATTGTAAAAGTCATTCATTTATTTACTCATTCACACATTCATTCTCGAAACACTTATTTGGGACTTACTATGTTTTAGGTCCTATGCCACAGTCCATAGATATCAAGATTATTTAGATACAACCTCTTCTCTTGAGGCGCTCAGGGTCTATAAGAAGATCTCTTGCTTTATCAGGTTTCATCTCAAGGGCCTAAGTGTAGAAAGTTAAAATTCCCATGCAAAGAGCTCAACATGTATCCATACTATTAAGTGCTGATGATAACGGAGAAGGCAATGGCAACTCACTCCAGTACTCTTGCCTGGAAAATCCCATGGATGGGGGAGCCTGGTAGGCTGCAGTCCATGGGGTCACAAAGAGTCGGACACGACTGAGTGACTTCACTTTCACTTTTCACCATCATGCATTGGAGGAGGAAATGGCAACCCACTCCAGTGTTCTTGCCTGGAGAATCCCAGGGACGGGGGACCCTGGTGGGCTGTCATCTCTGGGGTCAGACAGAGTCGGACGCAACTGAAGTGACGCAGCAGCAGCAGCAGCAGCAGCAGCTGATGATAATTGGTATTTCATTTTGAAGACCTGTTTTTCTTCCTTTGTTTCCTTCCTCCCTCCCTCTCTTCCTTCACTGCTTCCCATATCAGTGGGAGCAGTGTAACATAGGGGAAAAAGTATGGGCTTTGCCAGCAGATTTAGGCTTGGAATTTTGGAACTGTCCCTTCCCTGCTGTGTGATCCTGGGCAGGTGACCTGCTCTGAGACTCCATTTTTCACATCTACAGAGTGATAGGGATATTTTCTTCAAAAGAGTTGCAGAATCATATTGGTTGAATGAGATGATGCATACAAAAACCTACTGAGTGGATGATGGCTGTTACTTTTAAACTGGGAAGCCACTAAACATCCTTGTTAAGAGTAAACCAACAGAGGTGACTTTTCTAATGTGAACCCTCCAAGACACTTTACATACTATCACCTATGGCCTTAACCTCTGCCCAAGAGTTGTAGGACCAAGCTATCTGTGAGGGTTCTGTGGGTACTAGAGAAATATGAATCCATATTAGTTTGAGCTGTACAAAATTGCCAATATTTGACCTGACCTAGAAAAATGGTAATTTTGTATGCATGCACCCTAAGTTGCTTCCGTCGTGTCTGACTCTTTGAGACCCTGTGAACTGTAGCTCGCCAGACTCCACTGTCCATGGGATTCTCCAGGCAAGAATACTGGAGTGGGTTTCCATGCCGTCCTCCAGGGGTTCTTCCCCACCCAGGGATTGAACCCATATCTCTTTATGTATCCTGCATTGGCAGGTGGGTTCTTTACCACTAGCGCCATCTGGGAAGTCCAATGGTTCAACCTCATACCACTACTGATACCACTAAAAGCACATTTCAATTTTGTACTTTTTAATGTGAATGGCATGTAAAATTTAACTCTTGGGCTCTTTTGGGTTAGACTGTGCCTGTGTGCTCAGTCATGTCTGACTCCTTTTGACCCTGTGGACTGTAGCCCTCCAGGCTCTTCTGTCCATGGGATTTTCCAGGCAAGAATACTGGAGTGGGTTGCCATTTCTTTCTCCAGGGGTTCTTCCTGACCCAGGGATTGAACTCACATCTCCTGCATCTCCTGCATTGCAGGCAGATTCTTTACCACTTGAACCATTAGGGAAGTCCTATTATTTCCTGATTAAACACATCCAAGCAGTAAAATTCATGTTATTTTTTTTAATAGTAAAGAAGAAACAGTAAAATAAATCTCCTTGGTTCTTTTTTTTTCCAGAATAGTTTTAAAATGTTCAAATTTGAGTTCAATTTTGTGGAAATTTCAGCCTCAGGCAGTGGGGGAAGGTACATTAAAATCCATATTTCTTGTTGGATATTAAGCAAAAGAGCAAATCTTTGACTCTTTTAAGCGAGTGACATTAAGATTGTCAACTAATGAGTTGAAACTTGTTCTGACTGTGATACATTACTGAGCAAAGATTAGAGGAAATTAGTATCACAGAGAAAGAGATCCCCCTCCTTTTTTTTTTTGCTATATATGTGGGAGAGATGGAGGATCGGGAGTGTGTAGGAGATGTGTGAGAGGGGATGTGGGAGAAGAAGTGTTTAAAATGTCCAAAGGAAACTGAAATGCAGATAGGGAAATGTACACTGGGGTGCAGGTTTCCAAAACTAGCTGCTCAGATGAGTGTTTCCAGTGTCGTCATCAGCACCAGTGGCTTTTGAACTTCTCGCTTGCTGTCTGCTGGGAATTCTCTATCTACTTAGGAGCCACAGGGTGATCCTGCCACCCTGGCCTTGGGAAGCTCAATTCAAATCCTCCTTCTTCTATGAAATCCAATCAGTCCATCTTAAAGGAGATCAGTCCTGGGTGTTCACTGGAAGGACTGATGCTGAAGCTGAAACTCCAATACTTTGGCCACCTGATGTGAAGAGCTGACTCACTGGAAAAGACCCTGATGCTGGGAAAGATTGAGGGCAGGAGGAGAAGGGGATGACAGAGGATGAGATGGTTGGATGGCATCACTGACTCGATGGACATGGGTTTGGGTAAACTCTGGGAGTTGGTGATGGACAGGGAGGCCTGGAGTGCTGCAGTTCATGGGGTCGCAAAGAGTTGGACACGACTGAGTGACTGAACTGAAGTAAAGGG
Organism: Bos indicus; assembly: GCF_029378745.1. Taxonomy (NCBI): domain Eukaryota; kingdom Metazoa; phylum Chordata; class Mammalia; order Artiodactyla; family Bovidae; genus Bos; species Bos indicus. Next base: position 12,233,640 of record NC_091788.1, on the reverse strand, counting down.
AATTTATACCCTCTCTCCTCAACATTAAAGAAAAGGAAAGTACTTTTATTTCTTCTAACTCCCTTCTCCCAAGTGTTTGATAAATGGTTTTATATTTGTATTTAGGAGCAGTGGTGTGGGCTAGGAAATATTTTTATACATCTGACATGGCCTTAAGACCATCTAGTCTACATTTATTGAATACCTATAACCTGCCGGAGGATGCACCATGTACTGGAATCAATAAAGATAAGATTTGGGTTTGCTGTCAGAGAGATCACAGCCTCATGTAGTCAACTTTGAAATGTAAAAATGGACTCAGGCGATGAAGGACTCTGCTGCGTTTCTGAAATTCTTTTTTCATGGGGAATATTGCAAATCCTATAATTTTACCATTTGAGAGTCAGTGCTCTAGCTTTAAGCTTGTTATACTATTAAAATAGTATATTTTAATATTCACTGTAGTTGGGATGACACTTTGCCTTTTCATGGTATTCAACTTCAAGGTGAACTGGGGCATCTGATTTCTTTCCAGAAGGGTAGATTTTCACTGAGGGCACACAGAAAGAGCATGGGAACACTAGAATCCCATGTACACACAGGGTGTGAAGGGGAGAGCTCATGGACTAAAAGTGTGGGAGATGGCCCAGAGGTCAGCTTTCAGCTGGCAGGGGCCATGTCCCTGGGTTAAGACGGGATGATCATCAGAAGGCCGGTGTTCGAGGCTGGCTCAGAGAGCCGTGAGCACTAGGATTGCCGGGGCTGCTGCCCTGGAAGGCAGGACCTCCTCTGTGTCAGGCACCAGGCTGGGTGCCTACACCCTGGCACACTTAAGCCCCCTAACAGTTCTTTGACGTACACGCCTGCCCTATTTTGCAGAGGACATTTAGTTCAAGGAGGCCAAGTAATTGTCCAAAGTTCTCAGAGCTGTTAGCAAGTAAAGCAAAGTTCAGAGATCTGTCTCCAAAGCCAACATTTTTCCTTCCTTTTTTTTTTTTTTGCTTTTCAAGAAATAAAGGAACCTAGTCAACTTTAAAGGCCAAATGCTCTTCTAGGGGAAACTGTTTTGAATGAATGGCCACTTGAGGACCAGCTTATGACAAGCCAGATGAAGACAACTTGAATGTGAGAACAAATTTTATTTCTGACATTTTCAAGGGTAGAAACAAATGCACTTGATAGGGTCGTTTGAGATTTAATAAAAAAAAAATCTCCCCCTCTGCAGGTACGCGCTCTCTCAAGCCCTGTAGATGGTTAGCTGTCCCCTGCCCACTAACTACAATGGAGTGAGATGACACCCTGTTGCTCTGCCCACTTAGCACAGTGCAGAGCTGCTGCAAATGCTTCTTAACACGGGAAAATGGAGACTCAGTGAGGCTGAGTAATTCGTCGAAGATTAGTTACGCATTATGTGGTAGAAACTGGATTTGAAAACTCACCTGCCAGATTCACAAACTCTTGCTTTTAGCTAGTGGCTCTCTGGGTTCTGATACATTTTCTGGGGCAACGCAAATAAGTCTACATTCATTTCTACAGAAAGGCCTTGCAAATGCTTTAACAGCCCAACAACAGCAAAGGGCAAGCATTTATTAAATCCTTCCTTGTGCCAAATGTGGCACCAAATGTACATGCATTATTTTGACTCTTTCTCCTAACAGCCCTATAAATAGACACGGTCATCGTTTTGTGGCTGAGGAAACTGAGGCAGAGAAGTAAATCGCCCAAGTTCACAATTATAAGTCTAGAGTCAGGATCCGAATCCATTTTTTCCCCCTTTGTGCATGTACTTTATTTTTACCTTACAGAAGTAGTTATAACTTTTAAAAATAGTACATAAATAAACATAGGTATAAGTCAGCCAGAGTAATATAATTAGTATGTATTTAAAGGAATTAGAACTTTTTTTTCCAGCTTAAAATAAGAATTTCTATAACACAATAAACACCTACATCATAGGTTCTTTTGAACCAAATGGCAACTACATCTGTATATATATAAGACAAGTACTGATACGTTGGAGGTACCAAAAACACCTTGTTTGGCACAATCACTTCAGATTGTAAAAAATAAGTGTCATCTGACATCTGGATGCTAAATAAAAGAGCTGGAGGGCTAAATGGGGAGTCACTCTACCCACTTTCCTCTTTCCAATTCTTGGGGTTTCAAGTTTATTTATAGGTTTAACATATATAGTCCCATACCTACTCTCTCTTCTTCAATAACTTCAGGATGGTAGCTTTAAGAAACTTTAAAGCCTGAACTCTTTCTGAATTTCCCAAAGTATTTCTGCACCCCCTCCTCCCCGCCCCCCCCCCCCACCCCCACCAGTGAACCTTCTCAAGGTTCTGTATAGGGTCTGTAATATTATTTTCTCCCATGGTACAAGGAACACTGAGGAACACTTCTTCATTTATTCTATAGAGGTCCTTAATTGGTGGAAACTGGATGTACTGTTTTGTTTTGTTTTTTTCCTTTTTACTCATTGGCTGCAACACATGGCATGCAGGATTTTAGTTTCCCGACCAGGGATGGAACCCTACTACCCGCAGTGGAAGCATGGAGTCTTAAGCACTGAACTGCCAGGGAAGTCCCTGGATGTACTCAAGAGTCTTCAAAATACTTGATGTTAAAAGACTTTATGTTAAATCAGCTAAAGATGGGCCAGTGGCCCAAGAAGTAGTTAACTCTTGGCCAACACTGGGTGAGGGAGGTGTTAGGGGCCCCAGCCCTCTGTAAAGTTGAAAAATCCACCTATAACCAATAGTTGGGTCCTCCCTACATGTGGTTCCTCTGTATCCATTGTTTTGCACTCAGGAATTTAACCAATGGAGCATAGATAGTATAGTACCATAGTGCTTCCTATAGAAAAAAATCTGCATATAAGTAGACTGGCAAAGTTCAAACTTGTGTAGTTCAAAGGTCAGCTGCTTTGCCTTTCATTTCAATAATCTCATAGGCATCGACAATCACTCCTTTGTGGATGTTTCCCCACTGCTCATGACCTTTATCAGTTCTTACATCTGAGTTCAGATCCTTCCGAGGATCATCAGCAATGTTCACTCTACTCCACACAGGAACGCTTGAGTCTCCATGTTCCAAGGATCCACCCATGACAGGTTTCAGAGCGGACACCAAGCTTCTGCTTAACCAAAGAAGGGAAATGGGCAGTGTCCAGATTATGACCGCTTCTAATAACACGATTTTGGGAAATTCATTCAACTTCCAGGCTACATGAGATAGCCATTAGATTAGAAGCAATAATCAGTTTGCCAACCATGGCGATTGTATTGGATAATATGTTAAAACATTGAAGACAGTCACATTTCGGTGGATTAAATGAAGGCGTGTTTCTCCTCCTTCCTGATGTGCACCTGCTGTGATAATCACTAAGTTGGAGTTTGCAGTGACAAGATAACCTTTCCTGGAAACAGCATTTGGCATTTTCATAAAAGGACTCAAGATGTGGTGTTTCATCATTCAATTTGCCTTCATCAATATACCCACAGAAGCAAGTTCATCATTCACATCTTCTAAAAAACGGTGATAGCAGAGGCCATGCCAACCAATCTGCTTCCTATATCTTATTGTGAAGAATGGTCTTCTTGGAAGCGAAATTCATCATAAATTCATGGGTGACAGGGGTGAAGAGCAGTGAGGTGCCTGCCACCTGCAGGGGACACTAAGCCATCCTCAGGTGAAGAAAAACCCCACAGCGCCCGCTCTAAGCTGGCCCTTAGAACTCCCTGAACCCACCTCATGTCTGCTTACACAAGAGGTGGAGGAGGAGATTGGAGAAAGCCTCTGAAAGCTCAGCATCTCCCTCCCCTGCTACTGTGCAAGGCCACGTCTGCCACCCAGGGGCCTCCCTAGGCCTTCACCTGGCCTCCAGAAAGGACTTCTCCTATTGGCTCAGACTAAGATAGTCAAGAGGCTTCTTCTACAGCAAGTGAATCGTAGGGCGAGCCTTTTACATACCCATGTTGGTGTCCATATTTCTGACTCCAGTGCCAACAAGCTTAAGCATTATTATAGCTAACCCCATCTCCCTTGTTCTCATACCCCCTTCAGTGTCGGGAGCTGTGTTAGGCATTACTGACAAAATGGAGGCACGGCCCCAGACCCCTCTCCTCATTCCGCAGGCACGGCCCCAGGATGAAGGAGTTAGGCTTTGTAATTCTGACTTGTCCTTTCCTCTCCTCAGCTGAGTTGACTGAAAAGGAATATTAAGGTGCTTATTGTTCTTGAGAGGAGCATGAGAAGGCACAAAGCCTTCTGCAGCTGTGCTCAGAAAATAATTCATAAAGTTAATCATTGACATATGTTCAAGGACTTTTACAAAAGAGTGTTCCAGGATGAGCACATAGGCCGTAGCTTGAGGCCATGGGAGGGATTGATATCTGAAGCCTATTTGTGAGGAGAATATTTATGGCAAAGGAGTTTACTGAATTTAGGGCTTAGAAATAATTAAAATAGTTAGAAGTTAAAGATTTAAGGAATGTTGTAAAGTTAGCATATTTTACTATAGCTTATAGAAGTTGACGCCTTTCTTAAGAGACTGAGCTCAGGATGTTAGGGGCAAACAGGACTTAGAAAGATAAGTAGTAAACTGAGGAATGTAGCATGAGTTTCAATGTAATCACAAGTTAACTATAGGACACATTAGAGGAAGTAGATAACAGATGATAAGGCTGAGAGAATCACTGAAGCAGGAACTCTGAAGAGCAACAATGATTTATGGAGATAATAAATCTAGGAGAGGGGGAACTGAAAATGTCAAACCTCTGGCCTATTGTTTTTGTACAAGTAAAAAAGAGAATCTTAAACTTGGAATAAAGAGGCAGTCCATAGAAAAATGAGAGGCTGTCTCATCGCCGACACCATTCACCTCTTCAGGTTGAATCCCTGGTTGCTGGGGTTGGACTCCGGCGCTTCAGGACATCCTAATTTCTCCTTAAGTCTCTAATATATCTTGTACATTAGCCCTAGTCTGTTGTTTCTTGATTTCAAAAATGCAGCAACTGGAATGGTCCATATGGTCTTAGGAAGGGTCTAACCAGTGTGCAGGTCAGAAGCTTGTCCCCTTTCTAGGCCCCGGCAGCATATTTCTGTAAATAGGTTCTACGTACGTATTCTGACATCATCATCAGATGGTACCTTGTGGTAACCTAGAACCACAAGATCTTCTGCTAAGAAGCTACTGCCTTATGTCTCCATTCTAAATTGCTGCAACTAATTTTGGGAACTGTATTCTCCCAGATTGTCTGCCTTAGCAAGGAATTTTGTATGTGTGGTAAATATAAGCAGCCAACAAGTATTCACACAGTTTGTGCCAGTAATTTTGTTCCTTCTGGCTACTTACTACATCAATACCTCTTGAACCCCAGTTGTTTTTTTCATTGGAAAATGAGAAAAGAATGTATCCCCTGCTGATGTGGGAAATCCCATGGACAGAGGAGCCTGAAAGGCTACAGTCCATGGGGTTGCAAAGAGTCGGACATGACTTAGCGACTAAACAACAACAATGTTGTGGGAGGTTCAAATGAGATCAAAGCATAAAATGTAAGGTGATGTTATGATCACAGATAATCTAGGTTTTAAGACCACATGAGAAAGGTAATTATAACTGCTCAACCCATAATCACAGAGACTATAGCCTACAGTTCCTTTAACTATCCCCAACATAAGATCAGCTGTCCAGATTTTACCAAGAAAAACATTTTTACTATTCTTTCCTTTAAAAGATGTTTCAAGTTGGCTTTCATTGCCCTCTAGTGGTTTTTACATGAACCCGGGTGTTATATGAACCCATGTCTTCTGCATTGCTGGCAGATTCTTTAAACATCTGAGCCATCAGGGAAGCCCCTGTTATATGAAAGACATAAGTATAATTATTACTCTTTTATTTTGAAGATGTTAGTCTTAAAACATTCTTCAAATACTGTTAGGTTACACACATTCGTGTCAGCTGGAATCCTTAAAGAGTCAACCTGTAGGGACAGTTTCTAACATCATCCAGGGCAACAGAGATATACAATGTCGTGTACTATTTTACTAGGTCTTCACTCAGAATCTACTGACTTAAAATAATTAGCTTTATTCTTTCGCTCATTAAATATTTTTAGGATATCTATCATGTGTCAGGAAAGCAAGATAGACATTGTCCTGGCTTACAATCTAGAGAGAAAAACGGAGCACTAAATGTGTTGTTAACAAACTAGAGTGATAAGTGTTGTGACAGGGAAAGTACTGGGTCTATGAGTCTATTAAGATGGGTACCTAACCTGGGGGCATCTCCGTGTGTGTTGAGAGGGATTTTGAGAGTGTTCAGAGAGTGTAACAACTGAATGCGATCTAAAGAATGAATGTATGTGTGTGTTTAATCGCTCAGTCGTGTCTGACTCTTTGTGACCCCGTGGACTGTAGCCTTACCAGGCTCCTCTGTCCACGGAATCTTCCCAGACAAGAATACTGGAGTGGGTAGCCATTCCCTTCTCCAGAGGGATCTTCCTGACTCGGGGAAAGGATGAATAGAAATGACCTATTTAGGAGAAGCAGGTGAGGAGGGGAGAGTAGACAATGTGAAGAAAGGGGTTTTAAGAGATGAGACTGCACAAGCTGAAAAAAAAAAAAAAAGCTATAGGGAGGAATTTTGACTTTATTCTGATAAGTAAATTATAGCCAAACAGACTGAAAAAACATGAATGCATGCCTTCAATTTTTAGTTTTTAAAAGCTTTTATTAAAGGGAAATCCCTAGTAATTAGTCCTAAATGAAATGTTTGGAAGCTTCAGTGCTTCTTTTTAGTATCCCAAAGTTCTCTCAGATACACAGCCCTAGACTGTCGGAGCTGGAAGGGTCTTCAGACACCAGGAGCGTCCGTCGTCTCACTTCGCAGGACTCTGAGGGGGCGTGCTGTGCTGGGCTCAGTTGTGTCCCTTTGCAGTCCTGTGGCCTGCAGCCGCCAGGCTCCTCTGTCCATGGGCTTTTCCAGACAAGAACACTGGAGTGGGTTGCCATTTCCTTCTCCAGGGAATCTTCTCAGTCCAGACACTGAACCCGTGTCTACCTGCGTCTCCTGCATCGCCGGTGGATTCTTGTCCGCTGAGCCACGGGCGAGGGTGCTCAGGAGCTGGTCAGGTTTCATCATGTGTCCGCCACTGGCAACTGTTTGCTTTTCCCTTTATGGGTCCAGGGCTCAAATGCCTCAGCCTTGATCAGAGGCCTGATTAGTCTCCTGTATCTCCTATCTTGTTAACTCCAGTTGGTTAGAATTCATGAGCACCCCTAACTTTTACTTCTGCATTGGACTTCATGCTCTTTCCTTGGGGCCTAATGAAAAGATGGTTTATCTTGGACTTATGGGGAGAATCTGGGAGGTCAGATCATTTCTGAGAGCATGAATCCTCCCCAGATCACATCCTCACAAGAGGGCCAGGTTTAGCCTCTTCTCTGAACGCCTGTGTCTCTCTGTACTTTTCTTTTGCCATCACTCTGGGTGGACCTACTCACTTCTTCTAGACTACATGTATCTTGAGGACATGACAAATGGCTTTGTCATCACCTCATCCTGCATAGCAAGGGAACGCAGAACCTGAAGACCTCTATCAAGTTTGCTGTGGTCAGGGAAGTGTGGATAAATGAACAGATTGGGATATCTCATTTCCTAACAGAAGTTTTAAGTAGATATTGGTGTAAGGGAAAGAAAATCATATTATCTTAATAGATTGCAATCAGAATTTTTCTTGGGGAAAAAAACTGAGATTAGAAAATACAATGAAGTGAAAGGAGAGTCTCTTACAATCGAGCAAAAATGACAGCTGCGTTTTTAATGAGAAATGACCATGAATTGGAAGGTAATCAGAGATGAAAGAAGTCAGGAGGAGAGGAAAATGAGAAATCTGTGCAGCGTGGGAGAGTTCCCAAAGGACTTCATACCAGAGATAGCTAATGGCCATTTTAAAACGCTTCAGGTCTGATGTGAACTCACTGCCATCTTTTTGAACTGAGGTGTAGTGTCTACTATACAAAGGAGAGGCTGATAAACACTCCATGTCATTTATGCTTAATACAGAGTGTGCTTTTCTGTGATGCTTGCAGTTCTGGGACAACTAACTCATATCCATATGTATTGAACGTGGAAGCAGATTTTAAAAAATGAAAGTAAAATGTAGTTTCCAGTCTCCTGAATTCTATCACAAATCTGTGAGTAGAATAATAAAAATACATGTAAAAAATGGCCATAGTTTAGGGCAGCTTCTGTTGCACTAAACCATGCCTATTAGCGATACAGGAGATAAATATTTTGTAGCTTGAGTCACGGCATCATTCAACAAGGTCGATCAGGAATGTTTTCCTCCAGGGTAGATTTTGAACAGAGAGAAATAACAAGCAATTAAATTATATGGAAGATTAACTATTGGCTCTTCACTGACCCTTCTTTTCCTTTCCTTCAAGCAAGAGAATCATCGATTAGTCTATGTTTAGGAAGGAGCAACATTTTTCATTTTCTCAAGCAGTCTTGTTTGACTGTTAGGGCTCCTGGCTGATTCTTAGCATTTTGTGTCTTTAAAAAATGAGACTCTCATAAAAAAAGAAAAAAGAGAGGATAAAAACAGCAATGAAGTCACAACTTTTACTTTAACATATTAATTCACTTTTGTTCTATGAATTATATGTATATATACATATATGTATATATTATATATATGCTATTTGCTATGTTAAGTTGTTTCAGTTGTCTGACTCTGTGACCCCCATAGACTGCAGTCCCCAGGGCTCCTCTGTCCATGGGATTCTCCAGGCAATAACACTGGAGTGGGTTGCCACTTCCTCCTCCAGGGGAGATATATATATATATACAGGCCATTGTGTGGCATATGGGATCTTAGTTTCCTGACCAGGGGTTGAAGCTGTGCCCCCTGCAATGAAAGGGCAGAAGCTTAACCACTGGACTACCAGGGAAGTCCTCTGAATGATATTTTAAAACTCTAGCATTAGGATAACAATCAGTTTTAATACGTACAACAGTACAAAAACTCAGCAAACAGGCCAGATACCGCCGGTGACTGCAAGTGTATGCAATATCTATCTCTTACTGCCATCTTGTGGATTCTTGGAGAATAACCACAGTGGTAATATTTTCATTGTATCTGGGAGCACCCGGTTTGCATGCCACAGTGTATGAAAATAACTGGGAGAATGAATAAGAAAAGAGCAGCTAAATTACCAGGTTTCATTTAATGTTATGACTTTGGAGGTACCATTTAACTTCTCTGTGGCTTGGTTTCTTTGTGAAAAGTGGGTGTTACAGATAATGGTGTGTTTCTTGTCTGTCTCAAGGTTGCTTTGAAAATTAAAACATAAATTGCTCTGTAAATCAGAAAATACTATTCAGAAACAACGACTTACTATCCTTGTCCTCATATAGTACTACTAGATTAAGGAAGTGTGTTAAATTGCTTCAGTCGTGTCCTACTCCTTACAACCCAATGGACTGTAGCCCGCCAGTCTCCTGTGTCCATGGGATTCTCCAGGCAAGAATACTGGAGTGGGTTGCCATTTCCTCTTCCAGGGGATCTTCCTGATGCAGGGATCGAACCTGGGTCCCTTACGTCTCCTGCATTGGCAGGCAGGTTACCTAAACATTTTGTGTGTAACACGGTAAACATGATTCAGACTGAAGAATCAGGCTTCAATCTGAAGGTGCTGTTTGTTGTAGCTTGGAGTACTATCTTCGTAGGCCACAGCATGTGAAAATTCAGTAACTGGGAAACAATGTATAAGAAAAGAGTAGGTCAACGTCCAGGTTTCCATTTAATTGTGTCACTTTGGATGCACTATTTAACTTCTCTGGTTTTAGGAGTGATTTGTCTTGTAAGTCTCTGAGGACAAGAGAGTAGATGTTCCCAATGACAAGAGGTTATTTCTCCAGGAGCAGATACTTATGTGGGCTTGGGGGCTGGAAAAGCAGGTATTTTCTGATTTACTAGTTTGTGGATGTGTAAGTGGGTCCTGACATCCCCAAAGTACAGCAAGTATGCAGCCTAGAAAGAGCTTCTTCTAGGAAAGAAAATGCTACCCTTGTGATACCATCTACCCATCCACACTTCAGTCATTTCTCTTGTAAGCTTTGCGTCTTGGTTTTCTCTCTCTCAGACTTCACTGCAACTAGAAAACTGAGGTGATATGTTGGATTATAAGGGCAGAGGCAACTTTAAAAAAATTTCATTTCAGTGAAAAATTTGAAATAAACAGTTAAAGGCTTTCCCTTCCCCTTAGGGAAGATTTATTCAAGTTCTTTCATTTGCTAAGGTATTCATCACTCACAAACATTTACCTGAGTGTGGAGCCCTGGGTTAGACCCTCTACATCTATCCTCAAGAAAACTCATATTCAATTATTCAAAACTGTTGGGGAAAATATTCATGAAAACAAATCAAGACCAAAAGGAGAACACAGGATGTCACTGAAGAACTGTGGAGACACAGGTTTGGGAGAAGGTGGGAGGCCTGCTCTTCTTGTATTTGAGTCCTACTTAAATGCTTTCTGTAAACCCTTTCCTTCAGCTTCCTCCATACTTAATAAAATTCTTTCTCCTCTGAACTCCTGAAGCTCTTAACTAGATTAACTAGTTCACCTGGTGATCATCTTGGGCACACTGCCTGGTTAATTTTCACCAAACCAGTCTCTATCCTCACTCCTCTACCTGCAATTTGATCTTAATAATTAAAATGTCTTTCTAAAATTGTCATTTACAAATGATAGTCACCTGGTTTCAAACATAACTTTCCTTCCTTTCTGATATTAAAAAATATTTTAACTAAAAACATGTTCTCAGCATTTACTATATGTTAGGAATTCTGGTTTCAGAAATTGTTTGCTTTCAGTTTTTAGACATAATTTCAGAGCATGAATCCCCACCCCTCCCAACCCAATCTGCTTCAAAGGAATTTCCATGGAGGCAATCTGTGAGAGGATTTTCTACAGGTTGAACAATTTTATATCCTGGGGTTGCGGTAGCATCTGTCTGGCTTTATTCCTTTTTCTGGCCCAAGAGTTTCTTCCTTTCCACTATATACTGTCTAGGTTCCTTACGTTCCTTAATACGGTCTTATTTAAGAATTTGCCTCCATCCTCCTTGCTTTGACCTCCCATTAGACCTGAGGGCCTGGGGGCAGAGACCCCACTATTTACCGCTGTGTTCCTAAAGCTGGGCATATCATGATCTTCTCGTGGGTCCTGCCCTTTCCATCACCCTCATGAGTCACATGCAGACCTGCACACCGACAACGGAGTTGACGCCTCATGATCCACGATTTCTTCTGCTTCAAATCCTGCAGTTGCTTAGACCCTGGGCAGAAGTTAGGAAGCAAGGGCCAAAGCCTCCCTGGGGAGTTTTGGGGTGGTTGAGAGAGGGGGCTTGTGCGGGGCGGAGTGCTGCTGACAAGGTGCTCGTCGATTCCGCTCAGGCGTCAGTCACTGAGCGTGATCCTGTGGTGAGGTGGGAGTTGTGATGATGATAAAGAAGACAGGGTGATACCAAGGAACTTAACATGGTTGATTTAAATAACAAAACAGCAGGATGAGAAGATGGAAACAAACGATGTGATTGTCCCATTCTATCACACTGGCCACGCGCTATAACCATGTTCATGCCCTGTCTCTTCACTGGGTTACTGCTCCATGAAGGTGGGATCAGTTTCTAATGTACCTTTCTCTTCCTTACATCACCTAGCATAGCACTTGATGGTCATACTGTCATTACTGAGCACCTGTGAAGTGCCAGGCCCTGTTCTTGCCCTGGGAATATAGCACTAAACAAAACGGATCAATAGGAGATACTGAATGAATCGAAGAATTAAAACATAAGAATTTCAGTCAAGTAAATGAAATGTTTTCCATCTCTTCTCTTCCTTCCCTCTTTCTCTAAATATATGTAAATATATATGTATATGTGTGTGCGTATATATATAAATATACATATTTAGGTGAATTGATAAATAAAACACCAATTTTCTTCTCTCTATTAGATCATTTCTATCAACTTTTGTAATTACCCTCCAATTAAGAAAAAATTATTGAATGATTTTTTGGCATGTACAAATAACTATTGTTATAAATACTATTATAATTGTCCTCCAATTAAGAAAAACTTATTAAATGATTTTTTTGGTATGTATTGAGATGATTGTAAGATTTTTATAATTTATTTCCTTTATTCTATTAATACAGTCAATTACGATAATTGATCAAAAAATTTTTTTGAAGTATTCTTGATTTACAGTGTTGTGTTGGTTTCTGGTGTACAGCAATGTGATTCAGAATACATATATTCTTTTCCATTCTAGTTTATTACAGGATATAGAATATAGTTCCCTGTACTATATGGTAAGAGCTTGTTGTTTATCTATTTTATATATAATAGTTTGTATCTGCTAGATAATTGATTTTTAAACGTTAAACTAAACCTCTCACTCCTGGGAAGAAAAATCACAACTTGGTTGTGACCATAATAATCTATATACATATGGATTTGGTTTGTTCATGTTTTAGTAAAGATTTTTGCATCTATATCATTTAATTCTTATAAGAACTCTACAAGGAAGATAATTGTTATGATCTCCACTTTACAAATAAACAACTGAGCCTTTTATTGTTCGGTTGCTCAGTCATGTTGGACTCTTAGCCACCCCAAGGACTGCAGCATGCCAGGCTTCCCTTTCCTTCACTATCTCCCAAAATTTGCTCAGATTCATGTCCATTGAGTTGAGGATGCCATCCAACCAACTCATCTTCTGTCACCCTCTTCTCCTCCTGCCCTCAATTTCTCCCAGCATCAGGGTCTTTTCTAATGAGTCAGCTCTTCACATCAGGTGGTCAAAATATTAGGGCTTTAGTTTCAGCATCAGTCCTTCCAATGAATATTCAGGGTTGATTTCCTTTAGGATTGACTGGTTTGATCTCCTTGCCGTCCAAGGGACTCTCAGGAGTCTTCTCCAGCATCACAATTCAAAAGCATCAATTCTTTGGCACTCAACCTTCTTTATGGTCCAACTCTCACATCCATATATGACTACTGGAAAAACCATAGCTTTGACTATACAGATCTTTGTTGGCAAAGTGACGTCTCTGCTTTTTGATATGCTTTGTAGGTTTGTCATAGCTTTTCTTCCATGGAGCAAGTGTCTTTTTATTTCATGGCTGAGGTCATCATCAGCAGTGATTTTCAGTTCAGTTCAGTTCAGTTGCTCAGTCATGTCCAACTCTTTGCAACCCCATGAATTGCAGCACACCAGGCCTTCCTGTCCATCACCAACTCCTGGAGTTCACTCAAACTCACGTCCATCAAGTCAGTGATGCCATCCAGCCATCTCATCCTCTGTCGTCCCCTTTTCCTCCTGTCCCCAATCCCTCCCAGCATCAGAGTCTTTTCCAATGAGTCAACCTTTGCATGAGGTGGCCAAAGTACCGGAGTTTCAGCTTTAGCATCATTCCTTCCAAAGAACACCCAGGACTTATCTCCTTCAGAATGGACTGGTTGGATCTCCTTGCAGTCCTAGGGACTCTCAAGAGTCTTCTCCAACACCACAGTTCAAAAGCATCAATTTTTCGGTGCTCAGCTTTCTTCACAGTCCAACTCTCACATCCATACATGACCCCTGGAAAAACCATAGCCTTGACTAGATGGACCTTTTTAATGTCTCTTCTTTTGAATAACTTTCCTTCCAAGGAGTAAGCGTCTTTTAATTTCATGGCTGCAATCACCATCTGCAGTGATTTTAGAGCCCCCTAAAATAAAGTCTGTCCATGAAGTGATGGGACCAGATGCCATGATTTTAGTTTTTTGAATGTTGAGTTTTAAGCCAGCTTTTTCACTCTTCTCTTTCACCTTCATCAAGAGGCTCTTTAGTTCCTCTTTGCTTTCTGCCATTAGAGTGGTGTCATCTGCATATCTGAGGTTATTGATATATCTCCTGGCAATCTTGATTCCAGCTTGTGAGTCATCCAGGCTAGCATTTCACATGAAGTACTCTGTATATAAGTTAAATAAGCAGGGTGACCATGTACAGTCTTGACGTACTCCTTTCCCAATTTGGAACCAGTATGTTGTTCCATGTCCAGTTCTAACTGTTGCTTCTTGACATGCATACAGATTTCTCAGGAGGCAGGTAAGGTGGTTTGGTATTCCCATCTCTTTAAGAATTTTCCAGTCTGTTATGATCCATTCAGTCAAAGGCTTTATCATCATCAATGAAGCAGAAGTAGATGTTTGTTTTTGGAAATTCCCTTACTTTTTCTGTGATCCAATGGATGTTGACATTTTGATCTCTGGTTCTCTGCCTTTTCTAAAACCAGCTCGTACATATGGATGTTCTTGGTTCATAAACTGTTGAAACCCAGCTTGAATGATTTTGAACACTGTCTTGCTAACATGTGAAATGAGTGCAATTGTGCAGTAGTTTGAACATTCTTTGGCTTTGCCCCTCTTTGGGATTGGAATGAAAACTGACCTTTTCCAGTCCTGTGGCCATTGCTAAGTTTTCCAAATTTGCTGGCATATTGAGTGCAGTACTTTAACAGCATCATATTTTAGGATTTTAAACAGGTGGAATTCCATCACCTTCACTAGCTTTGTTCATAGTAACACTTCCTAAGGCCCACTTGACTTCACACTCCAGGATATCTGGCTGTAGGTGAGTAATCACACCACTGTGGTTATCTGGTCATTAAGATCTTTTTTTATATAGCTCTTCTGTGTATTCTTCCCATCTCTTCTTAATCTCTTCTGCTTTTGTTAGGTCCTTACTGTTTCTGTCCTTAATTGTGTCCATCTTTGCAAGAAGTGTTCCCTTCGTATCTCTAATTTTCTTGAGATCTCTAGTCTTTCCTATCATATTGTTTTCTTCTATTTCTTTGCATTTTTCACTTAAGAAGGCTTATCATTCCTTAGTATTCTTTAGAACTCTGCACTCAGTCGGGTATATCTTTCCCTTTCTGCTTTGCCTTTCACTTCTTGATTAATTAATCATGAGATTGTGGCCTACAATTTTCTTACAATGTTTTGGTATCAGGGTTATGTTGGCCTCAAAATGTAGTAAAAGTATGATTTTAAAATTCAAAAAAATTGCTTTTATAAAACCAAACTCTACCCTCTAGTGACCATTCTATTTTATTTACCCTTTTAGCACAACTCAAAGGAGATACCTGTACTCATTGTCATTAACTTCTCTCCTTTCATTATGAAACCCACTTCACACAGTTTCTCACCGTATTACACTACAGAAACTGCGTTTTCATTTGATCCATAAGTTATTAAATTCAGCAGTTAATTTTCAGTTCCCATCTTAACATGACTTACGAGCAACATTTAAGAGTGATCCCACCCTCTGGAAATACTTAGCTCCTGGGGTCCTACTTGATTTCCTCCTACCTTATTGGTGTTTCCTTTTTGTTCCCTTTGCTGCTTCCTCCTTTTCTCCCCAAGGAGGACCTGGCCAGTCTCCAGGCCTCAGTCTGTCTACCTCTGTTACCTGCTCCACCTGTCGGAGCAGCTCTGTCTCAACTAATAGTATTTCTTCTTGTGTGATTTTTCAGGTAGAAAACCTTGAAGTCATCCTTCACATCTTCCTTTCTCTGAAGCTACACCCAAGCTTGTAGGAAATCTGTTAACAGTCCCTTCTAAACATATCCAGAACCGTTTCTCACCTCCTCCACTTCGACCACAGCTGCCCCGCCTCCATTTTTCAGGCCGAGTCCCAGCCGGCCTCCGCTTCCATCTTTGCCCCTCGACAGTCTGCTGTCAACATGGCGGCCGGAGCGACCATCTCACAGTGTGAGTGAGAGAACGCCCTGTCCCTCCGCTGACAACCCCCTACGGCGCTTCCTTCCCTCAGGAAAGCAAAGCCTTATGGGGGCCAATGAGGCTGTGCTCTCTGTGACTCACCCGTTACCTCTCTGTCCTCATCTCCCACTTTCCTTCTCTTCCTCCCGGTCCCACCAGAGTGAATTCCTCAAATAGAAAAGGCAGAGCTCTTCTCGCGTCCCAGAGGTCAGCCTGGCCCACTCTCGTCTCCTTCATTCTTTGCTAAAATGTCACCTCCTCAGTGTGGTCTACTCTGACTACCTTATTTAAAATGTTCAACTCCTCTCCCAGCACCTCAAATTCACCTTACATTGCTCTATTGGCTTTCATTGCACTATCATGTCCTAATAGATTATACAATTTCATTATCCATTACTTAAAAAAAAAAGAAGGTTTTCCCAATAGAATATAAGAAGCACTGTGAGGCAGCAATTTTCTTTCTTTTCTTTCTTCCCTTCCTATCTTTCCCTTCCTTCTTTTCTTTCTACCTTCCTTCCTTCCTTTCTTTTATATTCCTAACACTTAAAATAGTGCCTTATATATAATAGCTGGTGAAGAAACTACTATTGCATGAATGCATAAATGAATGGCTAGTACTCATTAGGCACTGCATCAATGGCTTAAATACTTTGTTTATGCTCACAATAAGGCTGAGAGGTATTATCATCCCCAGTTTACAGATAAGGAAATTAGTGTCCTAAGTGATAAACTTGATAGAGCTCACAAAGCTTTAGAGCCTTTCCACCTGGACAGCTGGGCTTCCCAGGTGGTGGTAGTGGTACAGAACCTGCCTGTCAATGCAGGTAGATGCTGGAGACAAGGTTTTGATCCCTGGCTGGGGACGATCCCCTGGAGGTGGGCACAGCAACCCACTCCAGTATTCTTGCCTGGAGAATCCATGGACAGAGAAGCCTGGCTGGTGGGCTATGGTCCATAGGGTTGCAAAGAGTTGGACATGACTGAAGGGACTTTGTATACTCACACCTAGAAAACTGCTGAGGAGATATTAGGTAGAGCAGTCAGGGTAGGGAGAATGTGGCCTGGGCATAGCAGCAGAAGCCCTCCGCATGACCACGGCCAGGGTTGCTTGTAACTGGAAATACATAGTTGTTCTCTTCAAATGACTAATTCCTTTTTGTCTTCAAAATACAGCCCAGTGTTAACTTTCCTGGAAATCTTTCCTGGATTCTCCCAAGAGATTAATTCAGCAGGCCCCTTGTGGTCAACATTGGAGAAATGATTTTGACTTTAGTGTAAGAAGTAAGAAGTAAGTGTAAGAAGGAAGAAGAGGTAAAAGAGATTTATTGTGTACTTCATAGGTGGTGGGTACTTCAAATGGTCTGATTTCCATTATCCTATAGGATAAAATTCTGAGACTCTGAGACTCAGAAAGTTTAAATAACTTGATGAAGATCACAAGGTTAGTAAAAGGTGAAGCTAGGACTGGATCCTAGGTCTGCCTGATTTCTTAGTTAGTACTTTTTTTTTTTTAACCTTCCATACCAACCTCAGAAACTCTGTCAACTCTAATCATGCTATTTCTCTGTGTGATACTATGATTTATTATAAGAAATATACATTTGGTCTTTGTTCCTATTTCTGGTTCAGAACTCCTAAAACCCCCGGAATTTTCCAAAGTGATGACAGAAAGACAAAAGTGTCTTTTGTTGTGTTAATGACTCCACTAGGGATGGAGGCTGGTTGCAGGGAGAACCAACCATGTAAGAACATTCAGTCTTCCCTCCTCCTCTCTCCTCTCTCCCCGCTCCCCACCCCCACCACCAGCCCAAGACCTTATGGGAGAGGATGGGAGCTGGAAACTGAGTTCAGTCACCTATGGGCAAAGATTTAATCAATTATGCTTATGAATGGGGCCTCCATGCAATGAGGAGAGAGTATGGAGAGCTTCTGGGTTGTTGAACACGTGGGGATGTGGGGAGTCTCATGCCTGGAGAGGGCATGGAAACTCTGCACTTTCCCCCATGCCTTGTCCTGTGCATCTCCTCCATAAGGCTTTTCTTGAGTTATACCCTTTTATAACAAACTGGTGATCTCGTAAGTAAAATGTTTCTCTGACTTCCATGAACTGCTCTAGCAAATTAATTGAGCCCAAGGAAGGGGTCATTGGAAACATCAACAAATAGGTGACCCACCAGCTGGTTAGAA
This sequence comes from Bos indicus, assembly GCF_029378745.1. Classification (NCBI taxonomy): domain Eukaryota; kingdom Metazoa; phylum Chordata; class Mammalia; order Artiodactyla; family Bovidae; genus Bos; species Bos indicus. The sequence continues at coordinate 12,215,633 of NC_091788.1, read as the reverse complement.
GCACAGATGACAACCTGGACTTGCGACTTGTTTCTGAAGTAGTGGGGTGGGGTTGGAGCCAGTCTTATGGGGCTGAGCCTTTAGCCTGTGGAATCTGATGCTATCTCTAGGGTCAGAGTTGAGTTTAATTAATAGGACACTTAGCCGGGCCTCCTTGGTAGCTCAGTTGGTAAAGAATCTGTCTGCAATGCAGGAGACCCCAGTTGAATTTCTGGGTTGAGAAGATCCACTGGAGAAGGGATAGGCTACCCACTCTAGGATTCTTGGGCTTCCCTTGTAGCTCAACTGGTAAAGAATCTGCCTACAATGCGGGAGACCTGGGTTGGGACGATCCCTAGAGAAGGGAACGGCTACCCACTCCAGTATTCTGGCCTGGAGAATGCCATGGACTGTATAGTCCATGGGGTCGTAAAGAGTCAGACAATTCTGAGCCACTTTCACTTTCACTTAGCTGGTGTCAAGAAATGGCATGTTGGGGTGGGGAATACCTGCCCCCATCCATACAGATATTTGCATGGGGAAATTGGAGGCCAGAACACTTTGCTTAAACCCTTTCCACAAGCTTCTGCTGTCTTTCATCTTCATTCCCTCTTAAGGCCTTAGAAGGTGTATGAGGTGCCTCCTTCCTCGCTAATCTCACCCTCTCAGAATTCCCTCCCTCTCCTTGTATCTGAATCACCTCACACACTGTGCTCTCCCTGTCTCCTGGGCCAGTGGACAGGCTGTTCTCCCATTTCATGTTTTCTTCCTTGCCCAGCCCCTTGGTCTGGGTGTCTTTTCTACATCTTTCAAGGCCAAGGTAAGATACCATTTCTTTAGAGACATATTCTTGGCTCCCTGGTCTAGGTCAGGTCCCCTGTGTGTGCTCCCCTTTGGTAGCACATTCAGAACTCAAATTTGCAAACTCCATGAGGGTAAAGAGGGGACCCATCATATTCATCGTGTGCGTGCTCAGTTGCTCAGTCGTGTTTAACTCTTTGCAACTCCATGGACTGTAGCCCACCAGACTTCTCTGTCCATGGGATTTCCCAGGTAAGTATCTTGAAGCGGGTTGCCATTTCATCCTCCAGGGGATCTTTCCAACCCAGGGATTGAACCTGCATCTCCTGCAGCTCCTGCATTGGCAGGCGGATTCTTTACCATGAGCCACCTGGGAAACCCATCATATTTACCACTATATCTCTAATTCATGGTACTGTCTTATTCAGGGTAAGACAATATATTTTTCTACATATATTTTCCTTATATATTTTCTTTATTTTTTCTGTCCCAACCAATAGTAGAACTGGAGGCCATGCTCCATTGGATTTGATCCTCATCTTTCTCACTGACCAAAATGTGGATTCAATACAAAAGAACTGATCATTAATTCTTCATTTATTAGAAGGTGTTTGTAACTGTTTCATAGAACAACACAGACTTCTCAGACAAGGTACATTGGTTTGTAAATCCCTTAATCTCAGGAAGACATTTTTAATTACTGTGGGACACAATGTGCTAGAAACAGAAAATCACCATTAGAAATATTATTCACGGTCCACAGACATTGGCAGAGTCCATATCCTGTCCTTGCTTGAATCGCTTGTTGGCATGCTTAGATGAGCAGAGCTAGGAGGGCGCTGCCAGCTGCCCAAATGCTGGCCCAGGCCCTTCCCAAAGGAGGCCTCTCTCCAGGAATCATTTCTTCTGTTTAAGAAACTATTATGAATCTCAAGATCTTAGATCCAAACAATTCCTCATACAGAATTCAGTGAGCCACATGATCCCTAATGGACATTTATCATTTAGCTGCTGTCCAAATATCCTTCTTTGGGGGCAATCCAAGACTGGAAGGAGGTACAGTCTTGTCCCCGCTAGAAAGGTTGGGGGGGATGTGTAGCTAGAGTAGGTGCCCAGGCAGATATGCCTGCCGGGAACTCAGAATCACCACACTAAGATGTAAGATACATGGAGAGAGTGAGATGCTTTCAAGCACCCCCAGGAGTGTGGCCGGGCTGTCAGTGACCTGTGATAATGACCTCAAGAACAGCATCCTTAACAGACTGACCTTCAGCAGAATTTCCTTCCTGGCTTCTGGGCTTGGTTCCCCAGCCTTCCTGGGATTCATTGAGTTATCTGTTCTTTCCCTAATAAATTCCTTTTCCATTTAAGTCACTCAGATGTCTGTTGTCTGGAACTCTGGCTCATAAATCCACAGTGGCACTCCTGGCAAGCACATTCCTAGAGTAGTTAGCATCACAGGCAAGGAAGCTGGTTGTTACAGGAGACCTATGTCTGGCTTCAAGTTAGAAGCCTTCACTTTCCTCCTATATAAAATAACAGGGTGATCATCTTCCTACCTATCCTGAAGGGATGCTTTCAGAATCAAATTAAGATAATGTCCACAGGAAGGGACTTGGTACATAGAAATGGTGAGGCAAATTTAACAGTTGTGAGGGCTTAGCTAGCATAACCAGAGAAGGCAATGGCACCCCACTCCAGTACTCTTGCCTGGAAAACGCCATGGATGGAGGAGCCTGGTAGGCTGCAGAGTCAGACACGACTGAGCGACTTCACTTTCACTTTTCACTTTCATGCACTGGAGAAGGAAATGGCAACCCACTCCAGTGTTCTTGCCTGGAGAATTCCAGGGACAGGGGAGCCTGGTGGGCTGCCATCTATGGGTCGCACAGAGTCGGACATGACTGAAGCGATTTAGCAGCAGCAGTAGCAGCAGCAGCTAGCATAATTAGAGGCAAAAACAATGGAGCTAAAACTCAGTCCACTTTCAGTTGAGGATCATCCTTTCCTCACAATTTGAGAGGTCTCCACACAGGTTCCCCTTTATCAGGGGTCAGGTGTGATAGAGCATTTTCAACGTGTACATGAAGAAGGCTCAGGATCAAGTGTTGCTTCACCCTTTGAGGCTTGCATCACCAAAGCAAGGCTCTTTATCACTTAATAGCTTTTTGGAAGAGTATATTTTACAAACAGATTTTTAAACAAACATTATGATAGTATTTGGGCTTCCCAGGTGGTACAGTGGTTAAGAATCCACCTGCCAATGCAGGAGACTTGGGTTCAATCCCTGGGTTGGGAAGACTCCCCTGGAGGAGGAAATGGCAACACGCGCCAGTATTCTTTTTGTTTTGCTCTTTCTTTCTTTCTTTTTAAATTAAGGATAATTTATAATACGATGTTCCTGCCATACATTAACATGGACTAGCCATAGGAATACATTGACCCCTTCCTCGTGAGCCTCCCTCCCTTTACCCCATCCCATCCCACTAGGTTGTCACAGAGTCCTGGTTTCAGTTCCTGAGTCACGCACCGCACTCCCGCTGGCTATCTCATTACATGTTAGTGTTAGTGTTTATGTCTCCATGCTACTCTCTCCATTTGTCCCACCCTCTCCTTCTTACTTTCAGGTGTCCACAAGTCTCTTCTCTATGTCTGCATCTCCATTGCTGCTGCTGCTACTGCTGCTAAGTTGCTTCAGTTGTGTCCGACTCTGTGCGACCCCATAGACGGCAGCCCACCAGGCTCCCCAGTCCCTGGCATTTTCCAGGCAAGAGTACTAGGGTGGGGTGCCATTGCCTTCTCTGGCATCTCCATTGCTGCCCTGCAAATAGGTTTATCAGTCCCATCTTTCTAGCTTCCATATATATGCATTAATATATGGTATTTACATTTCTCTTTCTGACTTACTTCCCTATGTATTATAGGCTCTAAGTTCATCCACCTCATTTGCACTAACTCACATGGTTTCCTTTTTATGTCTGAATGATATTCCATTGTGTATATGTACCATAGCCTCTTTATCCATTCATCTGTCGACGGACATCTAGGTTGCTTCCAGGTCCTGGCCATTGTAAATAGTGCTGCAATGAACACTGGGGTACATGCGTCTTTTTCAGTTATGGCTTTCTCAGGGTATATGCTCAGTAGTGGGACTGCTGGGTCATATGGTAGTTTTATTCCTAGTTTTCTAAGGAAGCTTCATACCGTCTTCCATAGTGGCTGTATCAATTTACATTCCCACCAACAGTGAAAGAGGGTTCTCTTTTCTCTGCATCGTCTCCAGCATTTATTGTTTGTAGATTTTTTGATGATGATCATTCTGAACAACGTGAGGTGATATCTCATTGTAGTTTTGATTTGTGTTTCTCTGATAATGAGCGACGTTGAGCATCTTTTCATGTGTTTATTAGCCATCTGTATATCTTCTTTGGAGACATGTCTGTTTAGGTCTTTTGCCCACTTTTTGATTGGGTTGTTTGTTTTTCTGGTATTGAGTTGCATAAGCTGCTTGTATATTTTGGAAATTAATCTTTTGTCAGTTGTTTTATTTGCTATTATTTTCTCCCTTCCTGAGTGTTTTCTTTTCTTCTTCTTTATAGTTTTATTTGCTGTGCAAAAGCTTTTAAGTATGGTACTGGCACAAAAACAGAAATATAAACAAATGGAACAAGAGAGAAAGTCCAGAGATAAACCCATACGCCTGTGGGCACCTTATCTTTGACAAAGGAGGCAAGAATATACAATGGGGCAAAGACAGGTTCTTCAATAAGTGGTGCTTGGAAAACTGGACAGCTACATGTGAAAGAATGAAATTAGAACAGTTCCTAACACCATACACAAAGATAAATTAAAAATGGATTAAAGACCTAAATCTAAGTCCAGAAACTATAAAACTCTTAGAGGAAAACATAGGCAGAACACTCTATGACATAAATCACAACAAGATCCTCTGTGTCCCACCTCCTAGAGTAATGGAAGCAAAAACAAAAATAAACAAGTGAGACCACTCCAGTATTCTTGCCTGAAGAATCCCATGGACAGAGGAGCCTGGTGGGTTATATAGTCCATGGGGTCGCAGAGTTGGATATGACTGAACAACTGAGCATGCATGCATGCTGATCTCTGAGAGTTCCTGTAAGTCAATTAGGAAAGAATATGTCTGTTTTTGAAAATATATTCCATTGCCAGAAAGCTAAAAGTTTTAAGATATTCTGAGTCTTCAGGACAGAAGGGGTTCTTGGGCCAAGGGTTCAGATGAATACAGCGAGCCCTAGGAGTCCCGGCAGCCTTCAGAGAAGTGGGCAGGGATGAGTCATTCATTCATCCAGTAACTTTTGCCCAGTAACTGTGTTCTGTGTTAATCAGTGAACAGATGCTAACACACAGTTGCTGCCTCAGGGGAAGCTTCAGAGGCTTTAGATATTGCTTTCAGTATCCTCAATTTTAGCATCTATGTGTACAGTGGCTTTCTGTGGTAGCTCATATTTCTCCTTGTAAATAGCTTATTATTTCAGGCATTTATGTTTTTCTCACTAACTGGACTTCGAGTGCAGGCGGCCTCATACATAAGCAAGTTGCCAAGTTCAACTTTTTCTCTAAAGGCTAGCACTGCAGAAAGAGCATAGCTTTGGTATCAGAAGCAATGGTCATTCAAATGACACCTTTGAATGACCATCTTTGTGATTCTGGACAAATAATTGAATTTCTGCAAGCCTTCAACCTGACATTAGGATGTCAGTGTTATTAGGATTCAGTGAAATCATAATGTGATTTCAGCACAGATACTCAAAAATATTAAGCGTTTTATTCCTAATTCTGCACTGTTGCTGCTTCCTCAGAGCCCTCTTTGTTGGGGAGCTTTTCCTCCAGAAGCCTTCCCACACCCCAGGCTGGGCACAGCCTTTCCTTTGTTGCCCACGCCATCCCCAGGATTTATCATTTACACCTTCCGTGTTATTTTATAAATAACCTATTTATTTGTCTGTCTCCCCTTATTCACTAAGGGCACACTCATCTAGTAGTTTCTGCTGCTTAGTGGATGCTTAGGAAATGTCTTGTGGGTTGGTTTTAGGCAAATAGATTAATAAATAATGTAAAGGATATGTATATAAAGAATATCCCTTATCTAATGCTCCACGTGCTGCCTCTAATTTCTCCTGCTGTTTGTGGGGGCTCTTTCTCAATGGAGGGGAATAATTCCTTCATTTTTGATTTCTGGTTTGCACTCTCCCCACCCCACCCCCTGAGCTCTATAATTAACATTTTAACATGAAAATGTTACTTATCCCAAATAAAACACCTGCATGAGTTTTTCTGGAGATCAGTTTAAGGCAGAATTTCTAAAACTATGTCCAGTTTGATAGTAACTCATATTCCAGTGGCAGGGGCGGGGGGATATTCTTTAGTTAAGTAAGGTTAGAAAATACTTTAATAGCATTTCTTTATTTGTTATAAAGAACTTCTTAGATCCTTATTTGATCACGAAACTTTTTTTTTTTTTCATCCAGTGTTTCACAGATCTGGTATTAGGTAGAACACATATGTAGAAATATCACTTTGATAAAAGCTGAAATTGGTATCACGGAGCTGAATTTCAGACTTCGAAGGCTGCTTTTAGCTGAGTCCTTCAGTAGCCATCCTGTGGGTTATCAGAGGTCTGATTTTACATGATTCTCAATGTACTGTTTTTGCAGCATGTCTACAAGTAGTGATATATATATGTGTGTGTGTGTAACAGGTGGCGGGGTAGGGGTTCACAAGCAGCAGGAGGAAATAAACTGCAGGTGGCAGATGTTTCCTTTCTTTTCTAATCCTATGTTGTCATGACGACACCTGGTTTTGATTGAACTTTTCTCGAACCTTGAGCTAACTAATGTGTGTTTCTTATGGAAATATTTTTCTTAAGCTATGTTAATGAACTATGTATTTGCTTGGAAATCTGCTTTTTTTCAAGATTCATGTCAATTGTTTTATGGCCAGGGATGACTCATTCGGTGCCAAATGCTATTCAAAATGCATGTTGTGGGAGAGGGGCCTGCTGCAGCTCTCTCAGTTTTGAGGGCTTTCTTTTATCTGATTCAGATCAGTTCAGTTCAGTTGCTCAGTCATGTCTGACTATTTGCGACCCCATGGACTGCAGCATGCCAGGCCCCCCGTCCATCTGATTAGCAGCTTGTTAACAGGTTTATAACTCCTTGCTAAAAACTAGCAAGGAGGCACTCTTTCTGTCCCCTTCTGATGTCTGTGTCAGAAGCTTTCTCTATCCCTTTTATACTTTAATTACACTTTGCTACACAAAGTTCTGAATGGTCAAGCCTCATCTCTGGTCCTGGATTGAAATCCTCTCCTCTGGAGGTAACCAATCCCTGTGTAGCACATGGCTCACAGCTGCAACCTTTCATACACACACACACACACACACATATATATAAAACCAAACTGATCATATGCATCAGAGCCTTGTCTAATTCAGTGAAACTATGAGCCATGCCGTGTAGGGCCACCCAAGATGGACGGGTCATGGTGGAGAGTTCTGATAAAACATGGTCCACTGGAGAAGGGAATGGCAAACCACGTCAGTATTCTTGCCTTGAGAACCCCATGAACAATATGAAGAAGCAAAAAGATATGACACTGAAAGATGAACTCCCCAGGTTGGTAGGTGCCCAATATGCTACTGGGGAAGAGTGGAGAAATAGCTCCAGAAAGAATGAAGAGACAGAGCCAAAGTGAAAATAACACCCAGTTGTGGATGTGACTAGTGATGGAAGGAGAGTCTAAAGCTGTAAACAGCAATATTGCATAGGAACCTGGAATGTTAGGTCCATGAATCAAGGTAAATCAGAAGTGGTCAAACAGGAGATGGCAAGAGTAAACATTGAAATTGTAGGAATCAGTGAACTAAAATGGACTGGAATGGGCGATTTAACTCATATGACTGTTATATTTACTACTGTGGGCAAAAGTCCCTTAGAAGAAATGGAGTAGCCCTCATAGTCAACAAAAGAGTCCAAAATGCAGTACTTGGATGCAATCTAAAAAACGACAGAATGATCTCGGTTCGTTTCCAAGGCAAACCATTCAATATCATGGTAATCCAAGTCTATGCTCCAACCACTAATGCTGAAGAAGCTGAAGTTGAATGGTTCTATGATGACCTACAAGACCTTCTAGAATTAACACTAAAAGAAGATATCCTTTTCATCATAGGGGACTGGAAAGCAAAAGTAGGAAGTTAAGAGATACCTGGAGTGACAGGCAAGTTTGGTCTTAGAGTACAAAATGAAGCAGGGCAAAGGCTAATAGAGTTTTGCCAAGAGAATGCACTGGTCATAACAAACACCCTCTTCCAACAACACAAGAGATGACTCTACACATGGACATCTCCAGATGGTCAACACCGAAATCAGACTGATTGTATTCTTTGCACCTAAAGATGGAGAAGCTCTATTTAGTCAGCAAAACAAGACCAGGAGCTGACTGTGGCTCAGAACATGAACTTCAGATTGAAATTGAAGAAAGTAGGGAAAACTACTCAGAGAAGGCAATGGCACCCCACTCCAATATGCTTGCCTGGAAAATCCCAGGGACGGGGAAGCTTGGTGGGCTGCCCTCTCTGGGGTCGCACAGAGTCGGACACAACTGAAGTGACTTAGCAGCAGCAGCAGGGAAAACCACTAGACCATTCAGGTATGACCTAAGTCAAATTCCTTACAATTATACAGTGGAAGTGACAAATAGATTCAGGGATTAGATCTGATAGACAGAGTGCCTGAAGAACTATGGACAGAGGTTCGTGACTTTGTATAGGAGGCAGTGATCAAAACCTTACCCAAGAAAAGAAATGCAAAAAGGCAAAATGGTTGTCTGAGGCAGCCTTATAAATAGCTGGGAAAAGAAGAAAAGCAAAAGGCAAAGGAGAAAAGGAAAGATATATCCATCTGAATGCAGGGTTCAAAGAATAGCAAGGAGAGATAAGAAAGCCTTCTTAAGTGATCAATGCAAAGAAATAGAGGAAAACAATAGAATGGGAAAGACTAGAGATCTCTTCAAGAAAATTAGAGATACCAAGGGAACATTTCAGGCAAAGATGGGCACAAAAAAGGACAGAAATGGTACGGACCTAAAAGAAGCAGAAGATATTAAGAAGAGGTGGCAAGAATACACAGAAGAACTGTACAAAAAAGATCTTAATGACTCAGAAAACCACAGAGCTATTTGAAATCCTTAAAGATGATACTGTGAAAGTGCTGCACTCAATATGTCAGGAAATTTGGAAAACTCAGCAGTGGCCACAGGACTGGAAGACGTCAGTTTTCATTCCAATCCCAAAGAAAGGCGATGCCAAAGAAAGTTCAAATTAATGCAAAATTGTACTCATTTCAAATGCTAGCAAGATTATGCTCAAAATACTTAAAGCTAGGCTTCAGCTATATGTGAACTGAGAACATCCAGATGTTCAAGCTGGATTTAGAACAGGGAGAGGAACCAGAGATCAAATTGTCAACATCCATTGGATTACAGAAAAAGCAACAGAATTACAGGAAAACATCTACTTCTGCTTTATTTACTATGCTAAAGCCTTTGAATGTGTGGATCATGACAAACTGGAAAATTCTTAAGGAGATGGGAATACCAGACCACCTTACCTACCTCGTGAGAAATCTGTATGCAGGTCAAGAAGCAACAGTTAGAACTGGACATGGAACAAGAGACTGGTTCCAAATTGGGAAAGGAATACATCAAGGCTTTAAAATGTCACCCTGCTTATTTAACTTATATGCAGAGTACATCATGTGAAATGCCGGGCTGGATGAGGCACAAGCTGGAATCAAGATTGCCAGGAGAAATATCAATAACCTCAATATGCAGAAGACACCACCCTTATGGCAGAAAGCAAAGAGGATCTAAAAAGCTTCTTGATGAAAGTAAAAGAAGAGAGTGAAAAAGCTGGCTTAAAACTCAACATTCAAAAAACTAAGATCATGGTATCTGGTCCCATTTCATCATGGCAAATAGGGAAACAGTGGTAACAGTGAGAGACTTTATTTTTTTGGGCTCCAAAATCATTGCAGATGGTGACTGAAACCTAGAAATTAAAAGACGCTTGCTCCGTGGAAGAAAAGTTATGACAAACCTAGACAGCATACTAAAAAGTGGAGACATTACTTTGCCGACAATGGTCTGTACAGTCAAAGCTATGTTCTTCCCAGTAGTCATGTGTGGATGTGGGAATTGGACCGCAAAGAAGACTGAACGCTGAAGAATTGATCCTTCTGAGCGGTGGTGTTGGAGAAGAGTCTTCAGAGTCCCTTGGATAGCAAGGAGATCAAACCAGACAATCCTAAAGGAAACCAATCCTGAATATTCATTGGAACACCTGATGTTAAAGCTGAAACTCAATACTTTGGCCACCTGATGTGAAGAACTGACTCATCAGAAAAGACGCTGGTGCTGGGAAAGACTGAAAGGCAGGAGGAAAAGGGGCCGACAGAGGATGAGATGGTTGAGTGGCATCACCAACTCAATGGACCTGAGTGTGAGCAAGCTCTGAAAGTTGGTGATGGACAGGAAGCCTGGTGGTGTAGTTAATATGGTCCCAAAGAGTCAGACACGACTGAGCAACTGAGCTTAATATCTATCTATCTATAAATATATAATATATATAGAGAAAGACAGAATCTGTGAGAGAGAGAGAGAAACAGAGAGAGATACAAGGGCTTCCCTGGTGGCTCAGATGGTAAATAATCCTCCTGCAACGTGGTAGACCTGGGTTTGATCCCTGAGCTGGGAAGATCCCCTGAGAAGGGAATGGCAACCCACTCCAGTATTTTTGCCTGGAGAATTACATGGACTGTGGAGCCTGACTAGCTACAGTACATGTGGTTGCAAAGAGTCAGACACATCTGAGTGACTAAGCACAGCACAGCACACGTATATATATGTGTGTGTATATAGTGTGTTAATGATATTGAATAAGCAGTATTTAAGGGATGTACCAGAAAATACCTGGAAAAGGGAAAGGCTACCCACACCAATATTCTGGCCTGGAGAATTCCATGGACTGTAGACTCTATGGGGTAGCAAAGAGTCGGACACAACTGAGAGACTTTCACTTCACTTCACCAGAAAATAGCATGTTACTTTTGCTTTCCTACTATGCCCATAAAATTTATGGAATTCATTGATTTGATAGGTATTACCAGCCATATTCTATGTCAGACAATAGGGATGCTTCTTAAGTGGAGTCTGGGGCAATCCATGGCTTACCCCTTTTAAGTAAAGAAGGCCTGGGGTCACTCTAAGTGCCTTTGCAGAGAAAATTCAGTACATGCACAGGCCCGTGGACGGAGTCCCACACCCATGGGTCTGGCCATTCCTTTTGTTACAACAAGGGAACACCTCTGCGTGGATTGTCAGTAGAGAAGCGCAGTCCTGAAGACCCCATCTCCCACAGTGGCAGCCATGTGGGTGATGCCACGTTGTATGTGCCAAGTTGCTAAATATTTTGCACGTGACTGGAGGGAAAGTAAAAGCCAGGGTGTCTAGGGTGAAATTGAGAGCAGGGAAGAGGCCAGTGAGACAGGCAGGGGCCAGACCGTGTGAAACTTTGTAGGCCACGACAAGAATTTTGAATTTTAAGAACAACAGAAAATCATTGAAAGGATAAGAAAAGGGGAAAAATGACATGATCAGAAATGCTTTTTGAAAGGCTCACTCTTCTTAAAGTCTGGAATTTGTATGTGATGAGGGATGTATGTGTGTCCGGACAGTCGGTAGGAGAAAAGGATTCCTAGGGCAGAGCTGGGCCCTGCTGAATCCCTAGGCTCTGGTGGGTGGGCTGGGGGTCAGCCTGGATGGTGGGCTCTGATGCTGAGGCAGAAGAAAAGTCTATTCACTGGCTACAGTGCTTTTTATTTGAGGGGGGGTCCCTGAGCAAGAGGGCTTCCCAGGTGGATCAGCAGGAAAGAATCCGTCTGCCAATGCAGGAGACACAGAAGTCGCGAGTTCAATCCCTGGGTGGGGAAGATCACCTTGAGGAGGAAAGGGCAACCCACTCCACTATTCTTGCCTAGGAAATCCCATGGACAGAGGGGCCTAGTGGGCTACAGCCCACATGGGGTCACAAAGAGTCGGGCAAGACTGAGCAAGAAGTCAGAAGATGAGGTAGTTAGGTAGCATCACTGACTCAATCGACATGAATCTGAGCAAACTCTGGGAGAAGGTGGTGGACAGAGGAGCCTGGCATGCTGCAGTCCTTGGGATCGCAGAGTGTGACATGACGTTGTGACTGAATAACAACTGAGCAAGAAAAGTGTGGCTCTGAGTTGGGCAGGCAGACAAGTCCAGTAAGGTGGGGAGACGCCTGAGGGGGTTCCAAAATTGAGAGGCAAAAGCCAGAGCCTGAAGAGTCAGTGAATCTAGACAGAGCGGGGGTCAGCGAAGACAGCAATGCCTGCAGCAGGCACAGAGGCCTGGGGAGGCAGCCTCTGTGTGAGTTCTGGGCCAGAAACCTGAATTTAACTGGTCAGGATTAAGGTTAAGAAGTCTTCATCTTTCCAGAAGCATCATCTACTCCACTTGGTTAGATTTCACTTGTAAGTTTTTTAATAGGGTGCCCTGGTTGATACAGGACTCGGAAGTTTCTGAAACCCTGATGAGAAGCAGGCGGTCAGTGTGGGGATGCAGGGAAGTTACATATTTTCTGATGTCTTGTATTAAAGAATAGTTGATTTACAATTTTTCAAGTGTATAACAAAGTGATTCCATTTTATATATACATATATATATGTACATGTATATATACATGTTTATATATATATATACGTTTATATATATATATTCAGATTCTTGCCCATTGTACATTATTACAAATAGTTCCCTGTAGCACACAATAAATCCCAGCTGTTCATTTTATATTTAGTAGTGTATGTACTTGGTGTATGTGTGTGCTCAGTCGTGTCTGACTCTTTTACGACCCCGTGGACTGTAGCCCGCCAGGCTCCTCTGTCCATGGGATTTCCCAGGCAAGAATACTAGAGAGGGTTGCCATTTCCTTCTCCAGGGGACCTTCGAACCCCCTATGTCTTGTATCTCCTGCTTTGGCAGGCAGATTCTTTACCCCTGAGCCACCAAGGAAGCTCATCATTTTCACCACTATACCTCTAATCCATGGAACTGTCTTGTTTAGGGTAAGACAATATATTTTTCATATTTTTCTACATATATTTTTAAAATTATTTTCTCCATCATTTCCTCTCTTTTTTCTTTCCCCACCAAAATAAGTATAGTAATACTGGAGGCCATGCTCCATTGGATTTGATCCTCATCTTTCTCACTGACCAAAATGTGGATTCAATACAAAAGAACTGATCATTAATTCTTCATTTATTAGAAGGTATCTGTAGCTGATTCATAGAGCAACACAGCAGACTTCTCAGACAAGGTACATTGGTTTGTAAATCCCTTAATCTCAGGAAGACATTTTTAATTACCGTGGGATACAATGAGCTGGAAACAGAAAATCACCATTAGAAATATTATTCACGGTCCACAGACATTGGCAGAGTCCATATCCTGTCCCTGCTTGAATCGCTTGTTGGCATGCTTAGATGAGCAGAGCTAGGAGGGCGCTGCCAGCTGCCCAAATGCTGGCCCAGGCCCTTCCCAAAGGAGGCCTCTCTCCAGGAATCATTTCTTTTGTTTAAGAAACTATTATGAATCTCAAGATCTTAGATCCAAACAATTCCTCATACAGAATTCAGTGAGCCACATGATCCCTAATGGACATTTATCATTTAGCTGCTGTGTCCAAATATCCTTCTTTGGGGGCAATCCAAGACTGGAAGGAGGTACAGTCTTGTCCCCCCTAGAAAGGTGTGGGGGGGCGCAGCTAGAGTACGGTGCCCAGGCAGATATGCCTGCTGGGAACTCGGAACCTCCACAATACATGGAGAGAGAGTGAGATGCTTTCAAGCACCCCCAGGATTGTGGCTGGGCTGTCAGTGACCTGTGATAGTGACCTCAAAAACAGCATCCTTAACAGACTGACCTTCAACAGAATTTCCTTCCTGGCTTCTGAGCTTGGTTCCCCAGTCTTCCTGGGATTCAGGGAGTTATCTGTTCGTTCCCTAATAAATTCCTTTTCCATTTAAGTCACTTAGATGTCTGTTGTCTGGAACTCTTGCTGGTAAATCCAGTATGGCACTCCCAGCAGGCACGTTCCTAGAGTAGTTAGCATCACAGGCAAGGAAGCTGGTTGTGACAGAAGGAGATCCATGCCTGGCATCTCAAGTTGGAAACCATGGAACTGTTCAGTTTCCTCCTGTATAAACTGCTATCATGCCCACCCTCCCACCTATCCTGAAGGGGTGCTGTGAGAATCAGATGTGATAATGTCCACAGGAAGGAACTTGGTACATGAAAATGGTGATGCTGATACAAAGGATATGAGGGCTCAGCTAGCAAAATAGGTAGAGCAGAGGTCCCCAAACTTTTTGGCACCAGGGACCAGTTTCGTGGAAGACAATTATTCCACAGACAGGGGAAGGGTGGTTTGGGGATGATTAGAGCATATTACATCTATTGTGCTCTTTTTTCTATTATTATTATTACGTTGTGATAATGCACTAATGCGAGCAATGGGATGGGGAGTGGCTGTAAATAACAGATCTTCGCTCACGTGCCAGCTGCTCACCGCTGTTGTAGATCCTGGTTCCTAACAGGCCAGGGACAAATACCTATCTGTGGTCCAGGGGCTGGAGGCAAAAACAAATTGGAGCTAAAACTCAGTCTTTCAGTTAAGAATCACCCTTCCTCTCAACTTAAGAGGTCTCCCCAAGGGTTCCTCTTTATTAGGGGTCAGCTGTGATAGGGCATTTTCAACGTGTGTGTGAAGAAGGCTCAGGATCAAGTGTTGCTTCACACTTTGAGGCTTGTATCACCTAAGCAGGGTTCTTTATCACTTAATAGCTTTTTGGAAGAAGAGTATATTTTACAAACAGATTTTTAAACAAACATTATAGTATTTGGGTTTCCCAGGTGGTGGAGTGGTAAAGAGTTTGCCTGCAATGCAGCAGACACAGGAGACCTGGGTTCTATCCTTGGGTCAGAAAGATCCCCTGGAGAAGGGAAGGGCTATGTACTCCAGTATTCTTGTCTGGAATATTCCACAGACAGAGGAGCTTGGCTGGCTATAGTCCATAGGGTCACAAAGAGTCAGACATGACTGAGCGACTGAGCATGCACTCATGATAGCATTTAGTATGTAATAGAATGTTTATTTAATATTTGTCAGATCTATGGGAGTTCATATTAGTCAAGTAGGAAAGAATCTGTCTAAAAGAATTAAGATAGTCTGAGTCTTCAGGACAGAAGGGGTTCTGGGGCCAAGGGTTCAGATGAATACAGCTGAGAAGAGCCCTAGGAGTCTCAGCACCTTTGGACAAGCGGGCAAAGATGAGTCTTTCATTCATTCAGTAACTGTGCCCGGGAGCCACATTCTGTGTTAATCAGTGGGATGAAGAGATGCTAACACAGTCAGTCCCTGCCCTCAGGGGAAGCTTCAGAGGCTCTCGAGGTAGGTTTCAGTCTCCTCAACTTTAGTCTCTATGTGTACAGTGGCTTCCTGTGGTAGCTCATATTTCTCCTTGCAAATAGCTTATTATTTCAGGCATTTATATTTTTCTCACTAACTGGACTTAAGAGCACAGACAGCCTCAGACATAAACAAACTGCCAAGTTTTCTTTCTGAAGGTTTGTTGCTGTTGTTCATTGCTAAGTTGTGTCCGACTCTTTGTGAGCCCATAGACTGCTGCACACCAGGCTTCCCTGTCCTTCAGTATCTCCCAGAGTTTGCCCAAACTTAAGTCCATTCTGAAGGCTGGCCTTGCAGAAAAGAGGATAGTGTGGAAATCAGAAGCCATGGTCATTCAAATGCCACTGTCATTGCTTATTATCTGTGTGATTTAGGGCAAATTATTGAGTATCTGCGAGCCTTCATCCCAACAGGGTTTTGTTAGGGATTAGTGAAATCATCATGTGATTTCAGCACAATACTTGGTGCTAAGCAAATAGTCAAAAATATTAAGCATTTTATTCCTAATTTTCCACACTTCCTGCTTTCCTGGAGTCGTGTTTGTCAGGGAGCTTTTCCTCCAGAAGCCTTCCCACACCCCACGCTGGGCTAATGACAGCCTCTCCTTTGTGTCCATGTGGTCCCCAGAATTTATCCTTTATACTTTTCATGTTTTTTTTCTTCTTCTGGAAATAATCTGTTTATGTGTTGGTCTTCCCTTGAGAGGCTATACATTTGCTAAGAGCACACATATTTTTTGGTCTAGTAGTTTCTGCTGCTTAGTGGATGCTTAGGAAATGTCTATGGATTGGTTTTTGGCAAATAGGCTAATAAATTATGTATGTATGTAAGATGTATGTAAGAACTTCCTTCATCTAATGCTCCATGGGGCCCCCTCTGATTTCCCCTGTTGTTTGAGGGAGATCTTTCCAGATGCATGGGGCTTCCCTTGTGGCTCAGCTGGTAAAGAATCTGCCTGCAATGGGGGAGACCTGGGTTCAATCCCTGGGTTGGGAAGATCCACTGGAGAAGGGAAAGGCTACCTACTCCAGTATCCTGGCCTGGAGAATTCCATGGACTGTATAGTCCATGGGGTCTCAAAGAGTCAGACACGACTGAACAACTTTCACTTTCACTTTCTAGATGGATAGGAATAATTACTCCATCTTAGATTTTTGGTTTGCATCCCACTCCATCCCCTGAGTTCTGCAAATAATATTTTAATGTGAAAATGTTACTTCTCCCAAATAAAACACCTGCATGAGTATTCCCAGAGATTAGTTTAAGGCTGAATTTCTAAAAGTATTTCCAGTTACATAGTAATTTATATTCCAGGGGAGGAAAAGATTCTTTAGTTAAGTAAGGATTCTTTTGGAGAAGGCAATGGCACCCCACTCCAGTGTTCTTGCTTGGAGAATCCCAGGGACGGGGGAGCCTGGTGGGCTGCCGTCTCTGGGGTCGCACAGAGTCGGACACGACTGAAGCGACTTAGCAGCAGCAGCAGCAGCAGCAGCAGCATTTCTTTATTTGCTGTAGAACTTCTCAGATCTTTTATTTGATTATGAACCTTTTTTCTTTTTCATGGAGTGTTTCACAGATCTGGTATTAGGTGGAACACACATGTAGAAATATCACTTTGATAAAAGCTGGAATTGGTATCACTAAACTGAATTTCAAACTTTTGAAAGCTGCTTAACATTGAGTCCTTGAGTGGTTGTCCTGTGGGTTATCTATTAGAGGTCTGATTTTACATGTTTCCCCATGTACTATTTTTGCAGCAGGTCTTCAAGTAGTGAGATACACACACACACACACACACACACACATATATATATAGAGAGATGGGCTTTTCTGGTGTCTCAGATGGTGAAGAATCTGCCTGCAAGGCAGGAGACCCAGGTTTGATTCCTGAGTCAGGAAGATCCCTGGAGAAGGGAATGGTTCCCACTCTAGTATTCTTGCCTGGAAAATTCAATGGACAGAGGATCCTGGCGGGCTACACTCCATGGGATCGCAAAGAGTTGGACACAAGTGAGCTACTAACACCACCATCACCATATATATATGTATATAGTGTGTTAATGGTATTGAATAAGCAGTGTTTAAGGGATGTACCAAAAAATAGCATGTTACTTTTGCTTTCTTACTATGCCCACAAAGTATACGGAATTTATTCATTTGACAGGTATTACCAGCCATATTCTATGTCAGACAATAGGGGTGCTTCTTAAGCAGAGTCTGGGGCAATCCATGGCTTACCCCTTTTGGGTAATAGAAGGCTTGGGTTCACTCTAAGAGCCTTTACAGAGAAAATTCAGTACATGCACAGGCCCATGGAGGAAGTTGCACACCCATCGGTTTGGCCATTCCTTTTGTTACAGCACAGAAACACCTCACCTTGTCAGTAGAGAAAAGCTCTTCTGAGCCCTCTCGGGTGACCCACACTGTGGGTCCTGGGAGACCGCATCTCCCACAGTGGCAGCTATGGCGCTGTAGTCCTTCATCCTGTGGGTGATGCCACGTTGCTAAATATTTTACACATGACTGAGGGAAAGCAAAAGCCAGGGTGTCCAGGGTGAAATTGAGAGCAGGGACGAGGCCAGTAAGGCAGGCTGGGGCCAGACCCTGTGAAACCTTGTAGGACACAACAAGAATTTTGAATTTTATCTTAAGAACAACAGAAAGCCATTGAAAGTTTAAGAAAAGGGGAAAAACGACATGATCAGAAATGCTTTTTGAAAGGCTCACTCTTCTTAAAGTCTGGAATTTGTATGTGATGAGGGATGTATGTGTGTCCAGACAGTCGGTAGGAGAAAAGGATTCCTAGGGCAGAGCTGGGCCCCGCTGAATCCCTAGGCTCTGGTGGGTGGGCTGGGGGTCAGCCTGGATGGTGGGCTCTGACGCTGAGGCAGAGGGAAAGTCTGCTCACTGGCCACAGTGCTTTTTATTTGAGGGCGGGGGGTGCGGCGGGGAGGGGGTCCCTGAGCAAGAAGTCAGAGGATGAGATGGTTAGGTAGCATCATTGCCTCAGTGGACGTGAATCTCAGCAAACTCTGGGAGATAGTGGTGGACAGAGGAGCCTAGCATGCTGCAGTCCATGAGGTCAAAGAGTCAGACATAACTTAGCAACTGAACAACAACTGAGCAAGGAAAGTGTGTGTTCTGAGTTCGGCAGGCAGACAAGTCCAGTAAGGTGGGGAGATGCCTGAGGGGCTCCAAAATTGAGAAACAAAGCCAGAGCCTGAAGAGTCGGTGAATCTAGACAGAGCGGGGGTCAGCGAAGACAGCAATGCCTGCAACAGGCACAGAGGCCTGGGGAGGCAGCCATCGTGTGGGTTCTGGGCCAGAAACCTGAAGTTAACTGGTCAGGGCTAAGGTAAAAAGTCTTTTTTCAGAAACATTACCTTGTTGCACTTTTGTTTGGGGAGGTGGAGCAGGCAGAGCTCAACCAGGAAACAAAAGCAGACAAACCCCATCCGAGGCCAGGATAACCACAGCTGGGACTGAGGCTTGTCTCTGAGGGAAGGGCGGGGCTTTTATCGGGGTTTGGGGACTCCTCGTGTTGAAGATGAGAAGAAGGAAGCTAAATGTTGGAGACTCTGCAAAATTTCTAGTTTAAGCTGTTGTGCTTTT
The DNA here is from genome assembly GCF_029378745.1 of Bos indicus. NCBI lineage: Eukaryota > Metazoa > Chordata > Mammalia > Artiodactyla > Bovidae > Bos > Bos indicus. Next base: position 12,196,645 of record NC_091788.1, on the reverse strand, counting down.
GGAAAAAGGTGAGTGCAGCTCAGAGTTGAGAGATGGTGCCTGTCCCCACCTCTGCACCCCACCCCGGACCTCAGAACCTCTCTGGAAGGCAGATGCACTGGGAAACAGTCCCTTAAACGGAAGCCCTCAGGGACTGCCAATGATGAAAATGTGGATCCTCCTTGGGGCTGGGGACAGAGCTGGAGGGGAAGGACACGGCCCATAGGGCAGGGTCACTGGACGGGAGGGGGCTGGGAAGCTTCTAAGAGGACCACTTCAGGGCACCACACAAATAATGTGAGACTTTATTTTAGTTTTATTATTTTTTTTGTGAGAGGCAGGGGGAGGGCTGGATTTCAGGTGTAATACTGGAAGGAATTGAGTTGTTACTTGATAAATACAAAGGTGACATTATCAGTACCCTTGCATGGTGAAGAGTGTATATCGTGCTTGAATTCCACTTGAGTCCCTTGACAGTAAGGATTTAGCAAACAAAGCCCTTCCCTTCTGCACGGCTCTAAACATGAAGACAGGAAGGAAACCTAAGCATTAACGCAATGCCCAGGTGAGCTGTGACTCTTTTTTCACTCTTCCTAAATCCACCATGCAATTTCAGTTTGAAAATTCACAACAACCTATTCTACTTTCAGGACAACAGCTGCCACATTTCACTTTTATTCCCAACCACGGATCTTGGAACAGTGAGTTAAACACTTCACGTCCATCAAGAGTGAGCTTTGGAGTTGGTGGGGTCAGCTAGGTTGATCGCTTTTAGACTCCTGAGGATTGAACAAACTAAAATTGCTTGGTGAGATAGGAAAGAGCCTCTTTATAGAGTATTGCTTCTGTGTGCTCTGCTCCACATATATATTTTTTCATAACAAAGCACTGAAACAAACAATAACAGAGGCATTTCTGTCTTTCCCTCTGCAGAAAGAATGCCTGAGGAGGCTACTGCACTAGTTAACATGATTGCATGCTGAATGCCCTAAATTCTCCACCACAAAAAACCTCAAGAAGATGGTTCGATTATTGGATAAGCCTTTCTATAATAAATCCTGGAGAGATAGAAAATATAAAGGAGAAATTAGAGAGAGAAGATCACTCACAATATGTGTATGGAATGCAGCCTGAGGAGATGATTTCCTTCAGCATCTTAACTACTTAGTTCTGGCGGGGAGGAGGAAGCGCAGGATAAATTCCTGCAATGGAGCTTGGGAATCCTCCGTCTTCAGCTTGCAAAGTGTTTAGACAATGTAAGGACACTAGATGGCGCCCGTAATCTTAAAACATAGTCAACAGCTAGTTTTTTTTTCTTTATAGGCACCCGCTGGCGCTAATGGTTAAGAATCCGCCTGCCAATGCAGGAGATGTGAGAGACCTGGGTTCGATCCCTGAGTGGGGAAGATCCCCTGGCGGAGGGCACGGCAACCCACTCCAGTATCCTTGCCTGGAGAATCCCATGGACAGAGGAGCCTGGCAGGCTACAGTCTATGGGATCACAAAGAGTTAGACATGACTGAAGTGACTTAGCATGCACATATGACTACCTTGTCACAAAATAGTTGATTATTGAAACTATATACATATCTGCTCAAACATTTCCCATTACTGATATCCTGTGAGGTGCTCCTTAAGTAATGGTTTGGTGGTCAAATACGTTTGGGAAAAGCAATATATTTTATTGGTCTCTAAGGAGGTTCCCCTCCAGTACTCTTGCCTGGAAAATCCCATGCATGGAGGAGCCTGGTGGGCTACAGTCCATGGGGTCGCACAGAGTCGGACACGACTGAAGCGACTTAGTATAGCATAGCATAAAGAGGTTCCCAATACGCGCTGGTAAACGGTTTCTGAAAAGGTCTTCAGTGAAGGAAACTGGTCATTAGGGAACCCTTTCTCTCAGGAGAAACCCAATACAATCCCGCTCTTCCAGAGTCCCGTGAACTCATGTTGAGAAATGCTCATCTATTCTACAGAAAAGGCAATGGCACCCCACTCCAGTACTCTTGCCTGGAAAATCCCATGGATGGAGGAGCCTGGTAGGCTGCAGTCCCTGGGGTTGCTGCAAGTTGGACACGACTGAGTGACTTCACTTTCACTTTTCACTTGTATGCATTGGAGAAGGAAATGGCAACCCACTCCAGTGTTCTTGCCTGGAGAATCCCAGGGAAGGGGGAGCCTGGTGGGCTGCTGTCTACGGGGTCACACAGAGTCGGACACGACTGAAGTGACTTAGCAGCAGCAGCAGCAGCATCCATTCTAACACCTGCCCCAAAGAAGGAATTGCTCAAACTATCGAAAAGAGGCTTTCCTCCGATACAGTGATCTGACACACAAAAAATATTACACATATTCTTGGGTTTCCCTGCTGGCTCAGATGGTAAAGAATCCACTTGCAATGAAGGAGACCTGGGTTTGATCCCTGGGTCAGGAAGATCCCCCAGAGAAGGGCATGGCTACCCACTCCAGTATTCCTGCCTGGAGAATCCCTGTGGACAGAGGAGCCTGGCAGGCTACAGTCCATGGAGTCACAGAGTCAGACATGACTGAGCAACTTTCACTATACTGTATGACACATATTCATAAGGTACAGTGGTTGGTAGTAATAGTGTTAAGTACTTACAACGTGACATGCTCTGTTCTAAGTGCTTTCTCTTCTCTTTCCTCAGTATGCCACCTCTCTGTGTGTGCTCACACACATTAGATACATTGATACATGGTTGGCCTTGGATTTGCAGTTGGCTGAATTGTTTAGTTGCTCAGTTGTGTCCGATTCTTTGTGACCCCGTGGTTCTCTGTCCATGTGATTTCCCAGGCAAGAATACTGGAGCTGGTTGCCATTTCCTTCTCCAGGGGGTCTTCCTGACCCAGGGATCAAACCCATGCCTCCTGCATTGGCAGGTGGATTCTCTACCGCTGAACCACAAGGGAAGCCCAGTTGGTTGAATGCATGGATGCAAAACCCGCTGATGCGGAGGGCCGACTGTATTCAATGTACTATGCCATTTTATACAAGGGACTTGAGCTTAGCGGATTTTGCTGTTGACAGGTTGTCCTGGAACAAATCTTCCGAGGATATGGAAGACAGCTGTATCTGCTTTGGGCAGTGAGCATTTTGAGATCTATTATTCTCACTCATCTTTGAGATTTCATTTCCTGGTACAGAACCTGACACATAGTAAGCCATTAATAAAACAAATTGTCTTAGAAGAGTCTGCAGTCTGTGTGGGAGAATAATTCAGGAAAATAGAAATGGATATTGCATCCCTGATTAGCAAGGTAGTTGTCTGTTATATAAGTCCCTTCTTGATGAAGATCAATCGAGAGCAGAGATCTACCCTTCGGCTCTCTTCCCCAGGGATGCTATTTCTCCTCTCTAAATGTACTATGCTATTTTTAGCATGACTTACTTGCAAATAAATCTTACATGACTTAGAAATCTATGCATTGAATTTTTATTTAGGGTTTTTGTTCTTTTGTCTTCTAGGAAGGTATAGCTTGTCTTTACATGTCCAGTGGAAGCTGTAGGTGCAAAATATTATCCTCCATATTCCATTGCTAATAATTCTGTCAGTTTTCTTTCCATATTGTAATAACGTGTGAGTTTCTCAAGCCTGTTTATTTCTTCCTTGTAGTGTTAAACAATGAAATTCCAATACTGAACCTTTATACTAGCCAATTTATAGCCACAGTTTATATAAATTTTCACAAGCTGAAAAGAATTCCTTTTCCTTTCCAACTGTAAAAAATGAATGGTATTTTCATTGTTAAACTATCTTTGCAAATGTTTTACATAAAAAAGAATATGATATTTGAACTTCAGACATTGCTGTTATGTACTATGAATTGAAATCTCTAAGAAGACTATAATTCTGATTTGTTGCCATGCTTACTCTGTGGTCCTGGCAATAATATTTAAATGGATTAATCTACTTCTGGAAGCAGAAATACTTGGGAGTTTTCTTTGTTGAGCCATAACAAGGTTATTATCTCGTTCCTTTTCCCACCACCTGCCTAGAGATTAAACAAATAAAACCCATAGCTTAGGGGATTTCTTAAACAGAGTTAAAAAGTCAATAATATCATCTCTGTGCCTCAGTTTATTCATACTTCAAGTGAACATAATAAGGCTAGAGTTGTTATAAGATTACGTTAGCTACACCTGTGACTGACTCAAAAGCTCCATGTAAATATTAGTTCCTTATAGTTTTGTGTGGGCTTCCCTGCTAGCTCAGCTGGTAAAGAATCCACCTGCAATGCAGGAGACCTGGGTTCGATCCCTGGGTTGGGAAGATCCCCTGGAGAAGGGATAGGCTACCTGCTCTGGTAATCTTGGGCTTCCCTGGTGGCTCAGCTGGTGGCTCCTGCAATGCAGGAGACCTGGGTTCGATCCCTGGGTTGGGAAGAGCCTCTGGAGAAGGGAATGGCTACCCACTTCAGTATTCTGGCCTGGAGAATTCCATGGACTGTATAGTCCATGGGGCCACAAAGAATTGAACACGACTGAGCGACTTTCACTCACTCACTGTGGTTCTGTGTGCTTCTGAGTGTGCTGTGCACACCAAGCAATGTGTACAAAGAAGGCTGTATACACTGAGATCATTGTCAAGGTTTCGAAGAGAGATTGTGCCGTGAGGAGAAAGAACACTGATCTGGGGTCAAGGGAGCTGCTTTTGAGTCCCACGTCAGAGTGAGGAGCTGTGGAGCTATAGACAAATCATTTAGCCATTCTGAATCCTCTTTCCCTGATGTGGAAATTGAGAGAAATAATAACATTGGTCCCTAGAATCGATGCATGTGAAAGTGCTTTGTGTCTGGGAAAGTGCTTTGACAATGGGAACGCTGATTGTACTGAAATGACAGAGTGGTCCCCCAGTCTACAGATTTTCTGCCAGGATGAGGAAGATATGTAAGTATGTCCTAGAAAGAATTTCAGAGTCAGTCTCCCAGGCTCTAGTGACTTTTCAAGGCATCACTATTTTTATTTAATACTTTTTCATCAATAAATAATTTTTGAGAGATGGCTAGGTACCAGGCACTGTGCTAAATGTTGAGGATACAAAATCATACAAGATACAGAGTTTGCTTTCAGAGAGCTTTTGGTAACTTAGTAGAGAAAGATAAACATGTAAATAAACACGGGCAATGAGGTTTAAGAGCTTATAGAATTTTAAAGTTATATCTTGTCTAAAATTTTCTTTTTTAAATTTTTAATTGGAGGATAATTACTACACAATGTCGTGTTGCTTTCTGCTGTACATCAACATGAATCAACCATGGGCATACATATGTCCCGTCTCTCTTGAACCTCCCCACACCCCATCCCACCCCTCTGGGTTGTCACAGAACGCCTGGTTGAGTTCCCTGCGTCATACAGGAAATTCCCACTGGCTATCTATTTTACAAATGGTATTACATATGTTTCAGTGCTACTTTCTCAATTTGTCCCACCTTCTGCTTCCCCTGCTGTGTCCATAAGTCTGTTCTCTCTCTGTGTCTCTGTTCCTGCCTTGCAAATAGGTTCATCAGTACCAGTTTTCTGTATTTCATAAAAATGCATTAAAAAAAGTATATATTTGTCTTTCTCTTTTTGACTTCACTCTGTATAACAGGCTTTAGGTTCATCCACCTCCCTAGAACTGACTCAAATTCATTCTTTTTAATGGCTGAGTAATATTCCACTGGGCTTCCTGCTTCCCTCGTAGCTGTCAGTAAAGAATCTGCCTGCAATGCAAGAGACCCAGATTCGATTCCTGGGTCAGTAAGATCCCTTGGAGAAGGAAATGGCCACCCACTCCAGTATATCTGCCTGGGAAATCCCATGGACAGAGGACTCTGGTGGGCTACAGTCCATCAATTTGTAAGAGTCGGAAAAAGAGTTGGACATGACTTAGTGACTAAAGCACCACCAATATTCCATTGTATATAGGTTCCACAGCTTCTTTATCCATTTACCTCTCAATGGACATCTGGGTTGCTTCCAGGTCCTGGCTACTGTAAATAGTGCTGCAATGAACATTGGAGTACATGTCTTTTAAAACTGGTTTCTCAGGGTATATGCACAGTAGTGGGTTGCTGGGTCATATGATAGATTTATTCCTAGTTTTTAAGGAATCTCTACACTGTTCACAATGGCTGCACCAATTTACATTCCCACCAATGGTACAAGAGGGTTCCCTTTTCTCCACATCCTCTCCAGCATTTATTATTTGTAGAGTTTTTGATCATGGCCCTTCTGACCAGTGTGAGGTGACATCTCATTGTAGTTTTGATTTTACATTTCTCTGGTAATGAGTGATGCTGAATATCTTTTCATGTGTTTATCAGCTATCTGTATGTCTTCTTTGGAGAAATGTTAAGTTCTATCTTATATGTCATTTAAGTATAGAAGAAGTAGGTCGGGGGGAGTAGTTGAAGGGGTGATGATAGGCGATAGAACAAGGGCCTGGCACGGGACCTTACCCTAATTCTTCCATACTCAGTCCTTCTAGACATCTGATAGTTGCTGAGTGAGCAGGAACCTCTATGTGTGGGAGAACCACAGACATACAAAAGGGAGGGTCAAGCATGCAGACCACTGGACACTGCTCAGGTCAACTGACTGCATCCTATAGGTAAATCACGTGTGCAGGGTGTGGGAGTTGGAGTGATGGTTAACAAATATTAGGTCACTTGGAAAATTCTAGTTATATATCATAGCTATACAGCAAAGAAGAATTTTCCAAAGGGCACAATGAAAACCACAAACTAAATGCTTTATTTAGTTATGAATCATAACCATAGCCGGAGAAAGCAATGGCACCCCACTCCACTACTCTTGTCTGGAAAATCCCATGGATGGAGGAGCCTGGTGGGCTGCAGTCTGTGGGGTCGCTAAGAGTCGGACATGACTGAATGACTTCACTTTTCACTTTCATACATTGGAGAAGGAAATGGCAGCCCACTCCAGTGTTCTTGCCTGGTGAATCCCAGGGACAGGGGAGCCCGGTGGGCTGCCGTCTATGGGGTCACACAGAGTCAGACACGACTGAAGCGACTTAGCAGCAGCAGCATAACCATAGCCATAAAACTGGGCTCTTTATGTAATTCTCTGTTATTATTTGCATGATTGCCAAAACTGCAGAGTGGACATGAACACTCATAGTGGATTTAACTACTTATCATAGAATTTATCCCAAGGAGGTAGCTTGATGTAATAGAAAGAAGCATCAATAGATATTCAAAGAGAAGAAATGGCTTGGAGAAGAGAGGAGTGGGGAAAGCAAGATGAAAGGAAGGAAGGCGAGTAAGAGGAGGTAGGTGATGGATATTAAGACTGAATATTTATTCTGACTCTCTAGTTAGGTGCACTTTTTTTCCTCCATGCTACATGGCTTGCAGGATCTTATTTCTCTGACCAGGGACTGACCTCATGTCCACTGCAGTGGAAGCACAGAATCTTAACCACTGGACCACCAGGGAAATCCCTAGTTAGGTGAACTTTGACAAGTCATTTAACCTCTCTGAACCATATTCTTTTCATCTGGACATGGTGATTTACCTTTCACGGTGACTGTGAGAATATAAGTTACTTTTATAAAGTAATTACTTTTCTAATATGGCTGGTGCATAAATCCTTGCTAACTCGTTGCTAGTAATTTTTGTATTGAGGTAAATGGTGATGTGCTACCACTTAGCAACATCAGCAAATTGTATGTAGCACTATTTTACACATTATTCATTTTTAAAAAATTATTTGTATTTTTGGCTACGTTGAGTCTTTGTTGCTGCTCAGGCGTTTCTCTAGCTGTGGCGAGTGGGGGCCACTCCCTGGCTGTGGTGTGTGGGCTTCTCACTGTGGTGGCTTCTCTTGCTGTGGGGCATCTAGGGCATGTGGACTTCAGTAGTTGTGGCTTCTGGGCTCGAGAGCACAGGCTGAATAGGTGTGGCACACGGGCTTAGTTGCTTTGTGACATCTGGGATCTTCCCAGAACAGGGATTGAACCTGTGTCTCCTGCACTGGCAGGCAGATTCTTTCCCACTGAGCCATGGGGGAAGCCCCCACATTATTCTTAAACAGTTCCATGCAACAAACTCCATGCATCATGAAGATGCAGTTTTTAGAGTATAATGATGGATTTTGAAAGAAATTTAGCACTTTGAAAAATAAATAATATATTGAAAAAAAATTCATGCTTCTCAATGTTCTACTGGATACAAATACGTCTCAGAAAATCTAAATGAAAACACTAGCACCTCTACCTGATTCTGAAGGAAGTAACGCGCCTCAAACCTGAATGCCATTTAAATTGCGACGTGCACCTGAAGCCGTAATGCTTTCTTCCGTATTTCCTTTGGAATGAAGGTGCTTTTGGAGTTATAACTGGAAGGGACTTTCTCTCAGATGGTGTCAGACATGGAGGGAATAAAGATTAAGGAGCAATACTCACAGATAGGATCTGGTCTCCTCTCTGGAGCTCCCCGCTCAGGTCTGCTGGTCCACCAGCCAGAATGAAGGAGACAAAAATACCTTCTCCGTCTTCTCCGCCCACGATGTTGAAGCCCAGGCCAGTGGAGCCTTTATGCAGGACCACCTTGCGGGGCTCCCTGCAGAAACAAGCGGAGAATCACGTCCATAGGGTGGCCCAGTCAAGATTTACATCGCTCTTACTTAGTACCTATGAAAATGGCTTCTCCAATTATGACAAATTTGCATATCAAAAATATGCTAATATCAGGGCAGACGTCTGAATTCCTCACTGTAACAAATGGCAATATACATGCAAATTTATCCCTAATTCCAAAACATTTCCTTAAACTAGCTTTACTTCCAATTTTCCTTTGTTTATAACATCTGTTATTGTACTGAGCACTACTGCAGCAGTATTCAATAGGATGGATGTATCCAAAAAGAGGAAGAGAATTTGGGGGACAAGAGACTAGACTGAATAGGCCAGACGATGAACTATATTACATGACAGCCTGTGGGCTTGTTTTTTGTTTAATTAAAATTTACTCTGGAGGCAGTGGGGACTCACTGGAAGATTTTTGAGGCAGGAATACTATTTAAATCAATGTTAGGAAGATTACAAATGGCCACATGTAGGATTGATGGAGTTGGAAGCACAGATATGATGGGAGACAGGAAAACTACTGAGGATATTGACCAAGGAATCCAGGTTTAAGGAAGTGACAGGCTGCCTAGGAGGGAGGGCAGTGATGATGAAAAGAACCGGCAACATGAAAGGGGTCATTTGAAGGCAGGAACAGAGGTTGTTTTGGGTATTGGAGGAGGAAGGAAGAATATATGAAAGTGAAAGTGAAGTCGCTCAGTCGTATCCGACTCTTTGCGACTCCATGGACTGTAGCCTACCAGGCTCCTCTGTCCATGGGATTTTCCAGACAATAGTACTGGAGTGGATTGCCATTTCCTTTTCCAGCGGATCTTCTGGACCCAGGGATGGAACCCAGGTCTCCTGCATTGTATATAAGTACTTGCAAAAAGGGGAGAGAGTGTGGGTGGAATCCAGGGTACAAGCATGAGTATGATGTTGACATGCTTAATTCCAGGTACTAGTCGGACATCCTTGTGGAGATGTGTGAAGCAGTTAGAGACAAAGGATAGGAGTTTAGATTCTCAGAGAGGACTGCAAAGGCAGATTTGAGGGTCATCAGTAAAAGGATGAGAGATCAAATCTTAAGCCAACAGTTCATTGAGATTGTTTAGAGGTTGAAAAATTATGGAACACAGAATTGCAAGGGTTCTAAGAAAGCATCTAGTCGAATTATCTCGTATCAGTAGTTTCAAAAAATGTTATCCTGCAAGCTTCAGATTTGACCAAGATCTTTTTTAAATATCACCTACCCTTCTCTTTCAAATATCTCAGTTCCAATTATGAAATGTTTCTCTTCTATTTTCCTACTCTTAATGATGTAAGAATGACAAAAAAGTCCAATATATTTTTATTTTTTTAAATTAATTTTTTATTGGAGTATCGCTGCTTTACAATGTTATGTTAGTTTCTGCTGTGCAATAAAGTGAATCAGTTATACATAAACGTATTGTTGTAGTTCAGTGGCTAAGCCATGACCAACTCTTTGTGACCCCATGGACTGCAGCATGCCAGGCTTCCCGGTCCTTCACTATCTTCTGGAATATACTCCAACTCATGTCCATTGAATCAGTAATGCCATCCAGTCATCTCATCTTCTGCCACCCCCTTCTCCTCCTGCCCTCAATCTTTCCCAGCATCAGGATCTTTTCCAGTGAAGCAGCTCTTTGCATCAGGTGGCTAAAGTATTGGAGCTTCAGCTTTAGCATCAGTCCTTCCAATGAATATTCAGGGTTGAGTTCCTTTAGGATTGCCTGATTTGATCTCCTTGCAGTCCAAGGGACTCTCAAGAGTCTTCTCCAACACCACTGTTCAAAAGCATCAATTCTTTTGCTCTCAGCCTTCTTTATGGTCCAACTCTCACATCCATACATGACTACTGGAAAAACCATAGCTTTGACTAGACAGACTTTTGTCGGCAAAGTGACATCTCTGCTTTTTAATATGCTGTCTAGGTTTGTCATAGCTTTTCTTCCAAAGAACAAGTGTCTTTTAATTTTGTGGCTTCAGTCACTGTTTGCGGTGATTCTGGAGTCCAAGAAAATAAAGACTGTCACTATTTTTCCACTTTTCTCCATCTATTGGCCATGAAGTGAAAGGACTGGATTCCATGATCTTCGTTTTTTTGAATGTTGAATTTTAAGTCAGCTTGTTCACTTTCCTCTTTCACCCTCATCAAGAGGATCTTTAATTCCTCTTTGTGTATGCATATCCACTCTCTGTATATCCATATCCTTCCCACTGAGGTCACCACAGAGCATTGAGTAGAGTTTCCTGCACTATACATGAGTTTTTTAATTAGTTATCTGTTTTATACATAGCAGTGATTTTATGTCTATCCCAATCTCCCAATTCATCCCAACCCTCTTTCACCCTCCTTGGTAACCTAAGTTTGTTCTCTCAATCTATGACTCTCTTTTTGCTTTGCAAATAAGTTCATCTGTAGCATTTTTTTAAGATTCTACACATAAGGAATATTATATGATATTTAGGTCATCATAATAATGACTACACAGACTTTTTTTATTTGCTATCACATTTCCTTGCATAAAGAGATGCATTATAGCTATATTTACCCTTATTTGAAGAAAGGTGTACAATGCACACTAGAGCTTGGACTATAAGTGATATGTAACAATGCTATGTATTAAGAAGTAACTTGACATAGAGTTAGTTCATTCTGGTGGGTGTAGACTACTTATACGCGATAACATGCAATAAGTCAGTTTCCTATAGGGTATGTTAGAAAGCAGTACATATTTTGGGAAAAAGAAAAAGTGGAGGAGTGCAAGGACAGGTGCTTGCAGGGATGAGCTTGCTCAGGATTTACTGAAAAGGTGACAGTTGAGGAAAAACTGAAGAGGTGAGGAATCTCATCATGCTATCTAAAGGAGACATTCCAGCTAGCAGGGACAGAGGCCCTGATATGGGAAGGTGCTTGGTGTTGTCAAGGAAAAGCTAGGAGGCCATGTGGCTGAATGAGTGAACAAGGGAAGGAGAATGGGTAAAAGATGACGTCAGTGGACTAGTTTTCTATTGATGAGTAACAAATTACCACAAACTTGGTGGTGACAAATTACCACAAACACCCACTATTATCTCACAGTCTTGTAGGTCAGAAGTTGGGGTGGCCTCGTCTAGGTTGTCTGCCTAGGATTTCATAAGGTTGTTATCAAAGTGTCAGACAGGACAAACTTTATTGGGATACTCTGGGGAAAAAGCCAGATCCATATTCAAGTTAGCTTGTTGGCAGAATTCAGTATCTTGTACTTGTAGGACTGTTTTACATATATTGGGTTGGCCAAAAGAGTTCGTTCAGTTATTTCTGTAAGACTTTATGGAAAAAATCCAAATGAACCTTTTTTTGGCCAACTCAGTATTTTGTTATAAGGAATTGACTGATGGAGCCATGAATGATGAGAAGCTCCAGGATCTATAGTCAGCAAGCTGGAGACCCAGGAGAGCTGATGGTATAACTTCCAGCTCAAGTTTGAGTCCAAAGTTAGGAGAAAAGCAATGCCCCAGATCAAAGGCAGAAAGAAAGAGTAAATTCTCTCTTACTTTGTCTTTGGTTTTATTCAGGCCTTCATTGTGTTGGATGGGGCTACTCATATGAGAGAGGACAATCAGCTTTACTCAGTACACTGATACAAATGATAGTCTCATCCAGAAACATCCTCACAGACACACTTGGAGTAAGGTTTAATTATCTGGGCACCCTGTGACCCAGTCAAGTTGACATACAAAATTAGCCATAACAAAGACTGAGGTCCTGTTTCCTTGCTGGCTACCAGTTGGGAGTCTCTATCAGCTTCTAGAGGCCACCCCTTTTCCTTCTCATGTGGTCCTCTCTAAACTTCAAGTCAGAAATGGTACACTGAATCCTTTCCTTTTTGGGAAGCTCTCTGGTTTGTTCTTCAGCAGCTGGCTGGATTTAACTCTCTGCTTTTCCAAGGTCTGTGTGATTAGGTTTGAAGCACCCAGATGATTCTTCACCTTAAGATCAACTGCTTAGTAACCTTAATTACATTTGCAAAGTCCCTTTTCCATGTAAGGAAACTTAACTGTGGGAGCAACACCAGAAGGTGGAGATCATGGGGCCATTTCAGAATTTTGACTCCCACAGGCAGATAGGCAACAGGGGATAAATCCTGAAGGGTCCCATAGACCATTTTAAAACTTTGATTTTTACTCTGAGAGAAACAGGGACCCACTGGGAAAAATTACCTGATCTGATTTACATTTTAAACGATTATTTTGGTATAAAGTACATATGAGAGGCAAAGACTAAAGAAGACAGGTTCGGTGGATTTTGTTATATTTAGGCAAAATATAATAGTGCCGTGGGCGAGAGTGGTATTAGAGGAGGTGGTGGACAGTGGATACATTTCTAGTCTGTTTTCTTTTCCTGTTCAGATTGAACAACAGACTGGTTCCAAATAGGAAAAGGAGTACGTCAAGGCTGTATATTGTCATCCTGCTTATTTAACTTCTATGCAGAGTACATCATGAGAAACGGTGGGCTGGAGGAAGCACAAGCTGGAATCAAGATTGCCGGGAGAAATATCAATAACCTCAGATACGCAGATGACACCACCCTTATGGCAGAAAGTGAAGAGGAACTCAAAAGCCTCTTGATGAAAGTGAAAGAGGAGAGTGAAAAAGTTGGCCTAAAGCTCAAAGTTCAGAAAACGAAGATCATGGCATCCGGTCCCATCACTTCATGGGAAATAGATGGGGAAACAGTGGAAACAGTGTCAGACTTTATTTTTGGGGGCTCCAAAATCACTGCAAATGGTGGTTGCAGCCATGAAATTAAAAGATGCTTACTCCTTGGAAGGAAGGTTATGACCAACCTAGATAGCATATTGAAAAGCAGAGACATTACTTTGCCAACAAAGGTCCATCTAGTCAAGGCTATGGTTTTTCCAGTGGTCATGTATGGATGTGAGAGTTGGACTGTGAAGAAGGCTGAGCGCCGAAGAATTGACGTTTTTGAACTGTGGTGTTGGAGAAGACTCTTGAGAGTCCCTTGGACTGCAAGGAGATCCAACCAGTCCATTCTGAAGGAGATCAGCCCTGGGATTTCTTTGGAAGGAATGATGCTAAAGCTGAAACTCCAGTACTTTGGCCACCTCATGCGAAGAGTCGACTCATTGGAAACGACTCTGATGCTGGGAGGGATTGGGGGCAGGAGGAGAAGGGGACAACAGAGGATGAGATGGCTGGATGGCATCACTGACTCGATGGACGTGAGTCTGAGTGAACTCCGGGAGTTGGTGATGGACAGGGAGGCCTGGCATGCTGCAATTCATGGGGTCAGAAAGAGTCGGACACGACTGAGCGACTGAACTGAACTGAAAATAAATTAATTTTAAAAAAAGCTTCAACATTCTATTTGGTTTTTCTTTATATCTTTTATTCCTTTGCTGAGACTTTCTATTTCTTAAAAAAAATTGATTTCAAGTGTATTTGTAATTGCTCATTGAAGCATGATGGCTGCTTTAAAATCCTTGACAGAAAATTCCAACATCTGTGTTATTAGTACCTCAATGTTGCTATCTTTTGTCTTTCTTCATTCAAGTTGAGGTTATCCTGGTTTTTGGTATAAGTGATCTTTTATTGTATACTGTACATTTTGGGTGTTATGTTGTGAGGCACTGGATTATATCTCATTTTAGTCTTTTCCAGGTTGTAGATTTGTTTAGCAGATCCAAGTGGGATGGGTATTCAGCTCTCCACATGGCTCTGGCGACACCAGAGAGGAGAGTGGGTACCAGTTTGCATTCTAGTCATTCTACCTGCCTGCCACTTGGTGGGGTAGAGGCTCAGGTCCTTCTGGACCCACTGACACCAAAGATGGAGAGAAAGTGGCATGTTGACCAGTACTACCTTGAACCAACTTGTTCTGCCTCTGAGAGGGGCTAGAAGTTCAGCCCTCCCCACCCGCGTCGAGCCCCATGGACACTCCCCTGGTAGGTAGGTAAAGTGGTTTGCCAACAAGTGCTGCTTCCTTCTCCCTCCTCCTATCTGTTGCCACTGCCCAGGGGTAGAAATTCAGCTCCCGGCAGGGCCCTGCCAATACCAGGATTAAGGGAACAGAAAGCTACTATCATTCCAGCTCTTTCAGCTGCTGGGTAAAGATGCAAGTTCAGCTTCCCACTGAAAGTGGAGTATCAACTAACAACACCTCATACCATCTGATTCTGCCTTTTAGTTGCAGGATGGGAATGGAAGTTCAGCTCTTCTTTGGCCCCCTGACACCAACCCAGTGGAAGAAATGAGGGGCCATCTCATAATTGTGTATCCCAGTTGTCTCTGGTGGGGTCAGGAGTCCAGCTATCCACATGGTCTACTGGTACCCAATGGTGAGTGAACGACTTTTTCTTTGTTATCTGGCTAGAGTAGGACCCCACTGCCCAAAACTTCCCTGTTCTATTAGTCTACTCTTTCCACAGTCCTTTGGTTACAGGGAGCAGGCTTTTCTTGAGGCTTTTTAATCTATATGTAGTGGCGGTTTCAGGGTATAACCTTCTGTGGCCCATCCAGGATATACGGGATGCAGAAAGAAAATCCAGATAACTCACATGAGTGTCATTCCTCTTTGAGCCAGCCTGACATCTTTCCAACTTAAAAAAATATATTTCTTTATTTATGGCTGTGCTGGGTCTCTGTTGCTGCAAGCAGGTTTTCTCTAGGCTGCAGCGAGCAGGGGCTACTCTTTCTTCATTGTATACGCAGGCTTCTCATGGTGGTGGTTTCCCTTGTTGCAGAGCATGGGAAGCTCTGCAGCACGTGGACTCTAGGGCCCTAGGGCGTGAGCATTCAGCAGTTGCAGTGTGTGGGCTCAGCAGCTGTGGCTCATGGGCTTAGTTGCTCCACAGCAGGTAGGATCTTCCTGGACCAGGGATCGAACCCATGTCCCCTGCATTTGCAGGTGGATTCTTAACCACTGGACCACCAGAGGAGTCCTTTGTCCAGCTTTTTAGAGTGTTTTTATGTTTGTTTGTTTGATTATGTCTAAAGTTGTTTTTGCTTTTCTACATAAAAGGGAGAATTAGGAATGGGGATACTTTCCATTGGCTGATACCAGAAATCCAGGTTCTAGATACGTTTTTGAAGGTAGGGGTTAATAGGATTTTTGACAAAAAAGTTATTATAAACAATATCTTTTATTCCCCCTCCCCCCCAGTATAAATCACATACTCTCAGTGGGACCAATGACATTCAAGCTGTAGATAATAAACAGATGGCAGGAAGGAGGCTACTATGACTCTGTTTACCTAGGTGCTAAATGTTGTACTTGATGCTTTCTGTGCATCATTCCATTTATTCCTCAAAACAAATCCAATGACGGAGGTACACTGATGTCCTCAACAACTTTGAAACTAATTCTAAAAGGAAGATGTATTGGTGACTGGATAGATTGAAGAGGAAGTACAGTAAAATGTTGAAGCCAGAATCTAGATGGCAAGTATATGGGTGTTCATTATAGCATTCTTTAAATTTCTTTATGTTTGAAAAATTTTATAACAAAATATTGAGAAAAGTAGGCAACCTGATGAAGAAATTTTTTTGACAACTCTCTAGTGTAGTTGAACAAGACTGCTTGCCCAACTTTTTACTGAGTTTAGTAAGTAGAAAAGACAGAACTAAGGTGCAGATTTTCTCATTCAAAATCCCAGAGTCTAAAGTACAATATATTCCAGAGACTGTCAATTGACAAGTTGGAGGCTTAATATGAACCACAGTGTTAACAAATTTTTGAATTCGTTGCTCATGTTTAAAATTAGAAAAACTTGCATCAAATGTGGATTCATGGATTTACATGGGAAAAAACCAACCCAGACATTCTATGAATACTGACTCGCAGTCTCATTGTATAGCAACAGTTGTCTAGCACATGGCCCACTTAGATGGGTAGTCATTCTCTAGCTTGCCATTCATCTTCTAGTCTCATCTCTGCCTCGTGTTCCTCAGACCAAAAAGCTATAAGTTGCATCACATTTGCCCTTCTTGCAAAGTTAAGAGGAAACTAAAGCATTTCTTGTACTCATGGTTCTATCAAAACTGAGAAAATTTTGACTGTGGAGGGAGCCTAATATTTTAATAGAAAAATGGGAGAGAACAAAATTCATTTGGAACTAAGGATTATCCTTACATGTTTATTTATGTATTTTGAGGTTTTATTTTATTTTAATTTAATTTAATTTTTTAACGTTACAATATCGTATTGGTTTTGCCATATATCAACATGGCACATGTTGAGTCCACCACAGGTATACACGTGTTCCCCATCCTGAACCCTCCTCCCTCCTCCCTCCCCGTACCATCCCTCTGGGTCATCCCAGTGCACCAGCCCCAAGCATCCAGTATCGTGCATCGAACCTGGACTGGCGACTCGTTTCATATATGATATTATACATGTTTCAATGCCATTCTCCCACATCATCCCACCCTCTCCCACAGAGTCCAAAAGACTGTTCTATACATCAGTGTCTCTTTTGCTGTCTCGTATACAGGGTTATTATTACCATCTTTCTAAATTGCATATATATGCATTAGTATACAGTATTGGTGTTTTTCTTTCTGGCTTACTTCACTCTGTATAATAGGCTCCAGTTTCATCCACCTCATTAGAACTGATTCAAATGTATTCTTTTTAATGGCTGAGTAATACTCCATTGTGATGTTTAATATGCAAAACGAGTCTCTGCAGAAAGAACACAGCTTTTAAGATTATAATGAAACATTAGACCCCATTAATATCTATGTAACTTACACAGGGGCATATTGTTAGTGACCTCTGTGCATAAAATATATCATTTGTGAGTGATGGTAGTTTTTATTTGTTTTCCTTGGACAAGTCTTTTAAACTAAGTTATTTGGAAATTTCTCAACTCTTGAGATTTAAATGTGTTTTTAAGAAAGAGAATTTTGTATCACAGTAAATTAGGATGTTTATTTTAATAATAGGGAGAAACGCCAAAGAAATAAATCTGTAAAATTCTATGCAAATGGAATGTCCTATGCATACTCCAAATGATTTACTTTTTCTAATTTAAAATTCTTATACTAATAACCCATTATATTATGTGGAAGATTTTAAAGAGTTTTCATGTAAAAACAAAACAAACAAATATAATGAATATATAACAAAAGAGAAACAGACTCACAGATAAAGAGAGCACACAAGTGGTTACCAGGAGGGAGAGGGAAACGGTGGAGCGGGGCCAAATGGGGATTAAGAGAGACAAACCACTACCTATGAAATAAACACGCTGTGAGTACATATTGCACAAAGCGGGAAAGAGAGCCAGTGTGTTATAAGAACTTGGTTATTGTTCAGTTGCTAAGTTGTGTCCGACTCTTTGTGACCCCATAAACTGCATCACGCCAGCCTTCCCTGTCCTTCACTATCTCCTGAGTTTGCTCAAACTCATGTCCATTGAGTCAGAGATGCCATCCAGCCATCTTATCCTCTGTCGTCCCCTTCTCCTCCTGCCCTCAATCTTTCCCAGCATCACGGTCTTTTCCAGTGAGGTAGCTCTTCGCATCAGGTGGCCAAAGTATGGAGCCTCAGCTTCAACATCAGTCCTTCCAATGAATATTCAGGGTTGGTTTCCTTTAGGATTGACTGGTTTGATCTCCTTGCAGTCCAAGGGACTCTCAAGAGTCTTCTCCAGCATCATATTTTGAAAGCATCAATTCTTTGATGCTCAGCCTTCTTTATGGTCCTATTCTCACATCTATACTATAGCTTTGACTATACAGACCTTTGTGGGCAAAGTGATGTCTCTGTTTTTTAATACGCTGTCTAGGTTTGTCATAGCTTTTCTTCCAAAGAGCAAGTGTCTTTTAATTTTGTGGCCACAGTCACCTTACATAGTAATTTAGGAGCCCAAGAAAATAAAATCTGTCACCGTTTCCACTTTTTCCCCAACTATTCGCCATGAAGTGATGGGACAGGATGTCATGATCTTCCTTTTTTTAGTGTTAAGTTTTAAGCCAGCTTTTCACTCTTCTCTTTCACCTTCATCAAGAAGCTGTTTCGTTTCTCTTTGCTGTCTACCATGAGAGTGATATCATCTGCATATCTGAGGTTGTTGATATTTCTCCCAGAAATCTTGTTTCCAGCTTGCCATCCACCCTGGCATGTGCGTGATGTACTCTGCATGTAAGTTAAATAAGTGGGCTGATGATATACAGCCTTGACATACTCCTTTTACAGTTTTGAACCAGTCTGTTGTTCTATGTCTGGTTCTAACTTACTTCTTGTCCTGCATATAGTTTTCTCACGAGGCAGATAAGTTAGTCTGGTATTCTCATCTCTTTAAGAATTTTCCACAGTTTGTTGGGATCTACACAATCAAAGGCTCTAGCCTAGTCAATGAAGCAGAACTGTAGATGCTTTTAAAAATTCCCTTGCTTTTTCCATGATTCAATGGAGGTTGGAAATTTGATTGGTGGTTCCTCTGCTTTTTCTAAATCCAGCTTGTAAGTTCTCAGTTCACATACTGCCCAAACTTAGCTTGAAGGATTTTGAACATAATCTTGCTAGCATGTGAAATGAGTACAATTGTATGGTAACTTAAACATCCTTTGGCATTGCCTTTCTGTGAGATTGGAATGAAAACTGACCTTTTCCAGTCCTGTGGCCACTGCTGAGTTTTCCCAATTTGCTGGCATATTGAGTGCAGCACTTTCACAGCATCATCGTTTAGGATTTGAAATAGCTCGGCTAGAATTCCATCACCTCCACTAGCTTGGTTCATACTAATGCTTCCTAAGGCCCAATTGACTTCACACTCCAGGATGTCTGGTTCTAGGTCAGTGACCATACCATTGTGGTTATCTGGGTCATTAAGACCTGTTTTTGTACAGTTTGTTCTGTGTGTTCTTGCCATTTCTTCTTAATCTCTTTTTTTTAGGTCCTTGCCATTTCTCTCCTTTATTGAGCCCCTCTTTGCATGAAATGTTCACTTGGTATCTCCAATTTTCTTGAAGAGATCTCTACTCTTTCCCACTCTATTCTTTCCCCTCTATTTCTTTGTATTTTTCACTTAATAAACCTTTCTTATCTCTCCTTGCTTTTCTCTGGAACTCTGCATTCAATTGGGTATATCTTTCCCTTTCTTCTTTGCATTTTGCTTCTCTTCTTTTCTCAGCTATTTGTAAGGCCTCCTCAGACCTTGTTGCATTTTGCCTTGTTGCAGTTCTTCTTATTGGGGCTGGTATTGATCACAGCCTCCTGTACAATGTCACGAACCTCTGTCCATAGTTCATCAGGCACTCGGTCTATCAGATCTAATCCCTTGAATCTATTTGTCACTTCCACTGTATAATCATAAGGAATTTGATTTAGGTCATACCTGAATGGCCTAATAGTTTTCCCTACTTGCTTCAGTTTGAGCCTGAAATTTTGCAATAAGGAGCTGATGATCTGAGCCATAATCAACTCCTGGTCTTGTTTTTGCTGACTGCATAGAACTTCTCCATCTTTGGCTACAAACAGTATCATCAACCTGATTTCAGTATTGACCACTTGGTGATGTCTGTGTGTAGAGCTGTCTCTTGTGTTGTTGCAAGAGGGTGTTTGCTATGACCAGTGCGTTCTCTTGGCAAAACTCTGTTAGCCTTTGCCCTGCTTCATTTTGTACTCCAATATCGAACTTGCCATGTATCTCTTCACTTCCTACTTTTGCATTCCAGTCCCCTATGATAAAAAGGACATCTTTTTTTGGTGTTAGTTCTGGAAGGTCTTGCAGGTCATCATAGAATCATTCAGCTTCAGCTTCTTCGGGATTAGTGGTTGGGGCATAGATTTGGATTACTGTGATATCGAATGGTTTGCCTTGGAAACAAACCGAGATCATTCTGTCATTTTTGAGACTGCACCCACATACTGCACTTTGGACTCTTTTGTTGACTATGAGGGCTACTCCATTTCTTCTAAGGGATTCTTGCCCACCGTAGCAGTTATAATGGTCATCTGAGTTAAATTTGCCCATTCTGGTCCATTTTACTTCACTGATTTCTAAAAGAGCTTTAAATGGAGTATAATCTATAAAAACACTGGATCACTATGTTGTACTCGTGAGACAATTATAAATCAACTACACTTAAAAAATAAAAAATAGGGTGTTTCAATATATATTTTCCCTTTTAGAGGATCAAAACCCTGTGAAAAATTAGAAGTTCTGCTTTTTAAAACTTTATTTTTATTTTACATTGGAGTATAGTTGATTTACAATGCTTTGTTAGTTACATGTGTACATATATAGTATAAGTGATTCAGTTATACATATATCCATTCTTTTTCAGATGCTTTTCTCATATACTTTTACAGGATATTGAGTTCCCCATGCTATATAGTGGGTCCTTATTGTTCATCTACTTTATATAAAGTAGTATGAAAAGTTCTATTTTTTGATGCTTTGGTAAGTCAACTAGTTTACATTAGTTGCTAGGCTAGTTTATTGTTCACACAGCTAGTAAGTATCAGAGCTAGTCTTTTTTTTTTTTTAAGACACAGCTTCTTCCTCTAGTTTTATTGAGGTATAATTGGCATGTAATACTGTATAAGCTTAAGGTGTATGGCACAATGATTTGACTAATATATATCATGAAGTGATGATCATAATATGTTTAGTAAACATCCATCATCTCATACAAAATTAAGGAAGTAAATTTTTTTCCTTGTAATGAAAACTCTTAGGATTCAGGCTCTTAACATCTTTCACATATAAAGTACAGCAGGGTTAATATACTTATCATGCTGTACATTAGACCCCTAGTACTTATTTATTTTATAACTGGACGTTTGTACCTTTTGACTGTCTTCATCGAATACCCCCTCCTTCCCACCCTCTGCCTCTGATAACCACAATCCGATCTATTGTTTTTTTTTTTTATAAGTGAGAGAATTTTTAAAAGCAGTTTTGTTGTTGCTGTTTAATCGCTAAGCCATGTCTGACTCTTTGCAACCCCATGGACTGTAGCCCGCCAGGCTCCTCGGTCCAAGAGCAGTTTCAGTTCAGATAAAATGCAGAGGAAGGTACAGATTTCCCATTAACATCCTGCCCCAACACAGGCATAGCCTTCCTCACTCTCAATATCTCCCACCAGAGTGCTACACTTGTTAGAATGGACGAACCTGCACTGACCCGTCCTTATCACCCAAAGTCCACAGTTTACATTAGGGTTCACCACTCTAGGTGTTATCCATGCTATGGCTTTGCACAAAGAGTATAATGTCACGTATCCATCATTACAGTGTCACACGAAAGTAGTTTCACCACCCTTCAATGCCCTGTGTTCCACCTGTTCATCCCACTCTCCACACAACCCCTGGCAATACCAACCTTTGTACTGTCTGCATAGTTTTGCCTTTTCCAGAATGCCATATGGTTGGAATCCTACAGTATGAGGCCTTTCAGACTGGCTTCTTTCACTTGGTAATATATGTTAAGATTGCTCCGTGTCTTTTCATGGCTTGATAGCTCATTTGTTTGGAGTGCTAAATCATAGTCCAGGGTCTGGGTATATCTGTTTATTTGTTCATTCATCTACTGAAGGACACAATGGATGCTTCCAAGTTTTGGCAGTAACACGTATGTGAAGGTTTTTGTGTGGACATAAATTTTCAA
Source organism: Bos indicus (assembly GCF_029378745.1). NCBI lineage: Eukaryota > Metazoa > Chordata > Mammalia > Artiodactyla > Bovidae > Bos > Bos indicus. The sequence continues at coordinate 12,174,426 of NC_091788.1, read as the reverse complement.
TTCATTTGGGTAAATACTAGAAGTGTGATTGCTAGATCCTATGGTAAACGTATAAGAGACTGCCAACCCGTCTTCCTAAGTGGCTGTACTAGTTTGCATTCCTACCAACAATGAATGAGAGTTCCTTACTAGCATTTGGTGTTGACAGAGTTCTAGATTTTTGCCATTCTCATATGTATGTAGTGCTACCTCACTGTTTTGACAGGGCCAGTCTCTTTACTATAAGTATTTTGTCCATTAAATGGGGAGATAATGTAAACAATGAAAATTTAAAACACTAAGCTAAAATATACTTTGTATAAGCCAGAGGAAGACCTCAATTTTAAAAAGGCATCACAAAACATTTACAGAATATAGTTTCCAGAATTACTGACTCTCAAAGATTCACTTTAAACTGCCCTTGGCTTCTATCATTTGAACCAAAACTTCAGCACTTCATTATATGTTGCCTTGTACTCTTTTCTCTCTGAACATCAAGGTTATCCCCTCAACCTCTCTTTTCTCTCTAGTTCAGGCCTAGACTTTTAGGACAATTTCCTAGTTTGAAGATTCTTTGAGTCCAGTTTCAGTGTTCCAAACACACTCTTTCCACTAGAATGACAGCTGATTCTCTTAGTTCCCTGCTTAATTGGCACCAGCCATCCTGGGCTCCATATCATATCAAACTCTTGTGCTTCTTTGAGTTGGACATGTTGCTTCATCTCTCCACTCCTTGGCTCAGGCCATCTTAAAACTCAGTTCAAACTCTCTGACCCTGCAGGTTCAGGTGATCACTTGGTCCACACTGTGTCTGGTCCACACGCTTCTATAGTAGCACTCATCACATTGCGCAGCGATTACTCACGGATTCAACTCCCTTAACAGACGTCAGGCACTAGCGATTATCTAGCAGCGGCAATACGCCTGACAACCAGGAATTGAGGAAATCATTATTGAATCAGTGAATCAACTCTTACTAATCTAAATCTAAAGTGATTTAGATCTCACTTTACCCTCTGCTTC